>NC_044397.1:84415063-85846537 GCF_006542625.1 Nomascus leucogenys
ACACGCCTGTGGTGTCAGCTACTTGGGAAGCTGAGGCAGGAGCATCACTTGAACTTGGGAGGCGGCAGTTGCAGTGAGCCGAGATCGCGCCACTGCGCTTCAGCCTGGGCGACAGAGCCAGACTTCTACTCTCAAAAAAGAAAAAAAAGAAAAGAAAAGAAAATATGATTAACTATAGAGTTTATTCCAGGCTACAAGGCCAGTACATATGTTACAACAATTTCATTAGTACATCTTGCTGTGCTGCAGGGAAGATTGCGTTAACATTCTGTGAGGAAGAGGAGTACTCTTTCTTTCTTTCTCCTTTCTTTTTTCTTGAGATAAGATCTTGCTCTGGGGCTGGGCGCGGTGGCTCACGCCTGTAATCCCAGCACTTTGGGAGGCTGAGGCGGGCGAATCACGAGGTCAGGGGTTCAAGACCAGCCTGGCCAACATGGTGAAAACCCCGTGTCTACTAAAAATACAAAAAATTAGCTGGGCATGGTGGTGGGTGCCTGTAATCCCAGGTACTCGGGAGGCTGAGGCAGGAGAATCACTCGAACCCGGGAGGTGGAGGTTGCAGTGATCTGAGATTGTGCCATTGCACTCCAGCCTGGGGGACAAGAGTGAGACAAAGTCTCAAAAACAAAACAAAACAAAACAAAACAACAACAACAACAAAAAGATCTTGCTGTGTTACCGAGGCTGGAGTGCAGTGGCACAATCATAGCTCACTGCAGCCTCGAACTCCCAGGCTCAAGCCTCCCGCCTAAGCCTCCCCAGTAGCTGGGACTACAGGCGTGTGCCACCATGCCCAGCTAATTTTTCAATAAATTTTTCTGTAGAGACGTGGTCTCACTATGTTGCCCAGACTTGTCTCAAACTCCTGGGCTCAAGTGATCCTCCCACCTCTGCCTCCCAAAGTGCTGGGGTTACAGATGTGAGGCCACAACAGCCGGCCTAGGAGTAATGTTCTGAGGTGATCTTATCTCTGGCACAGCTTGGTCATTCTTAATCATTTACAGGAAAAAGCAGAAGTTGTAACTGCATGCTACGTGACTCAGGCTACATAGCAACATTCCTCTCAAGGCTTGGAATAATTTAAAGTTCCAACAGCTTTAAGTTTGAATTATCTAACCACATTACCGAAAGTTGGCCAGGCCTGGTGGTTCATGCCTATCTGTAATTCCAGCACATTGAGAGGCCAAAGCAATAGGATCACTTGAGGCCAGGAGTTCTGGACCAGACTAGGCAACATAATGAGACTCTCATTTCTACGAAAACGCTTAAAATTAAAAAAAAAAAAAAAATAGCAAGGCGTGGTGACACATGTCTGCAGTCCCATCTACTTAGGAGGCTGAGGCAGGAGGATCCCTTGAGCCCAGGAGTTTGAGGCTGCAATGAGTTATGATCATGCCAAGGTACTTCAGCCTGGGTGACAGAGTGAAATCTGTCACCTTTTTTGGGGGGCGGTTATTGGGTTTTTTTGAGAAAGAGTCTCCTTCTGTGGGCCAGGGCTCACAGCAACTTCTGCCTCCCAGGCTCAAGCAACTCTCCTGCCTCAGCCTCCCAAGTAGCTGGGATTACAGGCGTGTGCCACCACACCCGGGTAATTTTTGTATTTTTAGTAGAGACGGGGTTTCACCATGTTGGCCAGGCTGGTCTTGAACTCCTGACTTCAAGTAATCCACCTGCCTCAGCCTCCCAAAGTGCTGGGATTACAGGTGTGAGCCACTGTGCCCGGCCTGAAGCTGTTTTAAAATATATCTCCAAATGCTTGGGCAGCCCCCTTTCAGTAGGTGGAGCCTAATTCTGCTTCCCTTCAGTGTGGCTAGTTTTTGTAATTTGCTTCTAACCAATAGAATATGGGGCTGGGCACAGTGGCTCACACCTGTAATTCCAGCACTTTGTGAGGCCGAGGCGGGCAGATTGCTTCAATCCAGGAGTTTGAGAGCAGCCTGGACAACATGATAAAACCCCATCACTACAAAAAAAATACAAAAAATTAGCTGGGTATGGTGGCATGCCCCCGTAGTCCCAGCTACTCTGGTGGCGGAGGAGGGAGGATCGCTTAGGCTAAAAGTTGGAGGCTACAGTGAGCTGCGATTGTACCACTGCACTCCAGCTTGGGCAACTGAGACCCTATCTCAAAAACAAAATGCTTTTAAGCCAAGTATGGCACAGCCGGCGGTCCCGGCTACTTTGTTTTTGTTGTTGTTGTTGTTTTGAGACAGTTTCGCTCTTGTTGCCCAGGCTGGAGTGCAATGGTGCCATCTCTCCTCACCACAACCTCTGCCTCCTGGGTTCAAGTGATTCTCCTGCCTCAGCCTCCCAAGTAGCTGGGATTGAAGGCACCTGCCGCCACACCCAGCTAATTTTTGTAGTTTTAGTAGAGATGGGGTTTTGCCATGTATGGCCGCGCCTGGCCATCCCGGCTACTTTGGAGGCTGAAGCGGGAGGATGCCTTGAGTGTAGGAAGTCCAGGCTGCAGTGAGCTATGATGGCACCCTGCAAGCCTGGGCAACAAAGTAAGACTGCACCTCTTAAAAAAAAAAAAAAAAAAAGGCCGGGTGCGGTGGCTCATGCCTGGATTCCCAGCACTTTGGGAGGCCGAGGCAGGAGGATCACTTGAGGTCAGGAGTTTGAGACAAGCCTGGCCAACATGGTGAAACCCCGTCCCTACTAAAACTACAAAAAAAAAAAAAAAAAATCAGCCAAACGTGGTGGCAAGTGCCCATAGTCCCAGCTACTCAGGAGGCTGAGGCACGAGAATCACTTGAACCCAGGAGGTGGAGGTTGCAGTGAGCCGAGATTGCACCATTGCACTCCAGCCTGGGTGACAGAGCGAGACTCTGTCTCGAAATAAATAAATAAAAATAAATAAATAAGCCTTTTAAGGCCGGGCGCGGTGGCTCACGCTTGTAATCCCAGCACTTTGGGAGGCCGAGGCGGGCGGATCACGAGGTCAGGAGATCGAGACCACGGTGAAACCCCGTCTCTACTAAAAATACAAAAAATTAGCCGGGCGTGGTGGCGGGTGCCTGTAGTCCCAGCTACTCGGAGAGGCTGAGGCAGGAGAATGGGGTGAACCTGGGAGGCGGAGGTTGCAGTAAGCCGAGATCGCGTCACTGCACTCCAACCTGGGTGACAGAGCGAGACTCCGTCTCAAAAAATAAATAAATAAATAAATAAATAAATAAGCCTTTTAGTTGTGGTAAAATACACATGTACCATGTTGACTGTTTAAAACCGTGTTGTTCAATAGTGTTAAGTACATTTACATTGTTGTGCAGCCAATCTCCACAACCATTTTCATCTTGCAAAACTAAAATTTTTGCAAACTAAACACATTTTTGAAACAAAACAAGTCCCCTATTCCCCCCTCTTCTACAGCTCCTGGTACTCACCATCCTATTTTCTTTCAGTGTATTTATTTTACTTTATTTCTTTATTTCTTTATTTTTTGAGACGGAGTTTCACTCTTGCTGCTCATGCTAGAGTGCAATGGTGTGATCTCGGCTCACCGCAACCTCTGCCTTCCGGGTTCAAGCGATTCTCCCACCTCAGCCTCCCGAGTAACTGGTATTACAGGCCTGCACCACCACGCCCGGCTAATTTTGTATTTTTAGTAGAGGCGGGGTTTCTCCATGTTGGTCAGACTGGTCTCGAACTCCTGACCTCAGGTGATCCGCCTGCTTCGGCCTCCCAAAGTGCTAGGATTATAGGTGTGAGCCACCGCGCCCCACCTACTCATTTATTTATTTTTATTTTATTTATTTATTATTATTATTATTTTTTGAGACATAGTCTTGCTCTGTTGCCCAGGCTGGAGTGCAGTGGCACCGTGTCAGCTCACTGCAACCTCTGCCTTCCGGGTTTAACCAATTCTCCTGCTTCAGCCTCCTGAGCAGCTGGGACTACAGGCACGTGCCACCTCACCCAGCTAATTTTTGTATTTTTAGTAGAGACGGGGTTTCACCATATTGGCCAGGCTGGTCTCGAACTCCTGACCTCGTGATCCACCTGCCTCGGCCTCCCAAAGTGCTGGGATTGCAAATGTGAGTCACTCGGCCGGGCGCGGTGGCTCACGCTTGTAATCCCAGCACTTTGGGAGGCCGAGGCGGGAGGATCACGAGGTCAGGAGATCGAGACCACGGTGAAACCCCGTCTCTACTAAAAATACAAAAAATTAGCCGGGCGTGGTGGCGGGCGCCTGTAGTCCCAGCTACTCGGAGAGGCTGAGGCAGGAGAATGGCGTGAACCCGGGAGGCGGAGCTTGCAGTGAGCTGAGAATGCGCCACTGCACTCCATCCTGGGCGACAGAGCGAGACTCCGTCTCAAAAAAAAAAAAACAAAAAAAAAAACAAATGTGAGTCACTGTGCCCGGCCGCCTATTTATTTTTTTGAGACGAAGTCTCATTCTGTTGCCCAGGCCGTAGTGTAGCAACGTGATCTCTGTTCACTGTAACCTCTGCCTCCTGGCTTCAAGCGATTCTCCTGCCTCAGCCTCCCAAGTGGCTGGGATTACAGGCATGTGTCACCACGCCTGGCTAATTTTTGTATTTTTAGTAGAGACAGGGTTTCACCATGTTGGCCAGGATGTACTCGAACTCCTGACCTCAGGTGATTGGCCTGCCTTGGCCTCCTAAAGTGCTGGGATTACAGGCGTGAGCTACCGTGCCTGGCCTGTTTTTTCTTTTTTTTGAGACAGGGTCTTGCTCTGTCACCCAGGCTGGAGTGTTGTGGTGAGATCTCAGCTCACCACAACCTCTGCCTCCCGGATTCAAGCAATTCTTATGCCTCAGCCTCCTGAGTAGCTGGGATTACAGGCATGCACCACCATGCCCGGCTGACTTTTGTATTTTTAGTAGAGACGGAGTTTTGCCATGTTGGCCAGGCTGATTCTGAACTCCTGACCTCAGGTGATCCACAGGCCTTAGCCTCCCAAAGTGTGGGGATTACAGGTGTGAACCACCACACCTGGCCCACTATCCTCCCTTCCTTCCTTTCTTTCCTTCCTTCCTTCCTCCCTTCCGCCCTCCTGCCCTGCATCCCTCCCGCCCTCCCTCCTCTCTCTCTCTCTTTCCCTCTTTCTCTCTTTCTCCCTTTTTCTCCTTCCTTCCTTCCTTCCTGCCTTCCTGCCTTCCTGCCTTCCTGCCTTCCTGCCTTCCTGCCTTCCTGCCTTCCTGCCTTCCTGCCTTCCTTCTCTTTCTCTCTCTCTTTCTTTCTCTCTCTCTCTCTCTCTCTCTCTTCTTTCTTTCTTTCTTTCTTTCTTTCTTTCTTTCTTTCTTTCTTTCTTTCTTCTGTTGCTCTGTCTCCAGGCTGGAGTGCAGTGGCACAATCTTGGCTCACTGCAGCCTCCACCTCCCTGGTTCCAGTGATTCTCCTGCCTCAGCCTCCCGAGTAGCTGGGACTACAGGCGCACACCACCAAGTCCAGCTAATTTTTGTATTTTTAGTAGAGATGGGGTTTCACCATGTTGGCCAGGATGATCTCGATCTCTTGACCTCGTGATCGGCCCGCCTCAGCCTCCCAAGTGCTGAGATTACACGTATGAGCCACTGCACCCGGCCACTATCCTATTTTCTATCTCTGTGAATGTGACTACTCGAAGTACGTCATGTAAGTGGAATCCTATAGTATTTGTCCTCTTATGACAGGATTATTTCACTTAGCATAATGTCGTCAAGGGTCATCCAGGTCATAGCATGCAACAGGATTTTTTCCTTCCTGACCCCCCTTTTTTTGACTTGGAGTCTTGCTCTGTGACTCAGACTGTAGTGCAGTGGCTATCATAGCCACTCCTGGACTCAAGTGATCCTCCCACCTCAGCCTCCCGAGTAGCTAGGACTACAGGTGTGTGCCATCATGCTCGACTAATTTTTTTTTTTTAATTTTTGGAGAGACAAGGTGGTCTCAGTGGCTCCTGCCTGTAATCACAGCACTTTGGGAGGCTGAGGCAGTAGGGGGCGGAGGTGGAGATCACTTGAGGCTAGGAGTTTGAGACCAACCTGGGCAACATGGTGAAAACCTGTGTCTACTAAAAATACAAAAATTAGCTGGGCGTGGTTGTGCGTGCCTGTAATCCCAGCTACTTGGAGGCTGAGGCAGGAGAATCACTTGAACCTGGGAGGCAGAATTTGCAGTGAGCTGACATCGTGCCACTGCACTCCAGTCGGGGCAACAGAGTGAGACTTCCTTTAAAAAAAAAATTTTTTTGGAGAGATGGGGGTCTTACTATGCTGCCCAGGCTGGCCTGGAACTCCTGGGCTCAGGCAATCCTCCTGCTTCGGCCTCTCAGAGTGCTGGGATTACAGGCATGAGCCACTGTACCTGGCCAGCACTTTATTTTATTGTTATTATTATTATTTATTTTTTCATAACATTGATGTTTTGAAGGTTATAGGCCACCTCCTTTGTAGAGTGTCCCTCATTTTGGCTTTGTCTCATGTTTCTTATTATTAGATTAAGTTATGCATTTTGGCAGGAAAACCAAATAAATGATATGTGTCTCCCTCTTTGCTTCACATCAGAGGCAACTAAGGTCAATTTGTCCTGTTAACGGTGATATTAACTTGTATCGTCTGGTTAACGTGATGTTTTCCAATTTTCTCCATTAATATTTTTTTCGTTATAATAAGTAATCTAGGGGAAGATACCTTGAGACTAAATAAATATCCTGTTCTTTATCAAATCAAATTTTCACCCAATAAATAGTTTCAGTCTCTGTTGACAATCCTTGCTGGGATCTTGTGATTTTTTGTTTTTGTTTTTGTTTTTATTTTTGAGACTGGGTTTCACTTTGTTGCCCAGGCTGGACTGCAGTGGCACAATCATGGCTCACTGCAGCCTCCACCTCCTGGGCTCAACCAATCCTCCTATCTCAGTTTCCCGAGTAGCTTGGACCACAGGCATGCATCACCACACCCAGCTGATTTTGTTTATTTTTTGTAGAGACAAAATCTCACTTTGTTACCCTGGCTGGTCTTGAACTTTTGGGCTCAAGTAATCCTCCCACCTTGGCCTCCCAAAGTGCTGGGATTACAGGCTTGAGCCACCGTGCCCAGCTGGAATCTCATGTTTAATATTCCATACCCATCGCAAACACTAAGAGGTGTAGCCTCTTAGATTGTACAAGGCTAACGGCAGCCAGAGAGCTCTAACTGGAAGTGGATTAATCTCTAGGATGGCCTAGAGGGATGAGGGGACCCACAGAGCTCAATGATTTGGTGAAAAACTGAGGCTGGAGGCTGGTGGGAATTCATGCCCCCATCCCACACATATATAATAAAGGCCCACTTTGTGCCAGGCATGTTTTAGGCCCTGAGGCACAGTACTGAAAAAACGAGATCAAATCTCAGCCCTTGTTGTGCCAACACTGATGTGGGAGAATTCAAACTACAAACAAGAGAAATATATGGTATGTTTAAGGCCGGGTGCAGTGGCTCACGCCTGCAATCCCAGCACTTTGGGAGGCTGAGGCGGGCAGATCACGAGGTCAAGAGATTGAGACCATCCTGGCTAACACGGTGAAACCCCATCTCTACTAAAAATACAAAAATTAGCTGGGAGACAGCAAGACTCCGTCTCAAAAAAAAAAAAGAAACAGGCTCACTTGCATGCTCACTTGGCCACAGTAAACAGCTGGTACCAAGCCCAGCATATTGTAACCCTGGGCTGTGTTCTTGTGGCCCTTGCTAAGCCAATAGGTGAGGAGGAAGCAGAGGCAGGTGGGGTGGGACTTTCTAGGGAAAGAAGGCTGAGGAGTGGGGCCCAGTAGGGGGTGATGCTCTGATTGTCACATGATACAGTGATGTTCATGAGTCAGCATTTGGACCCACATAGACCTGGTTTCCTTTCCAGGCTCTTTTGTTTGTTTGTTTGTTTGTTTGTTTGAGACGGAGTTTCACTCTTATTGCCCAGGCTGGAGTGCAATGGCGTGATCTCGGCTCACCGCAACCTCCACCTTCCAGGTTCAAGCGATTCTCCTGCCTCAGCCTCCCAAGTAGTTAGGATTACAGGAATGCGCCACCACGCCTGGCTAATTTTGTATTTTTAGTAGAGATGGGGTTTCTCCATATTAGTCAGGCTGGTCTCCAACTCCCGACCTCAGGTGACCCACCTGCCTCAGCCTCCCAAAGTGCTGGGATTACAGGCGTGAGCCACTGTTCCCGGCCCCTTTCCAGGCTCTTTAAGTCACTGAGTATGTGGTCTCTAGACAATGCCTTCACCTCTCTGAACCCCTATTTCTTTACCTGCAAAATCGGGATAATGCTCCTTGCCTCTTATGTGATAACATGTAGAGTACTTAGAATTGCTGCAACAACAAATGTCCAACAGTGGGAGCCTCTCTGAACCTATTTTGGTTCAGGTGCTGCCCAGGAAATAGAAAAAGAAAAAATAAAAAGAACAAATATCCAACATTTATCCAAAGCCTGGCAAAGAAAGCACTCTGAACACATTTGATGGTGTTTATTAATATTATTATTTACATCCATCTCCATCGGACTGATTACAAGACTCTCCTCGTCTTGCAAGCTTCCACCTCCTTCATGGAGCCTTGTATAGGCCTCCCTTCCCAGAAGCCCTCCGTCTCACCAGACTGGAGGATTCCCTGGCCTTTGTGGGGCTGGAGTTCCCTCGCTCCAGGGCTCCAGGGCTCCTTGCCAAGAGTCCAGATGCTGGCGCTGGCACCGGCCCCACTCCCAGGGAGAACAGATGGCGTCTGCAAGTGCACTTGGCTCAGCCAGTTTCTGGCAGACGACAGAAGCAGGGAGACCCATGGGAGGGTAGACGAGAGCGTGAGGGGGCAGGATTGTTTTACCCAGGAGGGATGCCCTGTTACTTTCTATCTCAACCTTGCTCTCATTCTTTTCATATTTCTATGAAGCATACTATAGACCAGGTGCGGTGGCCCACGCCTGTAATCCCAGTCCTTTGGGAGGCCGAGGAGGGAGGACTGCTTGAGCCTAGGAGTTCGAAACCAGCCTGGGCGACATAGCAAAACCCCAGTCACCAAGGCTGGAGTGCAGTGGCATGATCTCAGGTCACTGCAACCTCCACCTCCTGGGTTCAAGCCATTCTCCCACCTCAGCCTCCCAAGTAGCTGGGATTATAGGAACCTGCCACCATGCCCAGCTAATTTTTGTGCTTTTAGTAGAGACGGGATTTCAGCATGTTGCCCAGGCTGGTCTCAAACTCCTGACCTCAAGTGATCTGCCCGCCTTGGCCTCCCAAAGTGCTGGGATTATAGGCATGAGCCACTGCGCCTGGCCAAAAATGATTTAAAAAAAAAAAAAAAAAAGAAACATACCGGCCGGGCATGGTGGCTCATGCCTATAATCCCAGCACTTTGGGAGGCCAAGGTGGGCGGATCACAAGGTCAGGAGTTCAAGACCAGCCTGACCAACATGGTGAAACCGTCCCTCTACTAAAAATACAAAAATTAGCCAGGCGTGGTGGTGGGCGCCTGTAGTCCCAGCCACTCGGGAGGCTGAGGCAGGAGAATGGCTTGAACCCCGGAGAGGGAGGTTGCAGTGAGGCGAGATCACACCACTGCACTCCAGCCTGGGGACGGAGCAAGACTCCATCTCAAAAAAAAAAAAAAAGATAAGAAACATACTGCCTTCCAGCCTGGGCAACGGAGCAAGACCCCATCTTTTAAAAAATAAAAAAAACCTGGCCGGGCGCGGTGGCTCACGCCTGTAATCCTAGCACTTTGGGAGGCTGAGGTGGGCAGATCACCTGAGGTCAGGAGTTCAAGACCAACCTGACCAACATGGCGAAATCTCATCTACTAAAAATACAAAAATTAGCTGGGTGTGGTGGCTTGACCCTGTAATTCCAGCTACTCGGGAGGCTGAGGCAGGAGAATCGCTTGAACCCGGGAAGCGGAGGTTGCGGTGAGCTGAGATCATGCCACTGCACTCTAGCCTGGGCGACAGAGCAAGACTTCGTCTCAAAAACAAAACAAACAAAAAAACCAAAGTAAAATAGCAGCGACAACAACAACAAAAACCCGGAGCTGAGAGGAGGAATGAATGCGATGATGAATGTAAAGCGTTTAACACAGGGCTTGGGTACAGTCTGCCCTCAATGAACCAATGATGTGCCCTTAGGCAATTTACCTAACCTCGGCTTGCCAGTTTCCTCCCGCGTGAAACAGGACAATAAACGATTATGCCTGTTAGGGTTGTGCTGAGGAATACATGTGTATGTAAGTTTATTTGCAAAGCACTTAGAACAGGGTGCACGGTCCTTGTTGCTGTTATTATTATTGGCTATTATTGCGCAAAGGGGAAGGGAGGCGGGGCCAAGCCAGGAAGGCCCTGGAGAATCCGGGGTGCCCCCTCCTCCGGCAGAGCTTGGGCCTGGGCTCACGAGGAAGGGGCTGCAGTTCTCCGAAGATTCCCGCCTGCTCCCAGACCCCCGGGAGTCGTAGGACCCGCTCCTGGACGCTGACGTCGGCTTTCAGGGACCCCTCGCCGGACGCCGCGGAGGGACAGAGCCTGGGAGGCCGTCGCCCCGCCCCGTCCCCGCCCCCGCGCGCAGCGGGCCCGGGGCGCTGAGACCCGCGTAGAGCAAAGCGCTAGGTCCCCGCGCCCCTTGGATGCTCGGTGGCAGGGGCCGGGCGGGTGTCATTGCGGGGTTTCAGGAAGCCCCGGCCTGTGATCGTGAGCGGTGAGTGAGGGGCGTAGGTGGGTGGGGGTCACAGTCGCTCCCATGGGTCCTGGCATTGGGGATGAGAGGGCAAAGCTTTGGCGAGGAAATCGGCTCAGTCAAGGTTTGGAATGAGCAGGCAGGAGGCTTGGGGACCTTCCAGGGAGATCGTAGGACGAGAATATTCCTTCTGGTTTTGTTGCGTGTGTACGTGTATGTGTGTGCTGGGGTTGAGGGTGTTTATGGGGCGAGGTGTGCAAAGGATTCTGGAGAGCTGGTCCGTGTGTGGGAGTTGTGTGGAGTCATGGGTGTGTGGGTGGAGTAGGGCAGGGGTGCCTGGGCCTGATGAGTGGGGCAGGCATGCCAGAGGTCATGAGAATAGGAGAGAGTGCCGGGGCGCATGTGTGCGTGTGCACAGGTGTCTGTGGTTTGTGATGCAGTGGGGAGTAGGGTTGTGCATGGAGTCAATTGACATAAATGTGTAAGAAGGTTGGGGGCCTGAAAGGGGTGTTTTCTGGGAGCTGATGTTTTGGGGCAAATATACAAGGAGTCCTTTGGGAGATGAATGTGTGGAGGTGGAGGATGGGGCTGTGTGGCAGGGGACTTCAGGGGGCAGGTCTAGGAGACAGATGATGGGGAATGTAGACTAGAGTGAAGTTCCAGGCAGCACTGGGGGTAGGGGATGGGTGTGTGTGTGACTGGGAGGGGTGCATGGGCCTGGATAGGTTGTCATGGGGTATGAACCTGGGATGGATATTGGGGGTGTTCATGGGGCAGGTAAGTGTGTAAGGCATGGTGCAACAGGTGCTGCAACTTATTGGGGTAAGTGTGATGGGTATGTGGTTTTTGCCTGAGAGAAATGCCCAGAATTTGGTCAGGTGCGGTGGCTCACGCCTGTAATCCCAGCACTTTGGGAGGCCAAGGCTGGTGGATCCCCTAAGGTCAGGAGTTCGAGACCAGCCTGGTTAACACAGTGAAACCCTATCTTTACTAAAAATACAAAAAAAAAAAAAAACAAAAAACTAGCCAGGCCTGGTGGCGGGCACCTGTAATCCCAGCTACTCGGGAGGCTGAGGCAGAATGGTTTGAATCCAGGAGGTGGAGGCTGCAGTGAGCTGAGATCACACCACTGCACTCTAGCGGATCTGCAGTGGTGGATCTGCCTGGGCAACAGATCAAGACTTTGTCTCAGAAAAAAAAAAAAGAGAGAGAAATGCCCAAAATTGAATGTCCAGACCCCGGAGTTCTCTTTGTAACCTGAGGCCAATCTTTTTTTCTCTCTGGGCCTCAGCTTCCCTATCTGTAAAATGGGTCTGAGGACCACTGCACTAACTAGTCTCTGCCTGAGTCTCTCTAAAGCTAGGGCTCAGAGGTTGAGTGAAGTAAGACTTTGACAACTTGTCTTTTTCTTCCCCCTACCCCTAGGAAACGCCACCTGGAGTTTCCCCAAAGCCATGGACAGCCCTAGTCTTCGTGAGCTTCAACAACCTCTGCTGGAGGGCACAGAATGTGAGACCCCTGCCCAGAAGCCTGGCAGGCATGAGCTGGCGTCCCCCTTAAGAGAGATAGCCTTTGCTGAGTCCCTGGGGGGTTTGCAGTTCCTGTCACCGCCTCTTCCCTCCGTGAGCGCTGGCCTAGGGGAACCAAGGCCCCCTGATGTTGAGGTAGGAAGAGCAGGCCTTAGTGGAAGGCACGGGGGGGGGGGGGGGGGGGGGGCTGGGGTGAGCCCAGCTACGGCCAGCATCTGGCAGGCTGACAGCTGTGCCAATCTGCCTTAGGCCTGGAGTCTCACACTTCCCAGCTGTGTGTGGGCTTCTGAGATTTCCAGTTACAGTTCTTCTTGTTTTATGTCTCTCCTGGTTTCTTTACCTTTTTCTCTCCAGATTTGCCTCTCATCTTTGTTGCCTGGCTTTTGGCTTTGTCTTCCCTCTGATCTCTGACTCCGCTGGTTGGTGTGTTCAGAGTGCATGCACCTCTGGCTTTTGTCCACCCTGCTCTCTCCCTCTTGTGTGTGTGTGTGTGTGTGTGTGAGAGAGAGAGAGAGACAGGGTCTCGCTCTGTTGCCCAGGCTGGAGTGCAGTGGCAGCGATCATAGTTTACTGCAACCTTGACCACCCGGGCTTAAGCAATCCTCCCACCTCAGCCTCCTGAGTAGCTGGGACTACAGGCATGTGCCACCATGCCTGGCTAATTTTTTGGTGTTTTTTTGTAGAGAAGAGGTTTTGCCACGTTGCCCAGGCTGGTCTCAAACTCCTGAGGTCAAGCAATCTGCCTGCCTTGGCCTCCCAAAATGCTGGGATTAAAGGTGTGAGCCACCATGCCCAGCCTTCCTTTTTTTTTTTTTTTTTTTAAGTTACTGTCACTTTTTATAATTTCTCATTCCAGGCCAGGCACAGTGGCTCACATTGGTAATCCCAGCACTTTGGGAAGGTGAGGCTGGAGGACTGCTTGGGCCCAGGAGTTCTAGGCTAGCCTGGGCAACATAGTGAGACTCCATCTTTATTTTTATTTAATTTTTCATTTTGTCCTCCGAAAATTAGAAAGACCCTGTCTTAAAAAAAAAAATTAGCCAGGTGTGGTGGCGTGTTCCTGTAGTCCCAGCTACTCGGGAGGCCGAGGTGGGAGGATCGCTCGAGCCCAGGCTGCAATGAGCTATGATCATACCACCTTACTCCAGCCTGGACAACAGAGAAAGACAGACAGACAGACAGACAGACAGACAGACAGACAGAGAGAAAGAGAAAGAGAGGGAGAGAGAGAGAGAGGGATGGAGGGAGGGAGGGAGGAAGGAAAGAAAAGAGAGAAAGAGAAAGGAAGGAAGAAGGAATGAAGCAAACAAGGAAAGGAAGGAGGGAAGGAGGGAAAGAAGGGAAGGAAGGAAGGAGAAAGAAGAAAGGAAGGAAGGCAGGCAGGCAGGCAACAATCATGATGAACTCTTATGGTTTCTGTTGGTCAGGAATTTGGGACTTAGTTGCATGGTTCTGCCTCTGGATCTTTCATGAGGTTGCATTCAGCTGGTGGGTGGAACTGGAACAGTCAGGGGCTGGCTGGGCACTTTTCTCTCTCTTCATGGTGTCTTAGGGCTTCCTTTTTTTTGTTGTGGAGATGGAGTTTCACCCTTGTTGCCCAGGCTGGAGTACGATGGTGCAATCTCAGCTCACTGCAACCTCCGCCTCCTGAGTTCAAGCGAATTCCCCTGCCTCAGCCTCCTGAGTAGCTGGGATTACAGGCATGTGTCACCATGCCCAGCTAATTTTGTAATTTTAGTAGAGACGGGGTTTCACTATGTTGCTCAGGTTGATCTCAAACTCCTGACCTCAGGTGATCCACCCACTTCAGCCTCCCAAAATGCTGGATTATAGGCGTGAGCCACCGTGCCCAGCTGAGTCTTAGGGCTTCTATATGTGGTCTCTCCATGTGAGCTGCTTTGGGATTCCTTACAGCATAACGGCTTCAGGGCAGTCAGGCAGCTTATGTACCTCCAGCCTACAGCATGAATGTTGCAGCAAAGCAGAAGCTGCCTCATCTTTTCTGATTTCACTTTGGAAGTCACGTAACATGACTTCCACCACATTCTATTAATTATGAGTGAGTCATGAGCCTGCTCAAATTCAAGGGGAGGGGACACAGAACTCATCCCTTGATGGGAAGGATATCAAAGTCACATGGTAAGAAAAGCGTGTGGGGCCGGGCGCTGTGGCTCATGCCTGTAATCCCAGCGCTTTGGAAGGCCAAGACAAGTGAATTGCTTGAGGTCAGGAGTTCAAGACCAGCCTGACCAATGTAGGGAAAGCCCATCTCTACTAAAAATACAAAAATTAGGCCAGGCACAGTGGCTCACGCCTGTAATCCCGGCACTTTGGGAGGCTGAAGTGGGTGGATCACGAGGTCAGGAGTTCGAGACCAGCCTGGCCAACATGGTGAAACCCAGTCTCTACTAAAGAAAAAATACAAAAATTAGCCAGGTGTGGTGGTGCACACCTGTAATCCTGGCTATTCGGGAGGCTGAGGCAGGAGAATCACTTAAACCTGGGAGGCGGAGGTTGCAGTGAGCCGAGATCACGCCATTGCACTCCAGCCTGGGCAACAGAGTGAAACTCTGTCTCAAAAAAAAAAAAAAAAAAAAAAAAAAATTAGCCGGCTGTGGTAGCGGGTGCCTGTAATCCCAGCTCTTGGGAAGCTGAGGCAGGAGAATTGCTTGATCTTGGGAGATGGAGGTTGCAGTGAGCCGAGATTGAGCCACTGCCCTCCAGCCTGGGCAACAGAGCGAGATTCTGTCTCAAAAAAAAAAAAAAAAAAAAAAAAGTTTAAAAATCTAGACTCTACAGTTTTCAGCAGGCAGGTTTGCCCTAATCATTTAGGCCACTGGAGCATTTTATAATCTCCATCTTTTATTTATTTATTTATTAGTGACAGGGTCTTCTTGCTCCATTGCTCAGGCTGGAGGGCAGACATGTGATCATAGCTCAGTGGAGTCTCAAACTTCTGGGCTCAAGCCATCCTCTTGCCTCAGCCTTCCAAAGCAGCTGAGACTGCAGGCACAAGACACCATGCCTAATTTTTTTTTTTTTTGAGATGGAGTCTCACTCTGTCGCCCAGGCTGGAGGGCATTAGCGCGATCTTGGCTCACTGCAAGCTCTGCCTCCGGGGTTCATGCCATTCTTCCGCCTCAGCCTCCCGAGTAGCTGGGACTACAGGTGCATGCCACCACACCCGGCTAATTTTGTTTTTGTATTTTTAGTAGAGACCGGGTTTCACCGTGTTAGCCAGGATGGTCTCGATCTCCTGACCTCATGATCTGCCCACCTTGGCATCCCAAAGTGCTGGGATTACAGGCGTGAGCCACTGCGCCCGGCCCATGCCTAGCTAATTTTAAATTTTTTTTTGTAGAGATGGGGTCTTGCTATATTGCCCAGGCTGGTCTCAAACTCCTGGCTTCAAATGATCCTCCTGCCTTGGCCTCCCTAAGTGTTGGGATGACAGGTGTGAGCCACTGTGCCCGGCCAATAATCTCCATCTTTTTGCAGGTTCCTTGTTTCAGTGGCATTTGTCCCTGTTCAGGGGCTTTTCTTTTTTTGAGATGGAGTCTCACTCTGTTGCCCAGGCTGGAGTGCTGTGGCTTGATCTCGGCTCACTGCAATCTCCACCTCCTGGGTTCAAGTGATTCTCCTGCTTCAGCCTCCTGAGTAGCTAGGATTACAGGGGCACGCCACCATGCCCGGCTAATTTTTGTATTTTTAGTAGAGATGAGGTTTCACCATGTTGGCCAGGCTGGTCTCCAACTCCCGACCTCAGGTGATCCACCCACCTCAGTCTCCCAAAGTGCTGGGATTACAGGCGTGAGCCACCACACCTGGCCATTCAGGGGCTTTTCACTCAGAGATTGTAAGCAATTGTAGCGTCCTTGATTGGATCTGTGAACCCCTTGAAAATGAACTGAAAGCTCTGGGTGTGGGTGGGGCTCTTCTCTGGAGACCTGGTCCACAGCTTCCCTTCAAAGGGCTCCAGGATACAAATGTCAAAAGCCCATCTCTGGCCAGGCATGGTGGCTCATGCCTGTAATCCCAGCACTTTGGGAGGCTGAGATGGGTGGATCACCTGAGGTCAGGAGTTCAATACCATCCTGGCCAACATGGTGAAACCCCGTCTCTACTAAAAATACAAAATTAGCCAGGTGTGATGGCATGTGCCTGTAATCCCAGCTACTCAGGAAGCTAAGGCAGGAGAATCATTTGAACTCGGGAAGCAGTGAGCCGAGACTGTGCCATTGTACTCCAGCCTGGGTGACAAAGCGAAACTCCGTCTCAAACAAACACCGAAAGCCCATCTCTGAACATTTTTTTCTCTTTGTATCTCTGGGGAAGCCCTGGGGGCAGGTATAGGCCTTTGAGGGCTATGGAGAGCAGAGCAATGGGGCAGGAAAGGTGGATGGAGATGCCCACCTGGGCACTTTCCTGTCCATAGGACATGTCATCCAGCGACAGTGACTCGGATTGGGATGGCAGCAGCCGTCTTTCACCATTTCTACCCCACGACCACCTCGGCTTGGCTGTCTTCTCCATGCTGTGTTGTTTCTGGCCCGTGGGCATCGCTGCCTTCTGTCTAGCCCAGAAGGTCAGTCTGTGTGTGGGACTTGGAGGGGACTGGGCATAAAAGAGAAAAATGCACCACAAAAACAAAGAGCCATATACCTGAGGTGGGAAGGTGGAAGGCAGCCCAGAGTGTTAGTTAAGAACCTGAACTCAAATCCCGAGTCTGCCACTCTCTGCAAGATTTTTTTTTGAGTCTCACTTTGTTGCCCAGGCTGGAGTGCAGTGGTACAATCTCGGCTCACTGCAACCTCCACCTCTTGGGTTCAAGTGATTCTCCTGCCTCAGCCTCCTGAGTAGCTGGGATTACAGGCACGCACTACCATGCCTGGCTAATTTTTGAATTTTTAGTAAAGACGGGGTTTCACCACGTTGGCCACACTGGTCTCGAACTCCTGACCTCAAGTGATCCTCCCACCTTGGCCTCCCAAAGTGCTGGGATTACAGGCGTGAGCCACGGTGCCCAGCTCTCTGCAAGATTTTGGGCAAGTCACTTAACTTCCCTGTGCTTCACTTTCCTCATCTGTAAAGTGGGAATAATTGCTACCTCTGGGTCAATGTGAGAATCAAATGAGTTAGAATAGTGGCATATACCATTTTAATGTTTTTTTTTTTATTTTATTTTATTATTTTTTTACCATTTTAATGTTTTTATTAATCACTCAGCATCCCCAGTGCCTGACCTATAGTAGGTGCTACGTATCTGCTTTTGGAATACATGCATGAATGAATGAATGGGTATGTTGGGTGGGGGAGGGACCGGGGAAGGGTCTGGGACTGAGGGGATGCCTGGGTCACTGCTGCCCACTGCCTCTACAGACCAACAAGGCTTGGGCCAAGGGGGACATCCAAGGGGCAGGGGCCGCCTCCCGCCGTGCCTTCCTGCTGGGGGTCCTCGCCGTCGGGCTGGGCGTGTGCACGTATGCGGCTGCCCTGGTGACCCTGGCCGCCTACCTTGCCTCCCGAGACCCGCCCTAGTTGCCCCTACAGCCCTCACTGTGAACCCTGAGGCCGGCAGCCCAGCAAATCTGTGGGCAGAGAGTGGAGAATCTTGGTGGATGAGGCTGCGGCGGCGGCAGGAGCATCTAGAAACGGGAGTGAGCTGGACTGGAACCCCTCCCCTTCCTGGCCACCGCTCTTCGGGCGGCAGCAACGTGAGATTAAACACCAGACACCCTTGCAGCCAAACCAGAGTCTGTTCGCGTGTGTGGGAGGATGGAAGGGGGTGGGGGTGCTTGAGACCAACAGGGGACTGCCTGGTCAGGGTGATGGGCTGTGGTGGGCATCCCCAGGGTGCTTGCTCCCTAAGACCTGAGCTGGAAAATGGGGAAGAGGATTTTGGTTTTTTTTTTTTTTTTTGAGAGATGGTCTCCCTGTTGCCCAGGCTGGAGTGCTGTGGCACAACCATGGCTCTCTGTAGCCTTAACTCCTGGGCTCAAGCAATCGTCCTGATTAAGCCCAGGAGCCTCCCAAGTAGCCGGGACTATGGGCACCTGCCACCACACCCAGCCAATTAAAAAATTTTTTTTGTAAAGACAAGGTATCGCTATATTGCCCAGGCTGGTCTGAAACTCCTGGGCTCAACTGATCTTCCCGCCTCGGCCTCCCAAAGAGCTGAGATTACAGGCATGAGCGACCATGCCTAGCGGTTTCTAAACAGGAGGATGTTCTCATCCCAATATTGGTGGTTAGCAGAGAACTGGAGAGAGCTGAGTTCCAAGTCCTTACTCCCCTACTTGTTAGCTGTGTAAGCTTGGCCCAGGTGACTTCTCACTTTTTCTGCTCTGCAAAATGGGACTTTCTGCACACCTCAGGCTGTAGTGAGGATTAAATGCATCATATGTGGAAATGACTGTCTGCTGTTGCTGTCTCCCTCTGAGCTTTTTTTTTTTCTTTTCTTTTTTTTGAGACAGGATCTCCCTCTGTCACGCAGACTGGAGTGCAGTGGCCTGATCTTGGCTCACTGCAGCCTCGACCTTCCAGGCTCAAGTGATCCTCCCACCTCAGCCTCCCAAGGAGCTGGGATCACAGGCGTGTGCCACAATGCCTGGCTAATTTTTTGTATTTTTTTTTTTTTTTTTTTGAGATGGAGTCTTGCTCTGTCACCAGGCTGGAGTGCAATGGCGCGATCTCAACTCACTGCAGCCTCCGCCTTCCGGGTTCAAGAGATTCTCCTGCCTCAGTCTCCTGAGTAGCTGGGATTTCAGGTGCACAGTACTGTGCCTGGCTGATTTTTGTATTTTTAGTAGAGACGAGTTTTCACCATGTTGGTCAGGTTAGTCTTGAACTCCTGACCTCAGGTGATCCACCCACCTCAGCCTCCCAAAGTGCTGGGATTACAGGCGTGAGCCACCGAGCCTGGCCTTTATTGCTTGATAATATCTAGCCCCTCTTAGTGTGCTCAGTGAGCACTTCCTATGTGCCTCTGCTAAGTGCCTGTGGTAGATGTGTTTTCCCTGTCCAGGTGCCAACACCTCCATGTTTCCTTAAGGATGTATCCCTTTCCCTATCGCAGGCCATTTGGTTTGGATGGGACTGCCTCCAACTCCAGGCGGGGTTTTGCCCCATCTCTACTAAAAATACAAAAATTAGGCTGGGCACAGTGGCTCAAGTCTGGAATTCCAGCACTTTGGGTGGCCAAGGCAGGCGAATCACCTGAGGTCAGGATTTCGAGACCAGCCTGGCTAACATGGTGAAACCGCGTCTCTACTAAAAATATAAAAATTAGGCCAGGTGCAGTGGCTCACGCCTGTAATCCCAGCATTTTGGGAGGCAGAGGTGGGCGGATCACCTGAGGTCAGGAGTTAGAGACCAGCCCGACCAACATGGAGAAACCCCATCTCTACTAAAAATACAAAAATTAGCTGGGTGTGGTGGCATGCACCCGTAGTCCCAGCCACTCAGGAGGCTGAGGCAGGAGAATGACTTGAACCCGGGAGGCAGAGGTTGCAGTGAGCCGAGATCACCCCACTGCACTCCAGCCTGGGCAACAGAGCGAGATTCCATTTCAAAACAAAACAAAACAAAAATAGGAAAACAAAACAAGACAGGGACTATAACAACAGCCCCATCTCACAGGGTTGGTGGGTGGGTGTTCAGAGATTCCTCCCCATGGCCTACAAGGCCCCACCTGCATGCTTGCCTGTTCCCCCCAGCCCCATCTGCTTTCCTGCTCTTGCTCGCTGGCTCTGGCCACCCTGCTCACCAAGCTGGTCCCCAGCCCCTGGGGGCTCCTTCCCCACATTATCCAAGAGCTCACTCCCTTTCCTCCTTCAGGGTC
Source organism: Nomascus leucogenys (assembly GCF_006542625.1). Lineage (NCBI taxonomy): Eukaryota > Metazoa > Chordata > Mammalia > Primates > Hylobatidae > Nomascus > Nomascus leucogenys. The sequence goes on from NC_044397.1 coordinate 84,435,071, forward strand.
CCCTCTGAGGTACCCTGCTCTGTGAAGGCACTGATGCCTGATGTACTGAATTTGCCCTCCATAAAGGGACTCTTCCAAACTCCTGTTCCCTGCTTTTTACTTTTTCGTAGATTTACTACCATCTGACAAATTCCAGTTTACCTCCCTGCTCCTCTGGGATCTCACTAGCAGGGCCTGCACACGATGGGTGCTCAACAGACATTTGTAAAGTGAATTTATTGACTCATCCATTCCATAAATGTGAGCTCCTTTGAATGTTATCCTTGCTGGGGGGGATCTGTGCCCCCAGGCCTGGGGACTGTCACAGGCCAAGGCCTCCCCACAGAAGCCCTCTGGTTACAGAGCTGCAGACTCACAGGAGCCCATGGGACAGAGAGGCAAGGCTGGGCTGCTGGTTTGCTTCAGGCTGTAGGGGGTGAGTGGGTGGAGGCAATGGGAGCGGCTCCTTGCCCCAGCTTGCCTCAGCTCTTGGAGTAACGCCTCTGCAGTGATTCCCGGTAGAAGCGGAAGACGTGTTGCGAAGCGGCCTGGGCCGCAGCCAGGCACTGCTGGAGCTGCGGGGGAGAGACCGGTTGGTGCTGGGGGCCGAGCCCTTCACGCACACACGACTTGGCTGACCCAGGAGGTTCTGCTGACCCCACCTGACTCCCTTAACCTCTCATCACTCCCCTGCCCCGAAGTGAGGCAGGTGGTGAGGGATTATTTCCCATTTCATGAGCTGTTTCTTAGGGATCAGGAGAAATAAAAAGAGGGAGAAGGACTTCAGGATCAGATTCTGACAGCAACAGGACTCAGACCTATCAGGCATCCTCACACCTTGGAGGAGGCCCCAGCTGTGCAGAGCTACGGAACTGGAGAGTGCACAGAATTGGAGTGGTCTGGGGATTTTACAGCCACGGGCCCCTTCAGGCCACATAGTCTAAGAGCCACGGAATCAAGAGACTCCTAGTCTTCACTGCCATGTATTCCTAGATTCATGAGGTCCAGGTTGGACATGCTTTTGCAGACAGTCATGCCCCAGAGTTTCCAGGCTGTGTCCCTTAGCCTGAGACCTGGAATTCGCATGGCTCACCACTCTGAGCTAGGAGCTGGGGGACCATCACATGCCCTCTTCTGACTTCAAACTGAGCTCATCCTCTTTTTGCCTGTGTTATAAATTGGGATTCCCTTAAACATTTCTGCAAAGGTTTCTGGGTCCACAAAGTTTGAAAACTCCCTTTTTACAAGAAGAAATGTAAGAGGCTCTCCTGAAGCCTCTCAGAATCCAGGGCAGAGTTGGGACAAGACCATATGTCAGTGGGAAGGAAGGTTCTGGTTTTTCCCCTCATCCCCATGCTGGTACCTCAGTGTCCGAGTAGAGCCCCTTGGTGCTGGACATCAGCAGCTTCCGTTCCACGCTGTCCAGGGCAAAGGTCAGGACTGCCCGGGCCTCCTAGGGACAAGGTAGAAGGCGGTGGGGGACCTAGAACCTTCCCCTCAGATAAAATCTCAGCCAGTCCTTTGGCCAGGCACAGTGGCTCATGACTGTAATCTCACCACTTTGGGAGGCCAAGGCAGGGCACTGCTTGAGGCCAGAAATTCAAGACGAGTCTGGGCAACAGAGGGAGACCCCATCTCTCTCTTAAAAAAAAGTAGCTGGGTGTGGGGGTGCATGTCTGAGTTCCCAGCTACTCAGGAGGCAGAGGTGGGAGGACTGCTTGAGCCCAGGAGTTTGAAGCTGCAGTGAGCTGTGATTGTACTACACTCCAGCATGGGTGACAGTGAGACCCTGTCTCAACGCTCCCCTTCCCACCACACACTTGCAGCCAGTCCCACTGAGAGGACTCCGGACCCTTGGCCTCCAGGCCTCTCCCTTTCCATAGCCAGGCACTCACCTATCAAGCATCAAGCGCAGCCATTTTTTGTCTACGCCACCCCTTCCCTACTTCCCCGGGTATAGCCCTCTGCCTTTCCTTTGTAGAACTGTACTCCATGCCCCTTATTCCAACCACGCGGTTCTGACAGGGGCTTCCAAGCTCAGTATTCCTGCCCCAAGGGGCTAGCCATAGTGCCACTCACTTATCTGGTACCTCTTGGCCTCCCAGTCACCCATCCATGCTCTGTCCCACAGGGGCTGGAAGCCAGCAAGCTGTATTTCCCAGACTGCCTTACCAGCTAGATTCCAGCAGTAATGAGGTGGGAGAATGGAAGAAAAGCAGCACCCTGGTCCTCACGGACAATGGCAGGTGCTGATGGCTGTGGCTGTGTGACAGCCATGGAGGTGGGGTGGGTTCTGGACCTCAGTGGCCAGGGCAGAAGCAGGACATGCTATGTGCATCCAGAACCAATTGAGATAATGTCTCCAACACGACAGAACAGGAGCTGGCTCACAGGTTCAGCCCAGGTCTGGGAGGGCTTTCTCATCTCTGGGTGTCACTCCTGCTTCCTTTTTCCTCCTCTAGCTCCTCCAACACTGTTGTTACAAAGTCCCTGCATTTAACTCCCTCCATCTGAAACCCTCCAAGTGGTTTCCATCTTCTTGACTGGAGGGGACCATTATAGCACTGGGCAGAAAACTCAGAATAACCTGAGCTTAGGACACTGCACCTGAGCTGACGAGGAAAGCTCTCTTCTCTTGTTTGCTTTTGAGCCTCTTAGGATGGAAATGGAGCTTAAGGGGTCAGTCCCAGCCTCAGGAAAGATGCTGGCCAGAGAGAATGAAGCTGATGTGCAGAGAAAGGCAGGGACGAGAAGTGAAGAAAGGACATCCTGATGGTGTTTAAAGTCCTGGTTTTTATTTTATTTTTTTGACATAGAGTTTCACACTTTCACCCAGGCTGGAGTGAAGTGGTACGATCTCAGCTCACTGTAACCTCCACCCCCCGGGTTTAAGTGATTCTCCTGCCTCAGCCTCCCAAGTAGCTGGGATTACAGATGTGTACCACCATGCCTAGCTAACCTTTGTATTTTCAGTAGAGACAGGGTTTTGCCATGTTGGCCAGGCTGGTCTCAAACTCCCAGCCTCAGATGATCTGCCTGCCTCAGACTCCCAAAGTGCTGGCATTACAGGTGTGAGCCACCACACCTGGCCATACATTTCCTTTCTAGTTTATTTATTTATATTTTTTGAGATGGAGTTTCACTCTTGTTGCTCAGGCTGGAGTGCAATGGCGTGATCTCGGCTCACCACAACCTCTGCCTCCCGGGTTCAAGCGATTCTCCTGCCTCAGCCTCCTGAGTAGCTGGGATTACAGGCGTGCGCCACCACACCTGGCTAATTTTGTATTTTTAGTAGAGACGGGGTTTCTCCATGTTGGTCAGACTGATCTCGAACTCCCGACCTCAGGTGATCCACCCACCTCAGCCTCCCAAAGTGCTGGGATTACAGGCTGAGCCACCGCTCCCGGCCCCACATTTCCTTTCTAATTAAGCAAGTTTGAGCTGGGTTTCTAGCACTTGCTGCTAAATGAACCATGATGATTAGAGCAGCCCTTGCTAAGTGGGATTGAGGTGGCATGAGCCAACTGTCTGTAGAGAAGCGAGGCCTGGAGGAAGGGACAGGGAGCTGTCTGGCCTCTGCCCTTCAGCCACCCTGGTCTTCACACCTACCTTTTCTTGCTTGGATGTAGGATCCAGCACAAGGGTCCCATCAGAGTCCAGGGCACAGGTGACCCCACAGAAGAGAGCCCGCATGGGCACACCTGCATCCACCAGTGCCATGCAGGCGGCATTCAGACAACAGGCCAGGAGCTGAGCACCACAGGAAATGGTTAAGTTTCTTTTTTCTTTTTTTTTTTTTTTTCTGGAGACAGAGTTTCACTCTTGTTGCCCAGGCTGGAGTGCAATGGCATGATCTCGGCTCACTGCAACCTCCACCTCCCGGGTTCAAGCGAGTCTCCTGCCTCAGCCTCCTGAGTAGCTGGGATTACAGGCACCCACAACCACACCTGGCTAATCTTTGTATTTTTAGTAGAGACGGGGTTTCACCATGTTGGCCAGGCTGGTCTCAAACTCCTGACCTCAGGTGATCCACCTGCCTCAGCCTCCCAAAGTGCTGGGATTACAGGCGTGAGCCACCACGCCCAGCCTAAGAAGTTTCTACTGCAGGCTTGGCCAGCAGAGCAGATCCATGCCTCCCTCCACCAGGCTGATGCCTATGGCAGACATCACTAATTGGTCACAGAAGGGCAGCATGGCAGAGTGGTTAAAAGTGGTCCGGGGATCAAGTAGCCCTCAGTTCCAGACCTAGCTTTGCTCTCTGAGCTGTGTGACCTTGAACAAGTGACTTACTCCTTGAGTCTCAATCTCCTCATCTGTCAGACAGGGAATATAATAATATTCAATAGGTATGTACTGAAGTACATACCACACATTTGTTGGTAAATAGGGTCAGAGAGGGGAAGAAACCTTCCAAAGTCACGAGGGGGAGGCATTGGCAAAGCCAGGCCCGAAACTTGGGTAGCAGCCACTCCCCAGTGACAGAGCTGGCAGGGCAATGGAGGAACAGCCATCTCGCTGCTGCCTGCAGAAAGCTCACAGTGGAAAGAGAGCACGGGTTGGGAGTCAGCTGGCTCTGCCTCAGTTTCCTAATGTGTTTCTTCTCCAGGCCTAGCAGCCAGACAAAGACCACAGCTTTAGTCAACCAGTTCCAGCTCTGCTGCTGATCCTCCACCACTTCCTCTGGGCTTCACTTTCCACTTCTGTAAAATGGGGTCACAATACCTTGTCTCTCTGCCCATCCATAAAATGTCTGTCCAGTTCAGGGCCACATTCCAGTAAAGCCTTCTACAGTGTCTAATTCTGGTCCTCAACCTCAACCTCCCGCACCTCAGACGTGGAGATCTTACAAGGCCACGCTCCTGACTCAGCTGCTGTCTGCTCAGGGCGCCCCCAGCACTGAGGGCCTGAAATCCACTGAGGTGCCGAGTAGAAGTGATTGCCAGCCAGGCACAGCTCACGCCTGTAACCCCAGCACTTTGGGAGGCCAAAGTGGGCTGATCACTCGAGGTCAGGAGTTCGAGACCAGCCTGGCCAACACGGCAAAACCCCGTCTCTACTAAAAATACAAAAATTAGCCTGGCGTGGTGGCGGGCACCTGTAATTCTACCTGTAATTCAGGAGGCTAAAGCCCAGGAGGTAGAGGTTGCAGTAAGTTGACGTTGCACCACTGCACTCCAGCCTGGGTGACAGAATGAGAGCCTGTCTCAAAAACAAACAAAGAAAAAAACCAAAAAAACAAAAGAAGTGATTGGCACAGGCTCTGGAGTCAGACTGGCCTGGGCTTGAGTCCTGACTGTGTTGCCTTCCAGCTGTGTGACCTTGGGCAAGCCCCTTCCCCTCTCTGGCCCTCAGTTTTGTCACCTGAAACATGCGAACATAAGAACACTCATCTGCCAGGGTCCTTGGGCTCTAGAACTAGATGGTCTGGGTCTAAGTCTTGGCTCTGCCACTTCCACGGGGATCATAAGGGCATGAATTAATGTGCATAAGGCACACAGAACAGTGCCTGGCACATAAGTAAGCACCCAGGCTGTTTGCTCTCCTTCTTCAGTGAGCTGGTACCTGTCAAGTATTTGAAGGCTTTCTGGCTAGCAGTGAGGGTATATGTAGCCACCAGAAGGGAAGCAATCAGGAGACTTCCTGGAGGAGGAGGCCTGGGAGAAAGGATACAGAGCCGGCATCGCTGACAACCTGCAGCACCACAGTGATGGAGGTGCGGGGGTGCAATGTGCCCAGCACCACCGCCTCGCACGTGTTCCTGATCAGCCGCTCCCGGCTCTTCTCTGCAACACCTGGGGAAATTGAAGAGAGGTTCTCAGGGTCTTCCCCTTCATTTGATTCACCTTCCTCCATACGCCTCACCCAAACCCCCAGAAAGGGCTCACGGTCTCAGCCTGGGATGGTGCAGGTACCTGCAGGGATGATGGAAGATTCCAGTGGGAAGAAGGCAAGGCCTGACTGCCATCCACTGACCCCTGCTACCTCCAGCATCCACCAAGGGAACCATCCAAGGGAAGAAGACCTGGGAGTTCCATGTCTGTGCTGCTACCCATGCCCACTCCCACCCTAGCAGGCCCAGCCAGTGGGGACTGAGGGATATGAGGGTAAAAGGGTGGAAAAACAGGTTAATGGGCCAGGCACAGTGGCTCACGCCTGTAATCCCAACACTTTGGGAGGCTGAGGCGGGCGGATCACTTGAGGTCAGGAGTTTGACATCAGCCTGGCCAACATGGTGAAACACTGTCTCTACTAAAAATACAAAAATTAGCCGGGCGTGATGGCTCACGCCTGTAATTCCAGCTACTCGGGAGGTTGAGACAGGAGAACTGCTTGAACCTGGGAGGCAGAGGTTACAGTGAGCTGAGATCAAGCCACTGCACTCCAACCTGGGCAACAGAGTGAGACTCCGTCTTAAAAATATAAAATTAAATTAAAAAAAAAAAAAAAAAAAAAAGGCTCAGCACAGTGGCTCACGCCTGTAATCCCAGCGCTTTGGGAGGTCGAGGTGGGTGGATCACGAGGTCAGGAGATCAAGACCATCCTGGCCAACATGGTGAAACCCCATCTCTACTAAAAAAAATACAAAAAATTAGTGGGCATGGTGGCACATGCCTATAATCCCAGCGACTTGGGAGGCTGAGGCAGGGGAATTGCTTGAATCTGGGAGGCAGAGGTTGCAGTGAGCCGAGATCACACCACTGCACTCCAGCCTGGGTGACAGAGCGAGACACCGTCTCAAAATAAATAAATAAAAATAAATAAAAACAGGTTAATGGAATGAATGAGACTGGAGGCAGAGAGAGGGAGAAAAGAGGGAGGGAGAAATTAGAGGCAGAGAGAGAAGCAACAGAAGATGAGTTATTAATTAGAGGCAGAGAGTTAAAGACAGAAACAGCTGAGTGGAGACCAAAGTGGGGAGTGGAGACTCGGGGCAGCTGGTAGGGAGGAGCTCGGGGGGTGGTTTTGACAAACCGGGCACTATGCAGAGGTTCAGCAGGGCCCAATTACCAGGCAGCCTGATCTTCGGCCTCAGGATCACTTCGAGTGTGGCCTTGTTGAAAATCTCTTTGCTGACCTTCACCTCGGCCGGCCCGTACACACCCGCCAGGACAGAGGTGTCACCTGAGGAGACAGCAGGGGGGGCCTCACTCACAGCTTCCCTGCTCCTGGGGCCCCATTCGTGGCACTGAGCCTGATGGCCAGGGCTCCCCATGTCACCCCCGCCATTTGTTGGCACTGATTCTTTGAGCACTCACTTCATTTCTCTCATTTGTAAAATGGGGAAAATAACAGTCCCTCCCCACTAGCGTCTTGTGAGGATCAAAGGACACAATTCACAGAAAACACTTAGAACACTGCCGGGCTCACACTGAACGCGCAACAGACTTTAGCTGTATTAGTAACATTCGTCCATTCAGGCATTCAGGCAGGGTCTCACTCTCATTGCCCAGGCTGGAGTGCAGTGGTGCCATCACGGCTCATTGCAGCCTCGACCTTCTGGGCTCAAGTGATCCTCCCTCCTCAGCCTCCCAAGTAGCTGGAACTACAGGCACGTGCCATCATGCCTGGCTAATTTTTGTATTTTTAGTAGAGAGGGGATTTTGCCATGTTGCTCAGGCTGGTTTTGAACTCCCGGGCAACTGTAATCCCAAGGTGCTAGGATTACAGGTGTGAGCCACCACGCCTGGCCCTGATATTAGTAACTTTTTTTTTTTTTAATGAGATGGAGTCTCGCTCTGTCGCCCAGGCTAGAGTGCAGTGGCGTAATCGCGGCTCACCGCAACCTCTGCCTCCCGGGTTCAAGCGGTTCTCCTGCCTCAGCCTACTGAGTAGCTGGGATTACAGGCACGCGCCACCACGCCCGGCTAATTTTTTTATTTTTAGTAAAGACTGGGTTTCACCACGTTGGTCAGGCTGGTCTCAAACTCCTGACCTTGTGATCTGCCTGCCTCCCAAAGCGCTGGGATTACAGGCTTGAGCCACCGTGCCCAGCTGGTATTAGTAACTTTTAACAGGAAGTTCTTCCTGAAAGCTAACCATCCTCCCTCTTACTGCAGCTGCTCTCAACTTCTCTTTCCAAAGCTTCCCCAGCCCAGCTCTTCCTTTAGGCACTGGCCCCCAGATTCTGCACCAGTCTGGACACCTGAGAAAGGGATAATATCTGGAATGAATCCTGATTCCTTATTTCCCCAGAAGCTATGAACGGGGTACAGGAGGTAAAACCTAAGAAATAAACAGCCTGGCTTCTAGTACTGTCTGCTATAATCCCAGCACTTTGGGAGGCGGGTGGATCACCTGAGGTCAGGAGTTTGAGACAATCCTGGCGAACATGGTGAAACCCCGTCTCTACTAAAAATACAAAAATTAGCTGGGCATGGTGGTGGGTGCCTGTAATCTCAGCTACTCGGGAGGCCGACGTAGGAGAATTGCTGGAAGCGGGGAGGCGGAGGTTGCAGTGAGCCGAGATCGCACCATTGCACTCCAGCCTGGACAATAACAGCGAGACTTCACCTCAAAAAACAAAACAAAACAAAATTTTAGGCCAGGCATGATGGCTCACACCTGTAATCCCAGCACTCTGGAGGCCCAGGTGGGAGGACTGCTTGAGGCCAGGAGTTTGAGACCAGCCTGAGCAACATAGCAAGACTCCTGTCTCTATTTTCTTTTTTGAGACAGAGTTTCCCTCTATCACCCAGGAGGCTGGAGTGCAGTGGCGCAATCTGTGTTCACTGCAACCTCCGCCTCCCAGGCTCAAGTGATTCTTGCACCTCAACCTCCAGAGTAGCTGAGATTACAGGCGCGTGCCACCACATCCGACTAATTTTTGTATTTTTAGTAGAGACAGGTTTTCACCATGTTGGCCAATCTGGTCTCAGAACTCCTGACCTCGACCGAGTGAGGTGGCTCACGTCTGTAATCCCAGCACTTTGGGAGGCTGAGGTGGGTGGATCACAAGGTCAGGAGTTCAAGATCAGCCTGGCCAACATGGTGAAACCCCGTCTCTACCAAAAACTACAAAAATTAGCCGGCGTGGTGGCACGCACCTGTGGTCCCAGCTACTCGGGAGACTGAGGCAGAAGAATCGCTTGAACCCAGGAGGTGGAGGTTGCGGTGAGCCACATTCGCTCACTGCACTCCAGCCTCGGCGACAGGGTAAGACTCCATCTCAAAACAAAAACAAAAACAAAAACAAACAAAAAAAACTCCTGACCTCAGGTGATCTGCCCGCCTCCGCCTCCCAAAGTGCCGGGATTACCGGTGTGAGCAACTGCGCCCGGCCCCTTCTTAATTCTTAGGTTCTAAGAAACTTTAGGTATCTCAATTCAGCATAAGCGCTAAGCCTGAGGGAGGGCCCGGGAAGGTCCTTGGTTAAGGCCATATTTTCTGAGAAGCCCAATTTGCCCTTACACGGAAGGTATTCTTAGTTCCAGGAGAAACTGCCCTGAGGACTGGAGAAGTTACCAAAATAGAACTTGCCTCTGGCTCCAGATGAACTGCCTGTGTTTCGCCTGAGCACAAGAGTCTCTCCCCTCTCACCTTCTTGAAGACTTGGCTCCAGCAATTCTCTCCCCTGTTGACCCCACAACAATCTACAACTCCTGCCCCACTTATCTGATCCTCTTACAGCAAAACTCCTGAACAGCTGCCTCTTCTTCCTTTTGTGACCCCACCACTCCATTGCGGCAGCTCAACATCATCACCACTGACCTCCAAATGATCAACCCTCCCATGACCCGGCTGTCAGTAAGGCTGAAAGGGCTGGTCAGCCCTCACATCTCAGACGTGCTCTTCTCTTGGCCCCAGGTCACCACCATCTCCTGGTTTCCCCCTAACTCTCTGGGCGTTCCTTCTGAGTCTACTTTGCTAGCTTGTCACATGTCTCTGACTGCTCAAGTTGGAAGGCCTAGGGCTTGGTCCTGGGACCTCTTCTCTTTTCCATCTACACTCACTTCGTTCAGTCAATAGCCTGAAATACCATCTATATAGCCAGAGAGTTCCAAATTGCCTATGTCCAGATTGGGTCTCGCTTCTGATTTCCAGACTTGTACAGATCTGGGCAGAAACCTTAGTTATAGCCTGACTCTTTTTCCTCGCACTCAAACCAAGCTATACGTAAGTTTTGTCCGTATTACTTTCAAACTACATCCGGAATCCCATCACCTCCACTACTCCTGCTCTGGCTGGAGCCACCATCACCTCCTTGTTTTCCCCCATACTCCCCACAATCAACACAGCAGCCAAATTTTGTTAAAATGTATTGGGGCTGGGCGTGGTGGTTCATACCTATATGAACACTTTGGGAGGAGGAATGCTTGAGCCCAGGAGTTCAAGACCAACCTGGGCGACATCGTGAGACCCTGTCTCGATTTTTTTTTTTTTTTTTTTTTTGAGACAGAGTCTTGCTTTGTCGCTCACACTGGAGTACAATGGCACGATCTCCACTCACTGCAACTTCTGCCTCCTGGGTTCAAGCGATTGTCCTGCCTCAGCCTCCCGAGTAGCTGGGATTACAAGCGCCCGCCACCATGCCTGGCTAATTTTTGTTATTTTTAGTAGAGACGGGGTTTCGCCACGTTGGCCAGGCTGGTCCCGAACTCCTGACCTCAGGTGATCCACAGGCCTTGGCCTCCCAAAGTGTGGGGATTACAGGCGTGAACCACCGCCCCCGGCCTCCCGTCTCAAACGTTAAAGAGAAATATTCTTGGAGTTAATCTAGTTCTGAGAGTTATTTAGCTAGGAAAAGGGGATATTTGCCCTATAGGTAAGACTTGCCCTAATCTTAGGGATATTTACTCCTGTGGAGAGATGCAGTGAGGTAGCGGTGGGGATGTATTTCTCAACCCAGGTCAGTGACATTATCTTCAATTTGAGGAGTATTTACGTGGGTGAAGGATCCGCCACAGTCCAGAGTATGCAAGTAGACAGGTTTGCTTCAGTCTGGGATGCAAGGACCTAGAGGGGTGTGTGTGTGTGTGTGTGGGGGGGGGGTGGAGGAGGAATCTAGTTAAGGGGGATATTTACCCTGGTGAGGTGATTTTCCCTATTCTGAAATATCAATTCTTGGGCGGACAGTCTGCCCCTCCTCTCATTCTCAGAGATATTTACAAAGATGGAGCTATGTTCTCCTTTCTAGTCGTGAGGGAGAGATGTGTGTATCCTTGCGTATTTAGTAGTATTCAATCGGACAAGAAATCATGCATCAACGCAGGAGTGACATTTACCAGCAGGTATCGTGGGGAGGTGGGCACTTGGTTGCACAGTACACGGTAGTCCCTCTCCAAAAGAAAGACCTGGGTGAAGTTCTTACCTTGCAGGAAGGAAGCAGAGCCATCTGGCCGCGACAGCAGGTTCTGTTCGCAGGCAAAGTGCCGGAGGCTGCAGCCAGGACCCCGAGGGCTGGACCCTGTTCCAGTTTCAGCGCGTATTTTGGTGGCAGTATGCATTTCCTCCTCCATTGCGCCGAGCCCACGTGCGGCTGCAATTGTCACTTCCGCCCGGCAGCGCGCGCTGCAAATAGGCTGCGTAACCAGTGCGCACGCGCCGGGCTGGGCCGTCCTCCTGGGCGTCCGCACGTGGCTTAGCGTTTACCAACAATCTGGCTCCGCCCAGTCCTACCTCCTAACTCTGGCAACGCCATTGGACAGTTGGGAACAGAAGGCAGGCCTTGGCATTGGCCTGTTTTACTCTGGGCCCCAGGGCCCTAAATCCCTGAGGCCCTGGTCAGGTTGCCCTCTTCTTTGCCTGTTACAGGAGTAACTACAATGAGGCGATTGGAGAAAATTTTGGGTATATAGATTTTCTTCTCCAAATCTCTGTGCATTCTATCTACCATAGAACGGGAAGACGGTGGTTTTCTTGTCAGATGGTGCTGGAGTTTGCGTCAGGCACATAAAGGGGCAGCCCCGAATCTAGCGTACGTGAGTGCCGGACCGCTGAGTGGTTGTTAGCCAAGATGGCGGTAGCGATTGTTGCAGCGAGGGTCTGGCGGCCAAACCGTGGCCTGAGCCAGGCTGCCCTCCTGCTGCTGCGGCGGCCTGGGGCTCGAGGACTGGCTAGATCTGTGAGTACCTGGGCCCCAGGTGGTTTTCCCAAAGGGGATTAGGGATGTAAAGGCTATCTCTAAAGTGTGGGATCCCTGAAGGATATGAAGGAAGGGCTGTCACAGAAGGGACAAAGAGTGGGAGACCCCTTGGAGAAGACACCGAAGGGAAGATCTGCCACTTCCTTAGGAGAGGAAAAGAACTTCCACTTCTTTAGGAGAGGAAAAAACCCGTTTGCAACTTCTCTGTGGGCCCTGAGGGAGGGAGACGACTTGAAGAGAGGGGTGGGGGTTCCTTATTAGCTGCCACTGGTATTCAGGGGAGGCTCCTTGGAGGGACAGGAGAAGACCGCAAGACCTTCTCCCTCAGGGTTTGGAGAATGAAACTGACTTTGTAAGGGAGGGACTTTCTTCTGGACAAAGATCTCTCTTCAAGAAGAAAAAAAGAAGAGAACTGGTCCCTGTCCCAGGCTGCATAGGGCCTTGTATTTCTTTGCTCCTTTTGCTACAATTCTGATTTTAAAATGAATTGTGTAAAAAATTTGTTTGATTCCTGTGTCTCTTGATCGAATATCAAGACAGGGAATTCGTGTGTTCTGGACACTGTACAGAGGAGACGATTAATATTTGTTGAATTAATGAGGGGAAAAAACGAGGGAGAGAGGTACAGACGGCACTTTGCCCACATTTCTTAGAAACACTTCAGAAGGCTTCGTTTCTTGTCAAAAGGGTCACAATCCCTTCAGGTGGATGCTGCTAAGGGCAAGATTACACTGCAAAAAACCTAGGTGGAAGCCTATCTTTAGACGGGGAGAGGCAATGGGTTGCAGAAGAGCTTTGAACTACAGTTGACAGATAGGAGAGTAGTGGTTACATGGGTGGATTCATGTCCTTGCTCTGCCAGTTTCCACTTGTGTAGCCTGGGGCAACGGACTGCACCTCTCTGGATCTATGGACCTAATTTCCCTCTCTAAAATATTAGTGGCCCCCTCATGGGGGGGGAAAAATTAATACGTAAAATGCTAAGGACTGTACCTGGCACATCCTGAGGGCAATAGGAATGTTGGTCATTGTTGATAGTGAGGGTGGAGGGAAGGGACAGAAACTAACCTTGGAGATGGGGAGAAGAAAGGGGTGACCTTGGGAAGGCCTGGATTGGTGAGGCCCTGGGAAAAAAAATCTCAAGAGATCTTGTGAGGCTGAGTCTGATCCTCTGATCCCCAATCCATAAGGAAGGGAAGATGGAATCTGTAGAAAGAAGCTCTGGGTAGGGGAACAAACGGGAGGAGGGTGAAGAGGATGGGCCAGGAATAGGACATAGTAGGTATCTAGGAACGGAGTCACTTGAAACAGGTAAATGCAGAAGGGCTGCAGGAGCAAGGTGTGGGTAGGGCAGTCTCTTGCCTTTGGGCTGGAGACCTTTTCACTTTTTTTTTTTTTTTTTTTTTTTTTTTTGAGCAGTTCATATCCTCCACAGCTGCTCTCAGTCCCAGGAGCCCATTGGCTGGGCAAGTGGGGCGGGAGGTGGGCAGGACTAGGGCAGGCTAGGGAAGGGTCATTTATGGCTGATTAAATCTTTCTCTCCTGTCTCAATCTCCTGATTACCTTTCCTCTTGCTTCCCCTACTTCATTTTTGGTGGAGAGTGGGGAGGGAAGAAGTCCCTACTTTTTATTTATTTATGTATGTTTACATTTGTATTATCTTAGAGTTATTGTCTTTTCCCCTTTATTTCTCCCACCTGTTCTTTCTCTCTTCTTTCTTTCCTCTCCTTCTCCTTTCCTCTCCTCTTCCCCTCCCCTCTCCTTCTTCTTTTCTTTTTCCCTTTCCTTTCCATTCCTCTTTTCTCTCTCTTTCTTTCTTTCTGTACCTCTCTTTCCTTTTTCTTTTTTTTTTTTTTTTTGAGACAGAGTTTCACTCTCTCGCCCAGGCTGGAGTGCAGCGGCATGATCTGGACTTACTGCAATCTCTGCCTGCCGGGTTCAAGCAATTCTCCTGCCTCAGCCTCCCTAGTAGCTGGGATTACAGGCATGCACTATCACGCCTGGCTAATTTTTGTATTTTTGGTAGGGATGAGGTTTCACCATGTTGTCCAGGCTGGTCTTGAACTTCTGGCCTCAAGTTCCACATGTCTTGGCCTCCAAAAGCATAAGCCACTGCGCCCACCTTTTCTTTTTTTGAGACAAGGTCTCACTCTGTCGCCCAGGCTGGAGTGAGTGCAGTGGTGTGATCATGGCTCACTGCAGCTTCAACCTCCTGGGCTCAAGCAATCCCCCCACCTCTGCCTCCTAAGTAGCTGGGACCACAGGCACGTGCTACCACGCCTGGCTAATTTTTAATTTTTTTTTTTTTTTTTTTTGAGACGGAGTCTTGCTCTGTCGCCCAAGCTGGAGTACAGTGGCACAATCTCGGCTCACTACAACCTCCATTTCCCAGGTTCAAGTGATTCTTCTGCCTCAGCCTCCCGAGTAGCTGGGACTACTGGCGTGCGCCACCATACCCAGTTAATTTTTGTATTTTTAGTAGAGATGGGGTTTCACCATGCTGACCAGGCTGGTCTTGAACTCCTGACCTAAGGTGATCTGCCTGCCTCGGCCTCCCAAAGTGCTGGGATTACAGGCATGAGCCGCCGCGCCTGGCTGTGCCTGGCTAATTTTTAAATCTTTGTAGAGATGCGGTTTTGCCATGTTGTCCAGGCTGGTCTTGAACTCCTGGACTCAAATGATCTTCCTGCCTCAGCCTCCCAAAGTGCAGGATGACAAGCATGAGCCACCTTGCCTGGCCATATTATTAAATTATCATGAATTTAAGTAGCCACAAGTGGGCTGGGTGCGGTGGCTCACGCCTGTAATCCCAGCATTTTGAGAGGCCAAGGTAGGCAGGTCGCCTGAGGCCAGGAGTTCGAGACCAGCCTGGCTAACATGGTGAAACCCTGTCTCTACTAAAAATACAAAAAAATTAGCTGGGCGTGATGGCGTGTTCCTGTAATCCCAGCTACTTGGGAGGCTGAGGCAGAAGAATCGCTTGAACCTGGGAGGCGGAGATTGCAGTGAGCCAAGATCGTGCCACTATACCCCAGCCTAGGTGACAGAGCAGCCGAGCAGCCCTCTGTCTCAAAAATAAGATAGCCACAAGTGGTTGGTGGCTTCCATATTAGATGGTGCAGGGTTTGTGTTTTGTTTTGTTTTTTGTTTTTTGTTTTTTTGAGACAGAATTTTGCTCTTATTGCCTAGGCTGGAGTGCAATGGCACGATCTTGGCTCACCACAACCTCCTCTTCCTGGGTTCAAGTGATTCTCCTGCCTCAGCCTCCCAAGTAGCTAGGATTACAGGCATGCACCACCATGCCTGGCTAATTTTGTATTTTTAGTGGAGACAGGGTTTCTCCATGTTGGTCAGGCTGGTCCCGAACTCCTGACCTCAGGTGATCCACCCACCTTGGCCTCCCAGAGTGCTGGGATTACAGGTGTGAACCACCACTCCTGGCTAAGATGATGCAGTTTTATCCAGGTGGAGATGAAGAAATAGGGAAAGGTTGAGAGGCTGTATAGTTGTAGACAGATTGGATTACTGGGTTCACTGGGGAAGGTCAGGTTAGAAGGAGTGGGGCTGCTTTACTTGTCCCTGACTTCTTGCCCCTCCTCTGCCTGCTCCTTCATTGAATACCCTGCTGCCCTGCAGATGTGTTTGCCTGATTCTCACCTCCCTTCCTGTCTCTGTTATCATAGCAGATGTTTTAGTGCTCAGGGAAAGGAGGAGGAGGGAAACTCAGATTGTCAAGGAATCGTGAGTCAGTTTCTCAGCCACTACCCCAGGCCTGGGCTTGGCTAAGTCATTTTACCTCTCTGACCCTAGCTAGTGAGGTGAATAGAGTCCCTACCCTGTTGGAAGTCAGGAAGCCCCTGGAGCTCCGTCTGTGCTAATTATCAGTGACTATTTCTGTGACCCAGCTCTTCAGGGGCAGCCTGTCTGGGGGTTCCAGTACCCTGTGCAGTATCTCCAAGTGGTAGGTACTCAGCGTATGTATTAGTCCGTTTTCAGGCTGCTAATAAAAACACACCCAAGACTGGGTAATTTATAAAGAAAAAGAGGCTTAATGGACTCACAGTTCCACATGGCTGGGGAAGCCTCACAAACATGGTGGAAGGCGAATGAGGAGCATCTTACATGGTGACAGGCAGACAGAGTGCTTGCAGGGGAACTCCCCTTTATGGAACCATCAGATCTCGTGAGACTTATTCAGTATAATGAGAACAGCACGTGAAAGATCCACCCCCATGATTCAATTACCTCCCACTGGCTCCCTCCCACAACATGTGGGAATTATGGGAGCTACAATTCAAGATGAGATTTGAGTGGGGACAGAGCCAAACCATATCAGTGTGTATTGTGGGATGAATGGAAATGGTCATTACAGTCTTCTAAGTGTATAGGTCCATCTGTTACTTGCTAGTGTGTTAAGAAACCTGGCCTCCTTTTTCACATCTTGAGGCACTGAATGGTTTACGATGCCAACTCTAATTTTTTGTTATATTTAATACACCAATAGTGCAAGGCCTCTATTGGTAGTGCTCTCCTATTATAGGTGGAGAGACTGAGGCTCAGAGAGGTGAGGTCTGAACTTGGAGCTCTGGACTCCAAAGCCTAGTTTCTTTTCATGGTACCAGGCTGCCAGGAGGAGAAAGGATGGAGCTTAGATTCAAGTCTTGCAACATTCTTCTTAGTCCAGTATTGGCTTATTTTATTTTATATTTTTTTGAGACGGAGTCTTGCTCCGTTACCCAGGCTGGAGTGCAGTGGCGTGATTTCTGCTCACTGCAACCTCTGCCTCCTGGGTTAAGCAATTGTCCTGTCTCAGGCTCTCGAGTAGCTGGGACTACTGGTGCGTGCCACCATGTCCAGCTAATTTTTATATTTTTAATAGAGACAGGGTTTCGCCATGTTGGCCAGGCTGGTCTCGAACTCTTGGCCTCAACTGATCTACCCACCTCAGCCTCCCAAAGTACTGGGGTTACAGGCGTGAGCCACCATGTGTGGCCAGGCAGGTGATTTTTCTTGTCTTTGCCCTCTTTCCACTTCAGTCCCTCTGGCCATCTTTCCCTTCCTTGAATGTGCCTCCTCCCACCTGGAGGCCTTTGTAGGTGTGATGTCCTTCAGATGATGGCTGACATGACACTTCCTCAGAGAAGCGTTCCAGACCCCAAACACCAGGTCTCTGTGAAACAGGGTCAGTGGTACCTGCCTAATCTGCATGCCTTTCCCTTCTCACAAGATATTCTGGGAAGGGGGGCTCAACTCTTTGCTGTGTTTGAGGGCAGAG
This sequence comes from Nomascus leucogenys, assembly GCF_006542625.1. Taxonomy (NCBI): domain Eukaryota; kingdom Metazoa; phylum Chordata; class Mammalia; order Primates; family Hylobatidae; genus Nomascus; species Nomascus leucogenys. The sequence goes on from NC_044397.1 coordinate 84,452,407, forward strand.
TGCCTTTGAGCTCAGGAGAGAGTGGGTTTGGGTGGCCTTATCTACCCTAGATATGGAGGACTTGGAGTTAACTGGCACCATCCACAAAGCCTTGCATGCACTGGACCTGCACAAGTTGCTTAGCGCTTGAGGTGGAGCCTCAGCTACCACTTGTCTTTGATGGAGTTGTGATAACAGTGCCTGCCCCGTCTGGATGCCTTATGGGTTCAGTGAGCACATAGGTATAAATAAAGTGCTTTGAGTGGCACCTTGGCATGTAGTTATTCTCTGATTGACCTGTAGCAGCCATGCCAGTGTCTTCAGGGTCCCAGGGCGCCAGGCTTTCTTCTCTTGCCTTGGAGCCTTGGTTGTTCCCTAGGACTGAAGTGTTCTGACCCCTCAGCTCAACTCCCCCTTCTCTAGGAAGCTTTCCCTGCTGTGCCATCTGATGCTGGTGCTTCCTGGAGGGGTACTATCTGATGCTAGCTGGTGAGGCATTCCTGCCAGAGCTGTGGCAGGTGCTTTCCCCACCCCTCCACCAGACTGTGAGGTGGATGCCATCTCCACGAGGGCACGCAGGTTCACAGAGACTGGCTCCTGTCCAAGGCCGCATGGCTGGAAAGAGACAGAACCAGATTCAAACACCGGCAGTTGAACCCTAGAGACCCTCATCCTACCACCCACGTGGGTAACCACTATACATCCTGCCTCCTCTGAAATCTCCCGTTTTTTTTTATTTTAAAATTTTATGTGAGTATTTATGTATTTACTTATTTATTTGCTGTTGTTGTTACTGTTTTGAGACAGAGTCTTGCTCTGTTGTTGCCCAGGCTGGGGTGCAGTGGTGCGGTCTTGGCTCATTGCAACCTCTGCCTTCTCGGCTCAAGCGATTCTCGTGCCTCAGTCTCCCGAGTAGCTGGGACTACAGACATGCACGACCATGCCTGGCCAATTTTTGTGTCTTTAGTAGAGATGGGGTTTCACCATATTGGCCAGGCTGGTCTTGAACTCCTGGCTTCGAGTGAACTGCCTGCCCTGGCCTCCCAAAGTATTGAGATTATAAGTGTGAGCCACTGTGCCTGGCCAAAATTTTATTTATTTATTTATTTATTTATTTATTTATTTATTATTATTTTTTTTTTGAGACGGAGTCTTGCTCTGTCACCCAGGCTGTAGTGCAGTGGCACGATCTCGGCTCACTGCAAGCTCTGCCTCCCAGGTTGACGCCATCCTCCTGCCTCAGCCTCCTGAGTAGCTGGGACTACAGGCGCCTGCCACCACGCCCGGCTAATTTTTTGTATTTTTAGTAGAGATGGGGTTTTACCTTATTAGCCAGGATGGTCTCAATCTCCTGACCTCGTGATCCGCCCGCCTCGGCCTCCCAAAGTGCTGGGATTACAGGCGTGAGCCATCAAGCCCAGCCTAATTTTATTTATTATTATTTATTTATTTATTTGAGATGGAGTCTCACTCTGTCACCCAGGCTGGAGTGCAGTGGTGCGATCTTGGCTCACTGCAAGCTCCACCTCCCAGGTTCAAGCGATTCTTCTGCCTCAGCCTCCTGAGTAGCTGGGACTACAGGTGCGTGCCACCATGCCTGGCTAATTTTTGTATTTTTAGTAGAGATGGGGTTTCACCGTCGTGATCAGCCTGACAGGCTGGTCATGAACTCCTGACCTTAAGTTGATCCACCTGCCTTGGCCTCCCAAATCTGCTGGGATTACAGGCGTGAGCCACCGCGCCTAGCCATATTATTTCTATATTTTCATTTGGCTTATCTGTCAACTTGACACTTTTTTGTTTTTTTAGGCTAGTCAGGTGAAGCAATGTGAGTAAGATCACCTCTCCTGATTATAACTTGTGTGTTCAGTGTTTGTCATTCATCCCTCCCTGTCTCCAGCCTTCAGAGCAAATGTTCAGTATCTGTTTAACAAGAACAATCATGAGAAATACTTACTCACTACTTGTGTTTATGAAACATTATGTGCCAGGCACTGGGCTGAGCAATCCACACAGGTCAACTCACTTAATCCTCATGACAACCCCTCAGATAAGTACTTATACCACCCTCGGTGTACACAGGAGGAAACTGAGGCTTAGGGAGTTTTTCTTTAAAAACTTTTTCTTTTTTTTTTTTTCCTTGAGATAGGTCTTACTTTGTCACCCAGGCTGGAGTGCAGTGGCGTGATCTTGGCTCACTGCAGCCTCTTGGGCTCCAGCGATCCTCCCACCTCAGCCCCTCGAGTAATTGGGGAGTACAGATGTGCACCACCATGCCCAGCTAATTTTTTGTAGGGATGGGGTCTTGCCATGTTATCCAGGCTGGCCTTGAACTCCTGGGCTCAATCAATCCACCCTCCTTGGCCTCCCAAAGTGCTGGTATTACAAGTGTGAACCACCACACCTGGCCTTAAATTTTATTTATTTATTTATTTATTTATTTATTTATTTATTTATTTATTTTTGTAGAGATGAGGTCTCACTGTGTTTCCTAGGCTGGCCTCGAACTCCTGGACTCAAGCGATCCTCTTGCCTCAGCCTCCAGAGTAGCTAGAATTACAGGCGTCTGCCACTGCACTTGGCTCAGGGAGTTTAAGTCATACAATCAGGCAGCAGTCTGCTCAGTTAGAATCCATGCGCTTAGCCATGGTGTCTTCAAGTGACTCCACCAGGGCCACCCCAGTACTTCCTGGGCAGACCAGACCATCCAGAGCGGGCAGGTTGTGCTTTCCTGCATGGTGGGAGAGGATGTGGCATGAAGCTTTGTGTAAATCTGTGCAGCCTCTGCCATTGTAAATCACTGGCCACCAGGACAGACTCCCCCACTCCCTTCCAAAAACTAGAGGAACAGATGGGTGGAGTCGCATCCTTCCTCTGCAGGCATTTGGCCACCCACTCCCGTTATGGAGCATTTCCTCAGGACCAGGCACAGTGCGGAGCCCTTTGCATAGCTCACTGATTGAGGCGGCAACCCTGGGGCTGGGGACTACCGTTATCTCCACCAGCCCAGCAAAGAGGGGAGGAGGGTACAGCCGAGGCCCAGCTCCAGCATATGGAGCACACTGGGGTACTGTGAAGATAGCTGTCCAGCCTCTAGAGGCTGACAGTCCTGCCCTGACACTGTGGTTTGTTCTCAGACTCTGGCCTCCCCCTCTTAGTGCCCGTCTGAAGACTTCAGCCTTCTGTCCTCTTCCATCAGCATGCTGTCTCCCCTGTGCCTCAGTCTCCCTCTCTGGAGTATCTGCTGGGGCCACAGTTTGGTTTTATTGTTCTTTGAGACAGGGTATCACTTTGTTGCCCAGACTGGAGTGCAGTGGTGCAGTCATGGCTCACTGCAGCCTTGACCTCCTGGGCTCAAGCCATCCTCTCACCTCAGGCTCCAGCAGCCCCAGTATCTGGACTACATGTACATGCCACCATGCCCAGCTAATTTTTTTTTTTTTTTTTTTTTTTTTAAGATAGAGTCTCATTCTTGTCACCCAGGCTGGAGTGCAATGGTGCCATCTCGGCTCACTGCAACCTCCGCCTCCCAGGTTCAAGCCATTCTCCTGCCTTAGCCTCCCAAGTAGCTGGGATTACAGGCACCTACCATCATGCACGGCTGTTTTTTGTATTTTTAGTAGAGACAGGGTTTCACCATGTTGGCCAGGCTGGTCTTGAACTCCTGACCTCAGGTAATCTGCCTGCCTTGGACTCCCAAAGTGCTGGGATTACAGGCGTGAGCCACCACACCCAGGCTTCCTGGCTAATTTAAAAATTTTTCAGAGACGGGGTTTTGCCTAGGCTGGACTCACTATGTTACCTAGGCTGGTCTCGAACCACTGGCCTTAAGTGATCCTCCCACCTCAGCCTCCCAAAGTATTGGGATTACAGGCATGAGCCACTGCACATCGCCACAGTTTGATTTTAGAATCCATTTTAAGGTGCAGTTAGTTCTTCCCAGCTCCTCTTTTCCCCATCTCATACAGTGTGGTCACTTCCCTTTCTCCCACTTCTCACCTTCCTAGGTTTTGTTTTTCTCTCTCTCACCAAGTTTTGAGTATGTAATACATCCCAGATCGGTGCTGAACCCCTTGTGTGAGTTAACTTAGCAACTTTTCACGTGGTGTTCTGCAGCCTTCTTACAGATAAGGAAATTGAGAGAGGTGAAGTGTTTTTGCAGAGAGCCACACAATGAGCTAAGAAATTAGAACCCAGGGCAGTTGAACTCCAGAGCCATAACCGCCCATTCATGCGTTCACTCAGGAATTCCCTCTTGAGTGCCTGCTGTGAAGGCAACCTGGACGCTGTCTCTGCCTTCCTGGGATTGTGGTGTGTGTGGGAGACAGACACGAAACAAAGGAATCTTCTAGGTCAGTGTCTGGCTGTGCTGGGTACTCAGAAGGGGGAAGCACTGTGCTGCAAGAGGCCGGCTGTTTTCTCCTCACAAGGGGAGGCCTGTGGTGACATTGCCAGGCCTGAATCTGCCCTGCCATTGGGAGTGTAATTTCCTCACGACTACAAATGCAAATAAATACACACACTGAACATGCTACCCCGCTAGAACTGTGGACGGCTTGTTCACTGCAGTTAAAGGAAGACGGAGGGACACATTTGAGCACGCATGTGTGAGATCCAGCTTGTGGCAAACCCTGCCTTTCTTTAACATCTGTGGGAAGTGAAGCCACCATTACTGACCTCTGAGGAATCCCGGGAGTAGTGGGAAGAAAAGTTGCAGATGTTTGAAAATCAGGCTGCAGGGGCAATTGGGGTGAGGAGCATGGACGTCTAGGAGCCTGAATCTCAGCCTTGCCCAGGTTGGAAGCCCAGTTCTGATGTAATTTTTTTTTTTTTTTTTTGAGACAGGGTCTCACTTTGTCCCCCAGGCTGGAGTGCGGTGGCACAATCTTAGCTCACTACAGCCTCATCCTTCCAGGTTCAAGCAGTCCTCCTGCCTCAGCCTCCCAAGTAGCTGGGACCACAGGCATGTGTCACCACGCCTTTCTAATGTTTTTATTTTTTTGTGGAGACAGGGTTTTTCACTGTTGCCCAGGCTGGTCTCAAAACTCCTGAGCTCATGTGATCCTCCTGCCTTGGCCTTCCAAAGTGCTAGGATTACAGGCGTAAGCCACCGTGCCCAGCACCCACCCCCCTTTTTTTTTTTTTTTTAAATTTGTGGTTTGATGCAGGTTATTTTACCTCCCCAGGCCTCGGTTTCCTCGTCTACTCAAGGGCAATGGCAGATAATCAACCTCACAGATTCCCAGAGGAGTTAGTAGGCTTGTCCATGCCAGGCTCAGCTGGCTTACAGCAGGTGCTTCATAAGGGGGAGCTGTTGCAACGCCTCGGCTGGTTCTAGGCTGCCTAGCTCCAGAGCTAAGAGTCCCAGTGGGTTCATATCCCTTTGAGCATTTATAGGCTTCTCACAGGTCTCCTGGGCTTTCTTAGCCATTCCTCATCCGACCTGAGGAGGTGTGATGTCCTTGCAGGACTTCTCCAGCCCCTCTGAACTTTTTTTGTTTGAGACAGCATCTTGCCCTGTTGCCCAGGCTGGAGTGCAGTGGTGTGATCATGGCTTACTGCAGCCTCCACCTCCTGGGCTCAAGCAATTCTCCCACCTCAGCCTTCCAAGTAGCTGGGACTATAGGTGCATGTTACCATGCTTGAGTAATTTTTAAAATTTTTTGTGGAGATGTGATCTCAGGCCAGTCTTGAACTCCTGGGCTCAAGTAATCCTTGAGCCCAAAGTGTTGGGATTACAGATATGAGCCACCTTTCCAGGCCCTGAGCTCCTTCTGTCTTCCATGAAGGACACACTATTCCTCACCTTTTGTCTTTTTGTGTGTGTGTGGCAGGGTCTCTGTTGCCCAGGCTGGGATATGTTGGTGCGATCTGGGCTTACTGTAACCTCCGCCTCCTGATTCAAGTGATTCTCCTGCCTCAGCCTCTTGAGTAGCTGGGATTACAGGTGTGCGCAACCACGTCCAGCTAATTTTTGTACTTTTGGTAGACATGGGGTTTCACCATGTTGGCCAGGCTGGTCTCAGCCTCCCGAACTGTTGGGATTATAGGAGTGAGCCACTGTGCCTGGCTACTTTTTGTCTTTTGCATGTTCTATACCCCTTGCCGAGAATGCGCTTTCCCTGCCTCCTGGTTATCCCTCAGGTTTCAGCTCTAACATCACTTCCCCCGGGAAGCCTTACTCTCGCTTTCTTCTGCTATAGGATAATATGAACCACTGTCATTGTTACTTGTTCAGTGTCTGCCCTCCCTGCTAGGCAGCAAGGACAGATATCTTGCCTGTCTTAGGTCCCCAGAACCCAGCACAGGGCTTGGAACATGTCAGATGCTCAAATATTTGTTGAATGATTCAGTCTGGGCTCGCAGAGGGAGCTGGGACCGGAGCAGAGTGGACACTGAAGCGTATGTAGCAGTTTGCCAGGTGATAGGGAAAGAGACCTCGTAAAGCAAGCAGAGATGAGAGGAGAAATGAGAATAGCTGAGATTGTTTTGAGCATTTGTTATGTGGCTTACAAATACTTTGCTGAACATTTTATTCACATGATCTTGTTTAAGCCTCTCATTTCCATGAGGGGTTCTCCATTTTTATAGACAAGGAAGAGGACACATGGAGAGGGGAAGTTACTTTGCCATATCACCCTCTAAGGGATTTTTTTTTTTTTTTTTTGAGATGGAGTCTCACTGTCACCAGGCTAGAGTGCTGTGGCGCAATCTTGGCTCACTGCAACCCCCACCTCCCAGGTTCAAGTGGTTCTCTTGCCTCAGCCTCCTGAGTAGCTGGGACTACAGGCATGTGCCACCACATCCGGCTAATTTTTCTATTTTTAGTGGGTACAGGGTTTCGCCATGTTGGCCACTTTGATCTCGAACTCCTGACCTCAAGTGAGATTCGCCTGCCTCGGCCTCCTAAAGGCAATAAGGGATTAGAACCTAGGCAGTCTGACTCTTTTTTTTTTTTTTTTAGTAGAGACGGGGTTTCACTGTGGTCTCGATCTCCTGACCTCATGATCCGCCCGCCTCGGCCTCCCAAAGTGCTGGGATTACAAGCGTGAGCCACCGCGCCCGGCCGGCAGTCTGACTCTTAAGAGCTCAAAGACTTAAGCTCTGTCCTGAGTAGCTTCGCTGGTGTATGGTATAGGGATCAGAAGAGAGCTGGTCTGGATGCCTAGAGGGCATCCTGCAGTTGGCATGTGTGTCTGTGGTCACAGTGGGAGAGAGAGAGGAGGGGGCATCTGTGGCCAGAATGGGGAGGCCTCGAATGCCAGGATGAAGAGTTTGGGCCTATGGTAATGAGAATAGTAATAGCTACCAGTTCTTGACTTGCCAGCCACTTTATTGAGTCATTTAATCTTATAACAGTTCTATGGGATAGGTGTTACTGTTTTCATCCCAGTTTTTCAGATGGGGAAACTGAGACACAGAAGTTGTAGTCAGTTACCCAAGGTGTCGCAGTGAGAAAGTGCTGGAGTTGGGGCTCAGACCCTGCGAGTCAGGCTCAAGAGTTCACTGGGGCCACGTGCTCAACCGCCATGCCGCCTGCCTGCCGTCGGGGTTGAGCCAGCGGAAACCCGGGTGCTGCTTCTGATGCAGGCGGTCTCCTCTGCTCTCTTCCCCAGCACCCCCACAGGCAGCAGCAGCAGTTCTCATCTCTGGATGACAAGCCCCAGTTCCCAGGGGCCTCGGCAGAGTTTATAGACAAGTTGGAATTCATCCAGCCCAACGTCATCTCTGGAATCCCCATCTACCGCGTCATGGACCGGCAAGGCCAGATCATCAACCCCAGCGAGGACCCCCACGTGAGAGGCGGCCTCCCCGACTTCCCTTGCCCCCCCACGCCCAGGCCCCTTGCCTGTCTCCTCTCTGGTCCCAACCACCCCACATCTGTCTGTGCCTCCACCCGCAGCTGCCGAAGGAGAAGGTGCTGAAGCTCTATAAGAGCATGACACTGCTTAACACCATGGACCGCATCCTCTATGAGTCTCAGCGGCAGGTGCGTGGGGACAGGACTGGGGTGGGGAGCTGGAATTACCTGAGGTCCTCTACCTGTGTTTGGGCCAAAGGATGGCTCTCAAGGAGGAGAGATTCTTTTTTGGGGGTTCCATAGAGTTCTGAGGGTTCTCTTGGGAATCTGGAGGAAAAGTGTGAGAGCAGTCCTGCCTTAGGGCAGAAGGATGGACCTGATCACTAAAAAACACCTACTGTGTGCCTGGCTGGGGGCTCGCCTATGTGGGGAGAGGGCAGGGAGAAGGCCTGACAGCCCTTCCTCTTGGAAACGCACAGTCCTGAGAAACAGGGTGGGTCCCCAGTGCTTCTTGGAGTGCTCCAGGGGACCGCCCTAGGCCCACGTGAAATGGGCTGTGATCCCCTGATAAATCCTAGTATCAGGGACAAGGATCCAGTCAAGCCAGTGTCAACAAAGAGGGAAGTTACTGACTCCAATGACTATACATCCAGAGGGTCCTGTTTTGGGGCACAGCTGGATCCAGGAGGCTCAAAAGCTGTCATTAGACCTTCTCTCTCTCTGTTCTTCTTTGCCTTGGCTTTCTTTCTCTTCAAGCGGTGGTAGGCTCTGGCAGCTCCTGGCTCATGGAGAGGAGGCAGAGAAAGGGTGTAGGGTACAGGCTCTGAAGCAAGTCTGTAAGACTGAAGTTCTAGTTCTGCCCCTTTCCAGCTCTGTGGTCGTGGGAAAGTTGTTTAAAACCTCAGTGCTTCAGTTTTCTATTTTATTTTATTTTATTTTATTTATTTATTTATTTATGTTTTTTGAGACGGAGTCTCGCTCTGTCGCCCAGGCTGGAGTGCAGTGGCGTGATCTGGGCTCACTGCAAGCTCCGCCTGCCGGGTTCACGCCATTCTCCTGCCTCAGTCTCCCGAGTAGCTGGGACTACAGGCGCCCGCCACCACGCCTGGCTGATTTTTTGTATTTTTAGTAGAGACGGGGTTTCACCATGTTAGCCAGGATGGTCTCGATCTCCTGACCTCGTGATCCGCCCGCCTTAGCCTCCCAAAGTGCTGGGATTACAGGCGTGAGCCACCGCGCCTGGCCAGCTATTTTATTTTATTTTTTAAATTTTATTTATTTCTTATTTTATTTTTTGAGACAGAGTCTAGTTGTGTTGCCCAGGCTGGAGTGCAGTGGCATGATCTTGGCTCACTGCAACCTCTGCCTCCTGTGTTGAAGTGATTCTCCTGTCTCAGCCTCTTGAGTAGCTGGGATTACAGGCACCCGCCACCACACCCAGCTAATTTTTGTATTTTTAGTAGAGATGGGGTTTCGTCACGTTGGCCAGGCTGGTCTCAAACTCCTGACCTCAGGTGATTTGCCTGCCTCAGCCTCCCAAAGTACTGGGATTACAGGCATAAACCACTGCACCTGGCCTAGTTTGTTTTACTTATTTCATTTTATTTTATTATTTTACAGGGTCTCACTCTGTCTCCTAGGCTGTTGTGTGGTGGTGCACTTGTAGCTCACTGTAGCCATGACCTCCTGGGCTCAAGCAATCCTCCTGCCTTGGCCTCCCTAACAGCTGAAACTATAGGCACGGACCACCATCCCCAGCTAATGTTTTTAACTTTTCGTAGAGATGGGATCTTGCTTTGTTGCCCAGGCTGGTCTTGAACTCCTGGGCTCAAGTGATCCTCCCACCTTGGCACCTCCCAAAGTGCCATTGCACCCAGCTTCAGTTTTCTTATCTGTACCTACCTCATGAGGTTGGTGTGAGGCTTGATGGTGGCATATGTAATGGCCTTAGGAACAGCAAAACTGGCATTTAGCTACCACTTAATATTAGCTTCTTCTTATTTATGATGACCCTATCCACCTTGCAATTATTATCCTTTTCACTTAGCAGTGGAAAGAGAATGGTCCTTAATGGTTCAGCACAAGGCCCGGAGGTGGCAGTCAGTGGCCAAGCTTTGGTCATAGACCCTGTCATGAACCAATAACTGTGACTGGCCAAGCCCAGGCTATGTGCCCCCCGCAGGAACTGAGAGAGTAGAGGAGTAGAGTTCATCTCCCAGGCCACAGAGATGAAGGGCAGGGCTGAGGGGTTCCTCTGAGAAAAGTGGGAAGCTTGTTGGGCAGGCAGGCCCTCGGATGTCCGCCATTCTCATGGGGTCAGGACCTCTCCCAGGCTTGGGAATTTGCATTTGTGTCAGGCGCCCAGGTGACCCTGCTGTGGACCCTGTGTGGATTCAGGCAGGCAGCCCACTCCCAGACTTTCTCACTCACAGGAACCCCATGCGTGGGTTTGCCGAGTTAGGGTAGTGTCTTCACCCTGCCCAGAAACTTCCCTGGGCATCCAGCACCCACAGGAGCAAGTCCAGCCCTTCCTGGCCACCCTGCCTGCCTGTTCTCCCGTGGCCTCGGTGCTTTCTGCTCCTCTCTCCACAGCCTCAGTGCCAGGCCACACCACCCCTGCACGCGTAGGCTCCCTCCTGCCCGGCTGTGAGCTGCGCACACAGGCTTTGGAGTCCAATGGACTTGGGTCCAGTCACAGCTGTGACTTCGGACAGGTGATTTTTCTTGTCTTTGCCTCCGTTTCCTCATTGTTTTAAAGAATGAGGCTAATGATAGAACCACCCTGGAGGGTAGGGATAGAAATTCTGTGAGTCACAGCAAGTAGGGTTCGTGCCCATTGGCTGACATAGAGGAAGCCCTCAGTAAGGTCACCTCACCCGTCACCGTGCACCCTGCTTCTGTTAGGACTGTGTTCAGCTGTGAATTACAGACCTCTTTCCCACTCCAAAAAACAAACAAACAAAAAAAAAACCCAAACCCTAACAAATAAAAACAAAAGCAGTAGCCTATACAGATGAGTAATTTCTTCTTTTGAATAAAAGAAACCTGGGCCGGGCCCAGTGGCTCATAGTAATCCCAGCACTTTGGGAGGCCAAGGTGCGTGGATCACCTGAGATCAGGAGTTCGAGATCAGCCTGGCCAACATGGCAAAACCCCATCTCTACTAAAAGTACGTAAATTACCCTGGTGTGGTGGTGCATGCCTGTAGTCCCAGCTACTCAGGAGGCTGAGGTGGGAGAATCACTTAAGCCTGGGAGGCAGACGTTGCAGTGAGCCAAGATCGCACCACTGTATTCCGGCCTGGGCGACAGAAGGAGACATCGTCTCAAAAAAAATAAAAGAGTCTGGAAACAGGTGCTCTGGGGCAGGTCTGGTGGCACCATGATGTCATTGGACACCCAGTTCTCTTTCATTGCTTAGATCCGCCACTCATAGCATTGGCTTCTACCTTCTCTGAGTTCCCCTCATGAGCCAAAATGGTTGCTGAAGCTCTCTCCATCACATCTCATTCCAGGCAGGAAGTAGAGGGAAGGTGGAAGGCCAGACATGGCACATCCCAGCTATCCCACACCCCCACCTTTATAGAGTTTTCTGAGTAGTCCCACCTAGTGACATCTGCATACATTTCATGGGCCACTCCTAGCTGCAGGGGAGACTGAGAAATGTATTAATAATCCTTTAGTCCTGGCAGTTGCTGCCTGCGGGAGATTGAGACCTCTGTTAACAGAGGAGGGGAATAGGATACTGGGAAGGCAACCAGGAGCCTCTGCCAGTAGCCCCGAGTCCTGATCCTCAGGGGGCTGGTCGCAGGCTCCTCCCCACGCTAACCTGGACAGTCCTGCCAGGCCCTCAGTACTCAGCACCGCCCACTCACTTGGCACTGGAGTGTGCATTAACTTTTAATTGGCTCCCCACTTAGAAGAAAGCACACATTCATCAGTTTCCCCCACAGCAACGGGAAAGCCAGGCCTGGGAACACATGGAGGAGGGCGCCACCGAGCTGCGAGGAGCGCTGGCCCCGGGGTGTCCCTCAGGGTTCTGGCCAGGCTGCCTTTGTTCCGCTTTACACATGGCCCTGTGTGATCTCATGTCCATCCGTATGCCAGGGCTGCCCAGAGCCCCAGCCAGACTGCTTTTCAGAGCCCTGCTTGGCTTCTCTCCCGGGATGTCCCACAGCAAACTAATCCTGTCTGAACTTGACCTCGACATCTTCCTCCCAGGCATGCTCCTTTGCCTCACCTAGTCTGTTTCTCAGTGAAGAGCACCAGCATTCACCCGCTCGCCCACACCAGAAACCTCTTCTCATCCCTGTCTCCTCCGTTTCTCCCTTGCTATCCTCCCCTTGCTATCCGTTTCTCCCCTCTCGTTCCCTCTGTCTGTAGATACTTCTTTTTTTTTTTTTTTTTTTTTTTTTACTTTTGAGACAGAGTTTTGCTCTTGTTGCCCAGGCTGGAGTGCAATGGCATGATCTCGGCTCACCGCCTCCCTGGTTCAAGTGATTCTCCTGTCTCAGCCTCCCGAGTAGCTGGGATTACAGGCATGCACCACCACACCTGGCTAATTTTGTATTTTTAGTAGAGATGGGGTTTCTCCATGTTGGTCAGGCTGGTCTCGAACTCCCAACCTCAGGTGATCTGCCTGCCTCGGCCTCCCAAAATGGTAGGATTATAGTTGTGAGCCACTGCACCCAGCTGTAGATATTTCTTTTCTTTTATGTTATTTTTATTTATTTATTTAGAGACGGAGTCTACCTCTGTCGCCCAGGCTGGAGTGCAGTGGCGCAATCTTGGCTTACTACAACCTCCGCCTCCAGGTTCAAGAGCTTCTCCTGCCTCAGCCCCCCAAGTAGCAGGGATTACAGGCACCCACCACCAGACTCGGCTAATTTTTGTATTTTTAGTAGAGATGGGGTTTCACTATATTGGCCAGGCTGGTCTCGAACTCCTGACCTCAAGTGATCCATCTGCCTTGGCCTCCCAAAGTACTGGGATTACAGGTGTGAGCCACCGCGCCTAGCCTGTCTGTAGATACTTCTTTAGGAACTGTTCAGCTGCTCAGCAGCACACTCTGAGACCCAGCTCCAGCCTCTCTCTGCTTCACTGTTGTTGGTGAGTTGGCCTTCATGCTCTGCTTGTGGCCTCGTGTTCACAGCATGGCTGCTGCATGTCCAGGCTTCATGGCTGTCTGCAAGGCAGGAAGAAGTAGGGAGTGGGTAGGGCTGGCACCAGCAGCAGTGGTCTCTTCTATCCAGAAAGCAAAAGCAGACTTCCACGGAAATCTCTGGCTAAAACTGTGTCCCACGGCTACCTCTGGCTGCAAGGGAGGCCAGGGACCTGAGCGCGTGTCTTTTTGAGGCTCAAGTTAGGGGATTTGGGAGAAGGGAACTGGGTACTGGTGTGGCCAGCTGACAGGGTCTGCTGCCCCCTAGCACAGCCAGCTCAGCTTCCTCAGACACATCCACCTGCTCCTCTCCTGCCTCCCTCTGCTACCAAGCTGGGCCTCTGCCCCCTCTCTCCTGGCTTGCTGCAATCAGCCTTGATGACTCCATTTCCCTCACTGCAGCCTGAGAGCAATTCTAAAACACAGGTCTGACCACATTGCTCCCTTGAGAAGACTGTCGGCAGGTTACCACTATTCTCAGAGTAAAATCAATGTATCATTCCGTTTGTTATCTGGGTGCCACCTTCCTCTCCCTCCTCATCTTTCTCCACCCCTACCACTATATGTCCCAGCCCTTCTGGCCTCGTGGTCTATCGTTCCCTCTGCCTGGAACCCTCCACCCACCCCATCTTTGCTTATTGGTCCTCGCCGATGCCCTTCCGTGGTGGAACAGGTGCTTCCTTTGGGCTCCTATGACAGCGACTCGATCCCTCTGGCAGTTCTAAGCAGTCTGGCAGTGTCTCCATAAAGGCAGGAACCCCAGCATGGCCTGGCCCAGGACTGGCCTTCAGGAAGACTGCAAATTCATGGAGGTGTCAGAAGCTGGGCCGGGTTTGGATGGCTCTCTGTCATTGCCCAGCATAACCAAGTGTGGGTCCCCGGTCCCCTCTCCACCCCCAGGGCCGGATCTCCTTCTACATGACCAACTATGGTGAGGAGGGCACGCACGTGGGGAGTGCTGCCGCCCTGGACAACACGGACCTGGTGTTTGGCCAGTACCGGGAGGCAGGTACGTCTGTCCGTGGTTTGGCCCTGTGGTCCCCATTGAAGTGTACAATTTAGTTTTTCTGAATGTTCTTCCAGGAGCAGCACAGTGCCAGGAAGGTCTAAGGAGCTGGAAGAAGAGCTTTCCAAGCAAGAAAGAGACATGCCAGGGTCAGGACTCTAGAGGGGGCGGTCTTCCCACTCTGAAGGCCAGGAAGTGTAGTGGCTCAGGGTCTGTGCTCTTAACCCTTTGTTACCAGTTGTCAGGTTTCGGGCAAGTGACTTCCCTTCTCTGAGCCTCAGTTTTCTAATCTCCAGAAGAGGGATTATGATGGTACCTGCATCCAAGGGTCGCTGGGAGGACACAGTGAGGTCAGCATTTGCTGTGGGTGTGGCCTGTGCTGGAGACCCTGTCTGCCTGGTGCAGTGATCGCCTGGCCCCTCCTCAGGTGCTGTATCCATCAGGGAGCAGGAGCAGGTGGAAGAACCTTGACAGACCTGAGTGTGGTGCAAGATCAGAGGGGCCCGGCAGGCCCGGATGAGTGAAAGGAAGGAAGGGTCAAAGACCAGGAATGAAGAAAATCATTGAGCAGGAATGAGTGCCTGGGAGCGAAGGAGTGAGCCCAGGGAGCAGTGAGTGGGGTGTTCCAGGGAGCTTGTTGGTGTGGGGCCCTGCATGGGGACTACCCTCTGAGTGTCAGCGAGCACTGATAGGGCCAGGAAGGCACATCTTAACCCTTTGTCTTAGACACTGCGCAGCCTGGGGCAAGTTGCTTAACTGCCCTGTGCCTCTGTTTCCTCATTCGTAAGGGGGATGGTAGCCCTTCCTAAGACAGCTGTTGAGGGGAGTCTTGGGGCAGTTGGCACAGTGCCCTCAGCACAGAGTAAGCGCTCAGGGCCAGGGGTTGGTGTCATGATCGGGTACTCGCCCTGGGACAGCCCTTCAGCTGGGCCAGACCACGTGGCTCTAGAAGGGCAAACGCCCTGTGGTGTTTGTCTGAGGTTGAGTGTCAACTGTGCAGAAAAAGATTTCCAGACACCAGGCAGCAAGCCGGGCCCCCGCCAGCTGTGCTGAGCACTGCACCTGTTTTTGCTGAAGGGGTCTCTTGTGAGGGCACGAGGCAGGACCGAGCAAGCCTCATGGGAATCATGGGAGCCGCTGATCTCTCCACGTGGGAGAGCTGGCCGCCTCTGCAGAAATGACTGTCCAGCACTGAGGGTCAGCAAAAGTGTCTGGGCAGCTGCAAATGGGACTCATGCAGAGGCAGCATGGTGCAGGGTAAGGAGTTGAGTCAGACCCACTCTGGGCTTCACTTGGCAGGCCACTTGCCTTGGTGATGCTGTCTGTCGTCTGTGAAGTGAGAAGAGTGGTCTTCATCATGATAGGCAGCGCTTCCCTGGGCTCTTGACACCAGAGTGCTGTTCTTTTTTTTTCTTCTCCTTTTTTTTTTTGAGTTGGAGTCTTGCTCTGTTGCCCAGGCTGGAGTGCAGTGGCACGATCTCGGCTCACTGCAAGCTCCGCCTCCCGGGTTCACGCCATTCTCCTGCCTCACCCTCCCGAGTAGCTGGGACTACAGGCGCCCGTCACCACGCCTGGCTAATTTTTTGTATTTTTAGTAGAGGCAGGGTTTTGCTGTGTTAGCCAGGATGGTCTTGATCTCCTGACCTCGAGATCCGCCCTCCTCCGCCTCCCAAAGTGCTGGGATTACAGGCGTGAGTCACCGCGCCTGGCCCTTTTTTTTTTTTTTTTTTTGAGGTGGAGTCTCACTCTGTCGCCCAGGCTGGAGTGCCGTGGCACAGTCTTGGCTCACTGCAACCTCTGCCTCCCAGGTTCAGGTGATTCTCCTGCCTCAGCCTCCCGAGTAGCTGGAATTACAGGCATGCACCACCATGCCTGGCTAATTTCTGTATTTTTAGTAGAGACGGGGTTTCACCACGTTGGTCAGGCTGGTTTCAAACTCCTGACCTCAAGTGACTCATTTGCCTTGGCTTCCCAAAGTGCTGGGGATTACAGGCGTGAGCCACCACGCCTGGCCAGCCAAGGTGCTGTTATAAGTGCTCTTTAGCCTTGGAGACTGTCATTTCCCCTCACTGCATTGCAGAGCGAGGGCACACTGGGTGAGGTTAGGGCAGGCCCCAATGGTGTTGCCTCATTGAGGCACCTCCCCCATCCATGTGAGGCAGGAGAGGCAGGCATTACTGTCAACTCTAAAAGCCAGGTAAGAACCTGAGTCAACAGAGGTGAGGTCATGGGCCCAGGCCACGTTCTCCTAAGGAATGGAGCCGAGTCTTTTCATGGCAGTCTGACCCAGAGACAGCTCTTGCTGTTTCCCACCCTTGGCTGTCTTCCCAGGGCTATACGTGGAGTATCAGTGGTGGCACCGGCAGGGAGTGGCGCCCAGTGAAAAGGAGTGTTAAGAGGAAGCAGGTGCCAGATGCAGTGGCTCACGCCTGTAATCCCAGCACTTTGGGAGGCCGAGGTGGGAGGATTGCTTGAGCGCAGGAGTTTGATACCAGCCTGGGCAACATGGCGAGACCCCCATCTCTAAAAAATTAAAAAATTAGCCAGGTGTGGTGGTGCACACCTGTAGTCCCAGCTACTCAGGAGGCTGAGTGGAAGGATTGCTTGAGCCTGGGAGTTCAAGACTTCAGTGAGCTATGATTCCACCACCCATCTCCAGTTTGGGTGACAGAGTGAGATCCTGTCTCAGACCAACAAGAAAAGAGGTGGCAGGTGTCAAGCAAGAGTAGCAGTTCCCACTGGACCTGGAGTTTCCTGGTGCAAATCAGCCTGTGAATCTATATTTTCTTTTTCTTCAAGACGGGGTCTCACTCTGTCACCCAGGTTGAAGTGCAGTGGCATGATCTCAGCTCACTGCAACCTCTGCCTCAGGATCAAGTGATCCTCCCACCTCAGCCCCCTGAATAGCTGGTACCACAGGTGCACGCCACCACACCTGCCTAATTTTTTTTTAATTTTTGGTAGAGACGGGGTTTCGCTGTGTTGCCCAGGCTGGTCTCAAACTCCTGAGCTCAGGCAATCCACCTGCCTCACCCTTCCAAAGTGCTAGGATTACAGGCACGAGCCACTGAGCCTGCCAAGTTTGTACTTTTAGTACGTTCCCCTGCCCCTGCCCAGTCCTTCTCACATGGGTGGACCCAGTACCACATTCTGAGAAAGCCTGATTCCAAGATCCTTTATCAGTGCCTTGGACCTTCTTTGACCCTCTACAAGGCCTTTTTTTCCCTCCTTAACCAGAGCAACTCCTGTTTCCATCTGTTACATATGCAGCACAGCGACATGTGGATTTGTATTATGTCCATTCAAAAGCATGTGTCAGAAAATACTAGTAAACCTGTATTAAAGTTGAATGTTGAAGTAATGCTAGCCACCCTCAACTCTAACTAAAATATCAACAAGTGGGCTGGGCACGGTGGCTCACACTTGTAATTGCAGCACTTTGGGAGGCTGAGGCGGGTGGATCACCTGAGGTCGGGAGTTTGAGACCAGCCTGACCAACATGGAGAAACCCCGTCTGTACTGAAAATACAAAAATTAGCTGGATGTGGTGGCGCATGCCTGTAATCCCAGCCACTCAGGAGACTGAGGCAGGAGAATCGCTTGAACCCGGGAGGCAGAGGTTGCAGTGAGCCAAGATTGCGCCATTGCATTCCGGGCAACAAGAGCAAAACTCCGTCTCAAAAAAAAAAAAAAAAGCCAGATGTAGTGGCACACACCTGGAATCCCAGCTATTTGGGAGGCTGAGGCACAAGAATTGCTTGAACCTGGAAGGCGGAGGTTGCCGTGAGCTCAGATTGCGCCACTGCACTCCAGCCTGGGTGGCCGAGCCAGACTCTGTCTCAAAAAAAAAAAAAAAAAAAAGATAACTGCTGTGTGTAATGTGATCCCCATTAAATTTCTATCTAAAGACTGGGTCTGCGGTAAAGAAAGGGTTTGGAAAGCACTGTACTAGAGAGCTCCCTCTGAGTAATGTTCCCGCTCTGAGTGCTTGCAGCATTGATCCACAGCGCTGCCCCGAATGTGTGGGTGTGAAGATTGTCCCACTATCCAGGCGGGACAAAGAGCTTGTCCGAGGGCAATCACAAACCCCCTTCTGTCTTCTAACTCAGGAGGAAGGGCCCCCTTCACCTGGAGCGGTTCCCTTTGATGGGGAGGTGGGTGTTCACCAGAGGTTTTGTTTGAAGAAAAGGTTTTACTGCCATACATGGGTTAGAGTACTTCCTCTGTAGTCCAGAAGTTGTAAATTAGTGGTCTGTGCTCTTATTTGGTTCATAATGATGAATTTTTTTTTTTTTCGAGACAGGGTCTTGCTCTGTAGCCCAGATTGGAGTGCAGTGGCACAATCTCAGCTGCCTGCAGCCTTGAACTTCTGGACTGAAGCAATCCTCTGCCTCAGCCTCCCAAGTAGCTGGAACCACAGGCACACATCACCATGCCTGGCTAATGTTTTGATTTTTTTTTCTTTGTAGAAGCGAGGCCTCACTGTGTTGCCCAGGCTGGTCTCCAACTCCTGGGCTCAAGCGATCCTCCAACGTCAGCCTCCCAAAGTGCTGGGATTACAGGCATGAGCCACCATGCCTGGCCATAGTAATGATTTATGGTTAGAATAGTTCTTTAAGGTAATTGAATTAGTTGAAAGCACTTAAAGACCACACAGTATCTCACTAAGAGAAAGAAAGAAAAAGGCTAGATTTCTGCTTTCTTTTGAAAAATCAGATTGGCCCTGCTGGGCAGAGTCAGTCAGTCTGAACATCAGTCTCCCTCTTAAAACAAGCCCGAGCTTTTCTGTCTGCCTACCGGCATGCTGCAGGTCACCCACAGGGCTGATCTGACCCCCTGTACTGCCCGCTCGGCTAACCATTGCCTCCTCCCCTCCTAGGTGTGCTGATGTATCGGGACTACCCCCTGGAACTATTCATGGCCCAGTGCTATGGCAACATCAGTGACTTGGGCAAGGGGCGCCAGATGCCCGTCCACTACGGCTGCAAGGAACGCCACTTCGTCACTATCTCCTCTCCACTGGCCACGCAGATCCCTCAGGGTGAGGATGCATGCCCTGTACCTTGCACATATGCAGACCAGTGTCACACCCCTATCCAGGCCTCAGCTCTTCTGCCTCCCTTCTGGGTGCAATTCTGGGTTGGTGACACCACTAGAGTCCTGGTCTGTGCTCCAGACTTCTTTTTTCTTTTTTAAGATGGAGTCTTGCA
This sequence comes from Nomascus leucogenys, assembly GCF_006542625.1. NCBI lineage: Eukaryota > Metazoa > Chordata > Mammalia > Primates > Hylobatidae > Nomascus > Nomascus leucogenys. The sequence continues at coordinate 84,471,563 of NC_044397.1, forward strand.
CTGTTGCGCAGGCTAGAGTGCAGTGGTGCAATCACAGCTCACTGCAGCCTCCTTCTCCCAGGTTCAAGCAATTCTCCTGCCTCAGCCTCCTGATTAGCTGAGACTACAGGTGTGCACCACCAGGCCCAGCTAATTTTTGTATTTTTAATAGAGACAGGGTTTCACCGTGTTGGTCAGGTTGGTCTCAAACTCCTGGCCTCAGGTGATCCACCCGCCTCAGCCTCTCAAAGTGCTGGGATTACAGGCATAAGCCATTGTGCCCAGCCCACTTTTTTTTTTTTTTTTTTGTCTGAGACAGGGTGTCACTCTCGTCAGCCAGGTTGGGGTGCAATGGTGCGATCTCGGCTCACTGTAACCTCCACCTCCCAGGCTCAAGTGATTCTCCTGCCTTAGCCTCCTGAGTAGCCGGGATTATGGGCATATGCCATTGTGCTTGGCTAATTTTTTGTATTTTTTTTAGAGATAAGGTTTCACCATGTTGGCCAGGCTGGTCTTGAACCTGAGTTCAAGTTATCTGCCCGTCTTGGCCTTTCAAAGTGCTGGGATTACAGATGTGAGCCACTGCACCCGGCCTGTGTTCCAGACTTTGAATGCACCTCTTGTCTGGGACCCTTCAGAAGAGGGCTGTGTTGCTGTCCCCACCCCATTCAGGGGCCTGAAGCCCGTGTGACCACATGCCCACTGCATTTGTCTGCTCACAAACATAGCCAACGTGTGCACCAGGTTACACTGTGCCAATGCTTCACGTTCATCATCTAATAGGACCTTCATTGTGGCCATGGGGACAGAGGTTATTATTTGCTCTTGTTCCTGTTTTCAAGAGCAGGATGCCCGTGTTTTGTGTGTATGTGAGAGAGAGCAAGCAAGTGGGAAAAAAAAAGTGCAGGAGCCTGGTCAACATGGCAAAGCCCTGTCCCTACTAAACATACAAAAATTAGCTTGGCATGGTGGCGCACACCTGTAATCCCAGCTACTCGGGAGACTGAAGCAGGAGGATCGCTTGAACCTGGGAGGCAGAGGTTGCAGTGAGCCGAGATCGTGCCATTGCACTCTAGCCAAAGTGAGATCCTGTCTCAAAAAAAAAAAAAAAAAGGAAATTGAAGTCAAAGAGGGAAGTCACTCGCTAACGGTCATATGGCACAGAGGGAGAGGAGCAGGGACTCGAGTCATGGACTGTGTGCCTCCAGAGCCTGGGTTCTTGGCCCTGACCTTTGTCTGCCTCAGTTCTCAGAGTCAAGCAAGCGTCCCCAAAGCTTACTGTAGGTGCCCTGAAGCCCCTTCCCTTATAAGAGGCTTGTTTGGGAAGCAAACCCACTGGGTGCCAGGCCTGCACCCTCATAGTGTGAAGAACAAGGAATCGGAGCCCCTTCCTGCCCTCCGGGGCCTGTAGCCTGATCTAGGGTTGGTCTGGGCTCTGGCTTCTTTGCCCTAGGGCAGCCAAGATGCATGCGTTTGTGTCTCTCCAGGCCTCAGCACTGTGCCCAGCACAGCAGAAGGCTCCACACCCCTTAGCTCATAGTGTTCTTCTGTTGGGGAACAAGAAGCAGTTTGAGCCTCTTAGGTGGGAGGTGGGCAGGGAAGCTTTCTCAGAGGAGGGGGCATTTAGGGGGCATTTGAGCTAAAGGTAATAGGGTTTCCACAAGGCTGGGGCCTGGCCCTAACCTTCCCTCTGGGTCCCTGCTAAGTCACTTCAAATGCACGAAGTTCCTGCAGTGTTCCGGTGCCACTCCAAGTGCAGCGAACAAAAGCAACGCAAACCTCAGCCCTCCTGGTGCTGCCATCGTGGTGGGGGAGACGGACAGTAACAAAGATGGAGAGGGAACTCCTGGAGTATATGAGGGTGGGGGTCCTGTAGGGAGCAGCCAAGCCAGCGGGGTGTGGTGCACTGTGGGGTGGCTGGGGGCGTCACTAGAGTGACACTGAAGCATGGACCAGAGGATGTGAGGGAGGGAGCTGTGTGGTGCCTTGAGGCAGGTGTGAGCCTGGTGTGTTTGAGGAGCCGGGAGGAGCCCAGAGGGGCAGGTGTGGAGTGAGCGGGTGTGGAGTGAGCGGGTGTGGGGTGAGTGGGTGTGGAGTGAGCAGGTGTGGGGTGAGCGGGTGTGGGGTGAGCGGGTGTGGGGTGAGCGGGTGTGGAGTGAGCAGGTGTGGAGTGAGCGGGTGTGGGATGAGCGGGTGTGGGGTGGTTGGAGGTAAAGTCCAGGAGGTGGTGGGGGGTGCAGATGGTGCAGGTTGGGTGGGGCCTCAAGGCCTTTGCCTTTTGCAGGGATGTTGACTTTTACTCAAAGTGGAACAGGAGCCGTGGGTGGGGAGGAGTCTGCTCCTCCTTGGCCTGGCTCACCTCTTCATGGAATCCGCGGGCTGCCCTGTGGGTAAGGGATTGGGCAGTGTGTGAAGGGCTAGTAAGGAGGCTGCTCGGCAACTTGGGCTTGACCAGGGTGGTGCTGAGCAGGAGGTAAGAGGGGTCAGGTTCTGAAGGTGGAGTAGATGTGGGGAATGGCGGGAAGTTTGGCTTGGAGATGATACTGGAGTCTTCAGCCTGAGCAGTTGGAAGGGTGGAGTTGCTTTCAGCTGAGCGAGAAGAGACCTGGGTGGGCAGATGCTGGAGGGCATCAGGAGCTGAGGTGTTTCCTTTCCCCTTGAAGCCTGGTGACTGCTGGCCTGAGCCGCGCTCGAGCCCTGGGTCATGTGAGTGAGAATGAGTGTGAGTGCGAATGAGTGTGAGTGCGTGTGAGTCTCCGCCCCTGCTCACCACCCTCTCATCCCCTGCAGCGGTGGGGGCGGCCTACGCAGCCAAGCGGGCCAACGCCAACAGGGTGGTCATCTGTTACTTTGGCGAGGGGGCGGCCAGCGAAGGGGACGCCCATGCCGGCTTCAACTTCGCTGCCACACTTGAGTGCCCCATCATCTTCTTCTGCCGGAACAATGGCTACGCCATCTCCACGCCCACCTCCGAGCAGTATCGCGGCGATGGCATTGGTATGGGCTCTGCTGGCTGCCCCCCACCCCGCTGGGATCATCTCCTTCCCTCCCCAGTCCTGCCACCTTCCTGCCACCCCTGCTCTCCTTCCTGGTTCTCGTCCTGTGTCCTGTGGCGTCTGGCACTTGGTCAGCCACAGGAGTTGAGGTCCTGAGCACTCAGCCTTGCTCTCTGTCCTCTCCCTGCTCATCCCCTTGGCCTCGTGCATGTTCCTCATCTCAGCCTTGGCCTGACCCGCCTTCTCTGTGTCCCCACAGCAGCACGAGGCCCTGGGTATGGCATCATGTCAATCCGCGTGGATGGTAATGATGTGTTTGCTGTGTACAATGCCACAAAGGAGGCCCGACGCCGGGCTGTGGCAGAGAACCAGCCCTTCCTCATCGAGGCCATGACCTACAGGTGCCTGCCGCTCCCCTGTCAGCACCCCCACAGCGCTGACAGCCACCGTAGCATCTTCCTCATATCGATCACTGTCTCCAAAACATGGCCTTATCACCTGATGTTGCATCTCCCCCTTGCCTTTATTCTGTTTCCACTCCTCCTTCCCTAGTCCATTCCCCATCCTCCCTCCTGACCCCCACTCCAGGGAGCCCCACACTGACCTGGGGCCCCTTGCCCCTGTGCAGGATTGGGCACCACAGCACCAGTGACGACAGTTCAGCGTACCGCTCAGTGGACGAGGTCAATTACTGGGACAAGCAGGACCACCCCATCTCCCGGCTGCGGCACTACCTGCTGAGCCAAGGCTGGTGGGATGAGGAGCAGGAGAAGGCCTGGAGGAAGCAGTCCCGCAAGAAGGTGAGGGTGCCCCACCCGGGAGGGTGTGCCGAGGGCTGCTGCGGCCTGCAGAGCTCGGGAAGGATTTGCAGAACACCGAACTCAGAGGCTCAGGGATAACCCCAGTCTCAGATGTGGCCTGTGGAGCCAGGCTGCTGGGGCCATGTGTGTCCTGGCTCTGTGTCCTTGGCACGTTGCCCTCCACTTCCTTGTCTTTGAAAGGGGATGCTGGTGGTGCCCATTTCAGAAACTCGTTTGAGGCTGGGCATGGTGGCTCACACCTGTAATCCCGGCACTTTGGGAGGCCAAGGTGGCAGATCACTTGAGGTCAGGAGCTCGAGAACAGCCTGGCCAACATGTTCAAACCCTGTCTCTACTAAAAATACAAAAATTAGGGCTGGGCGCGGTGGCTCACGCCTGTAATCCCAGCACCTTGGGAGGCCAAGGCAAACGGATCACCTGAGGTCAGGAGTTTGAGACCAGCCTGGCCAACATGGCGAAACCTCGCCTCTAATAAAAATACAAAAACTAGCCGGGCATGGTGGCGGGTGCCTGTAATCCCAGCTACTTGGGAGGCTGAGGCAGGAGAATTGCTTGAACCTGGGAGGTAGAGGTTGCAGTGAGCTGAGATCGTACCATTGCACTCCAGCCTGGGCAACAAGAGTGAGACTCCATCTCAAAAAAAAAAATTAGCCAGGCGTGGTGGTGCATGCCTGTAGTCCAAGCTACTCGGGAAGGTGAGGCAGAAGAATCGCTTGAACCCGGGAGGCGGAACTTGCAGTGATTGGAGATGGTGCCACTGCACTCCAGCCTGGGCAACAGAGCGAGACTATCTCTTAAAAAAAAAAAAAAGAAGCTGGTTTGAGGATTAGGTGGCAAACCGTGGTGGAGTGTACATGCCCTGCCCAGAGTCAGTGTGCCACCCTCCCTGGCCCGGTCATTAGGAGCCAGGGCCCGTGCAGCCCAGTGGTGAGGGCAGCACCCGGCATAGGGCAGCACCGTGCATCCTGTCCCTGCCCTTCTCTGTGCCTCAGTTTCCTCATTGCTTAGTTGCCTACCTCTTAGGGCTGCTGAAAGCCTTAAATGATTCCACACACTTGCATAGTACCTGATCCCTGCTGGGATTTGGGGTTTTTATTACACCTCTGCTAGGATAATCATTTCCATTGTCCACGTGGGAACACAAAGGCTTGGAGTGGTTGACTCCTTGCCGAGGCCTCGCAGGAGGAGGCAGGGTCCTGCATGGGAGGCCGGCTGCCTGCCCACTGCCCCATGTCCCCACAGGTGATGGAGGCCTTTGAGCAGGCTGAGCGGAAGCCCAAACCCAACCCCAACCTGCTCTTCTCAGACGTTTATCAAGAGATGCCCACCCAGCTCCGCAAGCAGCAGGAGTCCCTGGCCCGCCACCTGCAGACCTACGGGGAGCACTACCCCCTGGAGCACTTCGATAAGTGAGGCCTGCTCAGCCCACCCCCACCCGCCCTCAGCTACCCCGAGAGGTAGCCCCACTCTAAGGGGAGCAGGGGGACCTGGCAGCACGCCACCGTCTTCCCCAGCCAGCTCCCTCTAAAATACTCAGTGGCCAGGGCGGCTGCCACTCTTCACCCCTGCGCCTCCAGGCTGTTACATTGTCAGGGGACAGTATCTGCAGCAGTTGCTGAGGCTCAGTCAGCCCCCTCTTCACCTGTTGTTACAGGGCCTTCTCCCAGGGGCTGGGTGAGGGCACATCCAGGACTAGAAGCCCCTCTGGGCATGGGGTGGACATGGCAGGTCAGCCTGTGGAGCTTGCGCAGGTATGAGTGGCCAGCAGAGGTCACGAATAAACTGCATCTCTGCGCCTGGCTCTCTACCACCTCTGGTCTCTGTTTCCTGGAGTTTGGGGGTGATTTGAGGCCACCCCCAGCTTCTCCACCTTAGATAAATAAAGTCAAGGCCCTTGAGATACCTACTTCCCCTGGAAACTTCTGCAAGCTGGAAGGTTAGCTCCAGCAGACAGGATGGGGGTGGGGGGTCCTCCAGAGATGGCTCTCTCACAGAATGGGGCAAGCCTGCTGTCCAGCAGAGTGATGGGGAGCCCAGTGGAGCTAGCCCTGCCTAGCAAGGGTGCAGGGGAGCATCCAGGATAAAGGTCAGGGTGTAGCCAAGCCCTGCTTCCCACCACTCCAGGGCCCCACAGATGCAAAAAGAACCCCAGGCCTCAGAGTGGGGAGTGCATGTTTTTCAAAAACAAAAAGTAGGCAAAAACAGTCCACCACCCCATCTTTCCTGCCCAGGCCCCTGGCTGGGGAGGCCAAGGAGTGGCTTAAGTTGTCTAGCTTCTGGGCCCTCCTCCCTCCCATCAAGACCTGGAAGGAGGGGCTGAGCCAGGGGCAGGCCCCAGAGGCCCAGGCCAGGGCCCAGGCCAGGTCAGCACCTCCGCCCTCCCCACCAAGAGTCAGCACTGGAGCGTTGGGTCTTGCAGTTGTTTCCAGAGCCGAATGCTGGCCTGGGGGCCCAGGGGCCGTACCAGCAGCAGGTTGCGGAAAGCGCAGTGGTCCGCAGTGCGGTCTGTTGGCCAGGCTGTGAGGAAGCCTGGGTGGGCCTGGGGCACCAGGCCCAGGGCTCGGATGCAGAGGCCAGAGTAGACGTCCTCAAAGGGGAAGGGTGCCACACGGGCTGCTGCCCGCAGCAGCCAGGGTGCCAGGCGCCCGGCAATGACGTAGCCACCCCCGCTTGCATAGGCTGGGTAGCCACCTTCAAAGAAGGACTCGGGCACATAGAAGGGTCCTCCTGGCTTCCGGAGAGGCATGGCCTGGGTAAAGACCTCACCCAGGTAGAGACTTCGGGCTGAGGCAGGTGGCAGGGCCTGCAGGTGAGCCAGCAGGGCAGGGGTGTGCACAAAGGCATCGTCCTGAGCTCGCAAGACGAAACTCACGGTCGGGCAGTGGCGGCCCAGCCAGGCCAGCAGCAGCAGGTCTTTGAGCGTCTGGTTGAATGGGACGTCGAGGAAGTCCCAGAGCAGCAGGTCACTGTAGCGACGGCTCTCCCAGGCCACTAGTGAGTCTAGGTCAGGCCCCGCCTCACCCACAGGAGACCCTAGCAGGAAGAGCAGCCGGATTCCTGGAGCTGGACTGCCCCACGTCTCCCTCACGGCCTGTCGTTCTGCAAAGCGCCCTGGTTCTGACTTGACGGCCAATAGCAGGTAGGGGACATCAGTATCTGAGCAGCTGGAGACTTGGCCGCCACCACCTCCAGGCAGCCACTGTGGGAAGCTCCGGCAGGCTGCTGACAGCAGGAAGCGGCGGAGGTCCTTAGGGTAGGAGGCGAAGTCAGGGATCTCAGCAGCGGCGGCGGCCCCCCAAGCCTGGCAGCCCCCCGTTTCAGTGCCGTCCCCACTGGGCAGGGACCCCAGCCGCCACTGCTGCTGGTTCCAGTAAGCGAAGGGCAGCGGGACAGTCTGGCCCAGGCGGGTGGAGAGGTTGGCAGGTAGGGTGGGCTCAGGGTTGGCTGGCGTGGGGCCTGGCGGGGTGCCCCGGGGGCTGGGGTAGGCCTTGCTGAGCCGGGACTCAGATGTCCACTCGATGTACACTTTGAGGCCCAGGAGTGTGAGCAGTGCTGACAGGCAGAGAAGGCACTTGGGGCAGCGCATGACCTGGCCCAGGGAAGGGGCGGCCGCGGGAGCTACAAGGGAGCCACAGGGGAGCCACGGAGGCCATTGGGGTGTGGGGATGGGCCTCCAGAGAGGGCCCAGCCAGGCCCGAGGCAGTAAACTTCACAATCTCCCATAGTCCCCGCCAATCCCCATAACAGCTTCTCTCAGTCCCAGATCCTAAACAGCTCCCCTGACCCAGGGACCCCATTGGTCCTTATTCCTAGACCTAGGAATCCCCCATTCCAATCCCATACCAGCACCCTGTTCTTCCCACTCCATCCAAATGCTTCCACCTTCCTAAGAACCCAAGGGTCTACCTCTTCCCTGTCTCCATCTAGGACAAGGGACCTTGCCGTCTATCTCCTCCCTCTCCCTCCATTTATCGCCCTCACCAGGAAATCAGGAGCACGATTCCTAGCTCCCTGGAGTTAGAAACCCAGCCTGCCTCCCGCAACATCCCCACCCCAGGGACTGGGGAACCAGGGATCCCATGCCTTTTTACCTCTGGGTCTGGCTCCCACCAGCTCCCGATGCCGGCCTCAGGTCAGGCCTCCCTCAGCTCCCTCTGATCTGCGTGCCCCAGCCTCTGCGTTGTCGACCGACCGGCCGGGCCCAGCCCTGCCCAGCCAGTCCGGCGGGGCGGGGAGGGGAGTGGAGCGGGAGCAGGGAGGGCCCCAGGGGCCGGGGCGGGGCTGAGGCAGGAGGGAGGGAGGGAGGGAGGAGGGCAGGAGGGCAGGAGGCCGACCTGAGAGATGGGGCTCTGGCGTGTTAGGGCTGGTTTCTGGTGAGACAGCTGGGAAGGGTGCAGGGGGCAGCCACAGAAACAAGACGGGGGCTTTTCGAGGCCTAGGAGGGGAGAACCAGGGTCTGGGGAGGGAGGGGGTGCCAGGGAGGGTGGGGCTGAGGGCTGGGCCTGGGCGGGGGAGTGTTAGAGTGACCAGGGTGAGGCAGGGTCCCACTGAGGCAGAGATGGGGAGGCTGAGAGGCTGGCACCCAGCTGCGACCATGGCCAGGAGGCGGCAGTGAATGTGCTGAGTGGGAAGAGATCGGCGGGCCTGCCAGAGGGATGTTTGTTGTTGCTGCCCAGTCAGGGTGAGGTGGGGGGAAGGGGGCTGGTGAGGAGGAGGAGAGACAGACATTGTGGAGAGGGAAGAGACGGCCAGGGAGCAGAGAGAGGAGAACTGGGGTGAGACAGGCGATGGAGAGAGCTGAGCGGGGGAGAGAGAGAAGACAGGAAAGTGGGAAGGTGGCTAGGAGGGAGAGGGGGAGGGAAATGGAGATGGCAAGAAAGATAAGGGGTTGCAGAAGCCCTGTGGGGTGCTCATGGGGAAAGAGAGGTTGAGAGAGGCAGGTGGAGGGCAGAGGGGAGGGACTCAGCCTTCCGAGCCAGACCCGGGGAGAGGTGGAGAGGGAGCCAAGGGGAAGAACAGGAGAGGAAAAGACTGGAGCTTCAAGGGCAATAGAGGGTGACGGGGTGGGGCCCACAGGGAACCCCGGGAGCTAAGCTGACCCCCTGTACCTCCTCCATCCTTCTTGGCACCCAGGCTGCCTGCCCAGCAGGGTGGGAATCCGTTCCTACCTTACCCCCAACCTCCAGCCCTGGAGCCAGCCTCACCCTGGGCCCCGCCCCTCCCCCAGCAACACTGTGACTCCGGGAACACTCACATCCAGCCCCCTGGGGCAGGAGAGGGTGTTTGCCTGTGTTTGCATCCCTGCCCTCCAGGGGCCCCTGCTGTTGGGACTGTATCAGCTCTCTGAAGACCTCCCAAGACATGGGGTAGGACTAAGGGGCTCCCACTAAGCCTGGGCTGACCCCTTCACTCCACCCTGGTTTGGGGCAGGCCTGTCCCCATCATAGCAGGAACACAGTCTGTCAGCAGCAGCAGTTGATGATCTGTCCAGCCCTGATTTCCTCCCCGCAAGTTTGAATAATGGAGCCCGTGGGAACAGCTGGAGGAAGAGAATGGGGAGGAAGTGGTGAATATTAATGGAATAATAGTAGGAGTGGGAAATGACAGCTAGGGGCTGGGGGCAGGGGCCCGAGCACCTCCTGAGGGAGTCTGCAAGCCCACTCCACCCTGGGGCTGGGAGAGAGGGACTCCAGGCCCCCTGAGCTCATCTAGCTTCTGGGGGTAGGGGGTGCTGCTCCTCCTGGAAGCATTAGGAAGCTTCGGAGGGTGCCTATCTTTTTGCCTTTGCCATGTGCCTCAGTCCGGGTCCAATCAGGAGAGAGAAACCACACAGGAATGGGAATAGGGAAAGTTCAATACACAGAATGATTAACTCTCATGGGATTGGCCAGTAAGGGGTGCCTTCTTGGGGAACATGGTTGGAGGGTGGACATGCTGGTGGAACACGATCATTCCAATCCAACACTTCCGTCTCCCCAAGCCTTGGGACTCCCCTCACCCATCTTATGCTAGGGCAGTTCTGGTCTCTCTGCCTCATTAACTTTAGGCCACTGTTGGATCCAAGTTCTGGTTAGGCACCCAAGCAAGCTATTAGAACTATGTCCAGCTGCACAAGGTAACCCATGAAATCCAGAAGCTCTAGAAAGTGCACTCATGCCAGTAAATTTGGCCTGAGCTAGCATTACATCCACCCTCATTGGTGTAACATCCTTAAAATCCACTTCTGCACACATTCCCCAAGTTTCTGACTCTGTGTATTTGCGAAGCCTTGTCATTCTCATAGTGTAAAAGCTGTTCCCGCCTAGGTCCTAGCTGGCACCTGTTCACCTGGAGCAAGCTGATTTGACCCTAGGTATTTATGGGTCTAGAGGCAGCAAGGGGCGCTTGTGGTGAGTCTTAAGAAGAATGGGGTGTATCTGTTATTTCTGTGTAAGAGCTGGCCATGAGAAAAAAAAAAAAAAACTGTCTCACCCCTGTAATCCCAGTACTCTGGGAGGCCAAGAGGGGAGGATCACTTGAGCCCAGGAGTTCGAGACCAGCCTGGGCAACATAGTGAGATCTTATCTCTAATTAAAAAAAAAAAAAGAATGGACAACCACTTTCAAGGTGTCTGCCCCTGGTGAGGTCATCACAAGGTTTCTTTTCTTCTTTTTTTTGAGACAGAGTTTCACTCTGTCACCCAGGCTAGAATGCAGTGGCATGATCTCCGCTCACTGCAAGCCTCGCCTCCCAGATTCACGCCATTCTCCTGCTTCAGCCTCCCGAGTAGCTGGGACTACAGGCGCCCGCCACCATGCCCAGCTAATGTTTTTGTATTTTTAGTAGAGACGGGGTTTTACTGTGCTAGGCAGGATGGTCTTTATCTCCTGACCTCGTGATCTGCCTGCCTCGGCCTCCCAAAGTGCTGGGATTACAGGCGTGAGCCACCGTGCCTGGCCACATTACAAGGTTTCTAAGCACAGGAAGGCTGGTAGGTTCCTCAGATGCTGATAAGTCACTTGCTTGGAGTGACTTGGGGGTTCAAGATCGCCTGTTTACTCTGGGTCCAATTAGATGACCCCATTCCAAAGAAGTAAAAACTTTTAGGCCGGGCATGGTGGCTCACGCTTGTAATCCCAGCACTTTGGGAGGCTGAGGTGGGTGGATCACTTGAAGCCAGGAGTTTGAGACCAGCGTGGCCAACATGGCAAAACACTGTCTTTACTAAAAACACAAAAATTTGCCTGGCGTGGTGGCACACGCCTGTAATCCCAGCTACTCGGTAAGCTGAGGCAGGAGAATCGCTTGAACCCGGGAGGTGGAGGTTGTAGTGAGCCGAGAGATCGCACTACTGCACTCCAGCCTGGGCAACATAGCCAGACCATCTCAAAAACAAACAAAAAACAAAATCTGGGGGCTGTCATGAAAGCTGTCTAGTTCTCAGACTGTGACTTGAGCTGAGTTAGCAGACCCAAGCTTGTCACTGTCTGTGGGCACTCAAGGGCACTCTGGAGAATCCATCCAATACCCTGGTCTTTAGAATTGTCACAACTACCACAGCTGTTGAGCACAGCAGCCACAGGGGGTCCCAAGGCACGTGCCTCAGTTGGTCCCTCATCTCTGTCAACCACAGGCACTTGTGGGATTATGATGCCATTGCATGCCGTGGGCCTCTGGCATCCTGTTTCCCATCAGCAAGAGCTCAGCGCTGCACCCAAGCCCAAAGGCACAACCAAACCAGTCCTGGAATCCTATCTTAAGAGTCTTATCTCCTGGGACACTCCAGGTATCAACTCTATATCCATCAGGATGCAGTCAGGAGAGAAAAACCACAGAGTAACTTGAACAGGGAAAGTTTAATATAGAGAATTACTGGCTTTAACAGTGAACTGGAATAATGAGGGCTTCACTGGTAAAATGTTTCTGAATTGACTGGAAATCCATCTGGGGTGCTGGGGAACGTTATTCCCAGAGAGGTGCCTCAGTGGAGGCGCTGTGTCTCCTACACAACTTCTGAGGGCTGGAGGGTGCCAAGGGCAGCTGCTGACCACCTGGTGCTTCAGGAGCTGGGTCCTGGGGAAGCCACATGCACTGCGGGGTCCAGAGGCAGAAGCACAACCAACAGGAACCAGGAAGGAGGCACCTTTCCTCCTATAATGCCTGTTTGGTGCCCTCTACTGACAAAGCTTATCCCCTTTCAAAAAACAGCTGACCAAAAAAGCTGAATTTGGAACGTAAAGTCAATAAATCCATAACCAGCAATACCATGGGGCCTGGGGTGTGCTGGCCTTTAGTGAGTGGAGTGGGGCGAAGGATGCTGCACGTCCTGCAGTGAGCAGAGCGGCCCCGCACGGGGGAGAACCATCCCTGTAAAGCGTCAGTAGTAGCCCGTGTCAGTCAGGGTCCCTGCAAGAATATGGCAGTGCACTCACATAAGGACAGTGTGAGAAGAGTCTCTTGACGAGGTGAGTGTGGCTCTCTGCGGCTACTGACAGCCTGAGCCTTTACCTCCCCAGGCCTGAAGAGGGGCATGGAAAGGGCTGCCTGACAGGGTGGCAGCAGCTGTGACCTTTAGCCAAGGGCAGCCAGGAATAAATACTGGGAACTCTCTCCCTTTGACTGGCCAGCACCACTCCCCCACCCCACCACTCACCCCACCACTTCTGGAAGCCAGAAGTGTGGCGAGCTACCAGACATTCCATGCAGCCCGCTGAGAAGCCATGCAAGTGGGGACAGGGCTGAAGGCTAGGCAGGGACAGGGCTGGCTGTGTCCTGAGGCTGCTCCTCCAGTGCTGACTTCAGGCCCTCGGCCCAGTCGACCCCCACAACCTTGCAATTGGGCAGCATCTCCTCCACCAAGATCTGAGTGAGGCCAGGGTTGGACACAGCAGGGAGGTCCGAGATGTCCAGCCTGCGGAGGTTCCTGAAAAGGGGCGAGGAGGACAGGAAGCCAGGGTAAGGACAGCGTGTGTGTGTGTGTGTGTGTGTGTATGTGTGTGTAGGGAGGCAGTGTGTGTGTGTGTGTGAAGGACAGCGTGTGTGTAGGGAGGCTGTGTGTGTGTGTGTGTGTGTGCGCGCGTGTGTGTGTGTGGAGGTACTGGCCCCAAATTTCAACCTTAGCTTCCTAAAATGAAATCTTTATAGCTGTCCAGGCACATGAAGCCCACTGTGTTAATTGCAAATATGCAACTCTAGCTCCTGCTGTTCTGCAACAGCATCGATATCACAGAGTTTTGACTAAAACAAAAAGGAAGAAAAACCAGGAGTCATTTAATTCTTCCAGAGACTCACCGTGACTGCTCATCTACCACAAATACTCTAGGTTTGTGATGGAGGCAGGGGGATATGAGAACTGCCCAACATTGCCCCTCCCCACTTCCTCTCCTGCATCTGTGTTAGGTGGGAGAGGTGCCTGGATACGGGGCCCAGCCTGAGCTGAGGTCTCACTGGAGGTGGTGGAGGCAGGCGAGGCCCCGTTCGGAGACTCGGGGACAACCGGCCAGCGACAGCTCCTGCAACGAGTCGGCCAGTGGGTAGAGGCGGCTGAGACACCAGTCATCCACGTGGGAGCAGCGCTGCAGCGACAAGGACTGGAGCTCCTTCAGGAGGACTGTGGTGGGGAGAGGGTGGGATGGCACCAGGAGCCTTTCTGGAGCCTATCACCAAAGGGAAAACATAGAGGCCTGTCCCATCTCCACCCCACTGCACTCACGGAGGTTGTCCAGGCCCTCGTAGTTGATGTCACAGTCACTGGCATCCACAGCTTCCACAGGCACTTCACGGAAATTCCAGAACTCCTGAGAGAAATGGCCATACTTATCTGGCCTGATCCACTCCTTGTCTCGAAACCTGTAAACGGGAGAGGGAGTGTCAGCAGGACACCCGAACCTGCCCCAGGCCTCCAGCCTTTTCAGAACCTTCCCCAGCCCTATATAATATGTATAGGTCACCCTTGACATAACTAACTCCATCTTAGAAAAAGACTCCATCTGGCTGTGCGCAGTGGCTCACGCCTGTAATCCCAGCACTACGGGAGGCTGAGGCGAGAGAATCACTTGAGTTCAAGGGTTTGAGACCAGCCTAGGCAACATAGTGAGACCTCGTCTCTATGAAAAAATACAAAAATTGGCTGGCTGCGATGGCTCACGCCTGTAGTCCCAGCACTTTGGGAGGCCGAGGTGGGCGGACTACGAGGTCAGGAGATCGAAACCATCCTGGCTAATACACAGTGAAACCCCATCTCTACTAAAAATACAAAAAAATCAGCTGAGCGTGGTGGCAGGCGCCTGTAGTTCCAGCTTCTCGGGAGGCTGAGGCAGGAGAATCGCTTGAACCTGGGAGGCAGAGCTTGCAGTGAGCCGAGATCACGTCACTGCACTCCAGCCTGGGTGACAGAGCGAGACTCCATCTCAAAAAAAAAGGAAAGTTGCAAGTTGCAAAAATTAGCTGGGCTTGGTGGCTCGCACCTGTGGTCTCAGCTACTTGGGAGGCTGAGGTGGGAGGATTGCTTGAACCCAGGAGGTCGAGGCTGTAGTGAGTTGTGATCATGCCACTGTCCTCCAGCCTGGGAGACCCTGTCTCAAAACAAAACAAAAAAAAAGGAATGTTTTGCCAGTTTTACATACCTAGAAACTGAGGGTCAGCGAGATTACAGATAACATAAGAGCAAAGAGGTAAAATGCAAGAATCCTTGTAGATGGGCAAAAGTTAAGGGACATTTTCAAACATGTATACTGTTTCTAAGGAAGTTGCCAGAGGAAGTGCTCAAACCAGATGAAGGGGTAGATGAAGTCTATGTGAACTGTCTTTTCCAAAAAAGAAAAAAAGCAAAGGAAAGAGAAAGGGAAGGAGAAAGGAGGTGGGGAAGGAGGAAAGAAAGAAAAACATTATTCAGCACAGGCCAGGCGCCGCCAGTGGCTCACGCCTGTAATCCCCAGCACTTTGGGAGGCCGAGGTGGGTAGATCACTTGAGGTCAGGGGTTGGAGACCAGCCTGGCCAACATGATAAAACCCTGTCTCTACCAAAAATAAAAAAAATTAGCGGGGCGTGGTAGTGTGTGCCTATAATCCCAGGTACTTGGGAGGCTGAGGCAGGAGAATTGCTTGAACCCAGGAGGTGGAGGTTGCAGTGAGCCGAGATTGTGCCACTGCACTCTAGCCTGGGTGACAAGAGCAAGACTCTGTCTCAAAAAAAAAAAAAAAAAAAATTATTGAGCACATATGCATTGCTAGCCTCTTAACATTGCAAAACCACAGTCAATCTCTCACTCTCTCTGACAGGGTCCCACTGGGTAGCTGGGATTGCAGGCATGCACCACCACACCTGGGTAATTTTGTATTTTGGTAGAGACGAGGTTTCACTATGTTGCCCAGGCTGATCTTGAACTCCTGGGCTCAAGTGCTGTACCTGCCTTGGCCTCTCAAAGTGCAAAGGCGTGAGCTACCATGCCCAGCCATTATTATTTTGAGACACAGTCTTGCTCTGTTGCCCAGGCTGGAGTGCAGTGGCATGATCTCAGCTCACTGCAACCTCTGCATCCTGGCTTCTAAGGGATTCTCGTGCCTCAGCCTCCTAAGTAGCTGGGATTACAGGCGTGCGCCACCATGCCAAGCTAATTTTGTATTTTTAGTAGAGACAGGGTTTCACCATGTTGGCTAGGCTGGTCTGGAACTCCTGACTTCAGATGATCCACCAACCTCGGCCTCCCAAAGTGCTGGGATTACAGGTGTGAGCCACTACGCCCGGCCTATTATTATTTTTTGTGACAAGGTCTCACTGTATTGCCCAGGCTAGAGTTCAGTGGTGTGACTACAGCTCATTGTAGCCTCCTGGGCTGAAGCGATTCTCCCGCCTTAGCCTCCTGAGTAGCTGGGACCACAGGCATGTGCCACCACACCTGGCTAATTTAAAACATTTTTTGTAGAGACAGGGTCTCACAAAGCTGCTGAGGCTGTTCTCAAACTCCTGTCCTCAAGTGACCTTCCTGTCTCGGCCTCCCACAGTGCTGGGATTAGAGACATGAGCCAGTGTGCCCAGCTCCGTTTTTTTTTTTTTTTTTTTTTGACACTTTTGAGACGGAGTCTTGCCCTGTCCCCCAGGCTGGAGTGCACTGGTATGATCTTGGCTCACTGCAACCTCCACCCCTCCTGGGTTCATGCGAATTTCCTGCCTCAGCCTCCCCAGTAGCTGGGATTACAGGCACCTGCCACCACGCCCAGCTAAGTTTTGTATTTTTAGTAGAGACGGGGTTTCGCCATTTTGGCCAAGCTGCTCTCGAACTCCTGACCTCAGGTGATCCGCCCACCTTGGCCTCCCAAAGCGTTGGGATTACAGGCGTGAGCCACCATGCCTGGCCCCCGTTCAGTCTTTATAGCAAACCTTGTGGGTTAGAAATGATCACCATCCCATTTTACACGTGACAAAACTGAAGCTCAGGAACAAGTCCCAAGCCACACAGCCAGGAGGCAGCAGAGACCAGGGGACTCTGAAGCCTGTGTGACTGCAGAACCTGGATGTTAGAGAGATACCCCACCACCTGCCCCCAGCCCATTCTAACACCTTAGCGGTCATACTTGACTGCGCCTCCCTGCTTCAGGATGAAAAAGGCACCTGCGCCGTATGGACCATGTTGCTTCTCCAGCCAGGTGTAAGATCTGCAGAGAAAATGGTAGCTAAGGGTGAGGCCTGGGGACCACCACAGCCCTTACGATGCCCCAGTGCTGTTAAGAGGGGCAGAGTCCAGAGAACCAGGCACGCAGACAGACTCAGTCAGGCTGAAAATATTTATTGCCCACCTCCTAAGTGTTGGGCACTGGGGGCAAAGTGGTGACCAAGGCAGGTAACTTCCCTGCCCAGTCTGGAGATTACTGCAGTAATCCAAGCTATTATACAGGGAGAAACAGACAACAACCCAGGAAATAACAGCGAATTGCAGAGAATGTCAATTCCATGACCAAACAAAGCAGAGAGGCTGACTGTGAGGGGCAGGGGTAGGGTGGGGATGGTGGAGGCTAACTGAGTTTGGGTGTTAATTGGAGGAGGTGACTTTTGAACAGGGATTTGAGTGGTGAGAAGGAACAGAGTATAAAGGCTCAGAGACTCGAATTAGGATGGTTGAATAAATAAGAAATAGGGATGTCATGCTGACGGGGCCAGTGGAGTCCTGGTAGGGGGTCTCAAAGCTCAGTGGGTGCTATATTTTAGGCCTTGGAGACTGGCTCTCATTCGAAGGTTTTGAGCTGGTGATGATAAGATTCCTTCAGCTGCTTTGTAGATTATAAAAAACTATGGGACAGGCCAGGTGTGGTGGCTCACGCCTGTAATCCCAGCACTTTGGAAGGCCGAGGCGGGTGGATCATCTGAGGTCAGGAGTTCGAGACCAGCCTGGCCAACATGGTGAAACCCCATCTCTACTAAAAGTAGAAAAATGAGGCGTGGTGGCGCCCACCTGTAATCCCACCTACTTGGGAGGCTGAGGCAGGAGAATCACTTGAACCCGGGAGGTGGAGGTTGCAATGAGCCATGATCACACCACTGTACTCCAGCATGTGCGACAGAGTGAGACTCCGTCTCAAACAAAACAAAACAAATTTTGGCGGGGTGTGATGGCTCATGCCTGTAATCCCAGCACTTTGGGAGGCCGAGGCGGGTGGATCACCTGAGGTCAGGAGTTCGAGAGCAGCCTGGCTAACATGGCGAAAACCCGTCTCTACTAAAAATACAAAAATTAGCTGGGCCTGGGTAGTCCCAGCTACTCGGGAGGCGGAGGCAGGAGAATTGTTTGAACTGGGAGGTGGAGGTTGCAGTGAGCTTAGATTGCGCCACTGCACTCCAGCCTGGGAGACAGAGCAAGACTCCATCTCGGAAAAAAAAAAAAAGAGTATGGGAACAAAAAACCAGTTAGGAGATTATTGAGTGATTCAACTACAAAGGATCAGGCTACAAATGGTGAAGGCAGTGAGAACTGGTCAAATCTGAGATATTCTAGTATTTTATTGATGGTCTGGATGTGGAGGGCAGGGAAGCAAAGAGAGGGATTAGGGATGACGCCTTAGAATTTGGCCTGAACAACTGGGTGGGCAGCACCAGTGTTTACTGGAATGGGAAGGCTTGGGAGTGAGCAGATGTTTTTAGGGGAGAAATCAGGGTTTGGCTTTAGCCATGTTAGGTTTGAGATGCCAGTCAGACACTGAGTGGAGCTGGTGAGTGGCAAGCTGCCTATGTGAGCTGGAGTCCTTGAGAAGGGTACAGCCTGGAGATGGAGCTGCAAGAGACATCAAGGCTGGCACTGGAAGCCACAGTGCTGCCTGGGAATGGCAAGGACAGGACCTGGGCTCTGGTGGGCCAAGGTCTCCGCAGGGTCTTGCAGGCCAGGGATTCTCACCGATTTTTCTTATGCACCTTGTACATCTCCCTTTGCAGCAAGTAATCCCTCAGAGCCTCCACGTCGTAGAAATAGTTGGCCAGGAACTGGAGTATTGTCCTTTCCTTCTTCTGATTGCCCTCTGGGGCCACTGCCCCACCCAGGCGATGGATGCCCCTGATACGCCCATTCCACATGGGGGCCACCAGGCGCAGGGACTGGGGAGGGGGAGAGGAAAGGAGCTGAGCCTGGGGCCTCCTGGGAGACACAGAGCTGGATCCCCCAGTTCTTGCTCCATGGACCTCAATCCCTCTGCTTCCCAACTCACCCTAAGTTCTTCCTTCAAAACTTCAAAACTGTCTTTGAGATTCCAAAAATTTCCCCATGTTTTTTCCAAGTTCCTCCTCCCCTTAGTGAACCCTAAATTATCTCCTTGACTAGCCATATATTGTTGATTTCCCTAAATTCTTCCTCTAACTTTCCCCCAAACCCTTATCACTCAAAACCTGCATTATTTGACCTCTTAATTTCCCACAGATTTGCCCCTTAATTACCCAATTCTTCTCCTGGGGTTTTCCCAAATGACTCATTTCTTTCCCCAAAATATAATCTTAAAAACTTATCTCCAAACCTCATGGAGAGGGGGCTCTGAGCAATCCCTAAACCCAACCAAGCTTGTCCAACCCGCCGCCTGCATGCAGCCCAACACAAACATGCAAACTTTCTTAAAACATTAGGAGGATTTTTTTTGTGATTTTCTTTTGTGGCTTATCAGTTATGGTTAGTGTATTTTATGTGTGGCCTAAGACAATTCTTCTTCGAACAACGTGGCCCAGGGAAGCCAAAAGATTGGACACCCCTGAACCGACAAGGGTAAAAAAAGCTTGAGCTTTGAAGAGGAGAGTAAGAAAGTGGAGGGGTGTGGCCACTGGGAAGAAGCCCCCAAACTCTTCAATTTTGCTTTCAAGGTCTCCTCTTAATCTACCCTAATTTCTCTTTGCTTTAACCAAATTCTTTTTTTTTTTTTTTTTTTCAAATTCTCTCGATAGTTTTACCCAAACCCTTACTTTCCTCAAAAATTTAAAGCTGCCAACCCCTTTAATTTTCCCTAAATTCATTCCTTGATTTTAAATCCTCTGAAAGAATATCTCAAATTCTCTTAATTTCACCCAGATCATGCCCTTGGAACCCCCAAATTGACCTCTTGGTTCCCCCACCCATCATGCTTTTGAGTTTTCTGTAAAAATTCGTCAATCTCCCATTAACTTTCCTTACATTTATCCTTCGGTCTTCTAAGACAAAATCCCACATCCTTGAACAATCCCTTCCAAGCCCTCTTATCCTACAGGCCCCACCCTTGCCTGTCCATTAGCTCCTTGTGTCATCCCTCCCTCTGACTGGTTAGTCGCGTCGCTCTTCGGAAGCCACTCCCTCATCCCCATGGGATACTCTCAGCCAAGTCCCTGCCTCCTCTCGCTCGCTAAAGCGTCTCCTCCGCCTGCGACCCCCGCAGATCCTTCCTGGCCCCCAGTAGCCACAGGTTTGCACTCCCAGTACGGGGCTTGCCAGGCTTAGCCTGCTGCCTCACGGCTCTTTGCTCTCGTGGCCGCCAACAGAGGCCCTGAATGCGGAGGCTGTGGAGCAGACTTCAAATTTGGGGCTCTAGGAACTCCAGTCACTTACCGCCCAGGGAGCCGCCATCTTGCTAAGGTTTCGTAACCGGAAGGGGCCGGTCTTATCCCACTCTCCTGGTTCAGCGCGAACTTATTCTCCTGTGGCCACGCCCCGCATTTTCTAACCGTCCTCTTAAAGGTGCACGCACTTTTTACTCTTCAAGGGTTTAGGGATTGCTCACAGCGCCCTCTCGCTGAGCTTCAAAACGAGACACAGGTCGGGCGCGGTGGCTCACGCACCTGTGAACCCAGCACTTTGTGGAGGCCGAGGCAAGAGTATCGCTTGAAGCCAGGAGTTCGAGACCAGCCTGGACAACATAGGGGAGACCTTATCTCCACAAAAAAATAGGGAAACCTTATATCCACAAAAAATAAAATGTTAGCCGGGCGTGGTGGTGCACGCCTGTGGTCCCAGCTACTCATGAGGCTGAGGTGGGGGGATCACTTGAGCCGGGGAGATCGAAGTTGCAGTGAGCTGTGATTGCGCCACTGCACTCCAGCCTGGGCGACAGAGCGAGACGCTGTCTCTTAAAACAAAAAATTGAAAAACCAAACAAACCTCAGGACTCCACAATCTTTCCCTAGGAGAAGATGGGGTGTCCTTCCCAGCAGAGTACCTTTCTTTCCTGACTGCAATTGCAGTCTCCCCGAGCTTTCTTGTTCTTCCAGCTTCCACTCACTACCTCCTTAAAACAGGGAATGAGGGGGCTGAAAAGCTGACCACGTCATTTTTTAAAATTAGGGTCAGGTAAGAGAAAGAGTGGGTGAAGAGGTTAGACTTCAAGGTTAGAGACTGAGGTGAGATCTCAAGACCAGTTTGGAGTTGAAAGCTAGATCGCAGCATGAAGAGCCATTGTGAAGTCTTGTGGATAGAATTATTCATTCATTCATTCCAAGAATATTTACTGAGTACCTACCACGTGATGGCAGGCACTGTTCTAGGTGCCGAGGTTACCATGGTGAGCAGGACAGACCCAGTCCCTCTCTCAGGGAGTGAACATTCTGGGCTGGGAGAGGATGGATATGGGAGAGGATGGATAAGAAACAAAGGAATCAGCAAGGCAATTTTGATAAGAAGCAGATAAAAAAAGTGACTGGGGCGTAGGGCCATCAGCGAAGGCCTCTCTGAAGCGGTGACATTGAAGTGGAAGTGAATGATAAGGAAAGAGCCATTCAAAGATCTAGGGGAAAAGTGCTGCAGGGAGAGGTAGCCTCTACAGCAGAGAGGCCTTGAGGTGGGAACCAGCTTGCAGACGAGATAGGAGACTGGGTTGAGAGGTGGGCAGGGGCTGACGATGCAGGCCTGGTAGGGTTTTATTCTATTCACAGTGGGAAGAAGGGAGTGTCAAAATCGGATTTGCATTTTGTAAAGATTATTTTTACCAGATGGAGAATGTACCTTAGAGCAGCAGTCCCCAACCGTTTTGTTACCAGGGACTGGTGTCGTGGAGGACAATTTTTCCATAGACCAGGGGGTGGGGGGTGGGGTGGGGATGGTTTTGGGATGAAACTGTTTCACCTGAGATCATCAGGCATTAGATTCTCATAAGGAGCGGGCAGCCTAGATCCCCCACATGCACAGTTCACAATAGGGTTTGCCTCCTATGAGAATCTAATGCCACTGCTGATGTGACAGGAGGTGGATGGAGCTCAGGCGGTAATATTCACTTACCCGCTGCTCATCTCGTGATGTGCGGCCCCGTTCCTAACAGGCCAGGGGCTGCTACTGGTACTTGGCCCAGGGACTGGGGACCCTTGCCTTAGAGGGCAAGGGTGGACGCAGGGGACCAGTACAAGAGGCTACTGCAGCAGTCTAGGCAAGAGATGAATGGGGATGGGGCAGAGGAAATGGTGAGAAGTGCTCAAATCCTGGGTCTATTTTGAAGATTAAGCCAACAAATTGAGAAACTAAAAGCGGACTGGTGTGGCTGTGCACATGAGGAAACTGGAAGGGCAGCAGGTTTAGGAGGGTGAGTGTGGCGGCTGAATAACGGACCCTCTCCCCGACAGATACTCATACCTGTGAATCCCTGGACGCTGTGACTATGTTACTTTCTATGGTAAAAGGCACTTGAGGCAGGGCGTGGTGGC
Source organism: Nomascus leucogenys (assembly GCF_006542625.1). Classification (NCBI taxonomy): domain Eukaryota; kingdom Metazoa; phylum Chordata; class Mammalia; order Primates; family Hylobatidae; genus Nomascus; species Nomascus leucogenys. Next base: position 84,493,465 of record NC_044397.1, read on the forward strand.
TCATGCCTGTAACCCCAGCACTTTGGGAGGCCAAGGCGGGTGAATCACCTGAGGTCGGGAGTTCGATACCAGCCTGGCCAACATGGTGAAACGCTGTTTCTACTAAAAGTACAAAAATTAGCCGGGCGTGGTCGTGCATGCCTGTAATCCCAGCTACTCTGGAGACTGAGGTGGCAGGATCGCTTGAACCTAGGAGGTGGAAGTTGCAGTGAGGTTGCAGTGAGCCGAGATCACGCACTGCACTGTAGCCTGGGCGACAGAGTGAGACTCTGTCTCCAAAAAAAAAAAAAAAAAAAAAAAGAAACTTTGAAGATGCGACGAAGTTAAGAATCTTGAGATGGGGAGATTACCATGGGCAATTGGGTAGGACCAATGTAATCATGAGGGGCCTGTCAGAGGGAGATGGGAGGGTCAGCATCAACAGGATATGTGATGATCACAGATAGAGAAGTTGGGGTGATGAAGGAAAGAGCTAAGAGCCAAGGAAGGCAGATGACGTCTAGAAACTGGAAGGGACTAAGAAATAGGCTGTCATCTAGAGACTCCAGAAAGGACCCAGCCCTGTGCACCCACCTTAGACTTCTGACCTCCAGAACTCTAACGGTGACTTTGTGTTGTTTTAAGATTGTGGTCATTTGTTACAGCAGCAACAGGAAATGCAGCCAATGATGGGGCTCCCAACTGAGAGTTCTGTTTTGACCACATTCACGTTGAGGTGTCTGAGACACCCTGGTGGCGCTGAAGTAGAGGAGCGGTAGGACTTATCTCCTGGTCCGGAGAGGATAGAATAAATAAAGTGGCCGGAACCAGCAAATGGCATAAAGGCAACCTCTCATTGCCCTCACTGCTCATCAGCTTAAGGCACTCCCACCAGCGCCATGACAGTTTACAAATGCCATGACAACACCCAGAAGTTACCACCCCTTTTCTAGATTTCTGAATAACACACCCCTTAATTTGCATGTAGTTAAAAGTGGGTATAAATACTGCCAGCCAACAGCCCACGTGCTGCTACTCTGGGTAGCCCTACTCTTCAAGGAGCAGTCCTGCTGTACACAGCCGCTTCAGTAAACCTGCTTTCTTCCACTGCTTGCTCACTTGCTCTTGAATTCTTTGCTGAGTGGAGCCAAGAAACCTCCATTCTTTGCTGAGTGGAGCCAAGAAACCTCCGGGGCTAAGCCCCAATTTGGGGACTCATCTGCCCTGCATCAGGGCTGCAGAGTTAGGGTGTGGAACTCAAGGGAGAGATCAGGACTGAGGTCAAACACTTGGAAGCCAGTGACATATACATGAAATTGGCTGGGCCTGGTGGCTCACGCTTGTAATCCCAGCACTTTGGGAGGCCGAGGTGGGCAGATCACCTGAGGTCAGGGGTTTGAGACCAGCCTGGCTAACATGGTGAAACCCTGTCTCCACTAAACATGCAAAAATTTGCCAGGTGTGGTGGTATGCACCTGTAACCCCAGCTGCTCAGGAGGCTGAGGCAGGGGAATCGCTTGAACCCGGGAGGCGGATGTTGCAGTGAGCCAAGATTGCACCACTGCAGTCCAGCCTGGGTGACAGAGCGAGACTCCGTCTCAAAAAAAAAAAAAAAAAAAAAAATATATATATATATATATATATATATATATATATATAATTTAATTTAATTAATTAATTCATTTGTTTATTTTAAGATGGAGTCTTGCTCTGTCTCCAGGTTGGAGTGCAGTGGCGCGATCTCGGCTCACTGCAACCTCCGCCTCCCGGGTTTAAGCTATTCCCCTGCCTCAGCCTCCCAAGTAGCTGGGACTACAGGCGTGCGCCAGCATGCCAAGCTAATTTTTTGTGTTTTACTAGAGACGGGGTTTCACCATGTTGCCAGGATGGTCTCGATCTCCTGACCTCGTGATCTACCATTTTATATATATATATATATAGGCACGTTGGGTCTGAAGGAAGGGTCCGAGGCCGAGAGAGGCCTGCAGTGCTTCCCAGACTTTTCCACAGCAGAAGCCCTCACCCTCAACGGGGATAGTATACCCATAGGCAAGTCCAGGGTCAGCAGAATTGGCTGCTCAGCCCTAGGCCAGCAGCCTGGACACAGGCACTCCAGCTGAGGGGTTGCTGTCTTGGTGCCCCTGGGAGCCATTCCTGCCCCCAAAGGCACACTGGTGGGAAAGCCCTGGGATGATCCGTGCCAAGAGGATAAGCAAGGACCAAGCTATGGGCAAGCCAGAGGTCAAATGGAGGCTGGGGAGAGGCTGGAGAGGTGGTGGTGGTGGGGGGCAGGTGGAAGGACAGAGGGTGCCAGGCATCTACAGACACTGAGCCCCCCTGAGGGGTCAGGCCTGAGACAGGCAGGGAGGGGTGGAGTTTGACTTCTGCAAGAGGATATGTTTGAACCCTGTGAGCAGAGTTGAGGTTAGACTTCAGAAGGAAAAACAAAAGCACAAGGCCAGCTGATTCTCTCTGAAGAGTGGACTTTGGGATACCTTTGCCAGGAACCCGTATCCCACTCCCTCTGCCCTTTACTCTCCACCACACACACAGCTCCCCAGGGGACCAGGCCACCCTGGACCTTGCTACTTCCTGCTCCTGGCAGCCATAGCTCAGAGACGATGGAGTTGTGGAGGCAGCTAAGTCAGGCTGGACTGGTGCCTCCGGGGCTGGGCCCACCCCCCCAGGCCCTGAGGGAGGCCTCCCCTGTGGAAATCCCTGGTCAGACCCTCAGGACTGCAGGGGCAGACACTGGAGGTGCCTGGGATAGTCTGCTGTGGATCAGGGAGGAGCTGGTGAGTGAGGGGTTGGAAAGGGAAAGAGAAAGAGAGAGAGGAAATGAGAATGAATGGAAATGAACAAAAATAGAGAAGGCCAGAGATTGAAAGACAGAATCTGAGAGACAGAAGCAGAGACATGAGAGGCATGTACAGACACAGAGAGACAGACATAGACTGAGGGACGGGAACAGAGGTAGGGACAGGGAGATCCCAAAAGAGAGGGACAGAGGTGGGAAGCAGAGACTGAGAGCAGGAACAGAGACAGAGACAGACTGAATTTGAGAAAGTTGGGGAGGGCGGAGAGAGGGCAAACGAGAGAAAGAGAGCCAAAGGCAGGGGCAGAGAAATGGCAAAACATAAAGACAGAGAGACAGGGGCGTGGAAAGACAAAAAATAAATGGGGACAGAGACAGACAAAGGGAAACAGGGACAGAGATAGGTAAGAGAGGGAGGAGACATATTACTGAGAGAGAGAAAAGTCAGGGACAACGAAATGGAGAGACAAAGACAGAGACAGAGTTAGAGATCAAGAGACACTCTGAGAAGCAGGGAGGCAGTTAGGGTCCACGGGCACAGTGAGGACCCTGCCCAGGCGCCGTGGCCAGGACATGAGTTGGGACCTGCTGTCACCCAGGTCCTGGAGAGACCCCTTGCTCTCTGGGGTGGCATCCCTGTGACGTCCCCTTCCTCCCGGCAGGGGAACCTGCGCCGAGTGGATGTCCAGCTGCTGGGACAGCTGTGCAGCCTGGGGCTGGAGATGGGGGCGCTGCGGGAGGAACTGGAGGAGAGCAGCAAGGAACAAGAGGAAGATCAAGAGCCCCAGAGGAAGCAGGAGGAGGAACACCTGGAGGCCCGCCCAGCCCCACATCCCCCTGACTTTGAGATGATGATCTGAGGCTCTGCCAGTGGATTTAGGTTGACATACAAATAAGATGCAAATGTATGCAAAGGGGAGGGGAGATTTGCAGGTCAAATCAGATGTGGAATCAAGTATACGCCTTTAGTAAGTGCTTTCTCTGAAGGTGCCTGCAATGATATTTAGGCATTGGCCTATGAGCTATGGGTGTGTTTGCAGATGACATGAGGATGTGTTTGGAGGTGATGTGGAGGTTGTAGAGAAGTTGCAGGTGCTTTTGCAGATGAGCCCCAGGTGTGCTGCTGAGATAGGGATCTCTGCACATATGATGGTGATGCATACAGATGCGATTTCAGATCAACGCTGTCTGGTACGGTAGCCACCGGACACACATGGCTATTTAGTGCTTGAAACATGGGGACTGCAAATTGAGTTGTGCTGTGAGTGTAAAATACACACCAAATGTTAAAGGCTTAGTATGATGAAAAGAACATAAGACATCTCAATAATTTTTAGATTACTTGTTGAAATAATAATATTTTAAGCATATCAGTATTAGTAAAAATATTACTAAAATTATTTTCACCTGTTTTTAAATTTTGTTGTGTGTATTGTTCCCCTTCCTGTGTCCATGTGTTCTCATTCCTTTTTTTTTTTTTTTTTGAGATGGAGTCTCGCTCTGTTGCCCAGGCTGGAGTGCAGTGGTGTGATCTCGGCTCATTGCAACCTCCACCTCTTGGGTTCAAGCCATTCTCCTGCCTCAGCCTCCCGAGTAGCTGGGATTACAGGTGCACGCCACCACACCCAACTAATTTTTGTATTTTTAGTAGAGACGGGGTTTCACCATATTGGTCACGCTGGTCCCGAACTTCTGACCTCATGATCCGCCCGCCTCAGCTTCCCAAAGCGCTGGGATTACAGGCGTGAGCCACCTTGCCCAGCCTCATTGTTGTGTTTACAAAGCAATTTCTAGTTGGAAGTGAGAGTCTTTTCAGAGAAGTGAAATATTGACAGAGGAGGTGCTGATTCCTTTCCACGGGAGTTTTCTCCTTAAAAATAAGCAGCTTCAACTTTGGGAGGCCGAGGCTGGGAAATCACTTGAGGTCAGGAGTTTCAGACCAGCCTGGCCAACACGGTGAAACCCCATCTCTACTAAAAATACAAAAATTAGCTGGGTGTGGTGGCACGCGCCTGTAATCCCAGCTACTGGGGAGGCTGTGGCACAAGAATCGCTTGAACCCGGGAGGCGGAGGCTGCAGTAAGCTGAGATCACACCACTGCATTCCAACCTGGGAGACAGAGAGATACTCTATCTCAAAAACAATAACAACGAAAAACCAAGCTGCTTCCTTTTGTCCAGTGGAGACCCCAGGATTAGGGTGGGGTGCAGGACTGGGGTTTAGGGGTTCAGGCTCCATACCCAGCCTGGTCCTCATTAGCTAACCTGAGCCAGGTCTGCAGCTGGTGTCAGTGCTGCTGTTTGGGGTTTGGGGAGAACATTTAAGTCACGCCTAGCAGCCAGGGAACGGGGAAGGACACCCCACAGAGCATGCAAGTGGCAGGGCGTTCTCTCCCTCTCTTGGCACTCTAGACAGAGGCCTGGGGAGTCTGGGGGTCTTTTGGCAGCTACATCTAGACAGTAAGGGTCATGGGGAATGAGGATGTTGGATGCCCTGGCCCCAGGGTCTGGGTCATGCTTCACAAGTGCCAGTGTCCTGTGTCTCTTGGGGAGAAAGAGATGAGTAGGGGGTACAAGGGAGAGGCTGGTGGGGCGACTTGTAACAGGTGCTCACTATTCAAGAACAGCATGAGGCCGGGCGCGGTGGCTCACGCCTGTAATCCCAGCACTTTGGGAGGCCGAGGCGGGCAGATCACGAGGTCAGGAGATCGAGACCATCCTGGCTAACACAGTGAAACTCCATCTCTACTAAAAATACAAAAACATTAGCCGGGCATGGTGGCGGGTGCCTGTAGTCCCAGCTACTCAGGAGGCTGAGGCAGGAGAATGGCGTGAACCCGGGAGGTGGAGCTTGCAGTGAGCTGAGATCGCACCACTGCACTCCAGCCTGGGCGACAGAGCGAGACTCCGTCTCAAAAAAAAAAAAAAAAAAAAAGAACGGCATGGAGGATGGACTCGATGTTTAAGGGGAGTTGCCCTAATCCCATGGCCTGGGCCAGAGAGGTGAAATCTATGGAAGAGAGTGGGAGTTTGGGTGAAGGGGGCCAGCCTCACCAGTACTGTCCTCAGCACCACACTAACTGAGCTCCTTCCAGCAGTGACCAAGTCTGTACCAGGCCTGTCCTTCCGGATCTCCCAGACCAGTGGGAGAAGATACCCATCCCTACCCAGGGACCACCAAGATGGTCAGGGTGGGGACAGAGGAAGTATAATCTGAGGGAACAGGGCTGAGATGGGGGAAGCACAGGAGGCTGAGGGGACCCAGAGAAGGCAACAGGCCCAGGCTGAAATGTCAGGAAAGTGATCTTAGAGGAGAATTGAGGCAACAAGGAAAAATGAGCCAAGTAAAGAAAGTGAATGGGGCTGGGTGTGGTGGCTCACGCCTGTAATCCCAGCACTTTGGGAGGCCAAGGCGGGTGGATCACCTGAGGTCAGGAGTCTGAGATCAGCATGGCCAACATGGCAAAACCCCATCTCTACTAAAAATACAGAAACTAGCCAGGCGTGGGGGTGCACGTCTATAGTCACAGCTACTCAGGAGGCTGAGGCACAATAATTGCTTGAACCCGGGAAGTGGTGGTTGCAGTCTGCCAAGATTGCACCACTGCACTCCAGCCTGGGCAACAGAGTGAGACTCTGTCTCAAAAAAAAAAAAAAGTGAATGAAAAGAATATAAAAGTAGAAAAATAGCATACGCAGAAGCCATGGGGGTTATCTAGTGATCTAGCCTCCTGCTACTCAAAGTGCAGTCATTCATGGAACACAGCAGTAACAGCATTGTTACAGCTGTCTATTGCTGCATAACAAACAGCCCCCAAACATTGTTGTTTCAAAACAGTGAGAGCATGCATTTTGCTCATGCATCTGCAGGGATCCTTCATCTCTGCTCCACGCTGTCTGAGGCTTCAGCTAGAATCATTGTTGGCGCGTTTGCTCTCCTGTCTGGCAGTTGATGCTGGCTGAGGGCTCGGGGGGCCTCTGTTTCTCTTCCTGTCTTGTCTCCATACGGGCTAAGTTGGGCTCCCAAGGAGCTTAGAGGATGGGTTCCAAGGGCATGTATCCTGAGAGGGAGCCAGTCAGAAGCCACATCGCCTTGTGTAACCCAGCCTCATAAGCCATGCGGTGTCACTCTCACCATGTTGATGCCATTGCAAAGTCATGATCAGGTTCAAAGGAAGGGAAAATAGCCAGGCGCGGTGGCTTACATCTGTAATCCCAGCACTTTGGGAGGCTGAGGCGGGTGGATCACCTGAGGTTCTGGAGTTCGAGACCAGCCTGACCAACACGGAGAAACCCTGTCTCTACTAAAAATACAAAATTAGCTGGGTGTGGTGGCACCTGCCTGTAATCCCAGCTACTCGGGAGGCTGTGGTAGGAGAACTGCTTGACCCCAGGAGGTGGAGGTTGTGGTGAGCCGAGATCGCACCATTGCATTCCAGCCTGGGCAACAAGAGCGAAACTTCGTCTCAAAAAAATAAAATAAATAAACGAAGGGAAAATGTACTCCACCTTTTCATGGGAGAGTACAAGGTTCTGGAGGAGCATGTGGGACAGGAAACATTGCTGAGATCATCAGTGGAAAACCCAAGTTACCCCAGCAGCCGCTTGGTAGATGTGCTCACTCCCAGACCCGTGCCAGACCAACCAGATCAGATTCCGTATATACAAGAAGAGTTCCAGCTGCTTCCTTTGCAAATTAGGTTTGAGAAATACTGTTCTAAATCACAAATGTGACACTGTTTTGAGCAGGTGGAGCAGGGAAGCAGTAATTACATTTAGAGCGCTCCCTCTGGCTGCCGTGTGGAGGTTGGATTACAGGGCCCAAGAGTGGTGGCCCAGTAGAAAGAACCAAAAAAAAAAAAAAAAAAAAAAAATTAGATGAATTGAACATTATCAAAATTCCAAACCTGTGTACATCAAAAAACACTATTGAAAATAGATGGCCGGGCACTGTGGCTCGCACCTGTACTTCTAGCACTTAGGGAGACTGAGGCTGACAGATCGCTTTGAGTCAGGGAGTTCAAGACCAACCTAGGCAACATGGTGAAACCTTGGCTCTACTAAAAAATACAAAAATTAGCTGGGTGCGATGGCAAGTGCCTGTAACCTCAGCTACTCAGAAGGCTGAAGTGGGAGAATTGCTTGAGCTTGGAAGGTCGAGTCTGCAGTGAGCTGAGATCATGCCACTGCACTCCAGCCTGGGTGACAGAGTGAGACCGTCTCAATAAAAAAAAAAAAAAAAAGAAAGAAAAATAAAAGAAAAAGACAACCTATATATTAGGAGAAAATAGTTGCAGAAATATATCTGATAAGGCTCTAGTATCTAGAATATATAAGGAACTTTTACAACTCAACAATATAAAGACAAATATTAATAGTTCAGTCACAAAATGGGCAAAGAACTTGAATAGACATTTCCCCAAAGAAGACATACAAGTTATTAAGCCAATAAGCACATGAAAAGATGTTCAACATTTGTGTCAGTAGGGTTCTCCAGAAAAAAAGAATAAATTATATATATAATTATACGTATAATTTAATTTAATTATAAGTATAATTTAGGTATATATACGTATAATTTAGGTATATATATAATTTATTCTGTTTTTCTGGAGAACCCAATCTATACATATAAATTGGCTCATGTAATTATGGAAGCTGAGAAGTCTCACAATCTGCCATTTGCAAGCTGGAAATCGGGAAAGCTGGTGGTGTATTCAGTCCAAGTGTGAAGGCTTCATAACCAGGAGTGCAAATATCTGAGGTCAGGAGAAGATGGATGTCTCAGCTCAAAACCAATTCGCCCTTCTCCCCTCCCCTCCCCCCCTCCCCTCCCCCCTCCCCTCCCCCTCCCCTCCCTCCCCTCCCCCCCTCCCCTCCCCTCCCCCCCCTCCCTCCCCTCCCCCCCCCCTCCCCTCCCCTCCCCTCCCCTCTTCTTTTTTTGTTTTTTTTTGAGACAGAGTCTCGCTCTCTCGCCCAGGCTGGAGTGCAGTGGCGCGATCTCGGCAACCCCTCCGGGGTTGAAGCGATTCTCGTGTCTCAGCCTCTCGAGTAGCTGGGATTACAGGCGCGCGCCACATGTCCGGCTAATTTTTCTGTATTTTTTAGCAGAGAGGATGTTTCACCATGTTGGCCAGGCTGGTCTCCAACTCCCGTCCTCATGTGACCCACCCTCCTGGGCCTCCCAAAGTGCTGGAATTACAGGCGTGAGCCACAGCGCTCAGCCAGAAAATTTTAAATATTACCCATGGGGCTTGGTTGTGCTTCTATTGGGCTCCTACCTGCTGTGATGCCCTGTCTCCACCAGGTGGCGCCAACACACCGCTGCAGCCCCTCCAGCCAAGGCAGAGACTGGACACAGAGAGGGGTAGGACCCGACTGTGAGGTCCTTTGAGGAAGCAGGTCCTTATAGAGGGCGTCGTTGAGACAGGCTATTCCCACACACGGGGCTCCTGTTGAGAGAGAAAGTCCAAGTTCTGGTGAGCAGGAGACAGGCAGGAATAATCACTCCTAAAGCTACCCATGTCACAATCCCTGGAACCTGTAAATGGTAACTTTTATGGCAAAAGGGCTTTGCAGATGGGATGAAGTTAAGGATATCGAGGTGGAGAAATTCTCCTGGGTTATGTGGGTGGCCCTCAATGGAATCCCAAGTGTGCTTGCAAGAGAGAGACAGAGGGAGCTCTGAACACAGAGAAGGTGAGGATGTGATAACAGAAGTACAAGGGTGAGTGGTGTCAGGAAGGGGCTGGAGCAAGGGATGCAGCAGCCTCTAGGAGGTGGAGAAGCAGCACAGATGCTGCCTGAGGCCTCCAGGTCAGTACAGCCCTGCTAGCACCTTCAGTTGACACTTCTGACTCCAAAGCCACAAGGACATCAATTCGTGTGGGTTTAAGTGACAAATTAGTGACCCCTTGTAGCAACAGCTATGAGAAACTCCTACAGGCAGGAACGAGGCGCAGAGGCAATGGTAATTTTCCTATTAAATATAACTTAAGCTAAAACGAAAATATCAGCAATAGAACTGATGAGACTGTGGGACAGCTGGAGCAGTCACACAGGTGCTGGGAGTGAGCACTGGTACAAGTGCTTTGGAAAACCCCGTGGAAATGTGTGTGACACTGAACATACAGTATCTGGGAGCCAGTGGTTCCCCTCCTGGGCATATGCTAAAGAGAAAAAGAGAAACAAGTGTAGGCGCTCACCAAAGACACCTGCTAGAATAGTCACAGTAGCCCAATCTTTTTTTTTTTTTTTTTTTTTTTTTTGAGACGGAGTCTTGCCTTGTCGCCCAGGCTGGAGTGCAGTGGCGCAATCTCGGCTCACTGCAAGCTCTGCCTCCCGGGTTCACGCCATTCTCCTGCCTCAGCCTCCCGAGTAGCTGGGACTACAGGCGCCCGCCACCATGCCCAGCTAATTTTTTTTTTTTTTGTATTTTTAGTAGAGACGGGTTTTCACCGTGTTAGCCAGGATGGTCTCGATCTCCTGACTTCGTGATCCGCCCTCCTCGGCCTCCGAAAGTGCTGGGATTACAGGTGTGAGCCACCACGCCCGGCCACAGCAGCCCAATCTTAATAGCTTCAAACAGGAAGTTACCCAAATGCCCATCAGCAGGAGAATGGTGGTGTCCCACCCCTTCTATTGAGAGTGGGGTCTGTGTGCCAGTCCCCTGAGTATGGGTGGGCTTGTGACTTCTAACACTAATAAGTGTGGGGAAAGTGACCCGATGTGACGTCTAAGGCTGAATCATAAGAAGTGTGAGCTTTGGCTGGGCGCAGTGGCTCATGCCTGTAATCCCAGCACTTTGGGAGGCCGAGGCAGGCAGATCACCTGAGGTCAAGAATTCAAGAGTAGCCTGGCCAACAAGGTGAAACCCCGTCTCTACTAAAAATACAAAAATTAGCTGGGCTTGGTGGCAGGCGCCTGTAATCCCAGCGACTTGGGAGGCTGAGGCAGGAGAATCGCTTGAACCTGGTAGGCGGAGGTTGCAGTGAGCCGAGATTGCGCCACTGCATTCCAGCCTGGGTGACAGAGCAATATTTCATCTCAAAAAAAAAAAACAAAAAAACAAAGTGTGATGCTGTGTAAGAAACCCAGCTGCTTCAGGATCACCATGTTGGAGAGGTCATGTGTAGCTCAGGCGACTGTCCCAGCTGAGCCGAGCCTTCTGGCTGTCCCCACCACAGTTTCAGACCTGTGAGTGAAGAATCATCTTATACATAGAGGCCTCATCCCCACTGTTCCAACCCTGAGCTTTTCAGTCGCCCTGAGCCATTCGCCTCACCCCTGCGGAGGCTGCAGCATCATGGAGCAGAGACAAAACTCCTTGGTTTTGACTTCTCAGAATTTTTGATCCACAGAATCATGGAATTGTCACACCATTTAGTTGGAAGTGGGGTTGTTACATAGCAGCAAATAACCAAACACAAATAATAAATAAGTTATGGGATATTCATGCAATGGAATTTTTACACAGTATCTACTTATAGATGATATGTCTTCTCCCTCAAACAGAAAGTAAGGGTTCAAGAGCTAAGCTATGAAGATGCAAAGGCATAGGAATGATACAATAGACTGGGGACTCGAGGGAAAAGGGTGGGAAGCGGGTGAGGGATAAAAGACCACAAATCGGGTTTAGTGTATACTTCTCAGGTGATGGGTGAACCAAAATCTCACAAATCACCACTAAAGAAATTACTCATGTAACAAAATACCACCTGTTCCCCAAAAACCTATGAAAATAAATTTTATTTTTTAAAAAATCATACATAGGCGGGGCGCAGTGGCTCACACCTATAATCCCAGAATCTTGGAAGGCTGAGGCGGGCAGATTATCTGAGGTCAGGAGTTTGAGACCAGCCTGGCCAATATGGTGAAACCCCGTCTCTATTAAAAATACAAAAATTAGCTGGGTGTGGTGGTGCACTCCTGTGGTCCCAGCTACTTGGGAGGCTGAGGCAGGAGAATTGCTTGAACCCAGGAGGCAGACTTTGCAGTGAGTTGAGATCACGCCATTGCACTCCAGCCTGGGCGAAGAAGTGAGACTCCATCTCAAAAAAAAAAAAAAAAAATCGTATATAATTGGCATTAACTTTTTTTAGTAAAGAAAAAAATGGAAAAACAAAAAAAAATGGAGATATGAGAGAATAATCACCCTCATATACTTAAATCTGTTATATATATGAAATTTGTGCCCAGGCATGATATTGGTTTTGATTATTTGTATTTTCTTGAGAAGTATACCTAGGTTTTTCTTTTTTTCTTTTTTCTTTTTTTTTGAGATGGAGTCCCGCTCCCGTCACACAGGCTGGAGTGCAGTGGCGAAATCTCGGCTCATTGCAATTTCCGCCTCCCGGGTTCAAGCGATTCTCCTTCCTCAGTCTCCCGAGTAGCTGGGATTACAGGCATGAGCCACCATGCCCTGCCCTTCCTGCTCATCTTGAGTATGTCTAGTAATTGACACACTTGGCTGTCCACATTTCTTGGCCTTACAGACACTGTGCTCTAAAACATGACGCTTAGGTCTCTGCAGGGCAGCCCCCACTTGCTGCAGGCTGACGCTGCTGCCTCCTCCTCAGGCCCACCTTGCTTCCCATGGCATAGCGCTGGCCTTAGCCACTCCCAGATACTTTCATCACACTGGTACTATGAAGCCCTGCCCTGTAACTGTCCCCTGCTTTGAGCTTTGACCTATAAAAAATGACCATCACTTGCATCTCAGTGATGCTAGTGTCCCTCTCACTACTGCAGTGCTCACCAGCCCTCCTCACCATCCTAGTCAGCTGCTGGGTTATTTTCTTCTGTGAAAGGCATGTTCTGGCCTGGCGGGGTGCTGCAGACCATCAGCACCTCTGTGATGAGGTGCTCACTGCCATCTTGTGGTGGTGGGGGGTCATCTAAACCCAGAAGTGATTGCCACGGTTGGCTTTCTAGAAGCTTTGCTGGAATCACATGTTGGGGATCATGTTCTCTAAAAGCAAAGCATGAGGAGGTGATTCAAGAGGTGCATTGGGCCAGGCGCGGTGGCTCACACCTGTAATCCCAGCACTCCGGGAGGCCAAGGCAGGCATATCACGAGATCAGGAGTTCGAGACCAGCCTGAACAATATGGTGAAATCCCATCTCTACTAAAAATACAAAAATTACCTATGCGTGGTAGTGTGTGCCTGTAATCCCAGCTACACGGGAGGCTGAGGCAGGAGAATCGTTTGAATCTAGGCGGCAGGCAGAGTTTGCAGTGAGCCGAGATCGTGCCACTGCACTCCAGCCTGGGCGACAGAGTGAGACTCCATCTCAAAAAAATAAAAAGGCACGTTCCAAAATGCCCATCTCTGAACTTTGTGATCCTTTACCTCACTGCTATATTGCAGTGCAATTCACTTCTGATGCTAACTAGTAAAGATAACCCGGAGTTAGCCCAGAGTCCGCTCTTTATGGAAAGATTCCTTCACAAGACTGAGCACAACATATGTAAGCCCCAAGTTTAAGGATCTCAGGCTACCCACATTTCTGGCTAACTTGCTGTAAATTCAGGGGTCCCCATGACCCTCACATGGTGGATATTCTGCCACCATGTCTCACAGAACTCAGGATAGTACTATACTTATTTTTTAAAGTTTTATTAGTGCAAAAGGATGCAAATCAGAATGAGCAATAGAAAGGGATGCATAGGAGGCCAGGTGTGGTGGCTCACACCTGTAATCCCAGCATTTTGGGAGGCTGAGGCGGGCAGATCACCTGAGGTCAGCAGTTCCAGACCAGCCTGACAAACATGGAGAAACGCCGTCTCTACTAAAAATACAAAATTTGCTGAGTGTGGTGGTGCATGCCTGTAATCCCAGCTACTCGGGAGGCTGAGGCAGGAGAATTGCTTGAACCTGGGAGGCGGAGGTTGTGGTGAGCCGAGATCATGCCATTGCACTCCAGCCTGGGCAACAAGAGTGAAAAGAGAAAGAGAGAATGAGAGAAAGAGGAAAGAAGGAAGGAAAAGAAAGAAAGAAGGAAAGAAAGAAAGAAAGAAAGAAGGAAAAAGAAAGAAAGAAAGAAAGAAAGAAAGAAAGAAAGAAAGAAAGAAAGAAAGAAAGAAAGAAAAAGAAAAAAGAAAGAAAGGAAGGAAGGAAGGGGAAGGAAAGAAAGAAAGAAAAGGAAGGAAGGAGGAAGGAAGGAAAGAGAAGAAAGAGAGAAAGACATGCATAGGGCTGGATGAGAAAGGGTTGTGAATGTGAAGCTTTTATTGTCTGCCCATGGTGGGGTGAGGGTACAGCCCTCCCCTGCTTTTTTTGAAGTTCTGCCTTTTTGTGATTAAGTCTTGTTCCTGGCCCTCAGCTCTACCTGTCCTTTGGCTTCAGGAGATGAAGATTTCTTCCAGCTCTCATATTTAAATTGCTGAGTGATAGGTCTGAGCCTGTCCTTTTCCCTCTTCCATGCATCAGCGGCACTTGTTAGTAGCCATTCAACTCCACGCTCCTATTACTTTCATTTCCCCCATGATGTTCAAACCCACAGAGACTACATGCCTGTGGAACATCTCCTGTAGCTCATCTCGGTTTACTCCAGGTGAAATATCAGTGACTTCACAGTGGACACATGCCTTGCAGACCATCAGCACCTCTGTGATGAGGTGCTCACTGCCGTCTTGTGGTGGGGGGGTCATCTGAACCCAGAAGTGATTGTCACGGTTGGCTTTCTAGAATCTTTGCTGGAATCACATGTTGGGGATCATGTTTTCTAAAAGCAAAGCATGCGGAGGTGATTCAAGAGGTGCATTGGGCTGGGCACAATGGCTCAAGCCTGTAATCCCAGCACTTTGGAAGGCTGAGGCAGGAGGATCAACTGAGGTCAGGAGTTCGAAACCAACCTGACCAACATGGAGAAACCCAGTTTCTACTAAAAATACAAAATTAGCTGGTCATGGTGGTGCATGCCTGTAATCCCAGGTACTTGGGAGGCCGAGGCAGGGAATCACTTGAACCTGGGAGGCAGAGGTTGTGGTGAGCTGAGATTGCGCCATTGCATTCCAGCCTGGGCAAAAAGAGTGAAACTCCGTCTCAAAAGGAAAAAAAAAAAAAAAGATGCATTGCAGGAGTGCGCTGGGGAGCTCAAGGAAAGCAGCAAAGGCTAGATCTGGCTGGAGACCCTCTTAAGTCTGATCGCAGGGAGGCTCTGGAGCATGCACCACAGCACAGAAGGGGCCTCACCTTGGTCGCTTTTATATCTCTGTGCTAGCGTGTCCCTGGCTGTTGGCTGTTCTCAGGAAGGAGGTGAATAGCAACCACCTGGACCAGGTGACTGCCCTTCAGCTGGGGTCAAATCTCTGCAGAAAAATCATCTATGAGGTAGGAATGAGCATCCTGGAGAAGGGGATCTGAGCAGTGCACCCACAGTAATTCCTACACCACGTAAATGTCTTTAAAGAAAAGTACCAGGGCTGGGCATGGTGGCTCATGCTTGTAATCCCAGAACTTTGGGAGGCCAAGGTCGGGGGATTGCTTGAGCCTAGGAGTTTGAGGCTGCAGTGTGCCATGATTGCACCACTGCACTCCAACCTGGGTGACAGAGTGAGACCCTGTCTCTAAACAAAACAAAAAACAAAACAAATCAACACCCCTAAACCCCCAGAACATCCTGTTTTGAGCAGGCCTATGCAAATCTACTCCCAAAGGCCAAAGAAGCTGAGAGTCTGAAGAAGAGGCTGACAAATCAAATTTCTGAAGTACAACAATTTAATATTGCTTAAAGAAGAGCAGGCATGTTTGGGTGGCAGGGAGATGAGATGGTGGACTCCCACACTGTTACCTCCCAGACCCAAGGCTTACATGCAATAGGATAGAACGGTATAAAAGCCCTTTTATACTGTGGGTTATACAAGGAATTGAAGTTGATTGCTTAGAAGAAGAGAAGGATTTGACTAAGGGCAGGGTTTAGGTGAAAGTAGAAACTGTAGGCACATTTCTGGAGCTGGCTTTCATCAGAAGTCAATTTGTCAGGTGAGCATCCGAGATGAAGTGTCCTTATCCTCCACACTCCATCCCCCTAATTCGGCTCTTACAATCTCACGCGCCTTCCCCTTCTGCGATGGTCCCTAAGCCTTTAGGCGGGGAGGTTGGAGTGAACATGCTGCATCAATGTGTTTTCTACTTTTTTAAGCAGAGGCCACAGCAACAATACAGCAGGCTTTGTAGAAATCATCAGCAGCCTTTGTGGAAAACAGCAGGCTTTGTAGAATCATCTTCAGAATACTGTGATTTTGGTTAATTCAGAAGTACTACAGTGAAAGATCTATAACAATAATTTGAATAGTAGGAATAGAATGCACACAGGATTACAATAAAAATCATTGTTGCATTAGAAGCCAACTAAAACTATCATAAAGAAAATGAAAACCCATTTATTCTTTGGATACTTGTAGTCAGGAAATAATTCAGAATTTAGTCCAAATTGCAGGTAAATAATAAAAACCTCAAAAACAATGTTTAGGGCTAGAATCTAATAACAAGTGTAGTAGAGTTTTCTTCTGAAACCTAATTTTTTTAATCTTCAGTTTCCACATTTCTGTGAAGGATAAATTATAGTAGGACCAATTTATTTGCAAAATAAATTTTAATTTCATTATACTTGGTCTGATTATTATTATTATTATTATTATTATTATTATTATTTGAGATAAAGTCTCACTCTATTGCCCAGGCTGGAGTGCAGTGGTGTGATCTCAGCTTACTGCAATCTCTGCCTCCCGGGTTCAGGTGATTCTCCTCCCCCAGCCTCCCAAGTAGCTAGGATTACAGGTGCATGCCACCATGCCCAGCTAATTTTGTATTTTTAGTAGAGACAGGGTTTTACCATGTTGCCCAGGCTGGTCTCGAACTCCTGATCTCAGGTGATCCACCTGTCTCAGCCTCCCAAAGTGCTGGGATTGCAGGCGTGAGCCACCGTGCCCAGCCATGGCCTGATTATTTGCAATAATGTGCAGAAAGAATAGTGATTGGCCATATAGCCTCTTTTAAAATTGGCTTTGCTGGACCTTTCACAAGTAATTTTGGACTAGATGTTTAGAAACATCAAGGGCAGGAAGCAAAACCAATAATTTGCCATCAGACTGTGCTTGTAGTACCTGTATAACCACTCAACAGGTTCTTCTTGCCCATTGCACAGATAAAACCAATTCACTGAGTCCGTGGTATTGCAGTAGAGAAGGTTTAATTAAATCAGAGCAACCCAAGGGGTAGGACTGGGATTATTAATCAATCTCCTTAATAACTCAGGGGCTAGGATTTTTATGGATAATTTGGCAGGCAGGGGGCTAGGGAATGGGTGCTGCTGATTGTTTGAGAATGAAATCATAGGGGTGTGGAAAATGGTCCTCATGCACTAAGTCCATCTCTGGGTGGGGGTCACAGGACTGGAAATCTCAGGACCTCTGGCCATGTGACTCCTGAGAAGCAAGAGATTATAGAAAGGCAAGCTGTGGGACAATGACTGGTTATCAGTCAGCTACACCTGCATGTTAGCAGAATTCAGGCCCGTCTCATAATCCTAATGTTGTGGGCTTTCATTTGTCATACAAAGGTAGTTTCAGTCCCTGAGCAAGGAAGGAGTTCATTTTAGGGAGAGACTATTATCATCCTTGCTTCAAAGTTAAACTATAAACTAAATTCCTCCCACGGCTAGCTTGGCTTATGCCCAAGAGTGAGCAAGGGCAGCCAGCCTGAGGCCAGACACGAGATGAAGTCAGCCATGCTGGACTTCTCTCATATTCATAATCTTTGCAACAGCAATTTCACCTGTATGAACTGGGTGAATTCTCCCATCTTCGTGAGATCCCCACATAACTTGAGGTTCCTGGGCCTGTCAGAAGGTGGCATTCTTTACTTTCCACAGGTGAGGGACCTTAAAAGGAAAGTATGTTGAAAATATACCCAGTCTTTCTTTTTCCAGGAAGATTCTTATCAGCTCCATAAAGTCAACTTCAATTCCTCAAATAAGTCATATTTGAATTCATTCCACTGTAAGCCTTCAAAGAGTAACGAGTATCTCCAAAGGTTCCTGTTATGAAAGAAAACCGAATCTGATTGAGCTTGTGCCAATAATTATGTTGCCATAAGTAAAAATACTCACAAATAGTTTCCAAACTTTGGAGAATTCTTGTAAGGAGAAAGGTCAATTTCGCTCACAAAAGTATACTTGGTCAATTGCTGTTAGTTATAAATAGCTCAAAAGAAAGGTTTTCCTGATGCTTCTGCTAACAGAGTGGCAGTCTTCCAAACAGGATGTTGTCTGTTCACTTTGGAATTGCTATCCAGAAAGCAAGCAGCTCTTTGTCGGTCAGGCGAGAGCTGTTTATTAGGCACTGTAGAATCCAGCAGCTCCTTGAGATGGAGCAGGGACCCCTCTTAGGGGCTTACTCGATCCGATCCCCATCAGCCAGTATGGAGATAAAGGAAAATCTTGACTTCCTTCAAGGGAAATTCCAGACATCTAGCTAGCCTTGAGAAGTAAATGAGCAACTTGATCAACGAGAAGGTAATGGTAACTTAAAACAATAGCCAAGGAAATTGGAGTCGTAACATATTTGGTTCCCTATGAAAACTAAAGATAACATCTTAACATATGTCTCTGAGTTGTTTTCAGAAACCTTGATCCTCACCAGAAAATACTAAAAATACAAAAATTAGCCAGGCATGGTGATGAGTGCCTGTAGTCCCAGCTACTCGGGAGGCTGAGGCAGGAGAATTGCTTGAACCCAGGAGGTGGAGGTTGCAGTGAGGCGAGATCATGCCATTAATTACACTCCAGCCTGGGCAACAAGAGTGAGACGTCTGCTCAAAAAAAAAAAAAAAAAAAAAAGAAGAAAAGAAAACCAAAGGCATTGCTTCCCAATTAGTTACTCTCGTCATCCATTAGTTACTCTTATCATCCATTTTACTCTCATCATCCATTAGTATATTTTACTCTCATCATCCATTAGTACACTCACAGGGAGTGTACACCCCCTTTGTACACTCTTATCATCCAGTTACTCTCATCATCCATTTTAGTAAAGGCTCCTCCGGAAGCTGATAGCAGTCTCATTCAGACTGTACCCTCTGGCTTCTGTACTTTGTTTTGCTCCTCCCCCACAGTTACTAGCTTCTTGGTAACCACAATTCTCAGAAGCACTTTCTATTGTCCCTATATGATTTCGTCCTTGAGAGATGACTCTGAGCTAGTGGCTGAGTCTCACATTCACTGAAATCTAAGCTTAGTGTAGCATCAAGATTGAAGCCAGCACTCTGTTTTAATTTTTCTTTAGCTATGACAGGCAACAATAACTATGGGATTGAATATTACCCTTTTTTCTTATTTTGTTTGCATTTTCTTAGGCATCCAGTAAACTGACTCCTCCAAGAGTTGGATTCATTTCTAAATTCCCCTGCAAACTTCACCTTCAGTAACTGCAGCTCTGTGCCATGGGTAACTACGTGGCCACCCAGGAATCAGAGGTTCCTCATTCCCCACCTTTTTATTTTTTTGCTTTCTATACATTTAATTGTATCTATATCATTGTGAAAGAAAACAGAATCTCCAGGCCCCAAACTCACTATGGCTAAGGGCAAGTGAAGTTTGGGAATGTAGTCACACAATACTGCTTTCCTATTTTCCCCAAACACATAGCTGTAATTTCACAACCCTGTGTCGTTGCCTTCTCATTGGGGTAAACCAGAATACCCCAGTGACACAAGGACACATATCTTCCCAGATGGCTTTCCTCATAAGTTGCTCACAAGGAAATTCCTTGTGAGCCCCTAACTCTTTCAGGAGAAATATTGTAAACAAAAAGTAAAATTGTAAGCCCCCCAACCAACTGAATAGAGCCCCTTCTTGTCCAAGGGTATCCCCTGCAAACCTGAAAAACTAATTCAGGTCATGATGAGAAGGGAGGGGGTCAGACACACCTCATTATGTTTCTTCCCTTTGGAGTTCATGCAAAGTGACCAGCACTAACATTAAAACAGAGATCCTGGCTGGGCACAGTAGCTCACGTTTGCAATCCCAGCACTTTGGGAGGTCGAGGTGGGCAGACGACATGAGGCCAGGGGTTCAAGACCAGCCTGGCCAACATGGCAAAACCCCATCTCTACTAAAAATACAAAAATTAGCTGGGTGTGGTGGCACATACCTGTAATCCCAGCTACTCAGGGGGCTGAGGCATGAGAATCGCTTGAACATAGGAGGCAGAGGTTTCAGTGAATGAAGATCGCAGCATTGCACTCCAGACTGGGTGACAGAGTGAGACCCTGTCTCAAGAAATAAGAAAAAACAGAGATCCCAAGAGTGGCAGAACAGACTCTTTGTTGCAATAAGATAACCGACTCCAGCCTGACTCTGGTATGGCATCGCATAATAGATAACATTCCCTAAAGGAAATCAAAGTATTTTCTCTCCAAATATATTTCTTTGACATATTTTGGAATGGCCCTGCAAAGCCATCTCTTTTTGGGGAAATCTATAGAGCATCCTCTTCCCGGCTGGGCACGGTGGCTCATGCCTGTAATCCCAGCACTTTGGGAGGCTGACGTGGGCAGATCATGAGGTCAGGAGTTCAAGACCAGCCTGGCCAATATAGCGAAATTCCATCTCTACTAAAAATACAAGAAAAAAAATTAGCTGGGTGTGGTGGTGTGTGCCTGTAGTCCCAGCTACTGTGGAGGCTGGGGCAGAAGAATCGCTTGAACCTGGGAGGTGGAGGTTGCAGTGAGCTGAGATCGTGCCCCTGCACTCCATCCTGGGTAACAGAGCGAGACTCTGTCTCAAAAAAAAAAAAAAAAAAAAAAAAAAAAAAATTAACATGGTGGATCAACATCCAAGATGGAGTTGCTTTAGCCTCCAAAGAATCTTTGGGATGTGGGAAGTTAGAGGTGGAGAGCGAGGGCAAGGAGAGAAAGGGTGCTGGGCAGAGGGGAGACTGGAGACAGCACGAGCTCTGAAGCACAGTGCCTGAGAAAATGAGTTCATTAAGGGAAAGGAAGATCCCCAGATCCACCTGAGAAGGAAGTGGCTTTAAGGAGGGCCCCTGTAAGCACACTCAGAGCCAAGGGAAAAAGGCCTTGGGCTTTATTTTTAAATTTTTTATTTATTAAAAAAAATTTTTTTTTTTGAGACAAGGTTTTATTCTGTTGCCCAGGCTGAAGTGCAGTGGCACAATCACAGACTTGACCTCCAGGGCTCAAGTGATTCTTCGACCTTGACCTTCCAAGTGTGCACCACCATGCTTGGCTATTTGTTATTTTTATTTTTTTTTTATTTTGTAGAGACAGAGTTATTATGCTTCGCTGGTTGGTCTCAAACTCCTGGGCTCAAGGGATCCTCCGGCCTCGGCCTCCCAAAGTGCCGGGATTATAGCCACAGTGAATTTCTGGTGCTTTAATCTAATTCTGGTGTGACTGGGGTAAGGGCAGCCTTTTGGGCTGTGTGTATGTGTGTGTGTGTGTGTGTGCGTGTGTGTCTGTCTGTTTTTTGTTTTTTTTCAGACGGAGTTTCGCTTTTGTTGCCCAGGCTGGAGTGCAATGGCACAATCTTGGCTCACTGCAACCTCCGCATCCCAGGTTCAAGCGATTCTCCTTCCTCAGCCTCCTGAGTAGCTGGGATTACAGGCATGCACCACCGTGTGCGGCTAATTTTGTATTCTTAGTAGAGATGAGGTTTCTCCATGTTGGTCAGGCTGGTCTCAAACTCCCAACCTCAGGTGATCCACCTGCCTCGGCCTCCCAACGTGCTGGAATTACAGGCGTGAGACACCACGCCCGGCCCTGTCCGTCTTTTTAGGGAGCCAGGCTGATAGATTTCTAGACAGAAATACCTTCGGACTGAAGCATCCAAGGGTTAGGTCAGGGACAGCAGATGAGCTGGACAAAAAGGCACACAGTGGAGAGGGAGGTTAGAATCCCACAGGGGCAGAACATCGTAAGAATGAGGAGGACGTGGAGGGCGTGCATATATTGCAGAGGCAGCAGTGGAGCTGAAGGCAGGAAGCCTGTAAAAGAGGAAGGGAGTTGGAGAGCAGGAGGGTGGGAGGTGGAGTCTGAGCAGAGGAGGGTTATGGACACCAGGCTGGGGGAAGGGAGGAGGATGCAGGGCAGGCTTGGGTGGGAATTAGACATGGGGGAGAGAGGTTTCCAGAGGGAAGGCTGTTGTTTTCCAGTGTCCGGCAATGACCTGGGAGCGATTTGGGCAGTTTGCTCGGAAAAACGGGTCTGGGTGGGGCTGCGGCAGCATCCTGGGGGTGGATGAGGGGTGCTGTGGAAAAACAAAATCTCCACTATCACTAAGAGCTCATTCAGTCCTGCTTACCCCTTCATAGGGCTCCAAGAAAGTTGGTGGTTCATGAAAACACCAGATCCCAGTAAGAGGCTAAATAGGAGCCTGGGCATGAGGACGGGAAGGAGGAGGGAATTGAGGGCCCTGACGACATGGGAGGTGTGGGAGAGAACTTAGACCCAAGAATGGAAAGGACAGGATGGGGAGGGCGGACATCCAGGACCCTAAACTTTGACAGTGGGGAGCTCCAAAAATCCAATAAATCGAGCGGAAGCAACAAGGCTCCCACTCAAATTCTCGCAGTACCTGGAGTCCCCCATGACTGCAGAAGCAGGGTCAGGAATTGAGGACCCGGAAGACCTTGGAGTATGCACTACCCAGAAGAAGCAAGAAAAGGGGAGCGAGGAATGAGGGTTCAAATGCTCAGAGTGCAGAAGGGTGCAGAAAATGGGTGTGCTGGAGCGGGTTAGAGGCTCTAACATCTCAGTGTGCAGGGCCCCTCCAGGGTCGCTTTCTCCCTGCCAGGGCTTTCTCCCCATCTGCAGCGCTTCAGCTTTCCTCTGTCCCAACCAAAAATTGTCCCTTCATGGCTTCTTCCTCAACGAACTCATTGTGAATCCTGTTTACTCCCCAACCTCAGCCTTTAAGGAGGCCATAGCTACTCCATTCTTGGTTTGATTCCTCTCAAATTAGGATATGCCCCTCAAGACACCCACAGTTTGTCCTTATTCTCCGGGGATCTTCCCCTCCTGAGGCAAGAAGTTCTCAAATATTCCCAGGATTCAATCCCAGAATTTCACCCTCCCCATGCTCTAAACCCAGGCAGGCTCATGGCCCCTCAGCCCCATGGAGGTCTCCCCAACAATGGGTTCTCTCCAGATTGAGAGACTTCCTCCTCAGCCCACAGCCTCACGCCAACATGAGAAGGAAGTCACCCCAGAAACAGCAACATAACTTCACTCCAGCTAAGTAACACTTCATTTCCATAGCTTAAAGACAATTTTTTTTTGACTGGAGGAGGAGTTAGTGAGATGAAAATAAATAGTCACAATGTAAATTGCTCGGTGGTGATATATAAGACCACAGGAACATCGTCAATTCGGGAAGCAAAACTTTAGTGTAGTCTCAGAAAGATGGGTATGAGTTACAGAATTTGGCTGGGCACGGTGGCTCACACCTGTAATCCCAGCACTTTGGGAGGCCGAGATGGGTGGATCACCAGAGGTCAGGAGTTTGAGACCAGCCTGAACAATATGGTGAAACCCTGTTTCTACTAAAAATACAAAAATTAGCCAGGCTTGGTGGTGTGTGACTGTAGTCTCAGCTACTCGGGAGGCTGAGGTAGGAGAGTTGCTTGAACCCAGGAGGTAGAGGTTGCAGTGAGCCGAGATCGTGCCACTGCATTCCAGCCTGGGTGACAGAGCGAGACTGTGTCTCAGAAAAAAATAAATAAATAAAGATATAGAATTTATCATTAGTAATGCACTCACAAGCTAATTTTTTTAAAATTTAGTTTTTCAATTCAGAAATAGCAATTGTACGTATTCATGCTGTTACTTTTTCATGTTGCATCATTTTTTTTACCATTAGTATGTGATGTTGCCTTTTAAGATTTCCCTACTTAATGCAGAGATCACGCTAGATTTAGAAATAGAAATTAAGCAACACTTACTTGTTCTGGTGTCCCATCATCTTTCTGAAGAAATATTTGTCGTCTTTAGAATGTTTCCTCATGTACAACAGGTTGTATATAAATGAAGCTGTTTTCCTTAGTACGCATATCAGTATCTTCTTGACTGGAAACATAAGCATCAGCCTTAAGATAGTCGCCTTTGTCATTCCATATGCCATTAATTTATCTTCCAGCAATTTTCCTATCTCTTGGGTGAAATAATCCGCTCCCATCTCTGTTAAACTTTCCGTGATCCTGTTCAGTATATATGAAATACATGAATCCATGGAAAACATAATAAGCAGTTCTGTTGGTTTCAGACCAAGTTATGTTATGATTAACCCCTGAAGAGAAGTCACGTGGGATTTACGTTGATCTGACAGAAAGTGGCCTGTCCAGTGAGTGTATGATGTGGTAAACTGGCACCAATTTCAGATGTCAGAGCTGGGGAGAGGCAAGGGAACCCCATCTAGTTCTGGGGCAGCAGAAGGAGGTATGACTAAGAGGAAAAGACTTTACCATGCTCTAGTATGCAGAGCAGGAAATGGAGGCTTTTATACAAATGCTTCTGTGCATGAAGACTGAATACTCTGAAGTTCCAATTGTGTGGTGGGCTGAATAAGGGCCCCCCACATAAATGGGAATTAGAGCTTGTGACCTGTGAAAGTGACTTTCTATGGCAAAAGGGCTTTTACATATGTGATAAAGTTAATGCCTTTTTTTTTTTTTTTTTTTGAGATGGAGTCTGGCTCTGTTGCTCAGGCTGGAGTGCAGTGGGGTGATCCCCACTCGTTGCAACCTCTACCTCCCAGTTTCAAGTGATTCTTGTGTCTCAGCCTCCTAAGTAGCTGGGACTACAGTTTGTGCCACCACGCCTGGCTAATTTTTGCATTTTTAGTAGAGATAGGGTTTCACCATGTTGCCCAGGGTGGTCTTGAACTGAGCTCAAGAGATCTTCCCAGCTTGGCCTCCCAAAGTGCTGGGATTGCAGCACCATTCCTGGCTAGGTTAAATATCTCAGGGTTGGGAGGTTCTCCTGGATTATCTGGCTAGATCCTAATGGAATCACAAATGTCCTTTTTTAAAATTTTTAAATTAAAAAATTTTTTTTTTGAGATGGAGTTTCACTCTTGTTGCCCAGGCTAGAGTGCAATGGTGTAATCTTGGCTCACTGCAACCTCTGTCTCCTGGGTTCAAGTGATTCTCCTGCTTCAGGCTCCTGAGTAGCTGGGATTACAGGCGTCTGTCACCATGTCTGGCTAATTTTTTGTATTTTTAGTAGAGATGGGGTTTCACCATGTTGGCCAGGCTGGTCTTGAACTCCTGATCTCAGGTGATCCACCTGCCTCAGCCTCCCAAAGTGTTGGGATTACAGGCGTGAGCCACTGCGCCTGGCCCACAAGTGTCTTTATAAGGGGGGAGGCAGAGAGAGATTAAGTTCAGAAGAAGGCGATGTGAGCCTGAATTTGGGGAGAAAGGGCAATGCGATATGTGGGCATGAGACAAGGAATGTCATAGCCTCCACAAGCCAGAAGAGGCAAGAGCTCATCACCTTAGCAGCCCCTAATGGCAGGCTTGTTTTAATTAGACTTTCATAAAATGGAAGGAGTCTTTCCAAAGCCAGCAGTGTGAAGGGTCGCCCTCTACCGGACACACAGATCCTGGCTGCTGTCAGCCCGAATGGCCTCCCCAGGCTGCCTGCCCCAGCACCCGCCTGGGCATCCTCCTAAGGGCAGACATTTGTGTTCTCACCTCTTGGCTTTCTTTGTTGTTCTCACAAAGTCCCTGTGCGTGTCCTACGGAGAATCAGGTGGAAGAGAGGATGATACTGCTACCAATATCGTAGGGAGTGTAAACCCTGCTGTGATATTGTTTTCAATATCCGGGGAGAAGAGGATGATATTACTCCCAATATTCAGGGGGTGTACACCCCCTTGATATTTTATTCCGGGGGGATGATATTCTATTGCGTGTACACCCCCTTGTGATATTGTTCCTAATATTTAGGGGGGGAAACGACATTACTTCCAATATCGCAGGGGGTGTACAACGCCCCTGTAATATTGTTCCTAATATTCACGGGGGGAGAGAATATTATTCCCAATATTGCAGGGGATGTACACATGGGGTATTGTTTCTAATATCCAGAGGGGGATGGGATGATATTGCTCCCAATATCTCAGGGAGTGTACACCCCCTGTGATATTGTTCC
The DNA here is from genome assembly GCF_006542625.1 of Nomascus leucogenys. Lineage (NCBI taxonomy): Eukaryota > Metazoa > Chordata > Mammalia > Primates > Hylobatidae > Nomascus > Nomascus leucogenys. The sequence continues at coordinate 84,519,436 of NC_044397.1, forward strand.
TAACATCCAGGGGTGGAGAGGATGATATTACTCCGAATATCACAGGGGGTGTATACTCCCCTTGTGATATTGTTCCTGATATCCAGGAAGGGAGAAGATATTACTCTTTTTTTTTTTTTTGAGACGGACTCTCACTCTGTCGCCCAGGCTGGAGTGCAGTGGTGCGATTTCAGCTCACTGCAAGCTCCACCTCCCGGGTTCATGCCATTCTCCTGCCTCAGCCTCCCTAGTAGCTGGGACTACAGGCGCCCGCCACCACGCCCGGCTAATTTTTTTGTATTTTTAGTACAGACGGGGTTTCACTGCGTTGCCCAGGCTGGTCTCGAACTCCTGAGCTCGGGCAATCCGCCTGCCTCGGCCTCCCCAAGTGCTAGGATTACAAGTGTGAGCCACCGCACCCCGCCGATAGTACTCTTAATATCACAGTGGGTGTACACCGACCTGTAATATTGTTCCTAATATCCGGGGGGGGAGAGGATAATATTACTCCCAATATCGCAAAGGGTGTACATCCCCATTATGACATTGTTCCTAATATCCAGGTGGGAAGATGATTATATTACTCCTACTATCGCAGAGGGTCTTCACAGCCCCTGTGATATTCTTTCTAATATCCACGGGGGAAGAGAATATTATTCCCAAAATAGCTGGGGGCGTACACCCTCCCATGATATTGTTCCTAACATCCAGAAGGAAGTGGATGATATTACTCCCAGTATCGCAGGAGGTGTACACTTCTGTGCTGTTTATCTCTATCCCTATTTATCTCTGGCTCTACTTACTCAGCTCTACTTACTCAGCTCTTATTCAAAATGGAGTCGCTCTGGTTTGAATGCTTCCCACATATCTCCCCTTTCCCTTTTACCAGAGGACCCTTAATCCTAGGGGTTGCAGAAGGATGAAGGTCCATCTTCTGTAACTTCTTCATGCTGAATAGGGGCAATGATACTCCTACCTAACTATTAGGGTCTCTTGTATTTAGGGTAGAGAGGAGCTGAGTCAGAAAGCATTGGCCTGTTAAGCATCTATAGATAAAACCCTGGTGCTCCAGCAGTTTCTCAGCTTCCTGTGCTGTTTTCTTGATCTGTCCCCATGTTATGGGGGTTGCACCCACGTGGTTCATTCATCTCCTGCAAAAACACAAGCATACCCTTGAGCCCACATTAGTAAATCTAGTGAAACAGAAGCAAAAGCTTTTGTGGTTGTAGCCGGGAGGCATGCCATTGCTGAAGCATTTGTTAACTCAGCTTCTAAGTTACTCTTTGGCTACTTACCATGAGGTAAAACTTTCCACTGATAATGAGAAACAGGCCCCTTCTAACAGAAGGCACAGAGAAAGCAAATTGAGGATTCTCAAACCTTCAATTTGCACTGTACAGGTGGGTCCAATAGATGCTGTGGTTCATAATAGATCTTCAGATATTTGGTGGGCACCCCATTGTTGCAATAAGTCTCTACTCCATAAATTGACAGGAATAGGTGTAATAGGTTGGATTGTCCTTTCCTGGCCATCCAGCCCTTGACATGGTAAAATCAAGGAACTTTTGAAAAACTTCCGAAGCAGCTCCTACTCCAACAACACCAATAGATGCCTTTTGCTTAGGCCAGTGCCGGGGCCATTGATGTATAGCAGTAATAGAGACATCAGCTCCAGTATCTACTAGTCCTTCAAAGCCTTTTCCCTGAATAGTTACTGTGCAAATACGTCTTTTGTCAGACACTTGATTAACCCAATATACAGCTTTTGCTGCTGGATTAGTAATACCAAAGCCTCCTGTTCTTTTCACTGTGCTGCTTCCTAGTTTTATGTAAGGTAACAGCAACAACTGAGCAATTCTTTCTCCTGGGGAGGCAGACCACGAAGTCAAGGAGCTAAAAACTAATTGAATTTCTCCAGTATAATCAGAGTCAATTATTCCCGTATGCATAGTGACACCTTTCAAGTTTAGACTAGACCTTCCAAGTAACAGACTGACTGTTCCTGAGGGTAGGGGTCCCCTAACTCCCTTAGGGACCTTTTTTGGTGGCTCCCCAGGAAGTAAGGAGATGGGAATTGTGCTGCAGAGGTCTAGAGCAGCACTGCCTGCTGTGGCAGGGAACAATTGTTGTACGTTTGTAAAGGCACTGGCTGTGCCAGATATGCCTCTCTTTCCTGAAAGAGGTTGTCCTATAGTAACTGGCAATTGCCAGGCTTCAAGGTCTCCCTCGACTCTAGCCTTTGAATATAATTTTGTACAGCACCACCAATTGCTCCAGGTTTTAATGTTGTAACTACAGGAGCAGTAAGTTTTTCAGCTAATTCATTTTCTCGCCCATTAAAGGGAGAGAGAGGAGGTTTCCATTCACTTAATTCAGCAGGTGGAGCCGATGGGGTAGTAAAGCATACTTTTTTCAGCTTCCCTTTCTTTTCTTTAATTTCCTCTGGTTTCTGTTCCTCACATTCAGAATCTGAAGTTAGTTCTTTACACTCATCCTCCTCTTCCTCATCTGAATCTGCCTCATTATCTGTTTGAAATGGCTCAAGAGCTGCCTTTATTAGCACCCGCACTGACCAAATGCAAACTGGAATTTTTGCTCCATCTTTATATGCCTTTTTAAAAATCTCTGCCAATTCTCTCCCATTCACCCAACTCCATAGTCCCTTGTTCCAGGAACCATGAGCAAAACTGCTTTACTGTGCTAAAGAGTGATAACAAATTCTGAGTACTAACTTTCACTCCCCCTCTTCGTAATAAATGCTTTAAGAAATTTAAATAAGCAGAATGTTGGCTTTCACTTTGTGCCATTGTTACCCTGGTTTTTCCAAGTGCACAGCTTTCCCGCCGAGGTGCTTTCAGTCGTCCTCTGCTTTCACACGCTCTAGCTTTCCTTCACCGGGGTCTTTGTCGCTCCACGTTGGGCTCCAGGAATGTTGGGGTGATTGGACCTAACACCACCAGGTCATGGGGGTGACAAAGTCTGGTAGAGCCAAAGGAACGAGAAAAGACAGTTTGAGAGAGAAAGTGGGTCCAGGGGGCCATCGTGAATGTGGAGGCTGTGAAGGCCTCAAGCTTTGGAAGCCCAGACTATTTATTGGTGATCAAACAAAGAAACAGGTGGTGAGAATGTGGGGGTCAAAAGGGCGTGTTGCATTAAGCACATGATTTACAGCTGTGACGATTTAGCGTATGCTCTGCACATGAGATAATGGAGAGCAGGTTCTTTTAACTCAAGATACCATTGATCCTGGGAGAGCAAGGAGCAAGGAGCCAGCAAGTCTATTCCAGAGCCATGAGCCCTGGATTCTATCCAAGCCACGAGGGGTTTTATGCCCTGGGCTTAGATTAGGGTGCATCAGGGTAGCCTTCCACCCTTTAGCACAAACCTTGGTGTTCTAAAGGCCACAAGGGGTTTTAGACCCTGGACCCCGGACATGTTCCAAGATTCTTTTACATTATGACAGACATGCAAGCCCTGCCTCAGCTTCTCCCAACACTCAGCTTTTCCCAACAAGGTGTACACCCCCCCCGTGATATAGTTCTTAATATACAGAAGGAAAGAAGATTATATTACTTCCAATATTGCAGGGGGTGTACACCCTTCTGTAATATTGTGTTAAATATCCAGGGTGGGTGAAGATGATATTACTCCCAATACTACACGAGTGTACACCCGCCTTTGTAATATTGTTCCTAAGATATAGGGGGGAGAGGATGATATTACTGCAAATATCACAAAAGATGTACACTGCCTTGTGATATTATTCCTAATATTTAGGGAGGAGATAATGATATTACTTCCAATATTACAGGGGATGTACAACACCCCTGTAACATTGTTCCTAACATTAATGGGGAGATGATATTATTCCTAATATCTCAGGGGGTGTACACCCCCTACGATATTGTTTCTAATATTCAGAAGGGGGTGGGTTGATATTACTCTCAATATTGCAGAAGGTGTACACCACCCATGTAATATTGTTTTTAATATCCAGAGAGGGATGGGATGATATTACTTCCAATATCGCAGAAGTTGCACACCACCCTTGTGATATAATTCCTAATATCCAGGGAAGGAGAGGATGATATTACTCTCAATATTGCAGAAGGTGTAAACCCCCTCTGTGATATTGTTACTAATAACCAGAAGGGGAAGGATTATTTTACTTACAATATTGCAGGGGGTGTACACTATCCAGGAAGGGAGAGGATGATATTAGTCTTAAAAATATATATATATATATATATATGTGTATATATATATATATATATACATGTATATATATATATATATATATATATATATATATATATAGTTCCTAATATCCGGGGAGGGTGGAGAGGATGATATTACTCCCAATATCACAGGGGGTGCACACTCCCCCTGTGATATTGTTCCTAATATCCAGGAAGAGAGAGGATAATATTACTCTTAATATCGCAGTGGGTGTACACCACCCCTGTTATATATATATATATATATGCATATATATACACATATATATGCATATATATATATATATATAGAGAGAGAGAGAGAGAGAGTCTCGCTCTGTGTCCCAGGAAGGAGTGCAGTGGCACAATCTTGGCTCACTGCAACCTCTGTCTCCCAGGTTCAAGCAATTCTCCTGCCTCAGCCTCCCCAGTAGCTGGGATTACAGGCCTACACCGCCACGACTGGCTAATTTTTTGTATTTTAGTAGAGACATGGTTTCACTGTGTTGCCTAGGCTGGTCTTGAAATCCTGAGCTCAGGCAATCCGACCGCCTTGGCCTCCCAAAGTGCTAGGATTACAGGCGTGAGCCACCACGCCCAGCCAATATTACTCTTAATATTGCAGTGGGTGTACACCCCCTCTGTAATATTGTTCCTAATATCCGGGGGGGAGAGGATGATATTACTCCCAATATGGCAGGGCATGTACACCCCTCTGTAATATTGTTTTTAATATCCAGGTTGGGAGAGGGTGATATTACTTGCAATACTGCACGGAGTGTACACATCGCCTGTGATATTGTTCCTAACATATAGGGGGAAAAAGGATGATATTACTCTCAATATCTCAGGGAGTTTACACCCTCCTCTGAGATATTGCTCTTAATATGAAGGGAGGAAGAGGATAATATCACTTTTAATATCGCAGACGGGTGTACACCCCCCTGTGATATTTTTCCTAATATCCGGGGCGGGGGGGAGTGGAGAGGATGATATTACTCCCAGTATCTCAGGGGGTGTGCACTCCCCCTGTGATATTGCTCCTAATATCCAGGAAGGGAGAGGATAATATTACTCTTAATATCGCAGTGTGTGTACACCCCCCTGTAATATTGTTCCTAATATCCAGGGGGAGAGAGAATGATATTACTTTCAACATTGCAAAGGGTGTAAACCCCCATTTGGATATTGTTCCTAATATCCAGGGAAGGAGAGGATAATATTACTCTCAATATCGCAAAGAATATATTCTCCCCGTGATTTTGTCCTAATGTCCAGAAAGAGAGAGGATGATATTACTGCCAATATCGCAGGGGGTGTCCCATCCGCCTGTAATATTGTTCCTAATATCTAGGCGGAATGAGGGTGATAATACAGCCATTATTGCAGGAGGTGTACACCCTCCCTGTGATATTGTTCCTAATATTCAGGGGGTGAAGAGGATATTACTCCCAATATCGCAGGGGGTGCACATTTATTTTGTGATATTTTGCGATATATCCGGGGGTGGGGCAGTAAATAATATTACTCCCAATATCAAAGAGGGTGTACACCCCCCTGTGATATTCTTCCTAATATCCAGTGGGAGGAGAGGATGATATTAATCCCAATGTCTGAGGGGGTGTATATCTCTCTTGTGATATTGTTTCTAATATCCTGGCATGAAGAGGATGATATTATGCTTAATTTCTCAGGGTGTGTACACCCCCTCTGTTATATTGTTCCTAATATCCTATGGGGGAGAGGATGATATTACTCCCAGTATTGCAGGGGGTGTACACTGCCCTTGTGATATTGTTCCTAATATCCAAGGGGGGAGACAATGATATTACTTTCAATATCTCAGAGTGTGCACATCTTTCGTGTGATATTGTTCCTAATATCCAGGGGAAAGAAAATGATATCACTCCCAATATCGCAGCTGGTTTACACCCCCCACCCCCGTGATACTATTCCTAATATCCAGGGGAAAGAGAATGACATTGCTTAAAATATCGCAGGAGGTGTACACTCCCACTGTGATACTGTTCCTAATATCCAGAAAAGAAGAGGATGAAATTACTCCCAATGTTGCAGGGGTTGTACACCCCCCCGTGATATTGTTCATAATATCCAGGCTGGAAGAGGATGACACTGCTTTCAGTACCACAGGGAGTGTACACCCACCCTGTGAGAGTGTTCCTAATATTTAGAGGGGGAGAGGATGACATTACTTTCACTATTGCAGGAAGTGTGCACGCCCTCTGTAATATTGTTCCTAACATCCAGTGGGGGAGAGGATGATATTACTCCCAATATCACAGGCGATGTACACCCCTTCTGGAATATTGTTTCTAATATTTAGAGGCAGAAAGGATGATATTACTCCTAATATCACCCCCCCGTGATATTGTTCATAATACTCAGGGGAGGAGGGGATGATACTGCCTTCAATATCGCATGGAGTGTACACCCACCCAGTGATATTGTTCCTAATATTCAGGGTGGGAGAGGATGATATTACTCCCAATATCGCAAAAGGTGTACCCTCTTGTGATATTGTTTTTAATAACCAGGGGAAAAATGATATTACTCCCAATTTCGCAGGGGGTTAACACTACCCCTGTGATATTGTGTCTAATATCCAGTAAAAGAGAGAACGATATTACTCCCAATATCGCAGGGGGTGTACACCCTCCCTGTGATATTGTTCCTCAGATCCACAGAAGAAGAGAATTATATTATCCCAATATCGTAGGGGATGTACACTTCTTATGTGATATTTTTTCTAATATCCTGTGAAGGAGAGGATGATATTACTACTGTCTCGGGGTGTGTACACCTCCCCCCCACCATGATATTGTTCCTAATATCCAGGAAGGAAGAGGATGATATTACTATTAATTATGGAAGGGGGTGTACAGCCCGCCACTGATATTGTTCGTAATATCCAGAAGGAAAGAAGATGATATTATTCCCAATATCACAGGGAGTGTTCCTCCCTGTAATATTGTTCCTTATATCGAGCAGGGGAGAGGATGATAGTACTCCTAATATCATAGAAGTTCTGAAACCCCCCTGTGATATTGTTACTAATATACAGGGTGGGAGGGGTTGATATTACAAACAATATCGCAGGGGGTGTACACCACCCTTGTGATATTGTTTTTAATATTTATGAAGGGAGAAAATGATATTACACCTAGTATCGCAGGGGGTGTAGACCCCCCCTGTGTTATAGTTCCTAATATCCAAGGGGGAAGAGGTTGATAGTACACTCAACATCGCAGGGGGTGTACACCCTTCTTCTGATATTGTTTCTCATATCCAGAAAAGGCGAGGATGATATTATGCCCAATGTCGTAGGGGGTGTACACACAGCCTGTGATATTGTTCCTAATATCCAGGGAAGGACAGGATGATATTACACCCAATATCGCAGGGGGTGTAAGCCCTCCTGTGATATTGTTATTTATATCCAGAGGGGGAGAAGATGATATTTCTCCCATTATCAGAGGGGTGTACATGCCCTGTGGGATATTGTTTCCAATATTCAGGAAATGAGAGGATGATATTACTTCCAATATTGTAAGGGGTGTACACCCCCCTTAGATATTGTTTTTAATATCCACGGTGGGATAGGATAATATTACTTCCAATATCACAGAGGATTTACACCACCCCTGTGATATTGTTTCTAATGTCCAGTGGGGGAGACGATGACATTACCCCCAATATCACAGAGAATGTGCACCCCTCCTGTGATGTTGTTTCTAATATCCAGGGGGCGAAGAAGATATTACTCCCAATATCTCGGGGAATGTACACCACCCCCGTGATATCGTTCTTAATATCCATGGGGGGAGAAGATGATATTACTCCCAATACCGCAGGGATTGTACAACCCCCCGTGATATTGTTCCTTATAGCTAGAAGGGGAAAAGTAATATTACTCTCAATATGGCTGGGGGTGTACACCCACCGTGATATTTTTCCTAATATACAGGGAAGGTGAGAATGATATTACAATTTCGCATGGGGTGTACACACCCCTTGTAATGTTGTTCCTAATATTCAAGAGGGAGAGGTTGTTACTTCTAGTATCGTAGAAAATGTACAAACCCCCTGTGATATTATTCCTTATATCCGGGGGGGGAGAGCATGATATTACTTGCAAAATCGCAGGCGGTGTACACCACCCCTGTGATATTGTTCCTAATATTAATAAAGTGAGAGGATGATATTACTCCCATTATCGCAGGGAGTGTACACCACCCTTATATTGTTTCTAATATCCATGTAGGGAAAGGGTGATATTATTCTTAATATTGCAGGGAGTGTACACCCTCCCTGTGATATTGCTCCTAATATTATTGGGGAAGAGGATGATATTACACCCAATATCGCAGAAGGTGTACACCCTTCCTTTGATATTGTTTCTAATATCCGGGGGGGAGAGCACGATATTACCCGCAATATCACAGGGAATGTACACCCCACTGTGATACTGTTCCTCAGATCCAGAGGGGGAGAAAATGATACTGCACCCCAAAATGAAGGGAATGTACACCCCCACGTGATATTTTTCCTATATCCAGAAAGAAAGAGGGTGATATTACACCCATTATCGAAGGGAGTGCACACCCGCACTGTGATATTGTTTCTAATATTCAGGGGGTGAGAGGATGATATTACTCCCAGTATCGCAGGAAGTGTCCACTCCCCTGTGATATTGTTCCTAATATCCAGCGGTAGAGAAAATGATATTATACCCTATATTGAAGGTGGCATACACTCCTCCTTTGAAACTGTTTTTAATATGCAGGGAGGGAACAGAATATATTACTCTCAATATCGAAAAGGGTGTACACACCGCTGCGATCTTGTTCCTAATATCCAAAAGAGAAGAGTATGATATTAATCCCAATATCGCAGAAAGTAGACACCACCATGTGATATTGTTCATAATATCCAGAAGGGAAGATGATATTACTTGATATATCTGAAAGATCCTGAGTGTCCACCCCCTGCAGGAGAGGGGGGTGATATTACTCCCCATATCGCGGGGGATGTTCACCGCCCTGTGATATGGTTCATAATATTTAGGATATCAAAAATATCCTGGATTAAGTAATATCCTGGATATTAGGAACCATATTATAAGGAGGGTGGACATCTTTTTCGATATGGGGAGTAATATTATGCTCTCCCCCCCGAATATTATGAACAATTTCACAAGGGGGGTGTACACATCCTGTGACAATGGGAGTAATATCATCCTCTTTAAAAAATATCAGTATCGGTATCATGGAGGGGTGTACACGCTCCGCAATATTGGGAGTAATATCATTCTCTTTTTCCCTGGATAGTCACAAGAATGTCACAGAGGTGGTGTACAATTCCTGTGATATTGGGAGTAATATCTTCTCTCTTCCTGGATATTGGAAACGATATCAAACGGTGGGTGTACACACTCTGCGAAATTGGAAGTAATGTCATCCTCTTCCCCCTGGATGGTAAAAACAATATTACGGGGGGTGTGTAGACTTTCTGCGATATTGGGAGTAATATCACCTATCCCGCCCTGGATATTAGGGTCAATATTACAGAGGGTGTACACCCTCTGCGATAGAGGAAGTAATATCATTCTTTCCCCCCTTGAATATTAAAATCAATATCACAGAGGGGTAAACACCTCCTGTGATATCGGGATTAATATCATCCTCTCCCCTCCCTGTATATTTAGAAACAATATCACAAGGGGTGTGTACACCTCCTGTGATATTGGGAGTAATATCACCCTTATTATCTTTGGATATTAGGAAAAATATCACTGTGGGGGGTGGGCACCTTCTGCGATATTGGTAGTAATATTATTCTCTCCCTCCCTGGATATTGGGACCAATATCACAGAAGGGGTTTACACCTTTTATAATGTTGGGAGCAATATTATCCTCTTCTCTTCTGGATATTAAAAACAATATCAAAAGGTCGGTGTACAGCCCCCGTGATATTGGGAGTAATATCATCCTTTTTCCCCATAAATATTAAAATTAATATAATTTTCTTCCCCCCGGATATTAGGCACAATATCACAAGGATGTGTTCACCCCCTTCAATATTAAGCATAATATCATCCTCTCGCCCCCTGGTTGTTAGAAACAATGTCACAGGGGGCTGTACATCCCCTGCGATATTGGGAGTAATATCATCCTCTACCCTCTGGATATTAAAAACAATATCACACGTAGTGGTACACCCCTGTGATTTTGAGAGTAATATTATCTTCTCTTCCCCGGATGTTATGAACAATATCACAGGGGGGTTTACATTCCCTGTGATAGTGGGAGTAATATCATCTTTACCTCCCCTGGAAATTAGGGAGAATATCATGGTGGGGTGTACCCCCCCGCGATATTGGGAGCAATATCATCTCCCACCCCTGTATATTAGGAACAATATCACAGGGTGTGTGTGCACTCGCTGCGATGTTCGGAGTAATATTATCCTCTCCCCTTTGGATATTAGGAACAATATCACAGGAAAAGTGTACACCTTCTGTGATATAGGGAGTAATATCATTTTCTCCCCCACTGGATGTTAGAAACAATATCACAGGGAAGGTGAACAGCCCCTGCCATATTAGGAATAATATCATCCTCTCCCCTGGTGGATATTAGGAGCAATATCACAGGGGAGTGTACACCCCTTGTGATATTGAAAGTAATGTCATCCTCCCCTACTCTGGATATTAGGAACAATATCACAGGGGTTGTGTACATGCCCTGTGATATTGGGAGTAATATCATTCTCTCCCCCTCTGGATGTTAAAAACAATATCACAGGGGGTTGTACACTTGCTACAATAGGGGTAATATCATGCTGTTTCCCCCTGGATATTAAAAACTATATCACAAGAAAGGTGTACAAACCCTGTGATATTGGAAGTAATATTATCTTCTTTCCCCCTGAATATTAGGAACAATATCACAGGAGGGGTGTACACCCCCTGCGATATTGGGAGTAATGCCATTTTCTCCCCCCTTGATATTAAAAGCAATATCATCAGGGGGAGTGCACACCCCCTGTGATATTGAGACTAATATCATTTTCTCCCAACCTAACTATTAAGTACAATATCACAGGGGGTGTTCACCCCTTGCCATATTGAGAGTAATGTCATCCTCTCCCCTCCTGATTATGAAAAACAATATCACAGGGGTGGCGTGCACCCCCTGCGATATTGGGAGTAATATCATCCTCTCCACACGCCGGATATGAGGAACAATATTACAAAGCGGGTGTACACCCCCTGGAATAGTCACAGTAATATCATCGTTTCCTTTCTCGGTTATTAGGAACAATATCACAAGGGAGGTGTAAACCTCCAGCGATATTGGGAGTAATATTATCCTCTCCCCCTCTGTATATTAGAAACTATCATGGGGGGTGTACACCACCTGCGATGTTGGGAGTAATATCATCCTCTTCACCCCTAGATATTAGGAACAGTATCACTTGTTGGGGGTACCTCTACTGTGATATCGGGCATAATAACATCCTCTCCCCCCGAATATAAGAACAATATCACAGGTGGACTGCACACCCTCTGCGATATTGAAAGTAATATCACCCGCTGCTTCCCTGAATATTAGGAACAATATCGCAAGCGGGGTGTACAACCCCTTCTATATGAGGAGTAATATCATCCTCTTCCTTCCTTTATATTAGGATAAATATCACAAGGGGGGGGTGTACACCCCCTGCAATATTGGGAGTAATATTATCCTCTGTTTTTCTGGATATTAGAACAATATCACAGGGGAAGTATACATTCCCTGCGATATTGCGAGTAATATTCTTTCCCTCTTCTAAATATTTACAACAATATCACAGAAAAGGTGTACAACCCCTACGATATTGGCAGTAATGCTATTCTCTTCCCCCTGGATATTAGGAGCAATATTACAGGTTAAATGTACACTCCTGAGATATTGGGAGTAATATCATTCTCTTTTGCTCTGGATATTAGGAACAATATCACAAGGGCGATGTACACTCTCTGAGATATTGAAAGTAATTTAATTATCCTCCCCTTTGGCTACTAGGAACAATATCCCGGGCGGGTGTACACCCTCTGCAATATTTAGAGAAATATGATCCTCTTTTCCCCTAGATTTTAAGAACTATATTACAGGGTATGTGTATACACCCCCTGCGATATTGGGAGTAATATCATCCTCTCTCCCCCTAAATATTTGGAACAATATTACAGGGGTGGTGTACACACCCTGAGATATTGGCAGTAATGTCATCCTCTCCTTTTCTGCATATTGGGAGCAACATAACGGGGGAGTGTACAGCTCCTGCGATATTAGGAGTAATATCATCTTCTTCCGCCCTGGTTATTAGGAGCAATATCACAGAAGGTTGTATAACCCCTGCGATATTGGGAGTAATATCATCCTTCCCCCCACGTATATCCCAGCCTTGATATTAGGAACAATATTTCATGGGAGGTGTATACCCCCTGCTATAAGGGGAGTAATATAAGCCTCTTTCTTCCTGGATACTAGGAGCAACATCACAGGGGTTGTGTACAACCCCTGCGATATTGAAAGTAACATTATCTTCTTTCCCTCTGAATATTAGGAACAAGATGATGTGGAAGGTGTACAACCCCTGTGGTATTGAGAGTGATATCATTTTCTCCTCGCTTGGATATTAGAAACAATATCACAGGAGGGTTGTACACCCACTGCGATATTGGGAGTAATATAACCCTCTCCCACCCCTGGATATTAGGAACAATATTAGGATATTAGGAAGGTGTACACTCCCTGGAATATTTACAGTAATATCATCGTTTCCTTCCCTGGATATTAGGAAAAATATCACAAAGGGTTGTACACCCCCAGAGATTTTGGGAGTAATATCACCCTCTCCCCCGGATATTAAGAACGATGTTATTGGAAGTGTGTACGCCTTCTGCGATATTTGGACTAACATCATTTTCTCCCAACCTAAATATTAAGAACAATATCACAGAGGGTGTACAGCTCCTGCAATATTGAAAGTAATATCATCCTCTCCCTCCCTGGATATTAGGAACAATATCACAGGCATGTACACCTCCTGCGATATTGGGAGTAATGTCATCCTTTCCCATCCTTGATATTAGAAAAATATCACAGGGGGGTACACACTCCCTGCACAAATTGAAAGTAATATCCTCTCCACCGCTGCATATTAGGAGCAATATAACGGGGGGGTGTATACACCCTGCAATATTGGGAGCAATATTATTTTCTCCTCCACTGGATTTTAGGAACAATATCACAGTGTGGGTGTAAACGCCCTGCGATATTGGGGGTAGCATCATCCTCTTTCCCCATGGATATTAAATACAATATCACAGGAGGGGTGTACACTCTCTTCGATATTGGGAGTAATATTATTCTTTCCTTTCCTTGATATAAGGAACAATATCAGACGGGGATGTACACCACTTGCAATATCGGGAGTAATATCCTTTCCCTTTCTGGATATTAGGAACAATATCACAAAAAAGGTGTACACTGCCTGCAATACTGGGAGTAATATAATCCTCTCCCTTCCTGGATATTAGAAACAATATCACAAAAGCGATGTACACTCCCAGCGATATTGAAAGTCATATAATCGTTTCCTTCCCTGGATATTATGAAGAATATCACAGGTTGGGTGTACATTTTCTGCGATATTGAGAGTAATATCATCCTCTCTCCCCCTGAATATTACGAACAACATCGCATGGAGGATGTACATCCCTTGCGACACTGGGAGTAATATTCTCCTCTCTCCCCCTTGATATTAGGAACAGTATCACGGGGGAGTGGTGTACACACCCTGTGATATTGGGACTAATGTCATTTCCCCCGACCCGGATCATAGGAAAAATATAACAGGGAAAGTGAAAACCCCCTGCGATATTGGGGGTAATATCATCCTCTCCCCGCCTGGATATTAGGAACAATATCACAGGGCATTGTACACCTCCTGCGGTATTAGGAACAATATCATGCTGTCCCCTTCTGTATATTAGGAACAATATCACAGGGGGTTGAACACCCCCTGCGATATTGAGAGAAATATTATCCCCTTCTCCCCTGTATATTAGGAACCATATCACAGGGTGTGTGTACACCCCCTGTCATATTCCGAGTAATATCATCCTCTCCCCCTCTGGATATTAGGAACAACATCATAGGCGTGGGTACACCCCCTGCAATATTAAGAGTAATATCATCCTCTCCCTCCCTGAATGTTAGGAACAATATCACAGGGGGAAAGTAAACCCCCTGCGATATTTGGAGTAATATCATACTCTCCCCACCTGTATATTTAGAACAATAACACAAGGGATTTATACATCCCGTGCAATATTGAAAGTAATATCACCCTCTCTCTGTCTGGATATTAAAAAGGTATATCAGATATACACCACTTTTGTATATCAGAGGTACACCCCCTTTGTATTGGGAGTAATTTTATCTTCTCTCTTTTTAAATATTAAAAACAATATCACCGGGAAGGTTTACTCCCTCTGTGATATTGAAAGTAAAGTCATCCTCTACCCCCTGGATATAAGAAATAATATTATGGGGAGGGTGTACATCTTCTAAGATATTGGGAGTAACATTACTTTCTCCCCTCCTGGATATTAGAAACAATATCACGGGGATGGGGTACAGACCCAGCAATTTTGAAAGTAGTATTATCCTAACTCCCACTGGATACTAAGAACAATATCACAGGGGGATTGTACAACCCCTGCGATATTGAAAGTTATATCATCCTCTCTTCCGCTGGATATTAGGAACAATATCACAGGGGGTGGGTAAACCCCCTGTGATATTGAAAGTAATATCATCCTCTCCCTCCCTGGATAGTAGGACCAATATCACAGGAAGGTTGTACATGCTTTGCGATATTGGGAGTAATATTATCCTCTTCCACCCTGGATATTAGGAACAGTATCACAGGGTGGGGTACACCCCCTGCGATATTAACAATAATATCATCCTCTCCTCCCCTGGATATTAGAAACAATATCACAGGGATGCGTACACCCCCTGTGATATTGAAAATAATATCATCATCTTTTCCTCTGGATGTTAGGAACAATATCACACAGGGGATTTACACCACCTGCGATATTGGGAGTAATATCATTCTCTCAACCCCTGGATATTAGGAACAACTTCACAGGGGGAGTGTACACCCCCTGCGATATCGGGAGTAATATTCCCTTCTCCCCCTGTGAATATTAGAAACAATATCACAGGGAATCTGTACATCCCCTGTGATATTGACAATAATATCATCCTCTCTCCCCCAGATATTAGGAACAATATCATAGAACGGGTGTACACCCGCTGGAATATTGGAAGTTATATCATTTTCTCCGCCCCCGGATATTAGAAACAATATCACAGAACCAGTGTATACGCCCTGTAATATTGACAGTGATGTCATCCTCTCTTTTCCTGGATATTAGGAACAATATCACAAGGGGAAAGTACACCCCCTGTGATATTGGGATTAATATTTTTCTTTCCTCTCCTGGATATTAGAAACAATATCACAGAGGGGGTGTACCTCCCTGCAATATTGGGAGTAATATCATCCCCTTTCGTTCTGGATATTAGAGACAATATCTCAAGGGGTGTGTACACGCCCTTCAGTTTTGGAAGGAATGTCGCCCTCTTCTCTCTTGGATATTAGGAACAATATCACAAAGAGGATGTACACACGCTGCGACATTGGGAGTAATATCATCCTTTTTCCCCCTTGATATTAGAAACAATATCCCAGCGAGGTGTACACCCCCTGCGATATTGGGAGTAATATCATCCTCTCCCCTGCTGGATATTGGCAACAATATTACAGGTTAGATGTACACCCCCTGTGATATTGGGAGTAATATTCTTTCTCCCCATGAATTTTAGGAACAATATCACAAGGGAGGTGTACAAGCCCTGCGATATTAGGAGTAATATTATCCTCTCACCGCCTGGATATTAGGAACAATATTACAGCGGGGGTGTACACCCCCTGTGATTCTTGGAGACATATCGTCTCCCTTTCTGGATATTTTGAACAATATGATAGGTAGTGTACACCCCCTGCTGTAATGGGAGGAACGTCATTATCTCCTTTTCGGGATATTACGAAAAATATCAAAGTGGGGTGTACACCCACTATGATATTGCAAGTAATATCCTCTCTCATTCTGAATATTACAAACAATATTACAGGAGGGTGTACATTCCCTGCGATATTGAAATTAATATCATTCACTTCCCCCCGGATATTACGAATAATATCCCAGGAGAGTGCACACCCCCTGCGATATTAAGAGTAATATCAGCCTCTTTCTTCTGGATGTTACAAACAATACCACAAGGGGGTGTACACACTTTGCGATATTAAGAGTAATAACATCCTTTTTTCCTCTGGATATTTGGAACAATGTCACAGGGGGTGTACACACTTTGCGATATTAGCAGAGACATCATTCCCTCCCCCTCTTAATATTATGAACAGTATTCAAAGGTGTACACCGCCTGCGATATTGGAAGTAATGATGTTATCGTCTTTACATTTGGATATTACGATCAATATCACAAGGGGGTGTACACCTACTTTGATATTGGGAGTAATATCATTCTCTCCCCCCGAATATTGTGAACAAGATCACAGTGTGGTGTACACCCCCTGTGATATTGGGAGTAATATCTTTCTTTCCGCTCATGAATATTAGAAACAATAATACAGAGGGAATGTACACCCCCTGTGATTTTGGAAGTAATATCATCCTCTCCTCTTCTGAATATTAGGAACAATATCAAAGGAGGGGTGTGCACCCCCTGAAATATTGGGAATAACAACATCCTCTCCCCTCCCTGGATATTACAAATAGCATCACAGGGGAGTGTACACCTCCTGTGATATTGGGAGTAATATTTTCTCTCATTCTGGATAATGTAAACAATATCACAGGAATGTGTACACCGCCTGCGGTATTGAAAGTAATATTACCCTTTTTCCCTCTGAATATTGAGAGTTATGTCATCCTGTTTCCCCTAGGATATTACGAACAATATCACAGCGTGGTGTATATCTTCTGTGAGATTGAGAGTAATATCATCCTCTCTTCTTCTGGATATTATGAACAATATCACAGGGAGTGTACAGTTTTTGCGATATTGTTAGTAATATCATCCTCTCCCCTTCTTAATATTAGGACAACATCACAAAAACTGTACACCCCCTAGCCCTGCAATATTGGGAGTAATATCATCCTCTCTACCTCTAAATATTACGAACAATATCACGGGGGACGGTGCACACTTCCTCTCCTCCCCTGGATATTATGAACAATATCACAGAGTGTTGTACACACCCTGCGATATTGGGAGTAATATAATCATCTCTTCTCCTGAATATTACAAACAATAAAACAAGCGGGTGTACAGCCCCTGCGATATTAGGAGTAATATCATTCTCTCCCCATCTGGATATTACGAACAATATCAGAGGAAGGTGTACACCTTCTGCGATATTGGCAATAATATCCTCTCCCCTTCTGGATATTAGGAACAATATCATATGGGGGTGTACACCCACTGTAATATTTGGAGTAATATCGCCCTCTCCTTCCCTAAATATTACGAACAATGTCACGGGGGAGTTTTCGGCCCTTGCGATATTGAAAGTAATATTCTCCTCTCTCCCCCTGGATATTACGAAAAATATCACAAACGGGTGTACACCCTTTGCGATATAGGGAGTAATATCATCCTCTTTTTCCCTGGATATTATGAACAATATCACATAGGGGTGTAAACCTTCTGCGATATTGAGAGTAATATCATCCTCTCCTTTCCTGGATATTACAAACAATATCACAGGACTTCTACACCCCCTGCCATGCTGGGAGTAATATCGTCTTCTCCTTCCCTGGATATTATGAACAATATCACAGAGTGGTGTAAACCTTCTGCGATATTGGGAGTTAATATAATCCTCTCTTTCCCTGGATATTACGAACAATATCACAGGGGGAAGAACACCCTTCCCGATAGGGCCGGCTATATCACCATCTACACCCCTGGATATTACGATCCATACCAAAGAATGGAGTACACCCCCCGTGATACGGGGAGCAAGTTCACCCTCTCCCCCTTTGCATATTATGAACCATATCACGGGGGCTGTACACGCTTTGCTATATGTAGAACAATATCACTCTCTTCCCGTCTGGATATTATGAACCATAACACAGGGGAGTGTGATCCTTCTGCGATATGAGGAGCAATATCACCCTTTCTTCCCCTGGATATTACAAACCATATCACAGGGGGTGTGCACACCCCGCGATATGAGGGTAAATGTAAATTTCTCCTTCCATGAATATTACGAACCCTATCCCAGGGGGGTGTACACCCCCCGCGATATGGGGAGCAATATCACCCTCTAACCCCATGGATATTACAAACCATATCACAGGGGGTGTACACTTCTGGATATTATGAACCATAACACAGGGGTTGTACACCCCCCACGCTATGAAGAGCAATATTACCCTCTTTCCTCCTGGATATTACGAACCATATCACAGGGGGGTGTACGTCCCCCATGATATGGGGAGCAACATCACCTTCTCCCCCACTGCATATTACAAACCATATCACAGGGGGTGTACACCTCCCGACATGGGCTGCAATATCATCCTCTCCTCCCATGGATATTACGAATCATATCTCATGGGGGTGTCCCCCCCGCGATATTGGGAGCAATATCACCCTTTCCTTTCCTGGATATTACCAATCATATCACGGGGGGTTTACATCCCCCGCGATATGGGGAGAAATATCGCTCTCTCCTCCCGTGGATATTTCAAACCATATAACAATAAGGTGTACACCTTCCTCGATATAAGGAGCAATATCACCCTCTCCACTCCTGGATATTATGAACCATATTACATGGGGGTGTACACTCTCCACAATATGGGGAACAATATTACACTTTTCTTCCCTGGATATTACGAGCCATATCACAGAAGAGTGTACATCCCCCGCAATACGGGGAGAAATATCACCCTCTCGCCCCGGATATTACAAACCATAACACGGGGGTGTAACACAGAATATTTACGATATCACAGAAGGGGTGTACTCCCTTTGCCATATTAGGAGTAATGTCATTCCCTCCCCTTCTGGATATTAGGAATGATATCACAGTGGGGGTGTTCATGCCCTGCAATATTAGCAGTAATATCATTCTCTTCCCACCCCCGAATATTAGGAACAATATCAAACGGGGGCTTACACCTTCTGTGATTTTGAGACTAACAACCTCTCCCCCACTAGATATTAGGAAAAACATCATGAGGGAGGTGTACACCTTCTGCGATATAGAAAATAATATCATCCTCTCCTTCTCTGAATATTAGGAACCATATCACAGGGGGAGTGTACACCCTCTGCGATATTGGGAGTAATATCATCCTCTTTCTTCCTGAATTTAGGAAGAATATCACAGGGACAGTTGTGCCTGTAATCCCAGGACTTTGGGAGGCTGAGGCGGGTGGATTATTTGAGGTCAGGAATTCAAGACCAGCTTGACCAACATGGTGAAACCCTGTCTCTACTAAAAATACAAAAATTAGCTGGGCACGGTGACAGGTGCCTGTATTCCCAGCTACTCCGAAGGCTGGGGCAGGAGAATCGTGCGAATCTGGGAGGCAAATGTTGCAGTGAGCTGAGATTCCACCATTGCACTCCAGCCTGGGCGGCAGAGCAAGACTCCATCTCAAAAAAAAAAAAAAAAAAAAAATTACAGCGGGGGTGTACACACCATTCGATACTGGGAGTAATATCATCCCCTTTCCCCCTAAATATTAGGAACAATATCAAAGAAAGCTTGTACATCCCGTGCAATATTGGGAGTAATATCATACTTTCTTCCCCTAGATATTACTAACAATATCAAAGGGGGAGTGTACATCCCCTGCGATATTGAAAGTAGTATCATCATTTTTCTTCATGGATATTAGGAACAATATCACAAAGGTGGTGTACATCCCCTGTGATATTGGGAGTAATATCATCCTCTCCCTCCATGGATACTAGGAACAATATCACAGGGTTGGTGTACAGCCCTCGCGATATTTGGAGAAATACCATCATCTCTCCAACCTGGATGTTAGGAACAATATCACAGAGGGGAGGACACCCCCTGGAATGTCCACAGTAATATTATCGTTTCCTTTCCTGGATATTAGGAACAATATCAGAAGGGGGGTGTAAACCCCCTGTGATATTGGGAGTAATATTATCCTCTCACCCCTGGATATTAGGAACAATATCACAAGAGGGGTATACACCCTTTGCGATTTTGGGAGCAATATCTTCCTCTCCCATCCCGGATATTAGGAACAATATCACAGGGAGGGTGTACATCCCTCTGAGATATTAAGAGTAATATCATCCTTTCCCCCATGGATATTAGGAACAATATCACGAGAGGTGTGTACGCCCATTATGATATTGGAAATAATACTATTTCACCCCCCCCCCCGGATGTTGGGAACAATATCACGGGAGGGGGCTGTACAGCCCCTGCGATATTGGGAGTAATATCATCCTTCCGTTTCTTGGATATTAGAAACAATATCACGGGGGGGCACACTCCCTTCAATATTGAGGGTAATATAATTCCCTTTCTTCCTGGATATTAGGAACAATATCACAGGGGGAATGTACACCCCTTGCAATATTTGGAGTAATATCATCCTCTTCTTTTCTGGATATCAGGAACAATATCACGGGGGGGGGTGTACACCTTCTGCAATAGCGGTAGTAATATCATCTTCTTTTTCCCTAGATATTAGCAACAATATAACAAGGAAGGTGTACCCCTCCTGCGATGTTGAAAGTAATATTATCCTCTCCTTTTCTAGATATTATGAATAATATTACAGAGAAGGTGTACATCCCCTGCGACACTGGGAGTAATATCATCCTCTCCCATCCTGGATATTAGGAACAATATCACAGGTGGGGTGTAGACCTCATGCAATATTGGGAGTAATATCATCCTCTCTCCCTCTGGATATTATGAGGAATATCACAGAGGGTTTACATACAGGGTGTTTAAGATATTGAGAGTAATATCACCCCCTCCCTACCTGGATCTTTTGAACAATATCACAGAAGGGTGTACACTTCCTGTGACACTGGGAGTAATACTATTCTTCCCCTTATGGATATTACAAATAATATCACAGGTTGGTGTACACTCTTTGCGATATTGGGAGTAATATCATTCTCTCCCCACCCCGGATATTATAAACAATATTACAGTGGGGTGTACACCCCCTGTGACGCTAAGAGTAATATCATCCTATCCTCTCCTGGGTATTAGGAACATTATCACAGAGGGGGCACGCCCCCTGAGATATTAGGAGTAATATAATTCTCTCCCCTGCGGATATTACAAAAAATATCACCGAGGCTGTACACACAGGGTGTTTAGAATATTTGGAATAATGTCATCTTCTCCCTCCCTGGATATTACAATGAAGAAATAACATCCATTACTGCTGCTACAGTGGAGGTACAACTGATGGTGTTTGCATTAGTCTCCTGCCATCTGCCATCATCCTTCTGGATTTTGAAGATACCAGACTGGTGAATTCCATGAAAGAGATGACCAGACCAACACTACTGGTCCCTGAGTTTTTGATGGTGGTGCTCATCTCTGCCATCTGTATACAAGAAATAATTTGCCTTGGGATTTGATATGGGTTTTTATTGATTATATTGTCTTGGGTGAGCATTGATTGACTTAGGCTTCCCATTTGCAATTGGTTTTTCCTAAATTATAGGTCACAGCTCACAGGCCACAGAAACACTGTATTTTTCCCATTTCTAAGTCTATGACTCCTGATTATACATGAGATCCTGGGAACATAACCATAGAGGAGAGAGGTTCATGAACAGAGCGCACTCACTTAGAGGCAGAAGTTGGCAAGGAATCCATCAATTTCCTGACCCTTGCCCTTAGGCCATTACTCTAACAGGGGTCATGGTGATGTTTCCAAACCATGGGTTTTAAGCCAACAAGACCTTCATGGCCAACAGCTTCTGAAAGATAACAATACCCACCTTTGTTCAGTGCTCAGTTACCTAAGCAAATGATTGTAGGTCTTTTCCAAGGGAAGCTGGAGAATCCCAAACTTGTATACTTCCCTTGGTTTTGCACGAACCTGCCTCATGAGAACCCAGTCTCTTTTTGAGTTAGACCTTCTTGTGTGAGAACTGTCTCAGGTTTTAACTGGATGAAGGGTGATGACTTTATATGAGGGCTGCTGACATCTGCTTTCTGTTCGTCTTGATGGTTTCTATTTCCTGTTAATGAAGGGACACACTTGTCTGCCATTTATATCTGTTGTCCCTAATGAAATATACTCTTAAGAGGTAAGTGCTAGATATTGCAAAGCAGTCCTCCCCTGATGCACTCTGGCACTGGTGCCAGCTCCTTATGCCCACCTTGCATTGATGGCAAAGTGCTGGCCTCTGCCATTCCCACATCTGCTCACCACTTTGGTGCTATGAATGGAGCCCATATCTGTAACAGTGTGGCCTGCTTTAATCTCTGACCTATGAAGAATGTCCAGCACTTGATCTTAGCCATGCTGGTGTCCCTCTCACTGGTGCAGTGGTCATGGGCAGTCTTTTTTTTTTTTTTTTGAGATGATGTTTTGGTATTGTTACCCACGCTGGAGTGTAGTAGTGCGATTGGGGCTCACTGCCACCTCCGCCTCCCAGGTTCAAGCAATTCTGCCTCAGCCGCTGGAGTAGCTGTGATTACAGGCGTCTGGCATAACACCCATCTAATTTTTTGTGCTTTTAGTAAAGGCAGGGTTTCACCATGTTGGCTAGGCTGGTCTCAAACTCCTGACCTCAGGGGATCCATCCACCTTGGCTTCCCAAAGCGCTGGGATTACAGGCATGATCCACCCTGCCTGGCCATCGTGGGCAGTCTTAAGGATGATAGTCAGCTCCTGGTTCTTCTTCTATAGTAGACCCAGTCCAAGACGCCCACTGATCGAGTTTGGATCTGTGTCCCTGCCCACACCTCATGTGAAATTGTAATCCCCAATGGTGGAGGTGGGGCTGGTCGGGCTGGTGAGAATTGAGTGGATCATGGGGGTGGATATTTCTTGAATAATTTAGCACCATCTTCTAGGTGCTGTCTGGGGATAGAGTTCTAAAAAGATCTGGGTGTTCAGAAGTGTGCAGCACCTCTCCTACCACTTACTCCAGCTCTGGCCATGGAAGATAAGCCTGATTCCCCTGTGCTTTTTGCCATGACTCTAAGTTTTCTGATGCCTCCCCAGAAGTTGAGCTGATGGCCAGCATCATGTTTTTTGTACAGCCTGGGGAACCATGAGACAATTAAACCTGAGTTTTTATAATTAATTACCCAGTCTCAGGTAATTCTTTATAGCAATGCGTGAACACACTAATACATGCACTTCTGCACCATGTTATTCTTTACCCCAAAGCTATACATCCGTGCAATTCTGTGCTGATCCTAACCATCCACAGTGAGCCCACACTCCTCAGGTTCTGGGCAAATTTTTCCACCAGCCTAACCTCACATCCAATGCTAGCCCCAATTTTGCGATCTCAGGCCACTCACACTACTCTAAAACTTGCCGCAAATTCAAAAGGTCCCATCACTCTCAGGATGACTATTCAGATAGCATCACTCAGGGAACTCAAAAAAAATCACTGGGGTAGGGATCAGATCCTGGCATTTATAGAGTGACTACAGCCCAGACATGTGAAGAAAACTGAGGAGGGGACCCAAAGGGCTTGAAAGACCTTGCCGAGTGTGGAGCCCTGAAGTGCACAGACCACTCGGTTGTCCCTCAGGGGCCTGGGAATCTTGCCGAGTGCGGAGTCTCTAGAGCAGAATCCACACAGCTGGGGAGGTGGATTTCAGGCCAGAAACCTTCAGGGACCTGGAGTCCCAACACATGCTAAAAACAGGGGTAGGGGCACAGATCCAAAAGGTTTTGGAGTACTTGGAGCCCAGAAGAGAAAACTGTAGGTGGCAGCGTGGAGTGCTCAGGAGATGGCGGCGACCATGGAGCTCGAAAAATCCAGAAAAAGAGGCGGGGACAGGGGATGGGCCTCAGAAGCATTCAGAGCGCACAGGGCCCCTCCAAGGTCGCTGTCACACTGCCAGGGCTTTCTCTGCAGCTGCAGAGCTGCGCTTTTCCTCTGTCCCAACCAAAATATGTCCCTTGAAGGTCCCATCTCCCATGGACTGGATCTGGATCTGGGCCTCATTTATCCAGGGGTCTCAGTCCTCAAGGAGGCCATTGTCACTCTGCTTCCCGATAGAGTCCTCTTAAGTTAGTAAATGCCCCTCAAGGGACCCATGGTTTGTTCTTATTCTTCCCTGAATCTTCTCCTTCTGAGGGAGGAAGTTTTCAAACACCCCCAGGATTTACTTCCCAAATTTCACCCTCTGAAGCCTCCTCCTTCCCTAGACCCAGTCCGGCTCCTCATCCTCAGCCCCCCAGACCCCATGGAGGTGTCCCATGCAATGGGTTTTTTCTAGATTGACAGCCTCCCCTCCTCAGTGCACAACCCAGAGACTCACCCCGTCATGAGCAGCGAGCCACCACATAAACAGTCATGAGACCTCACTCCAGCCAAATAACACTTTATTTTTGTAGTTTCAATGCTTTTCTTCCCCAAGGAAAGGGAGGAGCTCAGGAGAACAGTGTCATCCAAATTTCCTGGTGGTTGTTTAATCACAGCAGCAGAGTAGGTCGGGAAACTCTTCCGGATTACCCTCTTCCTCCTGAAATTAAAGGAAACATGCACGACTCATTCACCGATAAGGTTTCCTGACAATTGTGAGAATATCCTGCTGGATTTATGAACCAAAAGTAAACCTGAATGACTTGTGCTGCTTGTCCAGGCATTATCATCTTCAGGAAATATAAGATGTTGTTTGGAAGCATCTCAGAAGCAAGGAAACTGCTTTGTTGAATACATAGTTGAGCATCTTCTTGATTAGAGACTTCAACCCAGCGATTAAGAGTCTCCTTACTAGTTTTGAGACATATGTCGTTGATTGGTCAGCAAACCATTTTTTTATCACATCCGTCAGAAAATTGACCACTTTCTCCACTAGCATTTCCATGGCCACGTTCATTATAAGTGAAGTAAATGAGCCCGCGAAAAGTGTAATGAGCGTTCTGTTGGTTTCAGGTAAAGATATATAATGGTGTAATACCTGGAGAGGGCAGCCATTTTATAGGAGGTGACGTGGAAGGGGCGGGCCAAGATGGCCGATTAGAAGCGGCTGCCTTCCACTGAATTAAAGTCCCAGTGAATTTCACGATAAACACGTGAACTGAAATATTCAGGTTCTCACATTGGGACTGACTAGGCAAACAACTTGACCCAGGAGAACAAAGAAAACAGGGTTGGGTGATGAACCATGCCATATCAGAACAGAGCCAAAGGAACCTTCTGGCACAGCCAAGGGAAGCAGTGAGTGTGTGACCCCGCCCCAGGAACCATTTTTCTCCCATGGTTCTTTGCAACCAAGAAATCAGGATATCCTCCCATGAGCTGAGTCACAGGAGCCTTGGGCCTAGTACACAGGGCTGTGTGGAGTGTTGGCAGAGCAGCTGCTCAGACACAGAAGAGACCCAGGAGGTTTACACAATCCAGCCTTGAGAAACCGGGAAAGGCGGGATTTCCTTTGGTACATTCCCCCAGGAAGGGGGCTGAATTCAGGTGTTCTACGAGTTGTTAAGAAATTATTTTGGGCAGACAGGGAGGAAAAGGGGTCCTTGGGAAGTTTTGTTTCTTTTTAAAGCAGCTCCAGAAATGAGTCTTGTCTAGCAGGAAAGCCCCGGCTTTTAGAGTTCTCTGGTAACCTTGATTTGCAATTGGCGGCCATTAGAAACTGGGTCCACCCAAACATGGCAATTCCTGCCCTCTTCTGGCCCTTGCCCCCACCTGTGCCTGGCGATATTATGGACACCCCCATATATCCCCATGTGTGCAGGAAATCAGGGTGCCCGGCACGTGCATATTCAAAGGCTAGGGTGGGAGGGCCAGTTTTTCCGTGGGCTACATAAATGACATGCCTGGTCAAACCAATCCCCTGAACCCTATGCAAATTAGACACCACCTCCTCCAGTTTCTTCATATAACTCATTGGTATCCACAGCACTCTGGGTTTCCTCTTTCAGCTTTGGAGCCTCCCTCCCTCTGTCTCAGTATGGGGAGCTCTTCCTTCATTCTTGCCTATTAAACTGCACGCCTTAAAGCCACTGTACGTGCGTTTGTGTCATTTTCTCCAATTCTGTGTGAGATATGAGCCCTGGTGTTCCTCCACTCATCACAGCCATATCACAGGAAGCCAGACAGCCTCATCCTGTGGTCCCCACCTTCACAGCACTTCTCAAGTTCCACTGGCTTGGAATACCAGCCAAGCGGTGGCAAGATAGCAAGCGAAGTGCCCGAGACTACCGAGTTCTGGGTGGCTGGAGCGGCCACCATCTCTGTTTCCGTGGACTCAGACAATCTAGCCTTCGGGCTCCAGGGAGTCCAGTTGGTCTGGAGCAGGAGGAGTCCCCCACAAGGCAGCACTGCTGCTGCGCCTGATAGTGGCCAGACTGTTTCTTTAAATTTGACCTTGATTCATCCCTCCTCACTGGGAAGGTCCTCCCTGTTGGAATTTCCGGAACTCCAGCCAGGGTTATAGGGTTTTTGGGAAGTCTGATCTCTTTCTGGGTTGGAGGTCCTCCGGGGATGGGCAGCTGCCATCTTTGTAATTGTGGACTCAAGCTTTTCAGCTGAAGCAAATGAACAAAGCTGGGAGCATCACATTTCCTAACTTTAAAATATATTACACAGCCATAGTCACCAATACAGCATGGTACAGGTATAAATGTGGACACACAGATTGATGTAACAGAGGAGCGAACCCAAAATGAAAGCCACACATTCACAGGCAACTGATCTTTGACAAAGCTGACAAGAATATACACTAGGGAAAGCACACCCTTTTCAATAATCGGTACTGGGACAGATGCATTGTCATATGCAGAAGAATAAAATCTGAACTCCTATTTCTTACCATGTTTACAAAAATCAATTTAAAGTGAATTATAGACTGAAATGTATGTACTGAAATGGTCAAAATATGAGAAGAAACTTAGGGAAAACTCTTCTGGTCGTTGTCTAGTAAAGAGTTCATGAGTAAGACTTCAAAAGTACAGGCGACAAAACCGAAAAGAGACCAATGCAAATTTAAACCAAACTAAAAATTGTAATTAAATTCAAAAGCGGTACACCATTTTTCTATCTCATGCCTAAGAAAATGGACCACGTCATCCGCTAGCATTTCCATGGCACGTTCATTAAAGGCAAAGTAAGTGAGCTCATAATAAGTGTAATGAGCCTTCTGTTTGTTTCAGGTGAAGTTAAGTAATGGATATTCCCGGAGTGGCGGGCATTTTATAGAAAGTGATGTGAAGGGAGAAGGCCAAGATGGCCAATGAGAAGCAGCTGCCTTCCCCTGAATGAAAAGCACGGTGAATACAGCACCTTGAACTGACATATCCAGGTTCCTACATTGGGACTGATTAGGCAAACGACTTGACCCAGGAGAAGAAACAAAGGGGATGGGTGATGATGCACCCAGTATCGGCACAGAGCCAAAGAAAACTTCACTTACAGCCAAGAGAAGCAGTGAGTGAGTGTACCACCCCTACCCACAAACCGTGCTTCTCCCGTGCATCTTTGCAACGCATGGATAAGAATATCCTCCCATTAGCTCATGCCATAAGGGTCTTGGGTCAGATACACAGAGCCATGTTGAATGTTGCCAGAGCAGCCGCTCAGACACTCACAGAGACTCAGGAGTTTTATATACTTGGAAAGCTGGGCAAGGCGGGAGTTCCATCTGTACATTCACTTAGGAAAGGGGCTGAATCCAGGGAGCCAAGCAGCCTCAGTCTGTGGGCCCCACTTCCACAGCACCTCTCAAGTTAAGACCTACTGGCTTGGAATACCAGCCAACCAGTGCCAATAGGCTGGAGACCGCCTGAGACTACAGTTTTCTGTGGAAGTGAGGGCGGCCTCCATCTCTGTGTTTCCATGGACCCAGACACTGTAGCCTGCAAGCTCCAGGAAGTCCAGGTGGTCTGGTCCACCACAAGGCAGCACAGCTGCTGTGCCTGATTGTGGCCAGACAGATTCCTTAAGTGGGACCTTGACTCATCCCCCCCTGGCTGGGTAGGGCCTCCCTTTGGGAATTTCAGAAACTCCAGGAGTGGCTATATGGTCAGTGGGAACCATGATCTTTTTCCAGGAAGGAGCCCCTGTGAGGAGGGGTTCAGCCTTTCTGAAGCAATTAAACAAAGCTGGGAGCATCACATTTCTTGACTTCAAATTATATTACAAAGCCATCATCACCAATACAGCATGGTAGTAGTATACAGATAGACACACAGATCGATGTAACAGACTAGAGAGCCCAGAAAGAAAGGCATACATTTATAGCCAACTGATCTTTGACAAAGCTGATAAGAATATACATTGGGGAAAGCACACCCTTTTCGATAATTGGTGCTGGGACCACTGAATAGTCATATGCAGTAGAATAAAACTGGACTCCTATTTCTCACCATATTTACAAAAATCAATTGAAGATGAATTACAGACTTAAATATATGTACTGAAATAATAAAAATACGAGAAGAAACCTAGAGAAAACTCTTCTGGTTACTGTCTAGAAAGAGTTCAAGAGTACGACTTTAAAAGTACAGGCAACAAAACCAAAAATAGATCAATGCAAATTTAAATCAAACTGATGGGGCTCTGTGAACTGCAGGGTGTTCAGCACCATCCACCCACTCAATGCCAGCAGTACTCCCTCCCCCAGCTCTGACAACCAACAATGTTTCCAGACTTTGCCAAATGTCCCCTAGAGGGCAAAATTGCCCCTGGTAGAATCACTGATCTGCACTAATCTCTAATAACAATTCACCAGTAAAATCCTTCACTTGAGAGAAGAATCGCATGTGTGGGAAGAGTAGAAACTTATATCTTCAATATCTGTCAAAATGGCTTTCATTTATTCCATAATTTGATGTCCCAGGAGAAGGCATATTTAGAGGTGATGCCATTGGCTGCCTGTACCTCACAGCAGGAATGGCATGGGCTTTCCAAGGATCTGTACAACAAAAACCAGAATGACACGCACTGAGTTACACTACAAAGTGGGACATGGGGGATCCTGTAGACGTTGGAAGAAGAAAATGCATGACCCCGAGGCACCAGATAGTCCACTCTGATGCTCTCACCATCCTAGAAAACATCTCAGCCATGAATGCAGTCACATATGTCATTAGGAAGTAATGTCTTATTAAGAGGAAAATTGTAGCAAAGTAATTTCTCGTTATGTTCAAATTTGTAGACTTTTGTATTATTCTTTAAATAAGAATCTATCCTCCCCCAAAACGAATGCAATCAGTGTCTGGACAGTGTTGGGGTCTTATTCCTGGCCCCTGGGAGCTGGGAGCTGACAGTGCCCTGCTGCTCCAGCCCTGGGCCTTCTCTGAACCTAAAGAACACTGGATGGCCCCCATTTAGGGAGTAGAGAGGAGAGGTCTTTTAAACATCCTCACCATTCACCTCTCCGCCTTTCAGACCCTGGGCAGAATCTGTTGCCCACTCTTGGATTTGATCTTTAAGTTACTGACCTTAAAGCGTTTTGACATTTTTTTTTTTGGTAGTCAGAAGCTTTCCACCTCTTTGGGGAACAGTGATTCTGTACTCTATATACAGGAATAACCAGTAGAAATAGAGAAAAACTGCATTAATATTCAGAAAGAAGATGATCTCTATGTGAATGAATGAAAGCTTAAAATCATCCGAGTCAACATAAAATCAAAATTGCCAGTGCTAAAACTACAAAAGGACATTAATGGTGAACTAGAAGAATAAAACAGGCATTACAGTTGCTGGTAAACCTAAATCACTTATTTTTTTAAAAGACCATTCTGGTATATTGCAGTGATGACAGGAGTGCCCTTCAGTCAATATGATGCCTGTAATTTTTGTGACCTGGCAAGATATACTGTCCCTTCTCCTTTTAAATCTCAAATGCAAAATGAGAGGCAACTCCTGGGTCACCCCCTCCCAGAGCTAACTGCCTGCAAGCAGCCCCTGGAAGAGCAGAGGCCCCAGCTTCCCTGATCCTCAAGGCAGGGGCGATGGGAAGCTCCCTGTAAGCTGGGGGAGAGCTTTGTTCCCAGAATGTTCCTCCGGTTCCCAGAGGCACCAGCCCCGATGCCCTGACACTTACCTTCTGCCCTCTCCCCCAATGGTCACTCAAATATTGAGCGACTGGTGAGTCTGCAGAGCTCAGGAACTTCTGAGCAATTATCTTCCCCTTCTTCCCCTCCCT
The DNA here is from genome assembly GCF_006542625.1 of Nomascus leucogenys. Classification (NCBI taxonomy): domain Eukaryota; kingdom Metazoa; phylum Chordata; class Mammalia; order Primates; family Hylobatidae; genus Nomascus; species Nomascus leucogenys. Next base: position 84,550,179 of record NC_044397.1, read on the forward strand.
CCTTTGCTCCCAGACCGCCGCCCAGTACTCAGCCCCAGACATCACTGCACCCCTGACCCCCACCCCCCACCTCCGGCATGCACCCTGCAGCTTACTGCAGACAAACGCAAACTCACAGAAAGTCATAAATATCTGATTGTGAAAGAAGGAGGACAGTGTGCTTGGAGCCACAGAGGCTGGGGCTCACCGAGCTGGAATCTGGTGGCACTTTGACATAACGTGTGCGTGACCCGTGTTCAATGTCTACATTGTTGAGTAAAACAGCCTGGCGGGGGTCCGCAGCCGTCCTCACTTCCCTCCCTGTCCACCAGAGGGCGGCAGAGTTCCAGCCAGCAAGTGCCTGCGGCTGCCTCGGGGATGAGGACTGAACCTTGCAGCTTCAGGAGGGAGGTCAGGGGCCCGCAGTGGATAGAACCTTGGTGGGCCTGACCCTGCAGCCTGGAGATTAGAGTCCACCTCTGCCCAGGGGTCAGGGCCAGGTCCTCCCACGGCGACCCTGGTCAGCATCCTTGGGCAGCCCTTGACTTTGACCTCAGGTCTCCTCTTGCCCTCCAGGGGCAGAAATCAGACACAGACAACACTCAGGAAATGGATTCCGCTAGACAGGAACCTGGCTTTGCTAAAAAGCCGGAGGTGGAGCCTGGATTCCATCCCTTGCTACAACAGACCCTTCTGATCTCTCCCCACGTGCCTGCTCTGTCCCTCCTGCTCTTTTCTAGAGCCTCTGAGGACGCCTCTGTGCCGGGGGTCCCTGTGCAGCTCCCCTTTCCCTCCAGGCATCACCGTGGGGAAGGCACAGTGACTACAGGACAGTCAGCCTCACAGAGGACAGAGATCACCCAGGATGGTCAGGGAGAACATGGACAGGCCCTGAGCCACAGCTCAGCCAACAGACACGGAGAGGGAGTGTCCCCCTGAAGCCTTCCCCAAGGACAGCAGAGCCCAGAGCCTCCCACCTCCCTCCACCACAGTCCTCTCTTCCCAGGACACACAGGACACCTCCCTCCACACCTAGGAGCTGGGGATCCTCCCAAGACCCCCAGGCCTGGGTATCTGTCCCTGGGTCAGAGGCCAGGCTGGTGACACTGAAGATAGCCGGTGGGTCCTTCCCAGCCATCGCCCAGTGAGCCCCTTTCTAGCCCCCAGAGCCACCTCAGTCACCTTCCTGCTAGGCATCATCCCGCCTTCCTGGAGCACTGGAGAGCATGGGGAGACCCAGGGCCCAGCTGGTTTTCTGTGTCATAAAGGGAACTAATCTACCTGCTGTGACAGAACCAAGGCCAGAACACAGCAGAGGTCAGCACTGGGGAGAGTGAGTCCTCCTGTTATGGGGACCCCATCAGTGTTGCTTCTCAAAGCTTTGCAGAGGCAAAAAGGAAGGAGAAAGGAGGGACAAGGGGGGCAGGACTGAGAGGGGAGGGGACAGAGAGACATTGTGGGCAGAGCCCCGCCCTTGCCCATGAACCTAGGAAGTGCTCGTGCCTGAGAGGAGGCTCAGCACAGAGGGAGGAAGGACAGCAGAGCGGACAGTCACAGTAGCCCTGACTAGAGCATTCCTGGAGCCCAAGCTCCTCTCCACAGAGGAGGACAGAGCAGGCAGCAGAGACCATGTGGCCCCCCTCAGCTCGTCCCCACAGAGAATGCATCCCCTGGCAGGGCCTCCTGCTCACAGGTGAAGGGAGGATTCCCTGGGAGTGGGTGGGAAGAGGGAGCACAGAGACTGGCTGGCGTCTCCTGGGGAGGATGTGGCTCTGAGAGGAGACAGAGGGCTTTTGTTGGAGACTTAGGGGAGAGAACATCTAAGGAGAACCAAAAAATCCAAGCGAACTGGAATTGCCAAGGGGCAAAACAATCTCAATTGGTCCATGTTTTCAAGTTCATTGTCAGTGGCCACTACATTTTGAAAATGATAATAAAACTATATCACAGTGACAATTTAAATAAAAACACCACCAGGGCATGAAACTCTGTCTTCATCCGCCAACCTCAGACATTGGCAAATAAACGCCAGGATATGGAAGGCCCTGGGAACACTCATGAACTCATCCACAGGAGTCTGCAGCCTGTCCCAGGCACTGGGGATGCAACCAACATCACACAAGTCCCCACCCTCACAGAGCTCACGATCTCATCGGGGGGAAGACAGACACCCAAAGAGATCAAGAATGTGAGGTCAGGTGCTGACAAGAGCCCTGGAGGGAACAGAGCTGGGAAAGGTCAGAAAGGGAAGGCCCGGGGTCTCTAGAGGAGGCTTCAGGGAAGAAGTCTCCCAGGGATTCCCTTGTGTAAGTAGGAACCGAAGGCAGTGGGGAGGGAACCGTGCAGACCCCTGGGAAAGAGGGTTCCACACAGGGAAATGCCAAGGAATGAGGGTCATGCTGCTGACTTTGACTCAGTAGGACACACACACACATACACACACACACACACACACACACACCTTAAGGCTGAGGGGTGAAGAGACCTGCACCCAGGACCCCGTCTTTCCATGCCAATGCATAGGTCCAAATATTGACTGATATTCTCTCCCCTTCCTAGCCTCACTTTTAACCTTCTGGAACGCGCCTACCACTGCCAGGCTCTTTATTGTATCAGTGCCCTTTGAAGCTGCTGAAGGGGAGAATGTTCATCTCTCTGTGGTTTATCTGCCCAAGAATTTTTACAGCTATGGCTGGTACAAAGGGAAAACGGTGGAGCCCAAGCAGCTAATCGCAGCATATGTAATAGACACTCACGTTAGGACTCCAGGGCCTGCATACAGTGGTCGAGAGACAATATCACTCAGTGGAGATCTGCATTTCCAGAACATCACCCTGGAGGACACGGGATACTACACCCTACAAGTCACATACAGAAATTCTCAGATTGACCAGGCATCTCACCATCTCCGTGTATACGGTGATTCCTCCATGCCTCTGGGTATTGGGGGTCAGTTCTGCTTTGCACACACAGGATTGTCAGGCCTGGGCTGTGCCTGCGTCCCCCTCTGCATTACGTCCCATGTTGGGGTTTGGGCATTTAGTGCAGGATACACCCAGGGGAGACAAACTATAACAGATAAGAATTCCTTTCCCTTATCCGGACTCCGTGGAAATTCGCTACGGCAAGAAGGATAGTCTGATGCGGGACATGCAGCGGGGGAAGATCAGTCTCAGTCCAACCCCCTTTGGCCTCCTCCTCATAGACATGACCTGAGAAAGATCTTACACGACTCAGTCAGGGCCTGGCCTGAGGATCCTCCCAGAGAAGCTCAGCCCTTGAAGCCCCTGCCCCAGACCGCTGTCCCAAGATCCTGACTCCAGATGACCCTGGGGAGCCTGTGCCAGGGCTGGGTTGTGGCTTCCTGGGCAGGGCTGAATGTGAGCAAGGATTTACCAGCTGTCCCAGGGCCATGGTTCCTAGAGCTGGTCACCAGGCAGGGCTCAGCCCCCAGAGCCTCATCTGGGCAAGGGCAGAGCCTCATCTTTCACCTGAGAGTCAGAGTGGAGAGGACGGACAAACAAGCTTCCCAAGCCATTAAACTGGATGGAAAACTTAAAAGATGTCCCGGAAAGTACACTGTCCTCGGAAGGAGGGACAGCAGAGAAAAGACACTCTGGACCGCTCCTTCTCCACCAGGAATCAGGCCCAGAGAACTCTTTTTTTTGGAGTAAAATAATAATAGATGATGTTTATTTGGAGCTATTCTGTGCCAAGCTTTAGGTCAGGTAATTGTAAATATTTTAATGTTAATTTACAGAGAGGATGGCAAGCCAGGGACCATTTACATTTACCCTATTTTATTAAAGATAAATTGCATCAGCATCACAGAGGCTGTGGGTGCTCAAAGTCACACTACCGTGTGTCTACAGCCCAGAATCTGGTCGTGGCCACCACCATGGGGCATCTGTGGACCCCAGGACCAGATGTTGGTTCAGCTCCTTTCTTCTTGGGCATCCTCAGCTCAGAGAGGGAGATTCTGATCTGAGGAATGAGGGGCAAATGGAGAATTAGTCAGTTTTTACTTAGAACGAAATCACCTGTCTCAACTATCAGACTCAATGCCAGGATTGTCCAAGCGTCTCCCATCAGATCCACATCCCTTCCCTCACTGGACGTGAAATCATGAATTTCTTGGTTTGTTGATGTCACTCCCACAGGAGGATGAAGGAAAGGACTCAACTTTCTTTCCCCACTACACCCTGTACCTGCACAGGGCCCAACTGAGACACACACTCAGTAGTTCTCTGATGAAGGAGGGAGGGAATTAATGAAAAAAGAAAGGAATAATCATAACCTCTTTACAGACTGGATCCTGGATGTAGGATCCTAGGAAGAGCTGGCCACACCTCTTCCCTGTCCCTTAGGGGCTGAGACCCATGTTCCATTTCTCTGACTGCCTGCTCCTAAAGCCACCCCAGGAATCGCATCTCATGTGACTCTGGGGCTGCTCATCTGTGGGAGGGTTTTCAGGGCTCCCTGGTCCTGGTCTGGGCAGCTGGGTCCTCCTGGTCCCTGGGGTCCCTGAGGTCACTGTAGTCCCGACTGCTCACTGCTATGGGTGTCTCTGGTTCTCTCTGCTCCTCCCTGTCCTTCGTCTTTCTCCTCCTTTATTCACAGGGGAATGTTCTAAATTTGAGATCTCTGAGGATGGAGCATTGCCCCAAGACACTTTCTGTTGGTCACTCTATCCACAGAGTCAGTGGCTCAGCCCTCCATCCAAGCCAGCAGCACCGCAGTCACAGAGAAGGGCTCCGTGGTCCTGACCTGCCTCACAAATAATGCTGGAACCTCTTTTCAGTGGATTTTCAATAACCAGAGTCTGCAGGTCACGAAGAGGATGAAGCTGTCCTGGTTTAACCATGTGCTCACCATAGGCCCCATCAGGCAGGAGGATTCCGGGGAGTATCAGTGTGAGGTCTCCAACCCAGTCAGCTCCAACAGGAGTGACCGCCTCAAGCTGACTGTAAAATGTGAGTGACCCTCGGCCCCTCTCACTCCTTTCCTTGTATATTTTCCTAGGAGGGAGTGGGGGGTGTAAAATGATACGCGGAATGAGAAGGATGAGATTCCTTCAGAGCCTGGAGAGCAATGTGGGTAAGAACTCAGGGATTAGACTCATCCAGTTATCATCGTGGTTACAATAGGTACCAGGTATTTGACCTTGGGCAAGACACTCAACCTCCTGGGCCTCAGTTTCCTCATCTGTAGAATTGTTACAAACACCTGGATCTCAGGGTGGTTGTGAGGATATTTATTCAGAGATTAATGCGATTAAAGCCCTTAACAAGGTCGTGCACAGAGCCAGGGCTCAATCAGTGCTATCAATATCGACTGGTGTTATTTTTATGAACTTGGTTGTTATTAGCTGTTAAGCTGAGCAGACTTTGGTTACATTTTTGTTGTATCACTTACCAGTTCTGTGATCTTAATTGAAGTACTGAAACTATAAGTTTCAGATTCTAAATTGGCAGATGGGATTCCACCCTGTTTGGAAAAACTTAAACTGTGTTTTTCCTCTGCTCTCACTCCACAATAACAATCACCAACACAGACACACTTCTGTGACCAAATGTGATGGGGGGGGGTTTCTCCCACACACCCAGCAGCCAATCAGTTCTGCACCATACATCAGCAAGGTGTCCTCCAATTCCATCCTGACACTATCTACCTGGAGACAGCAGCAGAGGGCTCAGTCCCACAAAATTGCCCCCACCTTCCCACCAGTCACAAGTCTGGGCCTCCAGAGCTTCTTATGACTGGCTTCATGTTGAGGTTTCCATGACTCCCTGTTTGGATTGGATTAGTTTGCTCAAACAGCTCTCAGGACTCAGGGAAACACATACTTAGGTTTACCGGTTTATAATAAAGGACTTTACAAAGGATGCAGATGAAGAGATGCACAGAGCATGGCATGTGGGAAGGGGTGTGGAGCTTCCATGTCCTCCCCAGATGCACCACACTCCAGAAACTTCCACGGGTTCAGCTCTTCAAACCCAGTCCTTTTGGGGTTCATGACATAGATATGATTGATTTAATCATTGGCCATTAATTGATTCATTGGTCATTGGTGATTAATTCAAACTCCAGGTCCCTCCCCAGGAATTGGGGGTGAGGCTGAAAGTCCTAACCCTCTAATCCTGCCTGCGTCAGTGACCAGCCTCATTCTGAAGCTGCCTAGGGGCTGCCAGTCATCAATCAATTATTAGCTTGAAAAAGACATCACTCTGGAGATTCTAAGGACTTTAGAGTCACATACCAGAAAATGGGTGTATTAGTCTGTTAGGAGCAAGCCCCCCAAAATCTGGCCATAAACTGGCCCCAAAACTGGCCATAAACAAAATCTCTGCAGCACTGTAACATGTTCGTAATGGTCCTAATGCCCAAGCTGGAAGGTTATGGGTTTACGGGAATGAGGGCAAGGAACACCTGTCCTGCCCAGGGCGGAAAACCGCTTAAAGGCATTCTTAAGCCACAGACAATAGCATGAGTGATCTGCGTCTTAAGGGCATGTTCCTGCTGCAGTTAACTAGCCCAAACTATTCCTTTAATTCTGCCCATCCCTTCGTTTCCCATAAGGGATACTTTTAGTTAATTTAATATCTATAGAAACAATGCTAATGACTGGTTTGCTGTGAATTCCATAATAGTTAGATAGTTAGTGAAATGTCCTGTAAATGCCAGTTAGGCCTATTTGGTCTAGTGTGTAGTTTAACTTTGAAGTTTCTTTGTTGATTTTCTGTCTGAAAGATCTGGCCATTGCTGAGAGCAGGGTGTTAAAGTCCCCTAATTAATACTGTGTTCCAGTCTATCTCTCCTTTTAGATCTACTACTGTTTGCTTTAGATACTTGGGAGACTTGGGAGCTCAAGTGTTGGATGCATAGATATTTATAATTGGCATCTCGTCTTGCTGAACTGAGCACTTTATCATTACATAGTGACTTTCTTTGTCTCTTTTTATAGTCTTCGATTTGTAGTTTATCTTATACCATTATAGCTACTCCTGCTGTCTTTTGGTTTCCACTTGCATGAAATATCTTTCTCCACTCCTTCACTTTCAGTCTATTTGTATCTTTTTACGTGAAGTGGGTTTCTTGTAGGCAGCATATAGGCAGCATTCAGCCACTCTATGCCTTTTAATTGGAGAATAGAGTTCATTTCTATTCAGTGTTCAATATTTTTAAGTAAGAACTTACTACTGCCATTTTGTTGCCTGTCTTCTGGTTGTTTTGTAACTCCCCTCTTTCTTTCTTCATTTTTTACTGTCTTTCTTGTGGTTGATTGTCTCTGCTAGTGTGTTTTCAGTCATTGTTTTTTATTTTTAGTGGATCTATCATAGGTTTTTTTGCATTGCAGTTACCGTAAGACTTCCAAAAACATCTTATAGATATAACAGGATATCTTCAAGAGAAGAAAAGATAACAAATTATCTTAGATCACAAAGAAAATAATAGAAACAAAAAACCCCAAAAAAACTCTACTCTTTAATTTCATCCTTCACAAATTTTGACTTTGTCTCTATTTACATATTTTATATTACCTTTCTCCAAACAGGTAGCTGTTTTTTTTTTTTAAGACAGAGTCTAACTCTGTCACTCAGGCTGGAGTGCAGTGATGCAATTTCAGCTCACTGCAACCTCCGCCTCCTGGGTTCAAGCAATTCTCCTGCCCCAGCGTCCCAAGTAGCTGTAACTACAGGCATGTGCCACCACACCCTGCAAATTTTTGTATTTTTTTGGTAGAGATGTGGTTTCACCATTTTGACCAGGCTGGTCTTGAACTCTTGACCTCAAGGAATCTGCCAACCTTGGCCTCCTAAAGTGTATTATTGTTTTTGATAGATTTATATTTTGAGACTCATGCTAGAGTTACGATTGGATTACTTTCCATAATTACAGTATTTGAGTATTCTGGGTTTGTCTATGTACTTAATTTCACCAGTGGATTTTATACCTTCAAATGTTGTTGTCATGGTGGTTGTTTTGCATGTTAGTGGTTTTTTTTACTTTCACATTGAAGTATTTAGTATTTACCGTTTAGTATTTACAGGAAGACTAGTCTGACGGTGGTGAATTATCTCAGCTTTTGTTTGTCTAGGAAACTTTATCTCTCCTTTATATTGAAGGATAACTTCACTGGATAAAATATTCTCAAATGTCAATATTTTTTCAGCATTTTGAAAATGTCATGTCACTCCCTCCTGGTCTGTATGATTTCCATTGAAATCTGTTGCCACAGAATTGGAGCTTCTTTATGTCATTTGCTTCTTTTCTCTTGCTGTTTTAAAACCTTCTCTTTGCCCTTGACTTTTGAGAATTTGATTATTTTATGCCTTGGGGGAGTCTTATTTGGGTTGATTCTTTCCTCTGATCCATTCTGCTGTTGAGAAACTCTAATGAATTTTCCTGTTCAGCAAATGTATTTCTCAATTCCAAGATTCCTGTTTGTTTTCTTTAAATTATTTCAATCCCTTTGTTAAATTTCTCTGATAAATTTCTGAACTGCTTTTTCATGTTTTCTTGAAGATCACTGAGTTTCCTTAAAACTGCAGTTTTGAATTCTTGATTAGAGAGCTCACACATCACCATCTCATCAGGATCAGTCACTTGTTCCTCACTTTGTCCATGTGGAGAGATCATGGTTACCTGCTTACTGTTTCTTGTGGATGTAAGTCCAGGTCTTTACATTGAAGGATTCATTATTTATTTTAGTCGTTGTCTGGCTTGTTTTGATTTTTATTGGATATGTTTTCTTAGAGTTCTTTACTGCTAGGTCACTACCTCCTTTTCATCTCTAAGTTACCTTTAGGGTTTACCTTGGCCCTAGTAAATGATCAGAGTGTGCCCTTCCTAACTGAGGGAGGTCCCAAAGGGGATATCCTGGCAGTGTGGGAAAGCTGGCTAGATGTCCATGCCCAGGATACCTGTGAAACAAACCTACTACAACATTGAGCTGCTGAAAAACCAGTCTGATTTTATGTCTCCCTTGGCTGAGTTACACAGCAGAGTTTCCAGGGAAGGAGATGGTAGTCCTGCCTCCCCACTCTTTGACTCTCCTCAGGGAAATTTCTCCCTTCGTGCACTCACAATGCTTCTTGTGGGTTAAGGCAGGGACAGGGAACCCAGGATTGTGCAGAAACTGGTTGCCCACATTGATCTTACATTTGCCAGTGTAGAAACCATGAGTTGGGGTAAAATTTTCCACACACCTGGTACCAGGCAGAAAGGGGTAAGGAGGGACATTACAGATGGGGAAATCTGATTCTTTTATCATCTGTCTGGAGTTTTTTTCACTTCTCTGTGTCTCTGACAATTGTTTCACTTTCATGTTTGAGTTCTGGAATATTTCTGGTAATAATTTTGGTGTTGTATATTTGTTTTTGGTTTTCTGTGTGAAGGAGTAAAGCCAGCTTGCTTCTATGCCACCATTTTGGAACTGGAACTGAGATATACAATTTTGATATCTACTTTGTGTCTCTGTGAGGCAACAGATTCCCAGGGGTTTGTTTGTTTGTTTGTTTGTTTGTTTGTTCCAGATTTGACAACTGTCAAAATTGGGCTATGAAATGGAGAAGCAGTATGGATAATCACCCCATTACTTACTAGGTTTAATGTAATAAGTTTTAATCCTTAAGGGCCCCATTTCGACTCCATTGGGCCATATTCACTATCTTAACTGAGGTTTCATGGGATCCCATTTTATCAAGCCAGTGTCTAAGTACCAAAAGCACTTCTATTTTATTTATTGTCTCAGAGCACCTATGTCCAATAGAGAATGTTTTACAGCAATGGGTATATGACTCCGGGAAATTTAGGCAAGGCTACAGGTAAATTGAGGCATACTTGTTTTCTTCAATTTTGTATTTAGTTTTCTTCTCAAGATAATAGGGACAGAGTGTTTAAATTTATGGGATTCCCACGTGTGGCTACAATTTGAGCCCCAGTATTGATTAAATCCATGAATATTTGTCAATTAGTGTATTTAGCAAATATAAAGTTAAATTAGATCTTATGTTGTAGAGACACAAAAGCAAATTGGTGCCCTTTTAAAAATCTTTTTTTACATAAATTCCTTAATATATAAGTTAATAAATGAATCTTGAATTTCCAATAGAATCAAAGTATGAAATTTTACTTTGATTTAGTTACATATTATACATACATAATTTAACTATTTATTATATATTTATATTAAAATATTGTATGTGTATATATTTACTTTTTATTTTTTCCTCCTATATCTAGGGGTTCGTTGTAAGTGAATAAGTAACCTAGGGCTAGCATTATGTTTGCTAGACCTGTGGTTTGCTCAGTACTTAAAGTTTAAAGTTTCTCTTTTATTTTTCTTGGATTTGTAGTCAATCAAAGTGGTAGTTTCTTTTCTTGGGGGGTGACATTAGCCATCTAAAGCTGAGATTCTTGTTTTCTGTCTCTAGAATGATAAGAGGAAAAGAGGGAGGAGGAAAGGGTCTCATTGACTCTAGGGAGTAGCCTCTCTCTGGGGTGACTCCACAACAACAATGAAACAAGCCCGTCCTTTTTTTTTTTTTTTTTTTTGAGACGAAGTCTCACTCTGTCGCCCAGGCTGGAGTACAGTGGCGCGATCTTGGCTCACTGCCATCTCTGCCTCCCGGGTTCAAGCGATTCTCTAGCCTTGGCCACAAAGTAGCTGGGATTACAGGCACCTGCCACCATGCCCAGCTAATTTTTTGTATTTTTAGTAGAGGCGAGGTTTCACCATGTTGGTCAGGCCGGTCTTGAACTCCTGACGTCAGTTGATCCACCCACCTTGGCCTCCCAAAGTGCTGGGATTACAGGTGTGAGCCACTGCTCCCAGCCCAAGTGCATCTTTTAAGCAAAATCTTTAAAATGGCTTGTATTTCTAGACGGCTAATGTCTTTTTCTTTTTCTTCTTTCTGTCTTTGGATGTTTACTTGACAAGTTCCTGATGGTATCCAAAGCCCCCTGTTGTTTTAATCTTACAACTTGTTAGCAGAATAAAATTGAGGGTGGCCTCCACGTGCACCAGCCTCCATGTGCACCAGCCTCCTAGGCAGCTGCTTCTCTTTCCAAGGTGACCCAATCAACCCCTGAGGTGTTGATTGTGCAACCACAACAAGAAATGCAGAAACAAGGGAGCCACTAGCCTGGGATTGCCCCATCAGCATGAAGCCATGGCTGTGTCTGCAGGGATTATCCATGGCCCAGGGCCTAAAATTCGCATCCACTTAGTGACTGCAGACACTGCCGGTCTAACCAGGGGCAGCCTGCCGACAAGACTTTACTAAATGGCACTCTGCTAGTGCCATTCATCAGGAGAACCACAGCTTCTCCACACGCTGTCACCCATTTGCTTTGCTAACTGTAATGGTATCTTGCCCTGGTCCCATAGCTCACCTTGGCTCAACCTTGGGACAGTGAAAGAAAAAGTCAATACATGGCACCTCCATGGGGAAAATAAATGGGAAATGTCACTCTTCACACTAAGGAGGAGTGGAGTTCACCCTCTGTGGATGCCTTCCCTATTAGGATTCCAGAAACACACCTAGCCCTTGCCCTAGATGGAGAATCCCCCTTCGCATGGGGTAGACCACCTTGGGAGCACATTACAAGTTCCTACTCAGTAACAATTTGGGGAGAACAACCTGGCAGCACTCTACAGCAGCAACACAGCAGCACACAGTGGAGCAACTGACTTGCACTGAACAGAACGGCCTCACCAGTGAGGCAGCCACACCGGCGAGGATGTTAAAAGCCTCAGCAGCTCTGAGACATCTTGTGCTAAACAGAAGAGGTACTCTCTCTTGTGCCGACTACACCAATTTCTTAAATTTGTGATCTTTAAGATGCAGAGCTCTTGCCAATGATTGCAAGAGACATAAGATGAAAATAAAGACTTATTACTTACAGGTCCTGGGGGATACAGGCCCTGTCTGGAGGACACACACACATGCACACATACACACACACACACAGGTCAGGGGCAGTATGGGGAGGACAGAGGGGGAACCCATGGGTCAAGGCCTTTATTAGGGTACAGAATATTATCCAAACATATTTTCCTCAGTTTAATGGATGGGTTTAATGCAAGCAGACATGAGACCCAGGTGATTAGAGGTGGTCACTGCAGCATGCAGGATATGGGGTCAGTGGGGCAGTCATACGGGCCATATCCGGAAGTCCCATAGGTTGGTGGTCACCAGGAGGCCATTGTATAAAGCAGATAGCTGATCAATCACATTGAGGAACTGGAAGGAGGTGAAGAACTGGAAACCATTTCAAAGGTAACTGAGCCCTTCTTCTGGTGTGAGAAAGTCCAACTTCTATCCAAAACAGATGCCAAGGCATTGTACAATTGTAAACATTCACAAATTCTTTCGATGTGTTCTTATTTTGCTGACTTCTAGTTTTTACAGCCCAAATATCATCAACTTTCATTCTTATTTGGCAACATTCTGTTAGGTGCAGCATGTATGGAGGGCACCTCCTTTATTAATACATGTGGATTTGCTCTAATTGTGTTTTTTTCATTGGTTCCATTGCATGGCTACACTACAGTCTTTTACCCACACCCCTGTTGCTGGATTTGAGGCTGCTCCTCACTTGTCACATTGACATGACCTTCTGCAGTGAGCATCCTCGTACACATATCTCTACCATGTGGAGTACTGTTCCTGGAGCTCATTCATTCAACATGTATTTATGAAGTACCCTGTGCTGGGCTATTGGCTGGTCTTTGGCTTTAGACAGAACAGGCAAGTTCAGCCTTCTCAGAGCTCACAGCACAGGCAGGCCTTCAGAAGTAGGATAGTGGTCAGAGCGTGTGCGCGTTAAACATGATGAGGTCAATGTTGCTGTAGGGACTAAACTGCAGTCCCATCAGAAGTATATGAGAATATCCATCTCCATGTCCTCACCTTTCTTGGCATAATTATTTGAGTACTGCACGTGTTCCTGTGTCCTACTCTTTGCCCACACATCATCCATGTTTACCCTCTTAACCGTCCATCCTCCACCTTGTCCCTAAGTGCTGTTGTAATATCCCTGTGGTAGACTAGATGCCAGGAGCCCTGAGATATCCTAAGCAGCTCCCTCTGCCAGTCCTTCCAAGAGTTTTGGTTCCACAGGTGACACACCTGAACACAGGTGATCCCTGCAAAACCTGTGATTGCCACGCAAGGCTGACAGTGAGTGGTGGGTGTTCTAGGAGGGGCCACCACCTCCATATGCAGGGTCAGAGAAGACTGAGCAGAGCAGGAGGCTGATGACTTTGACCACAAGGTAGGTAGGTGGGTATGTTTGGCTTTATAGGGAAGGGAAGGGAAGACAAGGGAAGACGAAGGGACAGGGGTGGGGAAGAGAAGGTGAGGGGAGGGGGAGGGGAAGGGGGAGGGGAAAAGGGAAGGGGAAAGGGAAGGGAATGGGTGGGCATTGCAGCCAACAACACAAAGGTTGGAACCTGCCTCTGGGGACCAAGAACAGCAGGGAGGCCACCCAGGATGCAGCTGAGGAGGGAAGACGTGGGGAGCAGTGGATCTAGGGAAGAAGCAGACTGTGATTGACCTTGGGGGCTGGGCGGTGAGCAGAGGTGTGTTACGTGTGTCTGTCCCAGTCACAGATATGAGGAGGGGTGGGGCCGCAAGTGGCACCTGGTTCGGTGGGATTTCCTAATACCTGCTGTTCATCAGAACCTCTCCATGTAGCGGGTCAGTATAGATCTGAGGCTGTGTCTGGGAGAGGGAGCTGGTGGTCCAAGGCAGCCTGTGGTGCTCACTGTCCCTAGGGGTGGGAGGAGAGGGATGAGGACACCCGTGCGCAGTGAAGCCTCAGGTGTGTGGAGCCACAGGTATCTCACCTGGTGATTCTCGTCAGACACGTGCCTTGGGTGAGGATGTCAGGGCCAGAGTCGCCGTCATTTTTTCTTAAAATGCACATGGCACGGACCCAGGTATCCAGGGACCCAGAGAACAAGGCCCCTGGTGAGAGAGGGTTGCATGGGGCTGAGCAGTTTCATGTGCTCAGAGTGGGAGGGACACCTGAAAAGACAAAGCCTCAATCCTACCTGTCAGGAGCCATGCCTATTTCCAGGAGAGATGACAAGGGACGACCCAGGACAGACATTGAATGTGAGGACAGGGCAGAGAGGACCCTGGTGGCTTCTCAGGTGTGGGAATGTGAGGTGGGGTTTGTTCCCATCCAACGGCACAGAAGCCCTCTAGTGTACCCTGAGTGCTGTGTGTGACCAGCAGGGACACTGGATGGGTTGGACCTGTGCCTCTTGAAGGCAGGGCTGCGTCTGTAGGACCAGAGATGCCTCTGTGGGTAAGAGGTGATGGGAATGAGGAAGATGGGGGTGACTGTGAACCTGACTCCCAACCCCCTATTTCTGCCTCCCAGGGAAGAGAGACTGGGGTTGAGACAAAGTGGAGATATTTTCCCTGTGTGACCTGGGAGAGAATGGACATGGAGTTTCAGGGCAGTTTCTGCTAAGTTCCCATGAGCAGAAAAAGAGCCAATGAGAGGAAGGGTCCTCTTTATTCAGATCCTTTCCAGGTGACCCCGGGTGGGCCACAGGCCCATTCACTTTCCCTGCAAGCCCCCGCTTCCTGTGGTGATGAGAGGCCTTTGTCCTGACCCACCCAGAGCCCAGGGCAGCCTGTCGGGATCTCCAGATATTCAGCAGGGACCCCCATCCCTCCCTGTCCCCAGGCCTGTGTCTTCTCAGGACTCAGAGCTGGTTCTCTGGCTCAGGCTCCATGTACTTCCCCGTCCCAGGGCTGGGGGCTTTGGGTACCTCCATCAACCCACAGGAGCAGCTCCTGGAGAGCTGCCACAACCTAAGAGACCACATCTGCTTTGCGGTCAATCCGGCAGTAACTGTTTGCATCAGAGTGTAGCAATTCCTGTGAAAACAGAGAAGAGGCCTCCACCCCTGTAGCCTTCTCAGAACAGGGTCTGGCATCTCCCAGGCTCTGGGCCCACCCAGGGCTGCTCTGGGGCTGAACCTGGCTGTGCTCAGGGGGTCCCTGTTCCCAGGCACCTCCCTCCTCTGCTCACCACCCCCTGTTCTCATTTTCACTGCATTTTCCTGAATCTCAGAGCTCAGCCAGGTGCTGGTGGGGGCAGATCCTGGGTCCCCTGGAGCCTGCAGGACCAGAACATCTATGGCCCACACTCACCTCATAGATGGGAGTGGCTGTTCTGGGGCTGGGTAGGGGGACCTGGGCAGGGGAGAGAGGGGATGTCAGGGGACAGGGAGGAAGGGTCATAGAAACCCAGCCTGGAAGGTTCCTGTCTCTGATCGGCCAGGACTTACTTCCCTGCCTCCACTTCCAGTCATTTCGCCTCAGGAGTGACCAGCTCTGCCCCTGAGCTCAGCCTCCCAGTGTGGACACAGCACCCCAACCCCTGTCCTGGCTGGGCCCACCCCGCACCCTTGTTAATGTGGGCCCCTGACTGATGCTCCCAGTGTCCACTCTGCACCTGCTGCACTCCAGGGGTCTCCTCAGGTGATAGAGCGTCCCGGGGAGGGGTGAGCACATGGCGTGGGTGGTCCTGGCCCTGTAGAGAGGCCCGGATCCTGGCCGGAGGCACCCACTTTGACCTGACTGTTCTGGGGAAAGGTGGGTCAGTGCTGTGCTGTGGGGTTGATGGTCCCCCTGCCCTGAGCCTGCACTGTTGGGACCCCAGTAGAAAAGGGCTGGGGAGGGAACAGGCTTACCGAGAAGGTGGATCTGTGAGAGGGACCATGGCCTGGAGACAGAGACAGGAGTGAGCAGCCGGGTGGGAGGAGAGCCTGGGCCCCTCCTGCAGGAGGGTGTGGGGGTCCTCAGCTCCCAGAGAATCAGGGAGAGGGAGCCTCTTCTCAGGGGAGACCTGAGCAGCTGAGGTCGAGGAGGTGACCCACGACCCAGAGCCCACAGATCAGTCTGACCAAGACCGTCGGGGTCCCCTGTGTCATGTTTCCTGATATCCTCCTTGCAGCCCCAAGGAAAGGGTCAGAGGCCCCCAGGGGGTGACTGGCAGGAGTGGACACCATAGGGCAGGCCTAGGGGCTCCCACACCTGGGCTGAAGGGACACTCACCGGGGGTGGAGGCTGGGGGCTGCTGCTCCCTGAGGTCACGCTGGGTGCTGGCCCTAGGAAAGGTCAGGGTTATTCACGAGGGCACAGGGAGAAATCACAGGTTTAGGGGCAGAATAAAGGACAAGGAAGGGACTCCATTTTCAAGGACTGGAGTGAAGGCCTCCTGTCTCCATCAGTTTCGTGGTAGGAGCGGCCAAGGAGGGGGAGCTGAGGATAAGCCTTAAGCAGTCACATCTGTCCTGGCCAGAGGGGAAGGACCCCCTAGGCAGATGCTGGGTGAGGAGAACATTGACCCTGGGACCCAGGAAAGGGACTGAGGACCCAGGGAGGGAATCAGACCACCTGGGTTTGCCTGAGAGGAAGGGTCAAGGCCCCAGAGGGAAAGCAGGGCCGGCTGTGTGTGCAGGACACTGGGGTAGCTGGGGGCACGGGGAGGCAAGGAGCATGTATCATATTCTCCCAGAACTCAGTATCCCTGCTGTGGCCAGACCCTCCTTTCAGGCCTGGAGATGCTGAAATGGGGCAATGGCCTTGTCCTCTCTCTCTCTACCTCTTGGCAAGAGACATAAAAGACAGCAGGTCCTGAGGTCCAGGTTTTCCCGTCTCACACCTCAGGGACATCAATCATGATGGGGTGCTGACCCCACCCAGCCTGTCCAGGCTTTGCCACTCCCCACTGCGTGACCATGCCCAGGACCCCCACCATGGATCTCAAGCCTGCAAATCCCTCCTTACGGTGGGTAAATTCAATGAACAGCAGAAGGTACCAGGTTCTGAGCACTCCCGTCCTATCTCCCTCCCTCCCTCCCTCCCTTCCTCCCTCCAGGCAGCTGTGGCTTTGCTGTGTTAGGGAACTAGGACAGCACTCAGGGGTGCAATCTTAATTGTGCCACATTCATAAAGGAGGAGGCAGCCTAGGCTCAGCAGCTGGCAAGGGAGGAGCCCTGGAATGAGAGGGAAGGATTCGTTGAGAGGAGGCGGAAAGCCTAGCCCTGAATACAGGGCGGGGTCTCCCTCCTCCTGGACTGGGGTCAGCCTAGGGCGTGGGAGGAGGCTGGGGAAAAGCTGCGGTACCTTCCAGTCCTGGAGAGGAGCAGAAAACATGCCAAGGCGGCCACCAGAGCCACCCCAACCAGGACCCCAGTCATGATGCCAGCGACAGCCCCCACAGGAAGGCCTGGGACGTAGTTTTCTGTAGAAAGGGGAAGGCAAAGGGGACGAGGCCCAAGTCTGTTCCAAGGGAAACCATAAGGGGCCTTGCAGGGCAGGGGCACAGTCAGGGAGGAAGGAAACGCGCCAGAGCCTCAGCGTGGTCTGTTGGGCTGTCCTCATAGCTGACTTCCTCGCTCTCCGTGGTTGCACCATTTTCTGTGTCTCAGACTTGACACACTGAGATACACCGACTCCTACGTTCTCCCACAGGTGCTTGCACCTGGCCCTGCTCCCGTGCCTTTAAATCCCTTCTTCCTCTCACGTCACACTTCTTCCCTCTGTTTCTTTTTTCTTTTTCTTTTTTGGAAGGAGTCTTGCTCTGTCACCCAGGCTGGAGTGCACTGGCACAATCTCGGCTCACTGCAACCTCCATCTCCCAAGTTCAAGCGATTCTTTTGCCTCAGCCTCCCAAGTAGCTGGGATTACAGGTTTGTGCCACCATGCCAGGCTAATTTTTATATTTTTAGTAGAGATGAAATTTCGCCATACTGTCCAGGCTGGTCTTGAACTCCTGACCTCAGGTGATCTGCCCGCCTCGGCCTCCCAAAGTGCTGGGATTACAGGCATGAGCCACCGCACCCAGTCTTCCCTTTGTTTCTTCTTTTCCATTCCATGATTGTCATACAGAGCGAGCCCTCACTGTCAATTCAATGCTGATGAGCGGGGATGATGCTCTTTGACTGTTTTCAGGGGTCTTCCATGTGCCAGGCAGAGTGGGCACCAACCTACCTACAGCTCATCTCATCCTCCTATCACCTTCAGGGAGGGGGGCTTCACTCCCATCTGCAGAGTTAGAATCTGAGACTTACAGTGCCTCAGTAAGTCAAGGAAGGTCACAGAACTCGTACATGATAAAACCAAATTTTTACTGCATTGTTCCTGATTTTATTGCTAATAACAACATCAAAAAAATAAGAATACTAGTTGATAACATCAACTGAGCTCTCACCCTGTGTATAACTCTGCTTTAATCTCTTTAATCTCCTAATAAACCTCCTCACAACCACCCTGAGATCCAGGTGTTACAGTGAGTTTGATCTCTAGCACGCATATATATTTTGTTGTTGTTGTTATTCTTTCTTAGCCTGTCCATCTCTCTGCTCACATCACCCGTCTGTTCTGCACATTGTCTATGCTTTCCATTGCAGCCTTTAGCTATTAGCCAGTATTGTTTTTTGTTTGTTTGTTTGTTTGTTTTTGAGACAGAATCTCGCTCTGTTGCCCAGGCTGGAGTGCAGTGGCGCAATCTCAGCTCACCGCAACCTCCGCCTCCCAGGTTCAAGCAATTCTCCTGCCTCAGCCTTCCGAATATCTAGGATTACAAGCGCCCACCACCATGCCTGCCTAATTTTTTGTATTTTTAGTAGAGACAGGGTTTCGCCATGTTGGCCAGGCTGGTATCGAACTCCTGACCTCAGGTGATCCACCCGCCTCGGCCTCCCAAAGTGCTGGGATTACAGGCGTGAGCCACCGCTCCTGGTCCCAGAGTTGTTTTAAATTCCTGGTCTGATAATTTCAACATCCCTGCCACATCCGCATCTGGTTCTGATGCTTGTTCTGCCTTTCAAACCATATTTTTTTTTTTTTGCCTCTAGTCTGTCTTGTAGTTTTTGTTGAAAGCCAGGACGTGATGTACTGGGCAACAGGAACCTGGGTGAGCACGCGTTCAGTGATGCGGTGGTGAGTGTGGGGAGGGAGGGGTTCTGTGGTCCTGGAAGGAGTCTGTGCCCTGGGCTGTGAATGTCACAAGTGCCTCTCAGTTTTTTCTCCCCCTTAGGTGGGACATGATGGCTAGAGGGGGCTGGAGTTGGATATTTCCCCTCCCCTCGGTCAGTTAGGCTCCCATAAACCCCCAGCAGGTGAGGCTCTGGTAAAATAACGATTTATTCCTGCTAACTAATAACTATCTGAACTTGCTAAGAACAGATGCTCTGGGATATTTTTAAATGTTTACTTTTTTTCTACTCCCTAGAAAGGATGCGGGGGATTATTACGGGATATTCACAGTAAGAACCAGGTAGAGTTCCAGGGTGTAAGGCAAGAGTGTGGGGCTACCCGCAAGCCTGATCCCTCCCCTGAAAACCTTCCCACAGCCCTGCAGCCCCAGGGTCAGATGAGACTCAGCTCCCAGGGGCAGATTTAGGGGAAACAGGCCAGAGGAATGGGACATGGGTCTTAGGCCCTAGAGGAACAGAAAACAGGTGTGGCCAGAACCTCCTAGGATCTTATATCCAGGTCTCCATCTCTGAAGAGGTTATAAATCATTCCTTCATTCAATCCCTCCCTCCTTCATCAGAGAACTACAGAGTGTGTGTCTCACGTTGGGCCCAGAACCTCCTAGGATCTTGTATCCAGGTCTCTCTCTCTGAAGAGGTTGTAGATCATTCCTTCATTCATTCCCTCCCTCCTCCATGAGAGAACTACGGAGTATGTGTCTCACACTGGGCCCTGGCTGGTGCAGGGTGTGAATGGGGAGAGAAAGCAAAGTCCTCCCCTTTATCCTCCCATTGGAATGATACCCACACATCACGAAACACACGATTTCATGTCCAGAGATGGGCGGTGTGGACCTGAGCGAGGAGGCCTGAACTTCCCCAGCACTGACTGATTGTTGAGGCAGGTGATTTAGTTAAGAAAAAACTGATTAATTCTGTATTTCCTCATAACACTCCAGACCAGAATCTCCCCCTCTGAGCTGTAGACACCTAAGAAGAAAACATCCGAACCAGTGGCTACTCCGAGGTCCACAGACACCTAGTAAGGCACAGGGGATGAAGGAGAGGACGTGGCAGTAGCTGCAGACAGTCCTCATGTGACTCTGCCAGCTGCGATCTGCCCACCCTGGCTGGTGTCTGTATCTCTCTGTGCCTCAGTTTCCCCTTCATACAATATGTAAATGGAAAATGGTCTGCGGCTTGCCACTTTGTCTGTGAATGAACTTTAAATTATTCACAGGATCTGACTTGAAGCTTGGCACAGAGGAGGTGTTCACATCGACAGCATCTGTTATTATTTGCCTCCATGGGAGAGCACCCCTGGACATGATCCCCGGTGGACAAGAAGCTGCCGGGAACATTTGCTCACCTCTCTTCCTACCCATGGGCCACTGACTGCCCAAGGGCATCTGTTAAGCTCCCCATTCAGGGGGCCGATGCCCTAGTAATCCTGTCCACCTGCCCTCTCCAGGCTGAGTCCGAGGTAAAGTGGTAGGCTCTGTCCTTGTCTAGATGAGCCTCTGGGAGCTGAGCCCTCGCTGGTGAGAAGCTCCAGGAACCACCGCCCGCAGACGGCTGGTAAATCCTTGCTCCCAGTAAGCCCTGCCCAGGAGACCACACCCCAGCCCTGGCACAGGCTTCCCGGGGTCACATGGAGTCAGGAGCCCTGAGGCTGGGCTTCTGTGAGGATCCCAGGACCCCCTCAGGCCAGGCCCTGACCCAGCTCTCCAGGGTCTTTCTCAGGGTCAGGTTCATGGGGAGGGCATGGGGTGCTTGGCTGAGACTGACCACCCCCTGCTGAGGCCCCCCTCCCATCAGCGAGTGTCTGCAGGGCCTGGATGCAGGAAAGGACTTCTGATCTGTTGAAGTTTACCTACCATGTGTGTGTCCTGCACTAAATGCCCAAATCTCAACATGGGACAAAATGCAGAGAGGGATGCAGGCACAGCCCAGGCCTGACAATCTCGTGTGTGAAGCAGAACTGGCCCCCATCACCCAGAGGTATGGGGGAATCACTCACGGTGTACGTGGAGCTGGCCAGTTGCTTGGTCAGAGTCGTAATTGGAATCTATGGTTCGTAAGGTGTAGGGTCCTGCGTCCTCCAGGGTGATGTTTTGGAACAGCAGGGATCCATTGGAGTATACTCTCTCTCGACCAGTGTGTGCCACCCCTGGGATATTTGCTTGAATGTCTGTTATATAACCAGCAACGAGAGGGCTCCCTTCTGCCGTTTTCCCCTTGTGCCAATAATAGGCTTGAATAGTCTCTGAAATATTGCAGGCCGGTAGAAGAACATCCTGTCCCTCTGCAGCACTGGACGGCATGGCTTCGATAGTGAACTGGACAGTGGTGGGCGGGTCCCAGAAGGTTAAAAGTGAGGCTAGGAGGTGAAGAGAGCATCAGTCAATACTGGGACCTATGGAGTGCGATGGAAAGATAAGGCCCTGGGTCCTCAGGGTCTCCTCATTCCTCAGCCTTGGAGTGTGTGTGTGTGTGTGTGTGTGTGTGTGTGTCCCACTGGGTCAGCAGCATGACCCCCATTCCTTCAACACCTAGGACCTTGGCATTTCCCTGTGTGGAATCCTCTTCCCCAGGGGTCTGCCTGGCTCCCTCCACACTGCCCTCAGGTCCTGCTCACATCAGGGTGTTTTGGGGAGACCCCTCCCCTGACACCTCCTCTACAGACCCTGGGTCTCCCCTTTCTGACCTTTCCCTGCTCTGTTCCCTCCAGGGCTCTTGTCAGCACCTGACCTCACATTCTAGATCTCTTTAGGTGTCTGTCTTCCTCCCCATGAGAGCGTGAGCTCTGTGAGGGCGGGACTTGTGTGATGTTGGTTGCACCCCAGTGCCTGGCACAGGCTGCAGACTCCTGTGGATGAGTTCATGAGCATTCTCAGGGCCTCCAAGTCCTGAGGTTTATTTCCCAGTGTCTGAGGTTGTTGGCTAAGAGCAGTGTTTTATGCCGTGGTGATGTTTTTATTTGAACTGTCATCTGGTATAGTTATTATCATTTTTTCAAAATGTAGTGGCCAGTGATGATTAACCAGGAAAAGAGAACACTTGAGATTTTCCTGCCTTTTACTAATTCCAGTTCACTGAGATTTTCCTGTTGTGACCCCTGCCCCTCTCTAATGTTCTCTCCCTTATCCAGCCTCCAACAGAAGCCCTCAGTCCCCTCTCAGAGCCCCAGGAGACCCCAGCTAGAAGCCCTCTGTCCCCTCCTACCCAAGAGACCCCAGTCAGTCTCTGTGCCCCCTCCTCCCACCACTCCCAGAGAGTCCTCCCCTCACCTGTGATCAGGAGCCCCTGCCAGGGCCTGTGCCCTCCATGGGGAGCGGCTGAGGGGGGGCCCATGGTCTCTGCTGCCTGCTTGTCCTCTGTGGAAAGGAGCTCGGGCTCCAGGAATGCTCTTGTCAGAGCTGCTGTGACTGTCTGCTGTCCTGACCTTCCTCCTTCTGTGCTGAGCCTCCTCCCAGGCAGAAGCACTTCCCAGGGCCAGGGGCAGAGGTGGGGCTCTTCCCAAGTCACACCTCTGCCCCCTCCCCTCTCATTTCTGCGTTTTTTGTCCCTCCTTCCCCTTTCTCTTCTGTGTACATTACAGTTTCCTAACCACCCTTTGAGAAGCAGGGTTGGTGGAGTCCCCTGTCCCCAGAGAGGGTGACTTGTCACCCCTGCACTGACCCTTTGGGAATGTCACCACAAACAGAGGTACTCTGGGGTCTCCCAAACTCGGGGAACTGTTTCCCTTTGTGACACAGAAACCCAGCTGGGCCCCCAGGTCTCCTCATGCTCCCCAGTACTCAGGGAGAGTGGGATGATATGCAGCAGGAAGGTGACAGAGGTGGCTCTGTGGGACAGAAAGTGGGGGGCGACTACAGGGGGGACAAGTCCCCTCTCTCCAGTGTCACCAGCCTTGCCTCTGACCCAGGGACAGAGATCCAGGCCTGGGGGTGTCAGGAGGATCCCCAGCTCCTGGATGTGGAGGGAGGTGTCCTGCATGTGCTGGGAAGAGAGGACTGTGGTGGAGGGAGGTGGGTGGCTCTGGGTTCTGCTGTCCTTGAGGAGGGATTCAGGGAGATCCTCCGTCTCCATTTCTGTTGGCTGAGCTGTGGCTCAGGGCCTGTGCATGTTCTCCCTGACCATCCCGGGTGGCCTCTGTCCTCTGTGAAGCTGAATGTCCTGTTGTCACTGTGCCTTCCCCATGCATGATACCAGGAGAAAGTGGAGAACTGAGCAGAGAATCCTGGCAGAACAGGATCCTCCGAAGCTCCAGGAAGGATCGGGAGAGACAGAGCAGGCACATGGAAGGGACCGGAAGGGCCTGCTGGAGCAAAGTATGGAAACCAGGCTTCACCTCCACCTCCTTAGCAAAGCCAGGTTCCTGTCCAGGGGAATCCATTTCCTGTGTGTCGTCTGTGTGCGACGTTGCTCCTGGAGGGCGAGAGGAGACCTGTGGTAAAAGTCAGGGGCTTCCCCAGGGATGCTGACCAGGGTCCACATGGTATGAGTTGGCCCTGGCCCCTGGGCAGAGATGGGCTCTGACCTCCAGACTGCAGGGTCAGGTCATCCTTGGTCCTGTTCACTGCGGGTCGCCAGGATGCCCAACTCCATGCAGTGCAGGATGAGCTCAGGGAGGGGATGAGAGTTGTCCAGAGCACTCCTGGTCCTGATTTGGGAGAACTGTCCTGCAGGTGGATGGCCTGCCTCAGAAAGAGCCATCCGTCCCCAAGGTTTCAAAAGAAGGGCCCAGGGAGGTGTCTCTGGGGGCTTTAGAGAGAGGGCACTGGCCCGGGAGGTGGTCCCCAGAGTGTCCTGTGTTCCTCCATCACAATACTGGGGGTTCTGCCTCCAGGTCATCTGTGTCCCTGTCTGTCGTCTGCCCCAGGCCTCCCCACAGGGCCCAGGAGCTGGAGCAGCTCCCACCTGCAGACTCCACAAAGGGACACCTGGTTCCTCTTTTAGAGCAGGGGAGGCCCCGTGACCCTCAGTCCCTCTGAGATGGAAACAAAGGCAGATCCTGGTTTATCCTGTCCTTTCTTGCAGGAGAAGTTCCCCTGGATCCCCTGGTGAAATGTCTGCAGGGACCATAGACAGATGTCCCAAATACTGGGGACCTCGAGGCTGAGGAGTCAATCTCTGACTTTCTTGTGGTCATTCTGCCCTGGTGGAAGATCCTCCTGGGATCGAATATCCGGAGTTTGTGTCAGTTTCAGTGTGTTTGTGAGAAGGATATATGTTAGAGCCTGGAGGGGATGTCAGTGAATGATGTCAGGGAATGAATTGGGTTTGCCCCTCACTGTTAGAAAGACCCTGAATTACCTCCTGATGCTACTAGGGTAAAAGCCATGTTCTTGTGTTCATTTCTCTAAGGTAATGTAAATAGAGTTTATTAAGGCATTTCTGGCCAACTAAGGTGGATTTTGTCATGTAGACACAATATAGACGCAATATAGACCATAATACATGTACATATGCAAAAACACACCTAAACACACATCCACAAACACTGATACAGTGGAATAACCGTGGACTTTATATCCAGAGAGGCCTGGGACTTACTACTGGTTCTGTCACTTAACTGTGTCATCTTGCATGAGTCACTTGGCTTCTTTGATCCTCGATTCCATAATTTTTAAAATGATGATGATAAAATCCACTTTGCAAGCTGTTAGGAATAAGGATTGCTTCAGCCAGGAGGTGGAGGTTGCAGTGAGCTATGATTGCACCACTGCACTCCAGCCTGGATGACGGAGCAAGACTCCGTCTCAAAAAAAAAAAAAGAAAGAAGAAAGAAAGAAAGAGAGAGAAAGAAAGAAAGAAGAAAGAAAGAAGAAAGAAAGAAAGAAAGTAAGAAAGAAAGAAAGAAAGAAAAGAAAGAAAGAAAGAAAGAAGGAAAGAGTTACTTCCACTTGTTAGGACTTGTGCATCTGTCATTGTTTTCATTTCCCAGTTCCATTACCTATGTGCTCTGTGATTTTGATCAAGATGCCTAACTTTTCTTGTTCCTCATTTACCTAATTTGTAAAATGTGGGTAACAGTACACTAGTGTGAGTGTTATTTCCCAGTTCTGACCACCAGAGAGCGTAGAAGCACCGGCACCCACTGGCAATGGATGTGTCGGTGCCCATGGTTTACCAACATCATTCTCCCATGAAAGGAACCAGGGCTCCCTGGAGAAACAGCTGATCCAGGGCTGGGGCAGGAAAGCACAAGAGAAGCCCGGAGCTTTTTGTGAGGCCATAAAGTAAGGAACCACTCGAAAAATTATGGGAATATTTCAAAAGATTACAGATGTCAACAGGGAGCTTAGAATTACCAATTTGGGGACAACACGAGCAACATAATAATGATAGCAATGGATTCCAACCCATAAATATCCATGAGTCCATGCTGATATAAATAATTGAACAAAGAAATAAATAAGGAAGAAGAAATAGCTCTTTCTTATAGCAGAATTCCAGTTAATAAATGTAGAAGGAATTATGGAAATAAAAAATCACTATTTGGCTAACACCACAGTAATAATTGTTTATAGGCAAGAATCGAGAACCATCCATAGGTTCTAAAAATTAATGGATGAAAGTAAGATGATGCTGTAACTATTGAGTATCAAGGAGGGGTCGGGGGAAGTAAGGTGAAAAGAAACAGGCTACTTGTTTATTCCCAAATTATCTGTCCACGAGATACTTATTAATTACAATGGGACAAATAGTAACTTCGTAGTAGAGAAACCTGGCAGACACCACCTGAACTAAGTGCTTAAAATGAACCTCATCAGTAATGAGGGACACGACATCCTGGGGCCCTTGCTGGGACGTCCTGAGAAAGACACATCACTTCTGTGCTAATCTTGCCCAAAATGCATAACCTGAAACATCCCAAGGAAACATGAGACAAACCCAAATTGAGGGGCATTCTACAAAACAACTGACCAGACTTCCTCAAAAGCATCAAGGCCCCGAGAGAGGGAAAGAGTGGGAATCTCCCCCAGGTTGGAGGAGGCCTAGGAGATGTGACAGTGTTATTCAGTGTCAGATCTTGGATTGGACTAGGTAGCAGAAAAAGGACATGAGTGGGATGATTAACAAAATTTGAATATTTATACATTAGTTAGTATTATTGCACCAATGCTAGTTCCCTGATTTGAACAATTATATAGTTATATAAGATGTTATTTGAAAATAAAAAGCTGGATAAAGGATAAACTGGAATCCTATTTTTAAAGATTTTTGAATGTTTAAAAATAAACGTGATAAATGAGGCCGGGTGCGGTGGCTCACGCCTGTAATCCCAGCACTTTGGGAGGCCGAGGCGGGCGGATCACGAGGTCAGGAGACTGAGACCATCCTGGCTAACACGGTAAAACCCCATCTCTACTAAATATACAAAAAATTAGCCGGGCGTGGTGGCAGGCGCCTGTAGTCCGAGCTACTCAGGAGGCTGAGGCAGGAGAATGGCGTGAACCTGCGAGGCGGAGCTTGCAGTGAGCCGAGATCGCGCCATCGCACTCCAGCCTGGGCGACAGAGCGAGACTCCATCTCAAAAAAATAAATTAATTAGTTAAATTAAATTAAATTAAATTAACGTGATAAATGGAAAATCAAAATTTTAAAAATGCTTTAGATTTCTGTGAGGCCAAAATGAGTGTATAGTGCTTAGAACAATGCTTGTGACATAGGAGTTCTCAACATGTCAGCTATTATTATAAGTACTTTTATAATTAGTAAGTAATGTTATAAAGAACGAGTAATCTGTTATTATAAGTAATTTATTTCCTAATGTCCTCATATATTCTCATATTTTTTTCCTCTCTGCTGTTAAATCCATATTGAGCATGTATGTGGTTATTTTAAGATATAAAATAAGATTAGGCCTGGCGTGGTGGCTCACACCTGTAATCCCAGCACTTTGGGAGGCCAAGGCAAGCAGATCACTTGAGGTCAGGAGTTGGAGACCAGCCTGGCCAACATGGTGAAACCTCGCCTCTACTAAAAATACAAAAATTAGCGGGTGTGGTGGGCGTGCACCTGTAATCCCAGCTACTTGGGAGGCTGAGGAGGGAGTATCGCTTGAATGTGGGAGGCTGAGGTTGCAGTGAACAGAGATGGCACCTCTGCACTCCAGCCTGGACAACAGAGTGAGACTCTGTTTCAAAAAAAAGATATAAAATAAGATTAGATTTTATTTTGAGAATTATTTTAGGGATAGAGGAGCTATTATTTCCTTTAGCCACTAACAGTAGCTCAGACTCAGGCCGGATTGCAAAACTTTGTTTGGCTGGGAAACAAAGCTTGAGCCAGGCTGCCACCCACCCGACGTGGTTTGTGATGGCGCCCCCTGGCGGCGCAGCCAGTTTTCCCGGTTCCTCACCCTCGTGCTTTAGGAGCGATATTTTATTTTATTTTATTTATTGTTATTTCAATAGTTTTTGGTTACGTGGATAAGTTCTTTAGTGGTCGTTTCTGATATTTTGGTGCACCCATCACCCAAGCTGTGTACACTGTACCCAACGTGTAGTCTTTAATCCCTCACCCTTCTCCTACCCCTTCCTGCTAAGTCCCCAAAATCCATTACATTATTCTGATGCCTTTGCATTCTCATAGGTTAGTTCACACTTATAATCGAGAACATGTGATATTTGTTTTTCCACTCCTGAGTTTCTTAAAATAATAGCCTCCAGCTCCATTCAAGTTGCTGCAAAAGACTGTAATTTCTTTCCTTTTTATGGCTGAGTTAGTAGTCCATGTTGTATATATACCACATTTTCTTTATCCACTTGTTGGTTGATGGGCACTTAGGTTGGTAGGAGCGACTTTAGAAATTCCACTCGGTCTATTTATTGGACCCTTTCTAGCTCACACTGTGGATCCTTTAATCTTCGCAACATGTCTCTGTGAGAAATGGTATTTTTAACATTTATTTTATTTATTATTTATTTATTTATTTTGACAGGGCCTCGCTCTGTCACCCAGGCTGGAGTGCAATGGTGCGACTATGCTCACTGCAGCCTCAACCACCTCCAGCTCATATAACCCTCTGCCTCAGCCTTCCAATAGCTGGAACCTCAGGGGGACACCACCTCACCCGGCTAATTTTTACAAAATTTTTCTAGAGACAGGGTCTCACTTTGTTGCCAGGGCTGGTCTCAAACTCCTAGCTTCAAGTGCTCCTCCTGTTTCTGCCTCCCAAAGTGCCGGGATTACAAGCTTGAGCCACCAAAACTGGCTGAGAAGGAGTATTTAATCCTCTTAAGATGATAAAACTGAGGTTCAAAAGAGCAAAGCAACTTGCCCAGGGTTGCAAAGGGAGTGGCAGAGCCAGAATTTGGACCTAGGTCCCCCTGACTTCCAGGCTGAGTATAAACGTCTAGGTGAATCTAAATGTGTATCCAGGTAGAGAAGTATTGGTGTAGAGCAGGTGTTATCAATTGGGAGTGGTTTCCCCCAAGGAGACGGTTGGTAATGTCTGGAGATATTTTTAGTTTTCATAACAGGGGTGGGGATGGGAGAGATGGAAGACTGCTATTGGCATCTAGTGAAGAAAGGCCACGTGGATGCTGCTGAACAATGCACAAGGCACAGAACAGCCCCCACCACAAGGAACTGTTCAGCCCAAATATCAGCAGAACTGCTATGAAGCCCTGGTTGGACTTAGAAACCTGAGGATGCATTCTTGCAGTTAGCTAATGTTTGACAAGTGCTGAGCTGGATAGCATGAGGGATATGGAAACAGTGCACCACTTTGTGCTGCCAAGGAGGCTGCAGCCTAGAAGGTCAGGGGGTGGAGGCAGGAAAGGCACATGAAGGCCTTCAACATAAGGCAGCAGATGATAAGTGCCAAGAACAGAGCGTCCAGTAGGGCTAGGCCAGCTCTCAGGAGGGAGACCACATGTCTGGCTGTGGGAGGAACTGAGGGAAGCTGTGGGAAGGTGGTTTTGAGCTGGGTGTGTGAGCAAAGTTGAGCTGATGGGAAAACACAAGACCTGTTCAGGGAAGAGCAAAGAGTCTAGTTTGGGTGAGGAGAGAGTATTTTTTTATTGAGTAGAGAGGGACATGCTGGAAAAGCAGGTTGGGGCTAGAGCTTTGAGTCCAGGCTGAGGACTCAAGCCTAGGTGTCTGTCATAGAGATGGAAAAGCCTTTCCTCTCGGAATGGTTGTCTAGACCGTAGGGCTACAGGGCTCAGCAGTTTCCTGAGTGCTCTCTCTACAAAGGAGGGGACGTTGGAAATTGTAGTGTAGAAGGGTGAACATCTCCTGATTTTAGGACCAATTTCATGCTGAGTATGTGACAAACCCATTTCACATCAAAGTGGCCCTTGGGTAGATGGTGCTCCCAAGTGAAACTATACATGGGGTGAGCTCTCTTCCGCGTGGTTGCTCTGCGAAAGCCTGGGCCACTTTATAGTGAAAACCCAGAGCAGACTTGAAGCCCCTAAGCAAAGGTTTGCTACCCAAAAGGTGAGCTGCTACAGCAGGGCTTGCTATGGATAAAGTCGCAAATATGGACACTACCTGGTGACAGGATTTTTCTAGTTTATTACTTTACCGTTAAATAGCATTAAGACACATTTGTGGCATGTATGGTACACTGTAAAGAATATAAGCAAGGATTTCCTGACCTTCTGTACATGTGCAGTTGCCTTTAACACCCTCCCACCATTGCCACCATGTTTGGTCCCAGAGAAATGCATTACTCTTCTGGAAAAGGGGTTCGAGAAGAAGGCAAGAGAGCAAATCTTGTTGAGCTAGTGTATGTGTGTGTGTGTGTGTGTGTGTGTGTGTGTGTGTGTGTGTGTGTATTTGCCAGCTACCACTGTGGACACTTTCCCATACAGTATCTTATTTAACTCTCTTAACACCATTTGTATATAAGTACAGTTTACTTCTTTTGGTAAAGGAGGAAGCTGGCACTGGGAAAGGCTAACTTGCCCTAATTACTCCTGTAGCTGAAAGAAGCTACATTTTGATGCATGTGTGGCCCACTATGCCACATTTTCTCCTCCCTTTTTTCCATTCATAGGCAATTAATCTTATTCACCTGGACTTGGGCTGCTAGAGACCATGGACGTTAGCATTAGTGGCAGCAAGAGAAGGAGGAAAGACATTAGAACTTCCATTGTGATTGTTGGTGCAGCTGTAAGTCATTTGAAGACTGTGTGGAAGTTTCCTGATTGGAGGCTCCTGATCTCTGGGGATGGCTCAGGCCAGGGTATTCAGCCCAGCGGTCTGCACTTTAGTCCCAGGTCAGTGTTTCCATCTGAGGGCAAGAACAGGTAAGGTGATGCTGGCCTTACTGTTAAGTAACAGATTAGACCATGTGCTTTCCAGAAATGTGGGAGATAAAATTCCTCAAACAAAAAATAAGACAGAAGGTATTGCAGCAGAGAGTTTAATACTTGCAAGATGGCCAAGCAAAGAGGATGGGAGATATTTCTCCAATCTGCCTCCCCAAGAATTTGGAGACTAGGGTTTTAAAGGATTGTTTGGCCAGCAGGAGACTAGGAAATGGACACTGCTGATTGGTTGGGCTGGAAATGAAATCATGGGAAGCACAAATTGTCTTGTGCACTGAGTAAGTTCCTGGGTGGAGCTCGCAGGACCAGTTGAGTCAGTTTCTTAGTGTAGGTCAACAGTCTGGGTGGTGTCAATTGATCCACCAGAATGCAAAGTCTAAACAATATCTCAAACTCCAGCCTTAAATTTCACAATAGCAATATAATCTATAGGAGCAATTAAAGAACATATAAATCTTGTGCCCACTGGTTACGTGACTCCTGAGCAGTAGGTAATTATAAAAACAAAACAAAACAAAAAGATGGGGAACAATGACTGTTTGCTGTTTAACTCTGCCTATATCTTAGCTGAACTCAGGCCCCTACCATAATTCTAATCTTGCAAGATTTCATTTGTTTTACAAAGTTGGTTTCAATTCCGGAACAAGAAGGGGATTAGTTAAACCATAAATTCCTTCTATAGTTAGGCTGGCCTATGTACAGGAATAAGCAAAGGTGGGTAGTTTGTGAAGTTAGAAGCAAGATGGAGCCAGTGACATCTCACTATTAAAATTTTGCAAGGGTGTTTTCAGTCCCCCCTGGGCTTAAGCATTCCTTATTCCTGAGGTGTGAGCAGATGAAGAGATGGGAGGGGTTGATAACCATTCTAACTTCTTCCTGATGATAGGGGACATCATTGGGGTTTATTCTAGGATAGGAGAAATGAAACTGTCTTGCTGTCATCTTCCTATATTCACGAGTGCCTGGTTGGGGACCCAAGTTTTGCATGACAAGGATATTAGTATTCACATCCCCAGCCCTAGCACAGTACTTAAGTGAACAGCAGACTATAAGTGTTGAGCCCTAATATAAAGAGTGAAAGCCCAAGTCTCAAGAGTTCTTGTGGAACTGATCTGAAATTTTAAGGCATCCAGATAAATAACACCAAGAACCAATCAGACATGGGGTCACTGGTAGAGACCTGCTGTAACCATGAAGTTTCTTGGGAATTTCTTTTTTTCTTTTTTTTTTTTTTTTTTTGAGACGGAGTCTCGCTCTGTCACCCAGGCTGGAGTGCAGTGGCGCAATCTCGGCTCACTGCAGGCTCCACCCCCCAGGGTTCACGCCATTCTCCTGCCTCAGCCTCCCGCCTAGCTGGGACTACAGGCGCCCGCCACCTCGCCCGGCTAATTTTTTGTATTTTTAGTAGAGACGGGGTTTCACCGTGTTAGCCAAGATGGTCTCGATCTCCTGACCTCGTGATCCGCCCGCCTCGGCCTCCCGGGAATTTCTTTCTATCCAGATTTCAACTTCTCCTGAGGTGTTTATATAGGTGCAACAAGTGGTGTCTCATATTGCACAAATTCCCCTTTGTCTAGCCAACAGGAAATCAAGCACCAACAGATTGTCTAGGACTACGGGAGCTAGCAAATTGGGGGAACTTTGTTGAACCCTAAGGCTTTTTGCAGTTTTTTCTCGACAATCAATCCAAAGGTAGCAGATAGGTTCCTGATCATGTCTCTTGCCATAAACACCATAACTAGGAACCAATATCCCTAGAAGGTTCTACCACCAGGTACCTTGATATCTGCCTGAAGTCCTCTTTTTGTTCTATGGGGAAATTGGTGGAATTTATCACCATGAAGATAGGCTGAGAAGGGAGTTACAAAGTGTCCCGGTAAGCAGGAGCCCTTGATATACAGGCTATTGAGACACAGGTGGGCTCATCCTAACAGAGCCTGCAGATACCTGTATGAACTGGATGAATTCCTCTCTTCGCAAGGTCCCAAAGTAACTTGAGGTTCCTGGGCCTGTCAGAAAGTGGCATTCTTTACTTACTTCACATCAGAAATCCTGTAAAGGAACTGCATAGACAAGGTACAAGACCAGCTCTTCCAAGGGGCTTTTATTGGCTCTACAAGTCAACTTCAATTTCTGAATGCAGGCTGCTCATTCCAAAGACAGCTCACTGAAAGGAAAATTCAAGACAGGAAATTAGAAGCTGCCCATGAAAGGGGATAAGATCAATAAATGGCAGAAGTCACAGAGATATCAAACCAGAAAAATCTGCCTGAGCCAGACATCAAACCCAGGCCACTGCAGTGAGAGGGCAAACCTTAGCCATTGAGCTACAGTGTAGGGCAGTCTCCACTGCTATTCCCAGAAGTCATCTAGAGCAGGCAGTGTTCAGCTTACAGAAGATTTTTTTCTAAATTTTTAAATTAATTAAAACATTATAGAGGATACAAACAGTTATTCCTACCCTTTTGCCAGCTTGTCAGCTTCCTGGATTCCCTTTGTCTGTGGCTTCCAGAAGACCAGAGTTGGGGTCAAGCCATGTTATAAAAGAAAATCATCCTTTTCCACTTCATGGAATCATAAACAAAAGGCCTCCCAATTTTGCAAGATGCAGCCCAATGGGCTGCACAGGAGAGCCAAATTAACATTTCCCATTCTGGATGAAGTGATATACACAACAAAACACAGACACTAGTCACCCAACTCAGCACCCATGTATCAACCTGACAAAGCTCAAACTTGCCCTTATTGGCCCCTATCATCTTTGATCCATTCAAGGTATGAGGATATGACCTCTGACCAGGAGTTCAATGGGTGGTCTCTGGGAAAGATGGAAAAGTGACTGTCACCCTGAGTTAGGCTGGCTGAGTTTCCACTAGCGATTCCTTCAGAGTTCACCAAAAGTGACTACCCAGATAAACAGCTTCCAGAGTTAGGCCTGCTGAGCTTCTGATAACAAGCCCTTCAGGGAATCCCCTCCATAAACATAAATGTACATAACAAGACAAAGATAGATGAATAAAAATTCAAGGAGGGAGGGAAAAACCAGCAGTGACCCCATGGTCAGGGCTGAAGGCAGCGAGTGCACTGCGAGCTTTGGGTTTCTGTGGTCGGCAAGCCAGAACAGCACCTCTCGGTGCTCAGCCCACCCCACACCCTCAGTGCGCTGAAACACTTGAAACTTGAGTTTCACACTCAAGGGGATGCCCCAAAATGCTGCCAGTGCTGCCCCTGGACAGGACAGTCCTCCAGCACATCTTCAGCCACTGAGGAGCCATCAGCTTCAGCTCCAGCTCCATGTTCTTCAGTTGTCCCAATTCCCAGCAGCTATCTCAGAGGTGTGGAGCTATCTCCTATGACAGTTCTGATCATACTGCATTATTCTTCATGTACTAGAAGATGTACATGTAAGGAGCCACACAGGATTTGAATCTGAAAGAAGAGATTCTCAACTATATATTGATTTTCATGTTTTCCACTTGGGCTTTTCATGCCAGAATTAAAAATTTCCCCAGATATTATCTGTCACTAAAAGGTATTTGTGGGAAGATGGTGGACAGGAAGCAGGACTGTATTGCAACTCCAGCTCAGAGGGACAGAGCAGTGTGTGGAGAATCACATTGTGAACTCTTGCTCCAGAACTATTGCAGGAATATACCAGGAAGGCTGAGAGAATCCACAGACCCTCTGAAAGAAGCAGATTGCTCCTGCAGGACCCAGGAGACAGCCCAAATACTGTGCTGGTATCCATGGATGAGAGATCTGAAGATGATTTACATCACAGGACTCTGTGCAGACACCCCCAGTACCAGCCTGGAGCCTGGTAGCCTTGCTGGGTGGCTAGATCCAGAAGAGAGATAACAACCACTACAATTCAGCTCTCAGGAAGCCACATCCCTCAGAAAAGGGGGAGAGTACTACATCAAGGGAACACCCTGTGGGGCTAAAGAATCTGAACAGCAGCCTTGAGTCCCAGATCTTTCCTCTGACATAGCCTACCCAAATGAAAAAAAAAAAAAAAAAAAAAAAAAAAAACCAGAAAAACAACTCTGGTAACATGACAAAACAAGGTTCTTTAACACCGTCTTCCAAAAAAAAAGTCACACTAGCTCACCAAAAATGGATCCATACCAAGAAGAAATCCCTGATTTGCCTGCAAAAGAATTCAGACTATAGATTATTAAGCTAATCAAGGAGGCACCAGATAAAGGTGAAGTCCAACTCAAGGAAATCCAAAAAATGACACAAGATATGAGAGGAGAAATTGTCAGTGAAACAGATAGCATAAACGAAAAACATAAAAACTTCAGGAAATAAAGAAGACTCTTAGAGAAATGTAAAACGTACTGAAAACTCTCAGCAATAGAATTGAACAAGCAGAAGAAAGAACTTCAGATATCAAGGACAAGGTTTTCAAATTAATCCAATCCAACAAAGACAAAGAAAAAAGAATTTAAAAAATGAATAAATCCTCCAAGAAACTTGGTATTATGTTATACAACCAAACCTCAGAATAATTTGTATTCATGAGGAAGAAAAGAAGTCTAAAAGTTTGGAAAACATATGTGGGGAAATAAACAAGAAAAACTTCCCTGGCCTTCCTAGAGACCTACACATCCAAATACAAGAAGCTTAAGGAACACCTGGGAAATTCAATGCAAAAAGATAATCACCTAGGCACATTGTCATCAGGTTATCTAAAGTCAAGATAAAGAATCTTAAGAGCAGTGAGGAAAAAGCACCAGGTAACCTATAAAAGAAAACCTATCAGATTAACAGCGATTTCTCAGCAGAAATCCTACAAGCTAGACTGCCTCCTCAAGTGGGTCCCTGACACCTGTGCCACCTTACTGGGAAACACCTCCCAAAAGGAGTTTACTGAGACCTCATACAGGAGAGCTCTGGCTGGCACCTGGTGAGTGCCCCTCTGGGACCAAGTTTCCAGAGGAAGGAGCAGGCAGCAATCTTTGCTGTTGTGCAGCCTCCACTGGTGATACCCAGGCAAACATGGTGTGGAGTGGACCTCCAGCAAACTCCAGCAGACCTGCAGAAGAGGGGCCTGACCATTAGAAGGAAAACTAACAAACAGAAAGCAATAACATCAACATCAACAAAAAGGATGCCCACGCAAAAACCCCATCCGAAGGTCACCAACATCAAAGACCAAAGGTAGATAAATCCACAAAGATGAGGATAAACCAGCACAAAAAGGCTGAAAATTCCAAAAACCAGAATGCCTCTTCTCCTCCAAAGGATCACAACAAGGGAACAAAACTGGACAGAGAACGAGTTTGACAAATTGACAGAAGTAGACTTCAGAAGGTGAGGAATAACAAACTCCTCTGAGCTAAAGAAACATGTTCTAACTCAATGCAAGGAAGCTAGGACTCTTGATAAAAGGTTACAGGAACTGCTAACTTGAATAACTAGTTTCGAGAAGAACATGAATAATCTGATGGAGCAGAAAAATACAGCATGAGAACTTCATGAAACATATACAAGTATCAATAGCTGAATCGATCAAGTGGAAGAAAGGATATTAGAGATTGAAGATCAACTTAATGAAATAAAGCGTGAATACAAGATTAAAGAAAAAAGAATGAAAGGAATGAACAAAGCCTCCAAGAAATATGGGACTATGTGAAAAGACCAAACCTATGTTTCATTGGTGTACCTGAAAGTGATGGGGGAGATTGGGACCAAGTTGGAAAACACACTTCAGGATATTATTCAGGAGAACTTCCCCAACCTAGCAAGACAGACCAACATTGAAATTCAGGAAATACAGAGAACACCACTAAGATACTCCTGGAGAAGAGCAACCCAAGACACATAATTGTCAGATTCACCAAGGTTGAAATGAAAGAAAAAATGTTAAGGGCAGCCAGAGAGAAAGGTTGGGTTACCCACAAAGGGAAGCCCATCAGACTAACAGCAAATCTATCTGCAGAAACCCTACAAGCCAGAAGAGAGTGGGGGCTGATATTCAACATTCTTAAAGAAAATGATTTTTGGCCGGGCGCGGTGGCTCACGCTTGTAATCCCAGCACTTTGGGAGGCCGAGGCGGGCGGATCACGAGGTCAGGAGATCAAGACCACGGTGAAACCCTATCTCTACTAAAAATACAAAAAAAAAAAAAAAAAAATTAGCCGGGTGTGGTGGCAGGCGCCTGTAGTCCCAGCTACTTGGAGAGGCTGAGGCAGGAGAATGGCGTGAACCTGGGAGGCGGAGCTTGCAGTGAGCCGAGATCGTGCCACTGCACTCCAGCCTGGGTGACAGAGCAAGACTCTGTCTCAAAAAAAAAAAAAAAAAAAAAGAAAATGATTTTCAACCCAGAATTTCATATCCAGCCAAACTAAGCTTCTTAAGTGAAGGAGAAATAAAATCCACTACAGACAATCAAATACTGAGGGATTTTGTCACCACCAGGACTGCCTTACAAGAGCTCCTGAAGGAAACACTAAATATGGAAAGGAAAAACTGGTACTACCCACTGCAAAAACAAACCAAAATGTAAATACCATTGACACAATGAAGAAATTGCATCAACTAATGGGCAAAATAACCAGCTAGCATCATATGACATGATCAAATTCACACATAACAATATTAACCTTAAATGTAAATGGGGTGAATGCCCCAATTAAAAGACATAGATTGCAAATTGGATAAAAAGTCAAGAACCACTGGTGTGCTGTATTCAGGAGACCCATCTCATGTGCAAATTCAAACATAGGCTCAAAATAAAGGGATGGAGAAAGATTTACCAAGCAAATGGAAAGCAAAGAAAAGCAGGGGTTGCAATCCTAGTCTCTGATAAAACAGACTTTAAGCCAGCAAAGATCAAAAAAGGGCATTACATAATGGTAAAGGGATCAATTCAACAGGAAGAGCTAACTATCCTAAATATATATGCACCCAATACAGGAGTATCCAGATTCATAAAGCAAGTTCTTAGATAACTAAAAAGAGACTTAGACTCCCACACAATAATAGTGGAAGACTTTAACATCCCACTGTCAGTATTAGACAGATCAAAGAGACAGAAAATTAACAAGGATATTTAGGACTTGAATTCAGCTCTGGACCAAGCAGACCTAATAGACATCTACAGAACTCTCCACCCCAATCAACAGAATATACATTCTTCTCAGCACCACATAGCACTTATTCTAAAATTGACCACATAATTAGAAGTAAAACACTCCTCAGCAAATACAAGAGAATGGAAATCATAACAAACAGTCTCTCAGACCACAGTGCAATCAAATTAGAACTCAGGGTTAAGAAACTCACTCAAAACCACACAACTACATGGAAACTGAACAATCTGCTCCTGAATGACTACTGGGTAAATAACAAAATTAAGGCAGAAATTAAAAAGTTCTTTGAAACCAATGAGAAAAAAGACACAAGGTACCAGAATTTCTGGGATACAGCTAAAGCAGTGTTTAGAGGGAAATTGTAGCACTAAATGCCCACATGAGAAAGTGGGAAAGATCTAAAATCGACACCCTAACATCACAACTAAAAGAACTAGAGAAGCAAGAGCAAACAAATTCAAAAGCTAGCAGAAGACAAGAAATAACTAAGATCAGAGCAGAACTGAAGGAGATAGAGACACAAAAAAACCTTCAAAAAATCAATGAATCCAGGAGCTGGTTTTTTGAAAAGATTAACAAAATATATAGACCACTATCCAGACTAATAAAGAAGAAAACAGAGAAGAATCAAATAAACACAATAAAAAATGATAAAGGGGATATCACCACTGATCCCACAGAAATACAAACTACCATCAGAGAATACTATAAACACCTCTATGCAAATAAAGTAGAAAATCTAGAAGAAATAGATAAATTCCTGGACACATACACCCTCCCAAGACTAAATCAGGAAGAAGTCAAATCCCTGAATAGACAAATAACAAGTTCTGAAATTGAGGCGGTAGTTAATAGCCTACCAACCGAAAAAAAAAAATAGACCAATAACAAGTACTGACATTGAGGCAGTAAGTAATAGCCTACCAACCAACAAAGGCCCAGCACCAGACGGATTCACAGCCGAATTCTACCAGAGGTACAAAGAGGAGATGATACGATTCCTTCTGAAACTATTACAAACAATAGAAAAAGAGGGACTCCTCTCTAACTCATTTTATGATGCCAGCATCATCCTGATACCAAAACCTCGCAGAGACACAAGAAAAGAAAATTTCAGGCAAATATCCCTGATAAACATTGATGCAAAAATCCTCAATAAAATACTGGCAAACCGAATCCAGCAGCACATAAAAAGAGCTTATCCACCACGACCAAGTCAGCTTCACCCCTGGGATGTAAGGCTGGTTCAACATATGCAAATCAATAAACGTA
Organism: Nomascus leucogenys; assembly: GCF_006542625.1. Lineage (NCBI taxonomy): Eukaryota > Metazoa > Chordata > Mammalia > Primates > Hylobatidae > Nomascus > Nomascus leucogenys. The sequence goes on from NC_044397.1 coordinate 84,588,837, forward strand.
ATCCATCACATAAACAGAACCAGTGAGAAAAAACACATGATTATCTCAATAGATGCAAAAAAGACCTTTGATAAAATTCAGCACACCTTCATGCTAAAAACACTCAATAAATTAGGTACTGATGGAACATATCTCAAAATAATAAGAGCTGTTTATGACAAACTCACAGCCAGTATCCTAATGAATGGGCAAAAGCTGGAAACATTCCCTTTGAAATCAGAAGACAAGGATGCCCTCTCTCACCACTCCTATTCGACATAGTATTGGAAGTTCTGGACAGGGAAATCAGGCAAGAGAAAGAAAAAAGGGGTATTTATGTAAGAAGAGAGGAAGTCAAATTGTCTCTGTTTGCAGATGACATGATTATATATTTAGAAAATCCCATTGTCTAATCCCCAAAACTCCTTAAGCTGATAAGCAACTTCAGCAAAGTCTCAGGATACAAAATCAATGTGCAAAAATCACAAGCACATCTATACACCAATAATAGACAAACGGAGCCAAATCATAAGTGAATTTCCATTCACAATTGCTATGAGGAGAATAAAATACCTAGGAATACAACTTACAAGGGATGTGAAGGATCTCTTCAAGGAGAACTACAATCCGCTGCTCAAGGAAATAAGAGAGAACACGAACAAATGGCAAAGCATTCCATGCTCATGGATAGAGAGAATCAATATCGTGAAAATGCCCATACTGCCCAAAGTAGTGTATAGATTCAATGCTATTCCCATCAAGCTACCATTGACTTTCTTCACAGAATTAGAAAAAACTACTTTAAATTTCATATGGAAACAAAAAAGATCCCACATAGCCAAGACAATCCTAAGCAAAACGAACAAAGCTGGAGACATATGCTGCCTGACTTCAAACTATACTACAAGCCTACAGTAACCAAAAGAGCATGGTACTGGTACAAAACAGATATATAGACCAATGGAACAGAGCACAGGCCTCAGAAATAACACCACACATCTACAATCATCTGATCTTTGACATATGCAGAAAACTGAAACTGGACCCCCTCTTTACACTTTATACAAAAATTAACTCAAGATGGATTAAAGACTTAAACCTAAGAACTAAAATCATAAAACCCTTAGAAGAAAACCTAGGCAATATCATTCAGGACATAGGCATGTGCAAAGACTTCATGACTAAAACATCAAAAGCAATGGCAACAAAAGCCAAAATTGACAAATAGGATATAATTAAACTAAAAGTTTCTGCACAGCAAAGGAAACTATCAGCAAAATTAACAGGCAACCTACAGAATGGGAGAAAATTTTTACAATCTATCCATCTGACAAAGGGCCAATCCACAAAGAACTTCAACAAATTAACGAGAAAAAAGTAGACAACTTCATCAAAAAGTAGGTGAAGGATATGAACAGACACTTCTCAAAAGAAGATGACGTTTATGGGGCCAACAAACATATGAACAGACACAGAGCCAAACCATCACTGGTCATTAGAGAAATGCAAATCAAAACCACAATAAGATGCTATCTCATGGCAGTTAGAATGGTGATCATTAAAAAGTCAGGAAACAACAGATGCTGAAGAGGATGTGGAGAAATAGGAATGCTTTTACACTGTTGGTGGGAATGTAAATTAGTTCAGCCATTGTGGAAGACAGTGTGGTGATTCCTCACAGATCTGGAACCAGAAATACCATTTGACTCAGCAATCCCATTATTATGTATATACCCAAAGGATTATAAATCATTTTGCTATAAAGACACATGCACACGTATGTTTATTGCAGCACTATTCACCATAGCAACGACTTGGAACCAACCCAAATGCCCATCAATGATAGACTGGATAAAGAAAATGTGGCACATATACACCATGGAATACTATACAGCCATAAAAAAGAATGAGTTCATGCCCTTTGCAGGGACATGAAATGAAATCATTATTCTCAGCAAATCAACACAGGAACAGAGAACCAAACACTGCATGTTTTCACTCATAAGTGGGAGTTGAACAATGAGAAAATATGGGCACAGAGAGGGGAACATCACACACTGGAGCCTGTCAGGGGTGGAGGGCTAGGGGAGGGATAGCATTAGGAGAAATACCTAATGTAGATGACGGGTTGATGGGTGCAGCAAACTATCATGGCACATTTATACCTAAGTAACAAACCTTCACGTTCTGCACATGTATCCCAGAACTTAAAGAATAATTTTTTAAAAATAAAGAAAAAGAAAGAGCTTTAATTGGACTCACAGTTTCACATGGCTGGGGAGAATAATGGCAGAAGTCAAGGAGAAGCAAGTCACATCTTATGTGGATGGCAGCAGGCAAAAAGGGAATGAAAGCCAAGAGAAACAGGTTTCCTGTTATCAAACCATCAGATATCATGAGACTTATTCACTACCACAAGAACAGTATGAAAGAAACTGCTCCCATGACTCAATTATCTCCCACTGGGTCCCTCCCACAACACATGGGAATTATAGGAGTATGATTCAAGATGAGATTTGGGTGGGGACACAGAGTCAAACCATATCATTCCACCACTGGCTCCTGTCAAATCTCATGTCCTCACATTTCAAAATTAACCATTTCTTTCCAACAGTCCCCCAAAGTCTTAACTCGTTCAGTATTAACTCAAAAGTCCATATTCCAAAGTCTCATCTGAGACAAGGCAAGTCTCTTCCACCTATGAGTCTGTAAAATCAAAAGCAGATTAGCTACTTCCTAGATACAGTGGAGGTACAGGCATTGGGTAAACACAGCCATTCCAAATGGGAGAAATTGGCCAAAACAAAGGGGCTACAGGGCCCATGCAAGTCCAAAATCCAGTGGGGTAGTCAAGTCTTAAAGCTCCAAAATGATCTCCTTTGACTGCATGTCTCACATCCAGGTCACACTGATGCAAAATATGGGTTTCCATGGTCTTGGGCAGCCCTGCCCCTGTGCACTTCCACATGGCTGGAGAGGCCTCAGAATCATGGCAGAAGTCAAGGAGAAGTAAGTCACATCTTATGTGGATGGCAGCAGGCAAAAAGAGAATAAGAGCCAAGTGAAACGGGTTTCCCCTTATCAAACCATCAGATCTCATTAGACTTATTCACTACCATGGGAACAGTATGGGAGAAACTGCCCCCCACCAGGTGCCTCCCACAACACGTGGGAATTATGGGACTAAAATTCAGGATGAGATTTGGGTGGGGACACAGAGCCAAACCATATCACCATCAAAATACCACCGTCATTTTTCACAGAACTAGAAAAAACAATCTGAAAATTCATATGGAACCAAAAAAGAGCCCACGTAACCAAAGTAAGACTAAGCAAAAAGAAGAAATCTGATGGCATCACATCACCTGATTTCAAACTATATTATAAGGCCATAGTCACGAAAAAAGCATTGTACTGGTATAAAAGTAGACACATAGACCAACGGAACAGAATAGAGAACCCAGAAATAAACCCAAATACTTACAGCCAACTGATCTTTGACAAAACAAGCAAAAACATGAAGTGGAGAAAGGACACCCTATTCAACAAATGGTGCTGGGATAATTGGCAAGCCACATGTAGGAAAATGAAATGATTCTCATCTCTCACCTTATACAAATATCAACTCAAGATGGATCAAGGACTTAAATCTAAGACCTGAAACTACAAAAATTCTCAAAGATAACATTGGAAAAGCTCTTCTAGACATTGGCTTAGGCAAAGATTTTATGACCAAGAACCCAAAAGCAAAGGCAACAACAACAAAGATAAATAGGTGGGACTTAATTAAACTAAATAGCCTTTGCACAGCCAAAGGAACAGTTAGCAGAGTAAACAGACAACCCCACAGAGTGACAGAAAATCTTCACAATCTGTACCTCTGACAAAGGATTAATATCCAGAATGTACAAGGATCTCAAACAAATTAGAAAGAAAAAAACAAACTATCCCATCAAAAAGTGTGCTAAGAACTGGAATAGACAATTCTCAAAAGAAGATATACAAATGGCCAAAGTGAAAAAATGTTCAACATTACTAATGACCAGAGAAATGCAAGTCAAAACCATAATACAGTGCCACCTTACTCCCACAAGAATGACCATAATCAAAAAAATTAAAAATAATAGATGTTGGTGTGGATGTGGTGAAAAAGGAACACTTCAACACTGCTGGTGGGAATGTAAACTAGTACAACCACCATGGAAAAGAGTGTGGAGATTCCTTAAAGAACTAAAAGTAGAACTACCATTTGATCCAGCAATACCACTACTGGGTGTCTGCCCAGATGAAAAGAAGTCATTATACAAAAAAGATACTTGCACCTGCATATTTATAGCAGCAATTTCCAATTGAAAAAATATGGAACCAGCTCAAATGTCCATCAATCAATGAGTGGATTAAGAAATTGTGAGATATATATATATATAGTATTCATATATATAGTATTCATATATATATATGAATACCACTCAGCCATAAAAGGGAATATATTAATAAATTAATGGCATTTGCAGCAACCTGAATGGAATTGGTGACTATTATTCCAAGTGAAGTAACTCAGGAATGGAAAACCAACAATTGTATGTTCTCACTTATAAGTAGGAGTTAAGCTAAGGGGATGCAAAGGCATAAGAATGATACAATGGACTTTGGGGAATTGGGGGAAAGGGTGGGAAGGGGTTGAGGAATGAAAGGCTACAAACTGGGTTCAGTGTATACTGTCTGGGCGACAGGTGCACCAAAATCTCACAAATCGCCATTAAAGAACTTATTCTTCTAACCAAATACCACCTGTTCTCCCAAAAACTTATGGAAATAAAAAATTTAAAAAAGAAAAGAAAAAGATGGGGGGAAAAACAAGACAAAGACAATCAAAATACCTTACCAACCTAAATTCCAGATGAGAAAATTTTCAGGAGTATTCTTCCAAACAAGCCTCCTATTCTCCATTCAATTGGGCAGGAATTTCCCCAAGCCAGGACTCTTTCCACCACCTAGGAAGAGCCAACCAAGATCTGTCAAGGGGGTACAATGCCTCCACAGTGGCCACCAGATCAGAAAAAGAAAAAGGGTGTTGTTTGCCTATGGAATACCTACCAAAATACATCGTCCAGTCCCAGAAAATGTTTCCCCACTGCAAGCAAGTCCAAGTACCATGGATTAACCATCCACCCACCAGCAAGGATGGTGCTAGAGGTGGCCCTCAGTTTAAGAAAGCTCACCTCCAGGGCCAGTGCACCAGTGAAGGGCTGCCAAACCATGGCCACGCACCTATAGGGGCAATCTGAAATGACGCTCCAAATCTGTTACAATCCAGTGGGTTCTTCTTGCCCACTGCACAGAAAATGCCAACACACTGAGACAGCAGGTATTGCAACAGAGAATGAGCTTAATAATTGCAGGAGGCCCAAGCAATGAAGACAGGAGATATTTCTCAAATCTGCCTACCTAAGAATTTGGAGTCTAGAAATTTTAAGAATTGTTTGGTGGGCAGGTGGCTAGGAAATGGACACTACTGACTGGTTGGGTCAGGGATGAAAACACAGTGGTGTGAAAACTGTCTTGTGTGCTGATTCAGTTCCTGGGTGAGGGTGACAGGACCAGTTGATTCAGTTTCTTGGTATGGGTCATTGGTCCAAATAGTGTCAGTTGCTCCACCAGAATGAAAAGTCTGAAAAGTATCTCAAACACCAGTCTTTTTTTAAAATATGTTTTTTATTATACTTTAAGTTCTAGGGTACATGTGCACAACGTGCAGGTTTGTTACATGTGTATACATGTGCCATGTTGGTGTGCTGCACCCATTAACTCGTCATTTACATTAGATATATCTCCTAATACTATCCCTCCCCCCTCCCCCCACCCCACAACAGGCCCCGGTGTGTGATGTTCCCCTTCCTGTGTCCAAGTGTTCTAGTTGTTCAATTCCCACCCATGAGTGAGAACATGCGGCTCAAACACCAGTCTTAAGTTTCACAATAGTGATGTTATCTATAGGAGCAAATGGAGAAATTACAAATATTGTGACTATCAGCTGACTGACTCCTGAGCAATAAACAATTATTTTAAAAAGCAAGCAGGGTAGGGAATGATGACTACTTACTGTTTAACTATGCCTACATCTTAGCAGAATTCAGGCCACTCTGATAATTCTAACCTTGCGACATTGCATCCATTTTTCAAACGTAGTTTCTGTTCCTGAATAAGGAAGGGTAGGTTAAACTATAAACTAAATTCCTCCCACAGTTAGGCTGTCCTACATACAGGAATAAGCAAAGGCAGTTAGCTTGTGAATATAAAGGCAAGATGGAGTCAGTTATGCTTTTTTCTCTCACTTTTATAATATCACAAGCATAGTTTTGTGTTCAGTTCTCTGTCAGTGGTAGTGGTCATGACATGGGCTCTGGAGTTAGATACACATAGCTTCTATTCCCAGATCCACCACCAATCTTGGAAAGTTACTTCACCTTTCTGAAGATTTGTATCCTTCTCTAAAATAACAAGATATTGTGGTTGAGAGGAATTAAATAAAATAACATCTGCAAACCCACTCTTATTCCTGAGATCCTCTTTAAAACTAGCATCTACAGAGGTACCTCACAGTGGTTCCCTTGGTTTATGTTTCTCTTTGTCTCTGTTTTCCTAAGGCTGAATGCTTCCAACTACTCACTTGAATCCTGCCTCTTTAGTGAAATCTTTTCCAACCATTCCTGAACCAGCTGATCCTACCCTTCTATAAATTATTTCTCCCATACGTTAACATTTAATTATGTGCCATTCCTCTTGGTGAAACCCTATAGAGAGGTTTAAAGGATATTGGCTGTGTGATCATTGAGGGATAATTGAGTAAATTATTTTTTTAGTGCTCACTGAGTGTTAGAGCTGCCCTCTCTTTTTTTCAGCTATTGCCAGCAGCAGTCCCTTCTGCACCAGCAGCACCAGACCATGGCAGGCATGTGAATACCTTAGGGATTGCTGTTGTTAGGGTCCTTCCTGCCTCTGGATTTTGGTTCCATTTGTGTTTCCTTTTGCATGTTATTCAATGGTCTCTTGTGATACTGTGAAATACAGATTGACCGTGGCAGAATTTAACTGGAGGACACCCAGCCAGTGTCCACTGCAGAACTGATTGCTCACTTGGTGGTGGGGAGGAACACCCACACCCATATTTGGTCAAAGAATTCTTCTGTGTTGATGATGTGGTGTGAAATCAGATAAAATGGGTTTTAGAGTTTTTCTAAATATTCCTCCAAGGGAGAGACTGTTGACATTTATTTATGAAAACCTCAAGATAATAACTCTAAGGAAGTTGAGCACAGTATCCTCTTGCTTAAAAAGCCTGGTGATAGGAATTGTGTTCACTTTCCTAATTCATGAAATTTAAAACAGGGTCTTCCCTCTCTTACTTCAGAAGAGGTGAAGGACAAAAGACCAGATGGGGAGGACAAGGTTGTTTAGGGGAAGTTGTGTACCTTTGACCTGGATTCTATGATGTTCATTCAGTCATACCTGGAAGTGTGCATCTTTGCATGTGCAGTCATATATTTCTATCACATGATTCATAATTCCCTCCCTGTCAGTGGCAATTAGGAGTTCATGTAAAGCTTAGGACAGTAAAATTATATGGTGTGTTCTTTCACTGCAACAAAGGTTTCTCTGAGGTTTAAGGAAACAATAGGACAAGAGGGCTGGACACTTTACCTGGTGTCCTGCCTTCTCTTTTTATTGAGCAGCAGTCTACTCATCCATCATTTTTGACCTTTCCATTCTCCTACCATGGGTTCAGATACAATTACTGAAGTCCAGATATAATTACTTGTGCCTGGAGCTTGATGTTATTTTTTAAAAGAGAGGCCTGAGGAATGGTTTCCTAGCTGATTTCCAGGATTCTAATTTTCACTGTCTAAGTCGTTGGTTTTCAACCCTGGCTACTGGTTAGAGTCACCTTGGGAATTTAAAACATACCAATGCCTGTGCCTTCCTCAAAGAGAGTCTAATTTGATTGTTCCACGGTGTGCCTTGGGATTTGGTCATTTAAAAATGCGTCCAAGGAAAATAGTCATTTTACAGTGGAGGAACTTTAGCCCAGTGCTCAAAGTTAACATCCCCAATAATCAAAGGTATAGAAATTCTGGGCATCCTAATATGATGGATGGAGAAGGTGCAGCATCGCCTCTGTGGCATTTTTGCCCAAAGTGGATAACCTGAGTTTAATCATGAGAAAATATTAGGTAAGCCCAAACTGAGGGTCATTTCACAAAATAACTCACTCATACTCTAAAAATGTTAAGGTCATGAAGGCAAAAGTAATTCTGAGGAATTGTCCCAGATTGAAGGAGATTGAGAGGACAGAATAACGAGATGCAGTGTGTGATCTTGTATGGATCCTGGTCCAGAAAAAGGATATTAGTGGGAAGATGGAGAGGATTTGAATAGGGTCTTCAGGTTCATTCATTGTAAGATGTCAGTGATCATTTACTGATGTTGATGATCACACTCTGGTTATCTATAACGTTAATATTAGGGAAAGTTTAACGAAAAGAATATGGGGACTCTGACTATTTTTGGAACATTTTTGGAAGTGTAAGATTATTTCAAAACGAAAGCTTTAAAAAAGAAGGGGGAAAAAACTTCCAGATAATCCTGAGTTCCCAGAGTTGAAGACCACTTCCCTAAGTTATCTTGCCTAATACTGTCAGAGAAATCTTCCTGGAAATGCTGTTTGTGATGTTGCTAACCTTCTCAAAGCTTTCCAGTGACTCTTACTTATCATCTATAGGATGAAATTCCAATTTCTTAAGCTGTCTTTCAAAGCCCCCATAATATGACCCCAATCTACTCCCTTGATCCACATTTGACTTTCTCATGTCTAAACATTTTGCAATTATTTGACTCCTTCATATAACATGCATACCTGCCTGTTCACCTCCTAAATTGTTCTTCATCCTAAGGCTTATTTCAGTCCCTGTCTCTTCATTGAAGCTTGTATGGTTATTTCTATCAGAAGCCATCATCCTTTATTTCTTTGAATTCTGGAAGGTACAATGGTGTGGACTGAAACATAAGCTTTGGATTCAGAAATATGTGAGTCTGAATTCTGGTTCCATCTTTCACCAATTCTGAGATAAAAGACAAGTTAGTGATGTCTTGGGATAGAGGGATAATAGTACCTACTTAAAGGGTCATTGTGAGCATTCGATGAGGTGCAAGCACAAAGGTCTCCAGCACATAACAGATTTCTTCTTCATCATTTTGTTGCTCAATGGTCCCCAAAGGTATTATGGGTGATGAAAAGGCTTTTATCAAAATTTTCTGCAGCACCTTTTAAAAAGTCTTGTGCCTGGCCACCACTAAGATAAGAGACACCCTTGAACTGAACTGAATGTATGGGACTTTAAAAAATTCAACCGAGATTTGTTTTTCCTGGAACACAACTCAGTAAACAAGTGGATAGAAAAATGTAACCCAACAGAGGGAGAAGGGAAGCACAATGGTTTCATATAACACCCATGCCTTCTTAGGAAAAAGCTGTGGTGCCTTCTTAGGAAAAAGCTGTGATGCCTTCTGAGAGTTTGCTCTCAGTCAGGCAGGATCAAAGAAGTACAACTCCTTAGTACAATCCCTTAAACCGTGAGTCCTGCACAGCACCTCACTAATCCATTCCCTGCCCAGGTGATGTGTGCATAGGTGAGGAGTCAGATCTCCATAAGTCGGACACTCTTCCCCCTTTTCAGCTCCCCCACCCTCACTACTCTGTGCTCTGGTCTGGCCCCAGCTCCCAGGCCATTAGCATTGGTCTAAGAAAACAAGACCAGGACGGGCAGCTGAGAGGAAAGTCAGAGGCCACCAAGCATTAAAAGAGAGAGATGAGGCTGTCATTGCTCAAAGTCACCCACTCTGGGTGTGTTTTATGACTATTTCTGGATTTTGGAATATTCTCCCCTTTGTGACCATTCCAGGGAGTCACCCTCCTCCTATTTCCTTCTCATTGCACTTTCTGTCCCCAGTGCACCCTTTTTATGGCCAGAGACTGGCTGTATGACTAGATGACAATTCAGTGAAAGTTACTTGTTGTGAGGACTGACAGCCAGGCCCATGCTGCTTTTTCCCAGAAGAGACTGGAGGTTCATAAAAGCCAGCTTTAATGCAGAGCTGTGCAGTTGTGAGTGTGGTGTTAGGGAACAGGTGCAAAAGCGAAGAGTGAGACAGAAAAAAAAATGCTGGCTGTTCATCAAATCCTGAAAGTAGAGGGAGCAAAAATTATTCTGGAAGGTGGATGTCATTCAGGAGACCTTGGAAGACCTAGAGTGTCCTCTGCACAAATGAAGTGGAGGATGGGGTTAAATTACGGAGTTGGATGGTGACACTCATTACATGACTTCACTTCTCTGCTTCAGTTTTTTAAATCTGTAAAAATGGGGATGCTGACACTCAGGATTTTTTATGAGGACTGTAGCTACCTGAAAACCCCTTAGGATAGTGCCTGGTGCATAGTAAGTGCTGCATCAGTGTGAGCTATTATAGTTATGGAAATAGGCAAAGGTGCCACCCGGAGCACTCAGAGTGAGGAGGTGCCTTCCAGTCAGGGTCCTCGCAGGCAGCTGGAGATGAAGATGGTTAAGGGGGCTTAAACTCCACAGTGGAAGGATTGGGGAGCAGTCCTGAGAAGGAACTCAGAAGCCAACAGGCATGGAAAGAGGCCAGTGGGACTGTCAGTGCTCAAAGGCCACACATTGTGGGTGTGTTTTATGACTGTTACTGGATTTGAAATCTTCTCCCCTTTGTGACCATTCCAGGGACTCGCCCTCTTCGTATGTTTCTGGATTTGGAATCTTGAGCAATATTCATGACGTACAACATTTTATGAAAAATACCTTTACCCAACAGCAGGAATAGCCAGAGTGGGTGTGGATTTTGTCACAAATATTGTCTCCTAGGAGTCTAGGAATGTGTCCTAGGATCAAATGGTTTTGCTGAAAGCCAAGCCTAGAAATGGGCTTCAGGGACGCCTTGTGAATAGCATTTATGTTGCCAATGGAAAGCATTCATCTTTTTAAAGGAAAATATTCATCTTAATGAAAAAATCCCATCTTACGGTCTGCAGTATTTTTTGCCTCTGTACTATCCTTATTTATAAATTGTAAAGAGAAAGACCGAAGAAGACTGACATAAGGAAGTGCATGTGTGAATTAACAGGGCAGAATTGGGACTAGTATGTGTAAATTAAGGGAAAGCGTATATATATTATGTGAACATAAAAAGGACTTCTTGTTGGTCAGCATGGTGGCTCACGCCTGTAATCCCAGCACTTTGGGAGGCCGAGGCGGGCAGATCACCAGGTCAGGAAATTGAGACCATCCTGGCTAACAAGGGGAAACCCCGTCTCTACTAAAAATACAAAAAATTAGCCGGGTGTGGTGGTGGGCGCCTGTAGTCGCAGCTACTCGGGAGGCTGAGGCAGGAGAATGGAGTGAACCTGGGAGGCAGAGCTTGCAGTGAGTGGAGATTGTGCCACTGCACTCCAGCCTGGGCGACAGAGTGAGACTCTGTCTCAAAAAAAAAAAAAAAGGACTTCCTGTTTTAAACAGACTTCTGCGTAAAAATAAAAATAATATCCTCTGCCTTGAGTGGAGAGCAGACTGCAGGACTAAAACATTCCAGCAGAGTCATGAGAGAATGGATCATGTGGCTTCTTTGCTAAATAGTAGGTTAAACTGAGTAAGTTACTGAAGAGAAAGGAGATGAAGGAGAAGATGGGTGAGGGTGAGAGAATGTGAGATGGCAAAAGGAAAAGACTGAAAGAAAGGTTTGCTAAGGGCTCATCAGGTACCAGGCTCTATGTCTAATGCCTTCCACATATTAACGTACCCATTCAAACTGTCATTTTCTGAAGCAGTAAGAGTGACCCTTGTGCTGCAGATGAGAAGAGGCTGAAGCGGGTGAAGTGAGTGGTCCGGAGTCATCCGGCCAGTTCATAGCAGAGCTAGTGTGTTTCACCTCGAAGTTTGTGCTCTTTGTGATTCAGACAGAAAAATGAGGCACAGAAGGAAGGCAAAGCAATTTTTGTTGTGGGTAAAATTTACAAAAGTTACCTGTATTAGGCAGAATAAAGGCCTCCTAAAAATGTCCACATCCTAATCCCTGGAACCTGTGCATGCTACTTTATTTGGCAAAAAAAAAAAAAAAAAAAAAAAAAAAAAAAAAAAAAAGACTTTGCAGGTGAGATGAAGTTAAGTGTCTTGAGATGTGAGATTATTCTGGATAATCTGGGTGGGCTCAGTGTACTCAGAAGGGTCCTTGTAAGTGAAAGAGGGAGGCGGAAGGGTCAGGGTGAGAATGATGCAGCCAGAGAGACTCCACTGGCCATCGCTGGCTGTAAATACGCATCAAAAGACAAAATTACAACAAATTCAGTTATAGATCCAATTGGCTTTTATTTGTGATTCATGAATCAGGGCAGTTTCCATTCTGCAAAATATAGTGATAGCTCCTACTGGGCAATACAACAGTAGAACAGTGGGTTTTGTAAAATGGGAATCCAGGAACAGAAGAATATAAATAAATTGGGATTTAAATAAACTGATTGGTTAATTTCAGAGTACTTCATATTACTTTTTTCTAAGAGTTAAAGCAGAAAGGACTTTCTTACTATGCTGACTCAGACAGCCTGGACTCTCCTGTTTTTAGGAAAAATTTGTCCGTTCTGGGATCTACCTGCTTCCTCAATGTTTCAGTGTGAGTATGTGGCATTTAGCATGACTGACTCCATTCTGGAGTCACCAGGCTGTCACCTAAATGAGAGTTTGACTAAACATAAGGCATTAACACTACTGTCAGTTACCATCATTTTGGACTTCCATCATTCATAGGTTATGATGTCCTCCTAATCATACATTTATTTGCGTTTTTGTCATTCCAGCCAAAGAGAGACTATTTGACATTTGACGAATGGCTGCATGCAAACATTTAAAGGTTTTAGAGAATACAGCACACCAGGGTAACTAATATTATGACAATCAGGAGGATAACACCAAGAGTTTGGAGTATGATCCATAGGCAGAGACCCCATGAACCAAACCAAATAAAACAGAGTAAATTAAAGAATGAGCCACATGAGGAGCCTACCCATTTTAACCAAGCAGCATATTTGTTAATTTTTGCAACTGACACAAGAAGTGTCAGCAACTGCACAAACTCCTCCCTGTTCAGCTAGTAGGGCGCAATTCTGTAATCTAGCATCCCATGGCTGGGTTAAATTAAAACAGGGAGTGAGAACAGGTGAGTCTAGAGGTCTAACTCTGAAAGGGACCAACATGCTTTTGAATAAACAGTTGTATTAGGGATGTTGTTAAAGTTAGCCACTGGGTGGAATAAAGGATCCCTTAGGTCATGTAAAGATTTGGGTTTGACATGATGACATGACACATCCAACACTCTCTCAAATTACCTGCACAAGGCGCTGATTGTGAAATTCTAGTTACAGCATTATCTTACCAAATTAAAGAGGCAGGCATGAGCAAGGAAAAATGGAGTGGGATAAGAGCCTCATCACAATGAGAAGTTTTGTTCTGACATCTTGGGAAAAACTGTCCACAGCATGAAGTCATCAACTTCTTGTCCTGTTTGGCAATTTGAGTGTCTCTAGTTATGGTGCTGAACATTTTGGTGAGCTCTGAGTGGCCCACATCTCAGGCATGGGGGTTTTTCCTTGAAATTTACATCGAGTTGTCCACCTCCAGTTTATAGGTCTTCAAGAAGAGAGCAGGTCTTATACTTAGTGATTCCACAGAAGAAAATGGGATTGAAGGAGCTAGAAGAATTCAGGGTCCAGTCCAGTCTACAGGTGGATAATAAAAACTTGAAAACAAAATACAGGGCTACAATTTGATAACAGTTGTATTATAGTTTTTCTTCTGAACATGATTTTTCTTTATCTCTCCCTGTTTCTACCAAAGTTAATCAGAGTAAGACTAATTTGTTTACAAAATAGGTAGAGTCTCATCAAACTTGGCCTGATTCTTTATATAAGAAGTACAGCAAGAATAACGATTGACCACATAGCATCTTTTTAGGTTTGCTTTGCTGGAAGGTTTGATAAGGAATCTCAGATTAAACTTTTAGAAACCTCTCAGCACTAGGAAGCCAAACCAAAGCTGACTTCAGACTTTGCCTGCAGTACCTCAGTACCTACAGGTTCATTCTATGTATATTTCCAAATATGACATCCCCGCCAAAGCCTTGGTAATATAACCAGTATTTTTAAAGGTATCCTGTTATAAACAGAACAGATTCTTATTGAACTTATGCAAATAACTATTGTCATAACAATGTGAACACCCATGAATAGTTGCCTGATTCTGGATGGAAAATGTAGGGAGAAAAATTAATGTTTCAATTTTTGTTCACAAGTTGTATTTTACCAAGTTTCTGTAAGCTATAGACAGCTTAAAAGAAAAATGTTCCTTCAAATTTGGAAAACAAAACATTTAAAGAATCATCAAAACTTCAACTAAAAATTCATAAAAACATTGTCCTCATTAGCTCATTTAGTCCCATGAAATTAATTTTTTGTTCTGCTTGATCTTGGTTGGCAGTTTCATGAAGATATCTCTTCATCAAAGTTTTGGAAATTCTTAGCCCAGTGGTATGATTCTAAAGTTATCAGAAACTTGTATTCAAGACAACTTGTCAGAGTCTTAGTCATAAATCTCCTTGGAAAAGAAACAGTTTGGGACTGTAATCATTTCCAAATGCTTTTAGAGAAGAATCAAAACAACTGTCTGTGAATGACAAAGACTTAAGATGGCAATGGTTAAAAATCTGATAAGACTTCAGATTTGGTAGATTTGATAATAATGACACCACTCACAAACAAATTTGGTTATTTCTGTGGCATGTAACACTGTGACTGATAAAATATTAGATTTCTAGAAATCTCATATAATTTTTGAAACATTCACATCAATAACATACCCGCAAATATAACTTAGAGAAGGCTTGACATCACTTGTCATTTGTCAGTGTTTTGCATATAATTTAATATATCAAATAAGGTGAATTTCCATTTCACTTCTGTTTCTCAACTGGATTATTGAGTTCAGGGCACAGCCCATTAACAAATATGGCCAACAATGTATAAGCTTATGTATGCTGAAAAAGTTCCCCAGGTACTTTTGATACATACCCCTAGCTACAAACCATTGATTTAAGCCCAAGTCCTACTTATCAGAGCAGGGGTTCTGCATCCTGCTTGCACATTAGTAGCACGTGGGAAGGCTTAAATAATAACACCTTGGTCCCACTCTAGACCATTAAATCAAAATGTATGAGTGGAGCCTGGGAATCAGTTGTTCTTTTAAAAATTTCCCAGTGATTTCAGTGTGTAGCCATATTTCCCATTAGATTCCTCTTTCTTCTTGTGGAATTTGTCTTTTTCTATTTTGGTATTACAATTATTTTTCATGTCTTATTTTTTGGAGACAGGGTCTTGCTCTGTTGCCCAGGTTGGAGTGCAGAGGCACAATCATAGCTCACTGCAACCTTGAACTCCTGGGCCCAGAGGATCCTCCCACCTCAGCTTCCCAAAGCACTGGGATGACAGTTGTGAGCCAATGCACCTGGCCCTTTGTCTTATCATCTGTCTTAGGCTTTATGTTCCCTGGAGTAGGGACCTTGCCTTCTTCATTTGTCTATCTTTCATGAACACATGAATTGGTTATCAGGAAAAGATTCTCAGCCACGCTTAGGTTGTGTCCTGAGTCTCAGGTTCACATACTAATGCTACCATCTTTGTCCTCCACAAGGTCAGAGGTTGCTTGTGATGAAGGGTGTGGGTAACTCCACGGTGTAGGTGGTGGAGGAAGGTTACCTTGTTTTTAGGCATAACATTGGAACTAAGAATTCTATGTGTATATGGGGTGGAGGGGCAGGGATGTATAGGAAGACAGATCTAGTTAGGATGGAGAAATTATACTCAGGAGTAGTGGTAAAGGAAGTAAAAAGGATTCGTGAAGAGAAGAAATGTGAACTTATCTAACAGGCTAGATAAGAACCCTGCAGGTTCTTGAGTAGGTGATTTTAGGAAGGTAATGAAGCAGTCATATGCTAGGAAGCATTCAAACACTAGAGACAAGAAGTCAAGCAGGACTTCAAGCAGTTGTTGAGGTTCACGGGAATGGAGAGAACAGCACAAGTGAAAAATGTTTTAAAAAGGACGAAGAAGCTTTCACAATGTATTGAATTGGGGAAACAAATGAGCAGAGGCTGGGAGTAGTCATGTCTAAGAGACAGTGGAGTACAGGAAGCATGAAGACCAGGGAAGAAGAGACCTGCAGGAATTAGTGCTGAGAAGCAGGAGTTTAGCGGGAGGAGGAGGAGATCTAGTCCCAGATACAGGTGAAGAAATCTTTTCCCTCTTCCAAGCATGGCAGTCAGCCCTGCAGGAAACAGGATAAGAGGAAAGGTCACAATACCTGCCACTCTTCCTGAAATGCAGAAACTACACCAGGGCTGCTATATCAGAGCCATCCCAGCCAGTACTCCAATTATGAGGCTGATAGCGGTCCCAGCTGAGAGGTCAGGAGAACTTGCTTGTACTGACTCAGCTGTCATGGAAAGAAAAGAGAAGGAATGAAGGTGATCTGATTTTACAGGGGGGTCGCCCAGGAACCAACTCTCAGCATGAAGTCGTTTCTATTTGTTCCTTCAAGGAATACATTATTTTTGTGGGAAGGTTGCTGGGAGATGATTAGCCAACTAAATTCTTGCAGGTTTTTCATCTCACCAGGTTTCCAGGGTGATGGGCAGTCTTCTGTCAATTCCATCCTGACTTTCTTACACTCAGATATTTTTGAAGGCTTTGAAATTTGAGAAAGACCGATTGCTAATCTTGTATGTCATTAAAACTTGCCACTTTTTCATGGTTGCATTTTTTTTCTTAGTGTCTCAGTTGTGGCAGTTAGTGCATTCTGAACTCACCACCTCCTTTGTAGAGAGACCTCGCTTCCCACGGGCTCCCAGAAGGTGTGTGAAAGCAAGTCAAGTTCTGCAAGACTCTGTTTTGCTCTGAAAGGTGATGGGCTTGAGGAATTCCCAACAGTCTTGCAGAAACTCTCTTCGAACTGCACTGCAATCTGAAACTTTCTTTTTTTTCTCTTTCTCCTCCACAGGCATGACATCTGCATCATGATCTGAGGGCTCTCCCAGGCTCCTCCCCCTCCCACCCCACTTTCCCTCACAGGTGTTTTTCCCTCAAAATTATATTGCATGTCTAATCCCATCTTGGCTGCATCTCACTGAATGAAAACTAACATACTAGGCTTGAGACTTCGTATTTAACTCTGTTCTTTTCCCTCTCCCATATTAATCAGTAACCGTGTCCCAGTGGATTTTTTGTGTAATGCCTCTTTCTCCCATGTATATGTATATGTATATACGTGTGTATATATGTGAATATAAATATGCACATGTATATATAATACCTTCTGCATCTGTTTCTTCTTTATTTCCGTTGCAATAATTTGGGCTTAACTTCTCATCAGTCATCAGTCAACTCAGACTGATGATTAATAATCACTAATATTAGCTACTGTTGAGGGGTGCTTCCTATGTGTCAGGCCCTGTGTTAAATTATTTAATGTATCTCATTTGAGCTGTAAAATAATACTGTCAGGTAGAAAATAAAGGTGGTTTAGAGTGGTGAAAAACTTACCCAATATCATACAGCTAGTGACAGGTGGACCTAGGATTTGACTCTAAGACTACCTGACTTCAAGGCTAATAATAATGGTAGCCTTAACAGCAGCTAACATTTATGAAACAGTTCCTCTGCATGTGGCATTTTGCTGAATGTTTCATTGATTATTACATTAAATCTTCAAAACAATACTGTGAAGCAGGCATTCTTATTGCAATTTTCAATTGTGGAATCTAAGGCTCAGAGAAGTTAAGAATCTTGTGCAAGAAATGTATAACTATAAATACATACATTTAAAAAGAAGAAAGATCTCAAATCAACAACCTGACTTTACAACTTAAGGATATAGGAGAAAAACAAATGAAACCCAAAGTTAGCTAATGAAGGAAATAATAAGGATTAAAGTGGACTAGAAAAACAATAGAGAAAAGCAATGAAACCAAAACGTGGTTCTTCAAAAAAGTTCAACGAAATTCACAACCTTTAATTAGATCGACTAAGGAAAAAAATGAGAAGATAGAAATTACTCAAATCAGAAATGAAAGTGATTACTACCAATTTTACAGAAATAGTAAGTGTTATGAGTATTATGAATAATTATATGCCAACAAGTTAGATAACCTGAATGAAATAAATTCCTAGAAACATAAAACCTTCCAAATGGAACCATGAAGAAACAGAAGATCTCAATAGACTAATAACTACTAGGGAGACTGAACCAATGAAGGCATTTGACAAAGCTCAACATTCTATCATAATAAGCACACTCAGATTATAAATAGAAGGAAACTACCTCAAATATAATAAAGGCAATATCTGAAAAGCCCAACGCTAACATCATACTCCAGGGAGAAAGACTGAAAGCTTTCCCTCTAAAATAAAAACGAGACAAGAATGCCTAGTTTTGCCACTTCTATTCTATGTAATATTGGAAGTTCTAGTAAGAGAAAGTAGGCAAGAAGAAAGAAAATAACATCCAAATCAGAAAGAAGTAAAATTAACTTTGTTTGCAGATGACAGGAACTTAAGTGTAGAAAACCCTAGAGATTAAAACAAAATTTTAGAACTAATAAACAGATTCAGTATAACTGCAGGATACTAAATCAACACGCAAAAATCAGTTGAAATCAGCTGTATTTCTTTTTTCTTTTTTCTCTGTCTCTCTCTTTCTCTCTCTCTCTCTCTTTTTTTTTTGAGACAGAGTCTCATTTTATTGCCCAAGCTGAAGTGCAGTGGCACGATCTTGGCTCATTGCAACCTCTGCCTCCCCAGTTCAAACAATTCTCCTGCCTCAGCCTCCCAAGTAGTTGAAATTACAGGCATGTGCCACCACACCTGGCTAATTTTTTTTTTTTGTATTTTTAGTAGAGACAGGGTTTCACCATGTTGGTCAGGCTGGTCTCAAACTTGTGACCCCAAATGATCTGATCACCTCAGCCTCCCAAAGTGCTGGGATTACAGGTGTAAGCCATCATGTCCAGCCAAAAAACAGTTGTATTCCTATGCACTTACAATGAACAATCTGAAAAGAAATTAGAAAAAAAATTGATTCACATTATCATCAAAAAGAATAAAGTTCTTAGGAATAAACTTAACCAAGGTGGTGAAAAAATTGTAAGCTGAAAATTAAAAACGCTGCCGAAAGAAACTAAAGAATATATCAATAAATGGAAAGAAATTCCATTTTCATAGATTGGAAGACCTAATATCATTAAGATGACAATATTAATGCAATCCCTACCAGAATCCCAGTGGCATATTTTGCAGAAATAGAAAAATCCTAAAATTCATATGGAGTCTCAGGACTCTAAATACCCAAACAATATGAAAGAATGAAGTTGGAGGACTCACATTTCCTGATTTCAGCATTTACTACAAAGCCACAGTAATCAACACAGTGTGGTACTGGCATAAAGGAATACATAGAAACCAATGGAATAGAATGGAGAGCCCAGAAACAAATGCTTGCGTTTATGGTCAAATTATTTTTGACAAGGGTACCAAGACCATTCGATAGGGAAAGGATGGTCTTTTCAACAAATGATATTGGGACAGCTGGATATCCATGAACAAGAATGAGTTGAATCTTTACTTAACACCATATAAAAATTAACCCGAAATGGATCAAAGACCTAAATGTAAGAGATAAACCTATAAAACTCTTAGAAGAAAACATAGGGGGAAAGCTTTGTGACATTGGATTTCACAGTGATTTCTTGGCTATGACACCCAAAGCACAGGCAACAAAAAAAATGGACAAATTTGACTTATAAAAAGTAAGATCTTTTCTATATCAAAGGCATTATCAAGAAAGTGAAAAGGCAACCCATGGAATGGGAGAAAATATTTGCAAATCATATATCTGATAAGGGATTAATTCTCAGAATATATAAAGAACTAATATAACTCAACAACAAAAACCCAAAAACCCAATTTAAAAATGGGCAAAGGACTAAAATAGAGATTTCTCCAAGGAAGATATACAAATGGCCAATAAGCACATGCAAAGACGCTCAACATCACTAATACTTAGAGATATGCAAATCAGAACCACAGTGATACACCACCACATACACGTTGGGATGGATTTGATTAAAAAAAAAAAAAAGAAAGAAAGAAAAGAAAACACAAAACATGTATTTTGAGGAGGTGGGAAAATTGAAACTCTTGCACATTGCTGGTGGGAGTGTGAAATGGTGCAGCCACAGTGGAAAATGGTACAGCCGTTTCTCAAAAAAATTAAGCAAAGCATTACCATTTGATGCAGCAATTCCTCTTCTGGTCATATGCCCAAAATAATGGAAAGCAGGGATTTGAAAAGATATTTATATACCCATGTTGATAGTAGCACTACTCACAATAGCCAAAATGTGGAAACAGCTCAAAAGTCCACCGAACGATAAGTCAAGAGGCAAAATGAAATATATCCACGCAATGGAAACTCATTCAATCTTAACAGGTGATAAAATAAAATGCTGAGCATTTACACAGTCATGAGACTCAAATTCTGATACATACTACAACGTGAATGTACCTTAAAGACATTATGCTAAGCGAAATGTGGCCAGACACAAAAGGACAAATTTTGTATGAGTCTATTGATGTGAGGTACTTATTAATAAAATAGTCAATTACAGACGGACAGAAGGTAGAATGATGGCTACCAGGGACTAGGGTTAGAAGGAGTGCAGAGTTACTGTTTATTGAGTGCAGAGGTTTAGCATGGTAAGTTGAAAAAGTTCTGGAAATGGATAGCGGTGATGGTTGCACAACAGTATAAATATAATTGATATCACTAAACCATACTTTTTCTGGAGACAGGGTCTCACACTGTCACCGAGGCTGGAATTCAGCGGCGCAATCAAGGCTCACTAGAGCCTCGACATTCTGGGCTGAAGTGGTCCTCCCGCCTCAGCCCACCAAGTAGTTGGAACTACAGGCCATGTGCCACCATGTTTCGCTAATTTTTTGTGAAGACAGGGTTTCACCATGTTGTGCAGCCTGGTGTTGAACTCCTGAGCTCAAGCGAGCCACCCACCTCAACCTCTCGAAGTGCTGGAATTACAGGCATCAGCCACGGTGCCCAGCCCTAAACCGTACATGTAAAATGGCTAATATGGTAAATTTCAGGTTATGAGTGCTTAACCTTTATTAATATATAGTGGCTGGTACTCTTACCCTCGCTATAAATACACACTTTGTGGCCCTGCCCCTTACCTCCCTTGCAGAGCCCCGGTGGCTGAATCTCCCTATTTCTCCAAATGTTCATCCCTAGCTGTGCTCTGTGCTGTGTCCACAGTGTCATACAGCCGGTGACTTCAGAGCCCCAGGCCACAGTTCAAGAGTCTGCCCCAGGGCTCCCTCTCTTCCCAGTTCCCTGAAGCCTGACCCAGGAGAGGCTCTGCTGTTGATTGACAGCTCAATTTAGCCAGATTCAGGACAGGTCACCCAAGCACCTTCTCCACACACCCAGGTCCCACCCGAGGTGGAGTCAGGGCAGGGCCAGTGACGAGGTGAGCCGGGAGCAGAGCAGAGAGCAGAGTCTGAGCTGCTCTTCCCTCATCCAAGGGGCTTCCTCCTCTCATCTGGGGAAAAAGTGTGAGATGGTTCAAAGCCTCCTTGTTCCTTGAAGCTCATGAATTAGGCAAAAGAACACAAAGAGGTGACAAAAAGGGATGTACTGATGACCAAGAGAACCCTTAAGGACCCTTCCTGCTTTCACCTCTGTGAAGCTCCTTCCACTACATGGGGCTTTGGGGCTGAGGGAGCCTCCTCCGCACATTCCAGGCTGGATCCATAATCAGCCATGAGAAATTACTGAAGCACAGGGAGGAGGGTCTGCAGAGACAGAGTGAGAGGGTTCAGCGGGGAGAATTGGGGATCTGCTTGTGTCCATGGGACACAGGCTGGAAAAGAAAATTTTTTTCAGCTCTTCCTTAACACCAGAGAGACCCCACCTCAAAATATGATGCCAGCGGTCCAGGGATCCATGTACCACGGACTGTGATCATCTTGACTGTGGCTATTGTGGCCAGTGGCCAATTTGTGGGCATGGCAGGTATAGGACACACTATTCTTTGCAGTGCTTTGGGGAGAAAGAGCTCTTGCATGTGTTGCAGAAGCTTTCCATCACTCAGCCAAAAATACTGTGCAGGTGGGTTGGAGGCTGCATGGATGAAGAGTCTAAGGTTTGCTCCTAACTCATAAGATATGTCTGGGGTGGAAATGGTAGGGGTGTCCAAGCCACCTGGAGCAAAGAGAATAAAGCCGTAAGTGATGTCCTCAGAGGGAAGCGGAAGCTCCTGGTCTGTGGAAGGGCCGCAGGGTCCCTCTTACCCAAATCACAATCCTGAAGTCCCAACCAAACCCTGATTGCGTTCACTGAGCCAGAGCCTGAGACATTCACCTGTTTCTCCCATCACAGGCTGTGGACCCTGAGCCTCCCAGGACAGGAGCAGCTCCTCCTCTCACATTCTTGGTCAAGGCTGGGTTTGCCCAGGTTTGCTTGGGGCAGGAAGTCACCACCAGCCTGGGTGTCTAGAGGTGAGGGTCTGTGTACTTGGACCTGAGAGGGACTAAGAGGCCTGGCCTCTGGCTGCATGGATTTGGGCTGGCAGCCTGGGCCACAGAGGAACAAAAGATACTCACAGCGGACATTCAGGATGACTGGGTCACTGCGGCTGGCACCCACTGGGTTCTGTATTTCACATTCATAGGATCCTCTGTCATTCTTTGTGACACTGAGTAGAACGATGGTCCTGTTGTCAGTGGAAAGCAGCAGCCTGGGACTGACCAGGGGGCTCTGATTGTTTACCCACCACAGGTAGGTTGTGTTCTGAGTCTCAGGTTGACAGGTTAAAGCCACAATATCCTTGTTCTCCACCGGATTGAAGTTGTTGCTGGTGATGGAGGGCTTGGGTGGCACCGCTGTGCAGGTAAGAGAGAGAAGATTGCCCTGTGTGGCACCCTTGGTTCCCCCAAGGCATCTTTCAGTCAGAGTTGGCATCTCCCACCTCTAAGCCCACTCAAGTCCTTAAAAGCCCACAGAAGGTGTGTGTATCACAAGACAGGTGCACAATGATCTGAGAGCTCAGAGACTGTGAGGCTGCCTGATTTGTCTTAGAGAAGCACAGACTTTCTCAAGTGTAATTGTGCAGCAGCGTTGGGTCATGGACAGACCCAGGACCATGAGTCACAGCCCCTGGTGCCTCTCCTGGTCCTTTCCTGATGGCTGCCTACTAGGCCCTTTGGGGTCCTCGCCTCAAATGGGCAAGAGCTGAGTTCCTTCCAGCTGAACACTCCTACACCACCCAGCCAAGGGGTGTTTCTCTGAGCCTTTTTTTTTTTTCAAGGATATCCCAGAGATGGGTGATGATAACAATGGGTGTTTGAGCAGAGGAGACCAGGAAAAAGTCTAGAGGTGAGTTTAGTACTCAGACTGCAGGGCCTCCAGGTGGGGCAGCTCTGCCTGGGTGTTTGATAGTGACTGACAAGAGCTAGCGACCACCAGGAAAGTGCAGCAGAGTCCGGAAGAAGATGGAGAAAGGGTGAGTGAGACAAGCAGGGGCTGGCTGAAAATCTGAGGATTCTAAATGACATAACAAGAACAATGAAGGCAAATTAGGAGAAGAGATGTGTGTTATGTTAGGAAATTTACAAAGAGCTCCCTGTCCCCAGCTCCTGTGGGGAGTCAGCAAAACGAAGGAAAGCCCAACACAGGCATGAGAACTGCTTTCTTCCTTTTCTCTCGACCTAAGGAAACACAACAAGAGTTTGATCAAATTCATCTAAACTAGGCAGAGTCTAAGTGAGATGCCAGTGGCTGATGCAGTTCCCATTCCAAGGGACCCCAACTTATGACAATGGTGTCATCATGAGGACACAAGTGTATGTGGAATGGACAGCAAACCCATCAGACAGCACCCACCTGGCCCGCTGCACCTGGAGGAGGTCCCGGGAATGACTGGAGGACCTGAGCCCCACAGCAAGACGAGGATGGAGTTGGTAGTAAAATGGGTGGAATGAACCCATGGGCTTTGGGGACTGCACACCTGTCCTGCCTCTGGCCCCCTGGTGAGTCAGTGTAGAGAGCGGATAGAGGAGTTGCTCATCCCTGTCCCGTGGCCAAGCATTTACACAGTCTTGAGACTCAACACCTGGGTGGCTTCTTTTTTTTTTTTAAAAGATCCAGGGATCTTGCTATGTTTCCCAGGCTGGTCTTGAACTACTGGGCTCAAGACACCCTCCTGTCTCAGTCTCCCACTGGGGTGGCTTTAGGGGCAGGGGATGAGAGGGGTGGAACATGGGTCTCAGCCCCTTGGAGGGACAGGGAACAGGTGCCAGAGCCTCCTAGGATCCTGCATCAGGTTCCAGTCTCTGAAGAGATTATGGATCATTCATTCCTTCATTCATTCCCTCCCTCCTTCATGAAAGAACTACTGAGCGAGTGTGTGTCTCACGTAGGGCCCTGGCTTGTGCAGGGTGTGAGCGGGGAGAGAAAGCAAAGTCCTCTCCTTTATCCTCCTGTGGGAGTGACACCAACACATCAGGAAACACAGGATTTCAGGTCCAGTGAGGGTAGGAGTGTGAATCTAAGGGAGAGGCCTGGACATTTCCAACACTGACTCTTATAGTTGAGGCAGGAAATTCAGTTCTAAGTAAAAACTAATTCTCCATTTGTTCCTCACTCCCTAGACCAGAATCTCCCACTTCTGGCTTGGATGCCTAGGAAGCAAGCTCTGTGGCTACAAAGACCTGGGGACTCTGATGTGACTGTCCGGTCCGTGAGACCCTGCCTCAGTGGCTGTATTTCCTTCCGCCTCAGTTTCCTTTAACAAAATGAGATAAAGCGTAAATGGTCTCTGGCTTGCCTTGTTGTCTGTGAATTCACCTTAAAATAATCGCAATTACCTGGACGAGAGCCCTGTGTAGAAGAGCTGCCCAAACAAGCAGGAGCTCTGTTTGCCCCCAGGAGTGGGTTATTTGGACCTGATTCCTGGTGTACAAAGAACTTACAGCAGAATCTTTCTTCTTCTCTTTCTCCCCCTGAGGACACTGACTCCCCTAGGACCTCTCTTAAGTTCCTCATCCAGGGGTGCTGAGGTCCTAGTAATCCTGTTCATCTGTCCTCTCCAGGCTGAGTCTCAGGTGAAGGATGAGGCTCTGTCCTTGCCCAAGTGAGTTCCTGGGGGTGACCAGGCTGGTGACCAGCTCCATAAGCCATGATCCTCAAAGAACTCAAATCCTTGCTCTCAGTCAGTTCAGCCCAGGAGGCCACAACCCAGCCCTGACACAGGTTCCTTAGGGTCACCTGGAGTCAAGGGCCCTGGGACAGGGATCTGGGACTTGTGCTTCCAGGGCTGAGCTTCTCTGTGAGGATTCCAGGGAACCCCTCAGGCCAGGCTCTGACCCAGTTCTCCAGGGTCTTTTTCAGGGGGAGGGCACAGAATCTTGGCTGAGACTGATCTCCCCCTGCCGAGTCCCCCCGCATCAGACTGTCCTTCCTCTGCAGCAAGTATCTGCAGTGTCTGGATGCAGGAAAGGGATTCTGATCTGTAGAAGTTTGTCTCCCCCATGTGTGTCCTTCACTAAATGTCCAAACCCCGACACAGGATAAAGTGTAGATGGGGACACGGGCACAACCCAGGCCTGACAATCCCATGTGTATGAAGTAGAACTGACCCCCAGCACCCAGAAGTCATGGAGGAATCACTCACAGAATACGTAGAATTGGCTGGTTACTTCTTCATTCACAAGATCTTTGTTTATAACGTGCAGGGTATAGATTCCTGCGTCATTGTGGGTGACGTTCTGGATCAGCAGGGATCCATTGGGGTATATTGTCTCTCGACCATTGTGTGCGGGCCCTGGGGCATTTTCTTGATCGTTTATTACACATCCTATAATTCGATAGTTGGCGTGC
Organism: Nomascus leucogenys; assembly: GCF_006542625.1. NCBI lineage: Eukaryota > Metazoa > Chordata > Mammalia > Primates > Hylobatidae > Nomascus > Nomascus leucogenys. The sequence goes on from NC_044397.1 coordinate 84,614,933, forward strand.
ACCCTTTCCCCTTTGTACCAGTTGTAGCCATAAAGATTCTGGGACTCATTATGGACTAGTAGAAGGACCTCCTTCCCTTCTGCAACATTGAATGGCATGACTTCAATAGTGGTCTGGGCACTGGTTGGCAGGTTCCAGAAGGTTAAAAGTGAGGCTAGGAGGGGGAGAGAGCATCAGTCAATATTGGGACCTATGTATTGGGGTGGAAAGATGGGGCCCTGGATCCTGAGCAGGTCTCTTCACCCACCCCCATCTTGAAGTTAGTGTGTGTGTGTGTGTGTGTGTGTGTGTGTGTGTGTGTGTGTGTCCTACTGGATCAATGTCAGCAGCATGACCTCTATTTCTTCAGCACCTCTGACCTTACATTTCCCTGTTCGGAATCCTCTTCCCCAGGGATCTGCAGGGCTCCCTCTACACTGCAGGACCTGTTCACATCAGGGCATCCTTGGGAGACCCCTTCCCTCACACGTTTTCTAGAGGCCCTGGGTGTTCCGTTTCTGACCTTTCCCTGCTCTATTCCCTTTAGAGCTCTTGTTAACACCCGACTTCACATTCTAGATCTCTTTGCCTGTCTGTCTTCTGCCCCATGAGAGAATGAGCTCCGTGAGGGCAGGGACTTGTGTGATCTGGATTTCACCCCAGTGCCTGGAACAGGCTGCAGGCTCCAGTAGATGAGTTCATGAGAGTTCCCAGGGCCCTCCCTCCACATCCTGGGGTTTATTTTCCAATGTCTGAGGTTGGTGGCTAGGGACAATGTTTTATGCCCTGGTTATGTTTTTATTTGAAGTGTCATATGATATAGTTATTATTATTGTGTTTCAAAATGTAGCAGTTCGTGATGATTAACCAGGAAGAGAGAACATGTGAGATTTTCTTGACCCTTTCCAATTCCAGTTCAATGTGGTTTTCCTGTTCTGGTTTCCTGTCCCTCTCTGGTGTCCTGTTCCATATTCAAGCTTCGACAGAAGCCCTTTGTCCCCTCTCAGAGCCCCATCCTCCCAAGGAGACCCCAGCCAGTCTCTCTAGCCTTCCTCCCACCCACTCCCAGGAAGTCCTCCCCTCACCTGTGAGCAGGAGCCCCTTCCAGGGGATGCACACTCTGTGTGGACAGGCTGAAAGGGACCCCATGGTCTCTGCTGCCTGCTTGTCCTCTGTGGAGAAGAACTTGGGCTCCAGGAACTCTCTTGTCAGGGCTGCTGTGACTGTCAGCTCTGCTGTCCTTCCTACCTCTGTGCTGAGCCTCCTCCCAGGGCAGGAGCCCTTTCCAAGATCACATGGTCCAGGGGTGGGGTCTCTGCTCAGGAGTCCTCTGTCCCCTCCCCTCTCATTCCTGCCTCTTTTGTCCCTCTTCCTCTTTCCCTTTTGTCTATATTCAGTTCCTGACACAAAGCTTTGAGAAGCAAGGCTGATGGACCCCTGTCCCCTGGGAGGACAACCAACCTTTCCCAGTGCTGACCTATGCCGTGTTCTGGCCTTGGGTCTGTCACACCAGGGGGATTATTTCCCTTGTGACAGAGAAACTCAGCTGGGCCTTGGGTTTCTGCTGGGATGATGCCCAGCAGGAAGGTGACAGAGGTGGCTCTGGGGGATAGAAAGGGGCTCACTGGGGGATGACTGGGGAGGGACCAGCCCTCTGTCTCCAGTGTCAGCAACCTGGCCTCTGACCCAGGCACAGAAACAAAAGACCAGGGGTCTCAGGAGGAGCTATAGCTCCTGGGTGTGGAGGGAGGTGTCTGGTGTGTCCTGGGAAGAGACAGCTGTGGTGGAGGGAGATGTGTGGCTCTGAGCTCTGCTGTCCTTGGGGAAGGCTTCAAGGAAACCCCCCCTCTCCCTGTCTTTTGGATGAGCTGTGGCTCAGGTCCTTTCCAGGTTCTACCTGACCTGGAAGCCTCTGTCTGGCTGACAGTCCTGTGGTCACCCCACCTTCCCCATGGGTGATGCCAGGAGGGAATGGGGAGCTGCACAGAAACCCTTGGCAGAGCGGGGTCCTCAGAGGCCCCAGGAAGGAAGAGGTGGGACACAGCAGGAACGTGGGGGAGACAAGAAGGGTCTGTTGGAGCAAGGAATGGAAACCAGGCTCCACCTTCACCTCCTTAGCAAGGCCAAGTTCATGTCCAGGGGAATTACAGCTGACCTTCGAACACACAGGTTTGAACTGTGTAGGTCCACTTTTACGCAGATGTTTTTGTTTTTTTGTTTGTTTGATTTTTGTTTTTTGTTTTTTTGTTTGTTTGTTTGTTTGTTGCTTTTTTTTTTATTATACTTTAGGTTTTAGGGTACATGTGCACAATGTGCAGGTTTGTTACATATGTATCCATGTGCCATGTTGATTTCCTGCACCCATTAACTCGTCATTTAGCATTAGGTATATCTCCTAATGCTGTCCCTCCCCTCCTCCCCCCACCCCACAACAGTCCCCGGAGTGTGATGTTCCCCTTCCTGTGTCCATGAGTTCTCATTGTTCAATTCCCACCTATAAGTGAGAACATGCGGTGTTCGGTTTTTTGTCCTTGCGATAGTTTACTGAGAATGATGTTTTCCAGTTTCATCCATGTCCCCACAAAGGACATGAACTCATCATTTTTTATGGCTGCATAGTATTCCATGGTGTATATGTGCCACATTTTCTTAATCCAGTCTATCGTTGTTGGACATTTGGGTTGGTTCCAACTCTTTGCTATTGTGAATAGTGACGCAATAAACATACGTGTGCATGTGTCTTTATAGCAGCATGATTTATAGTCCTTTGGGTATATATCCAGTAATGGGATGGCTGGGTCAAATGGTATTTCTAGTTCTAGATCCCTGAGGAATCGCCACACTGACTTCCACAATGGTTGAACTAGTTTACAGTCCCACCAACAGTGCAAAAGTGTTCCTATTTCTCCACATCCTCTCCAGCACCTGTTGTTTCCTGATTTTTTAATGATGGCCATTCTAACTGGTGTGAGATGGTATCTCACTGTGGTTTTGATTTGCATTTCTCTGATGGCCAGTGATGATGTTGCTTTTTTTTCCCCCGAGACAGAGTGTCGCTCTGTCGCCCAGGCTAGAGTGCAGTGGCGCGATCTCAGCTCACTACAACCTCCACCTCCCAGGTTCAAGCGATTCTCCTGCCTCAGCCTCTCGAGTAGCTGGGACTACAGGCGCCTGCCACCACGCCTGGTTAATTTTTGTATTTTTAGTAGAGGCGGGGTTTCACCATGTTGGCCAGGCTGGTCTCAAACTCCTGACTTCAAATGATCCACCCACCTAGGCCTCCCAAAGTGCTGGGATTACAGGCATGAGCTGCCATGCCCAGCCATGTGCAGATGCTTTAAGATAAAAGTTGCACTGAGTGTGTCCCCTCCTCTTGCCTCCCCTCCACCTCTTCTGCCTCTGCTATCTCTGAGACAGCAAGACCACCCTCTCCTTTCCTCCTCCTCAGCCTGCTTAACCTGGAGACAAAAAAGGATAAAAGCCTTTATGATGATCCACGGTCACTTAATGAATAGTAAATATGTTTTATCTTCCTTACGATTTTCGTAGTAACGTTTTATTTTCCCCAGCTTATGGTATTGTAAGAGTACAGTATATAATACATATAAACATGCAAAATACATTGATTTACCGTTTATGTTATCAATAAGGCTTCTGGTCAAGAGTAGAGTTTTAGTAGTTAAATTGTTGGGAAGCCAAAAGTTATACAAAGACTTTCTACGGGGTCCTCAGCACCCCTAACCCCCGAATTATTCGAGAATCAACTGCAATTTCCTGAGTGTTCTCTGTGTGCGATGTGCACCCCTGGAGGGCAAGAGATCTGTGGTCAAAGTCAGAGGCTGTTCCAGGAATGCTGACCAGGGTCCACATGGTGTGACCTCCAAGCTATAGGATCAGGTCACCCCAGATCCTGCTCATGGAGAGTCCCAGGCTGCCCAACTCCATGCAGTGCAGGATAAGCTCAAGGAGAGGACAGGAGTTGTCCAGAGAACAGCAAGTCAAGATTTGGAGAACTGTCCACCAGGGGGATAGGATGCCTCAGAAGGAGCCACCTGTCCCCAAGGTTTCAAAGGTAGGACCCAGAGAGGTGTCTCTGGGGGCTTCAGAGAGAGGACGCCAGCCTGGGAGGTGGGTCCCCAGAGTGCCCTGTGTTCCTCCATCACAGCACTGGGGATGCTGCCTCCAGGTCATCTGTGTCCCTGTCTGTCGTCTGCTCCAGGCCTCCTGGCAGGACCCAGGAGCTGGGGCAGTTCCCACCTGGAGATTCAGGCAGGGGGTTCCTTGTTCCTCTGTTATGGGAGGGGAGGCCCTGTGACCCTCAGCCTCATTGAGATGGAAGCAAAGGCAGATCCTGGGTTATCCTGTCCCCTCCCGCAGGGGAAGTTCCCCTGGGTCCCCAGGACTCCTTGGGCTGGTAAGAGGTCTCCAGAGACCACAGCCAGGAGCCCCCATCTCCAGGGACCCTCGGGGGTGGGGTGTCATCACCCGACTTCCTTGTGATCAGGTTGGGCTCTGTCCTCCCCTGGTGGTCACTCCATCTGGGATGGAGGATCCAGAGTCTGCAGCAGGTCAGGTATCTTTGTGAGAAGAGGAAGGACATAGGCTGCTGGCCCAGGCCCCCTGGGAGACGTGACGTGACTCACAAGTCAGAGATGGGGAGGGGGTGTCTGGGACAAGTCAGACTGTTCTGGGATGAGTCAGATTCTGACCCCTCTCTGTTAGAAGCCCCTGTCCTCCCTCTTGAAGCTCTGAGGGTTCAGGCCCTGTCCCTGGGGCAGCCTCGGGCACTTGTTGGCCTCCTCCCTTGCTGGCACCAGTGCCTCTGTGTCCACAAAGAACAGACCCTGACTCCAGGGGTCACACAGAGGTGATGTGCTTCTGTTGTGTGACCACTCACGCATTTAGCCAGTATTTGTTGAGCATCTGTTGTATGTCAGACACTGGACTGGGCCCTGGGATTCCACAAAGAGTAGGACAGACGTGGCCCCTGTGCTCCCGGAGTTTCCCAGTAACAGGGAGACAGGTGCTCAGTGAACCTCATGGGACTGAAGAGCTAATGATAATGAGAGAAGGGCTGTGAAAGGACTCTGAGGATCACAGGGAGCTGCCCTGGGAGATGTCCTTTCGGCTGAGCCCCAGGGAGGAGGGGATGTGGGGGCAGGAGCTGCCCGCAGAAGTTGTGACTTGGTGGGCGGCCGCCGGACTGCAAGGAGATGCTGACAGAGTGCGTCTGGGGAGCCTGGAGGGCGAGGAGGAGGTGGGTCGAGGTGATCCTGGTGAGGGTAGACCCTGAGGGGCTGTGGTCCAGCTGAGGGACGTCAGCGGACCCTGGGGAGGCTCCAGGCCGGAAGGGACTCTGCCGCCCTCTGGGGGACAATGAGGAAAGTGTAGACGGAAAAATCAGGATAGGTTTAACTCAACATGATCATTAAGCATTGATCACGTTTGCTTGATGCTTTAAATTCTAGATATCTCTCACGCAAGCTCTTCTCTAGTCTACCCCCAACAAATCATCAAAATCAGATTTGTGGTCTTATGTCAGGCCAAGTTCTGTGTGCACTTAGGGGAATCCCGCACAGTATTCACACCTGAGGGCCGGCTGGAGCATGTGTGGGTAGGAGGGAGGATTCATGTCCGTGTATCCTCACAAGAGCCACGGTGTCCAGGTGGATAAGGCTCCACTTGACCCCAAAAGTCCTCAGAACAAGGAAGCAGAGCCTGATGAAATCAGAATCCAGGGGTGGGGCTGGGGCTCTGTACGTCCCCTCCCTCCGTCTCTCTCTCTGGGGAGTTCCCACTCCTCTCCCTCAGCAGAATTCTTGGGTCTCCTCATATGAAGAAACGTGGTGGGTCCTTACAGACCCACCCAGAGATTTTTTAGCAGAGACATCAGGTTTCAGTGTCAGGGGCACCTGTCACCCCTCAGGCCTCCCCACACCCCTCCTCAGAGACAGATATAAATATATCTGTATATACCTTCAGTGTGTTAGTATCTATGAATAAGTAGAGTTTCTTGCAAGCAGCATATGCTTGGATCATGTTTTTCACCTGTTTCATATTTTTTCAATTTGTTTCACCAATCCGTATCTTTTAAGTGGAGCATTTAATCCATTTACATTCGAGGTTCATATTGACATGTGAGGTTTTCTTTCTGTCATAATGATAATTGTCAGCTAGCTACTTTGTAGCTTGTTTCTTTTTTTTAATTTATAGACTTTTCATTTCTGCTTAGAACTCCTTCAAGCATTTCTTAAATTCCCTCAGGATTTGTTTCTGGGAAAAACTTTATTTCTCCATTTTGAAGCTTGTTCTTGCAGGATAAAAAAATTCAAAGTTGATGTTTATTGTTGTTTTTTTCTTTAAGTACTTTGAAAATAGATTCCCAATCCCTTCCGGCTTGTAGGGATTCTGCAGAGAAGTCTACTGCTAGTCTGATGGGGTTTCCTTTATAGGTGATTAAACACTTTTCTCCTGCTGATTTTAGGATTTTTTCCTTCATGTTGAACTTAGACAGCCTGATAACTATAGCTGTGGTGAGGTCCTTCTTGCAATGTATCTGCCTGCTGTTATTTAAGCCTTTTCTATCTGAATGCCTAGATGTCTTGCTAGACTAGCTAAGTTTTCCTCAATAATTTCCTCAAATAGGTTGACCAAACTTTAAGGTTTTTCTTCTCCCTCAGAAATACCTATAATTCCTAGGTTTGGATGTTTTACTTAGCCCCATGCCTCTCAAAGGTTTCGTTCCTTTTTAAATTTTTTTTCTTTATTTTTGTCTGACTGGATTAATTCTAAAGATCTGTCTTCATGTTCTGAGGTTCTTTCTTCTGCTTGGTCTGGTCTGTTGTTAAAGCTTTCAACTGCATTTTGTAATTCCTTCAATTATTTTTTTTATTTCCAGAAGCTCCATTTGTTTGTTTGTTTAATATCTATCTTTTTGGTAAATTTCTCTTTCATATCCTGAATTGATTTTCTGATTTCTTTGCATTCGTTTTCATATTTATCTTGGATCTAATTGAGCTTCTAGAAAAGCAATATTTTGAATCCTTTATCTGGTATCTTAAAGATTTTATTTTCATTAGAATCTATTGCTGGATAGTTAGTGTGATCTTTTTGGGGTGTTATCCTGTTTTTTCATGTTTCCAGAATTGTTACACTGGTTCCTTCTCATTTGTAGAAACTGTCACTTCTTTTTATTTTTGAATTTACTTTTGATGGAACTTTTTTCTTGAAATTGCGATTATATTGCATGTTGAGTAGGGTCATTTGGCTTTCCTTTTGGGTGCTTTCAATGGCAGACACTCTATATGAATTCTTTGGTTATAGATAGCCTTAGCGTGGTGGCTATTTCAAATGCCAGTGACTGTAGCAGTGCATCAGGTATGTGAGCAAACTCATGGCCTCCTGCAGAACTAGAGTGGCAGAGATCTCAAGAACCTCATCTTGTTCCCAAGTTCCATGCACTTGATTGTCAAATTTTGCATTAGGTTTAGAAGATCAGCTTCCAAGCCATTAGGTGTCACTTAGAGATAAAGAGCCAGCTGCAGGCCAGGCTCAGTGGTTCACGCCTGTAATCCCAACACTTTGGGAGGTCAGGGCGAGCAGATCACCTGAGGTCAGGTTCGAGGCCAGCCTGGCCAACATGGTAAAACCCCGTCTCTACTAAAAATACAAAAATTAGCCAGATGTGGTGGTGCATGCCTGTAATCCCAGCTACTCGGGAGGCTGAAACAGGAGAATCACTTGAACCCAGGGGACAGAGGTTGCAATGAGCTGAGATCACACCATTGCACTCCAGCCTGGGTGACAAAAGTGAAACTCCATCTCACAAAAAAAGAGAGAGAGAGAGAGAGCCAACTGCAGTACCGCAGTGATAGCAGTGGGGTTTATGCTTTGTTTGCCAGAAGAAGCTTTTTAGTGCTTTAGAAAGTGAGCTAGTCTGTCTAACCCAAGTGACCTGGGCTCCATACTCAGCCCCAGAAGTGAAGGGTGAAACTGGGTGGAGCCAAACCAGGCAAGCCTACCCTCAGGCCTCCCAAAGGCTTGAGGACCATTAGACCCAGGACCCATTACTTCTAGGATAAGGAGGGTACAAACACCAGATCCAACCATGGTCTGGGGGACAGCTGTCAAATGCTTAAAAATATACCTGGGAGAGGAGCAGACAAACTATCACTGCCCCATGTTCTCTGAACAGAAACAGAGAGGCAACCCAAAGTCCAAATCCAGGTGAGCAGGTGCACCAAATGCTCGGAGATATGACCAGGCAAGAAGTGAAGGAACCACCCCTACACCAAATGTTTTGCATAGGAATGAGAAGGGGGTTGCTTATGCTCCCAATCCAGGAGAATGCATTTGGGATCTGCCTTCTTCTCACTCCTTGGTTATCAAGACTAAGCAACCAGGATTCCAGATTTGGGGAAAGACAAGTTTATTTGTGGAGGCCAGTGATGACAATCCCACCAGGGCCTAGGTGAAGAGGGCAGGAAGGCTTGAGACACTGGGGGCTGAGTGAAAACCACAATCATGATCTGCACCATCCGTAGATGCTCCTTCATTGCTCACCTTTCTGTTGATATCAGATGGTCCCATTTTCTGTGCCTTCACAGAAGGACACAGGCTAGGAGCTGTGCATGGCCTTCATCCCTGGGGCCATGTGACGACAGCAGGTGGGAAAGATCATGGGTCCTCCTGGGTCCTGCAGGACCAGAACATTCATCACCCATACTGACCTCATAGATGGGAATGGCTGCCCTGGGGCTGGGCCAACGGGGCCTGGGCAGGGGAGAAAGGATGTCAGGGGACAGGGAGAAAGGGTCATCGAGACCCAGCCTGGAAGGTTCTTGTCTCTGACCATCCAGGACTTATTTCCTTGCATCTACCCTTGGTCATTTTCCCTCAGCAATGACCAGCTCTGCCTCCTGAGCTCAGCCTCCCAACCGGGACACAGCACCCCAGTCCCTGGCCTGGCTGCATCCACCCCACACCCTGATAACCCAGGATCCATTACTTCTAGGGTAAGGAGGGTCCAGGAGACAGAAGCTGAGGAAAGGCCTGAAGAAGTCACATCTGTCCTGGCCAGAGGGGAAAAACCATCAGATGCTGAACCAGGAGAATGTTGACCCAGGAAAGGGACCGAGGACCCAAGAAAGGAGTCAGACCACCAGGGTTTGCCTGAGAGGAAGGATCAAGGCCCCAGAGGGAAAGCGGGGCCGGCTGCATGTGCAGGACACTGGGGGAGCATATGTGTCTTAGATTCTCCCTGAACTCAGTGTCCCTGCCATGGCCAGACTCTCCACTCAGGCCTGGACATGCTGAAATAGGACAATGGCCTTGTCCTCTCTCCCCACCATTTGGCAAGAGACATAAAGGACATTCCAGGATATGTCTTCCTGGCAGGTCCAGGTTCTCTGTCTCACACCTCAGGGACTGCAGTTACTGCATCAGCCATGGTAGGTGCTGATCTCACCCAGCCTGTCCAGGACCTTCCACTCTCCACTTTGTGACCATGTCCAGGACCACCCCTCAGATTCTGAGCCTGCAAATACCCCCTTGCTGGGTGGGTGGATTTAGTAAACAGTGAGCCCCTATCCAGCCCCCAGAGCCACGTCTGTCACCTTCCTGCTGGGCATCATCCCACCTTCCCAAGCACTAAAGAGCATGGGGAGACCCGGCCAGCTGGGTTTCTGCATCACGAAGAAAAGAATTCCCTAGGTTTGGATCCCCAGGGCTCTGTGTATGGAGCTGAAAGACCTGAGGCCAGGAGATAGCAGAGGTCAGCCCTGGGGAGTGTGGGTCATCCTCCCAGGGGACAGGGGCACACCAACCTTGCTACTGAAAGGGCCTCCCCAGGACAGCGCTATCAGCCCCACCTGAGAGCTTTGCTAAACAGCAGTCAGAGGAGGCCATGGCAGTGGCTGAGCTCCTGCTCCAGGCCCCAACAGACCAACAGCACAATGCAGTCCTTCCCCAATGTCACAGGTCACCAAAGGGAAACTGAGGTGCTACCTAACCTTAGAGCCATCAGGGGAGATAACAGCCCAATTTCCCAAACAGGCCAGTTTCAATGCCATGAAAATGACCTCTCTGCTCTCATCCTTCCCAAAATAGGATGCTGATTCTCCCCCACCATGGATTTCTCCCTTGTTCTGGGAGCCTTTCCTGCCCCCTGTGATCTGGGCACTCCTGACACACACCTCCTCTCTGGTGACACATCAGGGTCCCTCACTGTCAAGCAGTCCAGAAAGGACAGAACCTTGGACAGTGCCCATCTCAGCTTCACCCTTCCTCTCTCACAGGGTTCAGGGCAAAGAATAAATGGCAGAGGCCAGTGAGCCCAGAGATGGTGACAGGCAGTGACCCAGGGGCAGATGCCTGGAGCAGGAGCTGGCGGGGCCACAGGGAGAAGGTGACTCAGGAAGGGAAACCCAGAAATGGGCAGGAAAGGAGGACACAGGCTCTGTGGGTCTGCAGCTCAGGGTGGGACTATGAGTGTGAAGCCATCTCAGCAAGTAAGGTCAGGTCCCATGAATGAGAGTGGGAGCATGTGGCTTCCTGCTCTGTGTATGGGGTGGGGGATTCCATGCCCCATAGAACCAGATGGCCAGAGTTCAGCTGGAGAAGAAGCAGGACAGGGGATCCCCAGGATAGGAGGACCCCAGTGTCCCCACCCAGGCAGGTGACTGATGAATGGGCATGCAGGGCCCTCCTGGGCTGGGCTCTCCCTTTGTCCCTTGGGATTCCCTGAAGGAACATCCGGAATCCGACCACATCTACCCGGTGGGTTCTGGGGATTCCATGTAAAGCCAGGAGCTTGTGTTGCTGGGAGGGGTCATGGCATGTGCTGGGGGTACCCAAGAGAGAAGCCTGAGGGCAGGCAGGACCTGGTCTGAGGAGGCATAGGAGCCCAGATGGGGAGATGGATGTCAGGAGAGGCTGCCCCATCAGGGAGGGTGATAGGAATGGGGGGTCTGTGGGAGTGGGCACGTGGGATTCCCTGGGCTCTGCCGAGTTCCCTCCCATAGTCACAACCTGGAGACACTGCCCAAGAAGGGGAGCCTTTGCCCAGCCAGATGCTGCTGGTTCTGCCCATCCCCTACCCTCTCTGCTCCAGCCACTCTGGGTCTTTCTCCAGATTCCCTGGACAGCCCTGGCCTCGACCTATTCCCTGAGAGGTGTTGGGAGAAGCTGAGTCTCTGGGGACACTCTCATCAGGGTCTGAAAGGCACATCAGGAAACATCCTTGGTCTCCAGGACTGGGCAATGAGGATAGGGACCCAGCTCCTCCCTTTGCCACTGAGAGGGTCAACCCTGGGTGGCCCTCTGCATCTGTGACTTCTGCATCTGTCCCAGTCACCCTGAAACCAAAACAAAACCCCAGCCCCAGGCCCTGCAGGTACAGTACATGTGGGGACAGTCTGTACCCAGGGGAGGCCAGTTCTCTCTTCCTGGGAGACCAGGCCTCAGGGCTATGCCTGGGGCAGGCGAGGGCAGCACGTGCCTGTCCTTGAGAACTCAGGACCTTGAGGGTCTCTGCTCTGTGAGGCACAGCAAGGATACTTCTGTCCAGAGATGAAAGCAGTTCCTGCCCCTCCTCTGACCTCCTCCTCCTTCCCAAATCTCAACCAACAAATAGGTGTTTCAAATCTCATCATCAAATCTTCATCCATCCACATGAGAAAGCTTAAAACTCAATGGATTGACAACACCAAGAGTTGGAACAACTGGACATGGAGATGTTGCTTATGGAAATTTAGATGTGTTCAGCTATCGGGCAGAAGAATCTGTGTCAAATTCCAGCATGGTTCAGAAGAAGCAAAAAGTGTCACAGTCCAAATGTGCAACAGTGCAGGGGATAAAACTGTGGTGCATTCAAACTGAGGGATATTTTAGAACATGAGAAAGGAAGGAATTGCTGCTGCACGGAACATGGATGATCTCACACATAGAGTTGAAAGAAAGGAGTAAATCGCAGAGTAGAAAATGATCATTAATTCCACCTCTATAAAGTTTCCAAGAGGAAAACCCAACTCTGCTGCTAGAGATCAGAATGGAGGTGACCTGTGCCTTGCAATGGCTGTGAGGGTCACGGGAGTGTCACTTAGTGCAGGCAATGTGCAGTATCTTATTCTGGGAGGGGCTTTCATGAACACACAGGAATGCAGACATTACTGCTATGTTCATTTTACTTCACCGGAAAAGAAGTATATAATCAGCTGGGCGCAGTGGCTCACACCTGTAATCCCAGCACTTTAGGATTGTGGGCAAATCACCTGAGGTCAGGAGTTTGAGACCACCCTGGCCAACATGGTGAAACCCCAACTCTACTAAAAATACAAAAATTAGCTGGGCATGGTGGTGTGTGCCTGTAATCCCAGCTACTCGGGAGGCTGAGGCTGGAGAATCGCTTGGACCCAGGAAGCGGAGGTTGCGGTGAGCCAAGATCGTGCCACTGCACTCCAGCTTGGGTGACATAGCCAGACTCCGCAAGAAAAAAAAAAAAAAAAAGTATAAAATCTCTTTGGGTTAAACAAAAAAAGATCCACAAAACAAAGACCAGCTCTTATCAAACTTACACAACTCTGCCAGAGAACAGGAAATACAAATACTCATTAACTCACTTTTGTGGCAGTAAAAACTTCATGTCAAAAGCAGACCAGGACACAATGAGGAAGTAAAATCGCAGGCCTTACTTGGGTATAGAGAGGGAAAATCCACAAATAAAACATTACCAAAAGGAGCCAGGATTTACTGCGTTGAGTTCATTCCCCAGGTATGCAAGGTGATTTTAACACCTGAAAATCAATCATTGCCTTTACTACATAGACAGATTAGCTAGAAAAAAATTACAACTAGCAGAACAGAAGCAATTTGGCCTTGCCTAAATTTCCACATCATTCCATCATGATGGAGACAGTGCAGACGCCAATAACAAATAATAAAAAGAGGGACCTCTGTCACCTGGTAAACATGTCCACACAGCTCTGCAAGCACCCGTCTTCCCAGTGAATCACTGTAACCTCCCCTTTAATCAGCCCCAGGCAAGGCTGCCTGCAATGGCCACACAGGCTCCAACCCATGGGCCTCAACCTCCCGCAGAGGCCCTCCTTTTGCCACCCCATGGGGAGAGCGTGAGGGCAGGGCAGAGCCCTCTGATGCCCACACATGGCAGGAGCTGAGGCCAGAGCCATGGGGGCTGGAGAGCAGAGCTGCTGGGGTCAGAGCTTCCTGAGGACACCCCGGCCTAAGGGAAGGCAGCTCCCTGGATGGGGGCAACCAGGCTCTGGGCTCCGACCTCAGAGCCCACATGGGAGGGGCCGGCACTCTAGGCCTTTCCTAGGGTGACTCTGACGGGACCCTGACACGACAGGATCCCTGAATGCACCCGAGATGAAGGGCCACCATGGGATCCTGTTCTTGTGGCAGATCAGGAGAGAGTGGGACACCATGCCAGGCTCCCATGGCCTGGCTGCAACTGACCCAGACCACTCCCCTGCATGCATCAGCCTCAGTAAGTCACATGGCCAAGCCCAGGACCAATGTGGAAGGAGGGAAACAGCATCCCCTTTAGTGACGGAACCCAAGGTCAGTGCAAAGAGAGGCCATGAGCAGTTAGGAAGGGTGGTCCAACCTACAGCACAAACCATAGTCTATCATAAGTAGAAGCCCTGCTCCATGACCCCTGCATTTAAATAAATGTTTGTTGAATGAGTCAAATTCCCTCACCCTGAGAGCTCACCTGTGTGCAGGCCCATCACACACACAAACACACACACACACACACACAGGGAAAGTGCAGGATCCTGGACAGCACCAGGCAGGCTTCACAGGCAGAGCAAACAGCATAAATGAGCCATGCAGTGCCCTGGGCCCCATCAGCTCAGAGACCCTGTGAGGGCTGAGATGCGGCTAGGCAGAGGGGAGACTTAGAGAGGGTGGGGCCTCCAGGGAGGGGGCTGCAGGGAGCTGGGTCCTGCCCTCCAGGGAGGCAACAGCACTGTTCCCAACAGAGAGCCCATCTTCCTGCAGCAGCTGCACAGACGCAGGAGCCCCCATGCCTGCCCTGGGCCAGGGTGTGGATTCCAAATTTCATGCCCCAATGGGTGGGACTGAGGTTGACAGTGACATCCAAGGGGAATCTGTGATTCCAAACTTAAACTACTGTGCCTACAAAATAGGAAATAACCCTACTTTTTCTACTATCTCAAATTCCCTAAGCACAAGCTAGCACCCTCTAAATCAGGAAGTTCAGTCACTCCTGGGGTCCTCTCATGCCCCCACTCTGACTTGCAGGTGCACAGGGTGGCTGACATCTGTCCCTGCTCCTCCCTTCAGCTCAACTGCCACCCGTCCTGGGGGTGACTGATGGTCAGGACAAGGGAGCCTAGAGCTGGCCCCATGACTGACACGAAGGCGGGACTTGGCCTCCATTCTGAAGACTAGGGGTGTCAAGAGAGCTGGGCGTCCCACAGAGCCGCACAAGATGACGGGGACAGAGGGTGACACAGGGCTCAGAGCTTCAGACGGGTTGGGAGGCTCAGCTGAGAGTTCAGGGACAGACCTGAGGAGCCTCAGTGGGAAAGAAGCACTGAAGTGGGAAGTTCTGGAATGTTCTAGACAAGGCTGAGTGCTCTAAGGAAATGCTCCCATCCCTGATGTAGACTGCAGCACTGGACGGGCTGTGCACCTCCCCGCTGCCCATCCTCTCACAGCCCCTGCCTCTAAGGACACAACTCCTGCCCTAACGTGCATCCTTCCTATCTCACTCCACACAAAAGGGCCTCTGGGGTCCCTCTCCTGCATTGCAAGGAGTGGAGGTCACGTTCCCAAAGACCACCCAGCAACGGGGTCCTACGGAGGTGGGGTTGGGAGGATCACATGTCCCCCCATGCCCAGGGGACTGACTCTGGGGGTGATGGATTGGCCTAGAGGCCACTGGTCCCCTCTGTTCCTGAGGGGAACCTGCACCCTGGAGGCTGCCACATCCCTCCTGATTCTTTCAGCTGAGGGCCCTTCTTGAAATCCCAGGGAGGACTCATTCTCCCACTGGGAAAGGCCCAGTGTGGACGGTTCCACAGCAGCCCAGCTAAGGCCCTTGGACACAGATCCTGAGTGAGAGAACCTTTAGGGACAGAGACGCACGGCCATGTCCCCAGTGCCCACACAGAGCAGGGGCATCTGGACGCTGAGTGTGTAGCTCCCGTGACTGAACCCAGCCCCTCCCCAGTGACGTGAGCCCTGGGGTGGCTCCAGGTCTCCAGTCCATGCCACCACAATCTCCAGATTGAGGGTCCTCCCTTGAGTCCCTGATGCCTGTCCAGGAGCTGCCCCCTGAGCAAATCTAGAGTGTGGAGGGCTGGGATTGTGGCAGTAAAAGCAGCCACATTTGTCTCAGGAAGGAAAGGGAGGATGTGAGCTCCAGGAAGGGCGACGGTGTCCTCCAGTGGGCGCCTCCTGTTAATGAGCAAAAAGGGGCCAGGAGAGTTGAGAGATCAGGGCTGGCCTTGGACTAAGACTCAGGTGGAGAGGACTGAGGTGCAAAGAGGGGGCTGAGGTAGGGGAGTGGTCGGGAGAGATGGGAGGAGCAGGTAAGGGGAAGCCCCAGGGAGGCCGGGGGAGGGTATGGCAGAGCTCTCCACTCCTCAGCATTGACATTTGGGGTGGTCGTGCTAGTGGGGTTCTGTAAGTTGTAGGGGTTCAGCACCATCTGGGGACTCCACCCACTGAATGCCAGCAGGACTCCCTCCCCAAGCTCTAACAACCAACAGCATCTCCAGACTTTGCCAAATGTCCCCTGGAGAGCAAAATTGCCTCTGGCAGAATCACTGATCTACGTCAGTCTCTAAAAGTGACTCACCAGCGAAATCCTTCACCTCTTGGGAGAAGAATCACAAGTGTGAGAGGGGTAGAAACTGAAGACTTCGATATCTTTCCGAAAGAGTTTTACTTAATCAGCAGTTTGAAGTCCCAGGAGAAGATACATTTAGAGTGTTTAGAGTTGATGCCACATGGCTGCCTGTACCTCACAGCAGGAGCATAGTGGGTTTTCCAAGGGCCTGTAACCACAACCGGAATGACACTCATTGGTTACATTTCAAAGTGGGATGTGGGGAATTCTGTAGACTTTGGAAAGAGAAATGTATGACTTGAGCCCACAGCCTAAGGCAGTGGACAGTCCACTTTGATGCTCTCGCCATCTAGGAGACATCTCAGCCATGAACATAGCCACATCTGTCATTAGAAAACATGTTTTATTAAGAGGAAAAATCTAGGCTAGAAATGCTTTATGCTCTTTTTTCTCTTTATGTTCAAATTCTTATACTTTTAGATCATTCCTTAAAGAAGAATCTATCCCCCTGAGTAAACGCAATCACTGACTGGATAGTGTTGGTGTCTCACTCCCAGCCCCTGTGTGGTGACAGTGTCCTGCTTCCCCAGCCCTGGGACCTCTCTGATTCCTGAACGCTTTGGGTGCTCCCTCATTAGGAGGAAGAGAGGAAGGGTGTTTTTAACATTCTCACCATTCACTCATCCACCTCTTAGACACTGGGAAGAATCAGTTGCCCACTCTTGGATTTGATCCTCGAATTACTGACCTCTATTTCTGTCCCTTATCCATTTCAACAATGTGACAGGCCTAAGAGGTGCCTTCTGCATGTGATTTTTGAGGAGAAGTTTCTCAAGATAAGTTTTCCTCACACCTCTTTGAATTACCTCCACCTGTGGCCCCATCACCATTACCAGCAGCATTTGGACCCTTTTTCTGGTAGTCAGATGCTTTCCACCTCTTGGGGGAAATGTGACTCTACTCTGTATACAGGAATAAGCAGAGGAAATAGAAAAAGAGAAACTGCATTACTATTCAGAGAGAAGAAGACCTTTATGTGAATGAATGAAAGTCTAAATCCTGAGAGAGCCCACATAAAATTATTACCAGTGCTAAAACTACAAAAGTTACATTAACAGTAAACTAGAATAATAAAACATGGATCACAGTTGCTGGTAAAGCTAAATCAGATATTTTTTTCTTAGAAAAAGCATCCCATGTGTATTGCAGTGATGACAGGAGTGCCCTTCAGTCAATATGCTGCCTGTAATTTTTGTTCCCTGGCAGAATGTATTGTCCTTTCTCCCTTTAAATCTTAAATGCAAAACTAAAGGCAGCTCCTGAGCCCCCTCCCCAAAGTTAGCTGTCTGCAACCAGCCCCACGAAGAGCAGAGGCCTGAGCTTCCCTGGTCAAAATAGGGGGCTAGGGAGCTTAACCTTGCTCGGTAGAGCTGTGTTCCCAGAATGTTGCTCCTGTTCCCAGGGGCACCAGCCTGGAGGGTGGTGAGCCTCACCGGTGCCCTGATGCTTACCTTGTGCCCTCACACCAATGGTCACTGGAACCTTGAACACTTGGCTGTCGCCCGGATCTGCAGATGTCAGGAACTTCTGGAAGTCAAATTACTGCCCACTCCTCCAGGGCAGATACCCGTGAACATCCAAAATCACGCCACAGAACCCTGCCTGGGATCTACAACATGTATGGACTGTGAGCACCAGGTCCAGCCCTGAATCTGTGACCAGCTGCCAAGATGCCCCTAACTGGGATCCACCAATCACTGCACATGGCAGGCAGCGAGGCTTGGAGGTGCTTTGCCACAAGGCAGCCCCAATTTGCTGGGAGTTTCTTGGCACCTGGCAGTGGTGAGGAGACTTGGGACCCTCAGGATTACTCCCCCTAAGCATAGTGGGGACATTTCTGCATCCCCAGCAGGTGCCCAGCTCTTCAGAGCTTCTCTCTCTGAGGTTCACCCAGACCCCTGCACCAGTGAGACCATGCTGAAGCCTCAGAGACAGAGATGGAGCTTTGATCAGGTGCCACTCTTCCTTGAGGGCCAGGGCAGGGAGAGCAGGAGGCAGCACCAGGAGCGGGAACACCAGTGTCTAAGCCCCTGATGAGAACAGGGTGGTCTCTCCCATGTGCCCATATCGGGCCTGTCAACAGAATCCTCCTTCTGCAGTGACAATGCCTGAGAGGACGACATGCTTTCCAGACTAATGTGCAGCCATATGCCCATCTACCCCCTGCCTACTGCAGGACAGCACCAACCCAGGAGCTGGGAAGCTGGGAGAAGACATGGAATATCCACGGCCTCTCACCTTCCTCCAGTCCAGTGGGCACCATTTGTGCCTAGGACACCCACCTGCGGGCCCCAGGCTCTTAAGAGTTAGGTCACCTAGGTGCCTCTGGGAGGCCTAGGCAGGAGAATTGCTTGAACCCAGGAGGCAAAGGTTGCAGTGAGCCGAGATCACACCACTGCAGTCCAGCCTGGGTGACAGAATGAGACTCTGTCTCAAAAAAAAAAAAAAAGAGATAGCATCAGTGGCTACCAAGGACTAGGGGCAGGGGAAGGTGGAGCGTTAATGATTAATAGTATGAAGCTTCTATGTGAGATGACAAAAATTTTCTGGAAAAAAAAATATAGTGGTGAGGATGTAGAATATTGTGAATGTAACTAATGGCATTTAATTGTACACTTAACATGATTAATGTGGCATATTTTATCTTATGTATTTAACTACCTCTAAGAAACACTGGGAGAGGGAAAGCCGTGTGAAATACACCCATCCTAATCAGATAGTCCTCATTGTATCCATGTACAGGCCCTTCGTGACCTTCTGCACAAGAATAACCAAGGATTTAAGGATGTGAGGCTTCGCAGCCAACTGCAGGTGCACAACATAAATTTATCTGCAAAGAGACTGAGAGTTAAGCTGGGGGAACAAACCTCAGCACTGCCAGGACACACACCCTTCTCATGGATTCTGACCTTATGTGACCCGGCCCACTGTCCAGATCTTGTTGTGGGGCTGGGACAAGGGAGGTCATGAAGCCTGTCCCCGGGGCACTCGTGAGCACACGAGACCCCCCCCCCCCATTAAGTCTCCACACACAGCTCTGACCAACAGGCATTGTGAGGAGGACTCTAGAGCGGGCTCAGGGATCACACCAGAGAATCAGCTACAGAGAGGAAGACGGGGCTGGAGGAGCTGATGGATGACACAGAGCAGGGTCCCTGCAGTCCACAGGTCCAGCTCACCCTGGAGTACGTGCCCCCTCCCCCTGATCCAGGCATCCCTGACACAGCTCCCTCCGAGAGCCTCCTCCCTGGTGACACATCAGGGTCCCTCACTCAAGCTGTCCAGAGAGGGCAGCACCTTGGACAGCGCCCACCCCACTTCACTCATCCTCCCTCACAGAGCTCAGGGCTCAGGTCTCAGAACAAATGGCAGAGGTCAGTGAGCCCAGAGATGGTGACAGGGCAATGATCCAGGGACAGCTGCCTGGAACGGGAGCAGGTGAAGCCACAGATGGGAGAAGATGGTGCAGGAAGAAAAACCCAGGAATGGGCAGGAGAGGAGAGGAGGACACAGGCTCTGTGGGGCTGCAGCCCAGGGTGGGACTGTAAGCGTGAAGACATCTCAGCAGGTGAGGCCAGATCCCATGAACAGGGAAGCAGCTCCCACCTCCCCTGATGCAGGGACACACAGAGTGTGTGGTGCTGTGCCCCCAGAGTCGGGCTCCCCTTTTCTGGTCCCCAGGGAGTGAGAAGTGAGGTTGACTTGTCCCTGCTCCTCTCTGCTCCCCCGACATTCACCTTCTCCTCATGCCCCTCCCTCTCTAATATGATTTGGATCTATGTCCCCACCCAAGTCTCATGTCAAATTGTAAACCCCAGTGTTGGAGGTGGGGCCTTGTGAGAAGTGATTGGATAATGCGGGTGGATTTTCTGCTTTGATGCTGTTTCTGTGATAGAGATCTCACATGATCTGGTTGTTTAAAAGTGTGTTGCGCCTCTCCCCTCTCTGTGTCTCTCTTACTCATGCTCTGCCATGTAAGACGTTCCTGTTTCCCCTTCACCGTCCAGAATGATTGTAAGTTTCCTGAGGCCTCCCCAGGAGCAGAAGCCACTATGCTTCCTGTACAACTGCAGAATGATGAGCGAATTAAACCTCTTTTCTTTATAAATTACCCAGTCTCAGGTATTTCTTTATAGCAATGTGAGGACAGACTAATACAATCTTCTACTCCCAGATCCCCGGACAGCGCTCAGCCCCAGACATCACTGCCCCTGGGGGCATGCACAGTGCAGCCTCCTGCAGACAAAAACAAAGTCACAAAAGGTGACAAAAATCTGCATCTGGGGACATCCGATTGTGAAAGAGGGAGGACAGTACACTTGGAGCCACAGAGACTGGGGCTCACCGAGCTGAAACCTGGTAGCACGTTGGCATAACATGTGCATTACCCGTGTTCAATGTCTAGAGATCAGTGTTGAGTAAAACAGCCTAGTCTGGGGCCGCTGCTGTCCCCACTTCCCTCCCCGTCCACCAGAGGGCGGCAGAGTTCCTCCCACCCTGGAGCCTCCCCAGGGGCTGCTGACCTCCCTCAGCCGGGCCCACAGCCCAGCAGGGTCCACCCTCACCCGGGTCACCTCGGCCCACGTCCTCCTCGCCCTCCGAGCTCCTCACACGGACTCTGTCAGCTTCTCCCTGCAGCCTGGCGGCCGCCCACCTGAGGCCTCTCCCTCTGCAGGCAGCTCCTGTCCCCCACACCCCCTCCTTCCCCGGGCTCAGCTGAAAGGGCATCTCCCTGTGATCTCCAGGACAGCTCAGTCTCTCACAGGCTCCGACGCCCCCTGTGCTGTCACCTCACAGCCCTGTCATTACCATTAACTCCTCAGTCCCACGAAGTTCACTGAGAGCCTGTCTCCCTGTTACAGGAAAACTCTGTGACGGGGCCACGTCTGTCCTGCTCTCTGTGGAATCCCAGGGCCCAGCCCAGTGCCTGACACGGAACAGATGCTCCATAAATACTGGTTAAATGTGTGGGAGATCTCTACAAAGAAGCATATCACCTCCGTGTGGCCCCCAGCAGTCAGAGTCTGTTCATGTGGACACAGGGGCACTGGCACCAGCACGGGAGGAGGCCAGCAAGTGCCCGCGGCTGCCCCAGGAACGAGGCCTCAACCCCCAGAGCTTCAGAAGGGAGGACAGAGGCCTGCAGGGAATAGAACCTGGGCCGGCCTGACCCTGCAGCCTAATCCAGAGTTCAGGGTCAGCTCACACCACGTGGACCCTGGTCAGCATCCCTAGGGCAGCTCCAGACAAGGCCGCGGGTCTCCTCTTGCCCTCCAGGGGGCGACATTGCACACAGACATCACTCAGGAAACGGATGCCCCGGGACAGAAACCTGGCTTTGCTAAGGAAGTGGAGGTGGAGCCTGGTTTCCATCCCTTGCTCCAACAGACCCTTCTGATCTCTCCCACGTACCTGCTCTGTTCCTTTCTGGGTCCTATGAGGACCCTGTTCTGCCAGCGGTCCCTGTGCAACTCCCGACTCCCTCCTGGTACCACCATGGGGAAGGTGGGGTGATCACAGGACAGTCAGCCTCGCAGAGGACAGAGACCACCCAGGACAGTCAGGGAGAACATGGACAGGCCCTGAGCCACAGCTCAGCCAACAGACATGGAGAGGGAGGGTCCCCCTGGAGCCTTCCCCAAGGACAGCAGAGCCCAGAGCCATCCACCTCCCTCCACCACAGTCCTCTCTTTCCAGGACACACAAGACACCTCCCCCTCCACATGCAGGAGCTGGGGACTCCTGAGATCTCTGGGCCTGGGTCTCCATCCCTGGGTCAGTGGCGGGGTTGGTGGTACTGGAGACAGAGGGCTGGTCCCTCCCCAGCCACCACCCAGTGAGCCGTTTTCTAGCCCCCAGAGCCACCTCTGTCACCTTCCTGTTGGGCATCATCCCACCTTCCCAGAGCACTGGAGAGCATGGGGAGACCCGGGGCCCAGCTGGGTTTCTCTGTCACAAAGGAAAATAATCCCCCTGGTGTGACAGACCTAAGGACAGAACACAGCAGAGGTCAGCACTGGGGAAGGCAGATTGTCCTCCCGGGGGATGGGGGTCCATCCACCTTGCCGAAAAGCTTTGTCTGGGGAACTGAAAGTAGAAGGGAAAAAGGAGGAGGGACAAAAGAGGCAGAAATGAGAGGGGAGGGGACAGAGGACACCTGAATAAAGACCACACCCATGACCCACGTGATGCTGAGAAGTACTCCTGCCCTAGGATGAGACTCAGGGCAGAGGGAGGAAGGACAGCAGACCAGACAGTCACAGCAGCCCTGACAAAAGCGTTCCTGAAACTCAAGCTCTTCTCCACCGAGGAGGACAAAGCAGACAGCAGAGACCATGGAGTCTCCCTCGGTCCCTCCCCACAGATGGTGCATCCCCTGGCAGAGGCTCCTGCTCACAGGTGAGGGGAGGACAACCTGGGAGAGGGTGGGAGGAGGGAGCACAGAGACTGGCTGGGGTCTCCTGGGGAGGACAGGGCTCTGAGATGGACAGAGGGCTCCTGTTGGAGCCTGAATAGGGAAGAGGACATCAGAGAGGGACAGGAGTCACACCAGAAAAATCAAATTGAACTGGAATTGGAAAGGGGCAGGAAAACTTCAAGTGTTCTATTTTCCTAGTTAATTGTCACTGGCCACTACATTTTTAAAAATCATAATAACTGCATCAGATGACACTTTAAATGAAAACATAACCAGGGAATGAAACACTGTCCTCATCCGCCTGCCGCGGACATTGGAAAATAAACCCCAGGCCGTGGAGGGCCCTGGGAACGCTCATGAACTCATCTACAGGAATCTGCAGCCTGTCCCAGGCACTGGGGTGCAACCAAGATCACACAAATCCCTGCCCTCATGAAGCTCATGCTGTCATGGGGAGGAAGACAGACATGCAAAGAGATCTAGAATGTGAGGTCAGGTGTTGACAAGAGCCCTGGAGGGAACAGAGCAGGGAAAGGTCAGGAAAGGAAGACCCAGGGTCTCTAGAGGGGGTGTCAGGGAAGGGATCTCCCAAGAATGCCCTGATGTGAGCAGGACCTGAGGACCGTGGGGAAGGAGCCGTGCAGACCCCTGGAAAAGTGGATTCCACACAGGGAAATGCCAAGGTCGGAGGTGCTAAGGAAATAGGAGTCACACTGCTGACCTTGACCCAGCAGGACACACACACACACACACACACACACTCACTCCAGGGTTGGGGGATGAAGAGACCTGCTCAGGACCCAAGGCCCCGTTTTTCCACCCTAATGCATACGTCCCAATATTGACCGATGCTCTCTCCTCTCTCCTAGCCTCACTTCTAACCTTCTGGAACCCGCCCACCACTGCCCAGCTCACTATCGAATCCACGCCATTCAGTGTCGCGGTGGGGAAGGAGGTTCTTCTACTCGTCCACAATCTGCCCCAGAATCGTATTGGCTACACCTGGTACAAAGGGGAAAGAGTGGATGGCAACCGTCTAATTGTAGCATATGCAATAGGAACTGCACAAGCCACCCCAGGGCCCGCATACAGCAGTCGAGAGACAGTATACCCCAATGCATCCCTGTTGATCCAGAACGTCACCCAGAATGACACAGGCTTCTACACCCTACAAGTCATAAAGTCAGATCTTGTGAATGAAGAAGCAACTGGACAGTTCCATGTATACCGTGAGTACTTCCCCATGACCTCTGGGTGCTGGGGGGTTAGTTCTACTTCCCACACATGGGATTATCAGGCCTGGGCTGTGCCTGTGGCCCCCTCTGCATTACGTGCCATGTTAGGGTTTGGGCATTTAGTGCAGGACACACACAGAAGAGACAAACTTCAACAGATCAGAATTCCTTTTTGGCATCCAGACCCTGCAGACACTCACTGCACAGGAAAGACAGTCTGATGCGGGGGACTCAGCATGGGGAGGTCAGTCTCAGCCAAGCACCCCGTGCCCTCCCCATAAACCTGACCCTGAGAAAGACCCTGGAGAACTGCATCAGGGCCTGGCCTGAGGGACCCCTGGGATCTTCACAGAGAAGCTCAGCCCCAGGGCTCCTGGCTCCAGGTGACTCAGGGGAGCCTGTGCCAGGGCTGTGTTGTGGCCTCCTGGGCAAGGCTAACTGGGAGCAAGAACTTAGCAGCTGTCCAAGGGCCGTGGCTCCTGGAAATGGATTCTGGATGCAGAATCGGAGTTTCTGGCCACACCTGTTCTTGTCCCCAGAGTCTCATTTGGACAAGGACAGAGCCTTGTCCTTTACTTGAGACTCAATGTGGGGAGGATAGACAGACAAGGTTACTAGGGCATCAGCCCATTGCCCTGGGGACATAGGTAACTCCATGGGAAGCTCAGTTTCCCCAGGAGGAGGGACAGAGGAGAGAAGATGCTCCTGGCAGCTCCTTGTCCACCAGGGATCAGGCCCAGGGCCTTCTCTCTTGGAGGCAAATAAACATAAATGCTGTTCATTTGAGCAGCTCCGCTGTGCAGAGCTGAGATCAAGTAATTGTAAATATTTTGAGGTTAATTCACAAACAACCTCACAGCCAAATAGCACTTATACTACTTATTGAAAGGAAATTGAGGCACAGGGAGACAGTCACTAACAAGGGTCACACAGGCCATAGGTGTCAGATTGAAGTCACGTGAGGTCTGTCTGCAGCCACAGCCCCCTCCTCTCCTCAACCGGGGATGGGTGGGGCTGTTTGTTCTTAGGCATCTGCATCTGAGACCAGTCATGGGCTTGCTTCCTTTTATCTTGGGCATCCACAGCTCAGAAGTGGAGATTCTGGTCTGGAAAGTGAGAAGTAAATGGAGAACTAATCAGTTTTACTCTAGAACTAAATCACCTCAACAGTCAGGGTCAGTGCCGGGATTGCCCAGGCCTCTCCCTGAGATCCATAGCCCCCTCACTGGACCGCGAATCCTGTGTTTCCCGATGTGTCAGTGTCACTCCCATGGGAGGATAAAGGAAAGGGCTTTGCTTTCTCTCCCCACTCACACCCTGCGCCAACAGAGGCCCAAAGTGAGACACACGCTTGCTCAGTAGCTCTCTCATAAAGGAGGGAATGAATGAAGGAATGATCCATAACCTCTATAGAGACTGGATCCTGGATGCAGAATCCTAGGAGGTTCTGACCACACCTGTTCCCTGTCCATCAGGGGCTAAGATCCATGTACCATTCCTCTGACCCCCTGTCCCGAAAGCCACCCTATCTCATGTGACTCTGGGGTTCCTTGGCCATGGGAGGGTTTTCAAGGCTCCCTGGTCCTGGTCGGGACAGCCAAGGGACTCCTGGTCCTGGGGTCTCTGAGGTCACTATATCCCGCATGGCTCATTGCCATGGGCATTTCTGACTCTCCTCTCTTCCTCCATGTTCCTCGTCTTCCTCCCTCTTCATTCCAGCTGAGATGCCCATCCCTGAACATCTTCCTCCACTCTTAGGCCTTCCCCAGACACTCCCTTGAACAAGGCAGGCTGTGCTGTTTTCTTGCCACTCACACTGTGTCCTGGCCCACTTCCCAGGCAATAGGGAAGGCACAGAAATCAGCTGGAGCAGCCGCCCCTGCCAGGCTCCATCACAAGCCAACGTCAACAGGTCACCAGGAGAATGAGCTTCCGCTGTGTCCCTGCCCAGGGCTCTTTACCTCCATAAGGTCAACACACGGAACAGGCAGTAGGACAGGGATGAGCAACTCCTCCACCCACTCCCTACACTGACTCACCAGGGGGTCAGAGGCAGGACAGGTCTGCAGTCCCCAAAGCCCACATGCTGATTTCACCCATTTCACTACCTGCCCCCCCTTCATCCTGGTGTGGGGCTCACATCCTCCAGTGGATCCTGGGACCTCCCTCAGGTGGAGCTGGCCAGGCAGGTGCTGTCTGATGGGTTTGCTGCCCATTCCACATACACCTGTGTCCTCATGATGATGCCATTGTCATAAGGTGGAGTCCCTTGGACTGAGATGTGAACCAGCCACTGGAGTCTCACTTAGACTCTGCCCAGTTATACAAACTTAAACTCTAATTGTGTTTTCTGAGGTTGATAGGAGAGGAAGAAAATCTTTCACATGCCTGTTTTGAGGCTTCTCCTCTTTTTGCCTAACTCTGCACAGGAACTAGGGGCAGAGAGCACTTTCTAAATTTACTAACATCACACATATCGCTTCTCCTAATTTGGCATCATTTCTCCCTTTATGTAATTGACACACCTAAGAGTTCCTCTCTGACAGGTTCTGTCCTCTTAACAGAACTCACATCCCTCTCTCTATTCAGGGAGTCACTGATTTCAAACCACCTTCGGCATCTTCCTTTGAGCATAATGTGATCCCTCTGGAATTCAGAGCAGACCTAAACCTCAGTATAATATTAAAAGAAGTACTACTTCCAGCAATTGATCTTAGATCTTTAGGCCATTAATAAGAATTTCCACTTATGGAAAAAATTTAATGTTTCCCCCAAATGTCTTTCATTTTTTTAACTATAGTCAGAAAATAACATGAGATCTAAACTCCTGACAAATTTTTAAGGGCAAATTGTAGTATTACAGGTTGAGTATCCCAAATCCAAAAATCCAAAATCTGAAATGCTCCAAAATCCAACATTTTTTGACCACTGACATGATTCTCAAAAGAAATGCTCACTGAAGGCCAGGCACGGTGGCTCACGCCTGTAATCCCAGCGCTTCGGGATGCCAAGGCGGGCGGATCACGAAGTCAAGAGATCAAGACCATCCTGGCCAACATGGTGAAACCCCGTCTCTACTAAAAATACAAAAATTAGCTGGACGTGGTGGCGCACGCCTATAGTCTCAGCTACTTTGGAGGCTGAGGCAGGAGAATCACTTGAACCCGGGAGGCGGAGGTTGCAGTGAGCCGAGATCGTGCGACTGCACTCCAGCCTGGCAACAGAGCGAGACTCCATCTCAGAAAAAAAAAGAAGAAAAAGAAAGAAAAGAAAAGAAAAAAGAAAAGCTCACTGGAGCACTCTGGATTCCGTATTTTCAGATTTGGGATGCTAAACTGCTAAGTATACTGCAAATATTCAAAACTCAAAAACAGTCAGAAATCCAAAACACTTTTAGTCCTAAGCCTTACGCATAAGAGATACTCAATCTGTATGAACTATAGGCACCAAGCTGAAGAGCAGATCCCTAGAACCTCCTCATCCTGCATAACTGAAACTGCAGACCCATGAACAACTCTCCATTCCCCCCACTCCCAGGCCCTGACAACCACCATTCTACTCTCTGATTCCACGAGTGTGACTACTCTAAGGACCTCATATAGGTGGAATCCTACAGTATCTGCCCTGTGAGTGGCTTATTTCATTTAGCATAATGTCCAATGGGAGAAAATAATTGCGAAACTTCTTCTCAAAGTTCTCTCTCATAACTGTCAAACACACATGGTCCTTGAGGGCCAGATTTCCAGCAGTTCATGCTCCCCCTTTTCCACCAGTCAGTTCTGCATTTGCAAATGTCCACGTGTATTTATGGAGAGATCCACAGCATCCTCGCCTGCCCTGTGCAAGGGGAGAAGGGATATTAAAGAGCAAAGACAGGCCGGGCTTAGGGGCTCATACCTGTAATCCCAGCACTTTGGGAGGCTGAGGTGGGCGGATCACCTGAGGTCAGAAGTTCAAGACCAGCCTGACCAATATGGTGAAACCTCATCTCTACTAAAAATACAAAATTTAGCTGGGCATGGTGGTGGGCGACTGTTAGTGCCAGCTACTCAGGAGGCTGAGACAGGAGAATTGCTTGAACCCGGGAGGCAGAGGTTGCAGTGAGCCGAGATCGTGCCTGGCCAACACAGCAAGACTCCATCTCAAAAAACAAACAAACAAAAAAAAGACCAAAGACAAAGAACATACATATGGTTCTGCTGTTAAATCTGGGCAGCTCCTGCCTGTCACCTCAAGTTCTAGATCATTCCCTGGACTCCACTCTATCTTTAGGGGTCTCTGGCTCAAGTCAGTCATCATCAAACACCCGGGAAAAACTGCCCCACCTTGTGCCTCCACTGCCTGATGACTGAACTGACCTCCAGGCTTGCCTCTGGTGTCCCCTGTGTTATTTCTGCTGAAACATCCAGTCCCAGGCCAGGCTGCACAATATGTACAGGGTTTAAGCACAAAGGGAAAACCCATCACCATCCATTTCTAAGACATCCTTGCAAAGGGAAACCACAGAAAAAATACACCTAGGGAAACAAAGTAGGACGGAAGGTGGAAGGGACCCAGCACTTGAACGTTCCAGGTGAGGACCCTACAGTGGGCCAGGTAGTCAGCTGGTGAGGGAGGGACCAGGAGAGGCACCAGGAGCTGTGAACCCCCAGTCCTGTGTCTATCCACAGCCCAACGCTGCTGCTCAGTTCACACTTGAGAAAGTCTGTGCTTCTCCCACACCGAGCATGCAGCCTCACAGTCTCTGAGCTCTCAGATCATCATGCATCTGTCTTGTGACACATACACCCACCGTGGGCTTTTAAGGACTCAGGTGGGCTGAGAGGTGGGAGGTGCCAACTCTGATTGAAAGATGCCTGTGAGGAATCAAAGGTGCCACACAGGGCAATCTTCTCTCTGTTATCTGCACAGCGGAGCTGCCCAAGCCCTCCATCTCCAGCAACAACTCCAACCCCGTGGAGGACAAGGATGCTGTGGCCTTAACCTGTGAACCTGGGACTCAGGACACAACCTACCTGTGGTGGGTAAACAATCAGAGCCTCCCCGTCAGTCCCAGGCTGCAGCTCTCCAATGGCAACAGGACCCTCACTCTATTCAATGTCACAAGAAATGACACAGCAATCTATGAATGTGAAACCCAGAACCCAGTGAGTGCCAGGCGCAGTGACGCAGTCATCCTGAATGTCCTCTGTGAGTATCTCTGCTCCTCTCTGGCCCAGGCTGCCAGCCCAAATCCACAGGGCCAGTGGCAGGATTTCTCAGTCCCTCTCAGGTTCAAGTACACAGACCCTCACCCCTGGACATCCAGACTGTCTGTGACTTTCTGCCCCAGAAAAACCTGGGCAGACCAAGTCTTGACCAAGAATAGGAGGGGAGGGGCTGTTCCTGTCCTGGGAGGCTCAGGGCCCACACCCTATGATGGGAGAAACAGGTGAATATCTCAGACTCAGGCTCAGTAGATACAAGAGGGGTTTGGTTGAGACTTTAGGATTGTGGTTCAGCTTAGAGGGACACTGTGGTCCTTCCATAGACTAGGAACTTCCACTTCCCTATGACAACATCACATGTGGCTTTATTTTGTTTGCTCCAGATGGTCCGGATGCCCCCACCATTTCCCCTCTAAACACATCTTACAGATCAGGGGAAAATCTGAACCTCTCCTGCCACACAGCCTCTAACCCACCTGCACAGTACTCTTGGTTTGTCAATGGGACGTTCCAGCAATCCACACAAGACCTCTTTATCCCCAACATCACTGTGAATAATAGCGGATCCTATACGTGCCAAGCCCATAACTCAGCCACTGGCCTCAATAGGACCACAGTCACGACGATCACAGTCTCTGGTAAGTGGATCCACGAAACACTGACATCACGTTTTGAGGTGGAGTCTGTCTGGTTTTCAGAGAAGAACCAAGAAGAAATTTTCTATCCCAGCCTGTGTCCAGTGGGCACAAGCAAATCCAAGATTCTCCCACTGAACCTCCCCAGTGTGTCTCTGATTTCTCATGGCTGACCCCGGGTCCAGCCTGGAATGTGGGAGGAGGCTCCCTCAGCCCCAGAGCCCTGTGTAGTGGAGGAAGCTTCACAGAGCGGGAAGGAGCAAGGGTTCTCAAGGTCAAGTTGCTTCTCTCTGTCACCAGTCTGTCCCTTTCTGTCACCTCTTTGTGTTCTTTTGCCCACTCAATGAGCTGCAAGGAACATTCAAGGCTTTGAAACAAGCTCATACTTTTTTCCCAAATGAGAGAAGGAAGCCCCTTGGGTGAGGGAGACACAGTTCAGACTGCTCCCTGCTCTGCTCTGGGCTCCCCTGGGTGACTGGCCTTGCCTGACTCCACCTGGGTGGGAACCGGGTGTGTGGAGAAGGAGCCCGGGTGGTCTGTCCTGAATTCGGCTAAATCAAGCTGCCAATCAATACCAAAGCTTCCCTTCGTCCCAGTCAGGCTGCAGGAAAATGGAAAGAGAGGGAGCCTCAGGGCAGACTCCTGAGCTGTGTCCTGGCTCTGATGTCACCAGCTATATGAGGCTGTGGGCACAGCACATGGGACACAGCACAGGGGACAGCAAGTGACCCACACTTGGAGAAATCAGGAGATTCACCACAGGGGCTCAGCATGGCAGGGAATGGCAGTGCCAAAAATAGTGTATTTATACAGAGGGTAACAGTACGTATCTAACATAGACTTACCATCTTAACTTTTCTACACGTGCAGTTCAGTGGTATTAAATATATTCCCCTTGTTCTGCTACCATCACCACCATCTACCCACAGAACTCTTTTCTTCCTCCCAAAATGAAACTGTTCCCATCAAACTCCTGGGCAGAGCTGCCCCACCTGTGGCCCACAGTCTGACCCCTGACTTGTCACCTCTAGACGTGCTCCTAGTCTTACGCTATTTCTGCTCAAACATCCATCCCCATCATCACCTATCTCTAGGATGTCCTTAAATAGCAAAGCCTCAGAGCAAACACACCTTGGCTGGGTGGTGTGGGACTGTGCAGCTGGAAGAAACTCAGCTCCTTCAAATTCCAGGTGAACCTCAATGGGCCAGGCAGCCAACTGGTCAAGAAAGGACCAGAAGTGCTGGGAGCTGTGACCCCCAGCCCTGTGTGTGTCCATAACCCAACACTACTGCCCAATTCACACTTGAGAAAGTCTGTGCTTCTCCCACACAAAACAGCTGGCCTCATGGTCTCTGAGCCCTCAGATCATTGTGCATCTGTCTTGTGACGCACACACACCTGCCATGAGCTTTAAAGGACTCAGTTGGGCTGAGAGGTGGGAGATGCCAACTCTGATTGATAGATGCCTATGGAGGAATCACAGGTGCCACACAGGGAAATCTTCTCTCTGTTATCTGCACAGCACAGCCACCCAAACCCTTCATCACCAGCAACAACTCCAACCCTGTGGAGGATGAGGATGCTGTAGCCTTAACCTGTGAACCTGAGATTCAGAACACAACCTACCTGTGGTGGGTAAACAATCAGAGCCTCCCGGTCAGTCCCAGGCTGCAGCTGTCCAATGACAACAGGACCCTCACTCTACTCAGTGTCACAAGGAATGATGTAGGACCCTATGAGTGTGGAATCCAGAACGAATTAAGTGTTGACCGCAGTGACCCAGTCACCCTGAATGTCCTCTGTGAGTATCTTCTGTTCCTCTGTGGCCCAGGCTGCCAGCCCAAATCCACACAGCCAAAGTCCAGGCCTCTCAGTCCCTCTCAGGCCCAAGGACAGAGACCTTTACCCCTGGACTTCCAGGCTGGCCCTACCCCCAGCAAATCCATGCAGGCCCAGTCCTGACCAAGAATAGGAGGGGAGGGGCTGCTCCTGTCCTGTAACACTCGGGTTCCACAGCTGGTGATGGGAGAAACAGATGAATGTCTCAAACTCTGGCTAAGTGGATACACTAGAGGTTTGGTTGGGACTTCAGGATTGTGACTTGGCTCAGGGGGACACTGTGGCCCTTTCACAGACCAGGAGCTTCCCTTTCCCTCTGATGACATCACCTGTGGCTCTATTCTCTTTGCTCCAGATGGCCCAGACGGCCCCACCATTTCCCCCTCATACACCTATTATCGTCCAGGGGTAAACCTCAGCCTCTCCTGCCATGCAGCCTCTAACCCACCTGCACAGTATTCTTGGCTGATTGATGGGAACCTCCAGCAACACACACAAGAGCTCTTTATCTCCAACATCACTGAGAAGAATAGCGGACCCTATACCTGCCATGCCAATAACCCGGCCAGTGGCCACAACAGGACTGCAGTCAAGACAATCACAGTCTCTGGTAAGTGGATCCCTAGACCATTAGCAATAGGTTCTGGAGTGGAATCTGTCTGGCTTTCAGAAAAGAGCCAGGAAGAAATTTTCTTTCCCAGTATGCATCCAATGGGCACAAGCAATCCCAGATTCAATCCTGAGCACTCCCAATTTGTCTCTACAGACACTCTCCCCTTGTTTTTCTGATTTCTCATGGCTGACATTGTGTCCACCCTGAGAAATGTGGGGAGGGGGCTTCATCAGCCCCGAGCCCTGTGTAGTGGAAGGGGCGTCATAGAGGGGGAAGCAAGAAGGGTCCTCAAGGTCAAGTTGCTCCTCTCTGTCACCAATATGTCCCTTTCTGACACCACTTTGTGTTCTTTTACCTAATCCATGAGCTACAAGGAACATCTGAGGCTTTGAAACAAGCTCATACTTTTTCCCCAAATGAGAGGAGGACGCCCCTTGGACGAGGGTGGAGCAGCTCAGACTCTGCTCCCGGCTCCACTCCGGGCTCCCCTGGTGACTGGCCCTGCCCTGACTTCACCTGGGGTGGGACCCGGGCATGTGGAGAAGGTGCTCAGGTGGCCTGTCCTAAATCTGGCTGAGTCAAGCTGCCAGTTGAAGCCAAGCCTTCCCAGGGACAGGCTGCAGGGAAATAAGAAGAGAGGGAGCCTCGGGGCAGACCCCTGAGCTGTATCCTGGAGTCTGAAGTCACCGGCTGTATGAGATTGTGGGCACAGGACATGGGACACAGCACAGAAGACAGTGAGTGGCGCACACTTGGAGACACACAGAAATTCACCCATGGGGACTTGGCATGGCAGGGAAGGGGCAGTGCCAAAAAGTGTGTATTTATAGAGAGGGTAAGACTACCAGCCACTATATATATCTAACATAAGATACCATTTTAACCTTTCTATGTATGCAGTTTAGTAGTATTAAATATATTCCCATTATTCTGCTACCATCATCACCATCCACCCACAGAACTCTTTTCTTCTTCCTAAAATGAAACTCTGTTTCCATCAAACTCTTGGGTAGAGCTGCCCACCTGTGGCCCACAGCCTGACCCCTGAACTCAACTCTAGACTTGCTCCTGGTCTCCTGAGCTATTTCTGCTCAAACACCCATCCCCATCATCACCCATCTCCAGGATAGCCTTGAAACAAAAGGCTCAGAGAAAACACCCCATGGTTGGGTGGTGTGGGACTGTGCAGCTGAACGGGATTCAGCACCCACAAGTCCCCAGGTTGGCCAGGCTGTCAGCCATCAGGGAAGAACCAAAGGAGGTGCTGGGGGCTGTGACTCCCAGTCCTGGGTCTGTCCACAACCCAACACTACTGCCCAATTCACACTTGAGAAAGTCTGTGCTTCTCCCACACAAAACAGCTGGCCTCATGGTCTCTGAGCCCTCAGATCATTGTGCATCTGTCTTGTGACGCACACACACCTGCCATGAGCTTTAAAGGACTCAGTTGGGCTGAGAGGTGGGAGATGCCAACTCTGATTGAAAGATGCCTGTGAGGAATCAAAAGTGCCACACAGGGCAATCTTCTCTCTGTTATCTGCACAGCGGAGCTGCCCAAGCCCTCCATCACCAGCAGCAACTCCAACCCCATAGAGGACAAGGATGCTGTAGTCTTAACCTGTGAACCTGAGGCTCAGGACACAACCTACCTGTGGTGGGTAAACAATCAGAGCTTCCCGGTCAGTCCCAGGCTGCAGCTCTCCAATGGCAACAGGACCCTCACTCTATTCAATGTCACAAGAAATGACACAGGAGCCTATGAATGTGGAATCCAGAACTCAGTGAGTGCAAACCACAGTGACCCAGTCATCCTGAATGTCTTCTGTGAGTATCTTCTGTTCCTCTGTGGCCCTGGTTTCCAACACAAATCCACACAGCCAGAGGCCAGACTCTCAGTTCTCCTCAGGTCCAAAGAGGCAGACCCCCACCCTTGGACACCCAGGCTGGCCATAACTTCCTGCCCCAGGAAAACTTGGGCAACCTCAGCCTGGACCAAGAATAGGAGGGGAGGGGCTGCTCCTGTCCTGGGAGGCTCAGGGTCCACAGCCTATGATGGGACAAACAGGTGAATGTCTCAGACCCAGACTCAGTGGACATGAGGGTTATGGTTTGGACTTTTTTTTTTTTTTGAGACAGAGTCTCACTCTGTCGCCCAGGCTGGAGTGCAGTGGCGCGATCTCGGCTCACTGCAAGCTCCACCTCCCGGGTTCACGCCATTCTCCTGCCTCAGCCTCCCGAGTAACTGGGATTACAGACACGTGCCACCATGCCCAGCTAATTTTTTTTGTATTTTTAGTAGAAATGGGGTTTCACCATGTTGGTCAGGCTGATCTCGAACTCCTGATCTGCCCGCCTCGGCCTCCCAAAGTGCTGGGATTACAGGCATGAGCCACTGCGCCCGGCCGGTTTGGACTTTTTAACACAGGATTGGGACAGGACTCAGAGGGACACTGTGGCCCTTCTACAAGCAGGAGCTTCCCCTTTCCTCTAATGACATCACCTGTGGCTTTGTTCTCTTTGTTCCAGATGGCCCGGACACCCCCATCATTTCCCCCCCAGACTCGTCTTACCATTCGGGAACAAACCTCAACCTCTCCTGCCACTCGGCCTCTAACCCACCCCCGGAGTATTCTTGGCGTATCAATGGGATACCGCAGCAACACACACAAGTTCTCTTTATCTCCAAAATCACGTCAAATAATAACGGGGCCTATGCCTGTTTTGTCTCTAACTTGGCTACTGGCCGCAATAATTCCATAGTCAAGAGCATCACGGTCTCTGGTAAGTGGCTCCCTGGAGCATCGGCATCATGTTCTGGGGTGGAGTCTATCTGGTTCTCACAAAAGAGCCAAGAAGACATTTTATTTCCCAGTCTGTGTTCCATGGGCACAAGGAAATCCCAAATTCTATCCTGAGCCCCCTCACTCCATCTCGGCCGACTCTCTCCTCCCCGGCTTCTCTGATATCTCATGGCTGACCTCGGGTCCAGCCTGGAATGTGGGGAGGGGGCTCCCTTAGCCCCAGAAGGCCCCCTATAGTGAAAGGGACTTCATAGTCCAGGAGAAAGAAGGGTCCTTAAGGTCGAGTTGCTCCTATCACCAATATGTCCCTTTCTGTCACCTCTTTGTGTTTTTTCACCTACCCTATGAGCTACAAGGAACAAGGAGGCTTTGAAACCAGCCCACACTTTTTCCCCAAATGAGAGGAGGAAGCCCCTTGGATGAGGGAG
Organism: Nomascus leucogenys; assembly: GCF_006542625.1. Classification (NCBI taxonomy): domain Eukaryota; kingdom Metazoa; phylum Chordata; class Mammalia; order Primates; family Hylobatidae; genus Nomascus; species Nomascus leucogenys. The sequence goes on from NC_044397.1 coordinate 84,649,993, forward strand.
GAGCAGCTCAGACTCTGCTCCCTGCTCTGCGCCCGGCTCATCCGGTGACTGGCTCTGCCCTGGCTCCACTTGGGGTGGGACTGGGGCATGTGGAGAAGGTGTCCAGGTGGCCTGTTCTGAATCTGGCTAAATCAAGTTGCCAATCCACAGCAGAGCCTCCCTTGGGTCAGGTTGCAGGGAAATGGGAAAAGAGGGAGCCTCGGGACAGACTCCTGAGCTGTGTCCTGGCTCCGAAGTCACTGGCTGTATGAGGCTGTGGACTGTGGACACAGCACACAGGACACAGCAGAGGAAAGTGAGTGACACACACTTGGAGAAATAGGGCGATTCAGCCACAGGGGCTCTGTATGGGAGGGAACAGGTAGTGCCAAAAAGTGTGTGTTTATAGAGAGGGTAAACTACCAGCCACTATATATGTCTAACATAAAACTTACCATTAACCATTTCTAAGTGTACAATTAAGTGAAACAGCATAAATATCAATCAAGTATATTGCCCGGTGTGGTGGCTCATCTCTGTAATCCCAGCACTTTGGGAGGCCAAAGGGAATGGATCACCTGAGGTCAGGAGTTCAAGATACAGAAAAAAAAAAAAGTAGCTAGGCATGGTGGTGGGTGCCTGTAATCCCAGCTACTCTGGAGGCTGAGGCCAGAGAATCGCTCGAACCTGGGTGGCGGAGGTTGCAGTGAGCCGAGATTGCGCCACTGCCCTCCAGCCTGGGTGACAGAGTGAGACTGTATCACAAAAAAAAAAAAGGAAAAAATAAATCAAGTCTCTTTATACTCTTGTCTAACCATCACATCACACTATCAATTTCCAGAACTTTTTCATCTTACCATACTAAACCTCTGTACCCAATAAACAGTAACTCCTTCTCCCCCTAAACTCCGGTAACCTCCATTCTACTTTCTGTCTCTAGGTAATCAACTATTCTAACAATCTTACATAAATGGAATTATATAATAGTTGTCCTTTTGTGTCTGCCCTATTTCACTTAGGGTAATGTCTTCAAGGTTCATCCATTTTGCACCATGTATCACAATTTTCTTCCTTGTTAAGATTGAATAACATTCCATTGTATGGATACACCTCATTTTTCTATCCACTTATCTTTCAATGGACTTTTCAGTTGTTTCCACCTTTTGGCTATTGTGAGCAATGCTGCTGTGAACATCAGTGTACAATTATCTGTTCAAATCACTGCCTTCAGTTCTTTTTGGTGTATGTCCAGAAATGGAATTGGTGGATCAAATGTTAATTCTTTTTTTTTGTTTGTTTTTTTTGAGATGGAGTCTCGCTCTGTCGACCAGGCTGGAGTGCAGTGGCGCAATCTCGGCTCACTGCAAGCTCCTCCTCCCATGTTCACGCCATTCTCCTGCCTCAGCCTCCCGAGTAGCTGGGACTACAGGTGCCTGCCACCATGCCTGGCTAAATTTTTTATTTTTATTTTTAGTAGAGACGGGGTTTCACAGTGTTAGCCAGGATGGTCTCGATCTCCTGACCTCGTGATCCGCCCACCTTGGCCTCCCAAAGTGCTGGGATTACAGGCATGAGCCACCGCGCCCAGCCCCAAATGTTAATTATTTATTTAATTTTTTGAGGAACCACCACACCATTTTCCACAGTAGCTAATATTTCACATTTCTATCAGCAATGCACTAGAGTTCCAGTTTTTCCACCTCCTTGAAAACACTTATTGTTTTTTGGCCATCCTGATGTGTGTGAAGGTGGAGTATCATTGTGGCTTTGATTTGCATATCTCTAAGTGTTAGTGATGCTGAGCATATTCGCATGTGCTTGTTGGCCATTTGTAGATCTTCCTAGGAGAAATCTCTACTTTAGTCCTTTGTCCATTTATTAATTGGAATTTTGGATTTTTGTGGTTGTTGATTTGTGATAGTTCTTCATATATTGTGGAAATTAATCCCTTCTCAGATATATGATTTGCAAATATTTTTCCCATTTCATAGATTGCCTTTTCACTTTCTCGATAATGTTCTTTCATATATAAAAGTTTTTAATTTTCGAGACCCCGTGCAGTGGCCACGCCGGTAATCTCAGCACTTTGGGAGGCCAAGGCAGGTGGATCACAAGGTCAGGAGATCAAGACCATCCTGGCTAACACAGTGAAACCCCGTCTCTACTAAAAATACAAAAAAATTAGCTGGGTGTGGTGGTGGGCACCTGTAGTCCCAGCTACTCGGGAGGCTGAGGCAGGAGAATTGCATGAACCCGGGAGGCAGAGCTTACAGTGAGCTGAGATCGTGCCACTGCACTCCAGCCAGGGCGAGACTCCGTCAAAAAAAAAAAAAAAAGGTTTTAGTTTTCATGAAGTCCAGTTTATCCGTTTTTTTCTCTTGTTGCGTATTTGTTGTTATAACCAAGAAATCACTGTGAAATTAAATGTCATTAAGCTTTTTTCCCTATGGTTTTTTCTCAGAGTTTTATACTTTTCACTCTTACATTTAGGTCTTGATCCATTTTAGGTTCATTTTCATATATGTTGTCAGGCAAAGATTCAACTTGTTCTTATGCATGGATATTCAGCTTTCCCCATATCATTTGTTGAAAAGACTGTCCTTTCCCCATTAAATGGTCTTGGCACCCTTATCAAAAATCATTTGGCCATATGTGCAAGCATTTCTTTCTGGGCTCTATATTCTATTCCTTCGGTTTCAATATCTTCCTTTATGCCAGTACCACACTGTATTGATTACTGTGCCTTTATAGCAAATGCTGAAATCAGGAAGTGTGAGTCCTCTAGCTTCATTCTTTATTTTCCAGGTTGTTTGGCTATTTAGAGTCTTGAGATTCCATATGAATTTTAGGATATGTTTTTCTATTTCTGCAAAAAATGTCACTGGGACTCTGGTATGAATTGCATTGAACCTGCAGCTCACTTTGGGTAGTATTGCCCTCTTAACAATATGGAGACTTCCCATCCATGAAAAAAAATGTCTTTCCATCTATTGATGTTGTCTTTAATTTCCTTCAGCAGTGTTTTATAGTTTTCAGGGTATAATCCTTTCACCTCTAAACTTATTTCTAACTATTTTATACTATTTTATGTTAATGTGAATTGGAAATTTTTTCTTAATTTCCTTTTAGATTGTTCATTGTTAATGTGTAGAAGTACAACTGATGTTTGCGTGTTGACTTTGTATCCTGCAACATTACTGAATTTATTTATTAACTCTAACAAGTTTTTTTAATCTTCAGGGTTTGCTACATATAAGTCCAAGTTATCTGAGAACAGAGATCATTTTACTTCTTCTTTCCAATTTGGATGTCTTTTTTTTTCTTGCCTAATTTCTCTGGCTAGGACTTCTAATACTATGTTGAATAGACGTGGCAAAAGGAGGCATTCTTGTCTTGTTCCTAGTCTTACAGGGAAAGCTTTCAGTCTTTCTCCATTGAGTATCGTGTTAGCGTTGGGCTTTTCACACGTTGCCTTTATTATGCTGAGGTGGTTTCCTTCCATTCATAATTAGAATGTTTTTCTTATGAAAGAATGGTGATTTTTGTCAAATGCTTTTATTGGTTCTATCTAATTTTAAGTCTATTAAATTTTTTTGTGTTTCCAGGAATTTGTCCATTTCATCTAGGTTATTCAACAGTTTGTTGGCATACAATTATTCATAGCATTCTTGTAGTCCTGAATATTTCTGTAGAATTTGTAGCATTGGTAGCAATATCTCCATTTTCTTTTTTTTTCCCCTTTTTTTTTTAAGAGACAAGGTCTCACTCTGCAGCCCAGATCAAGCTAGAATGCAGTGGTGCCATCATAGCTTACTGCAGCCTCAACCTCCAAGGCACAAGTGATCTCCTACTCCAGCCTCTTGAGAAGCTGGGACTACAGATATGTGCCACCATGCCTGGATAGTTTTTTTTAAGAAATTTTGTAGAGACTGTGTCTCCCTATGTTGCCTAGGCTGGTGTCAACCTCCTGACCTCAAGCAGTCCTCCTGCTTAAGTCTCCCAAGGTGCTGGGATTAAATGTGTGAGCCACCATACCTCCATTTTCATTTCTGATTTTAGTAATTTGAAACTTCTCTCTTTTTTCTTCATCAATCTAATAAATGACTGTCAATTTTGTTGATCTTTTTTGAAGAACCAACTTTTGGTTTCATTGATTCCTTCTATTGTTTTTCAATTTTCCATTTTATTTATTTCAACTCTAATCCTTATGATTTCCTTCATGTACTATCTGTGGTTTGAGGTGGTTCTTTTCCTATATCCTGAAGTTGTAAAGTTAGGTTGTTGATTTGAGATCTCTATTTAATTTTAATGTATTTACCATTTTAAATTTCCCACACAAGATTCTTAACTTCTCTGAGCCTTCAATTCTTCAACTGAAAATTGTAATAATTCTCATCACCAGGAAATGGAGGGAAAAATGAAAATTGCAATGAGTGACTATTTAATAGTATTGTTTTAAAGATTTAATGTAATATCCGATTAAGCCTTCAGCAAAATGCCACACACAGAGGGAAACTTCATAAATATTAGCTGCTTTTATCACCACTGTTATTAGCTTGAAGTTAGGCAGTTCTAGAGCCAAATCCTAGACCCACTTCTCACTAATTATATGACTTTGGATAAGTTTTTTCACCACTCCAAGCCTCTATCATTTCATCTGTAAGATGGAAATCATGCCTACCCAACAGGGTTATTGTGTGGATCAAATGAGATGCCAAAAAAGCATTTACAGTAGCTAACATAGCATTAATCATCACCCTGAGTTGCCTGATGAGAGCTAAGCCCCAAATGAAAACCCACTAGGACATGGTTACTGGCTAAAAATGGGGGAGAGAAAAAAAGTTAAGTGCAAAGAATCAAGCCTGGTATGTTAGTTTTCATCCACTGAGATTCAGCCAAGATGGAATTAGAGGTGCACGATAATTTACTGGGGAAAATCACCACGAGGAAAAGTGGAGTAGAAGTGGGAGGAGCCTAAGGGAGCCTTCAGACCACGATGCAGATCTGATTCCTGAGAAGGAGAAAGAGGAGAGAGTTTTAGATAGTGATGCAGTTCTCAGAGTTTCCACAAGGCTGGTGGGGCGTCCTCAAGCCCCTCACCCGTGAGAGAGAAGCAGAGTCCCCCAGAACTGGGCTTTTCATTCCCCTGTTGGGAGCCCATAAGAAGCGAGTTCTCTGTGCAACAGATTTAGTAAATACAGAATGCACTAGCCTGGGCCTTCTGCCAATCAAGTCCCTGCCATAGAGACCTAACAGACTCTTATTTATGCCTACCACAACTGAGACACTGAGAAAAAGATGCAACCATGAAAAGATAGAAAGTTCTAATGACATGCAAAAACAGCAATCAGTCTTTCTCAAATTTCAAAGCCTTCAGAAATATCTGAGGGCAGAAAGGCCAGGGTGGAATTGACAGAAGACTGATCACCAACTAGAAACACAGTGAGAGAGAAAAAGTTGCAACCTTCCCACAAAACTAATGCATTCCTCGAAGGAACAAGTAGAGACTACTTCATGCTAAGAGCTGGAACCTGGGGCACCCCACTGTAAAATGACATCACATTCCTTCTTTCTCTTTTCTTTCCACGACAGACGATTCAGCATCTGGAAGTTCTCCTGGTCTCTCAGCTGGGGCCACTGTCGGCATCATGATTGGAGTGCTGGTTGGGGTTGCTCTGATATAGTAGCCCTGGTGTAGTTTCTGCATTTCAGGAAGACCGGTAGGTATAACGGCCTTTCCTCTTGTTCTGTTTCCTGCAGTGCTGACTGCCATGCTTGGGAGAGGGAAAGGACTTCTTCACCTGTATCTGGGACTGGATCTCCTCCTCCTACCCCCAAGCTCCTGCTTCTCAGCACTAATTCCTGCAGGTCTCTTCTTCCCTGATCTTCATGCTCCCTGTACGCCACTGTCTCTTAGACATAATTATCTCCAGCCTCTGCTCATTTGTTTCCCAGATTCAATACATTGTCAAAGCCTCTTGGTCCTTTTTTTAACACCTCTCACTTGTGTCATTCTCTCCATTCCCATAAACCTCAACAACTGCTCAATGTCCTGCTTGACCCCTTGTTGCCAGTCTTTGAAACCTTTCTTGCATATGACTGCCTCATTACCTTTCTGAAATCTAGTTCACTCGCCTACTCAAGAAGACACAGGGGCCTACTGTGGTCTGTTAGATAAGTTCACATTTCTTCTCTTTACTAATCTTTTTCACTTCCTTTACCACCACTCCCTTATATAATTCCATCATCCTAATAGATCTGTCTCCCTACACATCCCTGCCTCTCCACCCCACATGTACATGGAATTCTTAGTTCCAATGTTACACCTAAAAACATGTCAAACAGGGTGACCTACTTCCACCGTCTGCACTGTGGAGTTACCCACACCCTTCATCACAAGCAACTTCTGACCTCATGAAGAACAAAAACTGTAGCATTAACACGTGAGTCTTAAGCTCAGAACACAACCTGCCTATGGCTGAGAACCTTTTCCTGATAACCAATTCATGTGTTCATAACAGATACAGAAATGAAGAAGGCAAGGTCCTTAATTCTATGGCAGGAGACAAAACCTGAAAAATAATCATAATACCAAAATAGAAAGGAGTGAACATCACAAGAAATCAGAGAAATCTGATGGAAAATATAGCTACACATTGGAATCACTTAGAAACATTTTATAAAATGGATACTTAAGTCCCACCCATAAATTCTGATTTACTGGTCTGGAGTGGGACCCAGGCATTTGTAATTTTTAAGCCTCCCCAGATGCTGCTAATGTGTAGCCAGGATGGAGAAACCCTGTTTTAAATAGGTAGGACTTGGGGCTGAACCCATGACTTTCAGCTAGGAGTATTAGAATTGCCTATGGAGTTTTTCTGGCCGGGCACGGTGGCTCACACCTATAATCCCAGCACTATGGGAGGCCGAGGCGGGCGGATCAGGAGTTTGAGACCAGCCCGACCAACATGTTGAAACCCCCTCTCTACTAAAAATACAAAAAAATCAGCTGGGCATGGTGGCACGTGCCTGTAATGCCAGTTACCAGAAGGCTGAGGCAGGAGAATCGCTTGAACCTAGGAGGCAGAGATTGCAGTGAGCTGAGATCGTGCCACTGCACTCCAGCCTGGGCGACAGAGTAAGACTCCATCTCAAAAAAAAAAAAAGAATTGCCTATGGAGTTTTTCAACATACGTAAGCCTACACTTTGTTGGCCCTGTTCATTAATGGGCTCCACCAGGAACTTAGGAATCTAGTTGAGAAACAGAAGCTAAATGGAAAGGCCACCTTATTTGATGTGTTAAATTATATGGGAAGCATTGTCAAATCATTAGTGATGTTGAAACTTCTCTAAGTTATATTTATGAGTATGTTATTGATGTGTTCCAAAAGTTACATAAGAAATTCTAGAAATCTAATAGGTTATCAGCCATAATGTCATATGCCACAGAAGTAACTAAATTTCTATGTGAGTTGTGTTCTTATTATCATAAATTATCATCAGATTTTTAACCGTACTCATTTTAAATCTTTGTCATTCACAGATAGTTGTTTTGATTCTTCCTTAAAGCATTTGCAACAACTACAGTCTAAAATTGCTTCTTTACCAAGGATATTTATAGAAAAGACTGACCAGAGATCGAGACCATCCTGGCCAACATGGTGAAACCCCATCTCTACTAAAAATACAAAAATGAGCTGGGCTTGGTGGCGTGCACCTGTAGTTCCAGTTACTCGGGAGGCTGAGGCAGGAGAATCTCTTGAACCCGGGAGGTGGAGCTTGCAGTAAGCCCAGATCGCACCACTGCACTCCAGCCTGGCAACAGAGCAAGAATCCGTCACAAAAAAAAAAAAAAAGAAAGAAAGAAAAGACAAGACAAGACTCTGACCTTTACTCTTGAATACAAGTTTCTGATACCACTGCACTGTCTGAGAATTTCCAAAACTTTAACGAACAAACTGACAGCTTCATGAAACTGTCCACCAAGATCAAGCAGAGAAAATAATTAATTTCATGGGACTAAATGAACTAATGAGGATAATATTTTCATAATTTTTTATTTGAAATTTTGCTGATTCTTTAAATGTCTTGTTTCCCAGATTTCAGGAAACTTTTTTTCTTTTAAGCTATCCACAGCTTACAGCAATTTGATAAAATATACTTTTGTGAACAAAAATTGAGACATTTACATTTTCTCCCTATGTGATCGCTCCAGACTTGGGAAACTATTCATGAATATTTATATTGTATGGTAATACAGTTATTGCACAAGTTCAATAAAAATCTGCTCTTTGTATAACAGAATACATTTGAAAACATTGGTTATATTACCAAGACTTCGACTAGAATGTCATATTTGAGGATATAAACCCATAGGTAATAAACCCATAGGTACTACAAACAAAGTCTGAAGTCAGCCTTGGTTTGGCTTCCTAGTGTCAATTAAACTTCTAAAAGTTTAATCTGAGATTCCTTATAAAAACTTCCAGCAAAGCAACTTTAAAAAAGTCTGTGTGGGCCGGGCACGGTGGCTCACGCCTGTAATCCCAGCACTTTGAGAAGCGGAGGCAGGCGGATCACAAGGTCAGGAGATCGAGATCATCCTGGCTAACACAGTGAAACCCCGTCTCTACTAAAAATACAAAAAAGTTAGCCAGGCGTGGTGGCGGGCTCCTGTAGTCCCAGCTACTCGGGAGGCTGAGGCAGGAGAATGGCATGAACCCGGGAGGCAGAGCTTGCAGTGAGCCAAGATCATGCCACTGCACTCCAGCCTGGGCGACAAAGCGAGACTCCGTCAAAAAAAAAAAAAAAGTCTGTGTGGTCAGTCACTACTCTTGCTGCAGTTACGAAAAGAATGAGGCCAAGTCTGATGAAAATAAATTTATTTTGAAAACAAATTTATCTTATTGGGATTACCTTTGGTAGAAATAGAGATGCCTATGGAGAGAAATTATGTTGAAAAAAAAAAAAACTGTAGTACACCTGTTACGAGACTGTCACTTTGTACATTGTTATTGAGTTTTTATTATCCACCTGTAGACTAGAGTGGACCGTGAATTCTTCCACTTTCTTCAATCCCATTTTCTACCATGGAATCACTAAGAACAAAGTCTGCTCTGTTCCTGAAGCTCTATAAGCTACAGATGGATAACTCAATGTAAATTTCATGGGAAAACACTCATGCCTAAGGTGTGGGCCACTCAGAGCTCACCAATATGTTCAACACTATAACTAGAGACACTGAAACTGCAAACCAGGGCAAGAAATTGACACCTTCACACTGTAGACAGCTTTTCCCAAGATGTCAGAACAAGACTTCCCACTATGATGAGGCTCCTACCCCTCTCAATTTGTCCTTGCTCATGCCTGCCTCTTTCGCTTGGCAGGATAATGTCCTAATTAGAATTTCACAGGAAGTATCTTCTGAGGGTAGCTTAACAGAGTGTCAGATCTATGATATCACTACCAAATTTTTACATAAGAGATCCTTTAGTCCACTCAACGGCTGACATTAGCAGCGTCTTTAATACAACTGTTTGTTCAAATGTACGGTGGTCCCTTTTAAAGTTACACTTCTAGACTCACCTGTTCTCACTCCCTGTTTTAATGTAACCCAGCCATGAGATGCCAGATAATAGAATTGCTACCTACTAGCTGAACAGGAAGGAACCTGTGCTGTTTCTGGCACTTCTTGTAGCACATAGATAAATACAATGGGTATTATAGAGACTCAGTTGCAGAAATTAACAAACATGCTGCTTGGTTAAAATGGGTAGACTCATCTGGCTCATTCTTTATTCCATTTTAGTTGGTTTGCATCTTGCCTAAGGTGCATAGTCCAAACTCTTGGTATTACTCTCCTGATAGTCACAGTAGTAGTCTCCCTGGTGTGCTGTAATCTCTAAAAGCTTTAAATGTTTGCATGCAGCTATCCATCGAATGTCAAATGGTCTCTCTTTGGCTGGAATGACAAAACTCAAAGGAATGTGTGATCAGGAGGACATCATAACCTATGAATGATGGAAGCCCAAAATGACGGTAGCTAAGAGTAATATCAGTGCTTTAAGTTTTGGTCACACTCTCACCTAAATGAGAGCATAGAGACTCCAAATAGGGCCACTGATGCTAAATGTTACGTACTCCAACTGAAATTTTAAGAAAGCAGATAGATCCCAAAACAGACCAATTTAAAAAAATAAAAATAAAAAATAAAATAACTAGAAAATAAAAAGGCCAGGCACGGTGGCTAACACCTATAATCCCAGCACTTTAGGAGGGCGAGGCAGGCGGATCACAAGGTCAGGAGTTTGAGACCAGACTGACCAACATGATGAAACCCCGTCTCTACTAAAAATACAAAAATTAGCTGGGTGTGGTGGCACATGCCCTGTAATTCCAGCTACTCAGGAGGCTGAGGCAGAAGAATCACTTGAACTTGGGAGGTGAAGTTTGCAGTGAGCTGAGATTACACCACTGCACTACACCCTGGATGACAGAGTGAGACTCCACCTCAAAAAAAAAAAAAGAAAAGGAGATTCCAATCTACTTGAATTAACACAATAAGGAGGTCCCCTTTGCTTTAATTTTTATAAAAAAGTAACCTGAATTAACCTGATGTTAACCAACATATTTATTTCTACTGCTCTCTTTTCTTGTTAAAATTTGGCAAAACCCACTGTTCTGTTATTGTATTGCCAAAGGGGAGATATCACTGTATTTGTAAAGTGGGACCTGCCCCAAATTATAAATCCCAAATAAAAGCCAATTAGATTTATAACTAAAGCTGTTGTAATTTTGTCTTTTGATATGGGTTCACAGCCAGCGATGGCCAGCGGAGTCTCTCAGGCTGCGTCGTTCTCACCCTGACCCTCCTACCTTCCTCTTTCACTTACAAGGACCCTTCTGATTACACTGAGCCCACCCAGATAATCCAGAATAACCTCACCATCTCAAGATTCTTAACCTCATCACATCTGGAAAGTCTTTTTGCCAAATAAAAGTGTTATGCACTGGCTCCAGGGATTAGGATGTGGATTTTTTTTTTTTTTTTTTTTTTTTTTTTTTTTTTTGAGACGGAGTCTTTCTCTGTCCCCCAGGCTGGAGTGCGGTGGTGCGATCTCGGCTCACTGCAACCTCCATCTCCTGGGTTCACGCCATTCTCCTGCCTCAGCCTCCCGAGTAGCTGGGACCACAGGCGCCCACCAACACGCCCGGCTAATTTTTTTGTATTTATTTTTAGGAGGCCATTATTCTGCCCAACACAGGTACCTTTTATAAACTTCACCCACAACAAAAATTTGCTTTGCCTGCCTTCTGTGTCTCACTTTTCTGTCTGTGCACAAAGGTTAAGGTGAAACACACCAGCTCTGCTGTGAACTGGCCTGATGACCCTGGACCACTCACTTCACCTCCCTCAGCCTCTTCTCATCTGAAGCACAAGGGTGATTCATACTGCATAAGAAAATTTACATGAAAGGGTAAATTAAGATGTGTAAGGCATTGGTCACAGAGCCTGCTACCCGATGAGCCCTCGGTAAACATTCCTTTCAGTGCTTTCCTTTCACCATCCTATTTCTGTCACCCTCATCCATCTGCTCCTTCATCTCCTTTCTCTTCAGTGACTTACTCAGTCTAAGCTTCCAGTTAGCAAAGAAGCCACACTTCCCATTCTCTCATGATACTGCTGGAACGTTCTTGTGATGAAGTCTGTTATCCACGCGAGACAGCCCACATTATTTATATGGAGAGGTCTGGTTAAAACAAGTCCTTTTTATGTTCATGTGAAACCTATACATGTTTCCTCTTAATTTACACATACCAGTCCCAATTCTGCCCTGTTAATTTATACATGCACTTTCTTATTTCACTCTTCTTCAGTCTTTCTCTTTACACCTTATAAATTTGGACAGTACAGGACAAAAATAATGAGCTGGGCCAAAACAGAGGATTCCTTTAGCAAGATGAATGCTTTCCTTTAAAAAGATGAATGCTTTCTTTTGGCTTAATGAATGTTAATTTGCAAGGCACTCCTGAAACCTGTTTCTAGGCTTGGCTTTTAGAGAAATCATTTGACTCTGGCTGGGCGCGGTGGCTCACGCCTGTAATCCCAGTATTTTGGGAGGCCAAAGTGGGCGGATCATGAGGTCAGGAGATCGAGACCATCCTGGCTAACACGGTGAAACCCCGTCTCTACTAAAAATACAAAAAATTAGCCAGGCATGGTGGCGGGCGCCTGTAGTCCCAGCTACTCGGAAGGCTGGGGCAGGAGAATGGCGTGAACCCGGGAGGCGGAGCTTGCAGTGAGCCGAGATTGCGCCACTGCACTCCAGCCTGGGCAACAGAGTGAGACTCCATCTCAAAAGACAAAAAAAGAAAAAGAAAAATCATTTCACTCTAGGACACATTCTAGACCCCAGGAGGTAATAACTGTGACAGAAGCCACATCCACTCTTAGTATGCCTGCTGCATTTTCACAGAATGTGGTGCATGAATTACTGTTCCCCAATCCTTCCACTCCTGGAGGTTAAGCCTCCCCCTTCACCATCTTCATCTCCAGCTGGTCTGCCAGGACTATGGCTGGGAAATACCTCCCCACCTTCCATGCCCAGGGTGGCACCTTTGCCTATTCCCATAATTATAATAGCTCACACTGGTGCAGCACTCACTATGCACCAGGCACTATCCTGAGAGCTTTCTAGCTAGCTACAGTCCTCGCCAAAAAATCCTGAGTGTTATCATCCCCATTTTTACTGATTAAAAAAAAACTGAGGCAGAGATGTGAAGTAATGTACCCAGTGTCACCCAACTCATTTAACCTCATCCTCCACTTTATCTGGGAAGAGGACACCCTAAGATTTCCAAGGTATCCTGAATAACATCCACCTTCCAGAATGATTTTTGCCCCCTCTACTCTCAGGACTTCACAAACAGCCAGTATTTCATTTTCTGTCTCACCCTTCACTGAAGCACCTGTTCCCTAACGCCACACTCACAACTGCACAGCCCTGCATAAAAACTAGCTTTTACGAACTTCGATCTTTCTGGGGAAAAAATAGGGCCAGGTTCCCAGTCATCATAAAACGTCATTTGTACTCTATTGTCAACTATTTGCACAGCTATTCCCTGGCCATAAATGAGGTATACTACGAACAGTAAGTGTAATGAGAAGGAAGTAGGAAAAGTATGGTGACAAAGAGGAGAAGATTTCAAATCCAGAAACAGTCATAAAAGACACCCAGAGTGTGAGGCCTCTGAGCAATGACAGCCCCACCTGCCTCTTTCCATGGCTGGTGGCCTCTGACTTCCTTCTCAACCTGCCCCACCTGGCCTTGCTTTATTAAACTGGTACTAATAGCTTGGAACTGGGGCCAGACCAGTGCACACAGCACTGAGTGGTGGGGTGGAGGAGCTGAAAAGGGAGAAGAGTGTTTGACTTATGGAGCCCTGACTCACCTAGGTACACATCACCTGGGCGGGAAATGGTTTAGTGAAGGGCTGTGCAGAACTCATGGTGGTTATCCAAAATGAGTGACTGAGGCAAGTGTCTAAATTAATTGTTTATTGAGCCAGACCTTGAGGATACGCCCTAGGAAAACACAAGTCACAGAAAACCTCTGTGGCTTCTGTTCTCTCTGAAGAGGTTTTCAGGAAGCCTTAAAGGGGGGAAGGCAGGTAGGAAGAGGCGGGTAGGTGGAAGAATGATTGTTCTTGTCTTTGTTCTGTGCCTAGAAAGATAAGCATTATCAGCCTGAAATTCTGAGGACTAAGACTAAAGCCTTAGGAACCAGACTTAGATTTCAGCACTGAAGACACGATCACCATGTCCTTGTTATATGGGAGGATATACATCTTGAAAGTTTTAAGGCCAGCAAAGAACAATTTGTGAGGGCAGTCATCCAGAAATACCTAAGGCCTTTTGCTTTCCTGTAGAGGTCTGGTTAATGTACAATGTTTTGACACAAGGTTTTATAGTAACAGCGATCCATCTGGGGAAATGATGATGATGTTGCATGACTCAGTCTCAAATCTTAACTTTCCCTTTGACCTAAAGAGGGACCTGAAGTTTTTCTTTCCCTTTACATTTACCTGCTACATGACCTGCTATTCTCTTTTTTTTTTTTTTTTTTTTTTTTTGAGGCGGGGTCTCACTGTCACCCAGGCCGGAGTGTAGTGGTGTGATCATGGCTCACTGCAACCTCCACGTCCCAGGCTCAAGCAATCCTCCTACCTCAGCCTCCCAAGTAGTATCTGGGACTACAGGCCCATGCCACCACACTCAACTAATGTGTGTGTGTGTGTGTGTATTTTTTGTAGAGACAGGGTTTCACCATGTTGCCCAGGCTGGTCTTGAACTCCTGAGCTCAAGTGATCCACCCACTGAGGCCTCCCAAAGTGCTAGGATTACAGGCATGAGTCGCTGCACCTGGCCAACCCCTATTCCTCAGAATCTTTCAGAGAAAGCATTACAGAAGATATGAGTTTGTGGCTGTATGTTTCATCTGATCCTACATCACTAGGAAAGCTCATTCCTAGGAAGCTGTGTCTCATGGAGAATGGGGTGAAGTTGCATCAGCAAAGGACCAAAGCCAAGTTACAGGAACGAAAGGAAAGTAATTGTGGAGCCCTATTTGGGCTACACAGCTGCCTCTTCAATTAAAGCAATTCTTTGAGCAATCATCACCCTAACCATTTCAGTTGTATGTTGGCTCGATTGTAATATCTGGAGCAGTCTGTAGACTAGTTTTTCTAGAGCCTCTGAAGCACCTTGAAATTGCAGTAGCAGATTTCTCTGGATTGGAGTTTGAATTAGGTATTGAAGTGAACCTTTTGAGTAGTCCACATATCAGCAGGCACAAAGGTTTTTGATATATAATTTGTAATTTCTCCTGAAATTCACTTAAGTTGTCTAGCTTCAGATTGCAGGGCTTTAGGAAAAAGCACAGTTTTAATTTCTAATGATTCCAAGTCAGAAAAATGGAAGAAAAATTTGAAAATGTTAGTTTCAAGACATGTAGCCAGGAAAGAATTCAGGATTCAGTACGAATTGTAAGGAAATAACAAAACTCAAAAACAATGAGCAACACCAGAATTTAATAACAGCTGTACTGTAGTTTCCTCTGAAACATAATGTTTTCTCTCTCCAGTTCTCCATTTTTACCAAAGGCAAATTATAGTAGGACCCAAATTATTTGCAAAATAAGTTTTTGTCTTATACTTGGCCTGAAATTTTGATTTTGGAAAGTTTGTCAAATATCAAAGGTTTAAGACACTTGTTCAAAATTGGTCATAGGTCACTGTAAAATAATAGTTATTAATTTAGCCAAAGTGATAATTCAAAAATTTTAAGAGGAAAAATCTTTATATTTATTTATTTATTTATTTATTTATTTATTGAGTCAGGGTCTCGCTCTGTCACCCAGGCAGGATGGAGTGCAGTGGCACCATCATACCTCACTGCAGCCTTGACATTCAGGGCTTACGCAATTCTCCTAACCCAGCCACCTGAGTAGATGGGACCACAGGTGCATGCCACCACACCTTGCTAATTTTGTTATTGTTGTTGTTTTTTTGTAGAGACAGGGTCTTTATTTGTGGCCCAGGCTGATCTTAAATGCCTGTACTCCCGCCATCTCCCTGCCTCAGCCTCCCAAAGTGCTAGGATTATAAGCATGAACCACCATGCCTGATCAGCAAAAATTTTCATTCTTTGACAAAAATGTACTCTGATAGGAGATTTTATTTCCCAAATAATCATAAGGCTTCATAAAAACATCATGAGGCAAACTGAATCTCTCTCTCCCCCCGCTTTTTTCTCAAAAGGTAAACAAAAAAATTTTACTGTCTCCTATTAATGCTACATGAAAATCTTGTTTAAAAGAAAAAAAAAAAAACAAACGTTACCTTTGTTTTAATGTATTATTAATGCTGAAGCTAATTTTAATAAAACCTTATAAACAAATCTATTTAATTTGTATCAGTTTTGACTACAATGTAAGATTTCCATAAGAAATTTTATAACCTTTTATCATTTTGTTCATTCTCTTTCTTTCTCCAACTTTCTGACTCCATTCAGTATTACCCATCATTCTTTTTATTCCTTCAATTTAAAATAATCCTTAAAAAGCTCTAAACCAGACAAAATTACTCTTCCTTTAACAAATATTATATTTTTATCACTTCTTATACATTTTGTTTGACCAAAAACACATCCTAACTTTCCTTATACACTTTGTTATAGAGTTGTTTCTCTCATACCTAGCAGTCTAAATACCTACATTAATTACATTGTTAACACTTAGACACCCTTATTTTCAGTGAAAAACATAGGAAGAAAGCAATTTTAACTATGTACCAGATGTAGAATGAATGCAGGACAAATGACAGATCTGTGATGATCATGCCTGGAGGGCCTAATCTTGCTCAGCATGGGCAAGAGGCACAGCTGGGAGATAGGCCAGGTATTGCCCGCAGTCCTCATCATGGTCCTTTGTATCCAAAGACATAAACTCACAGACAAATTAAGCAATTTATTATATAAATATGTAATATACATAACTTGCTTAATTTATATATAATTATTGTTTTATATATTGTACATAATTTATATATATAATATATTAATAAAAGCAACAATTTTATGACTTTAAAACATCTATTAGAGACAGTATAAGCCTGTCTGTCCAATAGACCCAGACAAAAATGTCTACATTAAATGCTGAAGACATTTCTACTCGCTTTTACCAACAATTCTGAAACAATTCTTGTTTACCAAAGATTGCTAAAATCACATGAACTTGAAAAGCATTTAGGTTTATTTGTTTAATGTATGAGTATTCATTTGTCTTTATATTAATTTGATACCATGTGTAGACAATATATAAACATATGTACTGACATATATATACCTTGACACAACATTTAAAATACACACATACACATAAAGATAGAGACAAACACAAAGACTTTAGAGTTTTGATTTTAGAACTTTACCCATGGGACCAATAGAACTCACTAGTTTAAAAGAGCAGTTGGATTCAAATTGTACCTTTGGAAATGGAAGTGGTTAACATTTATCTGGAGAAGTCCTCACCAAGTTTTAAGATAAAATGGGTAACAAATTTACACCTCAAACCACTGAGAAAGAATTTAAACCTTTTTGAGGAATGTAGGTGTGTTCAAGGAACATTAAAAATAGATGCCATATACACGTATATACCATGGAATACTATACAGCCATAAAAAAGGATGAGTTAATGTCCTTCACAGGGACTTGGATGAAGCTGGAAACCATCATTCTGAGCAAACTATTGCAAGGATAGAAAACCAAACGCTGCATGTTCTCACTCATAGGTGGGAATTGAACAATGAGAACACTTGGACACAGGGTGGGGAACATCACACACTGGAGCCTGTCATGGGGTGGGGGTAGGAGGAAGGGATAGCATTAGGAGATATACCTAATGTAAATGACAAGTTAACGGGTGCAGCACACCAACATGGCACATGTATACATATGTAACAAACCTGCACGTTGTACACATGTACCCTAGAACTTAAAGAATAATTTTTAAAAAAGGAAAAAAAAAAGATGCCACCTGTGTTAATTAGCTTAGGAAAAAAATAGACACCAAGGTAACACAAAATGATAGATATTTACCTTAGGATTTTATGAGGAGATTTATTTTCTTTAGATAGGTCACCCTTGATTTAGGGTGTGTTTTCCAACTGGACCCCTGAGCTCAAGATGGAGCCCGGCAGGGCCAACAAAGTATTTGCAGTTTGCGGGGCCTAATAATTTAAATATGGGAAAAGCGGGCACAGTTGGAAAGCACAGCATTTAGATCTTTAAACATTAAGGATTCCACTGAACCCCAGGTTCCCCAAAAAAGGAAAATGCAAAAAGGACCATACTGTACAACCCTTCCACAGTGTACTTTGCTACAAAGGCATTTTTCTAATTGTTTAAACTGTGTCTTTCTTATCTGAACATGCAAAGAAATGAGTAGCCTTCTGAAGTAATAATTATTTATTGTAACCACTGTCAGTCATCTCCAAAACTGTAGCTCTCACCCCTGACACAGCAGCCATCACACACACAAGGCCGAGTATTTTTAGAGTACGGTGTAATCTCTGATGCCTCCAGAAGCCAAAAACATCAGATGACACAACAGAAAAGAGCAGAGTGTTAGACCTGAGAGAAATCTGGTCACTTAAAATTCCTGAGGCTTCGGCCGGGAGCGGTGGCTCACGCCTGTAATCCCAGCACTTTGGGAGGCCGAGGCGGGCGGATCACGAGGTCAGGAGATCGAGATCATCCTGGCTAACACGGTGAAACCCCGTGTCTACTAAAAAATACAAAAAAATTAGCCGGGCAAGGTGGCGGGCGCCTGTAGTCCCAGCTACGCGGGAGGCTGAGGCCGGAGAATGGCGTGAACCCCGGGGGACGGAGCCTGCAGTGAGCCGAGATCGCGCCACTGCACTCCAGCCTGGGTGAAAGAGCAAGACTCCTTCTAAAAAAAAAAAAAAAAAAAAAAAAAAAAATTCCTGAGGCTTCATGAGGGAAAACAGAAGTTTTTTTAAAAAAAAAAAATTCTTTTAGGTTTTTTTGTTTCTTTTTCTTGTTGTCAGATTTTAGCTGGGACAAACAACTGCTATTTCTGGTTTTTGAATTTTTTTTTAACCTAAGGTGCCCTCCCAATTAAAACTAATAAGGCTTAACCAGGGTTGTGACTTAACCAAGGATGTACAAGGCATATCCAAAGAGATGAATGAGCCAAGCGTGGTGGCTCACGCCTGTAATCCCAGCACTTTGGGAGGCCGAGGCAGGCAGATCACAAGGTCAGGAGATCAAGACCATCCTGACTAACACAGTGAAACCCCGTCTCTACTAAAAATACAAAAAATTAGCCAGGAGTGGTGGTGGGCACCTGTAGTCCCAGCTACTTGGGAGGCTGAGGTAGGAGAATGGCGTGAACCCGGGAAGCAGAGCTTGCAGTGAGCGGAGATCTTGCCACTGCACTCCAGCCTGGGCAACAGAGTGAGACTCCGCCTCAAAAAAAAAGAAAAAAAAAGAATGAGTACTCCCCCAAAAAAGTCAAAAATCACAGAAATATAAAACCAAAAGGGACTAGTTTCCTGACTAGAATTAAACCCAGGCTGCAGTAGTTAAAGCACAGAATCTTAACTATTAGAAGAGAAGGTGGAGTGCCTTTTATTCGTATTTTCTCAGGAAATCTATAGCAAGCAGTTTCAGCTTACAAAAGATTTTAACTTTGTTTTAGGTCAAATGTTTGTAATTTACTCTAGAGAATTTTTAAAGCTAGCCACAACACTATGATGTGTCTTTTTCTTTTAATTTTATCTTTCCATCACCTATTTAAAATAAAAGATCTCCAAAGTCTTTTTTTAATGTAGAAGTCCAATTTAAAGGATCCATCTTCTGGCCATTAGCAATTAGAAATTCCAATGGTGTACTGATCCCAATAATCACTCAATCCAGCAGTTTCTTCAGTGATGAAGCAATCCCAAAGATCTGTCCCCCCAACAAAATAAAATATTCACTCCCAGGAATAGAACAGGACAGCAAAAGACTTTTGTTTCCATAGCACTAACCAGGCAACAAGGGTTGGGACAACAAAAACCCCTTATAGATGGGACTTCTTATAACAAATCCTCCTGGGAGTTCAACTCATTCGGAACAAACAAAGCAAAACAAAAAAATCTCAGGTCCCAGTCATTCTCAGGCTGATCACCTGATGTGACTCAAAAATCACACCTCCCAGATGGTGGGGACCAAGAGCAAGTGCTCCCAGTTAGTCACAAATCAAGCCTTCAAGGACATAAAACAAGATGAGAGGGAATTTTATTTGGTACCCTTCTTTATAAACAACACAGAATGAAAGAGACAGAGGAAAAGACTATTTCTGGAAGGAAAGGGATTAAACAATATAAATATTCGTATGGAAAAATGCACCAAATACTACACCACAATCTCTGCACCCAGGCTAGTCATACACAAATCTTCTCCCATTAACCAAAATTTTGCAGAGAAAACTGATTTTTCCTGTCTGCTTGACCAGATTGCACAGGGAGAAGCCAGGAGCCTCGCTGATAATAAAGTCTACCCTTTTGGTGGTTGATCATTTTCCTGGATTCCTGCATGGCCAAAAACAGGTTATGGGGGTAAATCAGGTTTAAGTAGCAAGACAGGTTATGGGAGGGAGAAAGGAGGAAGTTTGGCTAACAAAGATGGTCTTGTTATATAGATGAAACCTCACAGCTAGCAGCCCTCAGAGAGAATAGATGGTAAATATTTCATTCAGGTCTTTAAGGTATCAGGCTCAGTTCATTTTTCCCAGATCCAGACAAGAGAAAGCCTCCCTATATTAATGGGGATTCTCTACAGATGCCAATTTTCCCATGGAAGACAGCTTTGCAGGGCCACTTCTGCCTGCTGGCCCTCTGACAGACATCTCAAAATATGTCAAAAAATATATTTTTGGGTACAATATTCTTATTTCCTTCAACTGACAGGTGATTCCTAGAGGTAGAACTTGATGTTCTGCAGTTGCAGGGGTTTTAGCCAATTTTGAGGCCAGCTAACCATAATGTAGAGCTCCTGCTGGATTTGACCAAGTTGGAAGGTGTTTTGGACACTAGACAGGGCCAAGAGTTGGACTAACTCAAAGGAAGAATGACAAAAACCAAAAACACAAAAACTGATTGCACTTTACATATTACATACTGTTGAACACTGTAAGCATGAGGAGAGATTAAAGCCAACTAGCAATAAACTTTAACCTGCAGCTACCACATTTTAAAACAAAACCACAACCCAGCTCTTTATCTGAGAGGGAACCAAGCTGAAGGCTGCTCTCCATTGTCACAGGAGAAGGAAACTCACCTTCCTTATAGGAAGTGAGCAAAGCTCCATGAGTAGCAAAGCTCCATGGAGTTCCATGGCAAAACAAAACTCGGATCTCAAACAAAAAATTGGGGGGGAGCAGGGACCTCAAGAGGGAGTAGGATCCAGTCCTTGGAAAGTCACACATTTGGTCAGAGCTAAAGCTCGATAGTTAGTACTTAGCGTAAACAGGAGAATTGCTGCAGGCCTAAGGGGCTAAGCTCCACTCAGAGGATCCCTTCACGGTCACCAAATGTTAACCAAAATGATTGACTGAGGCAAGCAAGTGTCTTAGTCCATTGAGGTTTACTGAGCCAGAGCTTGATGGTGCACTCTGGAAAAACATAAGTCATAGAAACCATCTGTGGCTTGTGTTGTCTTTGAAGAGGCTTTCAGGAGGCCTAGTACTTACACTTCTCCTTAAAGGGGGAAAGGCAGGTAGGAAGATACAAGTAGAGGAAAGAATGATTGGTCTCATCTTGTCTTTCTTCTTGGATAGACAAGCATTATCAGTGTGAAATCTTAGATTGCAAACCTAAAGTTACTATTGACATGTCCTTGTTTTGTGGAAGGATACACATCTTGAAAGGTTTCAAGGCCAGCAAAGAACAGTTTGTGAAGGCAGCCATCTAGGGATGCCTGAGGCCTTTTCACCTTCTTGTGGGGGTCTGGCTAACGTACAATGCTGTGACATAAGGTTGTGTAGTAACCGTTGTTCATCTGGAAAAAAGATGGTGGCATTATGTGACTCAGTCTCCAGACTGAGCTATCCCTTTGGTGTAATGAGTGTGACAGTCCCGAGATTTTTATTGTCCCTTACATAATTTTAGGAGCTGTACTTCCTTGATGCTGTCTGACTGAGGTCAAAGGGATGGGTGTGGAAGGCATCACACCTTTCTCCCATTTAGAAATCCATTGTCCCTTCCTTCTCCCCTATTGGGTTACATTCCTCTGTCCACAGATCATGTATTTACTGAGTTGTTTTCCAGGGGAAAAAAAATCTCAACTGACCTCTTTAAAGCCCCAAGCATTCAATTCAGTTCAAGAGTGTCTCTCGTTTTAGTGATGACCAGGCACAAATATTTTTAAAACGCTCTCCAAAAAATTGTGATAAGAGCCTCTGCACAACGCACAGTAGCTTTGGGGAGCACTGAGCTACAAAAGTGATGGGGAAGGAACCTGCTACGTGCTGGGACCTTTATATTTCCACCTTATCTAATGTCCCCAATGATGCTTTAAGTAGGTGCTATTATCCCCCTATCCCAAGACATCAATCTGAGTCCTTTACCTCAGAATTGGTCAAAGGTGGAATCAGGATTCCGACTCACATATTTCTGAATCTAAAGGTCATGTTTCACTGCAGGGCGATTGAGCCTACATGAATTCAAAGAAAGACAGATTCTTTTTTTTTTTTTTTTTTTGAGACGGAGTCTCGCTCTGTCGCCCAGGCTGGAGTGCAGTGGCACGCTCTCGGCTCACTGCAAGCTCCGCCTCCCGGGTTCATGCCATTCTCCTGCCTCAGCCTCTCCGAGTAGCTGGGACTACAGGCGCCCGCCACCATGCCCGGCTAATTTTTTTGTATTTTTAGTAGAGACGGGGTTTCACCGTGGTCTCGATCTCCTGACCTCGTGATCCGCCCGCCTCGGCCTCCCAAAGTGCTGGGATTACAAGCGTGAGCCACCGCGCCCAGCCGAAAGACAGATTCTAACAGAAATAACCACACAGGCTTCAATGAAGAGTCAGGGTCTGAAATGGGCCTTAGGACAAAGAACAGCTCGGGAGGCTGAGAAGACAGTTGAAGGTATTGTGGGAAGGAGTGAAAGAATTAGAATAAGTTCAGACATGAAAACATAAAATGTGGGTCAAGTCTTTCTACACAAACCAAGGGAGTAGACTGGGGCTGTGTTATGGGGCCTTTGAATGGCAGCCTAAGGAACTGGAACTTCATCCTATGGATGATAGGAGTCACTGGAAAGCTTTGAGAAGGTCAGAGGCATGACAAACAGCATTTCCAGGAAGATTACTCTGACAGTGTAACCAAAAAGCAGATTCGTTGCAGGCTGCATGTAGAGTCCCATTAACAAAAGCAAGGTCTGGGCTGGGCGAGGTGGCTCAGGCCTGTAATCCCAGCACTTTGGGAGGCCGAGGCGGGTGGATCATGAGGTCAGGAGATCGAGACCATCCTGGCTAACACGGTAAAAACCCGTCTCTACTAAAAAATACAAAAAATTAGCCAGGAGAGTTGGCGGGCACCTGTAGTCCCAGCTACTCGGGAGGCTGAGGCGGGAGAACGGCGTGAACCTAGGAGGTGGAGCTTGCAGTGAGCCGAGATCGCGCCACCGCACTCCAGCCTGGACGACAGAGCGAGGTTCCGTCTCAAAAAAAAAAAAAAAAAAAAAGCAAGGTCTGATACAAAAAAGTAACTTTATTCCAAAGCTAGCTTTGAGGAAGGGGCACAAAGCATTCTGCCTTTAAATGTGCTGCTTCACCTTTGAAGCAAAAAGCAGGTATTTTTATAAGGTAAGAGAGGAAATGAGCAAGAATGACCAACAAATGAGCAAAAGAGGAAATGAGAAGTAGATAACTGCCGGTCCTCCTGCTACCGGGCAGCTGTCTCCTGGGCAGCTGAGTTGGCACTTTCCTGGACAGAAGTAAGTTATAAAAACAGTCAACTGGATATGCTTCCGACGCGCCCTCCGAAAGTGTGTGAGTTCCGACGTGGCCCAGGATGGAAGTTCTAAGGCAATCCCCTAAAGATGAAAGGTCCATGGCAGGTATGCTATGGTCTGCTGATCAACTGTCAACTCTTGAGGAGAGGCCCGTCATGGGGCACCTATCTAGAAGAACTTGCCCCTTAGGGAGTGTCTGGTGATGGGGGAGGTGAAAGGTTATATGTACATTTCTGAAGGACTAAGTAGGAAATAGGGTGCTGGAAAAATGAGAAAAGAGACAGAGGGAAATAATTAAACCATCTCTAGGAAAATAGAGGTACTCAGTTACAATTTTCCACTGCCAAGCTTTATTTTATCTTTATGGGATATGGGTGGCACATATGTTCTGCCTACTTTTTGCTGAAAGGGGGCATAGTCATTGGACAGCAGAATGGAACCAATTTACTTGGAGTTAAAATATTTATAAGTATCCAGGCTTATAGATGATATGGGTTGGAGCATTATGATGTGAGGTCTAGAAGGTCTCTGGGAAAGCCTGCTTTATATTTTTATATAGAGGATGTAAAAGCAGGAAGCTCCAAAACAGAGGTATATGCCTATCCCTGCAAGCAGGGCCAATGTTCAAAGCAGCTTTTGCCACTAGGATGGTCCTGACCCAAATCAGGACACTACCCATTGGTGTAGCAGCAATGTGGGGCTATGAGAATTAAAACAATTATTTCTGTTAAAATAATTTTAAAAATTAGGCCACCTCTAGAAAAATAGGGGTACTCGGTTACAACAGTCTTAGGCAAGATAACGGAGAAGTGGTTCTGAACTCTGGCAACTTAGAATTATCTGGAAGCTTTCATCTTTTTTTTTCTTTTTTTAAATTTCTTATTTTGAAATAATTTCAGACTTTCAAAAATGTTCCAAAAATAGAGTCCCCATATATTTTTCACTCAACTTCCCCAAATACTGTTTTAGATAACCACAGTGCAAACATTAAAATCAATAAATAATCACTGACATTGTACAGTAAATAAATTGCAGACCTTATTCAAATCCCTTCTATCTTCCCAGTGATGTCCTCTTTCTAGACCAGGATCCAATCCAGGATCACACATTGCATCTCATTGTTCTGTCCTCTCAGTCTCCCTTAATCTGGGACTGTTCCTCAGAATTTCTTTTGCCTTCATGACCTTAACATTTATGGAAAGTATTGGAGTTATTTTGTAGCATGGCCCTCAGTTTGGGCTTTTCTAATATTTTCTCCTGATTAAACTCAGATTATGCACTTTAAGCAAGAATAGCATAGATGTGATGCTGCGCCTTCTCCATGCATCGTATTAAGATGCCCTAAGATGTCGATATCTCTGATTACTGGAGACGTTAAGTTTGAGCACTGGGCTAAAGTTCCTCCACAGTAAAATGGCTATTTTCTTTGGAAGCATTTTTAAGTGACCAATACCCCAGGCCACACTATGGACCAATCAAATCAGACACTCCTGGGAAAAGGCACAGGCATTGGTAGGTTTTAAATGCCCTACAGGTGACTCTAACCAGCATCCAGAATTGGAAACCCACAACTTAGACAGTGAAGATTAGAATCCTGGAAATCAGTCAGGAAGCCATTCCTTGGGCCTAACATCCAGTTCCGGACACAATATTTGGCATGAGCCCATGATAGGGGAATGGAAGGCCAAAAATCTCCTGATTGGGTAAATGATGGGTGAGTAGACTGCTGTCCGATAAAAAGAGAGGGCAGGGCCAGGTGTGGTGGTTTATGACTGTAATCCCAGCACTTTGAGAGATCAAGGCAGCCAGATAACTTGAGCTCAGGCATTCAAGACCAGCCTGGGCAACATGGTGAAACCCCATTTCTACAAAAAAAAAAAAAAATATATATATATATATATAGCCCAGGAATAGGTAGTACGTGCCTGTACTTTGGGAAGCTGGGGTGGGAAGATTGCTTGGGTCCAGGAGGTTGAGGCTGCAGTGAGCCATGATTGCACCACTGTGCTCCAGCCTGGGCAACAGAGCAAGACCCTGTCTCAAAAAAAAAAAAAAAAAAAAAGAGAGAGAGAGAGAGAAGGCAACATGCTAAGTAAGGTGTCCAGCCCTTCTGGAGTATTTTCTCTCCAGACTATAGAGAAACCTGTATTGTAGAGAAAGCACACACCATAAAATTTTACTATCATAAGCCTGATGTGAACTCCTAATTGCCACTAAGAAGAAGGAAATTATAAATCATATGATAGAAATATATGGCCACATATGCGGAGAGGCACACTTCCGGGTACAGTTGAATGAAAAATTCACAAAATCCACGTCAGAGGTACAAGACCTCCTCTAAACCACCCCGCCCTCCCCACTTGGTCCTTTGCTTAATCTCTTCTGAAGTAAGAGAACAAAGACTGTTGTAAATTTCACAAAATAGGAAAGTGTACAAATCTCCTGTCACCTGGCTGTTTAAGCAAGAGGACTCTGTGCTCAACTTCCCTAGAGTTATTATCTCGGGTTCTCCATAAAGGAATACCATCAATCCCCTCCTCAGAGGGACCGTCTAATAACATGCAAAAGGAAATGCCAATTTCACCAAAACCCAGAGGCAGGAAAGACCCTGACAAGTACAATCCCTAAGGTATTCACTTGCCTGCCAGGGTCTGGTGCAGCTGGTGCAGGAAGAACTGCTGCTGGCAATAGCTGAAAAAAAAAAAGGGACAGCAGCTCTAACACTCAGGGGGTAGTAAGAAAAGAACTCACTCAATTCACCTTCAATTCTCACACAGCCAACACCGTTCCAGCCTCCCTGTGGGGCCTCACTGGGAGGACTGGCACATAATTAAATGCCAATACATGGGTAAAATAATTTACAGAAGGGTGGGATCAACTGAGTCAGAAATGGTTGAAGATTTCACAAAACCAGAAGGATTTGGGTTAGGCCGTGAAAGACTCAGCCTTAAGAAAGCAGAGACAAAGAGAAACAGAAGCCTAAGAAAAGCATCTAGCCTTCCTGGCCAATTTTCTATTCAGACTTCAGAGAGGCCTTTATCATAGTGAAAGTAAATGTCATATAAATTTACTATCCTAAGCCTGAGATGAGCTCCTAATTGCACAGATGGGACAGAAATTATGAATCATATGATAGAAATACACAACGCATGCAAAGTTGCACACTTTGCACCACTCTAGATGCACAAAGATGCACACAGGCCCCACCAGAGATGCTAGTTTTGAAAAGGGTCCCAGGAAGAAGAGTGGGTTTACTCTTCTCAAACACCATATGGGGATATTTCACAAGGAAGATTCTCGTCTTCAGAAAGGGGAAGTAACTTCCCAAGGTTGTTGGTGGATGTGGGATTAGAACCTCAGTAAGTATAACACCGGAGCCCATGCCACCACCACTGCCACCGAGAGCCCTGAACAGGGTATGTGTAGGGAACAGGTAGGAGCAGAGAGAGTTAAAGCAGAAAGAAACCATTTTAAAACAGGGAAGTTAGGTAAGCTTGCTAAACGGGGATCATATGTTGCAGAGGCATGAACACTAGACAGACGGGTGAACTTGATCTTCTGATTACAGAAAAGACAAGACAAAAGAGGGTGTGAAAATGGGGCTCTGGGTTCCTAAGCTAAAGAGACGCTGCCAACAACAGTGAAGGAGCCATGAGATGCGTGGAGAAAGAATTGGATGGAGAAGCTGAAGCCCTGGGTTTAAATGCAAAAAGTCATAAAGTAAGGGCATGGCTATGGAGGGCAAGTTATATTCTCTCTCTGCAGTTTGGTCTCTCTTCATCTATAAATCACATGGAGTGAGAATTAATCTCTAAATGATCTTCAAGCCTTGCTACGCAAAGTGTGGCCCACCAACCAGCAGCAACAACATGTCCAAAAACTCCTTAGAAACGCAGAATCTCAGACCCCACCTGAAGGATCAGAAGCTGTATTTTAACAAGAACCTGGGGGGACCTGTGAGCACATTAAAGATTGTGAAGCAGTTCTCTGAAATGTCTTCCAGTTCTAAAATGCAATGATTTCACACCCATCTGAACTTTGTCACCTCACAGGAGAAAGAAGGAAAATGGCATTTACATTTTACCTCGTTCGTGACCTTTTCTTAATCCTAGCAGCCTCTTAGACTCGCCCACATCCGGGTAGCGGTTTTAGAAAACACCAGAGAGGCAGTGCTGCCACCTTGTGACTATCATCAGGAAATGCACTTAACTCTTAGCGGTCTCACCAGTTGTGGAGGGGATGGGGCTGGAGCCAGCAGAGTGTAGGAGGTGAAGTCCAAGTCACAGATGAGGTAAGAGAATCATAACGTCCTCTCTCCTATCGGAGCTCACCACGTCTGCACCTGCAGCAGCCAGGTGGCTGCACACTAATAGAAAATCCAGCAAGTCAGAAAACTTGATTTACTCCTGTAACTTTGAGGCCAGTGACCTTGTGACATTGAACTACTTCTATAACTTGCCTGCACTTTAATTTCCACGTCTGTAAAGTGGGGCAGGTGGATCCGGTCACCCTAGGTGCCACCGTATAGTGAGAGCTCCTCAGAGACAGCAGCACACCTGATCTCAGCATCCCCCATCTAGCAAATACCAGGCACACACTAGGCGCTCAAAGCCTCACTGAATGTGTGTGTGTGAATAAATGACTATATGAGAGCCATGTGGATCATGGACAAAGTCAACAAATATTTTTGAACGTCTACCAAGTACACTGTAGAATAGGGAAATAAGTAACCCAGGCAGGGTGGTGTTTTCTCCTAACTTCCCCTGACCTCCTTCCTGGGGGAGGGAGGGCCTCTGTACATCAGAGAGACTCTTGACACAAATAATGTTCTCGAGATGCGTTATAAGAAGTTGTCATGTTAACAAGAGGAAAGTCCATTTGTCTTGGGGATGTTTTAATCAATGGAACTGAGGGACCCGAAGCCCCCCCGATGAGACACAGGTTGCAACACCCACCCCAAGTGCATGGAGGGGAAACCAGATGGAGTGAACTGACAGGGAGCAGGACCTGGGAGAACAGGGGGGTAAAGAGACTGAGGCACCCAGAGGGAGGTCTGAGGAGGAGCTCCCGGCCCCTGCAGTGGCCTCGGTGTGGACTGATGCAGAACTCAGCAGCCTAAGTAAAGTGGCCGCACCAGGATCCATTTGTACATGGGATCATTTTTTCAGTAAGATTTTCTTTCTGCTAATGGGCTGCATTTTCGCACACTTTCTAATACATCAGGCCCAGTTAATGGGCTACAAAACCATCATTCCATTCAACAGTCATTTATAGAATACTCCCAAAGTGCCAGGCCCTGTGTGAATTCAGGCAATACAAAAATGAACACAAACAGCTCCTGTGCTCTAAGATCCCCATCCAATGAGCTCCAGGGGCACCTCTCCTACAACACGCTCCTGCTCTGCATGGCCCTCCTCTCTGCCCTCCACCAACCCAAATCCTCCTCCAACTCCAGCTCAAGTTCCACTCGATCAAGTCCCTCTCAGTCACCCTGCACTCCTGCCACTTTGAGAGATGACTGCACTCATACCTCTAGGCTTTATGAAGTGGATGTCATCTTCCTGGTTAGGCTTGAGCCTCCTGAAGGCAGAGACCATTTTTAGAATTTTCCAGAAAGAAGCCACATCAGTGATTTGCATCAGAACAATCTTAGGCCCACCCTGAGCCTTCAACTTGGACACAGGCTCCACTGCCTAGCACAGTCCCTGGCCCCTGCAGTGCTTTATAAATCCTGCAGTAGCAAAGTCCATAATCAGCTCTGCTTCAGTCGACAGGCTGGGATAAGTTGAAAACACAGAGAGAGAAGAACAGTCAAACAAAAATCAAAGGGCTTTGACTCATGCCTTGCCTCTTCCCTCTTTTCAGGGAAACAAAGTCACACTCCCTGCTCTCACTCCTGCCTGGAGGCTTCCAGGGAGGGCTCCCTTGTTAGCCTTCCCTTCAGCCGCCATGAATGTCACCCAGCATTCAAGTCCAGCCTCTCCTCTTCCTTCGAGCACATTTCCTAAAGTCTCAAATGAATGTCAAGTTTAATGAGTGCTGATATTCTATGCCCCTAATGTTAACTTCAAGTATTATTACCTTTCTTCTTTTGCCCGGGGCCATTTCCAAACAAGTGCTGGAGCCAGGCGCCCCAGCAGCTGGGCAAGCACACTTCAGGGCTCCTTCCCTCCTGTGGCTCCTGTTTCTCAAACCCTCTGAGACCTGCAGCTCTGGGGGTCTCTTCCCCCATCCCAGTTCCCTCCCCTTTAGACCAGAACAACTAAGCCATGGCCACCTTCCCGATGGACACACAAGGAGGCCTGGTGTCACCCACTGCTCCAGGGGCGGTGTTCTGGGCAGGGGAGCTGCCTCTTGTGCCTGGATCCTGCTCTGCTGCCACCTTACGTGGCTGCAGAATTGGAGGGAATTGTGAACAGAGAGAGGACAGGGCAACTTCCCAGGCAACAACACTACTATTGCCGATATTTTGCCAAGGATGGGAGCAGGAGCACAGAGGGGAAACAGACCTTGTCAACGTCTCCTCCACCAACACGTAACACCCATTTTCCTGCCAAATACTCAGATACAGAAGGTCACTGAAAGGTACAAGAAAATTCAAATGAGAAAAAAGACTTGAGGAAGAAACCATGAGGCATTAGGGTGTGGGAAGGCTGGAAGGAGTACAGGAGAGAACTGGCACGGCTGCCAAGTTATCAGTCACCTTCTTTTGTTCTTAAGAATGCTGAATTTCTTTTGTTTGACCAGTTTCACTTCCCAGATTCCAGTAAAGCACATGGTCTAATCTGTTACCTAACAGCAAGACAGCGTCACCTCACCTGTTCTTGCCCTCAGATAGGAACACTGCCCTGGGACTAAATCATAGACCGCCAGGCTGAGCCATCCCCAGAGGTCAGGAGCTTCCAACCGGGAACCTTTCATACACTCTTCAAGCGACGTACAGCTCCACCGACAGTCACAATAAAAATTCTAATCTCTTCCCTCCTCCTGTTGCTGCCACCAATGCTGATGTCCACGGTCTCTAGCAGCCCGAATCCAGGTAAAGAAGACGGTCTATGAAGGGGAAAACGGGGGGAGGAAATGGAGCAAAACAGGCCACAGGTGCATCAAAATGTAGCCCTTTCAGCTACAGGGATGGGGAGCAAGTGAGCCTTTTTCAGTGCCAGTTTCCTCATTTACTGAAAGGAGCAAACTGTACTTACACCCAGTGTTGTGAGGGTTAAATGAGATATTGTATGTGAAAGTGTCTGCAGCTACAGCTGGCAGATATATACATATGTACATACTGGTTTAACAAATATTTGCTCCCATGCCTTCACCCCTAAGCCTTTTCCAGAAGAGTAATGCATTTCCCCAGGATCAAACTTGGTGGCAGTAGTGGGAAGGTATTGAAGGCAACCATATATTCATAAAAGATAAGGAACTCTTTGCTTATATTCTTTTTTTTTTTTAAGACAGGATCTTACGCTGTCGCCCAAGCTTGGAGTACAATGGTGCAATCATAGCTCATTACAGCTCAAACTCCTGGGCTCAAGCAGTCTTCCTGCCTCAGTCTTCCAAGTAAGTAGGGCTAGAAGTGTGCACCAGTCTGCCTGCCTAGTTTTTCCTTTTTTTTTATTTTTTAGAGTCAAAGTCTCACTATGTTGCTTAGTCAGATCTCAAACTTTGCTTGTATTCTTTATATTCTTTAGAGTGCACCAAGCATGACATATTTTAATGCTATTCAGTGATAGCTAATAAACGCAAGAAAATCCTATCACCGGGTAGTGTCCATATTTGAAGCTTTAGCCACACCAAGCCCTGCTGCAACAGTGCACCATTTGGGTAGCAGACCTTTGGCTAAGGCTTTCTAATCTGCTCCAGTTTTCACTACAACCAAAGTGGCCAAGCCCTTTGCAAAGAAATCATGCAGAAGGCAGCTTAGCCCCGTGTATATTTCCACTTGGGAGCACCATCTCCCCAAGGGCCACTTCGAGGTGAAACAGCTTTGTTACATACTCAACATCAACTTGGTCCTAAAATCAGGAGATGTTCAGCCTTCTCCACTCCAATTTCCAATGTTCCTTGCTTTGTAGAGAGAGCACTCTGGAAGCTGCTGAGCCCCATAGCCCTGGGGCCTAAACCACCATTCAGGAAGGGAAGGTTTTTCCATCACTATGACAGACACCCAAGCTAGAGTCCTCAGCCTAGACTAAAAGCTCTAGCCCCAACCTCCGTTTCCAGTGCAACCCCCTCCACTCACTAAAAATTACTCTCTCTCCACCCAAACTAGACTGTTTGCCCTTCCCTGAACAGAGCTTGTGTTTTCCCACCAGTTCAACTTTGCTGATACACTCAACTCAAAAACCATCTTCCCACAGGCCAGGCAAGTGCTCAGCTCCTCCCACACCCAGACAATCGCTCTCCGTCCTGAGAGCTGGCTTAGCCCTACTGGACTCTGTCTTCTTGCACTTATCTGCTGCCTTATATTGAAGACCTTCCTGTGTCTCTCCTGCCTCCACCCACTGCCCTTCGAGGCTGCAGCCTCCTTGGCAGCACAGACTGGTGCACTGTTTCCATAACCCTCGTGCTATCCAGCTCAGCACTCAGCAAACATTAGCTAACCGCACGAATGCGTCCTCAGGTTTCTAAATCAAACCAGGGCTTCAGAGCAGCTCTACTGACATCTGGGCTGAACGATTCCTTGTGGTGGGGGCTGTTCTGTGCATTGTGAGATGTTCAGCGGCATCCACATGCCCTCTCTCCACTACATGCCAATAGCAGCCTTCCCCCTCCCCCAAGCACCCTCTTCCTTCATGAAAGCAAAAAATATTTCTAGATATTGCCAAATGTCTTCTTGAGGGAAAACACCCCCAGTCGACAACCATTGCTTTACACCAATAGTTCTCCACCTGGCCACACGTTTACACTCATCTAGGCATCTACCCTCAGCCTGGAAGTCAGGGGGGCCTAGATCCAAATCCTGGTTCTGTCACTCCCTTTGCAACTCTGGACAAGTTGCTTCACTTTTTTTAGCCTTTTTATCATCTTAAGATGAATAAATACCACTGTTCACACAGACTTGTTGTGAAGATTAGATGAACCGCAGTGTGTCCTAGAAAGGGTTCAATAAATGGACTAAGTGGAATTTCTCAAGTCGCTCCTAAAACACTAGGGTGAGGAACTGGGGGAAGCTCGCTGCGCCGCCAGGGGGCGCCATCACAAACCACCTCGGGGGTGGCGCTGGGCTCTAGCTTTGTTTCCCAGCCAAGTAAAGTTTGTAATGCGGGCCTGAGTCCGAGCTACTTAGTGGCTGGAAGAAATAACAGCTCCTCCCTTCCCAAAATAAATCTCAAAATCTAATCTTATTTTATATCCCTTTTTATTTTTTTTTTGAGATGGAGTCTTGCTCTGTTGCCCAGGCTAGAGTGCAGTGGCGCGATCTCGGCTCGCTGCAACCTCTGCCTCCTGGATTCAAGCTACTCTCCTGCCTCAGCCTCCCTAGTAGCTGGAACTATTGGTCCCTGCCACCACACCCAGCTAATTTTCATGTTTTTAATAGAGACGTAGTTTCGCCGTGTTGGCCAGGCTGGTCTCGATCTCCTGACCTCAAGTGATCCGCCCATCTCGGCCTGCCAAAGTGCCAAAGCGTAAACCACCGCCCCCAGTGGCTGGCACTATTTATTATGTCGCTGATATTGTCCAAAATTTGGCCATTGCGAGCTCCTTCTAGTTGGTTTCTGTGACTTTTGACACAACCCCATCATTTTTCAAGCAGTTCCTTACTTCTGGCCCCACAAAATGTTTACTTCTGGCCCCACAAGGCTCCTCTTGTGCTTTCTTGCCCAGCCCTGGATCAGCTATTTCTCCAGGGACCCCTGGTTCCTTTCATGGGAAAATGATGTTTGCAGACCGTGGGCGCCCATATGCCCATTGCTAGTAGGTGCCGGTGCTTCTATGCCCTCTAGTGGTCGGAGCTGGGAAATAACACACGCACACTAGTGTACTGTTACCCACATTTCACAAATTAGGTAAATGAGGCACAGAAAAGTTAGACAACTTGACCAATATCACAGAGAAAATAGGTAGTAGAACTGGGAAACAAAAACAGTGACAGATGCACAAGTCCTAAAAAGCGAAAGTAACTTCTTCACACATGCACGTCAGCAGAAAGCCACAAGCCCGATATTCCAGCAGACACTCTCTTTGGAAAATAACTAGAATTCCACAGCAATAACCACAATGATAACCATCATGTACTCAACACCTGCCTGGGCACTGGGCTCCCACAGCAGCTCACTTATTCCCAACAATTCTGGAGGGTGGATTTTACCATCCTCCTTTCACAAATCAGGGAATCAAGGATCATAGAAGCCAAGTGACTTGTCAAGTCAGCATAGTTAAGTGACAGAGCCAGTAGCTGAGCCCACGTCTATCTAGATATAAATTCCATGCTTATGCCACTATATATGTGTTTCCCAAGACTGATTTTAGGTGAAACATAAAGAAACTTTAAGTTTAACTGTGTTTATTTTAATGCATGATAGGAAAAAAATTAAGCACACATCAAATCTCTAATTTCATGGACAACATTGCATAAGACAAAAATATTTTGTCTTCAGCTGCTGGCCTCAAGCCATCCTCTCACCTCAACCTCTTGAGTAGCTGAGATCACAGGTGTGAGCCACCGAGCCCTGCTAAGACAAGGATGTTTTGTAAACTAAATTTAATTACAAAAAAGTATGAAGTAAATAATAATAAAGGTGGTAAAGCTGTAGAGAAAATCATGAAATTGGTCTAGAAGCGTCTGGGGCGTGGATGACATAACACTACAGCACCATGCAGCTTCATTCTCAGTTACTCCCAGGAAATTAGAGTCACACAGCGCTGCAGGAAGAACAACTCAGAATCTTAGACCCGGGCTTTAGCCCTAGATGTGTCCACTCCTAGGACCCCAAACATCTCTGTGACCTCCTTGCTAGGAGTAAATTCAACCTTCCCAGACATGTGAGAACACTAGAAACATCCTGCACACATAGAGGGGCTTCTCTGTCACGGAGAAAATAACACCAGGTTTGAGGACCCCAGGGACTCTCTGTGTGGTGCTGACAGACCCAAGGCCCAGACACAGCAGAGGTCCGTGCTGGGGAGGGCGGGTCATCCTGTTATGGAACGGGGGTCCAAACAAGCTTGCTTCTCAGAGTGTCTTCTGGGGAACTGAATATAAATGGAAGAGGAAGAAGAGGAGGGACAAAAGAGACAGAAAAGAGAGGGGAGGGGATAGAGGATTCCTGAACAGAGACCACACCCATGACCCATGTGACCCTGGGAAATGCTCCTGCCCTGAGAGGAGGCTCAGCACAGAAGGAGGAAGGACAGCGGAGCCAACAGTCACAGCAGCCCTGACTACAGCATTCCTGGAGCTCAAACTCCTCTACACAGAGGAAGACAGAGAAGACAGCAGAGACCATGGGGCTCCCCTCAGCCCCTCCCTGCAGAGTGCATATCCCCTGGAAGGAGGTCCTGCTCACAGGTGAGGGGAGGACTCCCTGGGAGTGGATGGGAGGAGGGAGCACAGAGACTGGCTAGGGTCTCCTGGGGAGAACAAGTCTCTGAGAGGGGACAGAGGGCTTCTGTTGAAGCCTGAGGAAACAGAACACCAGAGAGGGACAGGGGTCACAACAGGAAAGTCACACTAAACTATGATTGATAAAAGGGAGGAAAATCAATTGATCATGTTTTCCAAGTTAATCATCATTTGTCACTACAATTTGAAAAAAGAGAAAAATGATAGAAATCAGAACTGCATCAGGGTGACACTCCAAATAAAAATATAACGAGGGCACTAAACGCTGCCCTTACTCACCAATCAGAAGTTGAAAAATAACCACCAGGTACACTCATTAACTCATCCACAAGTATTTGCAATCAATTTTAGTCAATGGCATACAACAAGCATCAGACAAGTGTCAGTCATCACGGAGCTCATGCTGTCATGAAGAGGAAAACACACATGCAAAGAGATCTAGAATGTGAGGTCAGGTGTTGACAAGAGCCCTGGAAGGAACAGAGCAGGGAAAGGTCAGAAAGAAAAGACCCAGGGTCTCCAGAGGAGGTGTCAGGGGAGGGGTCTCCCTAAGGTGCCCTGATGTGAGCAGGACTTGAGGCCAGTGGGGAGGGAGCCATGCAGACCCCTGGGGAAGAGCATTCCACACAGGGGAATGCTAAGGTCGGAGGTGCTGAAGGAATGCGGGTGTCACATTGCTGACTTTGACCCAGTAGGACGGACACACACACACACACACACACACACGCTCCAAGGTGGAGGGGTGAAGAGACCTGCTCAGGACCCAGGGCCCCGTTTTTCCACCCTAATGCATAGGTCCCAATATTGACCGATACTCTCTCCTCTCTCCTAGCCTCACTTCTAACCTTCTGGAACCCGCCCACCACTGCCCAGCTCACTATTGAATCCACGCCGTTCAATGTTGCAGAGGGGAAGGAGGTTCTTCTACTCGCCCGCAATCTGCCCCAGAATCGTATTGGTTACAGCTGGTACAAAGGGGAAAGAGTGGATGGCAACCGTCTAATCGTAGCATATGCAATAGGAACTGCACAAGCTACCCCAGGGCCCGCATACAGTGGTCGAGAGACAATATACCCCAATGCATCCCTGCTGATCCAGAATGTCACCCAGAATGACACAGGATCCTACACCCTACAAGTCATAAAGTCAGATCTTGTGAATGAAGAAGCAACTGGACAGTTCCGTGTATACCGTGAGTACTTCCCCATGACCTCTGGGTGTTGGGGGTCAGTTGTACTTCCCACATATGGGATTGTCAGGCCTGGGCTGTACCTCTGGCCCTCTCTGCATTACACACTGTGCTAGGGTTTGGACATTTAGTGCAGGACACACATGGGGGAGACAAACTTCCACAGATCAGAATTCCTTTCCTGGATCCAGACCCTGTAGACACTCGCTGCAGAGGAAGGACAGTCTGATGGGGGGACTCAGCAGGCCGAGGTCAGTGTCAGACAAGCACCCCATTGTCTCCCCATGGACCTGACCCTGAGAAAGACCCTGGAGAACTGGGTCAGGGCCTGGCCTGTGAAGGGCCCCCTGGAATCCTCAGAGAGAAGCTCAACTCTTCCCAGAACTGAGCCCCTGTACAAAGCCCTGTCCCTGGTTCCTGATTCCAGGTGATCCTGGGGAGTCTGTGCCAGGGCTGTGTGGCGGCCTCTTGGGCAGGGCTGGCTGGGAGCAAGGATGTGAGCTATCCAAGGGCCGTGACTCCTGGAGTTGGTCACCAGCCAGGGCCGAGCACCCAGAGCGTCATCTAGCTGAGGATAGGGCCTCCTCCTTCACTTGAGGCTCAGCTTGGAAAGGACAGATGGAAAAAATTACTAGTGCGTGAGCCCACTGCCCTGGGAGACATAGGTTACTCCCTGGGAAGTTCAGAGTCCCCAAGGGGAGGAACAGAGAAGAGAGGATGCTCCTGGCAGCTCCATGTCCACCAGGGATCAGGCCCAGGACCCTCTGTCTTGGAAGCAAATAATCATAGATGCTGTTCATTTGAGCAGCTCCTCTGTGCAGAGTTGAGATCAAGTAATTGTAAATATTTTGAGGTTAACTCACAAACAACCTCACAGCCAAATAGCACTTATCCTACTTATTGAAAGGAAATTGAGGGACAGGGAGACAGTCACTAACAAGGGTCAAACAGGCCATAGGTGGCAGATTGAAGTCACATGAGGTCTGTCTGCAGCCACAGCCCCCTCCTCTCCTCAACTGGGGGTGGATGGGGCTGTTTGCTGTTAGGCCTCTGCAGACCTGAGACCAGTCATGGGTTCACTTCCTTTTGTCTTGTGCATCCGCAGCTCAGAAGTGGAGATTCTGGTCTGGAAAGTAAGAAGCAAACAGAGAATTAATCAGTTTTACTCTAGAACTAAATCACCTGCCTCAAATAACAGAGTCAGTGCTGGGATTGTCCAGGCCTCTCCCTTCGATCCACAGTCCCCTCACTGCACCTGAAATCCTGTGTTTCCCGATGTGTTGGTGTCACTCCCATGGGAGGATAAAGGAGAGGACTTTGCTTTCTCTCCCCACTCACACCCTGCACCAGCACAGGCGCAAAGTGAGACACACGCTCGCTCAGGAGTTCTCTCGTGAAGAAGGGAAGAAAGGAAGAAGGAATGAAAAAAGGATCCATAATCTCTTTAGAGACCAGCTCCTGGATGCAGAATCCTATGAGGTTTTGGCCACACCTGTTTCTTGTCCCTCAAGGACTGACACCCATGTTCCATCCCTCTCAACCCCTGTCCCTAAACCTACCCCATCTCATGTGACTCTGGGGTTCCTTGGTCATTAGAGGGTTTTCAGGTCTCCCTGGTCCTGGTCTGGGGCAGCCAAGAGGCTCCTGGGCCCTGAGGTCTCTGAGGTCACTGTAGCCCCCACTGCTCACTGCCATGGGTATCTCTGGCTCTTTCTGCTCCTCTATGTCCCTCATTTTCCTCCCCTTTCATTCTAGCTGGGATGCCCTGCCCTGCACAGCTTCCTCCACCCTTAGGGCTTCCCCAGAAAACCTCTCTAACAAGGCTGGCTGTCCTGTTCCCTTCCCGCTCACGCTGTGTACTGGCCCACCTCCCAGGTAACAGGGAAGGCACAGAAATCAGCCGAAGCAGCCGCCCCTGCCAGGCTCCATCACGAGCCAATGTCCCCAAGTCAACAGGAGAACGAGCTTCCACTGTGTCCCCATCCAGGGCTCTTTGTTCCAGTGAGGCCGACATGTGGAACAGGCCACGGGACAGGGACAAGCGACTCCTCCATACAGTTTCTACTGACTCACCAGGGAGTCAGAGGCAGGATGACAAGTCTGCTTTCCCCAAGGCCCAGAGGCTAATTTCACCCATTGACTTCCGTCCTCATCTTGGTGTGAGGCTCACATCCTCCAGTCATTCCCCAGGACCTTCCCCAGGTGGAGCTGGCCAGGCAGGTGCTGTCTGATGGGTTTGCTGCTCATTCCACATACACTACTGTGTCCTCATGATGATGCCATTGTCATAAGGTGGGGTCCCTTGGACTGAGAAGTGCACCAGCCACTGGAGTCTCACACAGACTCTGCCCAGTTTAGATGAACTTAAACTCTCACTGTGTTTTCTGAGGTTAACAGGAGAGGAAGAAAGCATTTCACATGACTGTTTTGGGCTCCTTCCCTATTTGCCTAACTGCACAGGAATTACGGGCAGGGAGCTCTTTCTAAATTTACTAACATAACACACGTTACTTCTAATTTGGCATCGTTCCTTCCTTTATGTAACTGACACACACCTAAGACTTCCTCTCCTACTGGTTCTATCCTCCTAAGAGGACTCATGTGCCTCTCTCTACTCAGGGAGCTGCTAATTTCAAACCAATTTCAGCATCTTCATTTGAGGACAATATGATCCTGCTGGAATTCACAGCACACCTAAACCTTAGTATGTTCTCAAGAAAAATACTACTTCCAGCCATTGATCTTCGATCTTTAGGCCATTAGTAACAATCTCCACTTACGGAAAAAATTAAATGTTTCCCCCAAATTTCTTTTATTTTGTACTATATTCAGAACATAACATGAGGTCTAAACTCCTGACAAATTTTTCAAAGCAAATTACAGCACTACAGGTCAAGCATCCCACATCCAATAATCCAAAATCTGAAATGCTCCCAAATCCAACACTTTTTGACCACTAAAGTGATGCTGAAAAGAAATGCTCACTGGAGCATTTTGGATTCTGGGTTTTCAGATTTAGGATGTTAAATGGGTAAGTCTACTGCAAATATTCAAAAATCCAAAAACAGTCAGAAATCCAAAACACTTTTGGTCCTAAGCCTTATGCGTAAGTAATACTCAATCCGTATGAACTATAGGTACTAAGCTGTACAGCAAATCTCTAGAACTTCATCCTGTGTAACTGAAAGTGCACACCCATTGACTAACTCCCCATTCTGCCTCTCCCAACCCCTGGCAACCATGGTTCTACTCTGATTCCATGAGTGTGACTACTCTAGGGACTTCATATAAGTGGAACCCTACAGTATCTGTCCTGTGAGTGACTTATTGCATTTAGCATAATGTCCAATGGGAGAAAATATTTGCAAAACTTCTTCTCAAATTTCTGTCTCATATCTGTCAAACACACGTGGTCCTTGAGAGTCAGATTTGCAGGATTTCATGCTCCCCTTTTCCACCACTCAGCTGTGCATTTGCAAACATCCACATGTATTTATAGAGAGAGCCACAGGGTCCTCACCTGCCCTCCGCAGAGGGAGAAGAAACAGTAAAGGCCAAAGAAAAGGAACATGGTTCCGCTGTTAAATTCAGGCAGCTTCTGCCTGTCCCCCTCACTGTCTTCTAGATCATTCTCTGAATTCTGCTCTATCTTTAGGGGTCACAGGCTCAAGTCAGTCATTATTAAACACCTGGGAAAAACTGCCCCACCTTGTGGTTCCACTGCCTGATGACTGGACTGACCTCCAGGCTTGCCCCTGGTGTCCCCTGTGTTATTTCTGCTGAAACATCCAATCCCAGGCCAGGCCGCACAGTATCCTTGGGGTTTAAGGACAATAAGAAGCCCCATCATCACCCATCTCTAGAATGTCCTCAGAAAAGGAAGCCACACAGAAAATACAGCCAGGGGGGCAAAGTAGGACTAAAGCTTGAAAAGACCCGGCACCTGAATGTTTCAGGTGAGGACCCCAAGGGAAGGCAGGCAGGCAGCTGGTCAGGGAGAAACCAGGAGAAGCACAAGGGGCTGTGACCCCGGGTTCTGTGTCTCTCCATGCCCCAATGCTGCTGCTCAGTTCACACTTGAGAAAGACTGTGCCTCTCCCACACAGAGCAGGTGGTCTCACACAATCTCAGCCCTCGGATCATCATGCATCTGTTGTGTGACACACACACCTGCCGTGGGCCTTTAAGGACTCAAGGGGGCTGAGAGATGAGAGATGCCAACTCTGATTGAAAGATTCCTGTGGAGGAATCAAAGGTGCCACACAGGGCAATCTTCTCTCTGTTTTCTGCACAGCGGAGCTGCCCAAGCCCTCCATCACCAGCAACAACTCCAAACCCGTGGAGGACAAGGATGTTGTAGCCTTCACCTGTGAACCTGAGGTTCAGGACACAACCTACCTGTGGTGGGTAAATGGTCAAAGCCTCCCGGTCAGTCCCAGGCTGCAGCTGTCCAATGGCAACAGGACCCTCACTCTACTCAGCGTCAAAAAGAATGATGCAGGATCCTATGAATGTGAAATACAGAACCCAGTGAGTGCCAACCGCAGTGACCCAGTCACCCTGAATGTCCTCTGTGAGTATCTTCTGTTCCTCTATGGCCCAGGCTGCCAGCCCAAATCCACACAGCCAGAGGCCAGGTCTCTCAGTCCCTCTCAGGTCTAAGGACTCAGACCCTCACCCAGGCTGGCCATGACTTCCTGCCCCAAGCAAACCTGGGCAGCCCAGGCCTTGACCAAGAATGGGAGGGGAGGGACTGTCTCCTGTGCTACTTCTGCTCAAACACCCATTCCCATCATCACTCATCTCCAGGATGTCCTTAAGGCTCGGGGTTCACATTTTCTGACGGGAGAAACAGGTGAATGTCTCAGACTTTGTCTCAGGGGACATAGCGGGGGTTTGGTTGAGACTTCAGGGTTGTGACATGGCTCAGGGGGACACTGTGGCCCTTCCACAGGCCAGGAACTTATGCTTCCCTCTGACAACATCACCTGTGGCTTTATTCTCTTTCCTCCAGATGGTCCGGATGCCCCCACCATTTCCCCCTCAAAGGCCAATTACCGTCCAGGGGAAAATCTGAACCTCTCCTGCCACGCAGCCTCTAACCCACCTGCACAGTACTCTTGGTTTATCAATGGGACGTTCCAGCAATCCACACAAGAGCTCTTTATCCCCAACATCACTGTGAATAATAGCGGATCCTATATATGCCAAGCCCATAACTCAGCCACTGGCCTCAATAGGACCACAGTCACGACGATCACAGTCTCTGGTAAGTGGATCCATGAAGCACTAGCATCACATTTTCAGGTGGAGTCTGGCTCTCAGAGAAGAGCCAGGAAGAAATTTTCTTTCCCAACCTGTGTCCAAGGGGCACAAGCAAATCTCAAATTCTCCCCTGAACCCTCCCAATTCACCTCTGCAGACTCTTTTCCCCTTGTTTTTTTGTTTTTTGTGTTTTTTGTTTTTTGATTTCTCATGTCTGACTTTGGGTCCATCCTGGAATGAGAGGAGGGGGCTCCCTCAGCCCTGAGCCCTGTGTAGTGAAAGGGGCTTCACAGAGAAAAAAGGAGGAAGGGTCCTCAGGGTCAAGTTGCTGCTCTCTGTCACCAACAATTCCCTTTCTGTCACTTCTTTGTGTTCTTTTACCTACTCCATAAGCTACAAGGGACAAGGAGGCTTTGAAATGAGCTCACACTTTTTCCTTAAATGAGAAGAGGAAGCCCCTTGGATGATGGAGGAGCAGCTCAGACTCTGCCCCCATCTCTGCTCCCAGCGCCCCCAGTGACTGACTGACCCTACCCTGAAGCCACCTAAGGTGGAACCGGGGCATATGGAGAAGGTGCCCAGGTGTCTGTCCTGAATCAGGCTAAATCAAGCTGCTAATTGACACCAAAGCCTCCCCTGGATCAGGCTGCAGGAAAATGGGAAGACGTGGAGCCTCAGGACAGACTGCTGAGCTGTGTCCTGGCTCTGAAGTCACTGACTATATAAGGCTGTGGGCACAGCACATGGGACACAAGACAGAGGACAGCAAGTGATGCACACTTGGAGACACAGGGAGATTCAGCCATGGGGACTCTGCATGGCAGGGAAGGGGCAGTGCCAAAAAGTGTGTATTTATAGAGAGGATAAGACTACCAGCCACTATATATCTAATATAGGACTTACCTTTTTAACCCTTCCACGTGTGCAAGTCCGTAGTATTAAACACATTCCCGTTGTTCTGCTACCATCACCGCCATCCACCCACAGAACTCTTTTCTTCCTCCCAAAATGAAACTCTGCTCCCATCAAACTCCTGGGCAGAGCTGCCCACCTGTGGCCCACAGCCTGACCCCTGAACTCACCTCTAGACTTGCTTCTGGTCTCCTGCTCAAACCCCCATCCCCATCGTCACCCATCTCCAGGATGTCCTTAAATAGCAAAGCCTCAGAAAAAAACACACCTTGGCTGGGTGGTGTGGGACTGTGCAGCTGAAAGAAATAGCACCTGCATGTTCCAGGTGAGTACCCCAAAAGACCAGGCAGTCAGCCAGTCAGGGAAGAAACAGGAGAGGTGCCAGAGGCTGTGGCTCTCAGTCCTGTATCTGCCCAAGACTCAATGCTTCTGTCTTATTCACATTTGAGAAAGTCCGTGCTTCCCCCACACAAAGCAGGTGGCCTCATGATCTCTGAGCCCTCAAATCCTCATGCATCCATCTTCTGACACACACACACCTGCCCTGGGATCTTAAGGACTTGGGTGGGCTGAGGGGTGGGAGATGCCAACTCTGATTGAACGATGCCTGCAGAGGAATCAAAAGTGCAACACAGGGCAATCTTCTCTCTGTTATCTGCACAGCGGAGCTGCCCAAGCCCTCCGTCACCAGCAACAACTCTAATCCTGTAGAGATTTCTACATATAAGTTTAAGTTATCTGTGAACAGAGATAATTTTACTTCTTTCCAATTTGGATGTTTGTTTGTTTGTTGCCTAATTTCTCCAGCTAGGACTTTAAATATTATGTTGAAAAGGAGTGGTGAAAGCAGGCATCCTTGTCTTATTCCTGGTCTTATGGGGAAAGCTTTCAGTCTTTCTCCATTGAGTATCCCTCTGTTATGTTGAGGTGGTTTCCTTCCATTCACAGAGTGTTTTTATTTATAAAAGAATGTTGAATTTTGTCAAATGCTTTTATTGGCTAAATCTGATTACTAATTATAGGTCTATTCAGATTTTTTTGTGTGTTCCAGGAATTTGTCCGTTTCATCTAGGTTGTCCAATTTGTTGGCATACAATTATTTACTGCACTCTTTTAATCTTTATTATTTCTGTAGAATTGGTAGCAATGTCATCAATTTTTTTGAGAGTAGGTCTCACTCTGTAACCCAACCCAAGCTGGAGTGCAGTGGCTTGATCATAGCTTACTTGCAGGCTCAACCCCCAGGGCTCATGTGATCCTCCTACCTCAGCCTCCTGAGTAGCTGGGACTACAGGCATGTGCCATCATGCCTGGCTAGCTTACAAAAAAAAAATTGTAGAGACTGTGTCGCCCTATGTTGCATAGGCTGGTCATGACCTTCTGACCTCAGGCAACCATCTTCCTTTGACCTACCAGGGTGCTGGAATTACAGGTGTGAGCCACCATGCCCCCATTTTCATTTCTGATTTTAGTAATTTGAATCTTCTCTTTTTTTCTTAGTCAACCTAGTAAATGATTGTCAATTTTGTTGATCCGTTTTGAAGAACCAACTTTTGGTTTCATTGACTCCCTTTATTGTTTTTCTAGCCTCCGTTTTACTTATTTCAATTATAACTCTTATTGTTTCCTTCATTCACTATATTTGGGTTGATTTTGTTCTTTTTCTATATCCTGAATTTGTAAAGTTAGGCTGTCGATTTGAGGTCTCTCTTTACTTTAATGTAAGTATTTACCACTATCAATTTCTTGTACAAGATTCTTAACTTCTCTGAGCCTTCAGTTCTTCAACTGAAAATTGCAATAATTCTCATCACTAAGAAATGGGTGGAAAAAATGAAAATTGAAATAACAGTGCCTGTTTCATAGTATTGTTTTGAAGATTTAATGTAACATTTGGTTAAGCCTTCAGCAAAATGCCACACACAAAGAAAAGCTTCACAAATATTAGCTATTATTATTACTACTGTTACCATTAACCCTGAAGTCAGGTAGTCCTAGGGTCCAATTCGAAATCCACTTGTCGCTAACCATGTGACTTTGGATAAGTTTTTTCATCACTCTA
Source organism: Nomascus leucogenys (assembly GCF_006542625.1). Lineage (NCBI taxonomy): Eukaryota > Metazoa > Chordata > Mammalia > Primates > Hylobatidae > Nomascus > Nomascus leucogenys. The sequence continues at coordinate 84,694,538 of NC_044397.1, forward strand.
CGCCTCTGTCTTTTCATCTGTAAAATGGAAATAATGTCTACCCAAGAGGGTTACTGTATAAACCAAATGAGATACAGGTAAAGTACGTAGCACAGGGCCTGGTAGCTAGGACGTGCCCCTCAACAGTAGCTAACATAGCATTAACCATCACACTGAGTTGACCGGTGAGGGCTAAGCACCAAATGGAAACCCACTAGGACATGGTTACTGGCTAAACATGGGAGAGAGGAAAAACAGTGCAAAGAATCAAGCCTGGTATGTTAGCTTTCATCCACCGAGATGCAGCCAAGATGGGATTAGAGGTGCAAGATAATTCACTGGGGAAAACAGCCATGAGGGAAAATGGAGCAGCAGTGAGAGGAGAGCCTAAGAGAGCCCTCAGACCACGATGCAGATCTGATTCCTGAGAAGGAGAAAGAGAAGGAGGGAAGTTTTAGATAGCAGTGCAGTTCTGAGTTTCCCCAAGACCGATGGGGAGTCCTTGAACCCCTCACCCATGAGAGTGAAGCAGGGTCTCACAGACCTGGGCTTGCTTTCTTTCCCGTGGTGGGAGCCCATGAGAAGTGAGTTCTCTGTGCAAAGAACATGGTAAATTCAGAATGCACTAGCCTGGGCCTTCTGTCAATCAAGTCCCCACCATAGAGATCCAACAGGCTCTTATTTATGGCTGCCACAACTGAGACACTGAGAAAAAGATGCAACCATAAAAGTATAGAAAGTTCTAATGACATGCAAAAATAGCAATCAGACTTTCTCAAATTTTCAAAGCCTTCAAAAATGTCTGAGTGCAGAAAGAACAGGATGAAATTGACAGAAGACTGATCACCAACCTACAAAGGTGGTAAGAGAGAAAAAAAATTGCAACTTTCCCACAAAACTAGTGTATTCCTTGAAGGAACAAGTCAAGACTGCTTCATATTGACAGCTAGTTCTTGGGGACCCCACTGTAGAATAACATCACCTTCATTCCTTCTCTTTTCTTCCCACAAGGAAGTGCCCCCGTCCTCTCAGCTGTGGCCACTGTCGGCATCATGATTGGAGTGCTGGCCAGGGTGGCTCTGATATAGCAGCCCTGGTGTATTTTTGGTATTTCAGGAAGACTGGCAGGTATGATGGCCTTTCCTCTTGTCATGTTTCCTGCAGGGCTGACCACCATGCTTGGGAGAGGGAAAAAACTTCTTCACTTATATCTGGGACTGGATCCCCTCCTTCTATCCCTAAACTCCTGCTTCTCAGCACTAATTCCTGCAGGTCTCTTTTTTCCTGGTCTTCATGCTCCCTGTACCCCACTGTCTCCTAGACATAATTATCCCCAGCCTCTGCTCATTTGTTTCCTAGAGTCAATACATTGTCAAAGCCTCTTAATCCTTTTTCAATATCTCTCACTTGTGTCAGTCTCTCCATTCCCATAAACCTCAATAATTGTTCAATATCCTGCTTGACTCCTTGTTGTAAGGTTGGAATCTTTCTGGCATATGACTGCCTCATTACCTTCCTAAAATCTAGTTCACTCACCTACTTAAGGAGCCAAAGAGGGCCAGGCACAGTGGCTCACGCCTGTAATCCCAGCCCTTTGGGAGGCCGAGGCGGGCGGATCACGAGGTCAAGAGATCGAGAATCGATCTCGGCTCACTGCAAGCTCCGCCTCCCGGGTTCACGCCATTCTCCTGCCTCAGCCTCCTGAGTAGCTGGGACTACAGGTGCCCGCCACCATGCCCGGCTAATTTTTTGTGTTTTTAGTAGAGACGGGGTTTCACTGTGTTAGCCAGGATGGTCTCGATCTCTTGACCCACCTGGGAGGTGGGTCTCTTCCACCTGGGAGGGGGAAGCTGCAGTGAGCTGCACTCCAGCCTGGGAGTGCATACATAGGCCTATATGTAGGCCTATACTCCTATTCAAGGAGAATCGCTTGAACCTGGGAGGCAGAGGTTGCAGTGAGCTGCACTCCAACCTGGGCAACAGGGCGAGACTCCGTCTCAAAAGGAAAAAAAAAAAAAAAAAGACTATGTGGTCAACTGCTACTCCTGTTGCACTTATATAAAGAATGAGGCCAAGTTTGATGAGACTAAACTTATTTGGAAAACAAATATGTCTTACCGGGATTATCTTTGGTAGAAATAGAAATGCCTATGAAGAGAAAAATTACGTTGAAAAAAACTATAGTACACCCGTTATGACACCACAGCTCTGCTTATTGTTTTTTAGTTTTCATTATCCACCTGTAGATTGGACCAGATCCTGAATTCTTCTAGCTCCTCCAATCCCATTTTATCCCATGGAACCACTAAAAACAAGGTCTGCTCTGTTCCAAGCCCTGTGTGCTGGAGATGGACAACTCAATGAAAATTTAAAGGGAAAACCCTCATGCCTGAGGTGTGTGCCACTCAGAGAATTCACCTAACTAGAGACAGTCAAACTGCAAACCATGGTGAGAAATTCACGGCTTCACACTATGGACAACTTTTCCCCAGATGTCAAAACAAGACTCCTCATCATGATAAGGCTCTTACCCGCTTTTAATTTGTCCTTGCTTATGCCTGACTCTTTCACTTGGCAGGATAATGCTGTCATTAGTATTTCACAAGAAGCAGCTTCAGAGGGTAACTTAACAGAGTGTCAGATCTATCTTGTCAATCCCAACATTTTACATAAAATAAGAGGACCTTTAGTCCACCCAATGGTTGACATTAGCAGCATCTTTAACACAACTGTGTTCAAATGTACAGTGGTCCTTTTCAGAGTTGGACTTCTAGACTCACCTGTTCTCACTACCTATTTTAATTTAACCCAGCCATGCAATGCCAAATAATAGAATTGCTCCCTACCAGCTGAACAGGGAGGAGTCCGTGCAGTTTCTGACACTTCTTGTTGAACATGGCTAAATACAATGGGTATCACTGAGACTAAGCTGTAGAAATTAACAAATGTGCTGCTTGGTTAAAATGGCTACACTCATCTGGCTCATTCTTTATTATATTTTAGTTGGTTTGCATCTTGCCTAAGGTGCATAGTCCAACTCTTGGTATTACCCTCCTAATAATCATACTAGTAGTCATACTCCCTGGTGTAGTGTATTCTCTAAAAGCTTTAAATGTTTGCATGCAGCCAGCCATCAAATAGTGCATGGTCTTTCTTTGGCTGGAATTACAAAACTCAGAGAAATGTGTCATCAGGAGAACATCATAACCTATGAAGGATAAAAGCCCCAAATGGTGGTAACTGATAATAGCACTAATGCTTTAAGATTTGGTCACACTCTCACCTAGGTGAGCGCATAGAGCCAGTGGTGCTAAATGCTACATACTCCAACTGAAATGTTAAGGAAGCAGATAGATCCAATTAAAAAAAAAATTAAAACCAATTAAAAAAAAAGAACACAAGAGATTCCAGTCTACTTGAGTTAGCATAATACAGAAGTCCCCTCTACTTTAACTTTTACAAAAAAGTAACCTGAAGTAATCTGATGTTAACCAAGGTATTTATTTCTGCGGTTCTGTTTCCTTGTTCCGATTTGACAAAACCCACTGTTCTTGTGTTGTATTGCCCAGGGGGAGCTATCACTGTACTTGTAGAGTGGAGCTGCTTTAATTCATAAATCACAAATAAAAGCCAATTAGATCTATGACTAAATTTGTTGTAATTCTGTCTCTTGATGTGGGTTCACAGCCAGCGACAGCCAGTGGAGTCTCTCAGGCTGCATCATTCTCACCCCGACCCTCCTGCCTTCCTCTTTCACTTACAAGGGCCCTTCTGATTACACTGAGCCTGCGCAGATTATCCAGAATAACCCCCCATCTCAAGATCCTTAACTTTATCTTATTTGCAAAGTCTTTTTGCCAAATAAAGTAACATGCGCATGTTCCAGGGATTAGGATGTGGACATTTTTAGGAGGTCATTATTCTGCCTAACACAAGTAACTTTCATAAATATCACCCACAACAAAAATTTGCTTTGCCTTCCTTCTGTCTGAATCACAGGCCAGAGCACAAACTTCAAGGTGAAACACACCAGCTCTGCTATGAACTGCCTGGATGATCCTGGACCACTCACTTCACCTCCCATGGTCTCTTCTCATTTGCAGCAAAAGGATGACACTTATTGCATCAGAAAATGACAGTGCAAGAGTAAATTAAGGTACTAGACACAGAGCCTGGTACCTGATGAGCCCTCAGTAAACATTCCTTTCAGTCTCTTCCTTTCAACATCCCGTTTCTTTCAAACTCACCCATCTGCCCTTTCATCTTCTTTCTCTTCAGCAACTTACACAGTCTACCCTACCAGTTAGCAAAGAAGCCAACTACCCATTCTCTCATGATTCTGCTGGAATGTTCTTGTGATGGAGTCTGCTATCTACTCAAGAAAGCCCACATTATTTATATGGAGAGGTCTGTTTAGAACAAGAGGTCCTTTTTATGTTCACATAAAATGTGTACATGTGGTTGGGCGCAATGGCTCACGCCTGTAATCCCAGCACTTTGGGAGGCCGAGGCGGGCAGACCACCTGAGGTCAGGAGTTCGAGAACAGCCTGGTCAACAGAGTAAAACCCCGTCTCTACTAAAAATACAAAAATTAGCCAGGCGTGGTGGCAGGTGCCTGTAATCCCAGCTACTTGGGAGGCTGAGACAGGAGAATTGCTTGAGCCCGGGAAGCAAAGGTTGCAGTGAGCCAAGATCACACCACTGCACTCCAGCCTGTGCAACAAAGAGTGAAATTCTGTCTCAAAAAAAAAAAAATTTATACATACGTCCCCTTAACTTACACATACCCGTCCCAATTCTGCCCTGTTAATTTATACGTGCACTTCCTTATTCATTCTTCTTTAGTCTTTCTCTTTATACCTTATAATCTAAGATAGCACAGAGACAAAACTAATGACCTAGGCCACAAGAAGGGATTTTTTTTTTAGCAAGATGAATGCTTTCCATTAAAAAATATCAATGCCTATTTTTGGCAAAAGGAATGCTAATTTGCAAGGCACCCCTGGAGCCTGTTTTTAGGCTTGGCTTTTGGAAAAACCATTTGAGCCTACAACACATTCTTAGATGCTCCCCAACCAGGAGACGATAATTACCACAGAAGCCACATTCACTCCGCATATTCCTGCTGTTGGATAAATGTATTTTCACAGAATGTTGAGCATGAGTTACTCCTCCCCAGTACTTTCACTCCTGGAAGTTAAACTTCCTCCTTAACCATCTTTATCACCAGATGGACTGCCAGGACTCTGGCTGGAAAATACCTCCCACGCTGGATGGCCAGGGTGGCACCTTTGCCTATTCCCATAATTATAATAGCTCACACTGATGCAGCACTCACTATGCACCAGGCACTATCCTAAGAGCTTTCCAGCTAGCTACAGTCCTCACAAAACATCCTGAGTGCCACCATCCCCATTTTTACAGATTTGTAAAACTGAGGCAGAGAAGTGAAGTAGTGTACCCAGTGTCACCCAACTCATTTAACCTCATCCTCCACTTTATCTGGGAAGAGGACACCCTAAGATTTCCAAGGTCTCCTGAATGACATCCACCTTCCAGAATGATTTTTGCCCCCTCTACTTTCAGGATTTGACAAACAGCCAGCATTTTGTTTTCTGCCTCACCCTTCACTTATGCACCTGTTCCCTAACACCACACTCACAACTGCTCAGACCTGCATAAAACCTGGCTTTTATGAAACTCAGTCTCTTTTGGAAGAAAACAGGGCCAGGTTCCCAATCACATAAAAAGTCATTTTTACTCAATTGTCAACTACTTACACAGCCATTCCCTGGCCACAAATGAGGTACGCTAGGGACAGAAAGTGTAATGAGAAGGAAGTAGGAGGAGGGTGACTTCCTGGAATGGTCCCAAAGAGGAGAAGATTTCAAATCCAGAAGCAGTCATGAAACACACCCAGAGTATGGCCTTTGAATAATGAGAGCCCCACCTGTCTCTTTCCATGCCTGGTGGCCTCTATCTTCCTTCTCAGCCTGCCCCTCCTGCCCTTGCTTTCTTAGATCAATACTAACCACCTGGGAGCTGGGGCCAGACCAGAGCACATAGCATTGAGTGGTCAGGGTGGAGGAGCTAAAAAGGGAGAAGAGTGTTTAACTTATGGGCGTCTGACTCACCTAGGTACACATCACCTGGGCAGAAAGTGGATTCGCGAAGACCTGTGCGGGACTCATGGTAATTAATCAAAATGAGTGACTGAGGCAAGGGTCTGAATCAATTGAGGTTTATTAAGCCAGAGCTTGAGGGCACTCCCTGGGAAAACATGAGTCCTAGAAAACCTCTGTGGCTTGCATTATCTCTGAAGTGGTTTTCAGGAGACCAGGTTTTTTTTTGTTTGGTTTTTTTTTTTTTGAGGTGGAGTCTCACTCTGTCTCTTAGGCTGGAGTGCAGTGGCATGATCTCGGCTCACTGCAAGCTCCAACTCCCAGGTTCAAGCAATTCTCCTGCCTCAGCCCCCCAAGTAGCTGGGATTACAGGCATGTGCCACAACACCTGACTAATTTTTGTATTTTTAGTAGAAACAGGGTTTCACCATGTCGGTCAGGCTGGTCTCGAACTCCTCACCTCAAGTGATCCACCCACTTTGGCCTCCCAAAGTGCTGGGATTACAAGCATGAGCCACTGTACCCGGCCGAGGCCAGGTGTTTATACATTTCCTTAAAGCGGGGAAGGCAGATAGGAAGAGGTGGGGTAGGCAGAAGAATGATTTATCTTGCCTTTGTTCTGTACCTGGAAAGATAAGCATTATCAGTCTGAAATATAACAGGCTTTATTCTTAGGAACTAGACTTAGATTGCAGAACTAAAGTTACAATCGACATTTTCTTGTTTTATGGGAGAATATACATCTTAAAAGGTTTTGAAGCTGGACGCGCTGGCTCACGCCTGTAATCCCAGCACTTTGGGAGGCTGAGGCATGCAGATCACAAGGTCAGGAGATCGAGACCATCCTGGCTAACATGGGAAACCCCATCTCTACTAAAAATACAAAAAAAAGGAAAAATAGCCAGGCATGGTGGCAGGGGCCTGTAGTCCCAGCTACTCAGGAGGCTGAGGCAGGAGAATGGTGTGAACCTGGGAGGCAGAGCTTGCAGTGAGCCAAGACCGCACCACTGCACTCCAGCCTGGACAACAGAGCGAGACTCCATCTCAAAAAAATAAAAAATAAAAAGGTTTTGAGGTCATCAAAGAACAATTTGTGAGGGCAGTTATCCACAGATGCCCGAGGCCTTTTCACCTTCCCATGGAGGTCTGACTAATGTACAATGCCTTGACACAAGGTCATGTAGTAATAGCTATTCATTTTAGGAAATGATCATGGTGTGGCATGACTCAGTCTCCAGGTTGAACTTCCCTTTGGCATAAAGAGTTTGGGAGTTCTGAGATTTTTTTTCCCTTTACATTTACCCCCCCCCCCCTTTTTTTTTTTTTGAGACAGAGTCTTGCTCTGTCACCCAGGCAGCTGAGCTGGAGTGCAGTGGCACAATCTCAGCTCACTGCAAACTCCACTTCCAAGGCTCAAGCAATCCTCCCACCTCAGCCTCCCAAGTAGCTGGGACTACAGGCACATGCCACCACACCTGGCTACATTTGTTGTTGTTGTTGTATTTTTTTGTGGAGACGAGGTTTCACCCTGTTGCCCAAGTTGGTCTTGAACTCCTGAGCTCAAGTAGTCAACCTGCCTTGGCATCCCAAAGTTCAAAGATTACAGGAATAAGCCACTGCACCTGGCCAGCACCTATTCTTCAAAATGAGTTTTTGGCTGTATGTTTCGTCTGATCCTACATCACTAGGAAGGTTCATTCTTAGGACATTGTGTTCCATAGAGAAGGGCATGAAGTTCATTAGAAAAAGACCAAAGTCAAGTTACAAGAACAAAGGGAAAGTAATCCTGGAACCCTACTGAAGCTACACAGCTGCCTCTTCAACTAACGCAATTCTTTAGGCAATCATCACTCTAACCCTTTCAGTTATATGTTGGCTCACTTGTAATATGTGGAGCAGACTATAGGCTAGTTTTTTGTTTGTTTGTTTTCTTTTTTTAGAGTCTCTGAAACATCTTCAAATTCCAGTGGCAGATTCCTCTGGATTGTAGTCTGAATCAGGTGTACAACGGAGCCTTTTCAGTAGTCCATACATCAGCAAGCATGAAGGTTGTTGATATATAATGCTGTGTTTTCTCCAGAAGTTTACTTAAATTGTCTAGCTTCAGGTTGCAGGGCTTTAGGAAAAAACACTGTTTTAATTTCTAATGATTCCAAGTCAGAAAAACGGAAGAAAATTTTGAAAATGTTAGTTTTGATACACAAAAATGTACCAAAAAGTACAGCGGAGTCACTACATCAAGACTAGTCCTACACAAATCTTCTCTGATTAACCAAAATTTTCCAGAGGAAATGGTGATTTTTATTGTCTACTTGACCAGATTGCACAGAGAAAGAGAAGCCAGGAGCCTCACTGGAAATAAATTCTTACGCTTTTGCTAGCTGATCATCTTCCTGGATTCCATCGTGGCCAAAAACAGGTTATGGTTTTACATCGGGTTTTAGTAGCAAGACAGGTTATGGGAGGGAGAAAGGAGGAGGCTCAGCTAACAAAGATGGTCTTGTTATGTAGATGAAACTTCACAGGTAGCAGCTCCCAGAGAGAGTAGATGGTAAATATTTATTTCGGATCCTTAAGGTATCAGGCTCAGTTCATTTTTCCTGGATCCAGACAAGAGAAAGGCTGCCTGTATTAATAGGGATTCTCTACAGATGCCAATTATCTCATGAAAGACAGCTTTGCAGGGCCACTTCTGCTTGCTGGCCCTCCGACAGACATCTCAAAATAGGTCAAAAAATATATTTTGGGTTAAACATCTTATTTCCTTCAGCTGACACATGTTTCTAGAGGTTTAACTTGGTGTTCTGCAGTTGCAGGGGTTTTAGACAATTTTGAGGACGGTTCACCATATGTAGAGCTTCTGCTGGATTTGACCAACTTGGAAGGTGTTTTGGACACTATGCAGGGTCAAGAGTTGGTCAAATCCAAAGGAAGAATGACAAAAATCAAAAACACAACAAGTGATTGCACAAATTACGTACTGTTGAAAACTCTAAGCATAAAGAGAGGTTAGAGCTGGCCGGGCACAGTGGCTCACGCCTGTAATCCCAGCACTTTGGGAGGCCGAGGCTGGCAGATCACGAGGTGAGGAGATCGAGACCATCCTGGCTAACACGGTGAAACTCCGTTTCTACTAAAAATACAAAAAATTAGCCAGGGGTGGTGGTGGGCGCCTGTAGTCCCAGCTACCCGGGAGGCTGAGGCAAGAGAATGGCATGAGCCCGGGAGGCAGAGGTTGCAGTGAGCCGAGATGGTGCCACTGCACTCCAACCTGGGCCACAGAGTGAGACTCCATCTCAAAGAAAAAAAGAAAAGAAAAAAAAATAGAGAGAAAGGTTAGAGCCAACTAGCAATAAACCTTAACCTGCAGCTATCAAATTCTAAAACAAAATCCCAACCCAGCTCCTTACCTGGGAGGGGACCGAGCTGAAGGCTGCTCTCCATTGGCACAGGAGAAGAAAACTCACCTTCCTTATGGGAAGTGAGCAAAGCTCCAAGTGTAAAGGAGTTTCATGGCAAAACAAAACTCAGATCTCAAACAATCAACTGGGGAGAGCAGGGACCTCAAGACGGAGTAGCATCTGATCCTCAGAAAGTCACAAAATCTCAAAGCTAAAGCTTGATAGTTGGTACCAAGCATAAACAGGAGTATCGCTGCAGGCCTAAAGGGCTAATTAGCTCCACTCAGAGGGTTCCTTCATGGTCACCAAAATGTTAACCAAAATGAGTGACTGGGGCAAGTGTCTGAGTCCATTTATTAAACCAGAGCTTGAGGGCACGCCCTGGAAAAACATAAGTCATAAAAACGCTCCATAGCTTGTCTCATCTTTGAAGAGGTTTTCAGGAGGCCTGATACTTATACATCTGCTTAAAGTGGAGAAGGGAGATAGGAAGAGACAAGTAGAGGGAAGAATAATTGGTCTCATCTAGTCTTTCTTCTGTACTTGGAAATATAAGCACTATCATTGTGAAATCTAACAGGCTTTAGTTTTAGAAGCTAGATTTAGCTTGCACACCTATTGTTACAATTGCTTTGTCCTTGTTGTTTTTTTTGTTTGTTTGTTTTTGTTCTTTGTTTTGAGACAGAGTCTCACTCAGTCGCCCAGGCTGGAGTGCAGTGCTGCGATCTCGGCTCACTGCAAGCTCCGTCTCCCAGGTTCACGCCATTCTCCTGCCTCAGCCTTCCGAGTAGCTGGGACTACAGGCGCCCACGACTATGCCCAGCTAATTTTTTTGTATTTTTTTAGTAGAGACGGGGTTTCACCATGTTAGCCAGGATGGTCTTGATCTTCTGACCTCGTGATACGCCCGTCTCAGCCTCCCAAAGTGCTGGGATTACAGGCATGAGCCACCGCATCCGGCCGCTTTGTCTTTGTTTTATGGAGGATATACATCTTGAAAAGTTCCAATGCCAGTAAAGAACAATTTGTGAGGATAGTCACCCAGAGATGTCCGAGGTCTTTTTGCCTTCCTGTGGGGGTTTGGCTAATGTACAATGCTTTGACACAGGTTGTGTAATAACAGTTGATCATCTGGGGAAAAGATGGTGGAGTCACATGACTCAGCCTCCAGACTGAGCTATCCCTTTGGTGTAATGAGTTTGACAGTCCTGAGATTTTTACTTTCCTTTACATAATTTTAAGAGTCAAGGGGCTGGGTGCGGTGGCTCACATCTGTAATCTCAGCACTTTGGGAGGCCAAGGCAGGTGGATCACGAGGTCAGGAGATCAAGACCATCCTGGCTAACACGGTGAAACCCCATCTCTATTAAAAATACAAAAAATTAGCCAGGCGTGGTGGCGGGTGCCTGTAGTCCCAGCTACTCGACAGGCTGAGGCAGGAGAATGGCGTGAACCCGAGAGGCAGAGCTTGCATGAGCCGAGATCACGCCACTGCACTCCAGCCTAGGCGACAGAGCGAGACTCCGTCTCAAAAAAAAAAGGGGCCATACTTCCTCGATGCTGTTCCACTGAGGTCAAAGGGATGGGTGTGGAAGGCATCACAGCTTTTTCCTATTTAGAAACCCACTGACCCTTCCTTCTCCCCTATTGGGTTACATTCCTCTGTCCATAGATCATGTATTTACAGAGTTGTTTTCCAGGGGAAAAAAAAATCTCACTTGAACTCCTTAAAGCCCCAAGCATTCAATTCAGTTCAAGAGTGTCTCTCATTTTAATGATAACCAGGAACAAATATTTTTTAAAGGCTCTCCAGAAAATTTTGATAAGAGCCTCTGCACAACCCACAGTAGCTTTGGGGAGCACTGAGCTACAAAAGTGATGGGGAAGGAACCTGCTACATGCTGGGACCTTTATATTTCCACCTTATCTAATGCCCCCAATGACGCTTTAAGTAGGCGCTATTATCCCCCTATCCCAAGACATCAATTAACTTGTCCTTTACCTCAGAATTGGTCAAAGGTGGAATCAGGATTCTGACTCACATATTTCTGAATCTAAAGGTCATGTTTCACTGCAGAGCGATTGAGCCTATATGAATTGAAAGAAAGACAGGATAACTGCTTCCAACAAAAAGAACCATACAGTCCTCAATGAAGAGTCAGGGTCTAAATAAGCCTTAGGACAAAGAACAGCTCAGGAGGCTGAGAAGACAGTTGAAGGTATTGTGGGAAGGAGTGAAAGAATTAGAATAAGTTCAGACATGAAAACATAAAATGGGGATCAAGTCTTTCTACACAAACCAAGGGAGTAGACTGGGGCTGTGTTATGGGGCCTTTGAATGGCAGCCTAAGGAATTGGAACTTCATCCTATGGATGATAGGAGTCACTGGAAAGCTTTGAGAAGCTCAGTAACATGACAAATAGCATTTCCAGGAAGATTACTCTGACAGTGTAACCAAAAACCAGTGTAACGAAAACCAGGTTAGTCGCATGCTGCATGTAGAGTCCCATCAACATGAGTGAGGTCCGATACAAAAAAAAAAAAGTGAATTTATTCTAAAGCTAGCTTGGAGGAAGGAGCACAAAGCATTCTGCCTTTAAATGTGCTGCTCCACCTTTGGAGCAGAAAGCAGGCATTTTTAGAAGGTAAAGGAGAAAATGAGCAAGAACAAGTGTCCCCCTGCTACTGGGCAGTTATCTACCGGGCAGTTGAGATGGTGCCTTCCTGGACAGAAGTAAGTTGTAAAAATGGCCAAGTGGGCATGCTTCTGACATGTCTCCCTAGTGGGTGTAAGTTCTGAGGTGACCCAGGATGGAAGCTCTGAGGCAACCCTCTGGAGGTGAAAGTTCCATGGCAGGTATTCTTTGGTCCACTAATGGACTGTCAACTCTTGAGAGATTCATCATGGAGCACATAGCTAGAGGAACTTGCCCTGTAGGGAATGTCTGGTGATGGGGGAGGTGGAAGGTTATATATGCATTTCTGAAGGGCTAAGTAGGAAACGGGTAGCCAGGGAAATGAGACAGCAGACAGAGGGAGGAAAAAAATAATTAAACCACCACTAGAAAAATGGGGGTAGTCAGTTACCATTTTCCACTGCCAAGCTTTATTTTTATCTTTATGGGATCTGGGTGCCATATTTGTTCTGAGTACTTTTTGCTGAAAGGGGGTATAGTCATTGAGCATCAGAACGAAACTGATCTACCTGGAGTTGGAAATATTTATGAGTACCCGGACTTATAGATTATATTGGTTGGAGCATTATGGTGTGAGGTCTAGAAGGTCTCTGGGAAAGCGTGCCTTGTATTTTTATACACAGGTTATAGTATCAGGAAGCTCCACACCAGAGGGACATACCTATCCCTGCAAGCAGGGCCAATGTTACAAGCAGCTTTTGCTCCTAGGATGGCCCTGACCCAAATCAGGACACTACCCATTGGTCAGTAACTGTGTGGGGTTAGGAGAAACGAAATCATTATTTCTGTTAAAACAATAAAAAATATTAAGCCACCTCTAGAAAAATAGGGGTACTTGGTTACAACAGTGTTAGGCAAGATAATTTAGACACACGGTTCTGAACTCTGATGACTTAACAGAATTATCTACAACCTTTTTTCTTTTTCTAAACTTTTCATTTTGAAACAATTTCACACTTCCAAAAATGTTCCAAAAGTGTTCCAAAAATGGAGTCCCCATATACTTTTCACTCAATTTCCCCAAATATTGTTTTAGATAACCACAGTGCAATCATTAAAATCAATAGATGGGCCGGGCACAGTAGTTCGCGTCTGTAATCTCGGCACTTTGGGAGGCCGAGGTGGGAAGATCACCTGAGGTGGGGAGTTCGAGACCAGCCTGACCAACATGGAGAAACCCCATGTCTACTAAAAATACAAAATTAGCCGGGTGTGGTGGCACATGCTTATAATCCCAGCTACTTGGGAGGTTGAGGCAGGAGAATCACTTGAACCCGGGAGGCAGAGGTTGTGATGAGCCGAGATCACGCCATTACACTCCAGCCTGGGCAACAAGATCAAAACTCTGTCTCAAAAAATAAATTAAATTGAATTAAAATTTAAAAAATAAAATAAATACATTAATCACTGACATTGTACAATGAATGAATCTGCAGACCTTATTGAAATCTCCTCTATCTCCCCACTAATGTCCTCTTTCTAGACCAGGATCCAATCCAAGATCACACATTGCATCTCATTTTTTATCCTCTCAGTCTCCTTTAAACTGGGACAGTTCCTCAGAATTTCTTTTGCCTTCATGACCTTAACATTTTTGAAGAGTATTGGAGTTATTTTGTAGAATGACCCTCAGTTTGGGCTCTTATTTTTTACTCATGATTAAACTTAGGTTGTACACGTTAGACAAGAACACCACAGAGGTGATGCTGCACCTTCTCCATCCATCATATTAGGATGTTCTAAGATGTCGGTATCTCTGATTACTGGAGACATTAACTTTGAGCACTGGGCTAAAGTTCCCCCACTGTAAAATGGCTATTTTCCTTGGAAGCATTTGTAAGTGACCAATACTTGGGCCACATGATGTACCAATCAGATCAGATTCTCTTAGGGGAACACACAGGCACTGGTAAGTTTTAAATGCCATATAGGTGACTCTAACCAGCATCTACAGCTTACACCATGAAGATTAGAATCCTGGAAATCAGCTAAGAAGCCATTCCTTGGGCCTAACATCCAGTTCCAGACACAATATTTGGCATGGACCCATGATAGGGGAATAGGAGGGCAAAAAAATCTCCTAACTGAGAAAATGATGGGTGAGTAGACTGCTATCCAATAAAAAGAGAAGGCAGGGCCAAGTGCGGTGGCTCATGCCTGTAATCCCCGCACTTTGGGAGGTCAAGGCAGGCAAATAACTTGAGCTCAGATGTTCAAGACCAGCCTGGGCAACATGGTGAAACCCCATCTTTACCAAAAAAAAAAAAAAAATTGGCCAAGCATGGTAGTACATGGCTGTAGTCCCAGTTACTTGGGAGGCTGGGGTGGGAGGATCATTCAAACCCAGGAGGTTGAGGCTGCAGTGAGCCAAGACTGCGCCACTGTGCTCCAGCCTGGGTGACAGAGAAAGACCCTGTCTCAAAAAAAAGAAAAGAGAGAGAGAGAGGCAGGACACCAAGAAAAGTGTCCAGCCCTTCTGGACTATTTTCTCTCCAGACCTCAGAGAAACCTGTATTGTAGTGAAAGCACACACCATATAATTTTTTTTTTTTTTTTGACACGGAGTCTCTCTGTGTCGCCCAGGCTGGAGTGCAGTGGTGCGATCTTGGCTCACTGCAAGCTCCGCCTACTGGGTTCACACCATTCTCCTGCCTCAGCCTCCCGAGTAGCTGGGACTACAGGCTCCAGCCACCATGCCTGGCCAATTTTTTGTATTTTTAGTAGAGACGGGGCTTCACCATGTTAGCCAGGATGGTCTCGATCTCCTGACCTCATGATCAGTGGGCCTCGGCCTCCCAAAGTGCTGGGATTACAGACATGAGCCAGGGCGCCTGGACCACACCATATAATTTTACTATCACAAGCCTGACATGAACTGATTGCCGCTGACGGGAAGGGAATTATGAATTATGTCATGGAAATATATGACCACATATGCCAAGATGCACACTTCCGGGTATAATTGAATGAAAAATTCACAAAATCCACATCGGAGATACATGACCTCCCCTAAACAACCCTGTCCTCCCCACTTGGTCCTTTGTCCTTAATTTCTTTTGAAGTAAGAGAATAAAGACTGTTATAAATTGCATAAAATAGGAAAATGTACACATCTCCTGTCACCCGGCTGTTTAAGCAAGAGGGTACTGTGCTTAACTTCCTTAGAGTTATCATCCTGAGGTTTTTATAAGGAGATATCACCAGTCCCCTCCTTAGAGGGGCCATCTGATAACATGCAAAAAAAAATGCCACTGTAACCAAAACCCAGAGGCAGGAAGGACCCTGACAAGAGCAATCCCTAAGGTATTCACATGCCTGCCATGGTCTGGTGCTGCTGGTGCAGGAGGAACTGCTGCTGGCAATAGCTGGAAAAAAAGAGAAGGCAGGGTCAAGTGCAGTGTCTCACGCCTATAATCCCAGCACTTTGGGAGGCTGAGGCAGGCGGATCATCTGAAGTCACAAGTTCAAGACCAGCCTGGTCAACATGGTGAAACCCCATCTCTACTAAAAATACAAAAATTAGCCGGGCGTGGTGGCAGGCACCTGTAATCCCAGCTACTTGGGAGGCTGAGGCAGGAGACTCACTTGAACCTGGGAGGCGGAGTTTGCAGTGAGCCAAGATCATGCCACTGCATTCCAGCCTGGGCAATAGAGTGAGACCCTGTCTCAAAAAAAAAAAAAAAAAAGAAAGCAGCTCTAACACTCAGGGAGTAGTAAGAAAAGAACTCACTCAACCTTCAATTCTCACACAGCCAGTACCCTTCCAGCCTCTCTATGGGGGTCTCACTGGGAGGGCTGGCACATAATTAAATGCCAATACATGGATGAAATAAGTTACAGAAGGGTGGAATCAACTGGGTCAAAAATGGTTGAAGATTTCACAAAACAGGAAGGATTTGGGTTAGGCCCTGAAAGATTCAGGCTTAGGAAAGCAGACACAAAGAGAAACAGAAGCCAAGGGAACCTAAGTAAAGCATTCAGCCCTCCTGGCCGATTTCCTCCTCAGACCTGAGAGGGACCTTTATTGTAGTGAAAACACATGCCATAGAATTTTACTATCCTAAGCCTGAGATGAGCTCCTAATTCCCACTGATGGGAAGGAAATTATGAATCATGTGATAGAAATACACAACACATGCAAAGATGCACACTTTGCACCACTCTAGATGCACAAAGATGCACACAGGCCCCAGTGGAGATGCTAGTTTTGAAGAGGGTCCCAGGAATAAGAGTGGGTTTGCAGATGTTATTTTATTTACTCTTCTCACACACGATATGGGGATATTTCACAAGGAGGATACTGATCCTCAGAAAGGGGAAGTAACTTGCCAAGGTTGTTGGTAGATATGGGATTAGAACCTCAGTGAGTCTAACACCGGAACCCATGCCACCACCACTACCACGGAGAGACCTGGACAGGGTATGTGTAGGGAACAGGAAGGAGCAGGGAGAGCTGAAGCAGAAAGAAACCATTTTAAAACAGGGAAGTTAGGTAAGCTTGCTAAACGGGGATCATATGTTGCAGAGAAATGAACACTAGACAGACGTTCAAACTTGATCTGATTACAGAAAAGCCACTGAAGGTTTTGAGAGGGCAGAAGCAGCCAAAGTGAAACCTTGAGCCAAGAACAAAGAAGGTGGTGAAAAGGGGAGTCTGGATTCCTAAGCTAGAGAGATGCTGCCAACAACAGTGACAGGACCACGCGATGCATGGAGCAAGAACTAGTCGGAGAGGCTAAAGCTGTGGGTTTAAATACAAGAAGTCATGCAGTAAGGGCATGGCAGGGTGAGGCAAGTTACATTCTTTCTGTGCAGTTCAGTCTCTCTTCATCTATAATCAGGTGCAGTGAGAATTAATGTCTAAATGACCCTCAACCCTTGCTACTCAAAGTGTGGCCCACCAACCAACAGCAACGACATGTCCAAAAGCTCCTTAGAAATGCAGAATCTCAGACCCCACCAGAAGGATCAGAATCTGTATTTAAACAAGATCTTTGGGGGATCTGTGAGCACATTAAAGGTTGTGAAGCAGTTTTCTGAAGTGTCTTCCAGTTCTAAAATGCAATGATTTCACAGTCATCCGAACTCCGTCACCTTACAGGAGAAAGAAGGAAAATAACATTTACCTTCGCCTCATTTGTGACCTTTTCTTAAAACAGCCTCTTAGACTCGCCCACATCCAGGTAGAGGATTTAGAAAACACCAGAAAGGCCGTGCTGCCACCTTGTGACCATCATCAGTAAATGCACTTAACTCTTAGCGGTCTCACCAGTCGTGGAGGGGATGGGGCTGGAGCGGGCAGGATGTAGGAGGTGAAGTCCAAGTCACAGATGAGGTAAGAGAACCATAACCTCCCACAAAGACTGGAAGTGACTGTCAGAGAGAGCTCAGCCTGCATCACAGAGCAATGACCCATTGCAAAAAACAGTTTTTATAACAATATGTGATCAGTGAGAAACGGTTCCAAGCCAAGTTCTGCCCTTGTAACCTTAAAAATCATTGTAATGGGTATTTTCTTTTCTTTCCTTTTCTCTTTTTTTTTTTTTTTTTCTGGAGACGGAGTCTCGTTCTGTCGCCCAGGCTGGA
This sequence comes from Nomascus leucogenys, assembly GCF_006542625.1. NCBI lineage: Eukaryota > Metazoa > Chordata > Mammalia > Primates > Hylobatidae > Nomascus > Nomascus leucogenys. The sequence continues at coordinate 84,712,324 of NC_044397.1, forward strand.
GTGCAGTGGCGCGATCTTGGCGTGATCTCGGCGTGATCTCTACTCACTGCAACTTCTGCCTCCTGGGTTTAAGCGATTCTCCTGCCTCAGCCACCCGAGTAGCTTGGATTACAGGCGCATTCCACCATGCCTGGCTAATTTTTGTAATTTTAGTAGAGACAGGGTTTCACCATGTTGGCCAGGCTGGTCTTGAACTCCTGACCTCAAATGATCCGCCGCCTCAGCCTTCCAAAATGCTGGGATTACAGGCGTGAGCCACCGCGCCAGGCCACTGTAATGGGTATTTTCAACATCAGCCTCAGCCTGAATTCTGCCAGTAAACGGGTAATCCCCCAAGGAAACTTACTTTACTGTGACAGTTCTTTCACATCCTGAGCCAAAATATGTGTGATTCGCACGCACCAATCCTTGTCCTGTGTCCTCCATAGGCTGAAATAAGTCTAACACTTCTTTGTACAACCCACCTTCAAATATTGGGTAAAAAAAAAAAAATATGTGCCGCCCATCCCAAATTCCCTTGGTGGTTTCCCACGTGGGGTCACGTGAAGTACCACACCCTCCGGTCCCTTTCCCACGGACGAGTGAAGTGCAGCAACCACAGCAGACTCTCCGAATCCTAGGGGTGTTCCCCAGAGCAACAGAGCCACAGGACCCCCATCCCCGTTCTGGCACCTCACCCCCATCTAGAAGCTGAACCTGCTATCAGCTGATCTGGGGACGCTGACTTTTCCTGCTTCTGCTGCTGCTCAGTCATCCCACACCTGTGCAGGTGTCTACTTTTTATTCAGTTTTATTTTGTAAGAAATATTTATCGGAGCCTGCTGTGTATTGTCACTGGAGAGACAAAGGTGAATCACACCCGGTCCCTGCCTCACAGAGCTCCAGGCTATGGATGAAACCCACTCAAAGTCAGACCATTACCATTCAGTGAGAAACACCGTGACAGATGTCAGCACAGGCTTCTCTGACCCATCTCACCAATGCCCTGTGAAAAATCTCCCACTCTTGGTTTTCTCACCAGGTTCCACGCATACATGGGATCATTTCTGAGCTGAGATTTCGTCATTTCAAGCTCAAAGTGAAAAAGACAATGCAAATGTCCCCCATGGTCCTTTGTGTGGTCACAGCTGAACCTGACATGTCCTCCTGGCTAATCCAGGGTGCTCAGGGCTCCCACTTCACTCTGAGCGTCCTCTCTCCTATCGGAGCTCACATGTCTGCACCTGCAGCAGCCAGGTGGCTGCACACTAACAGAAAATCCACGAAGTCAGGAAACTTGATTTATTCCGGTAACTTTGAGGCCAGTGACTTTGTGACATTGAACTAATCTTATAACTTCCCTGCACTTTAATTTCCATGTCTGTAAAGTGGAGCAGGTGGATTCGGTCACCCTAGGTGCCACCGTATATTGAGAGCTCCTGAGAGACAGCAGCACACCTGATCTCAGCATCCCCCATCTAGCAAATACCAGGCACACACTAGGCGCTCAAAGCCTCACTGAATGTGTGTGTGTGAATAAATGACTATATGAGAGCCATGTGGATCATGGACAAAGTCAACAAATATTTTTGAACGTCTACCAAGTACACTGTAGAATAGGGAAATAAGTAACCCAGGCAGGGTGGTGTTTTCTCCTAACTTCCTCTGACCTCCTTCCTGGGGGAGGGAGGGCCTCTGTACATCAGAGAGACTCTTGACACAGATAATGTTCTCAAGATGCATTATAAGAAGTTGTCATGTTAGCAAGAGGAAAGTCCATTTGTCTTGGGGATGTTTTAATCAATGGAACTGAGGGACCCGAAGCCCCCCCGATGAGACACAGGTTGCAACACCTACCCCAAGTGCATGGAGGGGAAACCAGATGGAGTGAACTGACAGGGAGCGGGACCTGAAAGAACAGGGGGTAAAGAGACCGAGGCACCCGGAGGGAGGTCTGAGGAGGAGCTCCCGGCCCCTGCGGTGGCCTCGGTGTGGACTGATGCAGAACTCAGCAGCCTAAGCACAGTGGCCGCACCAGGCTATATGCATACATGGGATCATTTTTCAGTAAGATTTTCTTTCTGCTAATGGGCTTCACTTTTGCACACTTTCTAACACATCAGGACAAGTTAACAGGTTACAAACCATCATTCCATTCAACAGTCATTTATAGAATACTCCCAAAGTGCCAGGCCCTGTGTGAGTTCAGGCAATACAAAAATGAACACAAACAGCTCCTGTCCTCTAAGATTCCCATCCAGTGAGCTCCAGGGGCACCTCTCCTACAACACACCCCTGCTCTGCATGGCCCTCCTCTCTGCCCTCCACCAACCCAAATCCTCCCCCACCTCCAGCTCAAGTTTCACCCGGCCAAGTCCCTCTCGGTCACCCTGCACTCCTGCCACTTCGAGAGATGACTGCACTCATATCTCTAGGTTTTACGAAGTGGATGTCATCTCCCTGGTTAGACTTGAGCCTCCTGAAGGCAGAGACCATTTTTAGAACAGTATGGAAAAATTGAAGTGACTGAAATCATGACTGACCGAGGCAGTGGCAAGAAAAGGGGCTTTGCCTTTGTAACCTTTGATCACCATGACTCCGTGGGTAAGATTATCATTCAGAAATACTATACAGTGAATGGCCAAAACTGTGAAATTAGGGAAGCCCTATCAAAGCAAGAGATGCCTAGTGCTTCATCCAGCCAAAGAGATCAAAGCAGTTCTGGAAATTTTGGTGGTGGTCATGGAGGTGGTTTTGGTGGGAATGACAACTTTGGTCATGGAGGAAACTTCAGTGGTGGTGGCTTTGGTGGCAGCCGTGTTGGTGGTGGATATGGTGGCATTGGGGATGGCTATAACGGATTTGGTAATGATGGAAGCAACTTTGGACGTAGTGGAAGCTACAATGATGTTGGCAATTACTACAATCAGTCTTCAAATTTTGGACCCATGAAGAAAGGAAACTTTGGAGGCAGAAGCTCTGGCCCCTATAGTGGTGGAGGCCAATATTTGCCAAACCACGAAATCAAGGTGGCTATGGCGGTTCCAGTAGCAGCAGTAGCTATGGCAGTGGCAGAAGATTTTAATTAGGAAACAAAGCTTAGCAGGAGAGGAGAGCCAGAGAAGTGACAGGGAAGCTACAAGTTACAACAGATTTGTGAACTCAGCCAAGCACAGTGGTGGCAGGGCCTAGCTGCTACAAAGAAGACACGTTTTAGACAAATACTCGTGTGTATGGGCAAAAAACTCGTGGACTGTATTTGCAACTAATTGTAAAACAGGTTATTTTAGTCTCTGTTCTATGGAAAATGTAAAGCATTCCAACAAAGAGTTTTAATGTAGATTTTTTTTTTGCATCAATGCTGTTGATTGCTAAATGTAATAGTCTGATCGTGATGCTGAATAAATGTCTTTTTAAAAAAAAAAAGAAAAAAGAAATCTATAAGTGGAAGGGGGTTTAAGGGAGCCTCTAGGGTGCTGGGAAGGTTTTGTTTCCTGATCTAGCTACTATTGAACATGGATGTGTTCAATTTTTGAAAAGGCATCAAACAATACGTTTATAATCTATGCACTTTTCTATATATAAGTAATGTATCAATTTTTTAAGTATTTTAAAGTATATATTACTTGCCATATTAAGAGAATAAAGGGAAAACTCATGACTATCTCAATAGATGCAGAAAAATCATGTAATAATATTTCCTGAGCTGGGTGTGGGGGCTAATGCCTGTAATTCCAGCATTTGGGGAGGCTGAGGCAGGAGGATTGCTTGAGGCCAAAAGTTTGAGACCAGCCTGGGCAACACAGCAAGACCCTGTCTCTACAAAAAAACTAATAATATTTGCCGTCCATTTCTTAAAAATATTACACTAGGATAGAAGAGAACTTCCTTACTCTGCTAAAGCACATCTATCCCCCAACCCCCAAAAGAGAAAGCAAAAAAACAGCAACCAAAAAAAAATCATTGTTAATAGGAAAATGGCAGCATTCCGCTGAAAATCAAGGGTAATCCAAGAGGGCCAAGCACAATGGTTCATGCCTGTAATCCCAACACTTTGGGAGGCTGAGGTGAGCGGATCACTTAAGGTCAGAAGTTCAAGACATGCCTGGCCAACATGGCGAAACCTCATCTCTACTAAAAATACAAAAGTTAAGGCTGGTTGTGATGGCTCACACCTGTAATCCCAGCACTTTGGGAGGCCAAGGTGGGCAGATCACTTGAGGTCAGGAGTTCAAGATCAGCCTGGCCAACATGGTGAAACCCCATCTTTACTAAAAACACAAAAATCAGCCAGGCATAGTGACACCTACCTGTAATCCCAGCTACTCGGGAGGCTGAGACACAAGAATTGCTAGAACCCAGGAGGCAGAGGCTGCAGTGAGCCAAGATTGTGCCACTGTGCTCCAGCCTGGGTGACTGAGTGAGACTCCATCTCAAATTAAAAAAAAAATAAACAAACAAACAGAAATTAGCCAGGTGTGGTGGCAGGTGCCTGTAGTCCCAGGTACTCAGGAGGCTGGGGCATGGGAATTGCTTGAACCCAGAAGGCAGAGGTTGCAGTGAGCTGAGATCACACCATTGCACTCCAGCCTGGGCAACAGAGAGACTGTCTCAAAAAAAAAGAAGAAGAATCCAAGGCGTGGGGCGGGGCAGGCACCTGTAATCTCAGTACTTTGGGAGGCGAAGGCAAGAGAATCACTTGAGGACAAGAGTTCAAGACCGGCCTGGGCAACATAGCAAGATACCAGCTCTACAAAATATATTTTTTAAAAAAGAATAATCCAAGGATGCCCAGCATTGTCAATATTGTACTGGGATGGCCTAGCCAACACAGATCAGCTGTCAGTATTTTTTTTTATTATTTTTAGAAACAGGGCCTTGCTCTGTCACCCATGCTGGAATGCACTGGCATGATCATAGCTCACTGTAGCCTTGAACTCCTAGGCTCATGTGATTCTCTCACCTCAGCCCCCCAAATAGCTGGGAGTACAGGCACACGCCACCACACTGAGTTAATTTTTATTTTTGTACAGGTGTAAGCCACCACCCCGGGCCAGCTGTTGTTATTAACAGGTTATTATTATCTGCCCAGAAAACCCAAAAAAGCCTACAAACAAATTATTGGAAGTTATAAAAGAGTCTAGAAAGATGCCTGGCTTTAAGATCAATATACTATACAAAAATCAATTGCGACCAGGCATGGTGGCTCACGCCTGTAATTCTAGCATTCTGGGAAGCCAAAGTGGGTGGATTACCTGAGCTCAGGAGTTCGAGACCAGCCTGGCCAACATGGTGAAACCCCGTCTCTACTAAAATGCAAAAAATTAGCCAGACATGGTGACTCGTGCCTGTAGTCCCAGCTACTCGGAAGGCTGAGGCACAAGAATCATTTGAAACCAGAAAGCAGAGGTTGCAGTGAGCCGAGATCACACCACTGCACTCCAGGCTAGGTGACAGAGTGAGACTCTGTCTAAAAATAAATAAATAAATAAATAAATAAATAAATAAATAAATAAATTTCATGTCTATAAGTTAGAAACAAATAGAAAATATAACTTTTAAGAGACACCATTTATAATAACAATAAATACTACAGATTATTTTAGACTAAATATAACAAAAGATGTGCCAAATCCTAATACAGAAAACTTTTTAACTTTATTGAAAAATATTAACGACCTTAAAAAATTGACAGGTCAGGCGCGGTGGCTCATGCCTGTAATCCCAGCACTTTGGGAGGCCGAGGTGGGCGGATCACCTGAGGTCGGGAGTTTGAGACCAGCCTGAACAACATGGAGAAACCCTGTGTCTACTAAAAATACAAAATTGCTGGGCGTGGTGGCGCATGCCTGTAATCCCAGCTACTCGGGAGGCTGAGGCAGGAGAATCACATGAACCCGGGAGGCAGAGGTTGCAGTGAGCCGAGACTGCGCCATTGCACTCCAGCCTGGGCAACAAGAGCGAAACTCTGTCTCAAAAAAAAAAAAATACCATAAGGAATGAAGACAAATAATCTAACAAAGAGTTAGTATATAATATATAAAATATAAAAGAAAGCTTACATATCAAGAAGAAAAAGATAACCCTATAGAACAACAGAACCCCCACCAAAGTGGTCATTTTACGAAAGCAGCACAGTCAATGCACATATGAAAAGAAGCTCAACCTACTTCGTAACCAGGAAAATACAAATTCACACCATAATGAGATATCATTTCATACCCAACAGAGTGGCAAAATTTTTTAAGAGTGAAAAGTTGAAGGGCATGTATATCAACAAAAATTCTTTACCTACTCACCAGTAATGTATAACTGCTACAACCATTTTGGAAAACAATTTGGCATTTACTCCCAAAGCTGAACAAACCCCACAGCCAGCAATTGTACCCCCGGGTGTATACCTATGAGAAATTCTTACACATATGTACAAGACATGTACAAGAGGACATGCATAAGAATATTCATAGCAGCAATAGCCAGAGTATCCAAAAACTGGGGAAGAAATCCACACATAATTGACAGAGAATAAACCAACTGTGATACAATAGCACAGTAGGATGTAGTACAACAGAGAAAATGGAAGAACAAAGTCCCACACGGGAACATGGGTGAATGTTAGAAACATAATGATGAGTTGTTTAAAAGCAAGTTCCAAGCCTGGGCAACATAGCAAGACCTTGTCTCTACTAAAAATTTAAAAAATTAGTGGAGTGTGGTGGCACATGCACGTAGTCCCAGCTACTCGGGAGGCTGAAATGAGAGGATCACTTGAGCCTGGGAGGTCAACGCTGCGGTGAGCCATGATCCTGTCACTAAGTTCCAGCCTGGGTGATACAGCAAGACCCTGTCTCTAAAAATAACAATAATAAAAATGAAAAGCAAGTTCCAGAAAACTACATATGATACCATTTTTACAGAGCTCAAAACCAGGCAAATCTAAACAATATTTATTGTTTAAATGTATAATACATACATGATCAAAGTATATAAAAATCCAATCCAAGCCAAACTAAATAAAATATTGCCTCCTCATGGGAGGAGGCAAAGGAGTGGATGGGGAAAAGAACACAGGTAAAAAGCAAGTTACTCCTGATGCTCCATTTCTTTGGCTAGGTGATGAGTCCATGGGGTTTGTTAAATCACACTCCACATCCAGTATTTTTGTTACATATAACCCTTTGTATGTAGTAAATATGTCCTGTCCCTGGTATCAGGATTAAGCCATCCATTTGCGACACCTAGGACACCATTTCCTTGTGACTTGTCAATTCCCTGTGAAGGTCATTGATGTCCTCAACCACCTTGGCTAGTGGGATGAAAACAATCTGTGGAAGTATGGCTTGGCCCACCCAGGCCTCAGCTCAGCCTTCTAAAACTAATAGCCCAGCTGGTCAGATGTTAGGAAGAGGTGGGTGAGGCCCACTGATAAAACTCATCTAATAAAACCTCCCTCTATGACCTAAAGCCTCTTGTCATAGGCTCGCTGGTCTCCACCCAGCCCTGTTCCACTTGCTGTGACTATTCTGGCTCCCCAACCACCCCTTCCAGAACCTAGATTGGTCATGGAGGTCACAGAGGTCCATGGTAACCGAAACCTCATGCCAGTCCCACTTCTGAAGCCAGGTGCAGGCACCTGTGCTTCAGACCCCACTTGCTCAAGCTACTAACAAAGGTGGGCTCCGTGGCCTTGAGGAGTTAAGCCTAGGTCCTCGCCTGTAAAATGCAAATACAGAAGTGACGACATCTATTTAATAAGGTTGTAGTAAGGATGAATGAGGTAACGCACAGAAAATACCTAACCCACAGTAAAGGTACCCTACGTTGCTGCCTCTAAACCTCACAAGATAGTGGAGAGAATTGAACTGACCTCCCACACATAAATGGCCTGACACAGAGACTCTCCATTCCCTACTTCCCACCCCTAAACACACAAACTCTCTGTCACACACACACACACACACACACACACTCACTCAACTTAAAAAGGCATGAAGTTACAAGGTGAGTATATCTGCTGCCCCCTTATGGCCAGAGAAAAGAATCACACTGTTCTCCTTTCCTAGGAACCCAGAACCAGAACTCCGGGTGAAAAACAACCACCCCAGCCCTGCTCTTTCCTCTCTCTTCCCTATTTGCCAACTTATCAAAAAAAAAAAAAAACTACTGAGCAGATAAAATAATCTCAGGTCTCCAAATCTCTCAATGAAATTCCCTCAGCAGGGACAGAAATCTGCAGGGGAGGTAAGGAAGACGCTACTTTGAGCAGGTTTTACCTCCTAGAGCTAGTTTCTTCTTTGCAAAATAGAGATAAAAGCTGCCTCACTAAGGTCTTGTGAGGATTAAGTGATACCCTGTATGTAAAACACTAGCACAGATACTAGCATAGTGTCTGGCATACATAGTAGATACTCAGTAAGTAATCCCAGATAATAATCACCCTGGTGGGCAAACGCAGTAGCTCCCACGTAAAATCCCAGCTACTGGGGAGGCTGAGGCAGGAGGATCACTTGAGGCCAAAGATTCGAGACCAGACCAGGCAACAAAGTGAGACAGACCCCCATCTCAAAAAAAGAAAAAAAAAAAAAAAAAGAATTGGCCTGAGGAGACTCTTCTCTAACTCATAAGACCCTTCCTTTTAAAGAGGAGAAAACTGAGGCCCATAAGAAGGGAGAGATTTGGCCAGGGTCTTGGAAATCAGACCCTGATCAGTAGCTGAACCCAGGCTGGAGCTCAAGCCTCCAGAGGAAGGGGAGGGAGAAAAGGAATATTTCAGCTCCCCCAGTTGCTGGACAGGACACTGTCACTTTGCCAGGCTCCTCTTCCTGGGTCCCCACTTCCCTGAACATGCTTGGCCTTCCTCACACCTTCCTCACCTCTGCACTCTCATGGACCACAGGACAACGCAGAAAGGGAACTCTGCTATTTTATTTGTTATGTGAAAGAGTCTGGGTGCTTGTCGGGTGCAGCTAGATGGTCAGTCCCTGAAGGCAAACAGGAGGCCTAAGAAGACACCCCAAGCAGGACCTTGCCTGGAGGATACTGCATCAACAATCTGAGACTTCTCTAAGATGTTGAGGACCTCAGTCACTTTGATGCTCCCAATATGATGAAAATCCGCTAAAAGCTGGTTATGTTCACGAGCACACCCCATGAGGAGGAAGGTGGTATTGAGAAACCCTGTAAGGAAGAGAGGGGGAAGTCAGGAACACTTTCAAGACTCAAGAGGCCTGCCTTCAGCCAGGCACAGTGGCTCACACCTGTAATCCCAGCACTTTGGGAGGCCGAGGCAGGTGGATCACTTGAGGACTTGAGGCCAGGAGTTCGAGACTAGCCTGGCCAACATGGCAAAACCCCATCTCCCTTAAAAATACAAAAATTAGCCAGGCATGGTGGCACATGCCTATAATCCCAGCTACTTAGGAGGCTGGGGTATGAGAATCACTTGAACCTGGGAGGCAGAGGTTGCAGTGAGCCGAGATCAGACCACTGCACTCCAGCCTGGGCAACAGAGCAAGACTCCATCTCAAAAAAAAAAAAAAAAAAGACCCCTGCCTTCTTCCCAGAGGCCCCTCACAAACCAGAACACCTGCTCTCCCATGAGAGACTTAGGCACCAGGCGCCTTCCCCTTCCTCCTTGGAATTCATGTGCCCTGTCCCTTGCAACCCCAATCCCATCTCTGGATCCCACCAGCTTCTCTGAGATGTGAAGGTGCTGGACAATGCCTGGCATAGAGTAGGCATTTGATAAACAAAATTCGTCTCTTCTCACCTGCCTGAAATTTTAAGGTGGAACTGTAACATGTAGAAGCAGCCAAGGGGCAAGAATTAGTGGTGACAAAATTTGGGAGGCAATCCTTCATGTGCTCGCCCACACAGGTCGGGCAGCTACGGGATGCAGATATGATAGACTTAGGAGCGCTGGCCTTGAGTTTCACAAAAGGCTCCAAATTGGTGAGGTTGTTGCAGAGATAAGACCGGCAGACGCGACTGTAGGAGGCAATGGACACTCCAGGTGGGGAGACAAGGTAGGAGATTTGCGCGGGGTAAGACGAAGATGAGCTGCAGCCTTTAAAGCCCACGACTCCCCTTGCAGTCCCTGAGGAACAGAGGATTGAGAGAGCTTGGATCAGTGTCACTGGCCTCACCCAGAGTCCTCCCTCCCCCCAGCTCTTTCTGCACCCACCCTGCCTGTCACAATCTTTGCCTCCCTCCCCAAGCCCTGTGTCCACTCAATGCAGCTGCACAGGGCTCAGATGCTGGGGTCTCCATCTGGATCTTCTCATTCTTCCACTGCAGGACACCCCCAGCCCCTTGCTCCTCTCTCCCTTGTGCCCTCCTCCAGGGATCTGTCCACCTCCATTCTACCCACTTATCCAGCCCACACCACAACCAGTGGGGCCCTGCCCCTCTACTGCCAGTGTCCTGACATTATCCAGAAGTGGAGGCAAAACGAAATGGATCAAACTTAGACTGCTTCACCTGTCTCAATGAACACTAGCGTCTCCTCGCAGCCCTCTTGCAGCTTACACACCATGTTCCTCATCAGAAGCCACTTCCAGTTATGGAAAGCAACAGCTCTGAATCTTGAGGCTGTTGCTTCATAGCATAAAAGAGCTCCAGCCCCTAAAAAGAGAATGCTCTCCCAGTCATTGACCCCTCACATCACCTTCTGAGCCCTTGAACTGCCAACCAAGATTTCAGCCCCCATAGGTCCTGTCCCCAGCGAAACCTAGATACCCAGTCCTTCTTCCACCAGTGACATGAATCCAGCCTCCCACCTTTCTGGGTCTTATAGCATCCAGCCCCACAGGACATACGAGGCAAAGTGGAGATGGCCCCTAGGAGGCAGAACAGCTGCACAAGTCTCAAATGCTGGGGTCCCATGGCCCTGTGTCTGGGTCCTGGGTGCTAGAGGTCAGTCTGGAATCAGTTTCAGTCTGGATCCCAAGCTCAGTTCCCGTCAGTCTCCAAATTCTTTGTCCACCTGTCTCTGGGTCACTGTTTCTGGAGCAGAAAGTTGATTGCGTCAGCTTCTAGGACATAGGCTCCCTCAGACCTTCTGGGTCACGGGTCTTCCCATCTCCACTCTCTGCCCTCCAGTCTAACCTGCACCACCCACCATGTTAGCTTCTCAAAGCAGGACTCTCTCTCTCCCACTTAGGTCCTCCCATTGGACAAGGTGCTGAGCAGAGAATCCTGACTTATTGATAGTGCAGGCTGTTCTCCAGCCAGAGGCAATGAGATCGGAGAAACAAATAGATGTTTCAAACTCGTGTGTGTGTGTCTGTGTGTGTGTGTGTGTGTGTGTGTTAACATATCACTAAATAACCCTTAGTTCAACATGGAAATTTAAAAGTATTTAAAACTGAGGTCAGGAGCAGTGGCTCACGCCTGTAATCCCATCAGTCTGGGAGGCTAAGGCAGGTGGATCACCTGAGGTCAGGAGTCCAAGACCAGCCTGCCAAAATAGTAAAACCCCATCTCTATTAAAAAATATAAATTAGCCAGGGGTGGTGGCACGAGCCTATAGTCCCAGCTACTCAGGAGGCTGAAGCACGAGAATCGCTTGAACCCAGGAGGCAGAGGTTGCAGTGAACTGAGATCGCGCCACTGCACTCCAGCCTGGGCAACAGTGTGAGACTCCATTTCAAAAAATAAAAGGTATTTAGAACTCAATAATAATAAACATACTACATAACACACACATTCACACACAGACATAGACACAGACAGACAGACACATACACACACACACACATATAAGTGCATGTAAAATCTGCTGAAAACTGAATAAGGTCTGAAGTCTAGGTAAGAGTACTGTACACCAGTCCAGGCATCACGACAAAATGCCATCTCTACAAAAAATACAAAAATTGGCCAGGCATGGTGGCATGCACCTGTGGTCCCAGCTACTTGGGAGGCTGAGGTGGGAGGACCATTTGAGCCCCAGGGATGGAGGTTGCAGTGAGCTATGACTGTACAAACAGTATTGTACAAATGTCAATTTCCTGCTCATATACTATGGTTATATAAGATGCCCCTACAGGGAAACTGGAGGAAGGATCCAAGGGACTCTATGTACCACTTTTGCAACTTCCTGTGAGCCAATAATCATTTCAAAATTATAGGGTTTTTAAAATATATACGGCCGGGCACAGTGGCTCACGCCTGTAATCCCAGCACTTTGGGAGGCCGAGGCAGGCGGATCATGAGGTCAGGAGATCAAGACCATCCTGGCTAACACGGTGAAACCCCATCTCTAAAAACACAAAAAATTAGCCAGGCATGGTCGCGGACGCCTGTAGTCCCAGCTACTCGGGAGGCTAAGGCAGGAGAATGGTGTGAACCCGGGAGGCGGAGCTTGCAGTGAGCCAAGATTGCAACACTGCACTCCAGCCTGGGCGACAGAGCGAAACTCCGTCTCAAAAAAATAAATAAATAAATAAAATAAAATATATACATCAAAATTTGAGACACAGTTAAAGCAGTATCTAGAAGTAAATGTATACTTTTAAATACATGTACCAGGAAATATGAAGCATTAAAAAATAAATATATTCATGAATTAGTTCAAGAAATCGTATAAGGAGCAACAAAGCAATTCTCTCTTACCCAAAAAAGAATGGAAATAAGGATGACAGCAGAAATCAATGAAATAATAAACAACAACAATTATTACAAAAAAGATCCATTCGGCCGGGCGCGGTGGCTCACGCCTGTAATCCCAGCTCTGAGGGAGGCAAGAGGCGGGAGGATAGCTTGAGCCCAGGAGTTCGAGACCTGCCTGGGCAATATAGCGAGACCCCGTTCTCCCGAAAAAGAAAAAAAAAAAAAAAGAGTAAAAGATCCATTCTATGAAAACATTTAGGTAGTTCGCTGGCAAATCTGATCAAAGGAGAAGATGCAGGCCGGCACAGTGGCTCATGCCTCTAATCCCAGTGCTTTGGGAGGCTGAGCCAGGAGGATCCCTTGAGGTCAGGAGTTCAAGACTAGCCTGGGCAACACAGTGGCTCATGCCGGTAATTCCAGTGCTTTGGGAGGCTGAGCCACAAGGACTGCTTGAGGTCAGCAATTTGAGACCAGCCTTGGCAACACCTTGTCTATACAAAAAAAAAAAAAGTTTAAAAATTAGCCAAGCATGGGAGTGCCTGTAGTCCCAGTTACTCAGGAGGCTAATGTTGAAGGATTGCTTTTGCCTCAAATCACAAGCTCAGGAGTTCGAGACCAGCCTGGCCAACAAGGTGAAACACTGTCTCTACTAAAAATACAAAAATTAGCCAGGCATGGTGGTGCATGCCTACAGTCCCAGCTACTAGGGAGCCTGAGGTGGGAGGATCGCTTGAACCCGGAAGCCAGAGGTTGCAGTGAGCCGAGATCACACCACTGCACTCCAGCCTGGGCAACAGAACAAGACCCTGTCTCAAATAAATAAATAAATAAATACAAACAGTGAAGAAATGCACAAACCCAGCAATAACCAGGGAAATACAATCTGTCAAATTGTACATCTATCAGACTGGTAAGGATCAGAAAGCTGGGAAAAGACAAGTGTTGGCGGGTATGTGGGGATAAAGTAACCCTTGGCCCCTGATGCTCATGGGGTTATTTGGAGGGTTGGGGAATAAAACACTATTTCTGGACTCTGAGAAACAGAGGAGTGGAGAGTTCTGACCAGGATCTCGGGCCCAAAGCAGCATTGCAGGGGTCTGACACTACATGGTCAAATTGGCTTTATGAATACCCATTTCTAGTATACCCTACATAGGTATAATAAAAATGTCCACCTTCATCTACAAAGGAACATGCACAATAATGCAGCATTTTTTTTTTCTGAGACAGGGTCTCGCTCTGTTGCCCAGGCTGGAGGGCATCTGTGCTTACTGCAGCCCCCACCTGCCAGGCTCAAGCAATCCTCTCACCTCGGCCACCCAAATAGCTGGGACTACAGGTGTGCGCCAACACACCCAGCTTTGTAGAGATGGGGTTTTTCCATGTTACCCCAGCTGTTATTAAACTCCTGGGCTCAAGCAATCCACCCACCTCAGCCTCCCAAAGTGCTGGGATTACAGGCATGAGCTCTCATGCCCAGCGAATGCAGCATTATTGTGGTGATGGTAGGTTGAGACAATGGGAGCTTCCCTCTCTGAGACCAAGTGAATGCAAAACATGCTGGGGATGTATGCTATGGAATGTCACGCAGGAGTTGGAAGCAGTTGATTAGATGCACACAGGATGTGAGGCAGGGTGCGGTGGCTCATGCCTGTAATCCCAGCACTTCGGGAGGCTGAGGCGGGCCAATCACCTGAGGTCAGGAGTTCAAGACCAAGCTGGTCAACATGGCAAAACCCTGACTCTACTAAAAATACAAAAATTAGTCGAGTGTGGTGGTGGGAGCCTGTAATTCCAGCTACTCAAGGTGCTGTGGCAGCAGGAGAATCGCTTGAACCCAGGAGGTGGAGGGTGCAGTACGCCAAGATCACACCATTGCACTCCAGCCTGGGCAATAAGAGTGAAACTCCGTCCAAACAACAACAACAACAACAAAATGTACACATGATGACAGAATGACAGAATGTGTACATGGATAGATTGTAAAATCACAGTGCTGATTATTGTAAATAGTATATAACATAATATCACTTGCATAAATTAAAAACTCAAACAGAGGTCAGGTGTGGTCACTCATGCCTGTGATCCCAGCACTTTGGGAGGCCAAGGCAGGCAGATCACTTCAGGCCAGGAGTTCCGGACCAGCCTGGCCAATATGGCAAAACCCCATCTCCAAAAAAAAAAAAAAAAAACTACACACATCCTGGGAGAACACATACACAAACCAAAAGATACGTATTAACCACCTTAGAATGAGAATTGCCTGTAAGAAGGTTAGGGAATGAAAGTGGGGAATTGGTGGAAAGTAACAGTGTAGGAGGGGGTACAAAGATCACTGACCTTGGCCTCAGAGACCCAGGTTGGAATCTTTACCCCTTCATTTACTAGCTGTCCAATTTGTTGAACTCAGAGCCTACTACCTTGTTTATAAAATGGAGTATAATACATCTCATAGGGTCATTGCGAAGATCAATGAAATTATTACCATAAGTATTAGGCAAATGCTAAGCTCTTTGTAATTGTTGGTTACCCCGTTCCTCCACCACCATCCCTCCCTCCCACACACACTTCCTCTCACTCTCTTTCCACTACCTAAAGGATCAAGTTCAACCTCTTTAGCTGGCCTTTAAGTCTCCCCCGACCACACCCCACCCCAGATAAGCGCCACCCAACCTTTCCAATTTTATCTAGGACAGCTCCCCTGCCCAGCAGTCCAGCTAGAGGTCACGTCGGCCACCCTTTTCTGCCTGCAATGCCTCAGACACACATGCTCTGTAACCCAGAAATCTGTGGCCAAGAAAGGTGCCAAGACCGGCAGAAAAGCTGGGACACAGGAAAGAGAAACGAAGGCTGACAACGGATCTCACGGGAGTGGAGGGGATTAGGCCAATCAAAGATGGCACACGCCAGCCTGAGATGCAGAACAACTGGACCCAACAAGCTGAGTACAAGTGGAGACGCAACCAGAAAAGATTGAAATGAAATCCTCAAGAAACCAAAAAAAAGGATGGAGCAGTAGTCAGAGGGGATGCCACCTCTACAAAAGACAAATTGATGGAATGGAACCTTGCAGGGAGACAGAGGACCAGCAGAGAGAGGCAGGCGTAGGAAAATGAGGAGTGGGGCACAAAGGCGGGGCTCTCAGGGAGAAGAGGAGTCGATTTTAGAGGGGGAAAGTAAAGGACACAGAGCTGGCTGCACAGAGAAAAGGGGCCAAGGCAGAGAAGACGGCGGGATGGCGTGAGACGGAGCTCATAGAGATACCCAGAGAAGGCGACGATTACACAGAGGAGCCCCCAGAGGGGTGAACTCTTGAGGAAGATGAACGCGGAGTGTGGAGCCAGCCGGAAATTCAGAAAAACTAGAGGCGTCCCGGATAGCGAAGGAAGCGGGGAAAGGGCCAGGCTATCGGCATGAAGCACGGGAGAAAATGGGTCCGAAGAGGGAGAGGGTCCGAGAGAAAGGGAAAATCAGAGATTAGGAAAATCACAACCGACACAAAGACAGGAAGAGACACAAGGAAAGGGGTACAATCTGAGGAAGGAGGGCCCGGTAAGCAACCCGGTAATCACAGGGCTGGGGGGGAACGCATAAAAGAAGGGTAGCTCAGGAGTTGTGGGGCACCGGAAGAGACATAATAGAAAACGCGGGCGTCCACGCAGCAAAAACAAGCCACTGGCGAAGTCGAGGTAAGGCCAGAAACCCGTGCGCAGACCGGGCTTGGTCAACGCCCCAGGGGCGGGGCCAGGAGGGCCGTTCCTGGAGGGCGGGGCCAGCCTCGGTCCAAGAAGGGGTACTCGACGCCCCATTGGCCACCTGCCTCGAAAGGGGAAAGACAGTCTGGGCAGGCAGGACACGCGGAGGGAGAGGCAGGGGTGGCGCGAGACTCAACTCGAAGCGCTATTGGCGGGACTGATAGTCTTGTGCGCCAAGAAGCTGGCAGAAGGGAAGGGGCGGGACATCAGTTCAGGATCTCAAACCGCATTGGTAGTCCGCCTCGACTGAGAGAGGCGATGCTTGAAGTTCATTGGTCCTTGTGAGACAGGGTAAGAAAAGCAGCGCGAGCTTGGCAGTTCCTCTGGCCACTTTCTCGCAGTGTCTTTGAACGTCTTCTTGACTGAATCTGACTCCATTGGAGGCTGTGGTAACCGTGAACTAGCTGCACGAACACAGCCCCTCCTGCCTTTCCGTCCTCCTCCCTCTTAGCCGGACTCCCTACCCCAGGCATCCCCTCGCCTCACCTTCGCACCCCTCCCGCCCTCGCGCCCCCTCTCCCCTTCCCTGCCTCGCGGGCCCCTTGGCGCGTTCCCGGTTCCCCACTCGCTCCCTGGGGCACGGGAAGGGGGGAGGGGGACCTGCATGAAATTAATTGTTGGTAGTGGGCACAGGAGCAGGAAGCGCTGGACACAGCGACTTCACGAGTTTACACAAAAACCTGAATAACGTGTGAGTGCAAGAGAGACATTAGTGCCCCGAGGAGGTTTTTGGCCCAGATCAGGACCTAGCACATGACAGGGGCTCAGTAACCATTTGTGGAATGAATGAAGGAGTGAAGGAAAGTAACTTGAAAGTGGGGCAGGTGGCGGGTGTGGTGGCTCATGCCTGTAATCCCAACACTTTGGGAGGCCGAAGCAGGCAGGTCACTTGAGGTCAGGAGTTCAAGACCAGCCTGGCCAACATGGTGAAACCCCATCTCTACTAAAAATACAAAAATTAGGTCGGGCACGGTGGCTCAAGCCTGTAATCCTAGCACTTTGGGAGGCCGAGGTGGGCGGATCACGAGGTCAGGAGTTCGAGACCATCCTGGCCAACATAGTGAAACCCTGTCTCTACTAAAAATACAAAAAAAAAAAATTAGCAGGGCGTGGTGGCGGGCGCCTGTAGTCCCAGCTACTCGGGAGGCTGAGGCAGGAGAATGGCGTGAACCCAGGAGGCGGAGCCTGCAGTGAGCCGAGATGGTGCCACTGCACTCCATCTTGGGGGACAGAGCCAGACTCTGTCTCAAAAAAAAAAAATACAAAAATTAGACGGGCGTGGTGGCACAGGCCTGTAATCCCAGATACTCGGGAGGCTGAGGCAGGAGAATTGCTTGAACCCAGGAGGTGGAGGTTGCAGTGAGCCGGGATTGCACCACTGCACTACAGCCTGGGCTACAGAGCGAGACTCCATCTCAAATCAAAAAAAAAGAAAGAAAGAAAGTGGGACAGGGGAGCCAAGCGCAGTGGCTCCAGCCTGTGGTCCCAGCTACTGGGGAGGCTGCAGCAGGAGGATTGCTTGAGCTCAGGAGGTGAAGGCTGCAGTGAGCCATGATCACGCCGCTGCACTCCAGCCTGGGCAACAGAGTGAGACCCTGTCAATAAAAAAAAAAAAGAAAGTGGAGCAGGGAATCCATGAGAATAAGGTAATTATTGGGAGTGCAAGAGAAGGTTCTGATTTAAAGGGGTACAAGAACAAAATAAGACTGAAGGAATGCAAGGAGGCAGTTGCTTTGCAGGGCATACATGAGACTAAGAATTGAAATTGAACTAAGAATTGAAAGGGGCATAAAACTACTGGTAGGCATTGGATAAATGTATGAGAGTGGGGTGAGCATTGTTGAAGAGGATGCCAGGAAACACTGTTGGGATGGAACAGGGTGCTTGTGAAAAGGGGGTGTAGGACTTGCTGAAGGGGTATGTGAGGACATGAGTAGGTTGGAACCTAGGATGTGTGTGTGGGTGGGAAGGTGTTTGGATTGAAAGAAAAGAATGTTTGAATTGAAAGAATACAGAATGCCAGGCTCAGCGGCTCATGCCTCTGATCCTAGCACTGTGGGAGGCCAAGGCAGGAGGATTTCTTGAGCCCAGGAGTTCGAGACCAGCCTGGGAAACATAATGAGACCTTGTCTCTATAAAAATAAAAATAAACAATTTAATTTTTTTTTTTTTTTTTGAGACAGAGTCTCGCTCTGTCACCCAGGCTAGAGTGCAGTGGTGCAATCACGGCTCACTGCCAGCTCCACCTCCCGGGTTCATGCCATCCTCCTGCCTCAGCCTCCCGAGTAGCTCGGACTACAGGCACCCGCCACCACACCCAGCTAATTTTTTGTATTTTTAGTAGAGACAGGGTTTCACCGTGTTAGCCAGGATGGTCTCGATCTCCTGACCTCGTGATCCACCCACCTTGGCCTCCCAAAGTGCTGGGATGATTACAGGCTTGAGCCACCGCGCCCAGCCTAAAAATTTTTAAATTTAAAAAAAGGGGGGATGGATGCAGTGGCTCATGGCTGTAATTCCAGCATTTTGGGAGGCCGAGACGGGCAGATCACTTGAGGCCAGGAGTTCGAGACCAGCCTGGCCAACATGGTGAAACCCCATCTCTCCTAAACATATATATAAAAAAAAAAAAAAGGCCAGGCATGGTGGCTCATGCCTGTAATCCCAGCTACTCAGGAGGCTGAGGTAGGGGAATCACTTGAACCCGGGAGGTAGAGGTTGCAGTGAGCCAAGATCATGCCACTGCACTCCAGCCTGGGAGACAGAGTGAGACTCTATCTCAAAAAAAAGAAAGAAAGAAAGAAAGAACACAGAAGAGGAAGAGGAGAGGGGTTTCTGAAGGAAGATACCTGAGAAAGGTGATGGGGTAAAAATGGGAGAAAGCTGGGGAAGAAGCCAGGATCAGGGTGGGGTCTAAAGAGGGGCAGGATGGAGACCTGCAGGTGTGGTCTCCAGGGTAGGAGAGTTGTTAGGGGTGGGCCCACCTGGCTATGCTCACCCTCCACTCCTGCCCCTAGATCCATGGAACTCAGTGACATGCCTGCTGGCTACAACTGCCCCTTAGACTCTGCCCCCCAGGATGAGACCAGAGACCCCCAGAGCACAGAGCTGATCCCCAGGAGAGCCATCAGCCGCTCTCCAACCTGCGCCCGCTGCCGCAACCACGGTGTCACCGCCCACGTCAAGGGCCACAAGCGCCTCTGCCTCTTCCAGGCTTGCGAGTGTCACAAATGTGTCCTCATCCTGTGAGTATGAGGTCTGGGAGGGGAGGGGGATGAGCCTCCTCCAAAGGGTGGCTGACCTTTGACTCGCAACTCCCCACTTTTAGGGAGCGCCGCAGGGTCATGGCTGCCCAGGTGGCCTTGCGTAGGCAGCAGGAGGCGCAGCTAAAGAAGGACCTGATGAGGAGAGGGGAAGCCTCTCCCAAAGCTCCCAACCACTTCAGAAAGGGAACCACTCAAGCACAGGTCCCCTGTGAGTGTCTGTGACCAGCGATGGGGCAGGAGTTTGGGTATAGGAGGCAGATATGGGAAAAAGAGGTCCATTCCTACTGCTGAATTGGTGTGCGACCTTGAACTAAGGGTTTCTACTCCCTCGGCCTCGGCTGTCCCAGTGTTGAGAGAATGCAGCAAGTTCTGTGGGTCAAAAATGGGCTAGAGGCTGGGCGCAGTGGCTCACACCTGTAATCCCAGCACTTTGGGAGGCTGAGGCAGGCAGACCATGAGGTCAAGAGATCGAAACCATCCTGGCCAACATGGTGAAACCCTGTCTCTACTAAAAATACAAAAATTAGCTGGGCTTGGTGGTGCGCGCCTGTAGTCCCAGCTACTCGGGAAGCTGAGACAGGAGAATCACTTGAACCCAGGAGGCAAAGGTTGTAGTGAGCCAAGATCGCGCCACTGCACTCCAGCCTGGGAGACAGAGGAAGACTCCATCTCGAAAAAAAAAAAAAAATGGGCTAGATAGGGGAGATGAGAACGGTCTGGGGTTGGGGTAGGATAGGAGTCAGGAGAAAGGGCTCATTAGAGCTCTCCCTGGTCCTTCACAGCTGGAAAGGAGAACATAGCACCCCGGCCTCAGACCCCCCGTGGGGCAGTCCTGCTGGCACCGACACCCCCTGGGAAGGTAAGGAGAGACTGGGGCCTGAGAAAGTGTCCCCCACCCTAGTTCCTACCCAGACCCTTTCTTCTGTGCCCTCAACACCTGGGTTCTGGCCCCAGCCCTGGTTTGCTATGTAATCTGGTCAAATCACTGCTCTTCTTTAGGCAAAATGAGGGGAAAACGAGGGCCTCCCGGCTCCAAAGTTTTGGGGTTCTGCTCGCATCCCAGAATACACTCAATCCTTCTCCAGCCTTGTGCCCAACTCCAGCCTGTGCCCTCTGCCCCTGCAGAACTCCTGTGGGCCTCTGCTGCTCAGCCGTCCCCCGGAAGCCTTGCCCTTGTCCTGGACTCCAGTGCCTCCTGGCCCTTGGGTCCCTGGACACTGGCTGCCTCCAGGCTTCTCCATGCCACCACCAGTGGTGTGCCGCCTGCTGTACCAAGAACCTGCTGTCTCTCTGCCTCCCTTCCCTGGTAAGATGATAATACAACATTCATTCAACAGATATTTAAGTGCCAATCTGCCACATATTGGAGAGGGAAGAGGAAGAAAGCACAGGTGGGGAGAGGGAGGAAAGAAACTATGACCTTGACCCCTATACATTTTGCATTCTTTTATTCTTATTAGGCTTTGACCCTAGCACCTCCCTCCAGCTGCCCACTCATGTGCCCTTCACCACCTGCCCGGGATCTCACCAAGTACTGACAGCTCCTCTTTCTGGAGAGCCCCAAGGGCCCCCTAGCCAGCCCCGCACGTGAGTAGGGAGAGAAGGATGTGTATCATGAGCCTAAGCCTGTGCTGTGTCCAACCACAGTGGATAATGAAGATGAAAAGGTCTCTGACTAATAGGCAAGGCAGAGCTCTCCTAGTACTGCCATTTCCTAGCTGTGACGCTTTGGACAATTATCTTTACCTCTCTGAGCCTGTTTTTCTATCAGTAAATTGGAGACACTATTACTTACCTCTCTGGTTGTTGTAAGAATTAACAATAATGTGTGGAATAGACCTAGCACAGACTCTTTAATGGTAGCTGTTATATCTGCTTAGACAGATTTGATGGGGTGAGATTGCCTGCTGATATGGGGGTGAGGCAGTGGTGGCGAGAGCCTCAGAGACCCAGGAGAGGGGCCAGAGACCATTAGGGAAAGCTTCCCAAAGGTGAGCCAAGCTCTCCTTCAAGTTCTATGGGGACTGGGGGACTGGGGGAATGGGACCCAAACTCTGATAGGGCAGGGACAGTAATCCCAGTCTTCTAGGTGTTTTTTTAAAAACTGACATCAGGTGGGGCCTGGTGGCTCACACCTGTAATTCCAACACTTTGGGAGGCTGAGGTGGGAGGATTGCTTGAGGCCAAGAGTTTGAGACCACCTGAGTAACTGAGCGAGACCTCGTCTCTACAAAAAAATTAAAACAGCCAGGAATGGTGGTGCACACCTGTTTTCCTGGTGACTTAGGAGGCTGAGGTGGGAAGATGGTGTAGGCCGAGGAGTTCAAGCTTATGGTGAGCTATGATCACACCACCACTGCACTCCAGCCTAGGTGACAGAGCAAGACCCTGTCTCAAAAAAAAAAAAAAAAAAAAAAAAAGAAGACACTAGTGATTTCCCATAATCCTCACAGTAGCCCTGGGAGGAAAAAGCTGGCAAGGATTTTTACTTTACTGAAAACAAAATAAGACACAGCTTAATGGCCCAGCAGGCTCTCAGATTCCCAGATCAAAACACGGCAAAATCCTGCCCCTCTTTCAATGTGTGCATGTCTGTTCATCTGTTTAACCACCCTGGCATCTTCTCTCCTTGTTTCTAGACACTCAACTCTGATACTTCAGCCCTGTGGCACCCCAGACCCTCTTCAACTACAGCCACAGGTCCTGGGAAAGAAGTGGGATCTAGGGCCCTGGGAGGAGGTTGAGCCTGGGGAAGGGAAAAGCAGGAAACTGAAGGAAGCAGGGGCTGAGGAACACTTAGAGGGTGGGCAGAAGCGGGGGTTCCCAGTCTGCTTGTCTCCCTTTCCCTTGCAGGCCTCTGGAGCCTCTCGCCTGGCCCAGACATCTGGCCCCTCAGAGCAGCAGCTGCAGCAAGAGGCAGCTGAAGCCCTCGTGGGGCTGAAAGATTCATCCCAGGCTCCTCGTGTGACCCCTTCTGTGCCCCCCAACCCTGCCTGGATCTCCCTGCTTCACCCTTGTGGCCCACCAGGTGGGCCATGAAAGGAGAGGTTGGGATAGGGATGGCTGGGAAATGGAGGTCACTGAAGTACACAGGGACTAACCAAGGAGATGAGGGGGTCGACAGGTTGAACATCTTCAGGCCCAGGACCCCAAGCTCCTCAGCCTGGTCCCTGGGATTGCAGTTGAGAGTTATTCAGTGAATCCATTTTATCAGTTTGGCACTCGACAGAAAATTTCTTGATATCAAGGAAAGTGGGGCACTGAGAAAGACAGGGACTTGCCCAAGGGTATATAGTGAGACAATGGCAGGGAACCCAATGCTCTATTTCTGGACCCAGGCTGCCTGCTGAAGTCTGAAGTGGGGTCTGGCCTGGGAGGAGGTCTGATAAGTGCCTTCAAGGAGCTTCCATTCTAGTTGGGGAACCTGGATGCCTTCACAAGGCTCAGTGACAAACCTGGAGAAGACTGGAGGAACCTTGAAGAGTGAGAAACACCTAGGGGGACAGACAGGGAAAGCTGCGAATTCTCTTGTCCAAACAGTGGATCGGGCAAACTGGCCTGGAGGAACTGCTAGAACAGAGGGAGAGGAGGCTAGAGAGGCTTCTGATGCTGGAGATCCGGCATGCCAGGCTTAGGTGTCTAGACCAGCAACTGTACGTGAAGGGAAGCCAGGGAACGTTTCTGAACTAAGCAAGGAAAAATTCAGAGACCCTGAGCTTTAGAAAGACAAATGGATGGCTTTGATGGAGGGTTTGGAGGAGGCAAGACTGGAGGTGGGAAAATTAACAAGGAGGTCTGTGAAATAATCCAGGAGAACAATGATGAGGCCTGGATTGGATTTGGTAAAAAGAGGGGGTTGCTAGAAGGAAAAACGGGTGTGACCTGATCCCATCCCTTCTTTCTTGCCTGTAGCTCCTGCTGGAGGAAGAGGATTCCAGCCTGTTGGCCCCTGTCTTCGACCCAGCCCAGCCCCCTCCGTTGCTCTGCATATTGGCCGTCTGGGGTCCATCTCCCTCCTGAGCTAGAAACCTGGAGATGGAGGCTGTCTTGCTGTGGCAGGGAGGTGACAGCCTGCTGACACTGTATGTTTAGTGTCTTACTTAGGGATTTATGCATGGAATTTAATGTAGTACAAGCTTCGGGCTTTTTTGTTTGTTTTTTTAAGCTTTCAGGGGCTTCATTAGCTTTCAGTTCCTTTGGTAGTGTGGGCATTTCCTTGGCTGACGGTGGATATTCTTGCACCCTTCTTGGGTCCTGGGATCTCTTGAAATCCCCAGTAAAGACAGAGTTGTGCTATTTAAGCTGACCGGTATCTATAAACGTGTTTGCATGAGTTTACATCCCAGGATTCCATGATTCTGTACATACCTATGCACTCATGTCTGTCTCCATGCATGTGAAAACAGGAGAGTGTTTTCATTTTGTGTCTAGGTTTGTGTGAGTAAGCAAGAAATAAACCTTTGTTGTTTTAAGCCACTGAGATTTGGGGATTGTTACCACAGCCTAACCTAGTCTATCCTACTGACAGAAAGGACTTGTTCAATTCACTTCTCAAAGTGAAAAATCAGTTATCCAATAGCTACCATAGATAAACACAAACTTGGATTTTTTTCTTTGTCCAAATAAGAAAAGAATGATGTAAAGAAATAGTGGGGGATTCACTGATTAATTGCCCGCTCTGTGCCAGGCATACAGTTTCCAGCTGTCTAGAGGGGCTACAAATCGAAATGCCTACAGGGCTGAGCAGATCAAATAAATGAGTAAAGAAGGCCAGATGGACCCTGGCAAACTGAGAATGGACGCCTTGCCTAAGGAGCAGCCTCCTTTTGGCCCTAGCAGATTACTGCCAGGCAGGAATGTGGACTCAGTGTTGCTCCATCTTCTGATTTTTTTGAGAGAAACTGGAAAACTAGATTTCCATGTAAAACATCTTAATTTTCAAAGGTTGGCTCACTTTTCTTCTTTAAATTCTATACGTGCCAAATAAAACATATTTTCAGGCTAGCTTTGGCCAATGGAATACCAATTTGATACATTTTCCAGATGGGGAAATTGAGGCTAACCAGAATAGAAAGAATCAAGTTAGTCTTTATCACAAGTTTTTCCTCAACTAGGGAGGTTCATGTGTCCAAGTTTCAAAGGATCCATTAAAGGTTAAGAAACAATTTGTTACCATTTATTGAGTGCCCACTCTATTTGATTCACATATCCTCACAGCAACCCTGGAAGTTATGCATGATGGTTCCCATTTTACAAGTGAAGAAATAAACTTAAAGAGGTAAAGTGACTTGTCCAAGTGTTTTAGGGGAAATTTCTAGGCAGATATCAGAGGAGGGTTTCTTCTCTTTGCCAGGCTCCAAATTAGTTAATAATGTTTATAAAGCACTGGGCCGGGTGTGGTAGCTCATACCTGTAATCCCAGCACTTTGGGAGGCCAAGGCAGGAGGATCGCTTGAGCCCAGGAGTTTGAGACCAGCCTGAGTAACACGGGGAGAACCTGTCTCTATAAAAATAAATAAATAAAAGCATAGAATGAAAGATGCACCACTCCTTTCCCCAATCAGGACTCCAGAAGACAGATACAAATAAAGAGTTTTTCAAACAAGTATTTTATTTTTCTCCTCAAGATATCATTAAGAATAAGATCTTACCTGCATTTGTTTCTCAGTCCTCTGGTGTCAAGTCCTTCTCCTTGAACCATTCGGTACATAGGAAAACCTGCTGAGCTATTCCAAAGACGTGAAGATCTGGAGACCCCCTTCCCATTCCCACCCTTAGAAGGGGCTCAAGGGATGTGCTTGATCACTCATTCTTTTTCCTGATGTTACCTACACTCCTTGTTTTACTCAAGATGATTGATGGTGATGACATCCAATTACAACTTGTTCTTTCTTGTTTGGGATTTTGAGAGGGTGGGTTTCTTCTCCTCCCTAACAGATTACAGAATAAGAAACCTGCAGCGCTTCTCAGGAGGTACTGAGATATCAGG
Source organism: Nomascus leucogenys (assembly GCF_006542625.1). NCBI lineage: Eukaryota > Metazoa > Chordata > Mammalia > Primates > Hylobatidae > Nomascus > Nomascus leucogenys. Next base: position 84,737,922 of record NC_044397.1, read on the forward strand.
AGACCAAAGTCGGCTTCACACTCTTCTTCCCTCCCCTTAGCTATAACTTAGATATATGATTGCTCCTTAATAGACCTGCCTAAGACTTGGTGTGCCATGCTTTCCTAATGACAGATGACCAAGGCCACAAAGTCACAGAGAAAGGAAGCACTGCAACATGCAACGTGGCTGAGACTGCTACTCAGCACTGACCAAGGGTCCTCTGTACACCAAGGTCACAGAGCTGAGAAGGGTAAAAGAGAAAGTATAATTTGGGGTTAAAGGATGGCATGAAAAGGGGAGGAAAAGAGGAAGTGATGGAGATTGGGGGAAGGAGTAGACTAGAAAGCAGACCCCTCTTTACAGGCCCTTCTCATTTCTCTGCAGCCCACCTCTCCTTCAGGACCCAGCCTGGGCAAGGCTTTTCACACCACTGGCCAGGCCAACTTTATCTTTCAACTCATTAGGGTCCCCTATTAATGCCTGAGGGAAAGGGCCAGAGCTTCTGCAGATGTCAGTCTTAGGGAAAAGCGCAGATTTAAGAGTTGCTCATGCTCCTAAGTTGTTGCCTGTTCAAGTGCAGCACTCTTCACCTGTGATTGTGGGGAGCCAGTAGGCTCCTGGCCTCTTCTCGGCTCTGAGAGATTACAGATAATAGATTGTGAGCACTGTTTCCTACACTGCCCCCTTTCCCACTTGCCAGTGACAGGTAGGGAAAGGTATTGCCATGATCCAATAAAGTACTAAGTAAATCATCTCCCTTCTAAACCTTCTTTGTGTACCCTCTTGGCAATCTGCAGACTTAACCAATGAAGTCCCAAATATGAAGCACCATCCCTGTTCCTCTCTCTCCTCACAAGACTCCTTCCCACAGCCACCCAGGTTTTATTTCAGGAGATTATTTCACGTTCTGCCCTTTGGGAATCCATGCTCCTTTCACTTCAGCCCTACGTTAACTTGCTCCCCTCCTGACCTCAATTCTAGTCCAACGTAGAACTGACGTCATACACTTATCCCCATCCAGCCTATACGCAGACCCTCATTGCTTGGTCCACATAGGCCTCATTCTGCACCCCTGTTCCATTGTGTAGCTGGCTTTGCAGCCCTAACACATTTGCATAAATACAGTCCTTTAACCCCTACCCTGCATGGGCCTTCACAAGATCCTGAACTCTTCACAAAAGCAAGGTTCATCCTTTTCATCCAACTCAAAATAATATGTTAAGCCTCTCAGGCAGAGTTCCCTATGTTCCCAAGGGGCCACTGGTCCCTACTTCATAGTCCCGATCACCCTGAGCTGTGCCTATCTATGTCCACCTATGTCTCCACCTCAGAGAATAAGCACTCTCAGAGCACAGGGCCTGCCTGCAGCTCCTCCCTGGGAGCTCAGAATAAATGACTGAGTAAAATACATTCTGATTCCTTAGGAATTATATTTTCCTACTGAGTTAACACACTACAATGCTGCCCCTCTCCTCATCAAAACATGAACTTTCTGACCTCAAACCATTTTTTCTAAGACAGTCTCTGTCACCCAAGCTGGAGTACAGTGGCACAGTCATGGCTCACTGCAGCCTCAACCTCCCAGGCTCAAGTGACCCTCCAGCCTCAGCCTCCTGAGTAGCTGGGACTACAGGCATACATCTCCATGTGAGGCTAATTTTTATTTTTTGTAGAGACAGTGTCTCACTATGTTGCCCAGGCTGGACTTGAATGTCTGAGCTCAAGCGATCCTCCTGCCTCAGCCTCCCAAAGTGCTGGGATTAGAGTTGTTTTGTTTGTGTGTGTGTATTTTTTTTATTATTATTATTTTGGGATTAGAGTTGTGAGCCACCGTACCCAGCAAAAAAAAAACTTCAGGGGCCAGATGCAGTGGCTTACACCTCTAATCCCAGAACTTTGGGAGGCCAAGGTGGGAGGATTGCTTGAGCTCAGAAGTTCGAGACCAGCCTGGGCAATGTGGCAAAACCCCCTTTCTGCAAAAAATACAAAATTTAGCCGGGCATGGTGGCGTGCACCTGTAGTCCCAGCTACTCAGGAGGCTGAGGTGGGAGAATAGCTTGAGCCCAGGAGGTCGAGGCTGCAGTGAGCCATGATTACACCACTGCACTCCAGCCTGGGTGACAGAGCAAGACTGTCTCATATATCTGTGTGTGTGTATGTATATATGCAACACACATATATACACACATATACATATACATATGAATACATATATATATTATATATGTTCATAGCAAAATTTAGTGGAAAGTACAGAATTCCCATATTCCCCATGCCGACACACAGGGATGGCCTGCCTTTCTATCAACATTCCACACCAGAGTGGTACCTTTGTTACAATCAAGGAACACAATATTATCACCCAAAGTCCGCAGTTTACATCAGTGTTCACTCTTGTTGTATGTTCTGCAAGTTTTGGCAAATGTGTAATGACACGTATCCACCATTACAGTTTCATAGAGAATAGTTTCATTGCCCTAAACAACACACGTTCATCCCTCCATCCTTCCAACCTGACAACCAATTATCATTTTATCATTTTATTGTCATCACAATTTTGCCCTTTTCCAGAATGTCATATAGTTGGAATCATACATTTGGATTGGCTTCTTTCAGTTAGTAAGGCATTTAAGGTTCCACCATATCTTTTTTTTGGCGGGGTGGAGGGGAGGGGGAGGCAGACAGGGTCCTGCTCTGGAGTGCAGTGGCGCTGGAGTGCAGTGCACTTGGCTCACTGCAACCTCCGCCTCCCAGGTTCAAGCGATTCTCGTGCCTCATCTTCCTGAGTAGCTGGGATTACAGGCATGCACCACCACACCCAGCTAATTTTTGTATTTTTTTAGTACAGATGGGATTTCATCATGTTGGCCAGGCTGGTCTCTAACTCCTGACCTCAAGTGATCCACCCACCTCGGCCTCCCAAATCCACCATAGTTTTCATGGCTTGATAGCTTCTTTTTTTTGAAACGGAGTCTCGCTCTGTCACCCAGGCTGGAGTGCCGTGGCGAGATCTCAGCTCACTGCAACTTCCACCTCCCGGGTTCAAGCGATTCTTCTGCCTCAGTTTCCGGAGTAGCTGGGACTACAGGCACACGCCGCCACTCTTGGCTAATTTTTTGTATTTTAGTAGAGAGGGGGTTTCACCGTGTTGCCCAGGCTGGTCAAGAACTCCTAAGCTCAGGCAATCCGCCCATCTCAGCCTCCCAAAGTGCTGAGATTACAGGCGTGAGCCACTGCTCCCAGCCAGCTCATTTCTTCTTAGTGATGAGTACTATCCCACTGTTTGTAGGTACTACAGCCTCAACCCATTGTTAAAACTGTGTTTAGGCCGGGCGCGGTGGCTCACGCCTGTAATCCCAGCACTTTGGGAGGCCGAGGCGGGTGGATCACGAGGTCAGGAGATCGAGACCATCCTGGCTGATACTGTGAAACCCCGTCTCTACTAAAAATACAAAAAAATAGCCGGGCGAGGTGGCGGGCGCCTGTAGTCCCAGCTACGCAGGAGGCTGAGGCAGGAGAATGGCGTGAACCCCGGGGGGCGGAGCCTGCAGTGAGCCGAGATCGCACCACTGCACTCCAGCCTGGGTGAAAGGGCGAGACTCCTTCTCAAAAAAAAAAAAAAAAAAAAAAAAAAAAAACTGTGTTTAAAGAGTTTATTGAGGCTGGGCACGGTGACTCACGCCTGTAATCCCAGCACTCCAGCGCCACTGCACTCCAGAGCAGGACCCTGTCTGCCTCCCCTTCCCCTCCACCCCGCCAAAAAAAAGATATGGTGGAACCTTAAATGCCTTACTAACTGAAAGAAGCCAATCCAAATGTATGATTCCAATTATATGACATTCTGGAAAAAGGCAAAATTGTGATAACAATAAAATGATAAAATGATAATTGGTTGTCGGGTTGGAGGGATGGAGGGATGAACGTGTGTTGTTTAGGGCAATGAAATTATTCTCCATGAAACTGTAATGGTGGATACGTGTCATTACACATTTGCCAAAACTTGCAGAACATACAACAAGAGTGAACACTGATGTAAACTGCGGACTTTGGGTGATAATATTGTGTTCCTTGATTGTAGCAAAGGTACCACTCTGGTGTGGAATGTTGATAGAAAGGGAGGCCATCTCCGTGTGTCGGCATGGGGAATATGGGAATTCTGTACTTTCCACTAAATTTACAGGCGTGAGCCTGTAATCCCAGCACTTTGGGAGTCCGAGGCGGGTGGATCACGAGGTCAGGAGATCAAGACCATCCTGGCTAACACGATGAAACCCCATCTCTACTAAAAATACAAAAAATTAGCCGGGCGTGGTGGTGGGCACCTGTAGTCCCAGCTACTCGACAGGCTGAGGTAGGAGAATGGCGTGAACCCGGGAGGCGGAGCTTGCATGAGCCGAGATCACACCACTGCACTCCAGCCTGGGTGACAGAACGAGACTCCGTCTCAAAAAAAAAAAAAAAAAAAAAAAAGTTTATTGCAAGAGCTTGAGTATCTTCAGTTGTGGCTTCAAATCCGAGCTCAGGCTTTAACCTTATGTGACCCTGGACAAATGACTTGACTCTAAGGCTCAGCTGACTGGTCTATAACCACCTCACAGAGTTGTCAATTATGAATCTGTAAAAACTAACATGTACAAAAATTAACAGCAGGGACACAGTGCTGAGAAACTGTGTTCTCTAAAATCACAGACTGCCAGAATTTTAAAAAATCTTTAAAATCGTAAGAATAGTGAAAATGGGACATCTCGTTCTTACCTGGAAAGTCTAAGTCACTTTGACACAGAGAAGCAGTCATGATCTCCAACTCAGGTGAGAGCTTCAGAGACGCAGTTTTTAGAGACAACATTGTACATTTATCTAAACTTTCTAATGTCCAAGGAAACAGAATCCTGCGTCTGCTCCTAGCCCAGGAATGATGTTAGCTCCATTGCATAAATACATGCCTGCTTTGCCTTATGTCCATCAAAACTCTGCTTTATATAAATTTCACCTAAGCTTCACTCTTCCCAAAATCCTATATTCACCCTGTCTCTTCCTTTGGTCAGGCACTCCAGAGTTCCTCTGGAGAGCTTTAAAAAAAAAAATTTAATTTAATGAAATGACTCAAATGAATTACGTGTAAATGATTCAGAACTGGTATTAGAAATTATTAAAAGTAGGGGCCAGGCACAGTGGCTCACACCTGTAATCCCAGCACTTTGGGAGGCCGACGCAGGTGGATCACCTGAGGTCAGGAGTTCAAGACCAGCCTGGCCAACATGGTGAAAACCCGTCACTATAAAAATACAAAAATTAGCCAGGTGTGGTGGCAGGCGCCTGTAATCCCAGCTACTTGGGAGCCTGAGGCCAGAGAATCGCTTGAACCCGGGAGGCGGAGGTTGCAGTGAACCAAGATCACATCATTGCACTCCAGCCTGGGCGACAGAGCGAGGCTCCAACTCAAAAAAAAAATTAAATAATAATTAATTAATTAAATTATAAAAAGTGAATATAAATTACCCAAGTACATGGAGATTTCCAGTTAGACATGCATATATTACCCACTTTGAGTACATATGGAAATATGTATGTGTTGGTTCTGGAAAAATAATTGAGATAATGAAAATATTTTCTCAAGTTTTAGAAACAGTATGAGATAGGTTTCAACAACATTCTACATGAATGTAAAACCTTGATTTAAATATATGATCTTATGCTAGAAGCATGGTTGGTTTTAACTTTTCTCACAGATACGAGTCTTGACTTATTAATAATTAACACATTTTGCAGCCACAGTATCAGTGTGGGGTAAAATTCTAATATTTGCTCTGATGTTTTAGATTCTCAGTCTTTCCAACATAAGAAAATAGCTACACACATTTCAGTGTTTCCTTTTTGCAACAAGTTAACATAATTTTATTGGACCACATGTTATTTAGTTGTTGGGCCTTGTAAGGATTAAATGAGATCATGCATGTAACACTACAGTAACAGCCACGATAAATGTCCAAATAATATTTACCTGTGCCTGGCACAAAGCAGGCACTCAAAAAATATTTTTTAGAGCATGTGACGCGCCATGAACCAGAGCAGCCACTTTAAATGGGCAACGGGGATCTCATTTTTTTTTTTTTTTTAATGGTGAGACAAGCCCTGAGAGGGCAAATGGACTGCCTAAACCTACACAGGTCAGCAGGGCAGGTAAATCTAAACTGGCAAAGTAAGGGCTGAGCGAACAGACTCCGACACTAGAACGCAGAGCTGAACTAACTTCTGCTAAGGTCCCGCCTCTGCCGTTTTGTCCCGCCTTCATCTCCTCCCCTCCTCCAGCGCCTCATTCCCTTTTCGCTGGCCCCGGCTGTGCTGAAGCAACTTCCGCCCTGAGAAGGGTGGGGCTTCCGTCTCCCGCTCTCGCGACTCCTGGCGGTGAAGGACGGAAGATGATAGCCACATTTCTTCCTCGCCCTTCCCCTAGGTTCCCTGTCACAGTTCCGCCCTTACTACTCCCACTTCCGGCCAGAAAACAGCCACTTCCACCCGGAAAAGGGGTTGTTTGGCCGGAGGGCGCCAGCTGTGGCCCACCCAACCTGCCCCGTACTTTCGCCATCATAGTCTTCTCCACCACTGTTCCTTCCAGCCACGAACGACGCAAACGAAGCCAAGTTCCCCCAGCTCCGAACAGGAGCTCTCTATCCTCTATTACACTCCGGGAGAAGGAAAGGCGGGAGGAAACCCAGGCCTCCACGCCCGACACCTTGGCCCTCCCCTTTACCTTTCCACCCCTCACTAGACATCCTCCCATCTAGGCGGGGACGAAGCCACTTTCGCCCTGAGAGAGGCGGAGCCTCAGCTTCTACCCTCGTTCTCGCGAGCTTTCGGAACTCTCGCGAGACCCGAAGCCCGACTTGTGCGCCCGGGAAACCCCGTCGCTCCCTTTCCCCTGGCTGGCAGCGCGGAGGCCGCACGGTAAGCGAGGGCTCCGAGTTGGACTGGGCGCGAGGCGGCAGGGCCGGACGCCGAAGCCTCAGAGCGCTTGCCTGAGGGCTCCGAGGCGCCCGGCGCGGGCCCGTCCCGCCCCCTGGAGCCGCGGCCACGTGCGAGCGGCAGGCCCGGACATGCCCGGTCAGCGCCGTCCGGGAAGCGAGCGTGGGCCCTGGGGGGCAGCGGTGGGGTGCGTGGGGCGTCCGGAGTCCCGGGGCTGGGGAGTGGGGTCGCGCAGGATCCTCACACGCGGGGGCCAGGCTGTATTAGTGCGATCCAGAGAGGCCGTGGGCGTCGGTGAGCTCCTTCGAACCCGCAGGAGCCGGAGCCCGGCGTTGAAGGGGCCGTGGGAAGTAACGGGTGTACCCCGGTTTAGGATGCGTTGGAGCGAAAGGATTGGGATGGGGTCCGTGCCCTTGGCAGTCGTCTCCGCCAGGCCTGTGTTCACTTGCTTGACTTTTTCCCGCAGATGCCTGGAGTTACTGTAAAAGACGTGAACCAGCAGGAGTTCGTCAGAGCTCTGGCAGCCTTCCTCAAAAAGTGAGTTTGGGGACTGAGGTTCAAAACGGGTGGAGGCTGTCGCCTTGGCCTGCCCGTCTGAGCCCCAGTGTTTGCCGGTCCCGGCAGGGGAGACTTGTTTGGGACCTCCGTGGCTCCTTTCAGCGTGAGGCCTGGCTTGTGTTCCGGTTCCAGCCTCTCTGTACTCTGGGCACATCATAGTTATGTTGAGGGGAGGGCATTTGGGATGTGGGGTAGTTTGTGGAGATGACTGGATCGTGCTTTTCCCATGTTTCGGTCTTAGGTCCGGGAAGCTGAAAGTCCCCGAATGGGTGGACACCGTCAAGCTGGCCAAGCACAAAGAGCTTGCTCCCTACGATGAGAACTGGTTCTACACGCGAGCTGGTGAGGAACTTAGGTCTTTGGCTGGAGAGTGGGGAGCTGGGTGACCCCGGCACAAACCATATTTCCGTGTCTCCTCTGAGCTTTTTCCTGCCCCAAGAGGGAGAGAAACCCTTGGTTGTGTCACAACTTGCCGTGTGTGATGTGACATTCAATAACTTGATACTCCAAGTTTTTATTACATTCTAAGAGCTTTGTGAGAGGAGGACCTGTGGCTTTGAGCTTCAGGGGAAACCAGAGACAGGTGAATGTTCATATTTTGCTTACAGATGGTTTAATCCTTTCTATATACATGGAGGCAGACTCCCTGGGTTTGGATCCATCTTTTACGTCTGGCTGTGTGACCTTTGGCAAGTTGGTTAACCTGCCTGTGCCTCCACTTTCTCATCCCCAAAATGGGACTAATTATTGTACCAGTACGAGAGTATTGCGAGGATTGAATGAATTTAAAGCAGAGTGTTTAGAACGTGTCTGTTGCGTAGTAGTTACTCAGGAAAAAGTCAGTTATTTTTACTATTGCTCAGATTATCAAGTTAGCCTTCTCCATGTCTCTGACAGGTTGTTTCTAACTAAATGGTTGGAGATCTAGCCAGGTCAGTCCCTGCTTTAAATCTCAATTTCCGACCTTATGGACACCTTGCAGTCTCGTGCCAGTCCCGTCTCTTTTCGATCTTCCAATGATAATTTAGGTACAGTCCCTGACTAGTGTTAGTTCTCATGTGTCTTGACATTTCAGTACTCACTAAATCTTCACTCTCAGGAAAACCTAACAGGGTGGGCGGTGGCAGTGCCGTGTTATGTCAAGGTGGCAGCTTTAGCACGGACCTTCACTAAGGGGCCTCGGCCTCTCCAATCTTAAACCTTATCTCTCTGTGAAGTGGGGGCTCCATCCTGACCACAGCTTGTCCCCAGATAAGAGGTAGGTGGGAAGCAGGGTTTGGAAATTGGCAAAACTCCTCAATGACCCTGAAAAGAGTTGGCCTTGGTACAGGTTGCTTGGCCCTTCAGAATATGAAGCATTTTGTAGATCTGTGGTACACTTGTGCCTCAAATGTCTATTGGGGCCCACTCTTTCAGGCCATGGAGTGAGCACAGAGGACCAGCATAATACTCAGCCACGGCCTCTGAGGACTGAAAGATGAACTTGCTGAGGTGGGTAGGGTTGCTGGCGTATCACCTACCCACCGTCTGTTTTAGACAGAAAATGGGGCGGATGAAGAGAAGCTGACTTCCCTGGGCACACATCAATGACAAGGCCTAGAATTTACATATCCTCTCCACCTGTCCCCCCATCTTGCTTTGGCAGTGCCTCAAGGGTCAGTAGGTCAGAGCAGCTTTGGATCTAGGATTAGGAAAAATAATCTTTCTCATTTGCTGGGGTGAAGACACATTCTGCACATACCAAATACCTCCAAAGTAGGAGTGTATGTGTCTTGTACTTTTTTTTTTTTTTTTTTGCATGGGGAGGGATTAACGAGATGGGATTAAGACCTTGGGTAATAAACCTAGTTGCATCTGCTGGTCATGGTAGAGTTGCTGTGGTCCCTTGCAGCTGACAGTGGCCCTGCCTGGAAACCTCAAGCAGGATGTGCATCTTCTGCCTGCCTACTGGTCTCTGTCACTTGGAGTACCCCAAAGGCCTCTTTTACACCTCACTTGCCCAGCTGCCCTAGCAGCCTAGGATGGTTGTGTGGTAGACCAGCGGCCTGTTGTGTATACTTTCGTTGGGATATAGCCACCCCCATGTATCTACATATACAAGGGCAGAGTTGTAGTTGTGGCAGAAGCTGTAGACTGCAAAGCCTGAAATATTTCCTACCTGACCCTTTATTATTTATTTTCACAGACAGGGTCTAGCCCTGTCACCCAGGTTGGAGTGCAGTGGCACAGTTATAGCTCACTGTAGCCTCCTGGGCTCAAGTGATCCTCCTGCCCCACCCTACTAAGTAGCTGGGACTACAGGTGCCTGTCAGCCACCATGCCTAGCTAATTTTTTTTATTTGTAGAGATGGAGTCTCACTATGTTGAACTCCCAAGCTCAAGCGGTCCTCCCGCCTCAGCCTCCCAAAGCACTGGGATTACAGGCAAAGTTTACCAGCCTCTATTCTAGAGTTTAACATGTTCCGCCCAGTTTCGCAGCCAGCTTATACTAGTCATGGGAGTGATCTGTTTTACCAAAGAGAAAGCTGTGGTGCAGACAGGCGAAGTGACTTGCTGCAAGTCACCCTGGGAGGGCTTTGGCAGGGTGGCTCTGTCCAAAACTAGGTTCCCTGCTATATTTCCTTTTTTTCTACTCATAAGAGTCTGGCCTATTTTGCCCCCTCAGATTTGAGGCTAAAGTGTGCTAAAGCTGAGGCCCTGCTGAGCAGGGCCAAATTGTGGAGACCTGTAGGAATGAGTGTGAAGTAGACAGGTCTTAATCCTGGGGTTTGGGGGTAAAGAGGCCCATGGCAGAAGATGGGGCCCTCCTGAGGGTGGTCTGGAAATGGAGCAGAGCTGTAGGAGTAACAGTCCCAAGGCAGTGGTGTAGGGGCAGGGCAAGGTAGAGGAAGAACCCGCAAAGACTTGCTCTCACTGGATGTTCAAGGGATGGCCGCCAGGGGTCTTTATGAAGGGGGTGGTGCAGGGTAGACCTAGACAGGCTTTTTTTTTTTTTTTTTTTTTTTTTTGAAGACAGAGTCTTGCTCTGTCACCAGGCTGGAGTACAGTGGTGCTGTCTCAGCTAACTGCAACCTCTGCCTCCCGGGTCAAGCAATTCTCCTGCCTCAGCCTCCCAAGTAGCTGGGACTACAGGCGCCTGCCACCACACCCAGCTAATTTTTGTATTTTTAGTAGAGACGGTTTCACCATGTTGGCTGGGATGCTCTTGATCTCTTGACCTCATGATCCGCCCGCCTCGGCCTCCCAAAGTCCTGGGATTACAGGCGTGAGCTCCCGCACCCGGCTGGACAAGCGTCTTGCTGTCTTAATTCTCTAAAGGACCTGCTGAAGATAGAGATGTGGGAGTCTAGTTTGGTGTCCTGGTGTGCGTCTGAAAGCAGCTGCTGAATTGGGATGTCTGGAAACACTTCTTGTAGGTTGGAGGCTGCTCCATCTCTGGCTCCTGCGTGGGGCTGGGCACCCACTTGTGCTGTGACAGTAGAAAGAATGAGACTGGGAGGTGTCACAGAAATGAGTTAAGGGATGAATCAAGGTCAGGAAAGTGGTTTCTTAACAAGTTTGGCAGAGAAGGGTCAGCTAGAGTGTGCTGGGGGAGTTCTTCCCTGCCTTTGACTCTAGGTCGGGATGGGACCACCAGTCTGGACTTCGCTGAGCTGCGATGACTCCTAAGAAGCCGTGCTTGGTTGGTCTGCCCCGTGCTCAAGTCCAGAGGGACCCTTCCTCTCGGTCTAGCAGGAACACAGCTGCTCTCCCTTGACCGTGAACTCACAGTAGAGTGGAGAGGGGTGGCCTCCTTTACAGTTCCAGGTAGGGGGTGATTCCTGGACAGGGGTTCCTGAGAGGAGTGGGTTGCCATCCCAAGAATGCACACAGCAGAGGAGCAGGCCTCTAGCATGGAAGAACTGGAGGAGAACCCATTTGTGACAGCAGCTTGCTCGCAATTGGCCTCATGAGGGCCAGATAGGGTGGCCTGGATTTGTGCAGCTCCACATCAAAAGCTGGGGCTGGAACCTGGGTCTCTAGGGGGTAAGGAAAAAGGTCAGTGTTTTAATAGAATAGAACGCGGTATTTCAACTCTTACATTTGTGAAGTTAATAACCCTTCCTTTCCCTTCTAGTGGGTCAGAAAAAAATAATTAGCATGAACTGGGATAGCAAGGGAGGAGCTTGTAGTGTCTGACCAAGGTTCTCCATGCCAAAAGGTTTTTATACAGCCTTAAGAAAAATGTAAGCCTCCGTTAAAGAACCGAATAGGCCTTTGGGAGGCAGAGGCAGGCAGATCACCTGAGGTCAGGAGTTTGAGACCATCCTGACCAATGTGGTGAAACCCTGTCTCTACTAAAAATACAAAAATTAGCTGGGCGTGGTGGCAGGCGCCTGTAGTCCCAGCTACTCGGGAGGCTGAGATAGAATTGCTTGAACCCCAGAGGCAGAGGTTGCAGTGAGCCTGAGATCGCACCACTGTACTCCAGCCTGTGCAACAGAGCGAGACTCTGTCTCAAAAAAAAAAAAAAAAAAAAAACCTAATAGGCTTTATGAGAGCTTGTTCTCTACCAGTCACTGTGCTCAAGGTTTAAGTAAAGTGTCTCCTTAAGTACCACAGCACAAACCACCTGGAGGATAGGTGGGTCCTGTGTCCCTTCTGAGGAGGAACGGTGTCGGGATTCAAGCCCCTGTCTGACCGCTCTGGGCGCTGGTCCCAACCCAACAAGACTGAGGCTGAGTGTCCCATTTCTGGTGCACAGCTGCTTTGGGCATTTCTGCGCTTAGGAGTGTGTGCCTTACTCTTAAAAAGCAAGATAACGGGCCGGGTGTGGTGGCTCATGCCTGTAATCCCAGCACTTTGGGAGGCCGAGGCAGGCGGATCACGAGGTCAGGAGATCGAGACCATCCTGGCTAACACGGTGAAACCCCGTCTCTACTAAAAATAAAAAAAAAATTAACCGGGCATGGTGGCGGGCGCCTGTAGTCCCACCTACTCGGGAGGCTGAGGTAGGAGAATGGCGTGAACCCGGGAGGCGAAGCTTGCAGTGAGCCCAGATGGTGCCACTGCACTCCAGCCTGGGCGACAGAGCAAGACTCCGTCTCAAAAAAAAATAAAGCAAGATAACAGGAAAAGCTGTCCTGCTTTCCCCAGTCCTGGGTACTGTAGTTCAAATGGGAGAGCAGGTCTCCACCCAGATCCCCAGGGCACAGCCAGCTACAGGGCCCAGAGGGATGGCAGCAGCTGCTGGGCATTTGAGCTGGTCTGAAAGGGTGGAGGTTTCCAGTGATGTCACTCTCTGGCAGAAAGATTGTGGGGGGGTGGCTTATACCAAGTGACTCTGTCTATTGGTCCTGGTTATGGGCACTTATTACCAGGCAGTGGCGTAGGGGGTAGGGCCTGGAGTGAGGTGGGGATTTTAAAGTGAGCAGATGCCAGAGGTAGTGAGACAACAGCGGGGCTGTGCTCTTGGCCCCCAGCGGAGCATGGTTGTACAGTATCAGCTGGGCATTGGTTCCAGGATGAACTCCAATACCCAAGTCCACAGATGCTCACCCTTATTATAAAATGGTGTAATGTCAGGGCCAGAGGCCGGGCACGGTGGCTCACGCCTGTAATCCCAGCACTTTGGGAGGCTGAGGCGGGCAGATCACGAGGTCAGGAGTTCGAGACCGTCCTGGCTAACACAGTGAAACCCCATCTCTACTAAAAATACAAAAAAATTAGACAGGCGTGGTGGCAGGCACCTGTAGTCCCAGCTACTTGGGAGGCTGAGGCAGGAGAATGGCATGAAGCCGGGAGGCAGAGCTTGCAGTGAGCCGAGATTGCGCCACTGCACTCCAGCCTGGGCAACAGAGCGAGACTCCGTCTCAAAAAAAAAAACATCGGGGCTGGCACAGTGGCACACACCTGTAATCCTAGCACTTTGGGAGGCCAGATGGGTGGATCACTTCACTCCAGGAGTTCAGCCAGAGCAACATGGCAAAACTGGGTCTCTTCAAAAATTAGCTGGGCATGGTGGCCTGCAATAGTAGTCCCAACTATTCAGGAGGTCAAAGCTGCAGTGAGCTGTTATCACTGCACTCCAGCCTGGGTGACAGAATGATGCCCTGTCTCAAAAAAAAAAAAAAAAAGGTATAATATTCGCATATATCCTATGTAGATGTTTTACTTTAGAGACAGAGTCTCACTCTGTCACACAGGCTGGAGTGCAGTGGTATGATCTTGGCGAACTGCATCCTCTGCCTCCCAGGCTCAAGTGATTCTCCTGCTTCAGCCTCCCAAGTAGCTGGGGTTACAGGGGTTGTGCCAACCACACCTGGCTGATTGTCTTGTAATTTCAGTAGAGATGGGGTTTCACCATGTTGGCCAGGCTGGTCTTGAACTCCTGACCTCAGGTGGTTCTCCCGCCTCAGCCTCCCAAAGTGCTGGGATTACAGGCATGAGCCACTGTGCCCGGCCTGATCCCATATATTTTAAATCATCTGTAGATTACTTATAGATTAATACAGGCCAGATATGGCACATACTTATAGTCCCAGCTGCTTAAGAGGCTGAGGCAAGAGGATTGCTTAAGCCCAGGAGTTAGAGGCTGCAGTGAGCTATGATCACACCACAGCACTCCAGCCTGGGTGACAGAATGAGGCCTTTTTTTGTTTTTTAAGAAAAAAAAAAGCACTAATACGGTGTAAGTAATTGTTACACTGTTTTGAATCGTCGTTTTTTTTCACCTGAATATTTTTGATCCACCCTTGGTTGAGTCTGTGGATATGGAGGGCTGGCTGTATCTGGACCTGATCTCAGGGCAGGAGGGGGCTGGGAACAAGCGGTATACAAGAACTGTTTCTGGGCAGAAGCAGCCCACCCCACACAGAATACTGCCTGGCACTTGGCAATTATGGAAGAACCCCCAATTTCCCCACTTGATCTTTAGAACTAGAGGAAAGAAGTCACTTGAGCAGACTCAGACCAACTTGCTGATCTCTGGGTCCCAGGAACAAACCAGACTCTGCTCTGAGCTCCAGAGCTAGGCGGGACCATGTGATGGCTGAAATCTGGGTGCTTCCTGCATGTGGGCCCCAGTGCCATCACAGTGCCAGGACAGGGCAGTGCCTTCAGAGCTGTGTGACATGGAGCCAGTGAGTACCTTCTGGCGCCTCGATTTCACTCTTTAAAGGAGAGCAGCACCTGACACACCCATTGAGTCCTCACAGTAACCTCCGGGCCCTCAGGTGAAGCGGGGTGGAGAGATTGAAAAGCACTTGGCACGGGGCCTGGCAGATGTGTTCTCCAGTTAATAGAAGCGTGCAAGCGTTTCTGGGGAGGCTGGTGTCTCGACTGAATTTTACGGACCTTTTTTTGCAGGCAAGGAGGCTGGCTGGGGTGGACCAGAGATTTGCCCAACCCAGCCTTCCCTGTGTCCGCAGAGGGGCTGGTACACATTCCAAGCGGGGGGCATCCACTGCACAGAGTGTCTGCCCTGCCCTTGCTATCCTGAGCTCTCCAGACTGAAGTGGCCCAGAGAGTGGCGATAGGTCTCTTCACTCCTGCTTCTCTGGGGCCCGTGGAGATGGTCACAGCTAGGCTCTACCCCTACATAACCTCAGGTTCAATTCAACAGCAGTGCTGCTGGGACAGTAACCACTAAATAAGTTGGCCCTGGATGGTGGGAGTGCCCACCCAGGGTGCACGGCTGCTTGTCGAGGAAGAGGTAGCCGGGGGGTGGGTGAGGAGAGGGGGCTGTCAGTTTCTGGGTGTTAGTGTGTGTTTTCAGTTTCCCTTCTGATAAAACAGTGAGAATTAGCTGTTTACACACAAGGAATTATTTACTTGAGACCTTGATCAAGACCCTTAAATCTCCCTCTCACACTACCCCCAGCTTCCACAGCGCGGCACCTGTACCTCCGGGGTGGCGCTGGGGTTGGCTCCATGACCAAGATCTATGGGGGACGTCAGAGAAACGGCGTCATGCCCAGCCACTTCAGCCGAGGCTCCAAGAGTGTGGCCCGCCGGGTCCTCCAAGCCCTGGAGGGGCTGAAAATGGTGGAAAAGGACCAAGATGGGTAAGCAGGGTAGGGAGGGCTGCATTGATGGAGCAGCCTTGGGGCCCGGTCATCACTTCCCCAACAAATGGTCCTGCATAGTCTGCCCAGCCCCTCAGGCCTCTCCTATCAGAGGCAGGCAGGAGGGGATTCTGCAGAAAAGCGAACAGCAAGGGGCCTCACCCCGACCTCTCTGGCTGACTAGCCCAGGCTCCAGGAAGGTAATTTAGCGACTGTCTGCTTTCATTAGCCTGCTTGTTAACTTTTCCCAATTGATTTTTCGGGGCTTTTGATCTAATGCTTGCACAAACGACACCCCGTCAGCTCCCAGGGGGGCTCCCACTACTGCCCCCAGCTCATTAGAATGCACCTGACTAGGGCCCTCACTGGGACTTGGCTGGCAGCAGGTGGCTTCTTGAGAAGCCTGGCTCACAACCGGGAGGGAAGGGGCTGAGAACAGGACCTGTGCTCACTGGGGCCTACACGACCCTTCCCTCCCCACAGGGGCCGCAAACTGACACCTCAGGGACAGAGAGATCTGGACAGAATCGCCGGACAGGTGAGGCCTGCGTTTGGGGCGGGGCTGGGTCGCTTAGTCACTGCCCAAGCATTTCCAAAGCCCATGCTTTGTCAGATTTTAGTCACTGCCCAAGCATTTCCAAAGCCCATGCTTTGTCAGATAGACTTCTTTCCTTCTCTGAAGGGCACAGCCCAGGGTGCTGGCGGGGTCAGAGGAGGGCTGCCCAGGGACAGGAGAAAGAACAGTTCTGACTGACTTTTCCTGCTGGGGCTGCTTAGAAATTTGGAGGCAGGCCGGCTGTGCTGTCTCACCCCTGTAATCCCAGCACTTTGGGAGGCCGAGGCAGGCGAATTATCTGAGGTCAGGAGTTCAAGACCATTCTGACCAACATGGAGAAACCCTGTCTCTACTAAAAATACAAAATTAGCTGGGCATGGTGGCGCATGCCTGTAATCACAGCTACTCGGGAGGCTGAGGCACAAGAATTGCTTGAACCCGGGAGGCGGAGGTTGCAGTGAGCCGAGATCACGCCATTGCACCCCAGCCTGGGCAACAAGAGCGAAACTCCGTCTCAAAAAAAAGAAAAAATTTGGAGGGAACTCCAGCCCAGGTGCCACTGGGCATCTATCCGTGGAGCACATAGCTGTACCCACAGATGACTCCCCCTCCCCAGGTCAGCCTGCGATATTTCCCCTTAGTCCTCATGCGTACTGAGCATCACATGGGCTGCTTGGGAGAGTTGGAGATAAGGGAGGGGGGCTGGTTCAGAACCCAGGTCTCCATTCAGATCCTGGCTGGCCGACAACCGGGGCAGAGTGGCCACAGCCCTGGTGCAACAGTCTCCTGTCTTGGCCTCCCTGTGGCCAAAATCTACCCTTGGCCACCTCAAGCATGGTAGTGAGGTGAGCTGTAGTACAGCAGGACCACCCAGGGCCTGGCATGAGCTCAATTCTGTATCACTGACTCAGGCCTCCTAGGAGCCTTGGAGCATTTAGTCAGTCTAGTGTCACAAAAGAATGGAAGGTGTCAGCCCTCTAGGAGTTGGGGGTGGCCTGGAAGGAGAAAGCTCTTCCAGGCAGAGTGGGGCCTGGCGCACACATCATTGCTGGTGGTTGGATGTTGGCCTTCTTACACGGCAGTGGGCGGAATTTGGACTCCACTCTGCCACTCCCTTCTCTTTTCTTTTTGAGACAGAGTCTTGCTGTCTCCCAGGCTGGAGTGCAGTGGCGCAATCTCGGCTCACTGCAACCTCTGCCACCCGGGTTCAAGCAATTCTCCTGTCTTCAGCCTCCCGAGTAGCTGGGACTACAGGCATACACCACCACACCTGGCTAGTTTTTATATTTTTAGTAGAGACAGGGTTTCGCCATATTGGTCAGGCTGGTCTCGAACTCTTGACCTCAGGTGATCCACCTGCCTCGGCTTTCCAGAGTGCTGGGATTAAAGGTGTGAGCCACTGTGCCGGGCCACTCCCTTGAGACCCAGTTTCCACGTCTATAAAATGGGAGAATACCCACAGTGAGAGTTAGATGAGATAGACGCATTTGAAACCACAAATCAGGGTGCCCACCTCTGGTGGGTAGTAGGTAGCTGTTAGAAAGTGCCCCAGCAGAGACCCCCTTGACCAACTTTTATTCTTCCATCTTTTCCCACAGGTGGCAGCTGCCAACAAGAAGCATTAGAACAAACCATGCTGGGTTAATAAATTGCCTCATTCGTAATCCTGGTCTGGGTCTCTTTTTTGAGTCTCGCTGTGTCACCCAGGCTGGAGTGCAGTGGCGCCATCTCGGCTCACTGCAATCTCCGCCTTCTGGGTTCAAGTGATTCTCCTGCCTCAGCCTCCCAAAGTGCTAGGATTGCGGGTGTGAGCCACTGCGCCTGGTCTGGTTTGGGTCTCTTGATTTTTCTTCAGGGGCATAAGGAAGAGGCGCTTCCTCCCTTCCCTTGGGTGAGGGGGCCCAGAGTGATTGGGTGGCTGTGTACCCAGCAGCCAGTAGGGCCTTCCCAGTTCAAACAGTTCCCATCTGGGTTTGGAGGAAGGACCCAGGGGCCCTTGTGTCTCACTCCCCCACATCCTGTCTTTGCAATTGTCAGAAAGTGAGAAACGAAAGGGTGGCTGTGTGAGCTGTGACCTCAGCTGGGCCTGGGCTGCAGAGGTGGCTTCCGCTGGAGTAAAGCAAGAGGGCCCAGGGTTCATGCTCTTCCCCGGAAGGTAGAAAAGGACAGACCACCAGGGAGCCTTCACAGCAAACTGACCTGTGCTGACTGCACACTAACTTTCCTGGGCCTGCACGTCCTGGATGGTCCTTGAGCCTTCACTCCGCATCTGAGCGGTCTTGGGCCCACAGAGTGGCAGTGGCAGGAAGCCAGTGGAAGCAGATCCCTGTGCAGAAGTTCAGTTGCCAGGGCGGGCACACAAGGGCTGTGTAACCTTGGCAGTCCTGCACGGTAAGTGGGATGTGGCCTCTGCCCATGATTGGGCACCTGGTCAGGCTGGGAGATCCAAATGGTGCCCAGTGGGCAGCTGTCTGACCCCTGGAGGGGCAAGCCAGGAAAGAACCTCTTAGAGCCCACTGTGACCAGATGTCCCTCCCAGTTGGGAAGACTAAACTGGTTTGGCCAATATCTCCCAGGATGCCCCTATCCAAATTATTCCTGGGATCTGACCCATTTCCTGGAAAGGGGCGAGCCTGGGTTTTGAAGTTCAAACTACTTGAGTTTAAGTCACAACTCTGCCCCTAATCCCATGTAACCCTGTGCACCTTACCCTCTGAGCCGTCGTCTCCTCGTGTGTAACCCTGCTAACTCCTGAGAGACTGGACAAGATGCCATGGAGAGCCTTGGCTCTGAGTAGCTCCGCTGCCGGACAGTTGGCAGTCCCCAAATGTAAGGCATAAGAGTTTAAGAAGTATCGGCCAGGCACAGTGGCTCACACCTGTAATCTCAGCACTTTGGGAGGCCGAGACAGGCTGATCACCTGAGGTTGGGAGCTTGAGAACAGCCTGACCAACATGGAGAAACCCCATCTCTACTAACAATACAAAATTAGTTGGGCGTGGTGCTACTCGGGAGGCTGAGGCAGGAGAATCGCTTGAACCCAGGAGGTGGAGGTTGCAGTGGGCTGAGATCAAGCAATTGCAATCCAGCCTGGGCGACAGGAGTGAAACTCCATCTCTAAATAAATAAATACAAAAAATAAGTTAGCTGGGCATAGATGCACGCCTGTAGTCCCGGCTACTCAAGAGGCTGAGGCAGGAGAATCGATTGAATCCGGGAGGTGGAAGTTGCAGTGAGCAGAGACCGCACCACTGCACTCCAGCCTGGGCAACAGAGCAAGACTCCATTTCAAAAAAAGAAACTAAATAAAAATGTTAAAAGCACCGTTGTTTACACTCAGCAACTCTTTGAAGTAAGTGCCGAAAAAGGCTTTGGAGGTAGTTAAAGTTAAGCCATAGGCTGGGTAGCTTGCCAGATGTCCCTCAGCTGGAGCCATCATTTGAACCCAAGCAACCCAGCTGCATCCTGGACCTAGCCACTCCAAGGGCTCTGTGCCTCAGAAAAGAGGCCCAAAGGGTTGCACTCTAGCTGCAGGCCAGTCACTCCCCATTCTGGGCTCTAGTTTCCTCTTTTGACCATTAAAGATGAAAACATTTCCCAGAGTTGACATGAGAACTCAATGCCAAGCGTCCGGTTTGCGCAGCAGCAGGCACTGTGCGTCCCAGGTAGGAAGCAAGGTGGAGGTGTACGGAGCAGGCCTGCAATCCCGCAGCCACGCCGCTCCAGCCACTGGGGGGCAGTAGAGGGCCGAGAAAGAGGCTCAGCCACCGAAGGCTCTTGAAGGTGAATTCCCAGGGCTTCCAGGTCTGGAGTCAGGCTTATTCCTGGGAGGGGGTCGTAACGGGGAGTTGAAGTGCAGAGGGGCTAGTGACCCCAGCAGAACACCTGGGGTCCTGGTCCCCAGGGCTACAGAACTGTCCTAGATACTGTGTCAAATGCACTGCAGAGTATTCTTACAGTCTTACCAAGTGGGGGGTTTGTACCCATGTTACAGGAGAAGAAACAGTTTCAGATGACCAGTCAGTTGGAAGGGCTGAGATGTAAAAGAATCCTGGGCTCTTGAGGCCCAGGCTCTTCTGCGTGGATGGCAATTGCACTTTTTTTTTTTTTGAGATGGAGTCTCGCTCTGTCACCCAGGCTGGAGTGCAGTGGCATGATCTTACTGCAAGCTCCGCCTCCCAGGTTCACGCCATTCTCCTGCCTCAGCCTCCCCAGCAGCTGGGACTACAGGCGCCCGCCACCACACCCAGCTAATTTTTGTATTTTTAGTAGAGACGGGGTTTCACTGTGTTAGCCAGGATGGTCTCAATCTCCTGACCTTGTGATCCTCCTGCCTCAGCCTCCCAAAGTGCTGGGATTACAGGCGTG
This sequence comes from Nomascus leucogenys, assembly GCF_006542625.1. Lineage (NCBI taxonomy): Eukaryota > Metazoa > Chordata > Mammalia > Primates > Hylobatidae > Nomascus > Nomascus leucogenys. Next base: position 84,758,394 of record NC_044397.1, read on the forward strand.
AGCCACCACGCCAGGCTGGCAATTGCACTTTTTTAAAATTCTGCACTCTAGGAGGCAGAGATGGGCAGATCACTTGAGGTCAAGAGTTCGAGACCTTGGCCTGGAGCGGTGGCTCACACCTGTAATACCAACACTGGGAGAGGCCGAGGCAGGTGGATCGCCTGAGGTCAGAAGTTCAAGACCAGCCTGGCCAATATGGTGGAACCCTGTCTCTACTAAAAAATACAAAAATTAGCTGGACGTGGTGGCAGGTGCCTGTAATACCAGCTACTCAGGAGGCTGAGGCAGGAGAATCGCTTGAATGCAGGAGGTGGAGGTCACAGTGAGCCGAGATTGCACCATTGTACCCCAGTCTGGGCAACAAGAGTGAAACACCGTCTGAAAAAAAAAAAGTTCGAGACCAGCCTGGCCAACATGGTGAAACCCTGTGTCTATTAAAAATACAAAAAAAAAAAATTGGCTGGGCATGGTGGTGCACACCTGTAATTCCAGCTACTTGGGAGGCTGAGACAGGAGAGCAGCTTGAACCCAGGAGGCGGAGGTTGCAGTGAGCCAAGATTGTGCCACCACTGCACTTCAGCCTGGGCAAGAGAGCAAGACTCCATCTCAAAAAAAAAAAATCTGAAATACTTCAGGCATGCAAGTATTTAGCATTCAGTATTCATAATGTAAGAAAAACCTATGAAGCACAACCTAGTTTAAGTAACACAGGCAGGGCAGGGTGCAGTGCCTATAATCCCAGCACTTCAGGAGGCCAAGCCGGGAGAATCACTTGAGGTCAGGAGTTCCAGACCAGCCTGGGCAACACAGTGAGACCCCATCTTTATAAAAAATTTAAAAAATAGGCCGGGCGCAGTGGCTCATGCCTGTAATTCCAGCACTTTGGGAGGCCGAGGCGAGTGGATCATGAGGTCAGGAGATCGAGACCATCCTGGTTAACACGGTGAAACCCCGTCTCTACTAAAAAAATACAAAAAATTAGCCGGGCATGTTGGCATGTGCCTGTAGTCCCAGCTACTCGGGAGGCTGAGGCAGGAGAATCACTTGAACCTGGGAGGCTGAGGCAGGAGAATCACTTGAACCCGGGAGGCAGAGGTTGCAGTGAGCCGAGATCACACCATCGCACTCCAGCCTGGGCTACACAGTGAGACTCTCTCAAAAGAAAAAAAGAAATTAAAAATAGCCAGGCATGGTGGTGTGCACCTGTAATCCCAGCTACTTGGGAAGCTGAGGCAAGAGAATCACTTGAGTCCAGGAGTTTGAGGTTATGATCGTGCCACTGCACAGCAGCCTTGGCGACAGAGAGAGGCCCTATCTCAAAAGAAAAAAAGGCTGGGGGGAGGGGTGGGGGGCAGCCACGGTGGCTCCCGCCTGTAATCCCAGCACTTTGGGAGGCTGAGGTGGGTGGATTACCTGAGGTCAGGAGTGCGAGACCAGCCTGCCCAACATGGTGAAACCAGGTCTCTACTAAAAATACAAAAATATAGCCAGGCATGGTGGTGGCTGCCTGTAATCCCAGCTACTCGGGAGGCTGAGGCAGGAGAATCGCTTGAACCTGGGAGACGGAGGTTGCAATGAGCCAAGATCACACCACTGCACTTCAGCCTGGATAACAAAGCGAGACTCTGTCTCAAAAAAAAAAAGTAACACAGGAAATAAAACCAAGACAAGATGAACTCTCTGTGTGTTTGTGTGTCCCTCCCCAGACCCAACCCTGGCGTCCCCCAGAGGTAACCCCTCCCAGGAACTGGGCGTTTGCCACTCCCCTGCACGGGTCTACACCTCTGCTATAAACGTGTGTCCCTAAGCAGCGGATGCCTTTTGAAAACAAGTCAACTGTATCATGCTACGATATTTTTTCTGATGTTTGTGCTGTTTCTGAGATAGCCTTATGACACCTTCCCCTATTCTGTAGCATTCTGTCGGCTCACTTTGCCACAGTGTATGCACCCATTCTTCCATGAAGGGACTTTTCATTTGCTTCTCAATGTTTGCTACCAAAAATCTCCCTGCAATAAATTTATTTTATAGATCCCCTTGTATATGTGTGTGAGGGTCCCCTAACTGCTCACAAATATCTCAGCAACTCCACCCTCCCCACTCAGACTTCATTTCCCTCCTACCAGACATGCTCAAAGGAAACTGGGAGCAACACAAAGACGACTTTGAATCTCTGTCCACCACCCCTAGACTGTATGACACCAGCAAGTGACAACCTCCCCTCTCTGGCCTTGGTCTCCCCCTCTGTAAAATGGGGGATGGCCTACCTTGCTAGTCATGGCAGGTCAATATAAAACAACTTCTGGCTGTGCGCAGTGGCACATGCCTGTAATCCCAGCACTTTGGGAAGCCGAGGCAGGAAGATTGCTTGAGGCCAGGAGTTCAAGACCAGCCTGGGCAATATAGCAAGATCCCATCCCTCTAAAAAAAAAAAGAAGAAGAAAAATATATGTTATTATTATTATTATTATTAGAGACAGAGTTTCGCTCTTGTCACCCAGGCTGGAGTATAATGGTGTGATCTCGGCTCACTGCAACCTCCACCTCCTGGATTCAACTGATTGTCCTGCCTCAGCCTCCTGAGTAGCTGGGATAATAGGCATGTGCCACAACATCTGGCTAATTTTGTATTTTTAGTAGAGATGCGGTTTCACCATGTTGGCCAGGCTGGTCTCAAACTCTTGACCTCAGGTGATTCTCCTGCCTCAGCCTCCCAAAGTGCTGGGATTACAGGCGTAAGCCACCATAGCTGGCCTGTTTTTTTAAAAAAGTATTCCAATAAAGAGCTGATCGTGGCTCTAACTCCTTGAATACCAGGAAGACCATCTCGTGTCACATAATGAGACAGGGAGACATTCTGGTCCTCATCTCACAGATGAAAAATGTCAAGCTTCAAAGGATCAAAGTGCCCATCTAGTCACACGGGTAGTCAGCCACAGGTCAGCCTGCCTTATTTATTCTTCATGAGCATTTATAGTGACTAACATTTACTGAGCGCCTACTAGGGGCCATTTCTGTGCATGCAACAACCCCTTTAAGTCCTTGTTTCTAATCTCAAGAAGCAAGGAAATGGGGTCAGGGAAGGGACAAGGTTTGCCCAAGTCCAGGCAGGGGGAGAGGTCACGCTCAGAACCATCACCTGCCCATGACACATGCCCAGGACTCAGGTTCCCTAGGCTTCCTTCCGAAGGCTCAGCAGTGACGAGCCAGCCCTTGAACCAGCCTCTTCCCCCACCCGAGCAGCCACCTCTCAGGGGAATTGCGGCTACCACAGGTGCAGGGAGCAGTTCCTCTCCACTCACAGCCTGAAGCGTACCCGGCAGGGGCTGTCCCCAGACCCAACAAGCAAAGGGCCCAGTATCGAGGGCCACTGGAGCCCATCTCCGGGGGGCTGGGCAGGAAGTAGGGTGGGGTTTGGGGTAGGGATCTGGTACCCTGGGACTGCTGCAACTCAAACTAACCAACCCACTGGGAGAAGATGCCTGGGGGTCCAGGAGTCCTCCAAGCTCTGCCTGCCACCATCTTCCTCCTCTTTCTGCTGTCTGCTGCCTACCTGGGTATGTGGCCAAAGGGCAGGAACTGGCGGGAGGTGGGGAAAGCTGTGGAGGCTGCAGAGAGGGCACAGGCAGAGGGAAGACGGCTCAGGGAAAGGGGAATAGGAGGCGAGGATAGGGGAGCCAGGGAAGATGCCTATAGAAATCATATCTGTGTCAAGATGGGTCAAGGTGGGGCTGGAGGGAGCCCAGCGAAGGAGAAGGGGTGTCCACAGCCTCACGGAGGGAGGCAGGAGCAAGAGTCACCTCCCCCACCTCCTGCTCCCCTCAGGCCAAAATAAGGAACTAAAGTTGCTCTTGACTGAGCACCAGGAAGGGGACTTAGGGGTAGCAGCATTCAGCGTCTGTCAAGGGGAGAAAAAGCTTTCTCTGCCTTAAACCTCAGGTGCCTCTCTGTGTTGGGAGTCCCTTCTCAGCACTGGGGGAATGGGTGTCTCATGGACTCCCCCTCACCTGCTCAAGGACAGCTGGCCGGGGCTGTGGTCATGATAACCCAGGAGTTCAGAGAAAAAGGTTCCCCACCCAAGGGGACACGGGGAGCAAGGATTGGAGTTCACGTTTGAGTCTTAAGCCCGTGACGATGAGGGTGCTTGGCCCCTCTCCCCACCTCTTCCTCCTTCTCTCTTCCTCACTTCCCTCCTCTGCCTACCTCCAGAAGAGGGGGCGGGCCATGTGGGAGGCCTGGCTGAGAGCTGGGGCTTCCCAGAGGAGCCCGGATTGGACACTGCAGCCAGCCTGAGCCGCCTAGTCGCACTCAGAGACACCCCTAGTCTCCACCCCGCTCTGAGCCCCTTCGCTCACCAGCAGCCCAGCCCAAGGACTGAACTCACCCCTGACCCCTAGGTTGACACATACAACTTACAGAGAATGAGGGCCGGGCACAGGGTCACAGGCCAGGGCAGGCCACAGACTGGCTCCTCAGCCCAGGCAGGGAGAGGCCAGGGAGCCAAGAGTTTCAACCCAGTGCCACTCCTGACTGCCTGGTGATGCTGGCAACCCACCTGCCCTCCCAGGGCCTCAGCCATCCGTCCTGTAAAATGGGGCTAAGGAGAGAACCTACTTCTAGGGTTCTTGAATGATTACACAAGAAAAAGCGCCAGGTGCAGGGCCTGGCTGAGGCTGGGGTGCAAAAATGGACCGGGAAGGCTGCGGGAGGAGGGGACGCCTGCACTGCCTCTGGAAGGAGCTGTCTGGACAGCGGTCCTCCAGTGCCTGGAACAAACATCCAAAATCCAGAGAGTTCACAGGGCCAGAGTACAAAGTGGGTATGCAGGAGGGGGGCAAGAGATGGCACTGCGGAGGTGAGAAGGGCCTCCCAGGGGTCTTACCATCCCAGGGAGTCTCATTCTCCTCCCCCAGGGTGTCCTCACCCACCCCAACCAAGTATGTCCTTTCTCCTTCCCAGGGGCTTCTTCACTTTCGCGCATCCCCCCTCTCCCCAGGATGCATCAGCCCCTGTCAGGGGCTCTCCCTCTCCCTCCCCACCCAGGAGAGTCCTCACCCTCCTCCCCTCCCCACCCACGTGTGTCCTCACCCTCTTCCCCTCCCCACCCAGGTGTGTCCTCACCCTCTTCCCCTCCCCACCCAGGTGTGTCCTCACCCTTTTCCCAGGAGTGCTGGAGCTGCAGGGGCCAGGGCTGGGGGAATGTGTCGCCATCCCCAGTCCCTGACCCACCCACCCTGTCTCTCCACAGGCCCTGGGTGCCAGGCCCTGTGGGTGCACGGGGGCCCAACATCATTGATGGTGAGCCTGGGGGAAGACGCCCACTTCCAATGCTTGCACAATGGCAGCAAGAACGCCAACGTCACCTGGTGGCGCGTCCTCCATGGCAACTACACGTGGCCCCCTGAGTTCTTGGGCCCGGGCGAGGACCTCAATGGTACGCTGATCATCCAGAATGTGAACAAGAGCCATGGGGGCATATACGTGTGCCGGGTCCAGGAGGGCAACAAGACATACCGGCAGTCCTGCGGCACCTACCTCCGCGTGCGCCGTGAGTGGCCCAGCCCTGGCCCCTACTCCCACTCTCCCGCTGGGGGCACTCGGTTTATCTTTGAAGTGGGGATAGAGCCAGTACCTTCATTGTGGGTTTCAAACCGGCTTGGACAGAGGGACGGACATTCTCCTCTGCAGAGTGGGGGGTCTGGGGCCTTGCAGGAGGTGGGCGGGGCCAGGAGGCTAGGGAGGGCAAGAGGGGCCAGGGCTCTGAGCCATACCACCTCCTTGCAGAGCCGCCCCCCAGGCCCTTCCTGGACATGGGGGAGGGCACCAAGAACCGAATCATCACAGCCGAGGGGATCATCCTCCTGTTCTGCGCGGTGGTGCCTGGGACGCTGCTGCTGTTCAGGGTGAGCCCCATCAGACCCCCGAGTCAGCTGGGCGAGGGCCTGGGCCGAGGGACCCCCAATGCCTAGGTAGCCCTCTAGAGCCTGAGGTTCCCCATCCAAAACCTGGGAGAATGAAAGCACCCACCACATAGGGGCTGTGGAAGTTAAATGAATGAATATAAAGAAGGGACTTGAACTGGCACTGGGCCCAGGGGGTGTCTTCAATTTAGTTTCCCCTTCTGGGCTGTCCTCACATCCACCTCCCCCTAAAAAGAGTCTCATTCTTCTCCCTAAGAGTGTCCTCACTCCCTTTCTGCCCTCACCCAGGAGTGTGGTTACCCTCCAGGTGTAGCCAAGACCAGGGAAGGTGGGGCCTGGGGTCCTCCCAGAATCTCTGATCTGTACCAGCCTCTCCTTAGGCACTACAGAAAGTGTGACTGTTATTGTTACTATTCATGGAGAATAGTAAGGGAGTGGAGAGTCAAGAAGACGCTAGCTTGGGAGGCCGAGGCAAGAGGATCACTTGAGGCCACAAGTTTGAGACCAGCCTGGGCAACACAGCAAGACCCTATTTCTACACACACACACACAAAAACAGTCTTAAAAAAAAATTAGCCAGGCATGGTGGTGCACACCTAGTCCCAGCTACTCAGGAGGCTGAGGTGGGAGGATTGCTTGAGCCCAGGAGTTCAAGGCTGCAGTGAAATATGATGTTGCCACAGCATGCCAGCCTGGGCAACTGAGGGAGAAGAAAGAAAGAGAGAGAGAGGGAGAAGGAGAGAGGGAGAGAAGGAGGGAGGGAAGGAAGGGAAGGAAGGGAAGGAAGGAAGGAAGGAAGGAAGGAAGGAAGGAAGGAAGGAAGGAAGGACGGACACTGGTTGTAGACTCAGAACTGCTATGTAACCAGTATGTGGCCTTGGGGACATCTCCTACCCTTCCTGGAAAAGTACTTCCTGGCATCCAGGAGGGTCTGAAAGATATTCACCTCCCCCTGCTCACTGAGGCACCCACCCCACCCACCCCTACAGAAACGATGGCAGAACGAGAAGCTCGGGTTGGATGCCGGGGATGAATATGAAGATGAAAACCTCTATGAAGTGAGTGAAGGGTGGGGATGGGGTAGGGGCAGTTGTATTAGGGGTGGGGGTGTTCCCTCTGGGGGTGGCTGGGGACAGGGATCCCAGGTGTCAGGGTGCTGATGTTCGCTGCCTCATTTCCACCCCAGGGCCTGAACCTGGACGACTGTTCCATGTATGAGGACATCTCCCGGGGCCTCCAGGGCACCTACCAGGATGTGGGCAGCCTCAACATAGGAGATGTCCAGCTGGAGAAGCCGTGACACCCCTACTCCTGCCAGGCTGCCCCCGCCTGCTGTGCACCCGGCTCCAGTGTCTCAGCTCACTTCCCTGGGACATTCTCCCTTCAGCCCTCCTGGCGGCTTCCTTAGTCATATTCCCCAGTGGGGGGTGGGAGGGTAACCTCACTCTTCTCCAGGCCAGGCCTCCTTGGACTCCCCCAGGGCTGTCCCACTCTTCTTCCCTCTAAACTGCCCGACCTCCTAACCTAATCCCCCCCTGCTGCCTTTCCCAGGCTCCCCTCACCCCAGCGGGTAATGAGCCCTTAATCGCTGCCTCTAGGGGAGCTGATTGTAGCAGCCTCATTAGTGTCACCCCCTCCTCCCTGATCTGTCAGGGCCACTTAGTGATAATAAATTCTTCCCAACTGCAGACCTTGGCAGGAGTCGTGGATCTTATGGGAACCGCCTCTCCCACATGTCCCTCAGACCCAGGTGTCCCAGCCCAAGCCACTCCCTGCTCACTCCCCACACCTGGGACCAGGTAGCCAGTCTGGGCTGCCCTCCTGGGAGAACAAGATGTCTCTTGGGAAGGTCACCAGACCAACTGAAGGACTGGTTTGGCCCTCTTTGCACGGCCTCACCTCTGCCTCCTCAGTTCAAGCAATTCTCCTGCCCTAGCCTCCCAAGTAGCTGGGATTACAGGCGCCTGCCACCACGCCCAGCTAATTTTTGTATTTTTAGTAGAGGCAGGGTTTCACCATGTTGGCCAGGCTGGTCTTGAACCCCTGACCTCAGGTGATCCACCCGCCTTGGCCTCCCAAAGTGCTGGGATTGCAGGCGCCTGCCACCATGCCTGGCCGCTTTTTTTTTTTTTTTTTTAGGCAGGATCTGACTCTGTCTCCCAGGCTGGAGTGCAGTGGCGCAATCTCAGCCCACTTCAACCTCCACCTCAAGCGATTCTTGTACCTCAGGCTCCTGAGTAGCTGGGATGACAGGCATGTGCCACCACGCCCAGCTAATTTTTGTTTTAGTAGAGACAGGGTTTCGCCATGTTGGCCGGGCTGGTCTCGAACTCCTGACCTCAAGTGATCCACCATGCTTCGGCCTCCCAAAGTGCTGGGATTACAGGCGTGAGCCACTTTATGCATATTTGAGCCTTGGAAACACAGGGACTATCTTGTGGGTTGGGGCTAGTACAGAATTCAGACTGCAGCCTTTTCCCGATGGGTTGACTTACAGAAGGGGCATTTTGGAGGGTCTGTGGTCCTAACCTGGGGATAGCAGGGAGATCCAGGGGCAATGACAGAGAGGCACAGAGACACGGATATCCTGAGAAAGGGAGAGAGGCTGAGACCCAAGGATCATGACTGGGACGAGCAAGTTAAGGAAGAGATGATGAGTCCCTGGGAATCCGGGAGAGAGACAGGGACGTGGAGAGAAAGAGGGACAGAGACAGAGCGAGAAGGAAAGGAAGAGACAGAAGGGAGAAGGGGCAACTGAAAATGGGCACGAAGAGGCCCAGGCACAGCAACAGCTGGGGAAATGACAGAGACTGAGACGGAGATGCAGAAAGATACAGAGAGAGCTGGAGAGGGTAGAGAAGGGCTTTCGGGGAGAAAGTGATGGAGGGACAGAGAGGAGAGGTGGAGGCCAAGGAGGGAAAGACCCCAGTAGAGAAAGACAGAGGGACAGAGAAGGGGACGCAGACGCAGGCGGGAGCACACCCACAGAGGCGAAGGAAGGGCGCAAGACCAAGAGAACCACAGACGCGGAAAGCCGGGGAGGTCGTGGCTCGGTCTAGGGCGCAAGGGGAGCAGGGCTTGCCCCCAGAACCTCCGAGGAGGTGACCCCAACCGGGAGATGCGAGCCCCGCGGGGCCCGCGCCCCCAGAACCTCCGAGGAGGTGACCCCAACCGGGAGATGCGAGCCCCGCGGGGCCCGCGCCCGGCGGACGGACCGATGGACAAAGCCGGGGAGAGCTCTGGCGCGGCCGGGGCGGGGCCGGTGCCCGCTGGGACCCGGGCGCAGCGGGGAAACGAGGGGCGGGCAAGCGGCGAGAAGGGGAAGGAAGCGGAGGTGCCGGGCGGGCGCGGGGCGCGGGCAGGAAGCGGGGAGGGGCGGCGGGGCGGGGGCCTCCGGAAAAACGCCCCGACTTCCTGCCCCGCCAGAGCCAGGAAGCGGGAGCCGGGACCCAGGGCCCGGGATCGCCGAGCCCGACCTCGGGCGCCCCGCCGGTCACCTCCGCGCGGACACCAGGTACTCGGTCCCCGGCCCCGCCCGGCCTCCTCCCCTCGGCTGCTGGGGGAAGTGGGGAGGAGGAGGGAGGGGCTGGGGCGCTGCCGGCAGCGGAGGGGCGCTCTTCGGACCCCACGGAACCAGCGGCCGCCCCTCCTCGGGCCTCAGTTTTCCCATCTGTCAAAGGGCGCAAAGAGGGGAGAACTCACACTTGACGAGTGCCCCATAGGTGGGGACGAACGGTGTGAGGCCGGGGCCGAGGCCTCCCACCTGCTCAGTGGAGGACGGACGATCACTCCCATTGTACGGGTGGGGAAACTGAGGCCCGGGGAGCCAAACCGACTCGTCCCCGGGAAAGCACATCGTGAGACAATGTGGAGTTGGGATTTGAACTCGCACGTGCTTTCCGCAAAGCGCCATCCTCCAACCCCCGCATGCTTTAGGGCCACCTAAAGAAGGAAAACAACAATAACAACAACGACGAGGGCCGCTGTGAAGCTGAAAGTTGCAGAGTGCATTTGAGTTTTCGGAAAGCTCTTTTCTAGGTCATTAATTATACCGTGGGAGACAGGTGTAGGGAGAGAGCTGGAGGCCTTCTCCCATTGTACAGATGGGAAGACTGAGGCCTGCAGACAAGTCATTACTTTTTGCAGATTACACTGCATGTCAGACGGAAAGTTGTGCTGGAACTCAAGACTATTGCTTTTCCAGTTCCAAAGGAAGGGGGGTGGGGGTGGGGGACGGAGGGGATTGATGTACGAGCGTTGGAAATTCAGCGGGTCCCCTAAGTGGGGAGACTAATAGGACGGGGAGACCCAGTCCGCGGTCCGAGTGCTCAGCGCCGGGGTGACTAGGAGATATCGGATCGAACTCGGGAGGAGTGGGACCCATCTGCACCTCCGGGCGCGGGGCGGGGCCCGGGGAGTGACGGGGGCAGTCGAGATACGGAAACGCCGGCCCTCCAAGACAGGCCAGAGCGGCCCTGTCTGGCTTGCGTGGCGCAGTGCAGCGCTAGAGCGGCCGGCGGGAGGAGTAGAGTCGTCGGGGCCGGAGCCCGGCAGGAGCCGGGCTAGAGCGGCTGGCAGGAGGAGTGGAGCTGGCCGCAAAGGTGGACTCAGGGCGGCTAGAGCGACGCGGCGGCAGGGGTGGGGAGAGTGCGGAGCCAGCGCGCGGAGGCTTCGGTTCCGGTAGCGGCGGTGGCTTCTCTTTCCACCTGGAGCAGGTGAGGGACGCGGTCCCCAGTGGGTATCAGACCCTGACTCTGCACGTCCTCCCTGGCATCCCTGGCCGTGCACACTGCCACGTCCCCCGTAGGATTTAGGGCCCGCGTAAGACCCGCCACGTCCATGTAAGATTTGGGTCTCGTGTAGACCCGCCACATTCCGTATAGATTATAAAGTCTTACAGACGCTCCAGGTTCCTGCCAGCCCCCCATGGAGAACTGGCTTCTTATAGACGTGGGGTCCTCATAGATCAGTGGCATCCCCTAGAAACCGGGGCTCTATAGACCATGGGTCTCGGGATCCACCACGCACCCCTATGGAATTCTGAGCCCCTTTTAGGTCTCCAGAGGTTCCACAGACTGGCAGCTGTCCCTATAGAATCATGATCCTGTGTGATCCCTGGATTCTTTAGACCCACTGTGTGTCAAATAGAATCTGGGGAGTTACACATTACAAGGACTCTTTTAGGTTCTTTAAGGCTCCCAGAAGTTCTTGGAGACCCTGAGTCACCTGCTGAACACCTTATAGACCCTGAGCCCTCCATAGAACTCAACACCCATGTAGCCCCCCAACCCATGGACCTTCTAAACCAGCCGTAACCCCCCAGCGCCCCATGCACGCAGTGCTCCCTCTGCTGGACCCCCCAGGCCTTGTCAGTTGCCTATAGATTCATCTATTCTCTGACAGCTTCACCTATAATTCTCCAGCCTTTGTGGGACTCGCCCAAACCCCTCCTCCTAAACAGGCGACACTCCTCGCCTCCATCATCTCCAACCCCCAGGCATCTGTGGAGCAGCCGTATCCAACATGCACTCCTGCCTAGGCCATAGTGACCACATCCCCGTGACTTTTCCAGGCATCCATAAGAAGACGTGATGTGTCTCAGAGCTTTGGTTCAGATTTTAGTTTCCGAAGGGTAGGGTGGGGGCTCCCCATGCTCTGAAAGCAATGCTCTCTGTTTTATTTTGTCTTATTTATTTATTTATTTATTTTTGAGGCGAAGTTTCACTTCTGTCACCAGGCTGGAGTGCAGTGGCGCGATCTCAGCTCACTGCAACCTCCACCTCTCGGATTCAAGGGATTCTCCTGCCTCAGCCTCCCGAGTAGCTGGGACTACAGGCTCGTGCCACCACGTCCAGCTAATTTTGGTATTTTTAGTACAGACAGGTTTTCACTATGTTGGCCAGGATGGTGTCGATCTCTTGACTTCGTGATCCGCCCGCCTTGGTCTCCCAAAGTGCTGGGATTACAGGCGAGAGCCACCGCGCCTGACCTATTTTATTTTAAGACAAGGTCTCACTCTGTCGCCCAGGCTGGAGGGCAGTGGCACAATCTTGGCTCACCGCAACCTCTGCCTCCTGGGCTCAAGCGATCCTCTCATCTTAGCCTCCCAAGTAGCTGGGACTACAGGCATGAACCACCACACCTGGCTATCTTTTGTAGAGATGGGGGTTTCACCATGTTAGCCAGGCTGGTCTCGAACTCCTGAGCTCAAGTGATCCACCTGCCTTGGTCTCCCAAGGTGCTGGGATTACAGGTGTGAGCCACTGCATCCACCAAATGCAGTTTATTTTAAATGCATAAACTCTGTAGCCCGACTGCCTAGGTCCGAGTCCTGGTTCTGCCTCTTCTGAGCTGTGCCTCAGTTTCCTTCTTTGTTAAATGGAGATGAGAATAATAATGATCTCTTGGAGTCACCGAGAGGATTAAATGAGTTATTACCTGTAAACCAGCGATGCCATGCCTGGCACATACTAAGTGTCTCTTATGTGTCAGCTGTTATTTCACTATTATTGTGATAAGGAATAAGGAGATAAGAACTTGGCAAGTGCACAGTTCCAGACCTGGCACCAAGCACTTGCAGAGATAATGAGTATCCTCTCTTTGCCTTTTTAAAATCTCCCTGCCTCAGTTGAGCATTTCCACCTCTGAGTGGGATGAGCATGGACCCTCCACATCCGTGGTCATGTTTCATAGTGAGACAGGGTCTCACTGTGTTGCCCAGGCTGGTCTCAAACTCCTGAGCTCAAGCGATCTTCCCACCTTGGCCTCCCAAAGTGCTGGGATTATAGGCATGAACCACCTCGCCTGGCCAGTTTGCAAATTTATTAAAGTGAATGTTTAACAGTACTTGAATCTTGAATTGCCCAAGCTTAGATATTGGACAAATACACTTTGTGGGAAATAATAAAAATGATGCCTTCCCCAGGTGGGCCCACAGGGTGGCATTTGGACACTCCAGAAAGCATCATTGTTTAATCATCAAAATCCTGGTTACCATCTACTGGGGAGCTAGGGAGGAGGCCCATAAAGCAGGAGAAGGGCGGGTCTCTGCTGGCTTGGGTTATAAATAGCTTTGGGCTGTGGGGAGCCCCGCCACTGGTCCACCCCACCCCTCTTTCCACAGCTCCTTCCCGCCTGACACGGGCTCCGTGGCATTAGTCAGACTAATTAAGGACACAGAAGATGTCGGTGGAAAGACTCAGAGAGAAGTGGAGACTCAAGGAGAGACAAAGATGGGAAAGACAGCAAGAGATGGGGGAGAAAAAGGGATGGAGAGAGATGAGAGACAGCACATGAGATCGTGATTCAGAGAGGTGTGAGGATGGTGGCTGCAGAAACCAGATGTGGGAGGACAGACACACAGAGACAGGGACAGGACAGACGGAGCTACAGAGGCAGAAAGGGGGTGTCACCGCTGAGAGGGAGAGATGGAGGGAGGGGAGGCAGGGATAGTGGGGAAAATGAGACAGTTCTGGAGGAAGGGAAAGAGAAAAATCAGGAAACGGTGAAAAGAGACCAAGACATGAGACAGATTCAAGGGACAGACAGCCAAGGAGAGCTGGCTGCGGACAGACCAAGCCGCATGTAGGGTGGAGGGGACAGACACACCTTGGAGATGGGCTGTCTGAGGCCCCATCACTTGTTTTCCGGGACTGGAAGCCTGGGAAGAGATGAGGTCCCTGGGGGAAAGAAGAACTTGCTGGGTTTGGGGACTCCCGGTCCCTGAGGGAGGAGGGTTCTGAGTTTTGTTTTCTTATGTAGAGAGTTGGGGGTTGGGGGTTTGCCATTGTGACTTCCTGTCACAGGAAGTGGGGCTGGTGGGTTCCAAGGCCACATCCTGCCCCAGGCCTGTCACAGACCAGAGGAGACCCCTGCACCCCACTTCTCTCCCACCTCTCCTCTAACCCTCCCATCCCCGCTTGCCTCTAGGCTGTGCCCTCAGGAATTAGCCCCCAGGCCCCTAGTCCCTCCAACCTGGGAGTCCAGGCCCCCAGCCCCCTCTTCCATTAGGGCATTAGGGACCCCAGATTGCAGGCTGTCAGACTCAGCCTTCCCATGGACCCAGGCTCCTGAGCCTCCAATGCCTGCCCCCGCAGGCTCCCGTCCCTGGGCTCCCGCCCCCTGGCGGGTCTCTGAAGGGCTCTTTGTGGCCACACAGAGGCCCCATTGAGCTGCGGAGGCTGGGATGGGGGAGGCTGTTTACTCACCTTCACACCTGGGCCAGGAATCTGTGAGTAACCACCCTGGGCTGCCTCCTCCCACCCTCCTAACCGCGGCCCCTCCTCTTCCCCCAGCCCTGCAGAGCCCAGGGAGATGGAAGACGTGGCCCGAGGGGCGGTGAGTGGACAGAGCAAGGGGTGAGGGGACTCTGGGGCTGTGGGTAGGGAGTCCTGTGGACTGAAGCCGCCCTCCCCTTCCACAGGCCTCCCCCGGGCCCTCCCGGCCTGGCCTGGTTCCCGTCAGCATCATCGGGGCTGAGGATGAGGATTTTGAGAACGAGCTGGAGACGGTGAGTGGGAGATAAGGTGGAAAAGCTCTGTCCCAGGCTCAGTGTCCTGCCCCGGGTCCCCTCCCACCCGCAGATGCTGTCTTCTTGGCCTCTTCCAACGGTCTGTCTCATCCTCTCATCTCTCTGATACCTCCTTCCTCACCTCGCCGACCCCATACTCAGAGCCCACACAGCAGCATAGATGCCCACCCTTCTTACTCTTAACCCCATTTCTTATCGTTGCTCTCTCCTCCCCCAGCATGGACCCCAATTTCTTCTCTCCTAATTTCTGTCCTCATCATCTACCATTATAATATTAAGTCTCATCCATTCTCCCTGACCACCTGCCCTTGCTGTCAGCATTATTTTGTGGACACTGTCACCACTCCCCACTTCCCAGGAGCTAACCCTGGCTTGGATCCCTTGTGAAGTGCCAGGAATGGGTAGGGTCAACCCTAAGGCCCCTCCTCTTCTCCCCATTGTACTCACCCCTGCCTGCACCCCCAGAACTCAGAAGAGCAAAACAGCCAGTTCCAGAGCCTGGAGCAGGTGAAGCGGCGCCCAGCCCACCTCATGGCCCTCCTGCAGCACGTGGCCCTGCAGTTTGAGCCAGGACCCCTGGTGAGGGCAGGGCTGGGTGGGCACAGGGAGGGGTGGGGCTGGGACAGGCACAGCTTTTGGCGAATTAAACCAGCGAGCAAGGCCGGGCGCGGTGGCTCACGCTTGTAATCCCAGCACTTTGGGAGGCCGAGGCGGGCGGATCATGAGGTCAGGAGATCGAGACCACGGTGAAACCCCGTCTCTAATAAAAATACAAAAAATTAGCCGGACGTGGTGGCGGGCACCTGTAGTCCCAGCTACTCGGAGAGGCTGAGGCAGGAGAATGGCGTGAACCCGGGAGGCGAAGCTTGCAGTGAGCCGAGATTGCGCCACTGCACTCCAGCCTGGGCGACAGAGCGAGACTCCGTCTCAAAAAATAAAAATAAAAAAATAAAAAAATAAACCAGCGAGCTAGTGCCAGGAGGGTCTGGAAAAGCAGATCTAGACCACAGAGTGCTAGATCTAGAAAGAGAGAATGCCTTAGACAAGAGCCAGAAAGCACGCCACGTGACCTCAACAGGCTTACAGGTACCCAGGGTAGATCTCAGTGTGCAGCGGGCAGGGTACACACGGCAGGACCCCGCAGAGCCACAGAGTCCAGCAGCCTGGCAGAAACCACATCCCATCCCACTCTGTGCCTGTATCAGCGCTCCCCATCAGCCTGTGGCAGCGCCCTTCTGTGGACTCTAGGGGACCGAATCCTTCTCTCTAAAGCCTTCTCGGCAGATGCCAGCACGCAGTCATTCAGGGTTGATGCTTGGGAGAAAGAAGCTGTTAGCCATCCCAGGTCTAGGGTGCACAGCAGGCGCTGATCTGGAAACAAGAAAACCACCACACACAGCTCACAAGGGAGACCAAACGGTTGTGGATCCAGAAGCCTCCGGATGAGGCAGAAGATACCTGGGAGATGTGGATGGACAACCATGCCATCCAGACACACCCGCAGAGTCTAGAAAACCCAGCAGGTGATTTAGAAAGGGAGAGGCCACAGTGCTGGCTGGCAGGGGATCTGTAGACAAGGGTCTCATCCCAAGAAGACCCAGTCCAGCCCAGCACAGGATAGGAGTTGGGGACAGCCAGGGCCCTGTACCATATGGACATGCATAGTGGATCCCTCCAGAAAACGAGGAAATCCGTAGAAAGAGTGGGGAGAAGTGCCCAAGGCATGCGGAAAGAAGAACATGTCAGCTGCAAGACCAGAGGCTGGTCATCCTGACGCCAAAGCATCAGATATGCAGAAAATTAGGAAATTTCAGTCTTTCCCCCATCTACATTCTCTTTCCGGAAGAGTGGCTCCCCCCACAAGCACGTGCATGGAGACTCTGGCCCTCTGAGCAAGGGGGTCCCCCATTCAAGCCTTGGGGTTTCTAGAACACCAGATCGTGGACAATCAGCCCAGGGATCGTGCTGACTACCATGGTCTTTTACAGATGTGGCAACTGAGGCCTAGAGAGGGTCAGGGACTTGCCTGAGGTGACCCCAGCGGCCTCTGGGCATTTTGAAGTTTATCCTCGCATAGCTCCCTCACCTCATCAGCTTGTGGGGAGCCGATCAGAGATAGCTGTGGTCCCCTGGGCTGCTTCCTGTTGGCCTCTCTTAGAATTTTGCTGTATTTGGGGGGTGTGGAGAGTCGATATAGATTTGTTAAAACTGTTGAAAGTGGAGAAGGAGGACCGGGCCTGGTGGTTCATGACTGTAGTCCCAACGCTTTGGGAGGCTGACGCAGGAGGATAGCTTGAGCCCAGGAGGTCGAGGCTACAGTGATTGCACCACTGCACTCCAGCCTGGGCGACAGAGTGAGACCCTGTCTTGGAAAAAAAAAAAAAAGGTGGGGCTGGGCACAGTGGCTCACACCTATAATCCCAGAACTTTGGGAGGCTGAGGTGGGTAGATCACTTGAGATCAGGAGTTCGAGACCAGCCTGGCCAACATGGTAAAACCCCGTCTCTACTGAAAATATGAAAATTGGCCAGGCGCGGTGGCTCATGCCTATAATCCCAGCACTTTGGGAGGCTAAGGCAGGTGGATCACCTGACGTCAGGAGTTCAAGACCAGCCTGGCCAACATGGTGAAATCCCATCTCTACTACAATACGACAATTAGCCGGGCACAGTGGTACACGCCTGTGATCCCAGCTACTCGGGAGGCTGAAGCAGGAGAATCACTTGAACTTGGGAAGTGGAGGTTGCAATGAGCCGAGATTGCACCACTGCACTCCAGCCTAGGCGAAAAAAAAAAAAATTAGCCAGGCATGGTGATAGGCACCTGTAATCCAAGCTACTCCAGAGGCTGAGGCAGGAGAATCGCTTGAACCCAGGAGGAGGTTGCAGTGAGCTGAGATCGCGCCACTGCACTCCAGCCTGGGTGACAGAGCGAGACTCCATCTCAAAAAAGAAAAAGGAGAAAAAGTCCCACTCCCATTGGAGTGAGTTCATTTCCCAGATGAGAGCCCCCAGGAGCCAGGACAGGTTGGAGTCCCCACTGTCACCCAGCACAGGGGCTGGCACTCAGGAAATGCTTGACGGATGACAGAGTTAGCCCCACTTGTCCATCTGTTCTTTCCAAGCCCTCAGTATGCACAAGGCACCATCTGGGACACAGATGGATCAACCTACAACACCCCTCAACACACATAAACCCTTAAGCTGCTCACAGTCTTTCCAGGAAGTGGAGTGTAGTGGAGACAGGCTGCCTGGATTCGAATCCTAACTTTGCCACTTAGTAGCTGTGTGATTTTGGGTTTTATTTATTTATGAAACAGTCTCACTCTATGTCAACCAGATTGGAGTGCAGTGGCACAGTCTCCACTCACTGCAGCCTCCATCTCCTGGGTTCAAGCAGTTCTCCCTGCCTCAACCTCCCAAGTAGCTGGGATTACAGGTGCCCACCACCACACTCGGCTAATTTTTTTTTTTTTTTGAAACAGAGTCTGGCTCTGTTGCCCAGGCTGGAGTGCAGTGGCGCGATCTCGGCTCACTGCAAGCTCCGCCTCCCGGGTTCACGCCATTCTCCTGCCTCAGCCTCCCGAGTAGCTGGGATTACAGGCACCTGCCAACACGCCCGGCTAATTTTTTGTATTTTTAGTAGAGACGGGGTTTCACTGTGTTAGCCAGGATGGTCTCGATCTCCTGACCTCGTGATCCGCCCGCCTCGGCCTCCCAAAGTGCTGGGATTACAGGTGTGAGCCACCGCGCCCGGCCGGAAAGGCCCTTTTCAAAGGGAGAGTGTGGTTTGAGGCAGGGTGAGGGAGCGGAGAGTCATGCTGTGTGTCTCCCCCAGCTTTGCTGTCTGCATGCTGACATGCTGGGCTCACTGGGCCCCAAGGAGGCCAAGAAGGCCTTCCTGGACTTCTACCACAGCTTCCTGGAGAAGACAGCGGTGAGAGACCTTCAAGCTGCCCCAACCCCGCAATCCCTGTTTGGGCCTGCAGAGTCACCATGCGGTCCCCAACCTCTGCCCTGAGGGCAGCTGCTGACTCAGGCCTTCCCCAGCACCCTCGCTTAGACCAGGGTTCCTGGCAGTCCTCCCGGCCTGCATCTCAGCACACCAAGTCCTCCTCTTCACCCCATTCTCTCTCTTGAGCAGGTTCTGCGGGTGCCGGTCCCTTCCAACGTCGCCTTTGAACTTGGTAAGGAGAAGGATGGGATGAGGAAGAGTTGTCTAGCGGGGACCACACCTCCCAGGAGGCCAAGGGGAGGGAGGCCGCACTCCCATGCTCTGCTCGGACAGCCGAGATTCATTCATTCCTTCTTGGCAGCGGCCTCAGGAAGTGTGGCTATCGGAGTCCGAGGGTGGGTGGGGACCGTGATCCAAATCACCAGGGAGCTGGACCCTGGCCCCCATGTGTGTCCCTACAGACCGCACTAGGGCTGACCTCATCTCCGAGGATGTCCAGCGGCGGTTCGTGCAGGAGGTGGTGCAAAGCCAGCAGGCAGCCGTGGGCCGGCAGCTGGAGGACTTCCGCTCCAAGCGGCTCATGGGCATGACGCCCTGGGAGCAGGAGCTGGCCCAGCTGGAGGCTTGGGTTGGGCGGGACCGAGCCAGCTACGAGGCCCGGGAGCGGCACGTGGCGGAGCGGCTGCTCATGCACCTGGAGGAGATGCAGTGAGTGGGCCAGCCCTGGGGGGAGCGTCGCCCCTCCCCAGCCCCAGGGCACCCGTGCTACCTCTGGCATGTTCCATCCTGTTTGCAGGTTCCCTCTTCAGGGTCAGAGTTCATTTCTTGGCACTGGGGGTCTTCCTCTGCCCTAGCGTTTTAACTCACCTTGAATCCAAGTCTTCCCTTTCCAGCTTTGGGGTTCCCTTGTCATTTCTGGGTCTTGTCCATGATCGGGCACTTGGATCCCGTCCTCCTGGATGAGAGACCTCCCTCCCTCTTGTGACGGTCCTTCCCCATCCCTTCTGCAGTGTCCCCTCTCTGTCTCTCTTCCCCCTGCCTATCCCAAGACAGCAACCCTGAGATGTATCCTGGGTAGGTGGGGACCCCAGGCCTAGCAAATATGTCACAAACATCTCTCTTCCTCCTACAGACATACCATCTCTACCGACGAAGAAAAGAGGTGAGGGGGGCAGGGAGGGCGGCAGGGAGAGGCGTGCAGCCTCCTGAGTTTGAGGGAGGAGGGGCCTGGGGGCCTGGATTCCTGGGTCTGAGGGAGGAGGAGGCTGGGGCCCTGGACGCCTGGGTCTGAGGGAGGAAGAGGCTGGGGCCCTGGACACCTGGGTCTGAGGGAGGAGGAGGCTGGGGGCCTGGACACCTGGGTCTGAGGGAGGAGGAGGCTGGGGCCCTGGACACCTGGGTCTGAGGGAGGAGGAGGCTGGGGGCCTGGACACCTGGGTCTGAGGGAGGAGGAGGCTGGGGCCCTGGACACCTGGGTCTGAGGGGGGAGGAGGCTGAGGGCCTGGACTCCTGAGTCTCAGGGAGGAGGAGGCTGGGGACCTGGACGCCTGGGTCTGAGGGAGGAGGAGGCTGGGGCCTGGACGCCTGGGTCTGAGGGAGGAGGAGGCTGGGGGCCTGGACGCCTGGGTCTGAGGGAGGAGGAGGCTGGGGACCTGGACGCCTGGGTCTGAGGGAGGAGGAGGCTGGGGGCCTGGACGCCTGGGTCTGAGGGAGGAGGAGGCTGGGGGCCTGGACACCTGGGTCCTGGGCATTGGGTAACAGCCCTTGTCCCTGTCCTTTTGAACCCTCTCATCTCTCCTCAGAGTCTCACAGGAAGTAGTTGTGGGGTCAGGATGGGAAGGCCGGGCCTCTGCCTCTAGGGACTGTGTGTGTGTGTGTGTGTGTCTTTGTGTGTGTGGAGCCCTCACTGTCCCCTCCCTATAGTGCTGCCGTGGTCAACGCCATTGGCCTGTACATGCGCCACCTTGGGGTGCGGACCAAGAGTGGAGACAAGAAGTCGGGGAGGAACTTCTTCCGGAAAAAGGTGCTTCCCTCAGTGCCCCGTCCTGACCCTTTCCTCTCCAGAGACGCCCTGGGAGCCTCATGACTCTGGACACCCAGCGTCAAATTCTGCTTTGTTGTCATCTCAGAGATGCTCAGCCTGGTCTTCCTCCCCTCGCAGGTGATGGGGAACCGGCGGTCGGACGAGCCTGCCAAGACCAAGAAGGGGCTGAGCAGCATCCTGGATGCCGCCCGCTGGAACCGGGGAGAGCCGCAGGGTAAGGCGGCTCTGGCCTGTGCCCTCCCCTGTCTTCTCCAGCTGTTCCCACTCACTGTCTCATTCTCTCTCGTTTCAGTTCCAGATTTTCGACACCTCAAAGCAGAGGTTGATGGTAATGGACCTGTAGCCAGAGCATCCATACTGGAGGCCTGTGTGGGAGAGGGCTGGGGACCTGGATTCCTGGGTCTGAGGGAGGAAGGGATGGGGGCTCCTGGGTCTGAGGGAGGAAGGGGCTCCTTGTCATGGTGGGGAAGGGCCTGAGCACAGCCTCTTGCATCCCCCAGCAGTTGTGGATTTGAATTACTGTTCTCTTATCTCCCTCTTTCTCCCTCACTGTCTCCCCAGCCGAGAAGCCAGGTCCTACAGACCGGAAGGGAGGCCTGGGGATGCCCTCTCGGGACCGGAATGTCGGGGCTCCTGGGCAGGACACCCCTGGAGTCTCTCTGCACCCTCTGTCCCTAGACAGCCCAGACCGGGAACCAGGTGAGAGTTTCCTGGACCAGGGCTCCATGAGGCCCGGGGATCCAGGGTGGGGGTGCTGCCTGCCCCCTTGGCACCCCCAGATAGAAGCCATTCCCCAGCAACACCTCCCCTTTGCTCTCAGCGTCCACTCCTCCCTGCTCCTGGTCACCACTGTCATTCATAACTTCCCCCTTCCCTCAGTTTACCCTTTCCACAGCTTTCCTCCCAGGCTCTGACCTCTCTGCTGGTGCTGTGTCTCCCACCCCCTTGGACTACGTTTTCCATCAGCCCTTCATTTTCCAGAACCTTCCCTGAGTACATGATCAGTCCACCCTCTGAGCTGCATTGCTGGCCCCCTAGGTGGGGAGCCCGCCAGCCCCATGAGCTTCATCCCTCACCATCCTTACACCTCTGTGGCCTCAGGCCCTTGGATCTCGTCCTTACACCGGTGTGGCCTCACACCCTTGGATCTCTGCATGGCCAGGCCAGGGCTCACGCACCGGCTCTGCTGACTGCTTCTGTTTATTTAGTGTCTTGGATATGACTCCCCTTTCTTGGCTTCTGTTTCTTTTTCTCTAAAGGGGTATGAGAGGGTGGGGAGGATGAATGGACGTGGAGGCAGCATGGAATCCAGGGCCCTCCCAACCTCAGGAGGCTGCAGTCTGGTTGGGTGGGAGAGTTGTTTGTGACCTATTTGCTAGGCCTGGGGTCCCCATCCACCCAGGACGCACAGGGGCACCCACTTCTGTTGCATCTTCATGCTCCTGCCCCTAGTGGCCGTGTTCTCAGAGGTCTTAACATCTGTCTGTCCTGTGCTGAAGTACAGAGCAGCCGTGTGGTGTCTGCCAGGCACTGGGCAGCTTTAGCCCCCACATTTCCAGGCCCCCAGAGTGTGCGTCTCGTGGCCTCAGAGGCCTTCCAGCCAGCCCTGCTCCCTCCACCCCACAGGTGCCGACGCCCCCCTGGAGCTGGGGGACTCATCCCCGCAGGGCCCAATGAGCCTGGAGGCCCTGGCGCCCCCAGAGAGTACCGATGAGGGGGCCGAAACCGAGAGGTGCCCAGACTGGGGTGCAGGGGCGGGGGGCGTGGCTTACTGGGCGCTGGTGGGTGGGTGCAGGGTCGCCGCTGCCATCTGCGCCTGCCTGTCCCAGGCTGTCGCTCCCCCTGCTCCTCTGCTGCTCTCTGGGTCTCGCCATTCCTCTCCCTTCTTCTTCTTTCCTTTTGTCATCTCCCTCCTGCTTCCTCATTGCCCCCCTTTCCTTTTATCCTTCCTTTTTCCTCTCCTCCCTCTCCTTCCTTTTTTCACTAATCTTTCTCCTCCTCCCTTCCTCTCCACCACTCCTTCCATCTCCTTTATTTCCCCCTCCTCTCTCACCTCCCCTCCCCACCTCCTCTCTCACCTCCCCCTCCTCTCTCACCTCCCCCCTCCCCCTCCCTCTTACCTCCCCCCTCCTCTCTCACCTGGGTTTTCTTTCCCCACCTTCCATCCCCCTCCGATCTCCCTGCCACTTTTCATTTTTTCAGCCCTTCCTCCCCTTCTCTTTCAAGCCCCCCTGCCCCCCACCCCCCGCCTCGCTCCTGCCTCCTGGTGCCGGTCCCTCAACCCCCCACCCCTCTGCTCTGTGCCCTGGGGGCCCTGTCCCCCTTACAGCTGGGGGGCAGGCTCTGCCTCCTGCCCGTCCTTGTGCCGCTGCTTTGGGGACCCTTTGGTGGGTGCGGGGAGGTGGGTCGGGTTCCATCTGGGCCCACCTCTGACCCTGTGCCCCTCTCTCCCCAGAAGGTGGAAGAGGTGGGTGCCTGGGCCCTGGGCAGGGGAAGGGCTAGCCCCTCCCCCATTTCTCCCAGCCCCTCCCCTCTCCCCATGGCCACTCCCTCCCCTTCACTCCCTGTGAGGGGTGGGTGGGGACATCACCCTCCCAGTTGAAGAGCTAAGTATGGAAATCCTCCCCACCCCATAAACACCCCCTCTGTTGCCATCCCCCTGCCTCAGGGAAGGGAGGGGGTCAGTCCTATGTTCCATCCTGGGTTCCCCATTCCTTCCCTCATCAAATTTCAGTATCCACCCTCCCCCGACACCCCCACTACCCCAGTGCCCCTAAAATCCCACCACTCCTCTGACTCTCTCCTCTCTCTTCTGTTGCATGTTTGATCCCTGTCCTGGTCACCCCTGCCCCGGTCCTGGTCTCTCCCCGTCTCTGTCCCTGTCCTGGTCTCTCCCCGTCTCTGTCCCTGTCCTGGTCTCTCCCCGTCTCTGTCCTGTCCTGGTCTCTCCCTGTCTCTGTCCCTGTCCTGGTCTCTCCCTGTCTCTGTCCCTGTCCTGGTCTCTCCCCGTCTCTGTCCCTGTCCTGGTCTCTCCCATCTCTGTCCCTGTCCTCTTCTCTCCCCAATCTCTGTCCCTGCCCTGGTCTCTCCCCGTCTCTGTCCCTGTCCTGGTTTCTCTTTGTCTCTGTTCTTGTCTTGGTCTCTCCTTGTCTCTGTCCCCGGCCTCTGCCTGACTCTGTCCTTGGCCTCGGGGTCCAGGCTATCAGGGCGTCTGGGGCGCTCAGAGAGCCTGCGGGTGAGTGACCGCCGCCGGCCTTCCCGGGGCAGCCTCGGGGCTAAGGGCCGGGGTGGGGGCCGCTCCCGGAGCGACGTGGACATGGACCCCAGTTCCGCCACGGCAGTGCTTGGCCCTGCCCGACGAGCCACGTATGTCAACCCTCTCCCTTCCCCCATCCACTAAGGCAGCCTGGAGAATCAGGGAGGGATTGTTGTCAGAGTCACAGAGGAATGGGCGTTGGAGGCAGGTCATTGAGGCCAACTGTGGTCACAGACCTTGGAGGAGGAGGGGGTAGAATGCTTCTAGAGATCTGGGGACTGTAGTGTGGTCTCATCTAGAGACCTGGTCTGCTGCACGGGCCACCCTGGGGGCATCGAATGCCAAGGCCACTGACCAGGGTTGAATGCTCTAAGAGGTTGAAGGCTGCTTCTTGGGATGGCCCAAGCTGGGGCCCTAACAAGGCCTCTGTCCACAGCCCCGAGCCTGGAGATGAGGGGGAGCCGGGGCGGTCGGGACTGGAGCTTGAACCAGAAGAGCCTCCCGGCTGGCGGGAACTCGTCCCCCCAGACACCCTGCACAGCCTGCCCAAGAGCCAGGTGAAGCGGCAGGAGGTCATCAGCGGTGAGTACTGCCCCCGTCACCCCACTGTGGCCAAGGACACCATCCAGCTCTGGCAAAGGCAAAGACAGGCGCCGAGAGATGTTCATCTTGGTGTTATTTACCATAGGGAGAACTTGAAGGCAGCTTCAAATTCCCTCTTGTTCCAAGTTCAGATTGTTTCAACACAGAGCATTTTGATGGAATGTGAATGCCACTGCGGAAGGGACATTTCCAAAACTTTCTAGCAGTGCAAGACAGTGTTGATGCTAAGAACACTGCATTTCTGGTGTAAGCCTTTATTTCCTCGCTTGTGAAATGTGGGCATTAATAGTTCCTACCTCAGATATTGTCATGAAGACGGGATGATTTGTGTGAAATGTTTAGCATAGTGCTGGGCACAGAGGAAGAGCATTTTATTTTATTTTATTTTTTTATTTTTATTTGAGGCAGAGTCTCAGTCGGTCTCCCAGGCTGGAGTGCAGTGGCACAATCATGGCTCACTGCAGCCTTACCCTCCCAGGCTCAACTGATCCTCCCACCTCAGCCTCCCAAGTAGCTGGGACCACAGGCATGCACCACCATGCCTGGCTAATTTTTGTATTCTTTGTAGAGATGGGGTTTCGCCATGTTGGCCAGGCTGGTTTTGAACTCTTGGGCTCAAGTGATCCTCCTACCTCAGCCTCCCAAAGTCCTGGGATTACAAGTGTGAGCCACCAGGCCCAGTCAAGGAAGAGCATTTTAATGAGATTGTTGTTACTAGTTTGATCTTAATTGCTTAGGGGAGAAAAGATCCCCCACACGGGAAAGTTTGGCAGAATGATGAGTATATTAGCAGTGCTTGCTTCTGCATGGAGACGTGATGGGTGTATCATTTTTGTCTTTTTCCTTTTTTCCTGTGCTAATTGTGTGGTGGCTGGGAAGGTTGGTGGCAAAAAGAAAGCTTTTTTTTTTTTTTTTTTAAGACAGAGTTTTGCTCTTTTTGCCCAGGCTGGAGTGCAATGGCATGATCTCGGCTCACCACAACCTCCGCCTCCCGGGTTCAAGTGATTCTCCTGCCTCAGCCTCCTGAGTAGCTGGGATTACAGGCATGTGCCACCACGCCCAGCTAATTTTGTATTTTTAGTAGAGACGGGGTTTCTCCATGTTGGTCAGGCTGGTCTCGAACTCCCGACCTCAGGTGATCCCCCCACCTCAGCCTCCCAAAGTGCTGGGATTACAGGCGTGAGCCACTGTGCCTGGCCCAAGAGAAAGTTTTTGGACTTGATTGAAAGCTTATTTACAGATGACTTCATCGTAAAAAAGATACTTATTCAAAAATTTTAGGGTAGTTGAGTACTTTTTGGGTCACAGATCCTTCTAAGGATATGATAAAAAATTAAAAAAAAAAAATGAACATGTGCTATCCATTAGGACTTTCTGGAAGATGGAAATGTGCTTTATTTGTACTGCTCACCATGGGGACCACCAGCCACCTATGGCTGGTGAGCACTTGAAATGCACTAGGCCGGGCACAGTGGCTCACGCCTGTGATCTCAGCACTTTGGGAAGCCGAGGTGGGCAGATCACTTGAGGTCAGGAGTTCGAGACCACCCTGGCCAACATGGTGAAACCCCGTCTCTACTAAACATACAAAAATTAGCCGAACATGGTGGTGCATGCCTGTAATCCCAGATACTCGGGAGGGTAAGCCAGGAGAATTGCTTGAACCCAGGAGGCAGGAGGTGGAGGTTGTAATGAACCCAGATCAGTCCACCACACTCCAATCTAGGTGACAGAGCAAGACTCTGTCTCAAAAAAAAAAGCACTAAATACAACTGAGCACTGACTTAAAATTTCATTTCAATTAACGAAAATGTAAAGAGTTGTATGTGGCTGGTGACTGTCACGTTCGACAGGATAGCAATTTCTTTCCCCAGAAAGAATATGCATAATATACAAAATCATGCTTTTAGTCTCAGGGGACTCCTAGGGCCCCTGAAACTCACACATATGCCCTCTGGGGATGTGGGGGTCCCTGGATCTAAGGCTGTCAACCACTGTATAATGTGGCTTGATGGTTAGACACTAAACACAGCTGCAAGCTTGCTGGCGGGTGGGATGGCTAGCTTGTCCCCATTTGCTCAGGATATTCACAGTTTTATCACTGAAAGCCCAGGCAGGCAAATGGGGACCATTGGTCACTCTGGCCGGCTGCCACAGCAAAAAGGGAAAGGCAGTGGGTTGAGGAATCCTCACTGGCTTTTTTTTTTTTTTTTTTTTTTTTGAGATGATCTCACTCTGTCGCCTAGGCTGGAGTGCAGTGGTGCGATCATGGCTCACTGCAACCTCCGCCTCCCAGGTTCAAGCGATTGTCCTGCCTCAGCCTCCCGAGTAGCTGGAACTACAGGTGCCCGCCACCACTCCCGGCTAATTTTTGTATTTTTAGTAGAGATGGGGTTTCACCATGTTGGCCAGGATGGTCTCGATCTCTTGACCTCAAGTGATCTGCCCACCTCAGCCTCCCAAAGTGCTGGGATTACAGGCGTGAGCCACTGCACCCGGTCCCTCAGTGGCTATGTAAGAGGGCAAAGGACTCCACCCGGAGAGGTTTTTTTTTTTATTTGTTTGTTTTGTTTTGTTTTTTTGAGACGGAGTCTCACTCTGTCACCAGGCTGGAGTGCAGTGGTGTGATCTCGGCTCACTGCAACCTCCGCCTCCCAGGTCCAAGCGATTTTCCTGCCTCAGCCTCCTGAGTAGCTGGGACTACAAGAGCCCGCCCCCACACCTGGCTAATTTTTTTTTTTTTTTTTTTTTTTTTAGTGGAGATGGGGTTTCACCATGTTGGCCAGGCTGGTCTCGAACTCCTGACCTTGTGATCCACCTGCCTCGGCCTCCCAAAATGCTGGGATTATAGGCGTGAGCCACTGTGCCCAGGTGTTTTGTTTTTAGACAAGGTCTCGCTCTGTTGCCTGAGCTGGGGTGCAGTAATGCCATCATAGCTCACTGCAGCCTCAACCTCCTGGAATCAAGGTATTCTCCCACTTGAGCCTCCCAAGTAGCTGGGACTACAGGCACACACCAACACGCCTGGGCTAATTTTTTTTCTTTTTTAAATTTTTGGTAGAAACAGGGTTTCACCATGTTGCCCAGGCTGATCTCGGACTCCTGGGTTCAAGCATTCCTCCTGCCTCGGCCTCCCAAAGTGCTGGGATTACAAGTGTGAACCACCATGGCTAGCCAGAGAGAGTTTTTTCCCACCAACTTCTAGGAAGCTTTCCTCCCTGCTCTGCCTCATTCCTCTAGCCTGCCCATGAGGTCATGCCCTCTAGTCTGCACCCTCCCCAACGTGCTTCCTGCTTTGGTGGCCCTGCAGAGCTGCTGGTGACAGAGGCGGCCCACGTGCGCATGCTGCGGGTGCTGCACGACCTCTTCTTCCAGCCCATGGCGGAATGCCTCTTCTTCTCCTTGGAGGAGCTGCAGAACATCTTCCCCAGCCTGGATGAGCTCATCGAGGTGCATTGTGAGTACAGAGCCAGGGTCCCTCTGTGTACCCCACTGCCCCATGGGCAGCTCTGTTCTAGCCCTGGGTTCAACCTGCTCGGGAACCCCAGCGTTCACATGGGGTGGGGGCAGATACGCCATCTGGTCCCGAGGATCAGACACAGACACACCTGCAGCCCTACCCCCACCACACCGCAGCAGGCCCCACACAGCATCTTCCAGGCCCTGGTGGAGCACCCCTTTCCTCCTACCCCCACAGCCCTGTTCCTCGATCGCCTGATGAAGCGGAGGCAAGAGAGTGGCTACCTCATCGAGGAGATCGGGGATGTGCTGCTGGCCCGGGTGAGATGCCCAGCCCTCCCACTCCTCCCAGCTAGACACCTGGAATCCAGGCCCAGGGCGGGTCCTGAGCCCACCCTACTCCAGTCCCAGGGTCTGGGCTTCCAGCCTGTCGTACTTTAGTCCCTGTTCTTGCCCATCCCCACTGAGACACCTGCCTGGCCTGAATCTCACTGTAGTTTGATGGTGCTGAGGGCTCCTGGTTCCAGAAAATCTCCTCCCGCTTCTGCAGCCGCCAGTCGTTTGCCTTAGAGCAGCTCAAAGCCAAGCAACGCAAGGACCCTCGGTTCTGTGCCTTCGTGCAGGTGAGGTGGGGTCTGGACTCCAGCTTCCCAGGGAGGAGGGGCCTGGAGACCCAGACTCCTAGGTGCCTGCGCCCTGGGGTGAGCCCAAAGCCTGGGCCATCGCAACACCAGCACGTTTCCCGCAGGAAGCTGAGAGCCGCCCGCGGTGCCGCCGCCTGCAGCTGAAGGACATGATCCCTACGGAGATGCAGCGGCTGACCAAGTACCCCCTGCTCCTGCAGAGCATCGGGCAGAACACAGGTACTGCAGGCCCAGCTCTCTGGGCCTCAGCTCTCCTCTTTTTCTTTTTACATTTTTTTCCTCACTCATTTTCATCAGTGATACCATCACAGTTCACTGCAGCCTCAACCTCCCAGGATCTAGCCATCCTCCCACGTCAGCTCCCCGAGTAGCTGGGACCCCAGGGGCACACCACCATGCCCAGCTAATTTTTTTAGTTTTTTTTAGAGACGAGGTCTCGCCATATTGCCCAGGCTGGCTTTGAACTCCTGGTCTCAAGCGATCCTCCCACCTCAGCCTCCCAAAGTGCTTGGATTACAGGCATGAGCCACCATGCCCGGCCAGCTGTCCTTTGTCTAACCTTGGCTGCCCAATCTGGAGCCTCCAGGGCAGGGGTTCACCAGAGCTGCTCTCTCCCTTGCCTGCAGAAGAGCCCACGGAACGGGAGAAAGTGGAGCTGGCAGCCGAGTGCTGCCGGGAAATTCTACACCATGTCAACCAAGCCGTGCGTGACATGGAGGACCTGCTGGTGAGCCTGGGCTGGCGCCATACCCGGGACAGTGGGTGGTGTGAGAGCAGGGGGCGGACCCTACCTCAGCCTATCCAGAAGTCACACCCCACCCCTTGGCTTGTCTCCCTCAAGGGTCAGTGTGTGTCCAGGGGTTGGCTTGGCCCTCAGCACCTCCCTCTCAGGGTCATTGGAGGTCAGACCCAACCCTCAGCTTGCCCCCATCAGAAGTTGGTCTTGGCTCTCATCTTGCCAATGTGGGTCACTGCAGGTCAGCCCCAGCACTTAGCTTGTCCCATAACGCTCCCGTCTCTGCCCCAGAGGCTCAAGGACTATCAGCGGCGCCTGGACTTGTCCCACCTTCGGCAGAGCAGCGACCCCATGCTGAGCGAGTTCAAGGTGTGACCGTACCCTCCTGCCTCCCCCGACCCCCTACTCCTTGGCCCAGGGGATTCTGTGATACAGCCCCCAGCCTGCCCTGCCCATCCCATGATACACCCAGGAAGCGAGAGCTCTGGCCCCCACCTCATGCCAATCCCATGATCCCCAGCCTGTGGTCATCCCGGTCACTGCCCTGCCCTTCCCCTCCCCACCAACCCCAATCACCCCCTGCCAACCTGCACGAACCATCACCCCCTCCTGCCCCAGAACCTGGACATCACCAAGAAGAAATTGGTCCACGAGGGCCCACTGACGTGGCGGGTGACTAAGGACAAGGCTGTGGGTGAGTGCCAGCGCAGCTGCCTAGTGCAGGGTGTGGGGGCAGTGAGCCAGGGGCGGGGAGGGGGTTGCATGGGGGCACGCCGTGTGAGCACCGCTCACCCCGTAGAGGTGCATGTGCTGCTGCTGGACGACCTGCTGCTGCTGCTCCAGCGCCAGGACGAGCGGCTGCTGCTCAAGTCCCATAGCCGGACACTGACGCCCACGCCCGACGGCAAGACCATGCTGCGGCCCGTGCTGCGGCTCACCTCCGCCATGACCCGCGAGGTGGCCACCGGTGAGCGTAGCCACTGCATGGCACCGGCCAGAGGGTGTCTCTTTTGGGCAGAGCTGCCTGTGGAGTGGGGAGCAGAACCCTCTAGAGAGCCAGGGAGCCAGCATTCTAGCAAAGAGGTTGAGAAGTGGGTGGAGGTGGGCAGGGCGGGGCCAGGCTCAGTGGGTTTATAAGTGAGGTAGGAACTGCTGCAGGCGTTTGCACAGAGGCGTGTCTTGTGTAAACAACGAGAAGAAAGGCCAGGAGCCCAGTTAGGAGGGATTTGTAAACACACTGCTAGGAAGTTTCACCAGGGCCACAAACACTGGAAGCGGCTGAAGGGTGGGAGTGGCTGGAGGGGTTTTGTTAGGTAAGCCAGGGTACTTGCCCGATTCCATAAGGAGGTGTGAGAGGTGGGGCTCGGGAGGACACATCGGGCCCTGGATATTAGCAGACAGTGGGTGGCAAGTTGAGCCATGGGAGCCCTGAGAGCGCCACCACTGTGGGTGACTTCTCCAGCTTGTGCTCAGGGAGAGGCAGGCACTGGGGGGACCTGGGCTCTGAGCCCCATCTCCCCCTCTCCCTGCAGATCACAAAGCCTTCTACGTCCTTTTTACCTGGGACCAGGAGGCCCAGATATACGAGCTGGTGGCACAGACTGTGTCGGAGCGGAAAAAGTGAGGGGGGGGTCTGAGTTCTGAGTGTGGGTTGAGGACACCCAGGTCTCTGGGTTCCCGGGGACAGGAGGGCTGTGGGGAGGCCCCGGCATAGGGTCTGGGGGCTCTGACTGCCCGGGGGTTTGGCCTTTCTCCCCAGCTGGTGTGCCCTCATCACTGAGACTGCCGGATCCCTGAAAGTCCCTGCCCCTGCCTCTCGCCCTAAGCCCCGGCCCAGCCCGAGCAGGTGAGGGGGGGCCATGGAGAGAGCTGGAGGTTCAGGGAGTGGGGCCGGAAGGCGGGGCAGGCTTCCCTCTACAACTCCAGAACCGGCTCTGTGTGAGCATGCACATGTGTGAATGCATGTGTGTGCATACATGTGTGTCTACGCAAGTATGTGACTGCGTGCATGTATAGTGTGTGTATATGCATGCATGTGTGTGTGTGCGTGTGTGCGTATATGGTGTGTGTATGCATGTGTGTGCATGTGTGACAGCGTGTGCATGCATGTGTGTGTGTGTGCGCGTGTGCCGACCCCACCACTGCCCCGTCTGTCTCCTGTCTCCAGGCCTCTGTGTCTTCCATTGTCTGGGCCTCTCTGTCTCCCTGTCTCCCGGCCTCGACCTCTGTCTCTGTCTCCGGACCTCCCTGCCTCCCCACCTCCAGTTCTCTGTCTCCCTGCCCCTGCGGCCCCCCAGGGCCAGGGGTGTGGGGTCACCCAGCACTTCCTCCCCTCAGCACCCGAGAACCCCTCCTCAGCAGCTCTGAGAATGGCAATGGTGGCCGAGAGACGTCTCCGGCTGATGGTGAGACCAGAGGGATGCTGGGTGAGGGGCCGGGTTGGGGCTGCCGGGTGAAGAGAGGCATCCACAGGAGGCCCGGCAGGATGTGAGCTCCCTCCCTGTTCCCCCACCCAGCCCGGACCGAGAGAATCCTCAGTGACCTCCTGCCCTTCTGCAGACCAGGCCCCGAGGGCCAGCTCGCTGCCACGGCCCTTCGGAAAGGTAGCCCAGCCCTGCCCCTCCAGGGTGGCCACCAGCCCAAACAGTGCCTCTGTTCCAACTAGAACAAGGCTCTCCCCGTCAAAAATTTCCTTACGCCCAGCTGCCAGAAAACAAATGCTCCAAACCCACCCGGCTTGCACCACTGTCCTGGGTGCCCACGTCCCTCTTCTGCAGCCACCATCCCTTCCTTGACTCTATATTCAGCCTCTTCCTGAACACATCTCTGTCTTCAGTACCTTCCTGCCCTGTCCCAACCCTAAACCCAGCCTCACTTCTTCACCTCCCTTTGGATGCCCAAACCCCATCTGCTCAGCCTTGCCTGGCACCCACTCTCACCTCCAGCCCCTACACATCCCCTTCGGAATCCCCCATCCCAGATCCCAGCCCAGCCCCCTGGTCTCCTGACTCCGCCCCCCTTGCCCCTGGCCAGTGCTGTCCCTGAAGCAGCTTCTGTTTCCGGCGGAGGAAGACAGTGGGGCGGGGCCTCCTCGAGATGGGGATGGGGTCCCAGGGGGCGGCCCCCTGAGCCCAGCACGGACCCAGGAAATCCAGGAGAACCTGCTCAGCTTGGAGGAGACCATGAAGCAGCTGGAGGTGGGGCGGGGCGGGCCAGGGGTGCCCTGAGTGGGCCGGGGAAGGAAGGGGCCCCCCTCATCCATGACCCCCACCCCACCAGGAGTTGGAGGAGGAATTTTGCCGCCTGAGACCCCTCCTGTCTCAGCTTGGGGGGAACTCTGTCCCCCAGCCTGGCTGCACTTGAGGTTCCCACCCAGGAAGGTGAGTGGGGGACCTGGGGGCCAGGGCGCTGTCCTGAAAGGAGGGTCCCCCTCCAGAGCTCGCATCCCTACAGCCCCTTCTGTCCATCTCCCTCTTTGTCTTTTCTGAATCTCCCTACTCCACCTGTGTTTCTCATCTCTGTGTCTCTGTTTCTGATAATCTGTTTCTCTGTCTCTGTGCCCACCTGCCTCTCTCCACCTTCCCTTCTCTCTCTACTCTACCTGTCTTGTCTCTGTGTCTGTCTCTCCCTGTCTCTCCCTCCATCTCTCCCTGTCTCCCCTCTTCTCCTACATCCCCCAGGCCTTTTGCAAGAAGGAGAGGAATGGGGGAGAGGACGTGAGGGACCACCCCCACCCACACAGCTGCCGCAGCATCTCACACCCCGAGGGCCTGAGGAGAGGGAGCTGTGGGCCACACCTGGAAGGGGCCCAGCTGGGGTTACTGGCCCCGCATGAGCCTCGGCCATCTCTCCCTCCTGCCCTCTGCTTGGGGGACTCAGGGCTTCATTCCGGAGGGAACCACGGTGACCCGGGCCATCTCAGTATTGCCTGTGGGGGCCACCCCTCCACCCCCCACCCCCAAGTGCCTTCGCTCTGTTTTTATACCCTGAATTGGAGGTTTATTTTTTAATATATATTATCTAAGAAGAGATCTGTGTGTGATGGCGGGGTGGGGCCTGGCGTGGCGTCTGGAACTCTCTGTGACTGTCTGGCGTTGACTTCCTGGGTCTGTGCCTCCGCACCTCCCTCCAGTTGTTCATTCATTCGTTCATTCATTCATTTCTTTGTTTGAACCGTTACTCCCCAGGCACTCTGCACACACACTGGGTATGAGGCGTCTCCCTGACACCACCCTCCAGCTCCCACCCCCGATCCGCCATGCTCAGCACTGGGCACCCCGAGTCTCACTCTCTGTTCTTTTATTTCTGTAGTAAAACTCTCTGGAGGTGACTGTCGGGATCATGGGGAGCTGGTGGGGAGGGGGCCCCTCCTGGGTGGGGGCTGGGGGCGGGGTTATTGCTCTGAGCTCCCTGTCCCCAGGGGGGCCTATGTGGGGGGTGTCAGGACTGGGGCCAGCACAGGGGGTTTGGAGACACGGCCACACAAACACTCGGGGCATAGCACAGGGGTGGGCGGGCGGGGAAGGCTGGGCGCCATATTGCACTTTGGGAGTGGGGCCAGGCGGGGACCCCCCTCAAACTGGAGCCTGGGGAGGAGGCTGGAGGCCATCACATTCCCTTTGTCCTCTGTGGAGGGGGAAGTGAGACCCCCCACTCTGGGGCTGGGGAAGGAGACTGGGGCAGCAACGTGCCCAGACCCGGGAGGTGCTGAGGGCTGGTCCTGGGCCTTGGGCCAGGCATCAAGGGCAGACGGGCAGCCGCCCTGGTCCCTGCCTCAGCAGAATCTATTGCCCCCTGCCGGCTCAGCTGCCGGCCCCCCCTTTGCCCGCCTTTGCCTTGGGGGGCGCCGGGAGACCCTCATCGCCCTCGCTGTCAGAGCTGCAGCCGCTGACGTCGGTGATCTCCAGCTCCGAGTCGCTGTCCTCCTTCCCACCAAGGGCAGCCTCTGGACCCCCAGTCCCCGGCAGCGCCAGGCGAGGGGCCGCTGCCAGGCCCGAGGGGCGCTCGGGGCCCAGGCCCTCCCCTGTCGAGGCCAGCAGGGGCACGGCTGTGGGGCCTCCCCCTGCCCCTGCCGAGGGCAGGTGGCCCAGGGAACTGGCCAGAGGGTTGGGGTAGAAGTGCGGGGGGTAGAGAGAGGGAGGCAGCTTGGGGAAGGGGCCCGTGAGGTACGGGTTAAAGTTCCAGGGGTACTCAGGGAAGGCGCGGCCATAAGGACCCAGCAGGCCAGGGGGCTTGGAATAGCTGGGGGCACCTGGGGGGCACAGGGGTAGGTCAGGCTGGGGCGCCTGCCTGCCTGGGGACCAGTAAAGGGGGCTGCCTTCCTGCCATATCCCACCCCATCTCCCCACATCACTCCTACATGGCATCTTACCCCCTCACACAGCTTCCCCCAACTCCATCTCCTCCCACTCCCCCACTTGTCTTCCCATTCCTTAGGCACCCCTGAAAGCCCTTGTCCCCCTCATTTCCCCTCCCTCATGTCACATCCTTTTCTGGGTTTTACACACACACACACACACACACACACACACACACACACACACACACACACCCTACAGCCTGGCCCTGGGCCCCCTTCCCCGTCTCTTTTCTCATCCTCTTCCCTCAAGCCTGCAGCTTCTCCCACCATGCCCCCAGCACCCCAGAACCTCCAGGCTCTTACCAGAGCTCAGGAACGGGAAAGGGCTGTCCAGACGCAGTTTATCTGTCTCGGAGGTGAACAGGGGTGTCCGGGCCCCTGGCTCTCCCAGGCGTGGGGCAGAGAACAGGGTTTGCAGGGTCTGGAGAGGGAGTGGGGGAAGCCGCCCTGCTCAGACTGTCCCCTCCCCAGAGTGGGCACCAAGTGCCTCGGTTCCAGGACCCCAGTACCCAGACTCACCTCAGGGGTGAGGGGAGGAGCATCTGGCCCTGGGGCCCCCCCAAAGGGACTGGGGGTCAGCAAGAGTGGGGAGCCAGTGGCAGCTGCCGCCATGTCCAGCAGCGGGTAATTGACAAGCACGACTTTGCTGAAGTTGAACTTGTAGGTGAACCTCTTCCCTTTGGTCTTGTGGAGAATCCGCTTGTTGTAGTAGTAACTGTGGGGAGAGCGGTGGTGTTGGGGAGGTGCAGGGGGAGCCCTGGGGCAGGATCTGGGGTATCTTAATGCGTATGCTGTCCCAGGCATGGTGCACAGAGCACTAGAACTTGGGGAAACTGAGGCTCACAGAAGTCCCTTAACGGGGATCACAGGGCAAGGAAGGGATGAGGCAGGAGCGGGGACCCTGCCCTGCGAGACTCCAAAGCCCAGGTTTAGGGGTCCTTCCTCCTTGCCTCCCTTCCACTCAGAAGTAGCGATGGTGGCTATTCACGCACAGCCCTGTGCCTTGTGGGATCCAGCAGGAACCTGC
The DNA here is from genome assembly GCF_006542625.1 of Nomascus leucogenys. Lineage (NCBI taxonomy): Eukaryota > Metazoa > Chordata > Mammalia > Primates > Hylobatidae > Nomascus > Nomascus leucogenys. The sequence continues at coordinate 84,793,927 of NC_044397.1, forward strand.
CCCGGGATGCAGAGGGGGCACCAGAGGGACAGTGAGGGGCAAAGGACAAGGTGGGATCCAGCCCCGAGCCCTTCCTCACCGCAGGGCCCGGCTCAGCTTGTCGTAATTCATGTGGGGCTTGCATTTGCGAATACCCCACAGCCGGGCCACCTCATCGGGGTCTTTGATGACGAATTCCCCGTAGTCCCCCTGCCAGGCGATGACGCCCTGGTACTCTTCCTTCTGCAGCAGCTCCAGGATAAAGTGCCACAGCTGGATCTGCCTTGAGCCAGGGGATGACTCTGGCTTGTAGGCCCAATCCGGGAAGGCAAACCCTGGGGATGGGAGGCAGGGAGTGGGCTGGGGTCAGGATGCCATGTCCAGGGCTCTGGGTCTTACTGGACTCAGTAACCTGGGAGGCATCTAGTTCTCCTCCAACCTCAGGCATCTTTAGGGACCTGGTTCCCACTCTCCAAACCTCCTCCCCTGGTGTCTGGTCCCCAAATTATCCAAATAAGGGCAAGAACCCAGTCATCCAGGGACTGTGGGTTGGTACCAGTCTGATCCCCTACCTTGGCATAGCTCCCCCAGGCTCAGCATTCAGAGGTGGAGTTGGGAGGGACTGGCTTCCTGCACCCATGACAGTGAGGAGGAATGGGAGGGAGGGGCACCCGCCTCCAATAGCGTTAGTCCTCTCACTGCCCCCAGCTAGCCAGGAGGTCTCTGGTCTCTTGTACCCTGCAGTGCCCCCAGCTCTTGCTGTCTCTGTTCCCCATTCCCTGTCCCCTGCTCCACCTTTCGACATTCCCCAGAGTCCCCCACTGACCCATCCTGGCATATCCAGGCTGGGGCTCTGTGTATGTCTACCTGCCTGTGTATTTGTACCTTTCCCGTCCCTGTGTCCCCTCCACCCCATATCCATGCCCATGTCCATCCAAGAGCAGTCCAGAACAGGGTGTGTGTGTGTGCGCGTGGACACACACATGCCCACGGAAGACATGTCACACAGACATCAGTTCACTTGCCTGAGACACACAGCCACACTGGGACACAGGGACACCGGAGTGCCACACTCATGCTGGGGGCCACCAAGGCTGACATGGCAGACACAGGCTGCACAAGACTCAAGGTCACGTCATCTCAACAACCCCACAGTGCACACCCATCACAACACACAATTACACATCTCAAGACTAGGACTTACTAACAACACAAATGCATGACAAGACACACACAGGACCCCAAATGCCCAAAGAACACACTGTACGATGGAGATGGTGAACACAGCACCAAGATATCCATGTCCCCAGACACACAGGGTGGCAGCATGTCAGTAGAGCAACTACCCAAACCCGCACACAGAGGCACCCACTTGTCAGCACTGACACCCCCGACTCACTCAGCATCACGTCTCGCATGCAGAGGGGGTACTCCACTGTCCACATACCCCCAGGAGCTGGGCACCCTGAAATCTCACCTCCCATGCAGAAGGCCCCAAGCCCTGGGTCCAATTTCTGTGTTCACTCCTATGCCATATCCTCTGTCCCCTTCCCCCTCCTCAGAGACCCCAGACCCAGGCATGAAAATAGAAGGCAGAGTGAGTCCATAAAAAGCTGGCAGCAGTGCGGGAGAGAGGAGACTCCTGTGCGCCTGGGCAGGGGAGACCAGCATCGCCGTGTCCACTTGCTGTGTGATTACGGGCAGGCCCTTACGCTCTCTGGTTTAGAACTTCAGAGGTGGAAGGCAAGGGGGTGCAGGGTCCCACCCAGGCTGCCTGGTATAGAAAAGTGGGTGCTTGTGCCTCCCGGCCTGAAGGCCGGGGAGCTCCAGGCAGTCTCCTTGAGGGAGAATTTGTATCTCAATTCATTTTGGGCTCTTTCTCACCTCCCATGACAGGGCTGGATCCAGACGCCAGCTCTGACCTATTCCACACCCAGAACACATCCTACTGGGGAGGCAACTGTATCACAGACACACCCACAGGACCCCAAGGTGACAGTGGGACACCCAGCCTCGATACTCCATCTGTCCTCGAATGCACACCCTCATATATGTCGTACCTATGAGGCACAGGCACAGCTAGAGAGAGGACCCCCAAACTCAGTAGGCAGACACACACACGTGATAGAAAAACCCCCAGAATTCACTCATGTGCACATGGACCCTACGCTGAAAACCAGACACAGCCCCCAACACAGAGGCCCAGGGATGCATCCCCCCCACAGCCCCAAATGCACCAAGACATCCATTCGGAACGCCATACACCACGAGACAGACCACAAGAAACAGGCAAAGGCTCCTCACCCCACTCAGGCAGAGGCACAGTCGGCGAGCCGGCAGACACCCCCATCCCAAAATGCAGACACGCCTAGCCCAGAGACACTCAAGTAGCCTCAGATGTGCACGTACAAGCAAATACACAAGCTCACACAAAGACAGGCTGTGCAGACACATTCTTCCAGTGTGACCCCTTCTAGAAACACTGAAGTGTGACACAGGGACACACTCTGAAATGAGACCCCAAATAACCAAGGACAGAGTCTCTGTCTCTGTCTCTCTCTCACACACACACACCCACACCCCTCCCGCTGCACATCAGCATGGGGTCTGACCAGCTTCACCGTCCACCACCCCCAGTTCCAAGCCTCCACTCTGAGCAAGCTGTCCTCTCTCCTGGGTCTCGGTCTGGCCGGGTTGTGCCTGCACGTCCCCCTGACTGGGCAGTGCCGTCTGTCTATCTGTCCATCCATGCCTGGCCTAGTGCCCCCTGCAGCCCAGTCCCTGCTCTTTCCCCACAGGTCCTGCACGGGAGCAGGCTGAGACGTGCGCGGCAGGGATGCCTGGGCCTCGGGCCCCTCTGTCCTCACCCCTCACTCACCTCCGTACCCTTCCAGAAGACCCACATATCCCAGCAGGCAGGGGGCAGGGGAATCTGGCTGCGAAGTTTTTAGCCAAGTTTCTCAGAAGCGGTTTGATTTGGGGCACTCTGACCAAGACTGAGAGAGAAGGACCCACGGACTAGAGTGAGACACGTGGAGACACGGAGAGAAGGGGGATGCGGCTCACTGGGGAGGCCTGAAGGGTGAGGGAAGGGGTGGGGGAGGTCCGGGCCAGTTACCGGGGGTCCAGAGAGCCGGCAGAGCGGGCGGGGCGAAGAGAAGGTCGGAGACGCAGCTACAGTCCATGGCGGAGCCGGCCCTGCAGAGGCCGGGAGGGACACACGGGGACGGGGTGGGCAGGAGAGACAGACACAGGTCAGCCAGCGGGGCGCTGCCCGGGGCCTTCCCCTCTCCCAGGTCCCCACCCCAGCCTGACACCCTCTCCCCGCAATCCCTCCTGCCCACTCCCTCCCGCAGGCACCGCTCTGTCCTCAGCCGCTGCCGGCCCGAGACCCCGTTCCTTCCCTCCCAGCCTCTCCTCCCGCAGCCTCCTCCTCACTCGGTGCCTCCATCACTAACTACGCCGCTCCCAGCCTCCCTCCCCACTCCCCGCCACTCGCTCACGCTCTCACACTCGCTGGCTCTCACACCCGCCCGCCCGCCGCTCGCGCCCCGCACCGTCTCTGCTGCCGTCTCCCGTCCCCGCTCTCCCGCCTGACCTCCCGGGTCGGTCGGTCCCTGCGTCTCTGAGTCTCCCTCTGTCTCTCTCTCTGGCTGCCCCAGATTTATCTTGTTCTATAACTTGCCCCCACGCCCACCCCACCCGGACAACCCCCAGGCGGGCTTTTCCAGCCCAGGCGCAGCCCTGACCCGCAGCGGCCCAGGAGGGGCTGCAGGGGTGCAGGCCCAGCACCCCCTCCTCCAGTCCTCTGTCCCACAGGGCAGCCCCCAGCGCCCTGCAAGAGGCGTCCACAGACCCCAGACCTGCTGCTCACCCTGAAGACCCCTGCCACCTGGATCTGCCTCCCTCCTCAGACACCCCTTCCCCTCACATCTGCCTCCCCTGTCAGACCCCCTCCCTCAGACACTCCCTCTCCTTAGATATCTTACGCCCCTAAGATACTCCATCCCCTCCTCACTCCAGTCTCCCCGCACCTTTCCCCCTCTTACGGCGCCTCCCCTCCACACACACACCCTTGGAATCCACTCCCTCTCACACCCCTCCGCAGACACACGCTGCCCTGGCGCTCCTCCCCTCAGGCACTTCAGCCCCTCACTGCCACCCTCAGACCCCACCTCTAGAGCATCTTCTTCCTGGAGCCCCCCCAGATGCTCTCAAAAACCCACTCCTCTTAGACACCCTGATACTCCGCACTGCTCCCGTGTGCCCCCCACCCCGCCCCGCCAGAAACCCCTCAGACCCTGGTAGCCCACACTGTGTTCCCCTGTGAGCCCCGCCTACCCCCTGGACACTGGACAAGACTTTTCAGACACCCTATGTCCCCTCAGACTCGCCCGGTCTCCCCACAGAGGCCCCAACCCCAAATGCCCCCACCTCCCATCTGCCTCCTGGAGCCTCCCCTGTCCCAGGCCCCCTCTGTTCCCACACCTGTCTCTCCATCTTTCTCCATCTGCCCCATCTCGGTATCTCTCCCTCTCCATCTCTGTCTCTCCCCGTCACTTGGTCTCTTCTCCCTTCCGTCTCCCCCCACCATCTCCCTTCCATTTCTGTCTCTCTCCTCCACCAAGGGGGTCTCTCTCCCCACCTCACTGCCCTCTCCCTCTCTCTCCATCTCCTCCTCCACCCCTCAGTCTCTTTCCTGTTTCTCCATCTCCCACCCCTGCTTCTTTTCCGTCTGTCTCTCCATCTTCCCAGTGTGTCCATCTCTGTCTCCCTATGACTTTCTCCCCATCTCTGCTATCCGTCTTTCCTTCCCTTTCCACCATCTCTGTCTCTCCCTCCCTTTCCACCATCTCTGTCTCTGTCTATCCCTCCCCTTCCACCATCTCTGTCTCTCCCTCCCTTTCCACCATCTCTGTCTCTCCCTCCCTTTCCACCGTCTCTGTCTCTCTCTCCCTTTCCACCATCTCTGTCTCTCCCTCCCCCTCTACCATCTCTGTCTCTGTCCCTCCCTTTCCACCATCTCTGTCTCTGTCTCTGTCCCTCCCTCCCCTTCCACTCTCTCTGTCTCTGTCTCTCCCTCCCCCTCCACCATGTCTGTCTCTGTCTCTCCCTCCCCTTCCACTATCTCTGTCTCTGTCTCTCCCTCCCCCTCCACCATCTCTGTTGCTTCTGTCTCTGCCCCCACCCTTTCCCTGTCCCGCCTCTCTCCAGCAGCCCCGCTCCCCCACACCTCTCCCCCACCCATCACTCTCCCACCTCCCGCTTTCTCTGCCTCTCAGGGTCCCCCTCCTTCCTCCCCCCGCCCCCACCCCCTATTGGCCCCTCTCATTTCCGTGTTGGTTTTGATTTCTCTTCCCGACGCTTTCAACTCCCCGCCGCCTCCTCCGGACACGTTATAACGAGGAGCCGTGGGATCGGCGCTCCGGGCCCTTCTCCCACACTCCCCCCGCCATGTCTCACACTGGTCTCTGCCATCTCGCGGTCTCTGTGGCCACTTCTCCTCGTCTCTGTGCCCAGCCTTGGTCCTGTGTCAGGCCCCGCGGGGACCTGGACCCCTTGCCCTTGCCCATCGCCTCTGCCACCCTATCTCGATCCGTCTGTCTCTCCCGTCTCTGGGTCTCCACGCCTCCCTGTCTCTTGGTTCCCACGTCGTCTCCACTTCTGTGTCCCCATGTCTCTGTGTCCCCACGTCTCTGGGTCTCCGCATGGCTCTGTTTTGATGTCTGGGGTCTCCACACCCCTGTCTCTGTCTCCACGTCTCCATATCTCCTCCTTCTCAAGTCCCTGTCCTGTCCCCATGTCCCCCATCTCTGTCTCATCTGTCTCTGTCCCATGTCCCCCATCTCTGTCTCATCTGTCTCTGTCTCCATGCCCCATCTCCCTGTCTCTGTGTCTCTGTCTCCATGTCTCCATCTCCATGTCTCTGTCTCTGTTTCTGTCCCGGTGTCTGTCTCTTGGGGTCCCTTTGATCTCACCCTGCCCCTGGCGCCCCCCTGGCCCCATTGATCGCTGATCGACTGATGGAGGGAGCGCGGCCTGCGGGGCCTGGGGCTGCAGGGCCGAACAGGGCCTGGCAGGACAGCCGGACAGATGGACAAACGGCTCCAGCCCCAGTGGCTGTGGAGGGGGAGTAGCCACAACCCCCCGCCCCTCCCCGCCGGCCGGCGTGGTGCGGATGGGGACTCCAGGCAAGCTTTAATTTTTAATTTTATTTTGCTTCCTCCACCCCCCCTCCGCCCCCCATCTCTACCGCCCGCAGCCATGGCACCGAATGTGTGTGCGCATGTGAGCGAAGCGGTGTGCAGAGGCGCTGGGCAGGCGAAGGCCCTCCTCCCTTCTCTCCCTGCCAAGCACAACCGCACAGACCCACACACCAACCCAGGCACGCACACCACCACGTCCCACACAGCACACATCGCACAGATGCACACACCAGCACAGCCACACACACACCATCACACACCACACACTGCATGAGCCCGCGTCAACAAAGTCACACACGGCACCACGTCCCACACATCACAGACACACACCAACAAAGCAATGCATACCACTGCTGCCACACACAACCCACATCACACAGATGCACGTGTCAGTAAAGTCACACACCAACGCTGTCACACAGTCACACACACACATCAGCATAGTCACAGACGCACAGAAACAGACACACAATTTTACGCAAATACACACACCAATTCAATTTCACACAGAAACGACACACAATCACAAATCCTAGACACACTGTGTAGACACATAATCACACACTGAGGCTCGCAATCAAATACAGAAACCCAGATTCCCAAGCACACAGCACACACTGAGACAACAGCACACAGAAACAGACACAGTCACACAACCAAGCACCACCGAGCCTCGAGTGCATACATATGCACTTGGTCACTCATGGAGCCGTAGAGATAAACACACCAGCACCAACCCAGACAGCCAACACACACGGCCACACACACACCCATTCGCAGACACAGTCACAATCACACACACACACCAAGATCACGGACCCATAGGACCCACACAGCGGCCCCTGCAGAGGTACACACAAACACACCCAGACACACTGGGTAGGGGTGGGCACTCGGAGATGACCCCAACCCAAGGCCCCTGCCACTCCTGCTCCCACCATCCCCATCTGTCTGCCTGTCCCTCCGTCTGTGAACTTCCTGAGTGTGTCTCTGCATAGGTGCGTGTGTGTGTGTGTGCGCACATATGTGACACGTGCCCTTGTCTCAGACCTGCTTCTGTGACTGTCTCTTGAGACACAGGTCTCTTGGTCTCTCTCAGCCCCTTCGGGTGTCGGTGCGTCTTTCTGTCTGTCTCTGTCACTGAGGGTCTTTGCTGCTCATATTGGCCTGCCTGTCTTTCTAAATATCTCCATCTCTGAGTGTGTCTGTTTCCCCCATCTCTCTCTCTGGGTGTCTCTCTCTGTCTCTGTCCCTCTCTGTCTCCGGGCTCTCTGTCATCTCTCTCTGCCTCTGTCTCCTAACACCCCATCACCCCGCCCCCCCTCCCGGGGCTGGGGTTTAACCAGTTGTTTTGATTTCTCTAAGCTGCGCCAGCGGCCTCGGGAGCCGCCTCGGGCCTCGCACCCCGCCACCAGCCCCTTCATCCCTCACCCAGGCCCCCCCATCCCCACCTCCCCTTAACACAATCTGCACAAGTGGAATGAAAATTGATTTTTTTTTTAAATTTCATATCTTCTCCGGGGCTCTGTCTAAAGAGGAGAGAGACGCGGCCCAAGACCCTTCTCCCACCGCCGCCCCCGCATGCACACGCTGTGCCCCAAAGCACACGCGCGCATGCACACACACACCCCGACTGCACCCACCCATGGCCACACGTTCAGGCACAATCTGGGGACATATCCCTCCTTACGCCACACGCCCATGTAGGACACATCTGTGCACACAGTAGAGACCCACAGTGACGCCCACTAGTAGGCACACACACACACCATGCACAGCCCCAGCCATGGGCCAGCTGCCAGCCCCACCCATCTGTCGCCACACAAACGAGCCCCCAACACCCTGTCCCATCTAGGTGCACGAAGCCGGCTCCCTGTGGTCACACACTGTGTATGTGCTCACACACCTGTCCGTCCAGACTACGGCCACGTCCATGTGTACACAGGGCAGGCTCAGGGGACGGCCCTCGACAGGCACCAGCAGACCCTGTGCCTGACTTGGAGAGGAGAGGGTTCAGGGGTGATGTGGGGTTTCCTGCATGGGCGTGCCCCCCCTCATCCCGGACGCCACCCCCATTCCCACACTGCCCACATGAAATGCTCTGGCCTGACCCTGGTTGGGGGTGCCTTTGTGCCTGGGGTGTACACATACCCCACACGTATACACCACACATATACCACACATACCACATACGCACACCACAAACACACCATACATACACACCCCCACCACACACACACCTAGCCCCACACACCACATACACACACACAGTACACACCATATACACCATATCACACACACCACGCACACCACACATACACCACATACACCATATCACACACACCACACACATCACATCACACACACACATAAATACACCACACACGCACCACACACACCACATACACCACACACGCTACACTACCCATCAGACACACCACACACTGCATACACACCACACACACACACCACATCACTCTCACATACACCACACACGCTACGCTACCCATCAGACACACCACACACTGCATATCCACCACACACACCACATACACTACCCATTACACACACACACAACACACACATCATACACACCACATACACTAACCATACACACCACATGCACACCACACACCACACACACACACCATACACACACACTGCATACGCACCACACACATCACATACACACCATACCACAGACACTATACATCACACCACATACACAACACTTCATACACACACCCACACACATTACACACCACATGCCACACACAACACACATACCACACACCACACTTACACACCACTCGCAGCTTACTACTTCTCTCAGTACCACACCTTGTAATCTCCACAGGGACACACACAAAATCACAGTCACCCTTAACACACAGACCCACAGAAAACACACAGAAGCACACAGGGTGACACCAGAAACACAGCTTCACACACAGACTTTGGCACAAGTTCACACAAGTTGCACACACATGCGCCATCCAACAGCCACACATAAACATGCAACCACACAAACATACACAATCAAACATACACAAGCAGTCATCAGTGCTCTTTAGGGCTGGACACACAATATCCCTCACTCAATTGTTATGAACCAACACTCAAACTGGTACAATCAGCTCCTACAAATTACCATGCACGTGCGTGCGCACGCACACACACACACACACACACACACACGTCCACATCTGAACCCAGACTCAGACACAAGCCCACAAGCTCAGAGACACAACAGCAACCCCTGAACACCAACACAGTGCCACACAAATACACAGCTGGTCTGTGACACACAAGATTTTGGGGGCTCTTCCTCAGCTGTGTCCCTCACACCCACACTGACCAGCCCAGCTGCCGGGGTCCTCTCAGGGTCGCACTCACTCGTCCTTCTACCCTGTTTCCCTGGGACTGAGCCTCCTCATCTTGCCCTCAGAGATAAGAGCTGCCCCAGGTCCCTGAGGCCCACCCTACACAGCCACACCATGTGAAAACACCAGACACGGCACAACTCCAGAGCTTTGGACGGTCGCACCAGACGCAGCTGAGCACCACACACGTCACACAGACATGACACGCTCACAGACATGACACACTCACAGACATGACACGCTCACAGACATGACGCGCTCACAGACATGACGTGCTCACAGACGTGACACACTCACAGACGTGACACGCTCACAGACATGACACGCTCACAGACATGACACGCCCAGATGTGACGCACTCACAGACATGACGCACTCACAGACATGCGCTCACAGACATGACACACCTGGATGTGACGCACTCAGACGTGACGTGCTCACAGATGTGATGCACAGACACAACACGCTCACAGACATGACACGCCCAGATGTGACGCACTCACAGACATGACACACCCAGACGCGACGCACTCACAGACATGACACGCCCAGACATGACGCACTCACAGACATGACACGTCCAGACATGACGCACTCACAGACATGACACGTCCAGCCAGACGTGACGCACTCACAGACATGACATGCTCACAGACATGATGCACTCACAGGACATGCCCAGATGTGATGCACTCACAGATGTGACACGCTCAGAATGACACGCTCACAGACATGACACACCTGGATGTGACGCGCTCAGATGTGACACACAGACATGACACGCTCACAGACATGACACACTCACAGACATGATGCACTCACAGACAGGACACACCCAGATGTTACGCACTCACAGACGTGACGCGCTCACAGACAGGACATGTGTGGCTCCACTCAGCACCCATACTTAGTCACCTGTGCCCAGGAACACGCATGTCTAACAGGTCACATTCACAGACACTGTGACACAAGTCACACAGTCATGTGCACGTGCGCACACACACGCACGGTCTTCTGCCTCGACTGCACTGTGCAGGACACACACAGGGACAGAATGGCAGACAGACAGGGCACTGGCTTCCCAGGCTGGGGAAGGTGTGTCTGCTACCCTCGCTTGAGAGGTGGGGAGGCTCCAGGCCAGAGACAGAGAGGCCTGCGGGTGAGGGCAGGGGTGGAGACCCACATTCCTCTCCCTCTGTCTCTCCCTCTCTGTCTCTGTCTCTGCCTCGGGCCCTGTGTGTCTCTGCATCTCTGTCTCTCTCCCTGAGTCTCAGTTTCTGCACGATGTCCCTGGGGCTGCGGACAGCGCTCCGAATGGTGTCAGTTGAGGGGTGGCGAGGGAGCGTCCCCCGGGAGGTGGGAGCCGCAGTGCCACGCACCCCGCCTACCAAACAGCTCTGGGGGAGGGGAGAGGGAGGGCGGAGGCGCCACCTCGAGGCGGAGGGCGATCTGGCTGCTCCCCGACCTCACTCGTGGACCCCGCCTCCCCTCAGAGACCCAGAGAGATGGAGGAGCTGGAGGCTGAGGTCGGGGACACAGACAAGGGGAGACATGCAGGGAGGAAGAGAGACCGAGGGGGTGGAGAACTGGAGAACTGAGAGGAAACAGGAGTGAGACACAGAGGGAGATGGAGGGGGATAGGCGAGGACCCCACGGGGGAAGGCACAGAGGCAGAAAGAGACACAGAGGACAAGGATGGGTCCCACAGAAACAGGAAGCGGACTGGTAGCCACATGCACACGCAGAGAGAAGACAGAGACAGAGATAGAGAGACAGGCGGGGGGAGATCCGAGGTGGGGAAACATGGCAGAAGGAGTGAACCAGAGAGGCTGAGACAAAGTAGATTAGAAAGCTGTAGGTCACGGGAGAGCGAGGGCCGCACTGGAGACCCTGGGTTGGGAGGAAGGAGAGGAGGGGGCAGAGATGCGGAAAATTGAGGGATTAGGGCAGAGGCAGGAGAGGGATGCAGGCAAGCCCGGCCCTGGAGGTGGGAGCGGAAGGCTCAGGTGTGGGCCCGGTGGCGGGCAGATCTAAGGTGTGGATTCCTCGTCCTCCGCCCCACCCCGCCCTTCTTCGGTCCTAGGAGGTTGGTGTCCCCTGGGAGTCTGACCCACCCCAACTTCAAAGCCCACCCTACCCCTCCTCCTCCTCACCTCCACCAGGCCCCACCCCACCCAGACCCCAGCTCCATCCTCTACCTCTCCTCCTGGTCCTCATCCCCAACTCCCGCCCCTTCCCCACCTTTGCCTTCATTCTACCTCCACCCCCAGCCTCACTCCACACTGGGCCCCACCCCTCTATCAGAGTGACAGACAGTAGGGAAATGACTGTTATTTGGTGATGCTGGAGGGGTGGGGGCAGCGAGCTGAAGCGGGGTGTGGTGTACACCAGAACCAGCTACTCAGGGAGCCCAGAGACCCAGAGTCCTTCTAGACGGCAACCACCAAGAGCCAGGGCTCAGGCATCCCGACAGAGCCCCGGGGCTTGGCACCAAGAGCGTACTGAGGAAATGACGTTGAGGTGGAATCCAGATTAAATTGTGCTCAGCAGGGAATCAGAGAGACAGAGATAGCAGATCAAAGGGACAGAAAGCAGGAGATCAAGGGACAGAAATGAGGAGGGCAAAGAGACAGGGTCAGAGGGCTGGGGAAATAGGGATGGAGCCGAGAGCTAGAGGGGCAGATGGATGGGACTGAGAAGTGGGAGCAGACAGGGACAGGGAATCAGATGACAAGGAACTGAGGACAAAAATGGGGAGAAGTGGGTGATCCAGGGTCAGAGAAAAGGAGGAACACAGAAATGGGGTCAAAGATCCAGGAGGGCAAACATGACGGGCAGAGAACTGGGAACCGGAGAGAGACTCCGAGGGACGAGGGACTGGAGGCAGTGGGGCAGGCCTGAGGGCTAGGGCGAGGGGCGGGGCCTGGGCAGGCTGAGGCTGGAGCTGGGTGCCGGGCCACCAGGGATCCCACAAGGGCCGGGGTCCAGCCGGGCTGGGGGGGCACTCAGGGCTCCAGGGGCATCAGGCGCGGTGCTAATTCAGCGCCATCGATCAGACGGGATGAGAGCAATAAATTATTGTGACAAGATGCAATCCTGGCCCGCGCACTGCCGCCGAGGCGGATCGATCCCTGTCCCCAGCCCCACACCGGGTCCCATGCCCAGGCCTGGGCTGGCTGGCAGGGATGCCTCTGCCCATCTCTCCCTCCATTCTCCACCCTGCACACACTCACTCCCACTGACAGCCAGGTGAAGGGAATGTGAGGGGCAGCCTAGGGAAGCGGCGGGAGGGGGCTGGGGGAACCCACAGAGGGAAGTTCAGCGCCCCCTCTGACCCAGGCCTTTTGCTTCCCTCAGCACCCCATCCTCACCACCACCTGTGAGGTAGGAACTGCCATGATGGATGCCCATTTCACAGATGTGGAAACTGAGGTTCTGACAGGAAAAGTAACTTGGCCAAAGTCCCACACGGGTGAGGTGAGCCTGGACTTGAATGCAGGTCAGTATGACTCCAGGCCCCCAATATTTGTACTGTCAGAGGACAGAGCAAGGGCCAGAGACAGAAAAGGAGGAAAGAGATGAGACAAGGAGACAGATACAGAGTCCAGGATATGGAGAAACTGATAGAGAGTCAGAGAGCTGTAAAGACCCTGTATGGAGAGAAACAGACACAAAGACAACCAGAGAAATACAGAGAACAAAGAGAGACTGGGAGACAGACAGACAGAGACAAAAAGACAGGGCGGGACAGAGGAGTGGAGAGGCCAGAAACCAAGAGAGACAGAGAGACTCAGAATCAGACAGGCAGACATGGACAGGGACAAGGAGATAGGGGCAGGTGGTGGCAAAGGTGGAAATGGAGAAAGGAAATGAAAGTGAGGGTGGGAGGAAAGGAAAGGCCAGCATGCAGGGAGGGGTGGTGTGGGAGGCAGGGGTGTGCTGGGAGGGGGCTGTGCTGGGGGGGTGTCTGGGGAGGCAGGGGTGTGCTGGGAGGGGGCTGTGCTGGAGGGGTGTCTGGGGAGGTGGGGGTGTGTGGGAGGGGGCTGTGCTGGGGGTGTGTCTGGGGAGGTGGCGGTGCCCTGGGAGGGGGCTGTGCTGGCCCCAAACAGCTTGTGGGGGAGGTGGGGGTGAGCATGTGGAATGACAGCCTTAGCCCCAGGAGTCAATGGAGGGTGAGAAAGTGAGCCTGGAGTGTAGGGGAGGTGGGGTTGGGAGGTAATGGAGAAGCAAGTGTCACCAAAGTCCCTAGGTGGATAGGTGTGTCTGTGGAGGGAGGAGGTCACCTGAGGGGCAGATGGGGGAGGCAAGGACACCTGAATGGCTAGGAGGGCAGTCTCTGAAGTCAGACAGCCTTGATTTGACTCAAATCTCTAACATCTACCTGTTTCTGGGACCTCAAAGAAACTCTCTGGACTCAGTTTCCTTCTCTGTAAAATGGGGACAAGAGGCAAGTGCCTGACTCATGAGGGTCCTGTGAGGACAAATGAGACAATGGGTGTGAAGAATTTAGTGTCTGTCACAGAGATGGATGGTGGCCTTAGTAATCGGGAGCTGCCGTCACCATCACCCTCACCCTCATTCTCATTCTTGTCGTCGCCATCAGTATATATGGGGAGGGCAGGTGTTATGTGGTAGAACAGGTGGGGCACACATTACAAGCACCTGCTACTCAGAGAGCGATACCTGGACCAGGTGTTTCTGATGCACACTGAAGTCAGAGAACCTCGGATTTAAGATGCTGTGCAGTGCGGGGAGCAGGTGTGGGGGTGGCTGGGAACAGGTGACACGTGTCTAACACATGCTACAGGTGTTATGCATGCGGAGGAAGGCGCTCCTCGAGGAGACAGCTGGTCAGAGACATGTGCTAGGAAAGGGGACCGGTGTTTCTGGAGAGAAGCAGGTTGGAGACAGGTGTGAGAGATCTGAAGGTTTCTTCCTAAAGGTGTGGGGGTGACAGGCTGCAGGGACAGGTAGGGAAAGTGAACATAGCAGAGAATGGGGCAGAGGTGTGCAGTGGGTTCACAATGCTTGCAAAAGGTGCAAAGGGACTCCGGTCACATGGATGTTTGTGGGGAGGAAAAGGAGAGAGGTGGCTGGAGTGTGGGGAACCAGGTGCATGTCTGTGGGACAGGGCTGTTTCCAGGAGAAGGTGTCCCCTAGATGCAGCTGAAGAGATGTGAAGCAAAGAGAGATTAAGTGGGGGTATGCGTAGGGGGTGTTGAAGCCTTGGTACTTGTTTGCTGAGGAAATGATTGAATGTGTTACCAGGGCAGAGGATTCTCCGGGATAAACAGGTGAGGAACGGCAGGTGTAGGGGGTTACTTGTGTGACCTCGTGCAGCAAAAGAGAGAGAGAAACATGGGAAATTAGGTATATGTGAAAGAAGAGAGGTGGATAGAGAGTACCTGAGGGACAGGTGTGGGAAAACAGGTATACAGGTGACACAGATACCTGTGGCCAAGGACAGACTCCTGCCCCAAACGTGTGTGTGTAAAGTAATGTTGTGTAAAGTGAGAGACAGTGAGAGACCAGGAGAGGCAAAGACAGTGCAAGAAGGAGTGAGACACAGGTGAGCAAGTGTGCAGGTGGGACAGGGAAACTCTGAGGGGACAAGGGCTTGGAGGAAGGCATGATGGCAGGGAAGGCCATGAGGAGGGTACCAGTGTGTGGGTTGGTGATCAGGTGGTGCTTGGGGTTAGGAAACAGGTGGGGAAGGTGCTTCTGTTGTCTGTGATGAGTAACCCGAAATGACAAGTAGGAAAGACAGGCACGGGAGAATCCTCGGAAGTCAGTGTACCTTGGAAGTCAGGTACAGGTAGAGAGGGGTGTGAGCGGCAGGTGTGCTCTTAGGTGACCTGTGTGTGGCCAGCTCTTCTGGAGGGGCAGGTGTTGGGGTGGTTAAGGAGGTGCAACACTATCACAGAGGCGGATGGGTGAGGGCCAGGAGGCTGGGGACTGGCGGGGGCAGGCCTTACCTGAGGGGACAGGTTAGCAGGTTGCACGTGTGAGTGCTTGTGTGCAAAGGAAGGAATGTGTGTGTGAGTGTGTGCACGTGTGGTGCTGCTTGAGAGGAGGAAGAGGTGAAGAAATATGAATGTGTGACGAACAGGTGAGTTTGGAGCTTTAGGGGACAGGTGGGATGGCTCATGGACAGGTAGGAAGGGGCCAGTGTGGCATGAAATAAGATAAAATGCAGGGATTCCAGTGGAAGGGGCAGATTTTAGAGAACAGGTGTTACCTGGAGGGGCAGGTAAGAGGGGACATATGCTCCCTGAGAGATCAGACATCTTAAGGGCAGGTGTGAGGGGGACGAGTGTTACCTGAAGGTGCAGGTGAGAGGAAATAGGTGTTACCTCCAGGGCAGATGAAGGGAACAGGTATGGAGGACAGGTGTTGTGTGCAGGCAGGTATGAGGAGATAGATGTTACCTGGAAGTCCAGATTTGGGGAGTTGAAGGGGGAACATGGATGTGACAGGTGCATTGATAGGTGTGAGTGAAAGGTTAGTTACCTGAGGCCACAGGTGGGTACAGTGTGACTCTGCCAGATGGTCTGCCGCCTCGATTTCTTTCGCTCCCCTGTCCTCCCCTCCCTGGGGAGCAAGTTCTGGCTCTCGGGTCCCTCCCATGGCTCTGGCCCTGGGCGGGGCACAGAGTTAGCCCAGCTGCCGGCCTGCCGGGCAGCCAGGGCTCCTGAGGCTGCTTGGCGATGCGGAGCGCGTCTGGGCCTCGGCGGGCCGGCCGGGCGGAGGGAGCGGGCGGGGGGGCCGTTTAGCCGTGATAGATCCGCGCGCCGCTTGTCTCTTAATCTCCGGAGCGACCGATCGATTCGCTATTTCCCTTTGTTGCCAGAAAATTCGATCCTGGGCCTGGAATTAGGTCCCCGGCTTAATCTGAGCGGAAACCAGCGAGGGGGAGACAGAGACAGAGATGCTGGGAGAGACAGAGACGGAGAGACAGTAAGAGACAGAGAGAGGCAGAGAGAGATAGAAAGACAGAGATGTTGAGAGAGGAAGAGACACAGGGAAAGATAAGCACAGAGATTTAGAGAGAGTCTAAGAGTTGGACCCAAAAAGGAAGAGAGAGATGCTGCGAGAGACAGAGATAGAGAGACAGATCCTGGGAGAGTTAGGGGTGGACACAGAGATGCTGTGAGAGACAGAGACAGAGAGACAGTGAGGAGAGACCCAGCCAGGGGAGAGATAACAGAAGTAGCCCAGCAGGGCCCTGCGACAGTGGTGGAATGATAGATAGAAAGGGTGTCCCAGAGAGCCCCGGCCCCACGAAGGTCAGGGCCAGGCCTGTACTCCATGCCCCGAAGTGTGCAGACCCCAGAATTGGCCCAAATGTCCTTCCCACAGACCCTGTGACCCCTCATACCAAATATAAGACCCCAGATATCCAGATCCAAATTAGCAGACCCTTAGCTTTGAACTCCAACTCCAAATCCAGACTTCTGGCCCCCTCAAGTTCAAACTCCTATGCTGACCCCCAGTCCCAGATATCCACACCCCCAGTCCTGACTCCCAGCCCCAGTCAGCTCCCAACCTCAGATATCTAGATCTTCCGCCCCAAGTTTCCAGTCTCTTGGCTTTGAGCCCCTAGGTCCCAAATATTCAAGCCCTCAGCCCTGACCTCTAAACCCCACTCAGAATCTAGCCCCAAATATCCAGACTCCTCAGCCCCAAACATCCAAATCCACCTTCAGGTCGGCCACCAATCCCCGTTCCCAGATTTTTCAGTCCAGTCTCTTGCAGACCCCATCTCCGTGGCTCTCACTCGCTCTCCCTCCCCGCCCCCAAATCTCGCACCCCTGTCCCGAGGCCGCACCTCTAGCGCTACCCACCTCCCACCTTCCCAGAGTTGGGCGCTGCCCCACCTGCCCCCTACAGCCGGGGCGGATGACCCCATCCGCCTACCCCTCCACGGGCTCGGAGGCCCAGCTTCTCAGGCCTCCCGGGACCACCCCCGCGCCCGCCCCCTCCTCGGGCGGGAATCCCCGCCCCCTCCCCGCCCCTGCGCCGTCCCGCGGCGCTCACTCACTTTCTGGGCTTTGCGCATCCGCTCCGGTCCGGGGAGAAGTGTTTAAAGTTCGGATCCCGCAGCCATGGCCCCCGCGGCGTCCTGGGGAGGGGGCACCGGGGCGAGGGGCGGGGTGGGGGGAGATGCCCGGAGCCCCAGGAAGGCAGAGACCCAGAGGACGAGGAGAGGGAGTCTCTGAGACGCCGGGACAGGAGAGACTCAGAGACGGAGAGACAGCCAGGGAGACAGAGACGGGGAGACGAGCAGAGACGGGGAGATGCAGAGAGGGAGGGAGACAGCGAGATAGAGGCGCAAAGAGAGCAGAGACGCGGAGAGCTGAGGACGGAGCCCCGGGCGGGAGCTCAGCGCAGCGAGCGCGGGCTGGCGCGCGCCCGGACAGCCTGGCCGGCTGGGGGCGCGGAGCGGCCCTGCCTCCTGCGCCTTCTCCTCTTCCTCCTCTTCCTCCTGCTCCTCCTCCTCCTCGTTCTCCTCCTCCTCCCTCCACTCCTCTGCGCGCCGCGCGCCTCCCGCCCTCGCGGCCGCCCGGCTGGGCTCGACTCGCAGATATATGGAGGCGGCGGCGGCGGCGCGGGGGAGGGGGCGGGGGCGCGATCGATGGAATATAATTTTCCTCAAACTCGGAAAATAAAGTTCAGAGCTGATCAAATTTGAAAACAGATGTCGAATCGCGACTCTAAATAAGGTTCGATCCCGGGACTGAGGGAGTGGGGGTGGGGCGGGGGTGGGTGGAGAGGTGGAGAGACCCCCCTCCTCTCCCCTTCCCTTCCCCTCCGCCGCGCTCCTCCCCAGGAGGACGCGCGGACAAACGGACAGGCGCGAGGTGGAGGTAGCGACGATGCGGCCAGGACCCCTGCTGGACACGCAAACCTGGACCGGGACTGGAACACGGACCCGCACACACGCAGCCTGGATAGGAGACACACGGACAGAGGGACATATGGATACAATAAGACAGTGCAAACACACACTCAGGGACACACAACCCTACAGAGAGACAGAGACACACATACACAGACCTGCCATCTGTATACGCAGCACACACATGCGTAGGGTAATACAGGAAGTGGAAACACAACCCGCACACGGAGCCATTCAGGCACACATAGAGAAACATATGCACAAACACAGCCTGCACACCACACCTTCCCCAACCCACAGCCACTCCCTGATCCACTGACCCACAAACTGGACACAAAGACACCCAGATGCACAGTGACACACAGCCACACTCCACTCCCAACACACAGCCTGGACACACAAGCCCTCACTGACACATAGGCAGAACCCAGGGCTGGCACACTGACACTCCCTTTCACACACCCACAAGGTCACAGGCACACACACGCACACCTGCAGTGACAGGGAAGGGCCCCGCCCAGCCGGATCTGCTCCCATTGAAATAACAAGTCAATATCGACCAGCCTCAGGGCAGGTCAGACCCACAGTTCAACTCCCGGCTGGACCTGCTGGCCCAACCTGACCCTCACCCTCACTGTCTACCCTCCTATCCCCTCCCCTGCCCCTTGCCCCTCGCCCCTTGCCCCTCACCCTGCCCTCTCTCCCGCTTCCACTCCCCAACCCCCCGACATTTATCTCCCATTCCCAGGTCAGGCTCCACCCCGCCAAGCCCCACACCACCTTCTCTGGGGAAAGGCAGCTCTCACCTGGGCAGCCCCTGGAGGCTCCTACTCCCAGAGGGGAAAATAGGCCTCACGGCAAGACAGCAGTCCCCAGGTGGATATATGGGGGCCAGGACAGCTCTGTGGGATCTCACCAACCCCACCAGCGCCCAGGTGCTGAGACGGAGGTGCTGAGAGGCTAGAGGAGAACTTCAGCCCTGCCTGACAGGGTTCAGCCTCACTCCCGCTCACCACTCACTCAGGCAAGTCGCTAAACATCCGGAGCCTCAAGTTTGCTCATCTGCAAAATGGGACAATAATGACCTCCCTCCTAGAGTGGTTGGGAGGGTTAAACCGCAGGGCACGTGGAGCACAGCTGGTACCGCACCAAGTACCAAGTAAACACGCATTTGCTGTGAGCTTGCTGCTTCCGAATAATCTCATTAAAAATATTAAGAATTTTGCCAGAAAACAAGAATTCCTTCACTTGCCTGTACCTTCACTTGTCTGAAAGGAAACATTCTTTCAAGGAGCCAACAGGCTTCACTGGGCTCCATTTACGACCTTTCCCCCAGAGCCATGGTCCTCTGGGTGTCCATAACAGCCCCGGGACTGTCCACAGCCTACTTGAACACAGGTCACCAGCTACAGTGTGCATATGTTTCTGTGCGTGTGCCTGAATGTCTCCATGTACGGGTCGTGTGTTCCCACTTCCTGTATTACGGTATGCACGTGTGTGCCGCGTGTATAGATGGCAGGTCTGTGTATGTGTATCTGTGTCTATCTCTGAGTGTATCTGTAACAGCCAGCACACTACAGAGAGCATCCCCCCTCTACCTGCCCAGTGCCTGGCTCTGAAAGCCAAGGAGGAGGTTCCGGAACACCCTCTGTAGGGCAGGACTCCTCCCACACAGGACACCCTTTGGGAGAAAGGTGACACCCTCTGGGTAGATACGACTCCTTGGCTACACCCTTCAAGAGAGCTGGGACACCATCAAGGCTTCAAGTACACCAACTGGAATGCATTTCATGACCATTAAACCCCTGTGAAGAGGGACAGAACACCTTCTAAGCCGAAAGAGCTCAATTGACTGTAGATAACACCCTTCAGTAAGGTAGGACATCCTCTGGAGAGATACAGTTTATCACACCATACATGACACCCTACTGGAAAATAGAACATCTTTGGAATGTGAGGGACACCCTTAAGATAGTAAAGACCATCAGTCAATGGGGCTTTAAGACTTTATCTCTAAACCACGCCCCTCTGGGAGACAGGAAAACGTCCCCAGGTGTCAGAAACACCCGGACTGTAATGTTAACACCTTTGAGGGGCTTGCAATGCCCAATCAGAGGGTGGGGAGGATCCCCCCAAGGAGAGCTCTGATGCTCTTGGGGCTGGGATAGGGGGGCCAGGATCCATTGCCCTGTGCATCCCACACACTGGTAGGAATGGGAACAGCACCCGTCTGACTGTTTAGAACACCCTCGGCACCTCCCACCCCCAGAAGACACCGTCTTGATTTCTGGAACAACTTTGGGGGCTGTGCATTTTGGGGTAATTTATGCTCCCTCTCTGAGTCCTAGGGTTCGAGAGGATTTGTGAGAAGGAGACCAGAGCGTGCAGTGCTGTGTAAAGCACATAGTAGGTGCTCAGTGAAAGAGACCCCTCACTGCACAGCACCCCCACGGCCGGCAGGGGCACACGTCCCCTCGTTAGCAGTGTTGCCAACGCTGCCTACTTGGCTGAAGGAAGCATCTCACAGGAGGGGGATCATTAAGCTGTACTTAACATCCCCAGGGAGGCTGCAGCAGCAGAAGACTGTAGTTAATACCCTACTGAGAGAGGACGCCCTCAGGGTGTTTAATGCCCCCTAGGAGAGGGGGAGACAGAGAGAGAGGGAGCAGGAGAACACCCTCACCAGCCTCTAACACCCAGTGGACTGAATTTATTACCCATGAAGGAGAGAGCATACCTCTGGGGTCTATAATATCCGCTAGACTCTTGAAACCCCCAAGAGCAAGAGGACCCCTCCGTGAGGGCTGTCGGCTCTCTCGAGATTGCTTTTAACAAAGATGCCTCCTGGTGCAGCTGAAAGCACTAAAGGTGACAGAGGGTGAAACCAGGAGCCCCCCACCCCAAGATTCCATCTCCTTAACTCCCTCCCCACCATTGCAGCCCTCCCGGAACCACAAGAGCAAAAGGGGAGGTAGGGGTGGTGTGGGTGGGGGAGGTTGAATGGGGCCCAAATCCCAGCATGTCAATAGTCATGACAAGGACCATTTAATGGGATTTGCCTGGTGCCCGGCACTGGCCTGAACTCTATACACAGATTAATTCAAGCAAGTCTCATGGCACAACTCTAAAAGGTAGATGCTGTTATAAGCGTCACCCCCACTTTACTGATGAGGAAACTGAGGCACAGGATCACTTGCTGACTGTCACACAGCTAGTTAGTATTGAAGGGGACCTGGAGCCAAGCAGCCTGGCCGAGGGGTCTGTGTTCTTAACCACCAGGCCGCCCTGCCCTCCCCCCTGCCTCCGTATTAGACTAGGAGCTTTCGCAGACAAGTGCCCTGCCTACACGGCTCTGCGTCCTCCCAGAGCAGGGCCCACCCTACCACTGTGTCTTCTGGCTCAGTGTGACTGCCCACCATCCCCGATCCCTCGGGGCTTGAGGCTCCCTGTGGGCAGGGCCTGTGCCTGATTCATCTCTGGGTCCCTGCTGAGGGCAAAGCCTAGCCCACAGGGCCTGGGGAGGAGGCAGGGAGGGAGGGAGGGGGAGGAGGGAGGCAGGGAGAGGACGTTAAAGAAAGGAGGGAGGGAGGTGAGGAGAAACCAGGCAGAGAGGGGCTAGGGAGAAAGACGGGGAGTCCCGGGGGAGCCGGGGCTGGAGCTGGGCCAAGCCACGCTGCTGTGGATGTTGGGGAGAGCAGAGGGAATGGGGGAGTCCAGTCAGCTGGGAGAGGGGTGCAAACAAACAGCATGACCACCCCTCCCTCACCCCACCCCCTATCCCGGGTGGGAGAAGATAGACTGAGAGGGGCCTGGAAGGTAGAAGGATGAAGGCCTGGGACGAACAAGGTGCAAGGAGGGCAGATGGACAGACACAGGACAGATGGGAGCCAGGAGAGCTGGGGGAGGCAGCCAGCCAGGGCGTGTGCCTGGGGGCGGGAATTCAGACAGACAGACAAGGGTGAGGGAAAGGATGGGCGAGGGTGTTGGAAGACTGGGGACAGATGTGGGGGCTGGTCCAAGAAAAGGACAGACAGACTTAGGGCTTGGGGCTGGGGCAGGAGGGACAGACAGACAGAAGGGGAGAGTGGCCAGGAAGGAGGGGAGGACGGACACAGGGCGTCTGCAGAATTGGTGAGCAGATGGACGGAGGGACGGCCGTGCAGTGCGGCCGGCGGGGCCAGGGCCAGGCCGAGGGCGCGCAGTGGCGGCCGGCCCGGGGAGGCGGAGGCTGAGCGAGCGGTGGTGTTTGTGGAGCTGTCGGCTGCGGTGGAATTATGAAAAATAGCAGGCATCGGAGCCGGCCTTCAGCTTCGATTAGGGGAGATGGGACATGACAGGTGCGATCAATACGCAGCCGTTCTATAAAGTGTCAAGTAATGAATCAATTTCGACTAAATTTTCCATTTTTCAGAGGCCGTTCTCCGAGAGAAGAATATCCTCTTTTGTAAAGATATTATTATCGATTTCGGCGGCAATTTGACATCAGGGGTAGTTAATTCCACTCAGAATAAAATTGAAAACACTTGAGAGAGAAAAGAGAGGCGAAGAGTGAGACAGAGAGGGAGAGAGGGGGAGGGAGGGAGGGGCCGGGAGAGAGAGAGATGGATGGACAGAGAGACAGAGACAGGGAGACAGAGAGAAACAGTGAGAGATGGGAGAGAGAAGAGAGATGCAGAGATGCAGAGACATGGAGAGAAACTTGGAGACTGCAAAGCCTAGAGTTATAGAGAGACACAGGGACTGACAGAGACATTCAGAGAGACTCAGAGAGCAGAGACACCCTAAGAGGGCTACAGAGAGAAAAATTGAGAGTGGCTCAGAGAGAAAACCCCAGATGTTACTAACTGGCTACAGAGGAGCAAAGAAATGGACAAAGACAATTCAGAGAAAAAGACGGATGGAGGACTGGGCAGCAGAAACTGATGACAGACAGACAGACACACAGAAGTGAGAGGCTGAGAAACAGGAACTTAGGGAATTGGGGAGAGGGGCTGGAGGGTGTGGGGAGCACGAGCAACAGAGAAAAGCGAGCCTGGCAGAGGAGAGGCCAGAGAGGCAGAGTGGAGGGGTGGGGGGCAGAGGGTAGGAGAGGGGCCAAGAGGCTGAGAACCTGCCAGGAAGTGGGGAGGAAGGGGCAAGGGTGCCAGGAGAAGGGCAGAGGCTGAGGGGTTGGGGCTGAGGGCAGATCTGGAGATGAGAGTTTGGGGAGACCCTCCTGTCCTACCTATGCTGTCCCCAAAGTCAGTTGCCCTGAATGGGGAGAAGCTCAGTGTGTGTGTGTGTGTGTGTGAGTGTGTGTGTGTGTGTGTGTGAGAGTGTGAGTGTGTGTGTGTGTGTGTGTGTCCCTGAGTTCTGGTGTGCATGCGTGCTGGCTGGTGTCTGTGTGTGTCCTTGCATGTTGACTGAATCCCATATCCCATTACATTTGTGTTTCCTGGACACACACACACACACACACACACACACACACACGATCTGTTTGTGTCCCTGTCCATGTGCCTGCACATGCTATGGGTACCTGGTCTCCCAGCCCCTTGGGTCTCAGCAGCAGGCAATGGTGACAACATTTCTGGTTAGTGCCTGTCAGTCCCCAGCTGAAATCTCCATTTATCCCTGAGCAGGTCACAGGCTGCCTGGGAGGAAGAGAGAGGAGGCGGGTAGAGGATGGGACCCCTGGGTTCTGAGAGAGAAGATGACCCAGGACCTGTACTCCTGGGTCTGAGGGAGGATGGTGTCAGATCCTGGGCTCCTGGGTCTGAGGGAGGAGGGGCTGGGGCCCTGGATTCCTGGGTCTGAGGGAGGAGGGGGTGGGGCTGGGACACCCCATGGACAGGATGGTCAGCAGACAAGTAAGTAACAGGGCTGGCTGGGAAGCCCCTGAGCCATCGCCAGCCTCCCCTCCAGAAAAGCCTGCGCCTGCTGCCCCCTAGTGGACATGGAGATTAGGCCAGACCAGGGACAGGGAACTGACAGGTCAAGGAGGGAAGCCAGAGGCACTGACCCAAGTGGGAGCAGAGACAGGGGAGAGGGAGAGGGAGAGGGAGAGAGAGAGGAGGGAAGAGAGAAGGAGGAGATGGGTGGACAGACAGGCAGACACAGACAGGGACAAAGATGAATAGAGAAGTGGGCTGGGGTCAGGCCAACAGGATTGAGGACTCAGACCTTGGTGGAGAAGAGAGAGAGAGACCGGGGAGTGAGTTCAGGGCTAGAACTGGAGATGGACTGGAGGACACAGGGGGTCTGCAGCAGACGGCAGGCAGAGGGTGAGGGTGACAGAGAGACTCTTGGACAGACAGAGGCTGGGCTGGCGAGACCTGGGTACAGACAGTAGAAGAGACAGGACGGGAGCCATATGGACAGATGGACAGTGACAGAGGGATGGGGGCTAGGTCTAAAGGAGGGAGAAAACCCAGAGAACAGGCAGCGAAGAGGACAGGTGGACAGGGACAAGGGCAGGCACTCATGGAGAGACAGACGGACATCGGAGGGAACAGCAGACACACCCAGAAGAAAGAGGTGGACAGGGAGAAAAAGAGAGAGAGGTGGTCACACACAGAGAGACAGAGGGATGCGGAGAAATCAGGGCTCCCCAAGCCAAGTGGACACCCGGAGATGAAGCAGAGAGCGGTATGTGGGGGGAGCCTGGAGCCCGGCGGGGATTCCAGGCTGAGGGGCTCCATGTGGCAAAGCCTAGGAGAGGTGCTGGGGAACAGGCTCCCCTGGCCGGGGTCTCTGCCTGCCACCCCCTCCCAGCCTCCCCCCCCCCCACCCGGCGGGCTGCCCGGCGGAGGCGACAGATTGAGCGATGAGACGCATTACGCACTTAATCCGCCTGATTGAATGTTTTGCTTTCGCCCAAATTGAAACATTAAACAACACGGGACGAGAAGAGGCGGCCGCAAATCACTCATGAAAGATTCATCTTCTCCCAGGCAGCCGCCACCGCCCGCCTCCGATGCTGCCCGCCCCAGCCGGGAAGCCTCAGGGTGGGGGTGGGGGTGGGGCAGCACCCCTGCTCACTCTGGGGAGCCCCAGCCCTAGTGGTCTGGGGAAGTTATTCCCACTGTCTCGCCTCAATCCTACAGGTGGTCTCAGAGACTAGAACCCTGGATCCCTGGGCCTTCCCTGGACAGCATGACCTTGGCCCTGGCCCTGTCCCTCTCTGGCTGGGGAATCCTTGCCTTCTCTGGGGTCCATCTCTCCAGCTACCTTCCTGAACCAGCCTGGACCTTTGGGACATGGAAGGGGCTGCTCAGATTTGGGGGATGAGGTCTAGGAGCCTCCTCCCCATGCAGCGGGGCTTTCTGGGTTCTTGATCCAAGAGTGGGGGTGGTGTCTGGGGGCTGAGTCAGAGGGAGGTGGCCATTGTGTCAGGATCAGTGCAAATGGGCAGACAGGGAGTGTGTTCCCTGCCATTCGGGAGCTCAGTGTGTCTCTGTGTCTGCCTGCATATATGACTGTGTATCTTCTGTCTCACTCTGCCCATGGTGTAACTTGCTTTGCGATTGTCCCTGTGTCACTACACTCAGGTCTCAGTGACCCTGCATGTGACGGTAACTCTGTGGGCCTCTGGGTATCTGTCTGCCTGCCTGTCTGTCTGGCACTATCTGTATGTGCATCCTGTGGGCAGCATTTTTGTGTGGTGTGTGTGTGTATCAGTGTGACTTTTGGGGTGTGGCTGTGGATGACTGTGTGCTGTGTCTGTCTGTCTGTCTGTGTGTTGCCTGCTCTGGGTCTGTCTGCAGGTCTGTGTTGAACTATTTCTGTGTCTGGGTCTCTTTTCTGCATCTGCATGTCCCTGTGTCTCTCTCAGCCTCTGTCTCTGTCTCTGCCTGAGGGGGCACCTGCTGGGGCCACTAGAGGAAGGCCTGGGTGTGGAGAAGCTGGGGAGAGAGGAGGCAAGAAAGACAGAGAGACAGGACAGCGGTGACGCCTGAGAACCAGGGAGCAGGGAGCAAGCACGAGGGAGCTGGGGGGGCCGTCGTGGGCGCCACGGCCGGAGCGGGTGATCAATATTCGATTTAGGTTTTAATTCCGGGGCTTTTGGAGCCTGTCAGCCCTGATATATGAGCTCACACTGGGGCCGCCCAGCCAGCCACCCCACCAGTGCCCATGGCCTGGTGGCCTGTCCTGGCCTGGGCTCCCTGGCCCTGCCGGCAGTGGACTATAGGAGAGGGGGGAAGGGGAGAGGGGCCCAGTGAACTTGAGCTTGGTCCCTTGCCCACCCAGTGCACCTACGGCCCCTGGTCCTGCCTGGCCTGCCAAGCAAGGGGCCCCTAGAGGTCCTCAAACACTATCTGAGGGACACCGGGTCGGGTCCCACAGCCTGCCTGTGTGCATGGACCACATGTTCAGACACATATACAGCTCTGGGCTCATACATGCCTGTGCCCATGCAAACTCTTAACACATACACCCCGGGTTCAAACACACATGTGCACACACAAGCCACCATGCATCTCCTCTGACATACATGTGTGTCCACATACAAACTCTGACACATATACGTGGTCCACACACATAACCCCAACGCATAGACACATAAAAGCACCACATGAACCGGAGGTGGAAACCCTGGGGACGCAGCATTCTGGCAAGAGACAGAGACACAGAAACTCAGAGACAGGCTGACAGTGAGAGATGGGAGAGACAGACCAGTGAAGAGCTCAGAGAAGAGCTTGAGAGTGGGGACAGATGTGGAGAGCCCCCAGGGGAGGTTGGAGGCCACAGGGCGGAGCAGTGGACAGGGCTCAGCAGTGAGGGGGATGGGAGCCCCCCCAAACCCTGTCTCTTTCTCAGGAAGATGGATCCACCGCCCTCCCTGATGACAATGCTGTCTGCGCAAACTTTAATTAACACTTTGAGTTAATTAGTTCGAGATCATTTAGGAGTAAAATGTTTTTATTAGGGAGGCTGCGAGCCTGTTGATGGATGGGGCGCGATTCGCTCTTCCGCCTGCGGGGACAGCCAGTAAACAGAAATCAATCAGGGGCCTCCCAACCCAGCCCCCCAGAGCCAAGCTCCCGGCCTAGAGCCCAGGAGTGGAGGCTCCCAGCCTCCTCCTTCCCCCAGGCCCCAGATTCCAGGCCCCAGCCCCTCCTCCCTCAGACCCAGGAGTCTAAAACCCCAGCTTCCTCTTCCCCCAAGACCTAGTCCAGGCTCCCAGCCCCTCCTCCATTAGGCCCAGGAATCCAGGCCCCAGCAGTCTCTTCCCTCAGACCCAGTTGTCCAGGCCCCCAGCCCCTCCTCCCTCAGACCCAGAAGTCCAGGCCCCCAGCCCCTCCTCCCTCAGACCCAGGAGTCCAGGCCCCTAGACCTTCCTCTCCCAGACCCAGGGGTCCAGGCCCCCAGCCCCTCTTCCCTCAGACCCAGGAGTCCAGGCCCCCAGCCCCTCCTCCCTCAGACCCAGGAGTCCAGGCCCCCAGCCCCTCCTCCCTCAGACCCAGGAGTCCAGGCCCCCAGCCCTCCTCCCTCAGACCCAGGCCCCCCCCCCCTCCCTCAGACCCAGGAATCCTGGCCTCCCGCCCCTCCCTCCTCCGTCAGACCCAGGAGTCCAGGCCACCCCACAGCTTCCTCCCTCAGACCCCTGAGTCCAGGTCCCCGCCCCTCCTGGTCCCAGCTTGGTCGGGAGTCCACTTCTGTCGCAGGACCCGGCTTCCGGGCCCCCACCTCTAACCTCCCTCGGATGCCTGAAAACCCTGCCTGGTCCTTCGGGGCAGCCGCCCCCCTCTCCCACCCGCGCCGGACTCTTGGACACAGCACTAGGGTTGGATTCACAGTTGGGAGCTTCCTCGGCTGCGGGTCAGACCCACCCCTCCACTCCGTCTCGAGGACCCTGACTCCGCGGCCCCGGAACTTTCTCCTCGCCGCCCCTCGGCGTCTCTGCGCGCCTGTCTCGTCGGGTCTCGGCCGAGAGACATCGCGGGCGCCCCCTTCCCCCGCGGTGACGGCTTCATCAGGTGTCCGCGCGGGCGGGGGCGGGGCGAGGCCTGGCGCGCGCGGGGAGCCCGGGGGCGGAGGGCCGGGGGTTCCGGGGCCGATAAATCTTCATCAGGCGGCGGCGGGGGGGCCATTAGGCGCTAATGGGAAGATGGAGGGGCCTGTCGGCCGCGCGGGCCGGGCCTCATTTGTCCTGCTTCCCGCTCCATTGGCCGCCGCCCCCGCCCCGCCCCTCCCCCGCCGCCGCGCGCCCCATTTCCGCTTAAAACCTTTGGAGGGGACGTGGGGGGGATCCCGGGGGCTGCTGAGAAAAGGCGACTGGAAGGCAGGGACAGATTCAGGAAAGGGGAGGGGGCTCAGGGAATGGAGGGGAATGGGGTTCGGTCGCAGAGCCAGTTTAGAACGTGGGTGGCTCAGCTAGAAAGCAGGCGGAGTGGGCAGGAGAATGCGGCGGGGAGGGCTCGGAACGCGGAGAACGTGAATAGAAGTCCCCGAAGGAAAAGAGAAAGCGGGAGGGGGCCGTCGGGGACGCGAGAGGGGACCTGGAAGATGGGAGTGGCGGGGACTGGAACAAGGCGGGAGTGGCCGGGAGAGGGTGCAGGATTGGAATTAGGGGAGGGGGTCGGATCGCCGGCCCCGGCCTCCAAGGGCGTGGATTCGGGAAGGCGAGGGGGCGGCGTCCCCCGAGGCAGAGAGCACGGCTCCCGCCCGTCGCCGCCGCCGCCGCCGGCTCCCGGACTCGCGCCCCCCGCGCGTCCACTCTGATTTCTCGGCCCATTTTTCTTCCTCTCCTGTCACTCCGGCGCTCGCCCTCCCGCCGCCGGCTGCCCCGCCGCGCTCCGCTTCCCGCGGGAACCCCCGCTGCAGCCAGCCCCGGGGGCTCAGCCGGCTCCGCGCAGCAGCGCCCCCACCCCCACCACGCCTAGCCCCGATCAGTCCCCACCAGGACCACCTATTCCCCCAAGTCGGTCACCCACAAATGGACTGCCTCCCCGAACACCCCCAGGAGAGGCCTAGCCTTAGGGGGTAGCACTGGGGTTGGCTCCCCCAGCCCCTGGGACTAGATCCCTAGGACCTCAGGACCCTAGTCTGAGATTCCCTAAAGGAGGCATCTAGATACCCACAAACCAGGACTTGGAACCCCTACCCTCCCTCTGAAGCCCTCACATGGACTGAAGACCCCTGGGATCAGAGCTAGACATGGGCCTGGATCACCCCAGGCTGAGTGAATGGCTACCTGGACCCACAAACACAGAAGGTGATAACCCAGCCTAGCCCCAGACACCCCAAAATGAGGATTCTGGGGCCCAGCTCCATTCACCCCCAAACAAGTCCTCCAGCCCAAGACAGAGAATAAGGGAAATGGACCTTAGCTCAGTCACCCCAAAATAAGCATCAGTAACCACAAGCCCCCCCAAACTAGGCATTTATTCCCCCATACTGTCACCCCCAAATTAGACGTTGGGGCCCCACATTTAGCACACCTAAACTAGACTTTCCTCATTGAACCTCATCAGGACCCCAAGATACACCACCCACGATCTACAAAAATAGGCCCCAGCTGCTATCACCCACTCAGCATGTGACCCCATTCTCAACACATACAAACTAGAAAATGGGACTGAAATTCAGACACTCTTAAACTGGGCAACCCCAAACGTGACAACTGGATCCTCAGACTCAAGTCAAAATGAGGATCTGGGCCTCACCAACCCTAAGGCTCCCCCAAACTAGACATCTGGCTCCCCAGACTCAGTTTCCACTAAACCAAGGAACCTCAGAAATGCCCCAGCAAGTCACCTTAACACTAGTCATGTAGGTCTCTACGTAGCATCACCCCTAAACCTTGTGTCCAGACTCAATCATTGGTCACCCTAACCTATGCATGTGGACCAACCACCTTTTTTTTTTTTGAGACGGAGTCTCCCTGTCGCCCAGGCTGTAATGCAGTGGCACCATCTCAGCTCACTGCAATCTCCGCCTCCTGGGTTCACGCTATTGTCCTGCCTCAGCCTCCTGAGCAGCTGGGACTACAGGTGCCCACCACCACGCCTGGCTATTTATTTATTTATATATTTATTTTTGAGACAGAGTCTCGCTCTGTAGCCCAGGCTGGAGTGCAGTGGCATGATCTCGGCTCACTGCAAGCTCTGCCTT
Source organism: Nomascus leucogenys (assembly GCF_006542625.1). Lineage (NCBI taxonomy): Eukaryota > Metazoa > Chordata > Mammalia > Primates > Hylobatidae > Nomascus > Nomascus leucogenys. The sequence continues at coordinate 84,824,490 of NC_044397.1, forward strand.
CCGGGTTCACGCCATTCTCCTGCCTCAGCCTCCCGAATAGCTGGGACTACAGGTGCCCACCACCACACCTGGCTAATTTTTTTGTATTTTTAGTAGAGACAGGGTTTCACTGTGTTAGCCAGGATGGTCTCGATCTCCTGACTTCATGATCTGCCTGCCTCAGCCTCCCGAAATGCTGGGATCACAGATGTGAGCCACCGCGACACCTGGCTATTTTTTTGTATTTTTAGTAGAGATGGGGTTTCACCATGTTAGCCATGATGGTCTCGATCTCCTGACCTGGTGATCTGCCCGCCTCGGCCTCCCAAAGTGCTGGGATTACAGGCGTAAGCCACTGCGCCTGGCCTTTTTTTTTTTTTTTTTTTTTTTTTAAGACAGGGTCTTGCTCTCTTGCCCAGGCTGGAGCTGGAGTGGCATGATCTCAGCTTACTGTAGCCTCAACCTCTCAGGCTCAAGTGATCCTCCTGCCTCAGCCTCCCAAGTAACTGGGACAACAGGTATGAGCCACCACTCCCGGTCAACAAGCAGCTTTAGAAGCCCCCCAACTTGGCACCTGGAATTCCAGCATCACCTGCCCTTACAATACACATCTGAGCTTTCACCCCCACTCATAAGAGTTAGAGACCCCTCTAAGTTACCCCACGAACTCAGCATCTAGCCTCCCAACCTCAGACACCCCCAAAGTTAGGAGGACTCTGTGGCACTGAAGCTCAGATCTCCAAACTACCCCTCTTGTCCCCAAACTTCCGTCATCCTACACTAAGCACGCCATAGGCTGTTACCCCCAGAAGTAGGCAAGTCAAGAACCCCCAAATCAGGTATGTGGAGCTGACCCTCAAGGTCAGTCTTCCTAATCCAAACACCGAGAAGCTCATAATCAGAGAGACCTGAATTTGGGATTTAGAGTACCTGCCTCAAACACCCTCATAGTAGGTTGGATGGTGGCGCCCCAAAAAGTATGTCCACATCCTAACCCCAGAACCTGCTAATGTGACCTTACAGGAAGAGTCTATTCAGATGCAATTAAATGAAGGATCTTGAGATGGGATTGTCCTGAGTTGCTGGGGTGGGCCCTCAATCTATGTTAAGGGACCTGGTAACAGACAAGAATAGGCTGGACACGGTGGTTTACACCTGTAATCCCAGCACTTTGGGAGGCCAAGGCAGGAGGATCCCTTGAGCCCAGGAGTTGGAGGCCAGCCTGAGTAGCATACCGAGACCTCATCTCTACAAAAAATAAAATTAGCTAGGCATGGTAGTGCACGGCTTAATCCCAGCTACTCAGGAGGCTGAAGCGGGAGGATCGCTTGAGTTTGGGAGATCAAGGCTGTAGTGAGCTATGATGATACCACTGCACTCCAGTCTGGGCGACAGTGAGACCTCTTCCCAAAAAAAAAAAAAAAAAAAAAAGGGTGGGGGGCCAGGCAAAGTGGCTCACACCTGTAATCCTAGCACTTTGGGAGGCCGAGGCATGCGGATCACGAGGTCAGGAGATTGAGACCATCCTGGTTAACACGGTGAAACCCTGTCTCTACTAAAAATACAAAAAAAAAAAAAAAAAAATTAGCCAGGCGTGATGGCAGGCGCCTGTAATCCCAGCTACTCGGAAGGTTGAGGCAGGAGAATGGCGTGAACCCGGGAGGTGGAGCTTGCTATGAGCCGAGATCGCGCCACTGCACTCCAGCCTGGGCGACAGAGTGAGCGAGACTCTGTCAAAAAAAAAAAAAAAAAAAAAAAAAAAACAATTTAAGCCACTCCTAATTCAGGCATTGAGCCTCCCCGAGGATCTGAGTCTCTGTGTCAGTCACCCCTAACTAGGTATCTGGGTGATTATCCTCAGACATTCCCACACTAAGGAACAACACCCCGGGCCGGACACGGTGGCTCACGCCTGTAATCCCAGCACTTTGGGAGGCCAGGTGGGCGGATCACCTGAGGTCAGGAGTTCAAGACCAGCCTGGCCAACATGGCGAAACCCTGTCTCTACTAAAAATACAAAAATTAGTTGGGCATTGTGGTGGGTGCCTGTAATCCCAGCTACTCAGGAGGCTGAGGCATGAGAATGGCTTGAACCTGGGAGGCAGAGGTTGCAGTGAGCCGAGATCACACCACTGCACTCTAGCCTGGGTGACAGAGCAAGACTCTGTCTCAAAAAAAAAAAAGGAACAACACCCCAAATTCCATCACCCCAAACTAGGTACAAAGAACCACAAACCCTGGCAACTAGGTCTTGAGACTCAGTGAGCCTTAAATTGTATATAAATGTTAGGAACTCATAACTAGTAGCCCTCAAACCAGACATCTGATTGCCTTCTCTTAACCTCCCAAAGATGGGCTTCTCATACACGAGAGTGACACCCCCAGAAGGCATCTGATGACACAACCCCAGCTTGGCACTGGATCTGCTGAGGGACATCTGGGCCCCAGCTGTCACCCCAGATTGATGTTCAGGCTCTCAGATGGTCATCCCAACCTCAACATCTGGGCAGCCGGGATTATACACCCCTACACTAGACATCTGAATGTTTTGCCACAACTACCCACAATCTAAGGCATTTTGGATTTGAGCCCCAAACTTGGGCTCTGAACCACACCCCCAGCCTCGGAACCCCCTAACTGAACATCATGCTAAGTCACCTCTATTTTAGATTTAGGGTCCCAGCCTTAATTTGTTCCCAGATTAGAATACAGGCCCACAGGCCGGGCATGGTGGCCCACGCCTGTAATCCTAGCACTTTGGGAGGCCAAGGCGGGCAGATTGCCTAAGCTCAAGAGTTTGAGACCAGCCTGGGCAACACGGTGAAACCCCGTCTCTACTAAAATACAAAAAAATTAGCTGGGCTTAGCAGCATGCGCCTGTAGTCCCAGCTACTTGGGAGGCTGAGGCAGGAGAATTGTTTGAACCGAGGAGGCAGAGGTTGCAGTGAGCCAAGATCGCAGCCTGGGGGACAGAGTGAGACTCCATTTCCAAAAAAAAAAAAAAGAATACAGGCCCATAGTTTCACTCACCCCTAAATTAACCTTCAGGGCCTCAAGGTCAGCAAAACCACAACAAGTCACTCTCAAAATAGGCATCCGAGCTCCACAGCCACCCACCCACACACTTTGCATATGGCCTCCCAGTCTCAGACGTCCCCAAAACTAGGGCCTGGGGCACCCAGGCTCAGTAACCCCCAAACTAGGCAAGTGAGCTCCAAACTTCAGTCAGCCCTAAGGTAATCAGTAGGACCCCCAAATCAACATGTGGGCTGCCAACCTCGGTCACCGCTAAACCTCAAAACCAGTCACCCTAGACTTGACACCTGAGTCTCCGAACTGACTCGCCCCAAACATGACAGGTGAAATGCCGCAGGAAGTCACTTCTAATCTAGACAGTAGGCCCCCACTGTTGTCACTAATGTGGGCGTCAGTAGCTCCCGTCCCTGGCCTCAGTGACGAAGCCACACAACTGCAGACATCTAGAGCCGGGCGTTGGGTGTCCCAAAACAGGAACAAGGGCTCACACGCGCCCAGAACTGGGCAGGAGGAATTCTAGGCACCCCAAATTCAGGATCTTGAGCCCCAGCATCCATCTTCTCAAAGTGAAAATCTGAGTCCTCAGTGTTAGTCACCCATAAACAATGCATCTTGACTACCACAACCAACCATTTGCCCCCAAACTAGGGTTGTTTTTTTTTTTTTGAGATAGGGTCTTGCTCTGTCACCCAGGCTGGAGTGCAATCATGATGCAATCATGGCTCACTGCAGCCTCAAACTCCTGGGATCAAGAGGTCCTCCCTGAGCCTCCTGAATAGCTGGGACTGCGGGCAGTTGCCACCTGCCCAGCTAATTTTTTTGTTTTTTGTTGTAGAGCTGGGGTCTCACTATGTTGCCCAGGCTAGTCTTGAACTCCTGCCCTCAAGGGATCCTCCTGCCTTGGCGGGACTAGCTGGGACTACAGCCCAGCTAGTTTATTTTTATTTATTTTATTTTATTTTATTTTTTTTGGAGATGGAGTCTCGCTCTGTTGCCCAGGCTGGAGTGCAGTGGTGCAATGTTGGTTCACTGCAACCTCCACCTCCCAGGTTCAAGCGAATCTCCTGCCTCAGCCTCCCAAGTAGCTGGGATTGCAGGCGCACACCACACCCCAGCTAATTTTTGTATTTTTAGTAGAGACGGGGTTTCACCACGTTGGCCAGGCTGGTCTCAAACTCCTGACCTCCGGCGATCTACCTGCCTCAGCCTCCCAAAGTGCTGGGATTACAAGCGTGAGCCACCGCACCCGGCCCAGACTAGGCTTTAGACCCACAGGATCCTCTTGTGTTCAGTAAAGGGCAGTGGGTCTCCAGGGCCAGAAATCCCAAGGTTACCTGTGCCCCAGCCACAGCGGCCCCTAGGCCAGCCATTAGAGCCCCAGTCTCCATCTTCCCCCAGGGGTCTCTATCACTGCCACCCACAGGTGTGGAGGTGCTTTGAAAACACTGGCCCTCCATGTCATAGACATGAAGCACTCCTCAAGTGGGTCCTGAGTCCTGGGGCCCTGACCTCTTGACACCTCCATTCCAAATACCCAGACTCCCAGCTTCAGTGACCTTCACACAAAGCTCCACACCGCTGGCCACACTCACTCAGAGACCCCACACCTGAGTACAGGAAACCCTTGACTCAGTTGTCCCAGGAACATTCAGGCATCAGCACTCTCAGGCTCAGCCATGTTTAGAAGGGACCAGCACCCTGGACTCTGCGCCCCAGGCTAGAGGACTGAAATGACAGCTCCTGCCGCCCCAAGCCAAAACAGGCACCCCTCAGCCTCATCCCTCCAGCTGCACAACTAAGCCCCGAGTCTCTGTCCCTCAAACGAGGCAGTCTCTGCCACCCTGAACTGGGAAACTGTATCTCCATCTCTATTACCCCGAGGCAGGGCCTTGACTTCTGGTCTTATCACCCCAAACTAGACCACTGATCCCAGTCTCTGCCTCCCCTAAATGGACAACTGAGCCCCAATCACTGTCAGCTCAATTTTGTCAGCTCAAAATGGACAAAAGGACCCCAGTCACTGTCACCCCAAACTAGAAAGCAAGACCAGTAGTGTCTGTCACCCCAAACATGACATGGATGAGTAATGTCTGGCACATCAAGATAAGACAAGACCTAAACTGTCACCACAAATTGGCAAGTGGATGAGCCCAGGGAGTTTGAGATCAGCCTAGGCAACATAGTGGGACCCTGTCTCTATCACAACGACACAAAACAAAATAAATTAGCTGGGCATGGTGGCACGTGCCTGTAGTCCCAGGAGGCCTAGGTGGGACTTGAGCCCGGGGAGGTCAAGGCCACAGTGAGCCATGATCGTGCTACCTCACTCCAGCTTGGGCAACAGAGTAAGACCCTGTCTCAAAAATGAAATAAAATAAAATAGGCCAGGCGTGGTGGCTCAGGCCTGTAGTCCCAGCACTTTGGGAGGCCGAGGCAGGCAGGTCACTTGAGGTCAGAAGTCTGAGACCAGCCTGATCAACATGGTGAAACCTCGTCTCTGCTAAAAGTACAAAATTAGCCGGGTGTTGTGGCGGGTGCCTGTAATTCCAGCTACTTGAGAAGCTGAAGCAGGAGAATCGCTTGAACCCAGGAGGGTGGAGGTTGCAGTGACCTGAGATCACACCACTGCACTCCAGCCTGGGTGATAGAGTGAGACTCTGTCAAAAAAATAAAATAAGGCCAGGCACGGTGGCTCACACCTGTAATCCCAGCACTTTGGGAGGCCAAGGCAGGCGGATCACGAGGTCAGAAGATTGACTCCATCCTGGCCAACATGGTGAAACCCCATCTCTACTAAAAATACAAAAAATTAGCCGGGTGTGGTGGTGCACGCCTGTAGTCCCAGCTACCCAGGAGGCTGAGGCAGGAAAATTGCTTGAACCCCGGAGGCAGAGGTTGCAGTGAGCCGAGATCGCGCCACTGCACTCCAGCCTGTTGACAGAACGAGACTCCATCTCAAAAAAATAAATAAAAAAAAATTAAATTAAATTAGCAAGCTAGTCTGTCACCCCACAAATGTACTGGGACAATGATCTCTGTATAATAACCTATACAACCAGACCCCATTTCTGTTACCCAAAATACATGCAGGGGCCCCAGTCCGTCTCCCAAAAGCAGACAACCAGATCCCCAGTCTCTGTCACCCACATATACTCTGGGACCCATCTCTGTCCTGTAAAACTAGACAACCTAGCCCTAGTTTCTTTGCCCCAAATACTGCTTGGCACCCCCAGTTTCTGTCACTCAACACTAGACAACCAGACCCCAGTCTCTGTCACCCCAAATATACCCAGGGATCCTAACCTCTGTCCCACAAAACTAGGCAACTGGACCTCCAGAGTCTATGAGGTCACATGTTCCCTGGTCTCTGTTTCTTCCCCATAAAACTATAAAACGAAATGCTCCATCTCTGTTACCCTGAATACATCGCCCTGGGACCCAGTCTCTGTCTCACAGTCCTAGACAACCAACCCCCAGACACTGCCACCCCAAACGGCACAATTGTACTTCTAGGCTTCTAGGCTCTGTCACTCCACGTTGAGCAACACGTTGCATAAAATGTGACCTCAGACTACAGACCTGGGCCCACAGTCCCATCTTCTTCATCTGGTCGACCAGGCTCCATCCGGTCTGTCTCCTAAACTAGACGACCAGACCCCTCGTCCCACTCATGCCAAATGAGACAAGCTAACATCCATTCTATGCCACCCTAAACTAGACCCTGGAACCCCCTATCATTTCCTCCCACCCTGGACAACTGATCCCTAATATCTGTCATTACAAACTAGGCAGCTAACCTCCTAGCCCCTGTCACCCCGAATTCAACTTCCCAGTCTCTGTGCCCCAGGCTAGGTCCTGGGATCCCAGTCTTAATCCCACAAAATTAGAAACCAGAACCCCCTGATTCTGCCACCCCAATCTAGGCAAAGAAACCCCCACTTCTGTTTATTTTTTATTTTTTTTTTCTTTTTCAAGACAAGAGTCTCATTCTTTTACCCAGGCTGGAGTGCAGTGGTGCAATCATAACCCACTGCAGCCTGGACCTCCTGGGCTCACGTGATCCTCCCACCTCAGCTTCCCCAAGTAGCTGGGACTACAGGCACGCACCACCAGGCCTGGTTGATTTATTTTTATTTTTTATTGAGACAGGGTCTTGCTGTTTCCCAGGCTAACCCCCACTTCTGTTGTCCCAAACTGGACATCTGGAACCCCGATCTCCAGCATTCCATACTATCCAACCAGATCCCCGTCTGTTACCCCAACTAGGCAACCAGACCTATAATGGCTGCAGCCTCAAACTAGCCAAGTGGTCACCCCAGGTCTTCCACCCCAAGCCAAGGCCCTGACCCCCCCAACTGGTCACCCCAGGTCTTCCACTCCAAGCCAAGGCCCTGACCCCCAGGGCTTTGGTCTTCAGCCAAAATTAGTTGGCCAGTCTTTTGGCCTCTGTAACTCCACCCAGGTAATTGGACTGGTGGCCTCTGGCACCAAAGTGAGATAACCAGACCTCCAGTATCAGATACCACAGTGGAGTTCACCAGATCCCGTTACTGTTGTTCTAAACTGGTCATCAAACCCTCAGTCTGGTACCCCAAACCTTAAATTTCAGTCTCAACCCAGTGTCACCTCAAAAGAGCCAAGACTCTATATCCAATACGCCTAAGGAGGTGCCAGAAGTCCCAGTATTGGTCAAGAGAAACTAGACAATCAGAACCCAGTCTATCACCCCAAAACAGACCTTAGAATCTCAGCCCCCATCGCCCCAACCTAGACAGGAACATTAGTCTCTGCCACCTCCAACAACTGGTTCCTGTCACCCCAACCAGAGGCAAGTCCCTAATCTGTCACTTATAGAGAACTGGGCTGGAGGTGGTTCATGCCTGTAATCCCAGCACTTTGGGAGACCGAGGCAGGCAGATCATGAGGTCAGGAGATTGAGACCATCCTGGCTAACATGGTGAAACCCCATCTCTACTAAAAATACAAAAAATTAGCTGGGCATGGTGGTGGGCGCCTGTAGTCCCAGCTACTCGGGAGGCTGAGGCAGGAGAATGGCGTGAAACCAGGAGGCGGAGGTTGCAGTGAGCGGAGATCGCGCTACTGCAATCCAGCCTGGGCGACAGAGCGAGACTCTGTTTCCAAAAAAAAAATTGAGAACTGAACCCATTTTCTTTTTTAAAGACAGGGTTTCCCAGGCTGGAGCGCAGCGTATGATCCTAGCTCACTGCAGCGTCAAACTCTTGGGCTCAAGTGACCCTCCTGTCTCAGCCTCCCAAGTAGCTGGGACCACAGGCATGCACCACCATGCCCAGCTAATTTTTTCATTTTTTTTTTTTTTTGTAGAGACGGGACCTCATTTTTTTACCCAAGCTGCTTTCAAACTCCTGGCTTCAAGCAATCCTCCCACCTCAGCCTCCCAAACAGATCTCCAATTACTGTTACCCCAAATCAGAAACTGGACCCCAGGCTATACCACCAAACAAAACAACCAGATTCCCAATCTGTCACTTTCAACCAGCCAGCTGGATCCCAGACTGTCACCAAAATAGACAAGACCTTTGGGCTCTGTCCCCTTGATGAGACAGCAAGCCCTCCAATTTCTCCTACCCAAACCAAACCTCGAATCTCAAGGTTGTTCAGGAGAGACAGAGAAATGGTACTCTAGTTTTTTTGTTTCTATTTTTATTTATTTATTTATTTTTTTCTCGAGACAGAGTCTTGCTCTTTCGCCCAGGCTGGAGTGCAATGGCGCGAACGCGGATGACTGCAACCTCCACCTCCTGGGTTCAAGCCATTCTCCTGCCTCAGCCTCCCGAGTAGCTGGGATTACAAGCATGCGCCACCACGCCCGGATAATTTTTTTTTTTTTTTTAGTAGAGACAGGTTTCATCATGTTGGCCAGGCTGGTCTCAAACTCCTAACCTCGTGATCCGCCTGCCTCAACCTCCCAACTTGCCGGGTTTTCATTTTTTTGATGGAGTCTCACTATGTTGCCCAGGCTGATCTTGAACTCCTGGGCTCAAGCGTCTTGGCCTTCCAAAGTGCTGGAATTACAGGCATGAACCACCACCTCTGGCCCTGGGACCCTAGTCTTGATCACCCCAGATGGAAGCTTCTGGTCTCAGCATCTCAATAACTCAACACCAGAATTTGAGACCTGTAGCCAGTTGCCTTCAGAATAGGCCTTTGGCCTGAGTACCAACCTCCCCGACCCGCAGCTCTAGCCTGCTGCCTCAGTGATCTCAGAACTGAGTGCTTGGGTCTTTGGCATCAGTAGCCTCCAAGCAAAGCATCTCGACCATATTCACTGCAAACCCAGCAATGTAGACTGGACCTAGTGTCCACCCACCGACATGGGCACGGACACTCAGTCTCCCCTGGGGAATACTGGCATTGCGGTCAACAAACACCCTCTGCTACTCCAAAATTGGGATTGGAACCCTGGCCCCTGGCCTCTGAGTAGGCTCAGGTGACCTGGCTTGGCCAGGGGCACCACAGGTCCCCAACCTCCCTGGTCCCCCAGGATGAGTCCATCTGTAGCTCCCTCTCTGGCGGAAGCACTTGTCCGCCCTCTGGTGGCAGATTCTGGAAGTGCACTCCTGTGTGTCTTCAAGACACCCAGGCTCCCACCTCCCACTCCGGTATTCCCATCTTGTGGGAAGCCTGAAGCTGGGGGTCTTCTTGCTTCCTCCCACTCACCTCTCACGCAAGTCAGCCACCAAGACCTGTCCTTCGTCCTTCAACCTCCTGAATCTCTCTTCCCTCTCCCACCTCTTCACCCCACTTCCCTGCCCCATCTTCCCCAGCTAGGATCATCCTCCCTGGTCTCACTACCTCCAGCCCATCCGCCAGACAACCTCAGAGGGATAACCCTCTCCTCCCCACCCTTCCCCTCCCCTCCCTTCCCTTCCCCTCCCCTTCCCTCCCCTCCTTTTCTTTAATTTTCCCTTCTCTTTTCCCCTCTCCTCTCTTTTCCTTTTCTCTTTTTCTTTTTTCTTTTTGTTTTTTTTGAGACAGGGTCTCACTCTGGTTGCCCAGGCTGGAGTGCAGTGGCATGATCTCTGCCCACTGAAGTCTCTGCCTTCTGTGCTCAGGTGATTCTCCCACCTCAGCCTCCTGAGTAGCTGGGACCACAGGTGTGTGCCACCACGCCCGGCTAATTTTTGTATTTTTAGTAAAGACGGGGTTTCGCCATGTTACTCAGGCTGGTCTCAAACTCATGGGCTCAAGCGATCCTCCCACCTCAGCCTCCCAAAGTGCTGGGATTACAGGTGTGAGCCACCGTGCCCGGCCTCCAGAGGGATATTTCTAACAGTCACACCTGACCCTGCCTCTTCCCTGTTCAATGCCCTTATATAGTTTCACATTTTAAGGCAAAATCCGAAGACCTTACCACAGGTCCTGTGTGATCTGGCCCCCAGTATCCTCCCCAGCATGGTCTCTGGGGCTGACCAGGAGCACTGCCCTGTTATTGAGCAGATCTGACCTCAGGGCCTCTGCACTTGCTGTTCCCTCTGGCTCCAACACTCTTCCCTGAGACCTGCACCAAGGGGCAAGTGGCCCCTCAGTCCCCAGCAAGGCCCTGCCCACTGAGCAGCTCTCCAGTTTGTTTGGCTCTGGAGCGTTTACCCCTTTCTGAGTGTCCTGATTGTTGGTGGTTCTATTTGTGTTTCCTGCACATCTACGGAATGTGAGCTCCCAGATGGCAGGGCCTTGTCTGTTTCCAGCACTGCCATTTCCCCAGCATCTAAGTCAGTGTGTCCAATAAAACACAATATAAGCCACAGAGGTGACTTGCAATTTTCTTTCTTTTTTCTTTTTTTGTTTTTTGAGAGGGAGTCTCCCTGTTGCCCAGATTGGAGTGCAGTGGTGCGACCTTGGATCACTGCAACTTCCATCCCCCCAGGTTCAAGCGATTCTCCTGCCTCAGCCTCCCAAGTAGCTGGGATTACAGGCACGTGCCACCATGCCGGGCTAATTTTTGTATTTTTAGTAGAGATGGGGTTTCGCCATGTTGGCCAGGCTGGTCTCAATCTCCTGACCTCAGGTGATCCGCCCGCCTCGGCCTCCCAAAGTACTAGGATTACAGGCATGAGCCATCGTGCCCGGGCTAACTTGCAATTTTCTATTTAATCTGTGCACCCCCCACCCCCATCTTTTTTTTGAGACAGGGTCTCAGTCTGTCACCCAGGCTGGAGTGCAGTGGTGGTGTAATCTTGGCCCACTGCAGCCTTGACCTCCTGGGCTCAAGCAATCCTCCCACCTCTGCCTCCCAAGTAGCTGGGACCACAGGCATGTGCCCCCACACCTGGCTAATCTTTGTATTTTTTGTACAGACAGGGTGTTGCCATGTTGCCCAGGCTGGTCTCGAAGTTTTGAGCTCATGCAGCTGGGATTATAGGCATGAGCCACCACACCCAGCAACTCTTTTTTTTTTTTTTTTTTTTAAAAGAGATGGGGTCTCTCTGTGTTGCCCAGGCTGAATGCAGTGGCAAAGTGATGGCTCACTGTAGCATTGAACTCCTGGGCTCAAGTGATCCTCCCACCTCAGCCTCTCAAGTAGCTGGGACTACAGGCCCACACTACCATGCCCAAATAACTGTTTAACTTTTTTGCAGAGATGGGGGTCTTGTTGTGTTATCCAGGCTGGTCTCAAACTCTTGGGCTCATGCAATCCTCCCACCTTGGCTTCCCAAGGTGTTAGGATTATACAGGCATGAGCCATGGTGCCCAGCCTTAATCATGTTTTTTGTTTTTTTTGTTTTTTTTCCCTTTTTTTGAGATGGAGTCTCGCTCTGTCGCCCAGGCTGGAGTGCAGTGGTGTGACCTCGGCTCACTGCAAGCTCCACCTCCCAGGTTCACGCCATTCTCCCGCCGAGTAGCTGCGACTACAGACGCCCGCCACCACGCCCGGCTAATTTTTTGTATTTTTAGTAGAGACGGGGTTTCACTGTGTTAGCCAGGATGGTCTCGATCTCCCGACCTCGTGATCCGCCCACCTCGGCCTCCCAAAGTGCTGCTATTACAGGCGTGAGCCACCGCGCCCGGCCTCTTAATCATGTTTTTAAAAGTAAAAAACAAAAGGTGAAATGAATAATAATTTAATCTAGTATATCAATAAATTATCCTTCCAATACACATAATCAACATAAAAATTATTATTATTTTTGAGACAGAGTCTTTCTCTGTTACCCAGGCTGGAGTGCAGTGGCACAATCTTGGCTCACTGCAACCTCTGCCTCCCGGGTTCAAACAATTCTCCTGCCTTAACCTCCCAAGTAGCTGGGATTACAGGTGTGTGCCACCACGCCCGGTTAATTTTTGTACTTTTTTTTTTTTTTTCTGAGATGGAGTCTTGCTCTGTTGCCTAGGCTGGAGTGCAGTGGTGCAATCTCGGCTCACTGCAACCTCTGCCCCCTGGGTTCAAGCAATTCTCTGCCTCAGCCTCCCAAGCAGCTGGGATTACAGTCGACCGTCACCATGCCTGGCCAATTTTTTTGTATTTTTAGTAGAGACGGGGTTTCACTGTGTTGCCCAGTCTGGTCTCGAACTCCCGACCTCAGGTGATCCACCTGTCTTGGCCTCCCAAAGTGCTGGGATTACATGTGTGAGCCACCGCGCCCAGCCAATTACTTTAGATAGGGGTGGTCTGGGAGGGCTCTCTGAGGAGACACAAGAAGAGCTGTGGGTGGAGTTTCCCAAGGAGAGGGACAGCGAGTGCCAAGGCCTCAGGGATGCAGCCCCCGAGCCTCTCCAACCTCCTGTCTCCTCAGCAAAACTCACCCACTCATCGTTGATGCAGCAGGTGCTCACCCAGAGCCCACTGATGCCCAATGTTGTTCTGGAATTCTCCTGTCAGATATGGTGGCCAGCCACATATGGCTGCCTCAAACACGGCTGGTCCAAACTGAGACATGCTATGAGTGTGAAAGGCACACCAGACTTCGAAGATTTAGTATGAAAACGGAGTAAAATATCTCATTAATAATTTTTATAGGCTGGGCATGGTGGCTCACACCTGTAATCCCAGCACATTTGGGAGGCTGAGGCAGGCAGATCACTTGAGGCCAGAAGAATCACTTGAACCCGGGAGGCGGAGGTTGCAGTGAGCCGAGATCACGCCATTGCACTCCAGCATGGGCAACAAGAGCGAAACTCTGTCTCAAAAAAATTAAAAAATAAAACTAAAAATACAAAAATTAGGCGTGTTGGTGGGCACCTGTAATCCCAGCTACTTAGGAGGCTGAGGCAGGAGAGTAGCTTGAATCTGGGAAGTGGAGGTTACAGTGAGCCGAGATCGCACCATTGCACTCCAGCATGGGTGACAGAGAGAGATTCCATCTCAAAAAAATAAACAAATAAATAAAAATAAAAAATCAAGTCACTTCTTAGGCCCTCTCGGCCACCTCCCTTGTCTTCATCTGTCTGGCACTTTCCCTCCCAAGTGTGTTTCTCTTTTGTTACTGCTACCACGTGGCAGTCTCCACCTCATGATGAAAGGCAAACTGGACCTGGCACGGTGGCTCATGCCTGTAATCCCAGAACTTTGAGAGGCTGAGGCAGGAGGATTGCTTCAGCCCAGGAGTTTGAAACCAGGCCAGGCAACATAGTGAGACCCTGTCTAATGAAAAGTTAAAAAAAAATTAGCTGGGTGTGGTGGCGTGCACCTGTGGTCCCAGCTGCTCAGGAGGCTGAGGTGGGAGGATCACTTGAGCCCAAGAGGTAGATGCTGCAGTAAGCAGTGGCCACGCCACTGCACCCCAGCCTGGGCCATAAAGTGAGACCCTGTCTCAAAAAAGAAAAGGCAAGAAGCAAACTGGGCTGGATACACCAGTAGTCCCAGCACTTTGGGAGGCTGCAGGGGGAGAATCGCTTGAGCCCAGGAATTTGAGACCAGCCTGGGAAACAAAGCAAAACCCATCTCACAAAAGCAAACTTTCATCTCAAGCAGAGTAAAACCCAAAGCCCTCACCGTGGCCCACAAGGCTCCCTGGCCTCCCCCACTGTCCCCCTCGATTATCTGCCCCAGCTATGCCCGCCTCCTGGCTGCCCTCGAGCCTCCTGGCTGCTGCCATCTCTCGGGCTATGCCCCTGTGGCTTCCTCTGCCCCAATTATTCTTCCTCCAAAGGATCTTGGCTGCTCCCTCTCTCAGTTTAGGTCTTTGGTAAATGTCACATCAGGGAGGCCTTTTCTGGTCACCCTCTTTAACCCACAACTCACTCCCGAACTTTCTCTGTGCAGAAAAGAGTTGACCTAGAAGGCTCCACCCCAGACTGCTGTCCTTAGACAGGCCTGGGTGCACAGTTGGTCCTTGGCTGGGAACTTGGGTGTCAGTGGGGGGTGTCTTATCACTTCCTGATAGAGTGGCTCGCTGCATCTATCTAGGCTGTTTGTGCAGGCACAGGCCTTCTTTCTGGGAGCCTGGCATTTTGGTATGTGTTGGAGAGAAGGTGCTCTTGTAGCCACCCCCATGAAACCGAGGGCACTGAGGCTAGGATCAGAGTGTCTCTGGCTGGCATTTCACACATGTCGCCATGATCCAGTGCTGGAGGAATGAGATGTGGCGTCTGGAAGTGCATGCCTGGTTTCTAAGTTCACTCCATGCACCTTTTCTTTTGGCTGACTTGGCTCCATATCCTTTGAGAGCAAATCATACTTTTGTGTGCAATTGCATACTGAGTCCCGACTCCTACAGAACCATCAAACCTGGGGTGCTCTCTGATTCCCAGGTTCTAGAGAACCATCAAACCTGGGGTGCTCTCTGATTCCCGAGTCCTAGAGAACCATCAAATCTGGGGGTAGTCTCAGGGACCCCCGGCACACTGTCCTTCTCAACTCTTTTCTCCTCAACACTCACCACCATTGGGCATCCCATAATATTTTATCTGTTTATCTTGTTTATCACCTTGCCCACACTCCAGGTTCCATCCCAACCCTGGTCTGTGCAGTATTCCCAGCTCCACTCATAGAGACCCACAGAAGATGCTGGGGGAATATTTCCTGAATGACACCCGTAACAGCTTTATTTTCAAAGGTGGGCTCCCTCCCTGGGCTTGTGATGGGACGGCGCTGTGGGCCCGAGCAGCAGGGCGGTGCAGGACAGGAGTAGACAGGGGTGGGGAAGCTGGCCCGGGAGGCCGGCAGGTCCCAGAAGACACCTCACACGGGTTCCATCTGCAGCTCCTCCCCGTCCACAGCCTCAATCTGGTGGAAGGCAGCGTGGGAGCCGATGACCACCAGGGTGGCTCCTGCAGGAAAGCCGGCAGCTCAGGGCCACGCTCCTGCGCCTGGACCCCACCATCCACCCCAGCTGCTCAGACCCTGTACTCACCCAGCACCCAGAAGACAGCTGAGCCCGCACCAGCCAGCCAGAAGAAGGGGAAGGAGATGCCTCCAGCCAGAGCGTACTGATGTGCTGGGCTCACCTCTCGGCCTGGGGGCAGATGGCATTGGGACGCTGTTCTGACCCTCCATGCCCTCTCCCAGAGTAACCCCTGCTGCCCCCCAACAATCCGTACAAGCTCCAGGTCTGCGGGATCGAATCCAAACTCCTCATGCCAAGGCCCTCCAGGTCCTGGGGTCACCCTGTTCCCCTGCTGTCCTCACTGCCCTCCAGAACACAGCACACCATCCTCGCCTGCCTCAGCCCCACCCTCTGCTCTCTGCCCCACATCCTCCAGGAAGGTCCTGGGATCCCGGCTTCCTGCTCCCTAGACTAGGGCTCTCCTGCTGCAACCCTCGCGCAGACCAGGGGTCTCAAACTGGTGGCCCGAGGGCCAAATCTGACCTGTGGATGTGTTTTTTGAGATGTTTTGCAAGGATGTGATTTGTGGCTGGCAAAGTGAACGATTTCACATAAAAATACCAACTTCTGGTTTCTCATAGAAGTCTCAGGGATGGGGTCTGCATGCTCTGGTGACGGTGATCAGCTGAAGCCAAGTCGTGTCTGTGTTTCAGGCGCTCCCTCCACCCCAGCCTGTCAAGCACATAACTTGCAGGCCCCTGAAGAGCCTGGCCTTCAGGTCTACCTGACTGTCCAATCCCAACTCCCTGACCCCACTCCAAACCTTGATTTTCCCCTGGGGGGAATTTCCCCTGGCTTTTGTTTTCCCAGTGGTCCTTGGTACTAGTCTGGGAACCACATGAAACATACTCCTCGGCTTCCCTCTCTAAGTTCCAAGTTCTTTCTGGTCACATCCCAGAAAGCAGGAAAAGAAACGGCAACAGATCTAGGCCAGTGTAAGGTCGCCACCTGCTGTCCAGTGTGGGCACCTGCAGCTGATGCTGGCCGCAGAGAGCGGCAAGGGGAGGAGAGAGAGGGGAGGAGTCATGTGGTTTGAAGAGGAGTAGGTTTAAGGCACAGCAGCCAGGTGGAGCCTGGGTTTGAGGAATAGCAATTTGAGGGGGCTGAGAATCGATGGAAGGATCGGTTGTGTCTGAGATTTTAAGGGATCAGGTTTGGGGGATCTAGTGTACATCTAGGCTTGGGCGGACTTGGGTTTTGAAGGACTTGGATTTGGGGTCTGAGGTCTGCATTCCAAAAGACCAAGATTTGAGGGACCAAGGATTCATCTGGGCAGGGGGTTTCTCACCAAAGAGCACAAGCTTGGACTGCAAGGTGCGAAGATAGAGAATGTAACAGGCGCCGAAAAAGACAGCCAGGGCCACCAGCAACATAGGGGACGTCACCCTGGAGGAGGGGTGCAGGGAGGCAGCGGTTAGGCAGCTGGGGCTGGGCCAGCCAGGCGGCCCTGGCCTTCTCCACCGGCGGCAAGCTACATCCTGGAGACCAGGGAGGGCCAGGTGACATTTAGTCACACTGCATCCTAGCCAGGGTGATGGTGGGGTAGGGGTCTTGGCCCTTTGGTGACAAGGTAGTCTAGCAGAGCCAATCTTTGGGGGCGGGGCCTGGCCGGTGAGAGGAGGGGCCTGAGCGGTAGGAGCGGGGCCCGGGCGGTGAGAGGAGGGACCGGGGGCTGAAGGGCGGGACCTGAGCGGTGAGAGGAGGGGTCCAGCCGGTCGGAGCTAGTGCGGGTGCGGGGCCCAGAAGGCACTCACACGCAGTACAGGATGAGGCCCAGGAACACGAACACATAGTTGCTCTGGTAGTACTCCACGTTGCGTACGAGGCGCTGGCACAGCTCGCCCAGGTTGCGGGGCCGTGAGAAGCGCTGCTGGTCCACGAAGGTGCTCCAGGGCCGGATGGTCGCGCGGCGCCGCTCCAGCCACTCCCGGCCTGCACCAGAGGGAATCAGCTTCGGCAGCAGGGTCCTGCGGGGGGGTAGGGCCGGGTCAGTGGTGGACCGGGATGGAGCCCCAGACTCCCGCAAAAGAAGGGGACTAAGGGGGCCTGGACTCCCTCCCGGGACCCCAGATTTCTGGACCGCAGGCAGGGAGGGGGCTAGGGGCCCAGACTCCAGGGTCCCATTAGAGGAGACCGGGGCCAACACTTCTGCGTCTCGGGGCTGGGACTCCAGGCTCTCGAGGGAGGAGAGGGCCGGGGGCCCGGACTCCGGGGTCTCGGGTCCGAGGGCCTAGAACCAGCTCGCTCACGTGGCGCTCAGCCCTTCCGCCTCGGCATCTTTCTGCTGGTCCTTCTGGGCTGCCATGTCTGCGTCGTGAAGGGTAGAGCTGCTGTAACCAGCCGGGTACCCTGAAGACCCCGCCAGCCCCGCCCGAGGCCGGCCCCACCCAGCGGAGTCGACGTGGCTCAGCTCGGGAGCAGCTGGGGACTCTAGTTCTGCCGCCGAGTATTGTGGGAGTTGTAGTCCTGACGGTGACTAAGAGGATGGGCGCCATGATGGCGGCCTGACTCGCAAGACACCTTGGGAGATATAATCCCAGAACGTGACGGCGCGCGCCTCTGGGTATTATGGGAGTTGTAGTTTCAGGAGGGTGCAGGTGGGCTGTCAGGAGCGAGGGCGTTATGGGAACTCTAACGGCAGAAGCGGGCGTTGTGTACTCTCCCAGGGAGGGCACAATGGGGACCGTGCAGAGCTGTCGTTCTGACTCTGGAGGGCATTAAAAAAACACCTGGAGGGCTTGCTAAAACAGATTCCTGGGCCCTAGCCCAGATGTTTTCATTCAGCAAGTCTGGGCTGGAGCCCATAATTTCCATTTCTGAGTTCCCAGGTGATGCTGCTGCCCCTGGTCCATGGACTACATTTTGAGTAGAAAGATTTAGATAATTTGTGGGAATTGATTCCTTCCTCAAGAGATTGAGGCTAGTGAGGGGGCCATGGTTGCTGGAGGGGTATCTGAGGTTGCCCCCTGCCCCACCTTGTGGAGTCCCAAAGATGAATGAGTTGGGGCTAGGGACACCTCCGACCCCCGCCACACACACCTTTGGACAGGAGGGAGTGAAGTTGGGAAAGAGAAAAGGTTGACAAGTTTTGTGGGCTTTTTTGAAATGGAGTCTCGCTCTTGTTGCCCAGGCTGGAGTGCAATGGCGCAATCTTGGCTCACTGCAACCTCTGCCTCCTGGGTTCAAGCGATTTTCCTGCTTCAGCCTCCAGAGTAGCTGGGATTACAGGCGCCCGCCACCACGCCCCGCTAATTTTTTTTTTTTTTTTTTTTTTTTGAGACGGAGTCTTGCTCTGTCGCCCAGGCTGGAGTGTAGTGGCGCAATCTTGGCTCACTCGCCTCCCGGGTTCACGCCATTCTCCTGCCTCAGCCTCTCTGAGTAGCAGGGACTACAGGCGCCCGCCACCACGCCCGGCTAATTTTTTGTATTTTTTAGTAGAGACGGGGTTTCACCGTGGTCTCGATCTCCTGACCTCGTGATCCGCCCGCCTCGGCCTCCCAAAGTGCTGGGATTACAAGCGTGAGCCACCGCGCCCGGCCGCGCCCAGCTAATTTTTGTATTTTTTTAGTAGAGACGGGGTTTCACCATGTTGGCCAGGCTGGTCTTGTACTCCTGACCTTGTGATCTTCCTGTCTCGGCCTCTCAAAGTGCTGGGATTACAGGCGTGAGCCATTGTGCCTGGCCCACAGGGCTGGAATTCTAATTGAATTCTAATGGAGTGAACCAGAACACGGCCTCAAGAAATGTGTGTGGAAGTATAGGGAAGCCTGGGCTCCCTTAAGCAGACTGAGCTCCTAATTTTCCAAAGCAGCTAGGTGGGGCTGGAAGGAGAATATCTATATGGGATAACCAGGTGACCTTTTTTTTTTTGAATTTTTTTTTTAAGTAGATAAGGGATTTTGCTGTGTTGGCCCAGTAGGTCTCAAACTCGTGGACTCAAGCGATCCTTCTGCCTTGGCCTTCTCAAGTGTTGGGATTACAGGTGTGAGCCACCATGCCCAGGTTCAAGTGACTCTTTTTTTTTTTTTTGAGACGGAGTCTCACTCTGTCGCCAGGGCTGGAGTGCAGTGGCACAATCTTGGCTCACTGCAACCTCCGCCTCCTCCTGGATTCAAGCGATTCTCCTGCCTCAGCCTCCCGAGTAGCTGGGATTACAGGCGCCTGCCACTATGCCCAGCTAATTTTTTGTATTTTTAGTAAAGATGGGGTTTCACCACGTTGGCCAGGCTAGTCTCGAACTCCTGACTTTGTGATTCGCCCGCCTCGGCCTCCCAAAGTGCTGGGATTACAGGCGTGAGCCACCGTGCCTGGCCCCAAGTTACTCTTTTAGGCCCAGCTCTTGTCTTCCAAGATTTACAGCACTTTAGGGTTTGTGCTTTGAGGCCTGCTGGAAGGCGTTCTCAGGAGGTGGGAGGAAGATGGCCCTGTCCAAGGGGCTGGTGGCGCAATAGGCAGGGAAGCCCTTTGCAAGGGCTCCACACTGAAGATGGAAGAGTTACACTTTGAAGATCAGATTGGCTAGTTACTGTTTATTTCCTCTTTGTCACCCCCAGGCTTTTACTGGAATCAGGTTTTCTTTTCATTTTTTTTTTTTTTTTTTTTTTGAGATGGAGTTTCACTCTCTTGCTCAGGCTGGAGTGCAGTGGCACAATGTCTGCTCACTGCAACCTCCGCCTCCCGGGTTCAAGCGATTCTCCGGCCTCAGCCTCCTGAGTAGCTGGGATTACAGGTGTGCACCACCACGCCCGGCTAATTTTTGTATTTTTAGTAGAGACGGGGTTTCACCATGTTGGTCAGGCTGGTCTCAAACTCTGACCTTGTGATCTGCCCACCTCAGCCTCCCAAAGTGCTGGGATTACAGGCGTGACCCATTGCACCTGGCCTGGAATCAGGTTTTCTAACTAGGATTCAAACTTGAAAATCAAAGGACTGTGGGGCTGGGCATGGTGGCTCACGCTTGTAATCCCAGCACTTAGGGGAGGCCCAGGAGGGTGGATCACTTGAGGTCAGGAGTTCAACACCAGCCTGGCCAACAAAGGCAAAAGCCCATCTCTACTAAAAAAAAATACACGTGCCTGTAATCCCAGCTACTCGGGAGACTGAGGCAGGAGAATCGCTTGAACCCAAGAGGCGGAGGTTGTAGTGAGCCAAGAGCGTGCCATTGCACTCCAGCCTGGGCGACAGAGCGAGACCCTGTCTCAGAAAAAAACAAAACCAAACAAAACACCAAAGGAGGAGTGCAATTGCACAATTAGCTCCGAGCAGGAATAGGGGAGCAGCATCTGAATTCAAAGGGCCAGAGCAGCAGAGGTAGCCCTTGGAAGAACCTCCACGGAAAGACAGAGCTTGGAGAATAGAATTGGGACAGAGCTCCAGCTGCCTCTTCCATGGCTGGCTGTGGGAGATCCAGGATGGACTTTTGTTACGAGAGCTGTTGGGTTTCCTTATAGGAACTGAATGAAAGCAATTTCATTCCAAAACCCACTGGTCTTTGTTCTGAGCAGAGAACATAGAGGCAGAGGCCTGGAGGTGTCGAACAGTGTGGGCCATGGTGAGAGACGGGGAGGGGGACAGTGGAGCCTGAGGGGCAAGGACATTGCAGGAGGGGCCCTAGGAGTGGGATGGTGGGGCGCACTTTGAATAAGGGAATTTCAGGAGATGGGGCCTGGACACAGGGGCAATGTGGGAGAGGAGGGCCTGAGGCAGAGACATCATGAGATGGTGAGAAATGGGGTCCCTGAGAGAAGGGGCCTTTGGCAGGTAGGCCCTGAATTAGGGGGTCGGGGGTTGGTGTGCTGGGAGATGAGGGGGCATCTGAGAAGATTGTGAGTCCCAGGCCAAGTGTGGCTCACGCCTGTAACCTCAGCACTTTGGGAGGCCAAGGTGGACGGATCACTTAAGGCCAGGAGTTTGAGACCAGCCGGCTGCCAACATGGTGAAACCCCATCTTTACTAAACATACAACAACAACAAAAAAATATTAGCTCGGTGCGATGGTGCATGTCTGTAATCCCAGCTACTCGGGAAGCTGAGTCAAAAGAATCGCTTGAACCCAGGAGGCAGAGGTTGCAGTGAGCTGAGATTGTGCCACTGTACTCCAGCCTGGGCGATAGAACGAGACCCTATCTAAAAAAAAAAAAATGGGTCCCTCCAGCCTGAGGCCTCCTCCCTCCCTCCTGGGATCCCCAAGGAAGTGGTGCTGGGAAAGCAGGAAGACCTTAGCACATTCAGCCAGAAATGTGGGTCACTGTTCCTGCTGTGTGACCTCAAGGAAGGCCCTCCCATCTCTGGGCCTCAGTCTGCCCACCTGTCTATGGGATCGTCTCTTCCCCTGCACCAGAAAAATAATACAGTATGTGTGGGTTTCCTAGGAGCGGTCTGGGCTCATGTAGCCCCTACGAGGACCAGGCTGTACCCTGGGGTCACCAGGGATGTCCAGCGCACATGGCCCCTGCCCTTCAACTGCCTTTCCCCCTCAGATTGGGGAGTTTCTCCCTCAGCCATTGTCTTGTGCAGTGGGTGTGTACATGCACTTGCACACTCACCCACTCACACTCGCTCTCAGCATCCTGGCCACTGAGACACTGGCATTGGGAGGGGCGGGCAGGCCCAGGCCTGGCCCCAGCCCCTCCTCTGACTTGCCTCCCTGAGCTGTGATAGGAAGGCTGCCTCGAGGGAAATGGATTCACTGCCCCACCAAGGTGGCAAAAATGAAAAGGACTGACAATTCCCAGTGGAGGGGGATGTGGAGCAGCTGCTGCTTCCTTACACTGTTGGATGCAGTATGGCACGCGAACTTTGGAAAGGGTCTGGCAACATCCATGAAAGCTAAACATGGTCTATCCCACGAACCAGCAATTCCGCTCCCAGGCACGCGCGTACCCAACAGAGTGCACATCTGTCATTAAAAGACACAACTAGAGGGCTGGGCACGGTGGCTCAGGCCTGTAATCCCAGCATTTTGGGAGGCTGAGGCGGGCGGATCACGAGGTCAGGAGTTCGAGACCAGCCTGACCAACATGGTGAAACCCCGTCTCTACTAAAAGCACAAAAATTAGCTGGGCTTGGTGGTGCATGCCTGTAGTCCCAGCTACTCGGGAGGCTGAGGCAGGGGAATCACTTGAACCCTGGAGGCAGAGATTGCAGTGAGCCGAGATTGTGCCACTGCACTCTAGCCTGGTGACGCAGCGAGACTCCGTCTTAAAAAAAAAAAAAAAAGATATAACTAGAGGGCCAGGCACAGTGGCTCGTGCCTGTAATCTCAGCACTTTAGGAGGCTGAGGTGGGTGGATCACTTTTTTTTTTTTTTTTGAGACGGAGTTTCACTCTTGTTGCCCAGGCTGGAGTGCAAAGGCGCGATCTCAGCTCACTGGAACCTCCCCCTTCCGGGTTCAAGCAATTCTCCTGCCCTAGCCTCCAAAGTAGCTGGGATTAGAGGAGTGTGCCACCACGCCCGGCTGATTTTGCATTTTTAGTAGAGACAGGGTTTCTCCATGTTGGTCAGGCTGGTCTCGAACTCCCGACCTCAGGTGATCTGCCTGCCTCAGCCTCCCAAAGTGCTGGGATTACAGGCGTGAGCTACCATGCCTGCCTGTTTTTTGTTTGTCTTTTTAGATGGGGTCTCACTCTGTCACCCAGGCTGAAGTGCAGTGGCATGACCTTGGCTCACTGCAACCTCCACCTCCCAGGTTCCAGTGATTCTCCTGCCTCAGCCCTGTGAGTAGCTGGAATTAAAAGCACATGCCACCACGCCCAGCTAGTTTTTGTATTTTTAGTAGAGACGGCGTTTCACCATGTTGGTGGGTGGATCACTTGAGGTCAGGAGTTTGAGACCAGCCTGGCCAACATGGCAAAACCCAGTCTCTAATAAAAATACAAAAACTAGCTGGGCGTGGTGGCAGGTGCCTGTAATCCCAGCTACTTGGGAGGCTGAGGCAGGAGAATTGCTTGAACCCGGGAGGTGAAGGTTGCAGTGAGCTGAGATGGTGCCACTGCACTCTAGCCTGGGCAACAAAGCAAGACTCCATTTCCAAAAAAAAAAAAAAGACATGATAGAATGTTCCTGTCCCTAGCAGCACCAATTGTAATAGCCCCAAACTGGAAACCCCTAAGTCTCCCAACAGGAGAATAGACAAATTGTGTTATAGTCCCACAATGGAATGCAAAGGAAGGGGCCACAGATACAGGTGACAATATGGATGACTCCTATAGACATAATGCTGAGAACAAGGAGCCAGACACAGAGATCACACGCTGTAAGATTTCATTTGTATGAAGCTCAAGAACAGGCACAACTGATGTGTGGTGACAGAAACCAGATCAGC
This sequence comes from Nomascus leucogenys, assembly GCF_006542625.1. NCBI lineage: Eukaryota > Metazoa > Chordata > Mammalia > Primates > Hylobatidae > Nomascus > Nomascus leucogenys. The sequence goes on from NC_044397.1 coordinate 84,848,134, forward strand.
TCTTGCCTCTGGAGGGGAGGCGACTGGAGGGTTCCAGTGAACTTTCTGGGTGGAGGGAGAGGTTCTATGCCTTGATGTGGGTGGTAGCTTTGCAGATGCAACTTTTTTTTTTTTGTGATGGAGTCTCACTGTCGCCCAGGCTGGAGTGCAGTGGCATGATCTCGGATCACTGCAACCTCTGCCTCCGGGTTCAAGCAATTCTCCTGCTTCAGCCTCCCGAGTAGCTGGGATTACAGGCATGCACCATCATGCCCAGCTGATTTTTTTTTTTTTTTTTTTTTTGAGGCGATGTCTCACTTTGTCACCCAGGCCGGAGTGCAGTAGTGGGATCTTGGCTCACTGCAAGCTCTGCCTCCTGGGTTCACGCCATTCTCCTGCCTCAGCCTCCCAAGTAGCTGGGATTACAGGTGAGTACCGCCATGCCCGGCTAATTTTTATGAATTTTTAGTGGAGACGGGGTTTCACTGTGTTAGTCAGGATAGTCTTGATCTCCTGACCTTGTGATCTGCCCGTCTCGACCTCCCAAAGTGCTGGGATTACAGGCGTGAGCCACTGCGCCCAGCTTTTTTTTTTTTTGTATTTTTAGTAGAGATGGGGTTTCGCCATGTTGGCCAGGCTGGTCTCGTACTCCTGACCTCAAGTGACCTGCCCGCCTGGGCCTCCCAAACTGCTGGGATTACAGGCAGGAGCCACCGCGCTTGGCCTGCACATGCAATTTTTAAAATCATTGAGCTGTACCCTTAAGATGTGTGCACTTCACTGTATGAAAGTTTATCTCAATAAAAAGAATAGCGTAGTGACCTAGAACCTTGGACAGCCTTGGTTCAAATCCCAGACTTGTCTCTTCTTAGCTGTGTGCAAATCACTTCTCTGTGCACATTTAATGCACACCTTGTGCAGAGTGCTTAGAAGGGGGCAGAGCACATAGCGGGCACTCAGTGAATCACTGTCATCACCATCATCATCGTCATTGTGTCCCGAGTCCTACTCCTATAGGAGAGGCTCCCAGTCACCATCCCACGTCTGCTTCCCTCCCTCTCCCTGTTCTGATTCCACAATGCCATCGCCTGGTGAATTCAAGCTGCTCTGACTTTCATGGAGTTGAAAACTCCGTGATTAGATGGTTCTGAGATTCCGTGACTTCCAAGCCAGTGCCAGGCTTAAGTTCCTGGGGTTTTGAGAATCTCCTGGCAGCGCGCCCCAGCAGAAGGAACACTGTCCCAGCCGCAGTCCAGAAAGCAGGCACAACACACACACCGCTTCTCTCTCCCCACTGATATATTTGATAATTGTCCAGAACCAGAGATGGCATCAGCCGGGGGGCTGAAGGGGAGTAAAAAAGAGCCCAGGGAGGTGTGGCTGGGGCCGGAGGAATGGATAGAGGGGTGAGGAGAGGGAGAGAAACTGACACAGAAAAGAGAGAGGAGAGAGGCTTGGGGCAGGGGAGAGAAGCCAGCCAGAGTGGGGCAGCAGGAGATAGTGGAGGGGGTGGGGGCCAAGGTGGGGCCACGGGGAGAGAGGGCTCCTCCCCCCAGAATACAAAATTGGGGGGACTGGCAGGGGTGATCCTGGGCCTGGGGGACGGGGAAGAGATGGGCGATGTGGTGGGGCTGAGGTCAGTAGTAGGTTTCCTTCTCCACCCAACCTGGAGAGACAAAGAAGGAAAGAAAGAGACAGAGTAAGAGATGGAGAGAGACAGGCAAGGCGAGCCGCCCAGTAGAGAGAGGGACAGAGAGGGAGAGAGACAAGGAAACCACACAGACAGAGACCCGTGAGAAGACAGATCGGGGGCCTGGAGAGATGGGAAGAGACAGAAGAGTGGGAACCAGGTGGCAGAGCCATCCAGCAGGGCGAGGGGAGCCTGGGACCAGCTTCCTGAGACCCTGCTGCCCCCCGCCCTCCTCGGCTGCCTTGCCGAGCCCCCTCACCCCCTGGGTTCCTGCGCAGGATGAGTTTGCGGATTTCATCGTAGACGAAGATGAGGAAACTGTAGGGGAAGGCACAGAACCACCAGCTGGGCCTGCGGAGGGGAGAGCAGGAGGGCTTGAGTGCGGGGCCCTAACGAGAGGCAGAGCTTCAGGGGACAGGAGGGGACGCAGTGGGGCAGTCTCCCAAGATCCTTCGTGCTCACAGGTGGAGGGTGCCCTGGGCGGGGCTGGGGCCTGGGGTCTGCGGAGTAACCTGTGGTGGGAGCAGCCCATGGGGGAGGCTCGGGGGCATCAGAATGGGGACTGCAGTGGGGACACCAGGGGAGGTGGGGCCTGAGGTTCAGGCTGAGTCTAAGGGAAGGCTCCGTGGCAGGCGCTGGCGTGGGCAGGGCTGGGGGCAGCGGGGCACTCACTTGAGAGGGTACATGCGCAGGGCCACGTCCATGCCGGGGCAGTAGGACAGGAAGGCAGCCAGGGCCGTCTCCTCAAACAGCCCAAAGATCAGGATCTTGTTCCTGGAGGCACAGAAGGGCAGGGCTGGGCCCAGAGAGCACCCACCCTGCACCTGCCACCCCACAGAGACGGGGAGGCACAGTGCAGACACCCAGAGACAGCAGCACAGACACAGAGACAGAGAGGCAGAGACATAGGGAGAGACAGAGATGGAGAGACATGCCCCAACAGAGAGAGACAAAGATAGAGGCAGAGTGATGGTGACACAGAAAGAGACAAAATACAGGGACAGACACAGAGAGGGACAGACATAGAGACAGGGACAGACACAAAGACAGACACAGGGACAGACACAGAGACGGGGACAGACACAGACAGGGACAGAAACAGACACAGACATAGGGACAGAGACAGGGACAGACACAAAGACAGACACAAAGACAGACACAGAGAGGGACAGACACAGAGACAGGGATGGAAACAGACACAGAGACAGGGACAGACACAGAGAGGCACTGGTATAAAAAGAAAAGGCCAGGGGCACCTCTACCACACACACAGAGGCTGAGAGAGAATCTAGGACACACAGGACCCCTTGAGAGAAAATCAGTGCAGTGGCAAAACCCAAAACGGGCTGGGCATGGTGGCTCACACCTGTAATCCTAGCACTCTGGGAGGCTGAGGCAGGAGGATTGCCTGAGCTCAGGAGTTTGAGACCAGCCTGGGCAACATGGCAAAACTCTACTAAAAATACAAAAAATTAGCCGAGCCCAGTGGTGCACACCTGTAATCCCAGCTATTTGGGAGGCTGAGGCACGAGAATCGCTTGAACCCGGGAGGCGGAGGTTGCAGTGAGCCGAGATTGTGCCACTGCACTCCAGCCTGGGCAACAGAGCAAGACTCTGTCTCCAAATAAATAAATAAATAAATAAATAAATAAATAAATATTAGCCATATATGATGGTGCACGCCGGTAGTCTCAGCTACTCAGGAGGCTGAGGTGGGAGGGTCACTTGGGCCCAGGAGGTCGAGGCTGCAGTGAGCTATGATTACACCACTGAACTCCAGTCTGGGTGACAGAGTGAGACCCTGCCTCAACAAAGCCACAAAAAACCAAAGCAAGGACACAAGAGGAAGTACACAGACAGACAGACAGACAGACACTTGGACAGGACAGATGGCTGTACAGTCACCATGTGCCCCTGGCCCTCACTTCATGCCCTGCTGGAAGACCGAGTTCCTCCGGGTCTTGCAGATGATCAGATCGGCCCACTGGACGACTACGATGCTCACAAAGAAGGCCGTGTGGCAGGTGAACTCCACCACCTTCCTCTGCTCGTATGTCTGCAGGAGCGGTGACCAGGGCACGGGACGTCAGTTGGTGGCACTGCAGCCCTAGCCGCCACACCGACATTCCGGTGCTCTTTGCCCCACCCCATCCTGCATGAGGTCCCCAGGGCCTCAGGTGTGTCTTCCTTCTGCGGGCTCATAGTCCCGAGGGAGGAGTCAGGAGATGTACAAGGAAGGAGAAAGGTTAATGGTGATCTCACCGTCCACCAGGGGCCAGGGAGGAGGATAAGGACCCTGTGGGCCTCCCAAGGAGGACAGACAGCAGCTGAGCTTTGAAGGGACAGACAGAGGTGGGGAAGAAGGCCTGGCAGGTAGTGGGACACAAGGCTCCAGACGGGCTGGGCCAAGGGCATCCAGGAAGCCCCAGGTGCCCAGCAAAGGCCTTGACGCTGCCATGGGAGACTGAGGGGCCATCATAGGAAGTGGCCGTGCATGGCTGGAACAGCTCGCCCCGGGGATCTTATGGTGGGCAGGGACACAGCACCCTGCCCCACTCACCCACTGCTGCCCGTAACTGTCCTCCAGGTCATTGACTGTGCGGTCATCCCAGTTCAGCCGGATGCCCACCAGGTTGCCAGGCAAGAAGCCATTTTCTGCCAGGATCACAAAGTAAGAGAAGAAGCCACCAAGAGCCTGGATCATTCCTGGAAGGAGGAGAGAGGATGCAGAGGAGAGGCTCAGGTTGGGGCCGGCAGCCAGCCCAGGGCACCTCAGAGGGCCCAGAGGCCCCCTTGGAGAGGGGAGTGTGCCCTCCTGGCCCTGTTATCTGGACACTGGTTCCCAGAGGGTGACCTGAGGTCTCACTTGGTGGTGAGGCCCTGAGATGGGTGGGCCACCTGGGACAGGGGCTTTGGAGAGGGGGCTCTCCCAGAGGGATAATCCGGAGCCCCTCTCCCACCTGACCCAGGCCACCTAAACATCATGAATTCTTGGGGGATCCGCCGCTTGAGCTCCCTATGCAGGAATGACCTCCCTGGGCCTGGGACCACCGCCATGAAGTCTCTGCTTGCTGGGACAGCCCCCAAGCGTGGCTGCTCCACTCCTCTGGGGCTCTGCACACATCAGCAGCAGAGAGGAGGAGGTGGAGAAGGATGGGGTGCAGACCCTGCCCTCAGATAGCTCACTGGTTGGTCCTGTCCACGTCTGCTCCCCTGAGTCAACGCCAGGGTCCCAAGCACCCACGGTGGGCCAGGCACTGCTCTAGGCCCGGCACTGGGCAGTAAGGAGATGGAGTCCCCAGTGCCTCACCGATCTGCCCATAGGCCATGCTGATGAGTCTCTCATTGACCAACTTGTCCGTCCGCGGGTTCCTGGGCTGTCTCTTCATGATGTCGCTTTCGGCAGCCTCGTACGCCAGTGAGATGGCAGGGACCTGGGCAGAGGAGGCCAGGTGAGCCGGGGAGGGGAGGACTCCACCCTCCTGGGCCCCAAGGGTGGCTGCCAGGGCTCACCATGTCAGTGCCCAGATCGATGCAGAGGATGGTGATGGTGCCCAGGGGCAGCGGGATGTTGGCCATGATGAACAGCAGGAAGGGCGTGATCTCCGGAATGTTGCTGGTCAGGGTGTAGGCGATGGACTTCTTTAGGTTGTCAAAGATCAGGCGGCCTGTGGCACGGGCAGGCTCAGAGCAGGCGCCCATGCCAGGGAGCCCCACTCCCTCTGCCCCTCCTCTGCCCCCATCCAGTGTCTTTTTTTTTTTTTTTGAGACGGAGTCTCACTCTGTCACCCAGGCTGGAGTGCAGTGGCGCCATCTCGACTCACTGCAAGCTCCACCTTCCAGGTTCACGACATTCTCCTGCCTCAGCCTCCCGAGTAGCTGGGACTACAGGCGCCCGCCACCATGAGCGGCTAATTTTTTTGTATTTTTAGTAGAGACGGGGTTTCACTGTGTTAGACAGCATGGTCTCAATCTCCTGACCTCGTGATCCGCCCTCCTCAGCCTCCCGAAGTGCTGGGATTACAGGCGTGAGCCACCACACCCAGCCTGTCCAGTGTCCTCTTCTACCCCCCCAGCCCACCCACTATTTTTTTTTCTTTTTGGGACAGGGTCTCACTCTGTTGCCTAGGCTGCAGTGCAGTGGCATGATCACAGCTCACTGCAACCTCGACTCCCAGGCTCAAGTGATCCTCCTGCCTCAGCCTCCCATGTAGCTGAGACTACAGGCACGCACCACCACGTCCAGCTAATTTTTGTATTTTTAGTAGAGACAGAGTCTCACCACTTTTCCTAGGCTTGTCTCTAATTTCTGGGCTGTGATTCCATCTCGGCCTCCCAAAGTGCTGGGATTACAGGCCTAAGTCTCCACACCTGGCCCCTCACCCACCTACCTTTCCACATAAACATCCAACCACATCGCCTTTGTCGAAACATTCTTGAAATAACCACTTTGGAAGATGGTTTCGGAGTTTCTATCAAACATCCCCCACCCCATCGACCGAGTAATCTGACTCCTAGGTTTTATACCCAAAAGAGAGGAGGACTGTTTATGCCCAGCAAAAAGCAAGTATGGGAATGTTCACCGTAGCGCCACTCATCAGAGCCAAAAGCCAGAGTCAACCCCATGTCCACAACAGGTGAGGGATGAATAAACCACGGTACATCCACGCAGTCAAATACTACACAGCAAGAAGGGGCGAGCTATGGACACAACTCCGCAGCTGGACCTTGGATCCCGTGCTGAGTGACACGAGCCAGACACAAAAGCATTCTTAGCATCCAACTCCAACTGGAGCAGGCTCAGCACCCGTCTCTGGGCTAAGAGTCAGGATAACGGTTATGTCTAGGAGGAGGGATATAGACTGGAAGGGGAGCAGACAAAACCTAAATAGGGGGCTGGAACGGTTCTCTATCTTGACTGGGGTCTGGTGGTTGCATGGCTGTGTACATGTGTAAAAATTTATACACCCTGTCTGGTTGAATATTTTATTGAGATATAATATGCCCAACTCACTGTATGCATGCCATATCTCAATAAATATTCAACCAGTACAGGGTGTCTAAAGTAAACAAAATAAAGATTAACCCAGGCCAGGTGCTGTGACTCGTGCCTGTAATCCCAACATTTTGGGAGGCTGAAGCAGGAGGATTGCCTGAGATCAAGAGTTCGCGACCAGCCTGGCCAACATGGTGAAACCCTGTCTCTACTAAAAATACAAAAATTAGCTGGGCGTGGTGGTGGGCACCTGTAACCCCAGCTACTTGGGAGGCTGAGGCAGGAGAATCATTTGAACCTGGGAGGCAGACGTTGCAGTGAGCCACGATTGTGCCATTGCACTCCAGCCTGGGCAACAGAGCAAGACTCCATCTCAAAAAAATAAAATAAAATAAAATAAACATTAGCCAGGCACGGTGGCTCAAGCCTGTGGTCACAGCTGCTTGGGAGGCTGAGGTGGGAGGATCACTTGAGGAGGTCAAGGTTGCAGTGACTGATGATTGCAGCACTGCGCTCCAGCCTGGGCAACAGAGTGAGACCTTGTCTCTAAATAAATATATAAGTAAAAAGATTAGTCCATGAACAATGAGGTCAATCGTTAAGAAAGAACAGGCCGGCACGGTGGCTCACACGTGTAATCCCAGCACTTTGGGAGGCCAAGATGGGTGGATCACGAGGTCAGGAGATCGAGACCATCCTGGCCAACATGGTGAAACCCCGTCTCTACTAAAACACAAAAAATTAGCTGGGTGTGGTGGTGCGTGCCTGTAGTTCCAGCTATGTGGGAGGCTGAGGCAGAAGAATCACTTGAAGCTGGGAGGTGAAGGTTGCAGTGAGCCAACATCACGCCACTGCACTCCAGCCTGGCAACAGAGCAAGACTCCATCAAAAAAAGGGAAGGGAGGGGATGGGAGGGGAGGGGGAACAAAGGAAGGGGAAGGAAGGAAGGGAGGAAGGAAGGAAGGGAGGAAGGGAGGGAAGAAGGGAGAGAGGGAGGGAGGAAGGGAGGGAGGGAGGGAGGGAGGAAGGAAGGGAGGAAGGAAGGAAGGGAGGAAGGGAGGGAAGAAGGGAGAGAGGGAGGGAGGAAGGGAGGGAGGGAGGGAGGAAGGAAGGGAGGAAGGAAGGAAGGGAGGAAGGGAGGGAAGAAGGGAGAGAGGGAGGGAGGAAGGGAGGGAGGGAGGAGGAAGGGAGGAAGGAGGAAGGGAGGAAGGGAGGGAAGGGAGGAGGGAGGGAGGGAGGAAGGAAGGAAGGGAGGGAGGGAAGGGAAGGAGAAGCAGGCTGCCTGTGGTGTGGCTGCTTTGATTGCTTTGATGGCTCTTGCATAGCAATAAGAGCCTGGGCCGCTCCCACCTGATATTCTCATTCCCTGCATTGTGCTCTTCTCCACAAACTAGGGGTTTCTCATCCTAAAATATTTATGGATGAAATGATGACTTACATGTGCATCAGCATAATCCAGTGTGTGTTCCAGGGGGTGGGGAAGAAACAAGGTGTGCGGTGCACCGATTGCCGCTGCAGCTGGGATGGAGGCGCAGGGGCCCACTGTGCCCTTGCTCTACTTTTGGGTATATCTGGAATGCCCCCTGATGGAAGTTATTTTGTTTGTTTGTTTGTTTGTTTGAGACAGGGTCTCAGATCTTGCTCTATCTCCCAGGCTGGAGTGCAGTGGTGCCATCATAGCTCACGGCAGCCTCGACCACCCAGGCTCAAGTGATCCTCCTGCCTTAGCCTCCCGAGTCGTTGAGACCACAGGTGTGTGCCACCACGCCCTGCTAATTTTTAAAATTTTTTTATCTTTGAGGTCTTAATTTGTTGTACAGGTGGGTCTTGAACTCCTGGGCTCAAGCGATCCTCCCACCTTGGTCTCCCAAGGTGCTGGGATTATAGGCGTGAGCCCCCATGCCTGGCCCCTGACAGAAGTTAGATTATTTCTTCCCTCACTTCAGAGAGGCCTTCCCTGTCCACCCCATCTGGGCAGGACCCTCACTATGATCTATCACAGTGGCCTGCTTTCCTGCTTTCTTCGGGGCATATATCACAATTTGTAATTACGTATCTGTTAACTTGTTTAAGGCTGTCTCTCCAGCCCCAGGAGAACAGGGATGGTGTCTGCTCTGCTCACAGCTGCCTCCCAAGCTTCCAGCATGATGCACAAGATTCAGAAGGAGCGGACGGCTGTATCTGAGACAGTGTGTGTACTGTGTATGCATAGATGTCTTGGGGAGGCCAGGCATGGTGGCTCATGCCTGTAATCCCAGCAAATTGGGAGGCCAAGGTGGGAGGATTGCCTGAGCCCAGGAGTTGAAGACCTGGCTGGGCGAGGTGGCTCACCCCTGCAATCCCAGCACTTTGGGAGGCCGAGGTGCGGGGATCACTTCAGGTCAGGAGATCAAGACCAGCCTGGCTAACATAGTGAAACCCCATCTGTACTAAAAATACAAAAATTAGCCTGGTGTGGTGGCATGCACCTGTAATTCTAGCTACTCAGGAGGCTGAAGCAGGAGAATCGCTTGAACCCAGGAGGTGAAGGTTACAGTGAGCCGAGATTGCGTGCCCGTACTCCAGCCTGGGTGACAGAGCAAGACTCTGTCTCAAAAAAAAAAAAAAAAACTAGCCTGGGCAACATGGCAAAACCCCATCTGTACAAAATCTTAAAAATCAACCAGGTGTGGTGATGTATACCTGTAGTCACAGCTACTTAGGGGCCTGAGGCAGGAGGATCGATTAAGTCCAGGAGGTAGAGGCTGCAGTGAGCCATGATTGTGCCACTGCACTCCATCCTAGGCAACAGATTGAGACCCTATCCCCGCCCCCTCCCCCCCCAAAAAAGATGTCTCTTGGGGGGATAAGAAGGTGTTAACCATGGTTTCCTCCGGGATATAGGAGACAAGGGCTGAGGACATTTAATCTGTTACTCTGGGCTCAGCTTTGCTGTTTGAATTCTCTTTTACCATGAACTACTTTTTACACCAGAGACATTTCAAATAGGAGAGAGAAATTGGAAGAAAATCCACCAAGGCATGAACCATGATTATTTCTGGATGGCGAGGTTATGGGTGATTCCACTTTTTTCTTGAATGCTTTTCTGCATTTGTCTATAACTATCATGAATTAATTTGATGATCAGAATAAATCTGAATGTGAACCAGCCCTTCTGTGGCCTCGTCCAGACCTGTCAGGAGGTGGTGCCTGTCGGCTCTGCGGCCCCCACCTCAGCAGCAACACCAGCCTCAGACCCAGCCCCTCACACCGCCTTGCCTGTGTGCCAGTTCCTCTGCCTGAGACTCCCTGGCACTAGTCTATGTGGACGTCACAGCATGGCCCCTGACTTGGCTCAGCCATCCCTGTCCACTCTGGGAAGCTCCCTTGACCCCCAGCCCAGGCTGGCAGAGGGGCCCCCTGAGGGGGCCCACCTGTCTCCCCCAGGGTCCCTGGCTTCCCCCTGGTTGGGCTTGAGAATTTTTTTTTTTTTTTTTTTTTTAGACAGAGTCTCGCTCTGTCCCCCAGGCTGGAGTACAGTGGCGTGATCTCGGCTCACTGCAAGCTCCACCTCCTGGGTTCACTCCATTCTCCTGCCTTAGCCTCCCGAGTAGCTGGGACTACAGGCACCCGCCACAATGCCCGGCTAATTTTTTGTATTTTTAGTAGATGGGGTTTCACCGTGTTAGCCAGGAGGGTCTCGATCTCCTGACCTCATGATCCGCCTGCCTCGGCCTCCCAAAGTGCTGGGATTACAGGTGTGAGCCACCACGCCTGGCTAAGAATATCTTTAAAAAGCCTCCAAGTCAGCTTCACCCACCAGATGGGGCCTGGGCTGGATGATGCAGGGACCCTGAAGTGTATCAGCTCAGTCCTGCCCAGGGGAGCTCCCGACCCCATAAGAGAAGAAGACAGAAAAGGACAAGCTCAAGCTCCTCCAGGGCCAGGAGATCTGTGGTCTCTGCTACACATCCCTCTGCAGCCCTGGCCAGTTCCCCTTGCTGGTCTCAGGCCTCCGGTAGTGACCGTGGTCTCCAGGGCCACCCCTGGCCAACTCACCCTCCTCCACCCCTGTGACGATGGAGGCAAAGTTGTCGTCCAGCAGGATCATGTCGGCTGCCTGCTTGGAGACGTCAGAGCCAGCGATGCCCATGGCTACCCCAATGTCGGCCTTCTTCAGAGCGGGGGAGTCGTTCACGCCATCCCCGGTCACAGCCACAATTGCACCCTGGAGGGAGAGAGGGTAAGGATGACACCCAGAGGCCAGGCCCCAGAGTCCCCTCCCTCAGATCCAGAAGCCCAAGACCCCAGCCCCCTCCTCCTTCAGACCTAGAAGTTCAGGTCCCCAACCTCCTCTTCCCCTCAGACCTAGGAGTTCAGGCCCCCAGACCTTCCTCCCTCAGACCCAGGGGTCCAGACCCCCAGACTCTCCTCCTTCAGACCCAGGGGTCCAGGCCCCCAGACCCTCCTCCCTCAGACCCAGGACTCCAGGCCCCCAGCCCCTCCTCCCTCAGACCCAAGGGTCCAGGCCCCCAGCCACCCCCCTTCAGACCCAAGAATCCAGCCCCTGGCCTCAGTGAGGACCCAGGAGTCAAGGCCCCATCCCCTCCTCTGCAGGAGCACAGCCCACCTGTCTCTGACAGCCCTCCACAATGATGAGCTTCTGCTGGGGGGACGTGCGGGCGAAGACGATCTCGGTGTGATTCTGCAGGATCTCGTCGATTTGCTCGGAAGTGAAGTCCTTGAGGTCGGTGCCGTGGATCACGCAGGCCTTGGCATCCCTGGGAAGAGCAGAGAGGGCGATGGCTGAGGTCAGGGTGTGTGAGGAGTGGCAAAGTGATCCCTGAAGGACAGAGAAACAGAGGGGCCAGCTCCACAACCAGGAGAGCCAGAGGATCAGGGGCTGGGGGAGGAGGCCTCTGGGGGAAGCAGGGGAGAAGGGGGCTACTGCAGCAGGGCATGCGGACAGACGTGCGGAAGGACTTCGGGGCAGTGGATTTATTTATTTATTTATTTTTGAGATGGAGTCTCGCTCTGTCACCCAGGCTGGAGTGCAGTGGCGTGATCTCGGCTCACTGTAATCTCTGCTTCCTGGGTTCAAGCGATTCTCCTGTCTCAGCCTCCCTAGTAGCTAGGATTACAGGCGCCCACCACCATGCCTGGGTAATTTTTTAAAATTTTTAGTGGAGATGGGGCTTTGCCATGTTGGCCAGGCTGCTCTCGAACTCCTGACCTCAAGTGATCCACCCGCCTCGGCCTCCCAAAGCGCTGGGATTACAAGTGTGAGCCACTGCGCCCGGCCAAGGGGCAGTGGATTCAGAGGAACGGAGATACCGTGGACAAGCAGAAGGGAGGCAGAGTCAGAGATAGGCATGAGGTTGGGAAAGTCAAAGAAGTCAGAAAAACAGAACAGAAAAGAGACAAAGACAGACAGACAGGAAAAAAGAGAGACAGACACAGAAGGACTGGATTCTACTGAATCCTCCGAGATAGGAATTATTAGTATCCCATTTTAGAGGTGGGCAAACTGAAGTTCATGGATGCTAAAGGACTTGCCCAATGTCACACAGCTTGTGAGCAGTAAAAGCTGGGATGCAGGCCGGGCGCGGTGGCTCACGCCTGTAATCCCAGCACTTTGGGAGGCCGAGGCAGGTGGATCACCTGAGGTCAGGAGTTCGAGATCAGCCTGGCCAACATAGTGAAACCCCTTCTCTACTAAAAATACAAAAAAAAAACATTAGCGGGGCATGGTGGAAGGCCCCTGTAATCCCAGCTACTCAAGAGGCTGAGGCAGATAATTGCTTGAACCCGGGAGGCGGAGGCTGCAGTGAGCTGAGATTGCCCCACTCCACACCAGCCTGGGTGACAGCAAGACTCCATCTCAAAAATAAAGAAAGAAAGAAAAGAAAATAAAGGCTGGGATGCAAACCTATGCCTGGCTACCTCTGTGGCTGCAATGTCCCCACACCAGAGGGAGGGCCAGATCCAGGGCTTGGTCCATGGAAGAGTCCCAGAAAGAATGGGACGGGCAGTGCAGAGGGAGGTTGGGGGGAAGCGGTCCCCCTGTATCAACACCCTAGAGGGACGTCCAGGGCCCTGGCTGGGATGGGTGGCTCACCGGGGGTTAACCTGGCTGACGGGAATGTTGAGCCGGGCGGCGATGTCCTCCACAGTCTCGTTGCCCTCAGAGATGATGCCCACGCCCTTGGCAATGGCCTTGGCCGTGATGGGGTGATCGCCGGTGACCATGATGACCTGCAGGCATTGTTTTTTAGGGATGGCCTCTCCCGCCCCACACCTGGCCTCGCCTCCCCCAGCCACCCCAAGCCACACCTTGATGCCTGCACTGCGACACTTGCCCACCGCGTCAGGGACGGCTGCCCGGGGCGGGTCAATCATGGACATGAGGCCCACGAAGCAGAGGTTGTCTGTGGTGAAGTTCACGTCATCACAGTCGAAGGCAAAGCCCTTGGGGAACTGCTCCTCGGGCAGGTAATAATGGCAGAAACCTGGTGGCAGGGAAGGGTTGGGATGTGAGGGTTCCAGCCTGGGAACCTCCGCCCCACGCCCCTAGATGTCTGCATCGCCCGCATTCCATCTCCCCATCAGCAAGACGGCCGGTCAGCATTCATTTCCTAGGATGCCTTCCCCTCTCATCCATCCATCCATTCATTCATTCATTCATTCATTCACTCATTCATTCATTTACAGTGCATTCTGGGAGGCCCTGGGCTGAGCCAGGCTTTGGGCAGCATCACAACCCTCCTTGCCCTCTAGGGACCCAAGAGCCTGCCCGGCAGCCTCGCACCAAGCACGCGCTCGCCCAGGCCGCCGAGCTCGAGGTAGGCGTTCTGGAAGGCCTCCTTCATCTCCTCGTCCAGAGGCTGCTCCTTGCCCTGTAGCAGGATGGTGGAGCAGCGGTCCAGGATGCGCTCGGGGGCACCCTTCATCACCAGCAGGTATCGGTTGTCATTGGGGTCCTCGGTCTCATGGATGGAGAGCTGGGGACCGAGCAGAGGGTGGCGTGCCTGAGCCACACAGACACCAGAAAGCTCCCTGCCCCATCCTGTCCCCCATCCAGAGCCACGGGTGCCAGGATAGACCCACACCAGGGCTCCCCCAGAGGGGACACTCTCTCACAGAGACCCCTGCTCATTCCTGTCTGCTTCTGTCTATCTCATGGATATTTCTTTTTCTTTTCTTTTCTTTTCTTTTCTTTTTTTTTTTTTGAGACTGAGTCTCACTCTGTCGCCCAGGCTGGAGTGCAGTGGCGTGATCTCAGCTCACTGCAACCTCCACCTCCTGGATTCAAGCGAGTCTCCTGCCTCAGCCTCCAGAGTAGCTTGGGATTACAGGCACCACTACCAAACTCAGCTAACTTTTGTATTTTTTTTTTTAAATTTTTATTATTTTTTTTTTTTTTGAGACAGAGTCTTGCTCTGTCTCCCAGACTGGAGTGCGGTGGCACGATCTCGGCTCACTGCAAGCTCCGCCTCCTGGGTTGGTGCCATTCTCTTGCCTCAGCCTCTCCGAGTAGCTGGGACTACAGGCACCCGCCACCACACCCGGCTAATTTTTTGTTTTGTATTTTTAGTAGAGACGGGGTTTCACCGTGGTCTGGATCTCCTGACCTCGTGATCCGCCCTCCTCGGCCTCCCAAAGTGCTGGGATTACAAGTGTGAGCCACCGCACCCGGCCTCTTTTGTATTTTTAGTAGAGACGGGATTTTTGCCATGTTGGCCAGGCTGATCTTGAACTCCTGGCCTCCTGGCCTCGAGTGATCTGCCCTCCTCAGCCTCTCAGTGCTGGGATAACAGGCGTAAGCCACCGCGCCTGTGCTCCCCTCCCCCCCACCCTGTTTTTTTTTAAGACAGGGTCTCACCCTCTCACCCAGGCTGGAGAACAGTGGCGAGATCACAGCTCACTGCAGCCTTGACCTCCCAGGCTCATGCAATCCTCCCACTTCAGTCTCCCACGTAGCTGGGACCACAGGTCCACACCACCATGCCTGGCTAATTTTTTATAAAGACGTGCTCTCCCTATGTTGCCCACGCTGGTCTCAATCTCCTGAGTTCAAGCAATCCTCCTGCCTTGGTCTCCCAAAGTGCTGGGATTACAGGCATGAGCCACCACGCCCAGCTGTATGCTTCCATTTTTATGAAATGTCCAGAATAGGCAAATCCATATGGACAGAAAGTAGGTTAGTGGTTGCTTAGGGCTGGGAGTGTGGGGGAGGAGGGGGCGGGTGACAGCTGAGAGATGCGGGGTTTCTTTTTGGAGGTGATGAAAATGCTCTAAAATTGACTATGTGGACGGCTGCCTATATCTGCGAATATACTAAAACTATTATACACTTAGAGGGACGAGCTATGGTATGTTAATTATATCTTAATAAAGTTATTTTAAAATCTCTGAGTCAACTCCTGTCTCTCTTTGGCTCAGAGCCCCCTGGAGGCTTGTGTGCTCCTCAGAGTCACAGCCAAGTCCTCTCCATGCCCATGGGGCCTGACAGGATCTGGCCAGCACCCACCACTCCCACCACGCTCCCTGGCTCCCAGCCCCTCCGCACTGGCTGGCTGGCTGGTGTTCAGATGCATCAGCACACTCCCGCCTCTGGGCCTTTGCACAGGCTATGCCAGCTACCAGAGCGTTCTTCCCCCAGACACCTGCAGGGCTCCCTCCCTCAGCACCACAACCACTACGATTACCTCCTCATGCCTTTGTTATTGTCTGTCTTCTAGAACCAGAGCGTAAGTCTCAGAGAGGGGGGACTTCACCATGTCACTCACTACTGTGTGTACACACAGCACCCAAAACAGGGCCTAACATGTGGTGGCTGCTCAAAAAATGTATACTGAATGGGCCGGGCATGATGGCTTATGCCTGTAATCCCAGCACTTTGGGAGGCCGAGGTGGGTGGATCACTTGAGGTCAGGAGTTCAAGACCAGCCTGGCCAACATGGTGAAACCCTATCAATACTAAAAATACAAAAACTAGCTGGGCGTGGTGGTGCACGCCTCTAATTCCAGCTACTCGGGAGGCTGAGATACAAGAATCACTTGAACCCAGAGGCAGAGGTTGCAGTGAGCCAAGATCACACCACTGCCTTCCAGCCTGGGCAACAGAGCGAGACTCCATCTCAAAAAAAAGTTTACTGAGGCCAGGCGCGGTGGCTCATGCCTGTAATCCCAGAACTTTGGGAGGCTGAGGCAGGCAGCTCAGGAGGTCAGGAGATCGAGACCATCCTGGCTAACACGGTGAAACCCCGTCTCTACTAAAAATACAAAAAATTAGCTGGGCGTGGTGGCGGGTGCCTGTAGTCCCAGCTACTCTGGAGGCTGAGGCAGGAGAATGGTGTGAACCTGGGAGGCGGAGCTTGCAGTGAGCTGAGATTGCGCCACTTCACTCCAGCCTGAGTGACAGAGCGAAACTGTCTCAAAAAAAAAAAAAAAAGTTTGCTGAATAATTTAAAGTTGCTGCTCTGCCCCAAGAGGTCTCCTGCTTGTTCCCACTCTCTGCTGTAGGAAAACTTTTTTTTTTTTGAGTCAGGGTCTTGCTCTGTCACCCAGGCTGGAGTGCAGTGTGTGATGTAGGCTCTCTGCAGCCCCAACCTCCCCAGCTCAGGCAATCCTCCTGCCTCAGACTCCCAAATCGCTGAGACCACAGGCACATACCACCACACCTGGCTAATTAAAAAAAAAATTTCGTACAGATGGGGTTTTGCCATCTTGCCCAGGCTGGTCTCGAACTCCTGGCCTCAAGTGATCCTCCCACCTCAGCCTCCCAAAGTTCTGGTGTTAGAGGCGTGAGCCACCATGCCTGGCCTGCAGGAAGATCTTTACTCCTCAGCGTCTCACTCCAACAGACATCTGGCTCCCTCTCTCAAGCTTTCCCTGTTCCTCTCCCCACCAGGCGGGTATTATCATTCCCATTTTACAGATGGGAAAATCAAGGCTCTATGACACCTCTTTACAGGCATCATAAGGAACCTGAGGTCCAGGCTGGCTCTCCTGGAAAGCCCAGAGTACCTGGTATTTGTTGGTGGAATTGAAGGGAATCTCAGCCACTTTCTTGTTGCGTTCACGCATCAGCTTCACGGAGCCAGAGGACAGCTCGATGCACTTGAGCAGGGCAGACTCAGAGGCATCCCCGGCCACATCCCTCTGCAGGGAGAAAGAGTTGTCAGACCAGGGGCAGCTGAGGGGAGGACACAGGCATGGCCGAGGTGAGGCCAGCTGAGGCGAGGACACAGGCATGGCCGAGGTGAGGCCAGCAGCTGAACCCACCTTGAGCACAGGGATGTTGTCCTGACCGCCCTTGAAGACAGCGCGATTGCAGAGCCCGGCGATGTGAGACAGGGCCACCCAGGTGTGTGAACTCTTGTCAAATGAGGTCCCTGGGGGAAGCACATGTGAGGGCCAGGGACTCCTGGAGCCAGGCCCTCATGGTCCTCACCTGGGGCCTGCGCTCACCTGACTGGTCCTCAGTGGTGTCAGCCTCGTGGATCTGGTTGTCAAACCACATGTGGGCGACCGTCATGCGGTTCTGAGTGAGGGTCCCTGTCTTGTCTGAGCAGATGGTGGACGTGGAGCCCAGGGTTTCTACAGCCTCCAGGTTCTTCACCAGGCAGTTCTTCCGGGCCATGCGCTTGGCAGTCAACGTCAGGCACACCTGGAGGACGAGCAAGGGCAGGCAAGTTACAGGGACAAGCCCAGCGGCAGGGTTGGATGAGTGACACGAGGGCCACAGCCCAGCTGCCCATCCCCCAGAGAATCCTGAGGGCCTGGAAAAGAATGAGGCAGAACCCAGCAATGCCACCCCCAAGTTCAGACCAACAGAAACAGGGCAGAGACACCCAAAGACAGGGACTCAAATGCTCATAGCAGCCACACGCATAATAGTGCAAAACGGCTCACGCCTGTAATCCCAGCACTTTGGGAGGCCAAGGCGCAAGGATTGCGTGAGCCCAGGAGTTTGAGACTAGCCTGGGCAACACAGTGAGACTTCATCTCTAGAGATTTTTTTTTTTTTTTCAATTAGCCAGGCATGATGTTACGAACCTGTAGTCTTAGCTACTTGGGAAGCCGAGGCAGGAGGATCGCTTGAGCCCGGGAATTCAAGGCTGCAGTGAGCTACAATGGCACCACTGCACTCCAGCCCGGGCAACAGAGCGACACTCTGTCTTAAAATATTGTCCAGGCCAGACGCGGTGGCTCACGCCTGTAATCCCAGCACTTTGGGAAGCCGAGGTAGGCGCATCACTTGAGATCAGGAGTTCGAGACCAGCCTGGCTAACATGGTGAAACCCCACCCTACTAAAAATACAAAAATTAGCAGGGCATGGTGGTACATGCCTGTAATTCCAGCTACTTGGGAAGCTGAGGCACGAGAATCCCTTGAACCCAGGAGGCAGAGGTTGCAGTGATCTGAAATCGTGACACTGCACTCCAGTCTGGGCAACAGAGTGAGACTCTGACTCAAAAAAAAAAAAATTGTCCAAAACTGCAAACTACTCAGATGTCCACTAACAGCAGAAAAGATAAATTGTGGACAATGGAATACTAACATTGATAAAAACAAATACATTACTGCTGCCTGCACCTGCATGGGTGAATGTCAAAAACATGTTCAGCCAAAAAGAGCCAGAAATTAGTTCATACTGAATTATTCCATTAATACGAAGTTTGAACACAGCCAAAGTTAATCTATGCTGTTAGCAGCCAGATTAGGGGTTACCCTTGGGTTGGGGGGCAGGGGCTAAATAAGGTCTTGAGGGGGCTTCAGGGAGACGCAGTCTCGTTGCAGCTGACGTAATTGTGTTCAGTTTGCCCCAAATCATCAGACTATATGTTCACAATATGCTTAATCCTTTGCGTATGAAAATCCATTTGACATAGGGTAGCATTCAACATAGCTAATATGGAAAACAGTAAACTTTTTTTTTTTTTTTTTTTGAGACACAGTCTTGCTCTGTCGCCCAGGCTGGAGTGCAGTGGCTTGATCTCAGCTCACTGCAACCTCCACCTCCCAGGTTCAAGCAGTTCTCGTGCCTCAGCCTCCTGAGTAGCTGGGATTACAGGTGCCCACCATCATGCCTGGCTAATTTTTGTATTTTTAGTAGAGACGGGGTTTTGCCGTGTTTGCCAGGCTGGTCTTGAACTCCTGACCTCAAGTGATCCACCCACCTCGGATTCCCAAAGTGCTGGGATTACAGGCGTGAGCCACCCTGCCCGGCCCTAATATGGAAAACTTCGCATAAAACATTAGGTCAAAGAATGAAAGAGGAGAATCGTATTTCTAGGATAGTCTCTGCCATGCACCTTGAAGACAGCATTTAGTCAATATGCTCACAGCTGTCAAGGGGAACCTCACAGAGAATGGACTTCTGGGGTGAAGCTAGCAGCAAAGCAGCCAGAGGAAAACTTTTTTTAAAAAAATAATAATAATAATTATTATTATTATTATTTTCTGGAGATGTAGTCTCCCTCTGTCACACAGGCTAGAGTGCAGTGGTGCAATCATGGCTCACTACAGCCTCAACCTCCCGGGTCAGCCTCCCGAGTAGCTGGAACTACAGACATGTACCACCACCCTGGCTAATTTTTAAATTTTTTTTTTTTTTTTTAAGACAGAATCTCGCTCTTGTCGCCCAGGCTGGAGTGCAGTGGCACGATCTCGGCTCACTACAACCTCTGCCTCCTGGGTTCAAGCTATTCTCCCGTCTCAGCCTCCTGAGTAGCTGGGATTACAGGCACCTGCCACCACGCCTGGCTAATTTTTGTACTTTTAGTAGAGACGGGGTTTTGCCATGTTGGCCAGTCTGGTCTCGAACTCCTGACCTCAGGTGATCTGCCCACCTCAGCCTCCCAAAGTCTTGGGACTACAGGCGTGAGCCACTGCACCTGGCCTTTACATTTTTTGTAGAGATGGGGTCTCACTATGTTGTCCAGGCTGGTCTCAAACTCCTGACCTCAAGTAGTCCTCCTGCCTCAGCCTCCCAAACTGTTGGGATTAAAGGCATGAGCCACTGCACCAGGCTTATTATTTTATTTTATTTATTTATTATTTATTTATTTATTTATTTTTGAGACGGAGTTTCACTCTTGTTGCCCAGGCTGGAGTGCAATGGCGCGATCTTGGCTCCCGGGTTCAAGTGATTCTCCTGCCTCAGCCTCCTGAGTAGCTGGGATTACAGGCATGCGCCACCATGCCCCACTAATTTTGTATTTTCAGTAGAGACAGGGTTTCACTATGTTGGCCAGGCTGGTGTTGAACTCCTGACCTCAGGTGATCTGCCCACCTTGGCCTCCCAAAGTGCTGGGATTACAGTGTGAGCCACTGCGCCCAGCCTCATTATTTTATTTTTTAACTTGATGTACTCTTCGACTTTTCATCATGAGCGTGCACTTCTTAATTTTGTAATTAAACTTAACAAGCAATAAGATTGTTGGCTCTTTACAGCTTGCCAGTGTTTCTCAAGATTTTCGTTTGTTTCTTTCTTTGATTGTTTGCTTTGTTAATGAGGCCCTCTGAGTCAGGCCCAAGTTGTCTTTCACAAGAACACTGTGATCCAGGCCCCCAGCCCCTTCTCCGACCCCAGGGGTCCAGACCCCAGCCCCTCATCCCCCAGACACACGAGTCCAGGCCTCCAGCCCCTCCTCCCTCGGACTCAGGGGTCCAGGACCCCAGCCCCTCCTCCCTCAGACCCAGGAGCCCAGACCCGCAGGCCCTCCCCGCCCAGACCCAGGAGCCTGGCCTTACAGTGACAGTGGCCAGCAGACCCTCTGGGACATTGGCCACGATGATGCCGATGAGGAAGATGACAGCCTCAAGCCAGGTGTATCCGAGAATGAGGGAGAGGATGAAGAAGGAGACACCCAGGAAGACAGCCACGCCGGTGATGAGCTGGATGAAGTGCTCAATCTCGATGGCGATGGGCGTCTTGCCCACCTCCAGCCCTGATGCCAGGGTGGCGATGCGGCCCATGACAGTGCGGTCGCCCGTGGCCACGACCACGCCCCGAGCCGTGCCTGCAGGCCAGAGGGGTTAGGCTGAGGTGGGGTGGCTCAGGGAGGTTCTGGAGGCCCTGACCTCCTGGGACACGTCCCTGTGTCTGCCCCAGCTGTGTGTCTTCTCTGCACCCCCCTCACCTTCCACACAGTTGGTGGAAAAGAAGGTGATGTTCCGAGTCTCCAAGGGGTTGTCATGCGTGCAGTCGGGAGAGCGAGTCTGGGGCTCGGATTCACCAGTCAGGGAGGAGTTGTCCACCTGGGGGTAGGTGCAGCAGAGAGAGGGTTCAGTCCAGGGCCTGGGACAGGAGGGTATTTGTGCAGAGGGCTTGGGGCTGAAGCCTGTGTGCCTGGAGATCACAGCTAGAAGCCTGGATGCCCAGTGGACGAGTGGTGTGTGGGAGGCCAGAGTCTGGGATCTTGAAGGTGGGGAAGGCACAGGGCTGCTGGCCAAGGTCTAGGATCCCTAAGGATCTCCAAAAGGTGAGGGCTGGGCCTGGACTCCTGACTGTTGGGTGAGGAGGGGGCCCAAGATCTAAACTCCTGGGTCTGAGGGAGGAGGGCCTGGGGGCCTGGACTCCTGGGTCTGAGGGAGGAGGGGTTGGGGCCTGGACTCTTGGGTCTGAGGGAGGAGGGGCTGGGACCTGGACTCCTGAGTCTGTGGGAGGAAGGGCTGGGTCTGGACCCCTGGGTCTGAGAGAGGAGGGGCTGGGGCTGGGCCTGGGCTCCTGGGCAGCCCGAGGGAGGGTAAAGCCGGGCCTCAGGCCCAGGCCCAGGCCCACCTTGCAGCCATGGGCTGAGATGATCCGCAGGTCAGCTGGCACTCGGTCTCCACCCTTGATCTCCACCAGGTCCCCGACCACCACCTCCTCAGCATTCACCTGCATCTTCTCACCTTCCCGGATCACCAGGGCTTGCTGAGGTGGGATGGAGTAATGTCACCTCCCAGACTCCCTCTGCCTGGGGGTCATTGGGCCCGGCCCCTAGCCCATACACTAACACCCCCATATGGCCCCTTGCCGGGCACCCTTCACCTGTGGCACCATGTTCTTGAAGGACTCCATGATCTTGGAGCTCTTGGCCTCCTGGTAGTAGGAGAAGCAGCCAGTGATGATCACCACGGCCGCCAGCACGATGCCTAGATACAGCTGGTGGGGAGATGTGGGGATGTTGATCAGGAGCCGCCCAAGCCACTCCCCACCAATCCCTGCTCACCTGGAGTCTGGGAAGGGAGCTTTGTGTCAATGGGAGTCTGTATTTGTGTGTCTGACCCCAGGTTGGTTATGAGGGTTGGTGTGTCTGAGTCTCTCCTGTTTGTGCTTCAGTCCCTCTTTCTGTAATGGTTGTGTTTGAATCTAAGGGTCTGTCGATTTTTTTTTTTTTTTTTTTGAGACAATGTCTCACTCTGTCGCCCAGGCTAGAGTGCAATGGCATGATCTCGGCTCACTGCGATCTCCGCCTCCTGGTTCAAGCGATCCTCCTGCCTCAGCCTCCTGAGTAGCTGGGACTACAGGCGCGTGCCACCACACCCGGCTAACTTTGTGTATTTTTAGTAGAGATGGGGTTTCACCATGTTGGCTAGGATGGTCTTGATCTCCTGACCTTGTGATCCGCCGCCTTGGCCTCCCAAAGTGCTGGGATTACAGGCGTGAGCCACCATTCCTAGCCCTTTTTTTTTTTTTTTTTTTTTTTTTTTTGAGACAGGGTCTCGCTCTGCTGCCTAGGCTGGAGTACAGTGGCGCAATCTCAGCTCACTGTAGCCTCAACCTCCCAGATACAAGCAATCCTCCCACCTCAGCCTCCGGAGTAGCTAGGACTACAGGTGTGCGCCACTAGGCCCGGCTATTTTTTGTATTTTTTTAGAGACTGGGTCTGTCTGGGTATGTTACTCAGGCTTCTGGAACTCCTGGTCTCAAGTTACCCTCCTGCCTTGGCCTCCCAAGGTGCTGGGATGACAGGCGTGAGCCACCATGCCCAATCTGGCCATCTATTTTGTGTGTGTATCTGTCCTCCTGCACGTGTTGAGTCTGGGATGCGGCTGTCTGTCGCTGTGTCTCTCTGACTGGCTGCATGCCTGACTTCACGTTCTACAAGGCAGCTTCTTTGGTTCTCTGTGTGGATCTCTGTCTCTATGTCTCCAGCTCTGCCTCTCTGTGAGAGCTTATGTCTGAGACTGTTTAGATTTGAATATCTGAGGACACTCTCTGTGCCTGACTCTCATGTCTCTGTCACCAGGTTATGCCTGCATTGCTGTGTGTGTGTGTGTGTGTGTGTGTGCGTCAGTGTGTGTGTGTGTGTTTCTCTGTCAGTGTACGTCTGAGTCTGTGTCTGTTTCTGAATTAGGTGGCCATGTTTGAATCCACATCCTGGTGTGGCATCTGCATTGACCCTCCATGCACATGCACGTGTGTGCACACACACCTACCCAGGTGAGCATCTCTGTGTGACCAGTGTGTGGGTCTGTGTTACGCACATGGGATCTGAGGCTCTATCTCGAATGTGTCCCTGTGTTATGGGGATGGGCCCTGATGTATCAGCAGCGGGGTGTGCCTGGGTCTCTATGTGACACTCACTCTGGGTATCTGTCAAGCCATGACCACCTGCTGGTGTCTGTTCTCAAGGCCGCTGAGGTCACACAGCCTTGGGACAGAGCCCCGGCTCACACGTCCTGCTGTGGGGACTTGGACAAGTTACCTGGCTTTTCTGAGCCTCAGTTTGCCTTGTATTTGATCTGGTTCTCTTGCTGGGTGATTGTGAGTTAGATGGGAAAAAGGGGGAGAGTGGGCTGTGAAAAGCCTGGAGGGATGGGAAGAAGTTGGGGTGCAGTGTCCATAAATAAATGTGCAGGGCCTTGCGCAGGGCAGGGTCCAGGCACTCACATTGTCACCAGAAGGGTCATCCTCGGTGCCCGCCTGGATGCCGTAGGCCAGGAAGCAGAGGATGGCCCCGATCCACAGCAGGATGGAGAAGCCCCCGAAGAGCTGCCGGCAAAACTTGACCCACTCTGGTGTGGTAGGCGGTGGCGTGAGCGCATTAGGCCCATCCCGGGCCAGGATCTCCTGAGCTTTGCTGTGGGTCAAACCCTGAGGGACAGAGGACTCACACAGAACCCTCCCTGCGCAACTGTGGCACCCCAGGCCTTCACCAGACCCCCAGAACTTAAGACACCAGCCCCAGCCCCTCCTCCCTCAGGCTCAGGAGTCCAGGCCCCCAGCCACTCCTCCCTCAGGCCCAGGAATCCAGGCCCCCAGCCCCTCCTCCCTCAGACCCAGGAATCTAGGCCCCAGCCCCTCCTCCCTCAGACCCAGGGGTCCAGGCCCCCAGCCCCTCCTCCTTCAGACTCAGGAGTCCAGGCCCCCAGCCCCTCCTCCCTCAGTTCCAGGGGTCCAGGCCTCAGCCACTCCTCCCTCAGGCCCAGGAATCCAGGCCCCCAGCCCCTCCTCCCTCAGACCCAGGGGTCCAGGCCCCCAGCCCCTCCTCCTTCAGACCCAGGAATCCAGGCCCCCAGCCCCTCCTCCCTCAGTTCCAGGGGTCCGGGCCCCAGTCCCTCCTCCCTCAGTTCCAGGGGTCCAGACCCCAGCCCCTCCTCCCTCAGATCCAGGAGTCCTAGCCCCCAGCTCCTCCTCCCTAGTTCCCAGGGTCCCAGCCCACAGCCCAGCCGCACCTGCACACAGTCTGTGTTGTATTTCCGGCAGACCTCTTCCACTGACATCTTGTGCTCTGTCTGAGGAACAGGAGTTTGGGGGAGACGGTGAGTGCCTAGGCCAGCCAGGAACTGGCGAGGTTCTCTGGGAGGGTGTGCGGGCAGAGGACGGGGCTTACCATAGCCACCTCCTTCTTGAGGTCATCCAGGTCCCGGCGCTCCTTGCCCTTGTTCTTCTTAGGCGAGCCCTTGTCATCTTTCTTGTCCTGCGAGGTGGCGATACGATAGCTGTCAGAGCCACCAGACTGCGGGCGAGAAGGGGTTCCAGGGGGACACCGGCCCTCCGTGCCCCGGCTATCCTCCTGGCCGGTGCCCCTGCATCTCTGGGTGGGGGTCTCTGTCTGCCTCTCGGGGTCTCCCTGTGTCTCCCAGCGCCTCTGGGTGACTTCACCTCCCTTTTGCCTCTGGTGACTCTCAGGCCTCGTGAGTCTCATCTGCTCTGATTGGCTTCCCTGTCTCTGGTTCTGTGTGTCTCTGAGTCTCTGTCCCTGAAGGTCCCTGTCTGGCTTCTGCCTGTGTTTCTGTCTCTCTCTGTTTCTGTGGCCATCTTTGTGAGTATCTCCCCTTCTGTGTTCTGTGTCTATGTGACTTTGTTTTCGTTTTTTGAAACAATATCTTGCTCTGATGCCCAGGCTGGAGTGCGGCGATCACAGCTCACTGCAGCCTCGACTTCTGAGGCTCAGGTGATCCTCCCACCTCTGCCTCCTGTGTAGCCGGGACTACAGGTGTGTGCCACCATGCCTGGCTAATTTTTAATTTTTTTCTAGAGATGGGGTCTCACTATACTGCCCAGGCTGGTCTGTAACTCTTGGACTCAAGTGATCCTCCTGCTTTAGCCTCCCAAACTGTTGGGATTACAGGAATGAGCCACCATGCCCCACCTCTATGTGACGTTTTAACTCTGCTTCTGTCTCTTCTTCCCTCTCCCTGGCCCTGTCCAACCTTCCTACGTATCTGTCTTTTTTTTTTTTTTTTTGAGATGGAGTCTCGCTTAGTCGCCCAGGCTGGAGTGCAGTGGCATGATCTCAGCTCACTGCAAGCTCCGCCTCCCGGGTTCACGCCATTCGCCTGCCTCAGCCTCCCGAGTAGCTGGGACTACAGGCGCCCGCCACCACGCGCAGCTAATTTTTTTGTATTTTTAGTAGAGACAGGGTTTCACTGTGTTAGCCAGGATGGTTGAGATCTGACCTCGTGATCCGCCTGTCTCAGCCTCCCAAGGTGCTGGGATTACAGGCGTGAGCCACTGCGCCCAGCCTCGTATCTGTCTTTTCTATGTCTCCATCTGTATCTCTATCTCTTTCTCCTCTGTCTGTCTCCCTTGATGTGTATCTCCAGGTCTGTTTGTGGCTCTTGGTCTTATTGCTTTGTTTCATCATCTCCCTGTCTCCTGTCTCTATCTCTCCATCTCTGTATCTCTGTCTTTGCAAGGCTGTTTCTCTCTCTTGATAGCTCTCTCTGTCTCTCTGTCTATCGCTCTGATCTCTTTATGTTGTCTCTGTCATTCTCTATCCTGACCCCAGTCTCTGGGTCTCTCTGCATGTGTCTTTCTATGATTTTGTCTCTCTCTGATCTCTGGTTCTTTCTGTCTCTCTGTCTTGCATGATGTCTGTCTCCATCTCTTGGCTGTGTCTCCCCAGGTCTGGCTGAGTTTCTGTCTCTCTGGGTTCTTATTTCCCTCTGAGTTGGCGTCTCAAGGATCAGTACTTTCTGTCTCTTTTTCCATCTTTCAGTCTGTCTCTCTCTGTCATTGTGTCTCTATCTTCATCTCTCAAGCTGTCTCCTCTGGGATGCTCACATCTCTCCCTACCTGTCTCTTTTCCTGTTTTCAACCTCTCTCTGTCTCTCTCTCTGTCTCTCTAATATCTCTCTCTAGGATCTGCCTATCTCTGTCTCTCTCTCTCTGGGATCTCCTCTCTATCTCTGAATCTCTCTTTCTCTCTCACTGTCACTAAGATCTCCTCTCTCTCTCTCCCTGTCTCTCTCGAATCTTCTGTCCCCCTCCTTCCCCATATATCTCTCATTCTCTTTCTCTCTCTCACTGCCTCATCCTGGAATTTTCCTCTCTATCTCTGTCTCTTTCTCCCACTGTCTATCTCTGGGCTCTCCTCAATCTCTCTCTTTCTCCATATATATATATGTGTGTGTGTGTATATATATATATATATATATATATATATATATATATCTGTCTCTTTTTGTAGGATCTTCCTCTCTCTCTCTGTCTCTTTCTCTCACTTTCTCTCTGGGATCTTATTCTCTATTTCTGTCTCTCTGAGATCTCCTCTCTCTGTCTCTGGAATCTGCCTCTCTCTGTCTCTGTCTCTCTCACTGTCTCCCTCTGGTACCTTCCTCTATCTCTGTCTCTGTCTCCCTGTCTCTGTCTCTCTCTGGGATCTCCCATGTGTGGGGCCCATGGAGTGTCCTTAACAGAGGCTGGCTATGGCCAGGTTCCTGGAGGACAGAGCAGGAGAGTGAGAGGCAGAAGCCCTAGTCCTGGCTTGAGCTGCGCGTGGTGCGAGTGCCTGAAGTTCCAGTTTGGGAGCCTGGGCGGGTGGGGAGGGCAGTGTCCGAGGCTGGTGGGAGGGGTGGGGCGAGGCTGGGTGCTGCAAGGGCCGCTGACAGGTCCTGCAGGCCCAGGGCCAAGCTGGGATCGGAGGCTCAGCGCGGCTCAGCGCTAATCTCCTCGTGACCTTGTAGAGGGCCTGAGCTGCCTGCTGTCTGCCCCCAGACCCAGAGGCTGAGTCGGAGGGTGGGGGTGTGCAGGGAGGGGCAGCAGCCTGGAAATCTGGGAGCCTCAAGAAGGGGTGCAGGGGGTGGGAAGGAGGCTTGGCCCCACGCCAGCCCTGCAGCAGCACTGCGTCTCAGACGCGGAGGCACAGAGGCTTGGGGGACGGGGAGACCATCTTTCATACTCCCCTGCAGTGCCGGGGGGGGCCTCAGCTTTGCCTGATGGGGTAGACCCAGGACGGAGAGACATAGAGAGATGGAGAGATGTGGAGCTACAAAGGCCTGGGGTCAAGTCCTGTGCAGGAGGCCAGGAGAGGGGTGAGATGGGGGTCAGGAGAGAGAGAGGGAGAAAATCAGCTGCCCACCCAGAAACCTTAGTTGAAGGCTGGGAGCTGATGCTCGGGGCTCCATAAAAGCTAAGGGCTGGGCCGGACTCTCAGATCCTGAGGGAGGCTGGGGTCCTGGACCCCTGGGTCTGAGGGAGGAGGGGCAGGGGTCTGGACTCCTGGGTCTGAGGGAGGAAGGGCTGGGGGCCTGGAATCCTGGGTCTGAGGGAGGAGGGGCTGGGCCTGGAATCCTGGGTCTGAGGGAGGAGGGGCTGGGCCTGGACCCTTGGGTCTGAGGGAGGAGGGGCTGGGGCCTGGACTCCTGGATCTGAGGGAGGAGGGGCTGGGGCCTGGACTCCTGGTCTGAGGGAGGAGGGACCGGGAGCCTGGGACTCCTGGCTCACCCTGGCCCTGGCCCTGGCCTTGGCTCCTGCTTGCCCTTGCCATAACCAGACCCCCTTGGGGGGCGGGCTCCCATCTGTTGGAGTGCAGAGCTGAGGCTTTCCCAGTCAAGGCAGGAGGCCCAGATGGGCGCGCTGCGGGGCGGGAGCACCTCCAAGGGTGGGGGCCACGCCTGTCTCGCTGTGGCCGCCTCTGCAGCTCCTTGCCATTTTCCATGCTGTCCGCCTCTCCCTGATCTGGCGCCAGCTCCCGCAGCCTCTGCGCCTGGGCCGGGCTCCCCTCCCCCTTGCAGGGGACCTGGCCCACATCTCTGGCCGTCCCTCCCTTGACCTCCCCCTTTGCCCTCTGCCTCCTCTTCCTGTCCCTCAGGCTGACTGTGGTTGCTGCTAGATAGGAAATATCTGTTCTTGTGTCTCTTCCTCTGAGCCTCAGTTTCTCATTTTCTCTCTCAATGTCTCTCCATGTGTCTCAGCCATGTCTCTCTGCTTGTCTCTGTCTCTTTGTCTCTACGTCCATGTCTCTTTCTCTGTCTCTTTCAGAGCATCTCTGTCTTTCCATGTGTCTCTGTCTTTCCTTCCCATGTCTAAGCTGCCTTCATTTCTCCTCTTGTCCCCACTCCTTTTCCTAAGACCACCTCCCTCTAACTTCCTTCTCTAGGGCTTTTAGCATCAGTCTTCTCCCAATCCATCCACAGCTTCTCTCCCACCATCCCACTTACCTGACAGCTATCACTGACTACCCCTTTCTCCCTTCTGTCCCCTAGTCCTGCCCCAACCCTATCCTCCTTCCCAGCCCGCCGGCCCACCCTGCCCCACCCCACAGATCTGCAGCCCCATCCCCCACCTCCATCCCTGGGCCCATCAGCCTTTATCCGCCATCTTTCTCCCCAGCCCTTCTATTCTCCCTCCACTGGACTCTCCCGCCCTCTTCATCCCACCTACCCCCACCCACCCCCTCCTCTCCTGATTCCCCCTCCCTTCAGCCCCGCCCCAGACACACAGGGAGGAATCCAGGGCTGCAGCAAGGGTCAGGTGGTCAGCCAGGGAGGGAGGCGGCATCTGCTGGAGAGACTCACAGACAGACAAGGACACACGGACACAGAGGCAAGGACACAGCCAGGCATGCACGCTCCCCACTACACAGTTGCACACGCACACCCTCAGCTGTGCACTCAGTCTCCCCACCGTGGCTCTCCTGTTCCTCTCCTCCTCCCAGCTTCCCACGCCTGCTCCCCTACATGAGGGGCTGCACACACACACACACTGCAGCCCCAGGCTGCGACACTGCGGAGCCTACACGCACACGCACACACACACACACACACACACACTGCGGAGCCCCTCCATCCAGGCCTGGAAGGAGAAAGAGAGGTCATCTGGTGTCCATCCCATAGCCTGGACCTATCCGCACCCTGCCAGGGAAGCAGGGGGGCCTCAATAACCCCAGACGCACTAACACCAGCTCTCACAGACACACCCAGACGCGATCGCAGACTTTCAGACACCACGGGGCCCACACACTGGCTGCCAGGGCCTGACAGTGCCAGCAGCTCTCATACGCACATGCAACCGTGCACATGCAACCGCACAAGGTCAGGCGGAGATGCTGAGGGCTGGCTCACAACCTCGCGGATCCCCGCACACAAAGCCATGCCAACGTGCGCCACAGACCCCCCGCCGCCCCCTGCGGCCCCGCGCACACATTCGTAGCAGCCGCACGACCACATGGATTGGCCGGGTCAGCGGCTCCCGGGGTCTCGCAGGCCTGGCTCCGGAGCGCAGGGGTCCCGGTGCCCCCGCCCCCCGCGCACACCCAATGTCACCGGCCCCACAATGTCACACGGAAGTGGCGCCCAGCCGGCCCAGCACCTACCCCCATCTTGGCGGCTCCGCGGGGAGAGAGCCGGGCGGACGGGGCGGGGACCTCGGGGCGGGCTCAGGCGCAGGCTTGGGCTGGGGGCCTCTGCAGCGCCCGCGCCTCGGTCGGTACGCGCGTCCGTCCGTCCGTCCGTCGGTCCCACCGCACAGAGGCTGCGGCGGCCGCCGCCTCCGCCTCCTCATATGCCCGCGTCCGCGGGAGGGGGGAGGCGCTGGCCAATCAGGGGCGCCGCCGTGCTGACGGACGGCCCGCGGCCCCGCCCCTGGTACTGCAGCTGTCCTCCCCCTGGGCTCCGCAAAGTGGCGGCGCGGCCGCGAAGGGGGAGCGCTGCGGGGATGGGGGTATTCCCAGAGACCCCCGCAATAGGGGACTTGGAGACCCCCCTCAATATGGAGTAGGGCCTCCAAGGAGGGGCGCTCAGGGAAAGAGAACCCCGGAAATCCTCTCATTTTGGGGGTGTGCCACCACCGAGAAGGGTACGCTGGGGGAGGGGGGGCGGGTAGTGACACGGGGTGGGAGGAAAGCCCGGTGAATCACTGCAGTGTGGCACCAGGGCCCCTGGAGACGGTGGGGGGTAGTGCTGTTCAGGGAGAGGGCCCTGTAGGAGGGGAAGTTGGAGGGGAACACGAGAGCAAGAAAGGCCCTGCAATTGAGGAGGGGTGCTGGGGGGAGGAGCCCTGAGATTCCCTCACTGTGGGTGCCCCCCCACTACGCCTGAGCTATCCAATGAGCCACAACCACACAGGGTACACGGGAGACACAACACGGTGGAGGACGGCCCCAGGAGGCCCAGAAAATGCCCAGCGTCACAGTTACACAGGACCATCACACTGACAGCCCAGATGCTGGGGACACGCACACACCACAGGGTTGCACTCATATTCCACCAGACGCCAGCATGTACCCTCACACACACACCACCACCCCATCACACACAGAGTCTCAAACATATAGGAGTGAAACACACATAGGGCACACACCTTACACACCCATCACACCACAAGAGAATCACAATCACAGCCACAAAGTGCTGTGCAGACTAACACGGACACTCAGAAAAATCACAGACTCACATATCACACACTCTACCACACCTGACCTCCCACCATCTCACATGGAAACCCACATCGTGCAACCCATAAACCAACACACACCTGCACTCAGCACCATCACACACGCACAGGCCACACTGCCTCCAGACACACTACATCAGCCTTTGTGGACATAGTTGCATGATCCCACAGTGTCGCACACATCCTCACACACACTGCTCCCCAGTGTGTCTGGGCATGAGCAACGGCCCACGGTGCAAAGTTGCCAGTGCTGTGAATGACAGACAAAAAGGTGCACACACTTACACATAGCACAATAATTCAAACACAAGTCACGCGGCACCCACACACCTCCCACACATACACACATCACGTTATTGCAGCGCTATCGCAGACATCTTTGTTGCACCTCCAAACATACCCCAATGCCCTCACCCACATGACACACAGACCTCGTCACAGTATATCTACACACACAGACACACAGCCGGCACCCACACCCCAGGCCTGCTGCCAACACACAACACCCCATCAGCCACCCCACTGGAACCCCAAGAAGTTGAGGTCTCCCCACTCACTCCAACACCACTTTATTCTATGAGGAACACCCCAGACTGTCCCTAGGGATGGTAGCAGTGGAAGAGAGAGAGAGAGACAGACAGCATTTGACCTTGTAGCTTTCTCAGAATGTGGGTATCCTCTCCACCTGTGGGATAGGAGATGTGGGGGACACAGGCAAGGGACAGGGAGTGAGCTTGGTGTATGAGGGTGGGTGGGTGAAGGTCGAGGACCTGGTGCAGGGAAATGTGTGAAAGGCTGAAGGCCAGAGAGAGGCACAGAAACACAGAGATTCAGAGCCACAGCATATGGGAAGAGACAGGGCCAGAGAGTGAATGGAGGCTTTCCCCAGTGCCCAGAGCCCCATCCCAATCCTGTCCTCTGACCCGTCCCCATCTTTCTCGCTGTCCTCTGTTGCCATGGTAACAGGGAGGCTGCTTCTGCAGCAAAGGAGGTTGGGCCTGCAGACTGGGCTGTTGCCATGGAGACTGGGAAAGGGGGAGGAGCCACGGTCTTTTAACCCAGATGCCTTGCCCCCAGATGCCCCCTCCCCAACTCTGCCCTCTTCCTGGGGGAGGAAGAACCTATCAACATATCCTCCTTTCCTTCTCTTGACACCTTGGCCTAGAGGCATGGGCCTGGACCATAGAGAATGGGATTGGGGAGATGGAGAAGCCTGGGGAGGTGGGGGAGGCCTGGATTCCAGGAGATTCTAGGCTCTGTCTGCTCTTGCTCTCCAGCTGGGCCGGGGGAGGCCTCGAACCCTTCCCATCCCACCTCAGACACAAGCTCACCTCCCCTCTCATGCACTCTCTCCTCAGGCACGAGCCTGATGAGACTGATGACTGTGCATCGTGCTCCCGGTGAGGCTTTGCAGAAGTAGGGGGGGCGGTGAGAGGGAAAGACCTGGGAAGGTCACAGGGATAAAGGGGGATAGGGGAGCTAGATGTGAGAGGCGGAAGGAGAGACACAGGGGGAAAAACAGACAGGCAGCCCAGAACCAGAGAGAGGCAGATACAGACAGATTGAAAAAGACAGAGAGAGAGATTGGCAGACGCAGAGATGAGAACACGGAGACAGAGCAACGGAAGAGTTCAGTGAAGGTGACAGAGACAGAGGGATGTAGACAGCCAGGCAGAGACAGGCTTGGTAAACTAGGGAGACTCAGAGATAAAGGCCAGGGGAAGACTCTGAGCAGAAACCTGGTAGGGGACCGGGGACTCAGAAATGGGGAAGACCCCAGAGGGAATTGGCCTCGAGGCATTGGGACAGAGAAGGGGGAGAAACCAGAAATGTCTGTAATCATGTTCTAGTCACCTCGACAGAGAGTCCAGCCCAAGGGCAGAGACATTGATTGGAGTAAGAGACGTGGAGACAGAGATGCAAGACAACAGAGAGAGGCTGGTGCCCGCCCCCACACCTGTCCGAGGGGCACTCAACCAGGGTCTGAGACGCAGAAGGGGACGGGTGGCGACGGGGCTCGCTGTGTGCGGGGAGGGGTCTCCCAGGGTGTGGCCAGCCTGCCGGGACTACGCAGGGCAGGCGGGCCCTGGAGGGAAGTCGGGCGCGCTGGGCTCAGGCTGGCCAACTGGGTGCTGAACGGACAGCTCCCAAGCCCTGGGCCGCCGCCCAGGGACAGGCCCAGCCTCGCTCTCTCTAGGACCCTTCCAGTCAGGCTTTGCTCTCCGTTCCAGCCCCCTCCAAGCTCCATTTAGTTTTTTATGGCTTCCTGTCTCTCACCCCAACTCCGGGTGTCTCTTACCCTCCCACTTCACCTCTGGTCTCAGCCCTCTATTCTTTCTCCAGTCTTCTCTCACCTCACCCAGCCTCTCTCCCTGTCTCGCCGGCTCTGTGTCCTCTAGCTCTCTCTTCCCATCCTCCTCCCGCCCACTCTGCCCCCTTCGTTGTCTCTCCCCATCTCTGTCTCTCGCCATCCCTCCATCTCTCCCTTTCTGCTCGGCCTCGTTTTGGCTCTTGCTGTGTGACCTTCACTCGTCCTTCCTCAGCTGCAGTTTCCACAGAAACCTCCAGCGGGGCGAGGGAGGGCGGGGACAGAAGGCGGACCCACCTTTCTCCTGCGCCATCAGCCCTTCAGCCTCTCCCACCCCTGCCCGCCCGCCCACCCCCAGTCTACTAGGATTCCTCACTTCCTCTCTTGGGGACTGGGGAGGTACATTTTCAACAGAAACACGGGGTCACAGTCATAGACAATTGAAGATGGCCTCGCGGATGCGTGCACACACGATCACAACGTCACTGAAACACCCCGGCCCAGGCACACACTCGCCACCCCAGGCACGGCCACACTCAACAGCTCACTGGCCCTCCCCTCCCCCACCCCCATCTGCTTTCTGTCTTTCTGTGTCTCCGCTTCCGGTGTCTCCGCATCTCCAGATCCCTGCATCTCTCCATCTGTCTCAGGGTCTCTGTTGCAGCCTCCCTCTGTCCCGAGAGAAGGTCAGTGGAGAAGGGCCAGCTGCTGGGACCCGGGCTGGCCTGCAGCCTGTGGGCAGGGCTGAGGGTGGAGAGAACACGGAAGTAACCATCGAGGCTCACTCTGGTTCTCAGCAGGTGCCCCGGGGACCCAAGCCTCCAAAGCCCTCACACCCCCAGGAAATGAGAGACGGTATCCCCAGTTCTGGGGTTTTGTTCTTTTTTTTATTCCAACAGGGGCTGAGATGTGGCAAGGGGAGGGATGAGGGCCCAACTGACCCCCTCCCTGGGGGAGGTCTCATAGAAATTCCGAGGTTTCTCCCCCCAAAAAAGAGAGGAAGAGAAGAGTGGAGGGGCACCAGGGGACACCCATCTGTCCAGAGGCCCTCCCCACCTCCAGAAGCGTGGGGGGCTGCGTCAAGCCTTGGGGAGCCTGAGCAGTCCCAGAATGGGGTCCTCTCCGCTGACTGCTTTCCGCTTCCCAGAGCGGCCCCCGAAGTCCCCAGCCCCTGGAGTCCTCGGTTCCTGCGCCCTTCTCGCCCGCAGCACCCTCTCGCGAGTCCACTGGGGGGCGCAGGCGGGCTCCAGAGCCGGGCCTCGGACTTCACCGGGAACCAAAGGCAAAATCGCTGCGTCCGGGGCGCCGGCGCACAAGTCCTGTCCCGCGCCCGCTGCGGGAGCGGAGACTGCTGGGGCCTGGGGCGGGCCCCGTCCCTGCGGTCAGTCCGGGCGCCCGCACAGCCCCGCCCGTGGTCACTCGTGCTCCGCCAGCTCCCGGGGGCCGGCGGGGCCAGGCCGCGGCCGGGGCGGGCTGGTGGCTTCGGCGGGGGCGCCCAGGCCACGAGGAGGCGCGCCGGCCCCCGAGGCCCGCAGCGCCTGGATGCGCCGGCACTCCTGGCAGACGCGCACGTGGGTGCAGGGGGTGGGGGCGGCGGGTCGGGCTCCGCTGGGGGGCCCCGGGTCGTCCAGGAGGCGCTGCGGGCCCCCGTGCGCGCCGCCCGCATCCCCGCCCGCGCCGGCCGAGTAGAGCTTGCCGTTGCTGAGGCGCATCTCGCGGACCGCGCGCAGTGACAGCAGGGCCCGGCTCGGGCCGCCCGGGCGTCGGCGCCGGCGGGAACGCGACGTCTTGCGGCAAGAAACGGCGTGGCGCAGCTCCTGCAGCATCTCCTGGCACACCGACACCTGGGGGCGGCGCGGGCGGTCACCGTCCCGGCACAGTCCGCCTCCCGCCTCCCCCAGCCCCTCTCCACATCCCACTCCTCCTCCTCCTCTCCTCGCCCGGGTCTTTCTTCCTTCTGCCCTCGCTTCCCTTCCCACTTCTCTTCCCTTTATCTTCCCCGTGTTTTCTGCCTCCCCTCTCCACCTCTCCCCACTTATCTTCAATGTCTCCATTCTTCTCTGCATTTGTTCCTCAATCTGCCCTTCACCTTCCACCTAAGCTCCTCTCTTTCCTCTGGTCTTTTTACTGTCTCTAAATTTTCTCCAGTTCTTCCCTCCTGATTTCCCATCCTCTGCCCTTCATCTATGCGTTCATTATTGCAAGGCATATTTACCTGTGGCCTGCTGTGTGCCCGGAACTGTTCTGGGCACTGGGGATATGGCAGAGAAGGAAACAGACAGAAGTCCCAGCCCTCGTGGAGGTTATGCTCAAGTGTGCAGAGACAGAAGATAACAGACATGTATGTAGTGTGTTAGGCGTGGTGAGTGCTTTGGAAAGAAAGAAAATCGGGAAGAGGCCTAAGGTGTATGGGTAGGGAGTGACAATGAATTCTGAGACAGGACAGTCAAGGAAGACCTCACTGAGAGAAGGATCCTTAAATAAAGACAGGGTGAGCCACGCGGAGACCTGGGAGGCCAGCGTGCTGGACAGATAACCGGGCAGGGCCGAAGTGCCCAGGTGGGAGTGACTTGGCACGTCTGAGGCACTGCAAGCAGGTCAGCGTGGCTGGAGTGTGGCGTGCACAGGGAAGACAGGGAAATGAGGTCAAAGGAGCAGTGGCGGCCAGCTCTGGTAAGGCCCATAAACCACTGGAAGGATTTTTGGCTTTCATTTTGAAAATCAGAATGGAAGAGTCAGACGGGAATCATTGGAGAGCTGTAGGTAGAGGAGTGCTGTGTTTTCATAGGATCGCTCTGGAGCTGTGTTGAGAACAGATTGTAGGGAAGCCAAAGCAAGAGCAGGGAGCCCATGGAGGAAGCTATGACAATAACCCAGCAGGAGATGGGGGTGGCTGGACCAGAGTGACCTGAGAAGGGGCTGGATTCTGGACATATTCTGAAGGTGCAGCCAATAGGATCTGCTAAGAGATCAGATACGGGGCATGGAAGAGAGAGAATAGTGAAAGAAAACTCCAATATTTTGGCCTGAGCAACTGGAAGGACCAAATTGCCTCACAGGTGGACAGAAGCCCAATGTTGGACACATTGCATCACGTGCACACCTATCAGATATCCAAGTGGAGATACCAAGTGTGGAGCTGAAGTTGCAGACCTTGGCTTCAGGGGAGGCACATATTTGTGGGTTAAGGCAGGCAGCCTTCAAGATCCCACCTCCCGCATCCATGCCCCTATGTAATCCCCTCTGACAC
The DNA here is from genome assembly GCF_006542625.1 of Nomascus leucogenys. Taxonomy (NCBI): domain Eukaryota; kingdom Metazoa; phylum Chordata; class Mammalia; order Primates; family Hylobatidae; genus Nomascus; species Nomascus leucogenys. The sequence continues at coordinate 84,884,455 of NC_044397.1, forward strand.
TGTATCAGAGCTGGTCTGTGTGACCAACAGAATAAGGCTCGGCCATTGCACATTCTGCTTCCGCCTTGCTCTCTCTGATCACTTGCCCTGGGGGGATCTCAGCTGCCACGGTGTGAGGACACTCAAGCAGTCCTTGGAGAGGTCCTTGTTTGAGGAACTGAGGCCTCCTGCCAACTGCCATGTGAGTGTATTCATCATGTTTTTTATTTTCTGTGTCTTAGGATGTTTTGACACTTTAAACATCTTGCAAGCTGGGGAGAGACTACCCCTCTCAGAACTAGCCAAGCCTTAGAGATAGCAGAGGGCTCAGCTGCCTTTCATGTGCAAACCAACCAATCCCGAGTCTATACCCCCAACCTTCCCCTTTACCTAACTCTCACATACCAAGCCAATATTCTTCCTTGCCTAAATCAACCCAGGGCCAGGTACCAGATAAGTAGCGACAGCCCCTATAGCCCAGAGTCCACTGACATTATCCAAACTGGTCAATCGTAAGCTGTCTCCCCTTCTCCTGGGAAATGTTAAGGAATAAAAATCATTTTTCTTTCTGTTTCTTTTTGAGACAGTCTTACTCTGTCACCCAGGCTGGAGGGCAGTGGTGCAATCTTGGCTCACTGCAACCTCCACCTCCCGGATTCAAGTAATTCTCCTGTCTCAGCCTCCTGAGTAGTTGGGACTACAGATGTGCACCACCACGGCTGGCTAATTTTTGTGTTTTCAGTAGAGACAGGGTTTCACCATGTTGGCCATACTGGTCTTGAACTCCTGGCCTCACGTGATCTGCCCTCCTCAGCCTCCCAAAGTGCTTGGATTACAGGCGTGAGCCACCACACCTGGGCAAAAATCATCTTTCAATGAAATTGGTCTCTCCATGTTGTCACTTGGCCACCTCCAGAAACTAAAATCCCATGGGGACATTTGGGACAGTGAGCCATCTTAGAACAGAACCCTCCACCCTTTGTTGAGCCTTCAGACCACAGCAGTCTCGCCAAAAGACATGACTATGACCTCATCAGAGACCCATGGCAGCCAGAAACATCCAGCTAAGCTGCTCCCAGGCTCTGGACCCACAGAAACTGTGAACCAATGGAAGCTGGCTTTTTAAAAGCTGTTAAGGTCATTTGTTGTGATAGCATAGATAACTAACACAAGAGTCACCAGCACATAGGGGGTCTTAAGAGCCATTTGGCTGGTGGGATCACTGTAGGAGTGGAGAAAGACTGAGAAGAGAAGCAGTCTAAGGACCGAGCCCTGGAGCCCCACAACAAACAGAGCCTGGGGAGAAAGAGGAACCCAACGAGGGAGCCTGGGAAGGAGTGACCGGAGAGGTGGGAGAAGGGGAAGAAGAGGCTTTGAGGATTGAGAGTGACTGGCTGTGCCAAAGCCCATTGCTACCTCATATAGATGAGGCCTGAGACCGGGGATTTCAGACATGGAAGTTGCTGGTGACAAGAGTGGCTTTGGTGGAGTGGCAGGGACAGATGCCAGACTAGAGTGGGGGCAAGAGGAAATGGGAGGAAAGAAGAAACTGGAAGCATCAGGGAGACCCTCCACCACTGCCAAGGCTGTAAAGAGAAGGGGAGAAAGTGGGCGGTGGCTGGGAGGGAAAGTGAGGTCAGGAGAGGGTTTCTTTAAGACTGGAGAAACGACAACATATTTGTATGCTGGTGGCCTGAATCCAATAAAGAGAGGACAACTGATGCTGCAGGAGGAAAGGACAGACTTGCTGGAGGGATGTCCTTGGGAAGGCAACCTGGGCACAGGTGGAGGGCACCTTTACTAGCAGCATGGATGGCTCCTTCAGAGGAGTCCTCGGGCCAAGTGCAGAACACTGGCAGGCAGCTGGATGCAGAGCCGAGGTCTGGGGAGTAGATGTAAGGTCAGCCACTGGATGTGAGGAGGGGGAGGAAGGGCTGGAGGCTGACAGAGAGAGGGGAAGCAGGGAACCAGCAGTCCAGGGGTGCAAGAGCACGAATGGGTCTGGAAATGCAGGGGTGTGGCTGGGCGGCCCCCAGGCACACAGAAGCAGCCCTCCTGAACACAGTGTGGGACCAGTCCAGGGCTGTGTCCTCTTCCGGTGCCCTCTGTCACCCAGGCTGGAGTGCAGTGGTGCGATCTCAGCTTACTGCAATCTCCACCTCCCGAGTTCAAGCTATCCTCCCATCTCAGCCTCCCGAGTAGCTGGGATTACAGGCGTGCACCACCACGCCCGGCTAATTTTTGTATTTTTAGTAAAGATGGGGTTTCACCATGTTGGCCAGGCTGATCTTGAACTCCTGACCTCAGGTGATCCGCCCACCTTGGCCTCCCAAAGTGCTGGGATTACAGGTGTGAGCCACTGCACTTGGCCCTGTTTCTCTTCTTATTTCTTCTTGCTTTTCTGCCTCTGTGGCTCCCCACATCCTGTCCCTCACCTCCTCTCCCTGCATCCTCATCGCTCCCTGTGCCTACTTTCCCTCCTGTTCTTCCTCACACGCTGATTCTCTGGCCCCATCAGCTCTCTTACTTCCCCACCTCCTGCATTCCTCCGCCCCCTTCTCGCGATACCCACCACCCTCCAGGTATGGCTCCCAATGCCACAATCTTCACGCACCTCAGCCCCTGGGGGTCCCTGTTCCTGCCCACCCCCGCCCCCAGCCTCCTCACCTCCTCGGACTCTGCTGACCTCCGTGTGGACCATATGAATTCCATGACCGCCACGAAGACAGCAATGATGAGGCCACAGATGAGCACGACAAAAATGCCACCAATGTTCTCCATGCCCAAACCTGGGGGGCGAAGTGAGTTGGGGAGCCACGGAGTCGGGGTTGTGTGGGAGGGGGGCTGGGAGGGGGCTGTGGGAAGGGGACACCACACGCGGGAGCTGACCTTTAGCTCGATGGTCCTCCTCCTTGGGGCACCGGCTCCCCTCCCACCACTTGCGCTTCAGGATCTCCAGCCGGTTGTTCTCCTGAAGCTGCAGGATGGCCAGTGTGATCTCATCCCGGAACGGGGAGCCTGGGTGGGCACACAAGGGGCTGGACCAGCCATCGGGGCCCTGCAGCCCTGCCCGCCCCAAACCCCAAACTGTGCCCTCACCACGGCCTTCCCCCACCTCTACCATGTGCCCGGGGTCTTCCCTGCGGCCTCTCCTCACCCCCCGCCCAGTCTCCTCTCAACACAGCAGCCAGAGAGAGTGTTAGGAAGAGTCAGAGGCCATGCCTTTCCTGTGCTCAGGACTCTCCGTGGCTTCCTGTTGCAAGCTCCTACCCTCGGCCACTCTCAGACACCCTCACCCCCACGGCTCTCAGCTCCAGCCCCATCAGCCTCCTGGCTGCTCCCCGAATCCATCACACACAGTCCCGTCTTAGGACCTTTGTCTCTGCCTGGAATGTCCCTCTCCGCACTTCATCCAGGTCTCTGTGCACATGCTGGCTCCCCAGGGAGTCTATTCTGATGATTTTATTTAAAATGGCACCAAGTGCCCCACTCCCTGTCAGTGTCTTCCCTTTAATTTACTTTGGAGCAGCTGTCACCACCTAACACTGTATTATATGGCTATGTGTTTATCATCTGTCGTCTGCAGCCCCGCCAGGGTATCCTAGCATCCAATGCGGGACTTGGCATGCAGTAGGACACCAGACGAATCCCCATCCACACCTCTCCCTGGACCACCTCTCCTCCCCATCCTCAGGTCCTGCCCTTAAGCCATCCTTGGGCTTCAACACCCCACACACCCTATTCTATACTTATTTCTTCATTTACTAAGATACTTCCTGACCAACTACCACAGAACCAGAGACACGGGCAGGTGAAAGTGGTTAATATCTACCAGGCACCAACTGTGTGCCACACCCTGGGTTTATTCAGGTCTTATGATGATCCTGTGGGGCAGGTATCCCACCTGAGGCAATGTTTCTGAATAACGAAAGTGATACACTTGCTTAAGGCTGTGCACTGAGTCAGGGAGGAAACTGAGATTTCTTTCTTTCTTTCTTTCTTTTGACAGAATCTCACTTGGTTACCCAGGCTGGCATATAGTGGCATGATCATTGTTCACTGCTACCTCCACTTCCTGGGCTCAAGCGATCCTCCTACTTCAGCCTGTAGCTGAGACTACAGGTGCATACCACACCTGGCTAATTTTTAAATTTTTTGTAGAGACAGGGTTTTGCTATATTGCCCAAGCTGGTCTCAAACTCTTAGGTTCAAGTGATCCTTCCGGCTTGGCCTCTCAAAGCACTGGGATTATAGGCATAAGCCACAGTGGCCAGCTGGAACTGGGATTTGAATCCAGGTCGGTGTGACTCCTGAGCCTGTCCTCCAAGCACCAAGCTACACTGCTTCCCTGGCACCAACTCACCTACAAAGCTGCTAAGATCTGGGGCAATTTGCTATGCAGTAATAGATAACTAATACAGGTGTCATCAGTACATAGATGATTTTAAAAGCCAAAATGCCAAAATTTGGTGACAATTTGGTCGTGAGTTCCAGCACTGAGTCCTGGAAAAACATGTCCTGGGCCATGCGAGGTGGCTCATACCTGTAATCCCAACACTTTGGGAGGCCAAGGCGGGCGACAGAGCAAGACTCCGTCTCAAAAAAAAAAAAACCAAACGTGTCCTGAAATATAAATAGGCACATACAAGTCTCCCTACCAGATCCTTCCATCCTTCCCATCCATCTTACAAGCATTTTTCAAGCACCTGCTCTGAGCCAGGCTATAGGTTTTATGCAAGAAATAGGAAACAAATAAGACCAGGTCCTCACCCCCACAGGGCCCTTGGGAGAAGACAGCAAGCCCCACCACCCACATATACTGAATTGTACACACAGTTTCACTGAATTCTCCCAACAGCTCTGGGAGGGCTGGATTGCTTCTAGGCCTGGTTTTGCAGGTTGGGGGTGTAGAGGCTCAAGATGGTGATGTTGCCTGCCCAAGACCATACAGCCAGGAGGCCACATGCAACACACCCAGCCTGCCTCGGGGGTGCCTGGCCCGGTCCTGGGCCTGCTCACAGGTGGTTTCGGATGCCCGTGGCCCTGCTGTGTTCCACACTGCGCTGTGCCATACCCAGCGGCATGCCGATGCCGTAGCCCTTGGTGTCGAGGAGTCCCCCGATCTGGGTGAGGTTGCAGTTGAGGCGCCGGTGGTACTCGTTCATGGTGGACTCGAGCAGGAAGGCGTAGCGGGAGTTGAGGACGCGGGCAATGCCCTCTTCTGTGCTCTTGACGAACACGCTGGGCTGCTTTGACTGCATGTAGTTCCACATGCGCTGGTACGTTTGGTACCGTGAATTCTGGGCAGGGGGAGCACAAGGGGAAGACGGGAGGGTCTTTCCAGCCACTTCCTTTCCCCGAGCCCTTCCCATCCTCCAGGAAGTCTCCCTCAATCCAGGAGAATGCAAGGTGATCAAAGGAAGACAGAAAGAGCCATAGGCAGAGGAGAGAGATGAGACGGACAAACTGTCCAGGCCAGGTCCAAGTCATCCCCACAGCTGCTGCACCCACCACCCACCTGGGGGCCCGGTGAGTGCCCCTCCACCTCCTCCCCCTTAACCCTCTAGCCAGTGGCCCCTGCCCAACTCAGGCCTCGTTTAGACCACTAGGACCTCCCTGCCAAGCTTGCTTTCCTTTTCTTTCCTTCCCACCACCCCAAAATACAAAAGATCACGCACTTTTCACCTTGAAGGGCCTTCCCTTCTCTCTGTCAGCCCATATTCCTGGTCCCGACCCTTCCGGCAGCCTCCTTGATCCCATTTGGCCCATATGACATTTGATACCACATATGCCTCCCTGCCCTCATTCCCCAGTTCCCTAGCCAGCCAGCTGCGAGCCCCATGACAGCGCAAGTGTGTTTTCTGCTCCCCAGCCTCCAGGCTGTCACTGACAATCAGTCCCTGTGACCCAGGAGACCCTGCCCAGACCCATCCTGAGCTGCTTTGCATGGCAGGGATCCCAACACCACAACTGAGAGGTTCTGGTGGTCCCACCTGGAAGAAGGTCATGGTGGAGCCGGCGTGGATGGTGCCATACTCGATGTTGGTCTGATCTGCCAGGTCATCGGCCGACTCCACAGGCACCTCCATGCGCTGCACGGTGAGGAAGGCGGCCAGGTTGGCCGTGTAGGAGGAGATGATGATCAAGGTGAAGGCCCACCTGAAGGGTGGGAGGGGTGAGCCACGGGCTGGAGTCACCCCTGCTGACCGGCCCCCGTGGCCATGCCCCCCATTGGTGCTGCCCCTCCCAAGTGACCCCAGCATCCGGAAGGCTCAGTGACTGCTGGGTGCAGAAGCGGGGAGTGTGAATTCTGAAGCCAGACTTCCTGGTTGTAAATATTGCATCCGGAGACTTCTACTTCCAGATATAAAAGAGTAAGATGGTCTGGAAATACCCTCCCACCATAAACAGCTAAAGAGCTGGACAGAATACAGGAAACTTTTTTCTTTTTTTTTTGAGACACATCTTGCTCTGTCGGCCAGGATGGAGTGCAGTGGCACGATCTCAGCTCACTGCAACCTCTACCTTTGGGGTTCAAGTGATTCTCCTGCCTCAGCCTCCCGAGTAGCTGAGATTACAGGTGCCTGCCATCACGCCCAGCTAATTTTTGTATTTTTAGCAGAGACGGGGTTTCGCCATGTTGGCCAGGCTGGTCTCGAACTCCTGACCTCAGTTGATCCACTTGCCTCAGCCTCCCAAAGTGCTGGGATTACAGGTGTGAGTGACCACGCCCGGCCAGGAAACTATTTAAAGACATAGGACAACAGACATCATAGAACTGTGATCCCTGAGAAGAGAAACAAAATGATTCTTATCATTGTCCAGGCTGCTTGGCTGGATTTAATTTACAGGAAGGGAAGCCCAAACAGCCCAGCAATCCTGCTGAGTTGCAGAGACAGAGACTGGTGATCAGGCAGGACAAGATGGCTGGAATTTGGGGGATAGAGTGCCTGAGAGGAGGGAGCTGCAAAGAGATAGAGGGTTCAGAAACCGGTGGTCCCCTTGAGTCTTTGGCTGAATATCAATCTATGCATGCATGGGGTGAAACTCTGTGGGGCTGGACAAGAGCAACTTTCAAGGAGAGAACAATTCTTAGAGTTCACACAGGGCTGAGAGTCTTTTGAGCTCCCTGCAGCCAGAGTAGAAAGATTTCATTGAATACATGAGACATTCAGTAGAGACTCAAAAGTGTAACATACTAGAAATAGGATTAAGTTAGCCCTAGAATAAAGGCAATGCTAAAGCTGCACTAAAAGAGCTTAAAAACAGGCCTAGAAGTATCAAAGTAATTCACAAGTAACTTATCTAGATTCCAGAAAAAGTCTCTAATACTCTTTAAAGAAATACATTCAGCAATGTAAACAATGTCTGTTATGTAATTTTTTTTTTTTTTTTGAGACAGAGTCTCACTCTGTCACCCAGGCTGGAGTGCAGTGGTGTGATCTTGGCCACTCCCAGCTTCAAGTGATTCTCCCGCCTTAGCTTCCTGAGTAGTTGGGATTACAGGCACCTGCCAGCACGCCTGACTAATGTTTGTATTTTTAGTAGAGATGGGGTTTCACCACGTTGGCAGGTTGGCCTTGAACTCCTGACCTCAGGTGATCTGCCCACCTCGCCCACCCAAGGTGCTGGGATTACAGGCATGAGCCACTGTGCCCAGCCTATTACATAATTTTTTTTAAAAAGACAAGGTTGGGCACGGTGGCTCACACCTGTAATCCCAGCATTTTAGGAGGCTGAGGTGGGCGGATTGCTTGAGGCCAGGAGTTCAAGGGCAACCTGGCCAACATGGCAATACCCCATCTCTACTAAAAATACAGAAATTAGCTGGGTGTGATAGCACACGCCTGTGATCCCAGCTACTTGGGAGGCTGAGGCACGAGAATCGCTGGAATCCAGGAGGTGGAGGTTGCAGTGAACCGAGATCACCACTGCACTCTGGCCTGGGCAACAAAGCAAGACTCTTGTCTCAAAAAAAAAAAAAAAAAAAAAAAAGGACCAGGTAAACAAAGGTGCAGGAAAATGTGACCTATAACCAAGAGAAAAATCACTCAATTGCAACAGACCCAGAATTGACATAGATGATGATGGAATTAGCAGACAAGGACATGAAAACAGCTATCATAAATATATTCAGAATGCTCAAGAGTATAAAGAAAAACATGAACGTAATGAAAGGAACAGAAGACATAAAAAAGAAGTGAACAGAACTTTTAGAGAATGATATACACACATCTGAAAGAAAAATTTTACTGAAACAGATTACACAGATTAGACACTGGCAGCAGAAAAGATGAGGGAATTTGGGCCAGGCATAGTAGCTCATGCCTGTAATCCTAGCACACTGGGAGGCCGAGGTGGGAGGATCAGTTGAGGCTGGGACTTTGAGATAAGCCTGGTCAACATAGCCAGACCCTGTCTCTACAGAAAAATAAAAAAATTAGACGGGTGTGGTGGTGCCTGCCTATAGTCCCAGCAACTTGAGAGGCTGAGGTGGGAGGATCACTTGAGGCCAGGAGTTTAAGGCTACAGTGAGCCTGGTTGTCACTGCACTCTAGTCTGAACGACTAAGTGAGACCTTATCTTTATTTTTAAATTTTATTTATTTCTTTCTTTATTTTTTTGAGATGGAGTCTCGCTCTGTCCCAAGCTGAAGCTGGAGTGCAATGGTGCGATCTCGGCTCACTGCAACCTCCGCCTCCCGGGTTCAACTGATTCTCCTGCCTCAGCCTCCTGAATAGCTGGGATTACAGGCACCCGCCACCATGCCCAGCTAATTTTTGTGTTTTTCATAGAGACGGGGTTTCGCCATGTTGGCCAGGCTGAGACCTTATCTTTAAAAAAAAAAAAAAGGCTGGGCGCGGTGGCTCACGCCTGTAATCCCAGCACTTTGGGAGGCCAAGGAGGGAGGATAACCTGAGTTCAGGAGTTTGCGATCAGCCTGACTAACATGGCGAAAACCCGTCTCTACTAGAAATACAAAAATTAGCCAAGTGTGGTGGTGCATGCCTGTAATCCCAGTTACTCAGGAGGCTGAGGCAGCAGAATTGCCTGAACCTGGGAGGCCGAAGTTGCAGTGAGCTCAGATTGTGCCACCGCACTCCAGCCTGGGCAACAGAGTAAGACTTTGTCTCAAAAAAAAAAAAAAAAAAAAAAAAAGCCAGGCATGGTGGCTCACGCCTGTAATTCTAGCACTTTGGGAGGCCGACGTGGGCGGATTGCCTGAGCTCAGGGGTTCTAGACCAGTCTGACCAACGTGGAGAAATCCCGTCTCTACTAAAAATACAAAATTAGCCAAGCGTGGTGGCGCATGCCTGTAATCCCAGCTACTTGGGAGGCTGAGGCAGGAGAACTGCCTGAACCCAGGAGGTGGAGGTTGCTGTGAGCTGAGATCACGCCACTGCACTCCAGCCTGGGCAACAAGAGTGGAACTCCATCTCAAAAAAAAAAAAAAAAAAAAAAAGATTAGAGAATTTGAAGACTGCAATAGAATCTATCCAAAATAAAGCACAGAAAGGAAAAAGTGATGAAAATGAGCACAGAGCCTCAATGGCCTGAGAAATAAGTGGCTTTACCTATGCGACTGGAGTTCCAGAAAGAGAGGAGAGAAAGGGATAACCGAAAAAAAGTCTGATGAAGTAATGGCTTACAACTTTTCAAATTTGATGAAAACCATAAACTTGCAGATGTAAGCTCCATAAACCCCAGGTAGGCTAAACACACATATTTATAAAACGCACCAAGACACATTATAATCAATTGCTGAAAACCAGCAATAAACAGAAAACATCTTAAAAGCAGCTAGAAGGGGGGAAACATATTACATTCAGAGAATCAAAGATAACAGTGCCAGTCGACTTCTTGTCAGAGAGTGTGCAAGCCCAAAGACGATGCAACATGCTGAAAGAAAAATCAAAACAAACTGTCAACCTAGAATTCCACAGCAGGCAAAAATATCCCTCAAAGAAGACACACTAACACATTTTTCATACAAAACCAAAGCTGGAAGAATTAATTGCCAGCAGACCGCACAGCAAGAAATATTAAAGGAAGTTCTGCAGGTAAAAGAAACACAACACCAGATAGAAACGTGGATGTACCGGAAGGGGTGAAGGGCACTCTCTTCAAATGGTAGATTTGTGGGTAAATATAAAAGATATATTCCTCACTTTCAAATTTCCTTACGAAGCATTTAGTGGTTTTGTTTTGTTTTTGAGACAGGGTCTTGCTCTGGGGTGGAGGGGCGTGAACACAGCTCACTGCAGCCTCAACCTCCTGGAACCAAACAGTTCTCCCACCTCAGCCTCCCACGTAGCTGGGACCACAGGCATGCATCACCATGCCTGGCTAATGTTTCTCAGTTTTTGTAGAGATGAGGTGTCGCTATGTTGCCCAGGCTGGTGTTGGACTCCTGGGTTCAAGGAATCCTCCTGCCTCGGCCTTCCAAAGTGTTGGGATTACAGGCTTGAGCCACCACACCCAGCTGCATTTACTAACACACACACACACACACACACACACCCCTAATGTATTGTGGGGTTCATAAGATATGCAGAGCTCAAAGGACGGGAGGGTGAGAGGAACATATCATGTTGTCAAGGTCTTATATCTTATGTGAAATGGTATAATGTTACTTGAAAGTATCTTGTGGCTGGGCGCGGTGGCTCACGCCTGTAATCCCAGCACTTTGGGAGGCCGAGGCAGGTGGATCACGAGGTCAGGAGATCAAGACCATCCTGGCTAACATGGTGAAACCCCGTCTCTACTAAAGATACAAAAAAATTAGCCAGGCATTGTGGCGGGCGCCTGTAGTCCCAGCTACTTGGGAGGCTGAGGCAGAAGAATGGCATGAACCCAGGAGGCGGAGCTTACAGTGAGCCGAGATCACGCCACTGCACTCCAGCCTGGGCGACAGAGCGAGACTCCGTCTCAAAAAAAAAAAGTATTTTGTAATAAATTAAAGATCCATATTGCAAACCCAGAAAACCACTAAGAAAAATAAAACAAAGAAGTATAGCTAACAAGTCAAGAGTAGAGATAAGCAGAATCTTAAAAATCCCAACAGGCCAGGCACAGTGGCTCACGCTGTAATTCCATCACTTTGGGAGGCCAAGGTGGGCAAATTGCTTGAGCTCAGGAGTTTGAGACCAGCCTGGGCAATGAAGTGAGATCCCGTCTCTACAAAACATTTTAAAAATTAGCTGGGCATGGTAGAGCACACCTATGATCCTAGCTACACAGGAGGCTGAGGCAGGAGGATGGCTTGAGCCCAGGAGTCGTGTTCGTGCCACTGCACTCCAGCGTGGGTGACAGAGTGAGACCCTGTTTCAAAAAGAAAAGAAAAGTCCCAGTAAACCCCCTAAAGGTAGAAAAAGAGGAAAAGGGGAACAAAGAACAGATGGGACAAATAGCAGGTTGGTAGATTTAAACCTAACCATATCAGTAATTACATTAAGGGTAAGTGGTTTGAACCAGCGGCTGGCTAACTATGGCCCACAGGCCAAATCTGGCCTGCTGTCTATTTTTGTACAGCCCCATAAGCTAAGAATGGTTTTTACATATACATATATGTATATGTATATAAACATGTATGTATATGTGTATATACACGTGTGTATGTATGTGTATACACGTGTGTATATATGTGTATATACATGTATGTATATGTATATATGTGTATATACATGTATGTGTTTATTTATTTATTTATTTATTTAGAGACAAGGTCTCTCTCTGTTGCCCAGGCTGGAGTGCAGTGGCACGATCTCAGCTCACTGCAACCTCTGCCTCCCAGGTTCAAGCAATTCTCCTGCCTCAGCCTCCCAAGTAGCTGGGACTACAGGTGCACACAGCCACGCCTGGCTAATTTTTTGTATTTTGGTAGAGAAGGGGTTTCATCTTGTTGCCCAGGCAGGTCTAGAACCCCTGAGCTCAGGCAATCTGCCCGCATTGGCCTCCCAAAGTGCTAGGATTACAGACGTGAGCCACCACACCTGGCTGGTTTTCACATTTTTAAATGGTTAAGATGAAATCAGAAGAACAGGCTGGGCGCAGTGGCTCACACATATAATCCGAGCACTTTGGGAGGCCAAGGTTGGGCCCAGGAATTGAGACCAGCCTGGGCAACATGGCGAAACCCTATCTCTACAAAAAGCCAGATTTGGTGGCACGTGCCTGTAGTTCCAGCTACTCAAGAGGCTGAGGTGGGAGGATTCCTTAAGCCTGGGAGGTTGAGGCTGCAGTGAGCCAAGATTGTACCACTATACTCCAGCCTGGGCAACAGAGTGAGATACTGCCTCAAAAAAAAAAAAAAAAAAGGAATATTTTATGACACATGACTTATATAAAATTCAAATTTCAGTGTCAGTATCCATAAATAAAGTTTTATTGGAACACAGCCACACTCATTCATTTAATGTATCATCTACAACGGCTTCTATACTACAATGGAAGATTGACTAGCTGGAATAAAGACCATATGACCAACAAAGTCCAAAATATTTACTTAGGGCCAGAGCAGTGGCTCATGCCTGTAATCCCAGCACTTTGGGAGACTGAGGCAGGAAGATCGCTTGAGGCCAGGAGTTCAAGACCAGCCTGGGCAACAAAGTAAGAACTTTCTACAAAAAAAAAAAATGAAAATAATAAAAAATTAGCCAGGCATGTAGTCCTAGCTATTCAGTAGGCTGAGGCAGGAAGATCCCTTGAGCCCAGGAGTTTGAGGCTGTAGGGAGCTATAAACACACAGCACTCCAGCCTAGAGACAAAGCAAGACCCTCTCTAAAAAAATAAGAATAAAGATAAAGATTTAAAAACGTCTTTGCTTAGAGAAAATATAAATGTTTGAGGTGATGGATTTCCCAATTACCGTGATCCCAGCATTTCAGGATGCTGAGGTGGGAGGACTGCTTGAGCCCAAGAGTTTGAGACCAGCCTGGGCAACACAGTGAGACTTCATCTCTACCAAAAATAAAAAAATTTAGCTGGGTGTGGTGGCGCACGCCTGTGATCCCAGATACACAGGAGGCTAAAGTGGGAGGATCACTTGAGCCTGGGAGGTTGAGGCTGCAGTGACCCGTGATCACACTACTGCACTCCAGTCTGAGTGACAGAGCAAGGCTCCATCTCAAAAAAAAAAAAAATCACCTGTACTCCCAAAAATATGTACAACTATTACATATAAATAAAATTTAAAAGAAAAATTACTGGCCAGACATGGTGGCTCACACCTGTAATCCCAGCACTTTGGGAGGCCGAGGCGGGTGGATTGCCTGAGCTCCAGAGTTCAAGATCAGCCTGGGCAACATGGTGAAACCCCGTCTCTACTAAAATACAAAAAATTAGCCAGGCGTGCTGGCGTGCGCTTGTAGTCCCAGCTACTTGGGAGGCTGGGGCAGGAGAATTGCTTGAACCCAGGAGGCAGAGGTTGCAGTGAGCCGAGATTGTGCCATTGCACCACTGCACTGTAGCCTAGGCAATAGGTCAAAACTCCATCTCAAAAAAAAAAAAAAATTTACTATTTGGCCCAATGCAGAAAAAGTTGGCCAAACCTTGCTCCAAGTCCTAAGTATATACTGTTTATAACAAACACACTTGGGGATGGACATGGTGGCTCATGCCTGTAATCCCGGCACTTTGGGAGGCAGAGGCAGGTGGATTACTTGAGGTCAGGAGTTCGAGACCAGCCTCGCCAACATGGTGAAACCCTGCCTCTACTAAAAATATAAAAATTAGCTGGGTATGGTGGCATGAACCTGTAGTCTCAGCTACTTGGGAGGCTGAGGCAGGAGAATCACCTGAACCCAGGAGGTGGAGGTTGCAGTGAGCTGAGATCACACCATTGCACTCCCCAATACTCACCACACACTCGGTCAGGTGTGGTGGCTCATAGCTGTAATCCCAGCACTCTGGGAGGCCAAGATGGGAGGATCACTTGAGCCCAGGAGTTCAAGACCTGCCTGGGCAACAAAATGAGACCCTATCTCTATTTAAAAGAAAAGAAAAGGAATGCTCTTTAAATATAATCATCTAGATGGGTCGAGAGTAAAAGAATGGGGAAAAGATATGCTATGCAAACATTAAGCATAAGAAAGCCAGAGTGCCTATATTAGTATCAAATAAAGTTAACTTCAGAACAAGGAATGTTACCAGGAATAAGGAGAGACATTATATAATGACACGGGTCAATTCACCTAGAGGACATAACGTCCTAAACATTTGTGTGCCTAATTACAAAGCTTCAACATGCATGAGGCAAAAATGGATAGAATCGAAGAGAAACGGATAAATTTCCTGCAATTACAGGGTGAGATTTCAAAACTCCTCTCAATAATTGATGGAACAAGTAGAAAATCAGTAAGGATAGAGAAGACTTGAATAACATGATCAACCTACTGGCCCCAATTAACCCCTATAGAACACTGCACCCACCAACAGCAGAAACACATTCAGTGCAACTCCACATAGAACATTTACCAGGACAGACCATATGCTGAGCTCTAAAGCAAGTCTCAATAAATTTAAAAGGATTGAAGTCCTCTAGAGAATGTTCTCTGACCACGATGAAGCTAAATTAGAAATCAATCATAGAAAGATCTCTGGAAAATCCCCAAATCCTGTCTTCTCCATCACTGCCTTGCTGTGTGACCTTGGAATTGTGCTGCAGTTTCCTCACCTGTGAAGTTAGTAAAATTGTAGGCCCTTCCTCACTGGGTTTTGTGAAGAGTGACTGAGTTCATCTGGCACACAGCAAGTGCTATGCAAGTGTTTGCTCTCATTGTCTTGTGACACAGGACCGACCTGGGAGAATAGACTCCCACCAGCCTGGCTGCAGGACCCCGGAGCAACCGCTTGTCTTACCGTGGCCCCCTCTGTCCTCCCTCCTGGCAAGTAAGAATGGCCAGGGTCCCTGTAGACCATATAGATCTGAGGGGCCTGAAGGCAGAGGAGATGCTGAAAAAGGCCTCCCAGACCTCCCACCCTCATATTCACAGCATGTAATAATGAAAACAGCAGCTGTCCTCTGCAGAACACATGTGCAAAGCTATGCTAGGCACTGGGATGGGGATGGAGTGAGGGCTTGATAGACAGAGATGAATTAAACAGCCTCCTGCAAAATAAAACCAAAACCCCAAGACACAAAGACCCAGGGTCTGACTCAACCTCTCCAGAAACCAACTCTCTCCAAACCCATCTTACAGGTCAATGCTGCCATTCATGCAAAACAAAATTATTTGGCCAGGCACAGTGGCTCACCCCTGTATCCCAGCACTTTGGAAGGCCAAGGTGGGTGGATCATCTGAGGTCAGGAGTTCAAGACCAGCCTGGCCAACATGATGAAACCCCGTCTCTACTAAAACTACAAAAAGTTAGCCAGACGTGGTGGCTGGCACCTGTAATCCCAGCTACTCGGGAGGCTGAGCCAGGAGAATCGCTTGAACCCGGAAGGTGGAGGTTGCAGTGAGCTGAGATCGTGCCACTGCACTCTAGCCTGGGCAACAAGAGCAAAACTCCGTCTCAAAAATAAAAAAATAAAAACAAAACAACAACAACAACAAAAATTACTCAGTGTGGTGGTGATGGGGCCACTAAGGCAGCAGAGGGAACACAGACTGGGAGTCAGATTTGGGAGTAAAGACATGAGCTCTGTTTTGCACAAGGTGAGTTTGGAGATGCCTGTTGGGCTCCCAAGAGGAGCAATCCCAGGGGGCTGGACACATGGAGGGGTCTTGAGATGACTTCGGAAGTGTTAGTATGCGCATAGCATGGGAAGTCCAGCAGCAGATGAGATGGCCCCTGACAAGGTGTATGGAACAGTGGTCTCTGGCGGGGAGGGCACCCTGGGAGGTGTTTGGTAAAGTGTGGGCCGCTGGTGGTTAGAGTAGGACAGCCGGATAATTCGAGGCCTGGTCTGAACAACGGGGAATACCTGTTCTGTGATTATCTGAGCCTAACTCCTTGGTACATTAAAAACCCAAGTATTTTTTTTTTGCATGATTATAATATAAACCAAAATCTCCAGAAATGCACCTCTTGTTTTAATCGAGGGATGACTGGATGCTGTTTTGTTTGGAACTTTGCTGAGAGCTGCTCACTGTTGGAGGAAATCATCTATCTCTGACAGCAACTCCACTCGAATTCGAGACCCAAGTCAAGACCCTTGCACCAGCTGCATTAGCAAATCATCACGTTCACAGTGACTTGTATTTACACAAACATACTCATTTGTCAACTATTTTGATGTGTCGGATATCAAGTGGCAACATAATTCTGTTAAATGATCTTACTTCTCATCATGCCACTTACTCATTCTAAGCAGGCGCCGACTGTCACATTCTGTCTTCTGGTGTAGCCACACCCAGGCATTTGTGTATTGCCAGAATATTATTTTATTAGCAGTCACTTCCCTGCTTTTTCTCCTTCATATTGCAATTAGGGCATTATATTGATTTTTTACAAATTATGTGTGTAGGAAGATATATTACCCTTGAATTTCAGCTCAGTGTGGAAAAGGACGTATTAAAAAATATTTGTTATAAAAAGAGAGTGTCGGGTCTGCAAGCACTGAAAACTCACTGGTGTAAGTGAGAAGCCCCATTTGAGGGGTGGCAAAGGCAAAAGGAACCCACAGCAAATGAAACAGGACCAGAGAGGTTGGAGGAAACCAGGAGGACACAGAGCCTAGAAGCAAGAAGAGAGTTTCTAGAAGGGTGGCTAACTGGGCGAATGCTGCCTGGAGGTAAGACAGAGACTGGAGGCATGGATAAGGGGTCGCATGTGCCCCTGGTGCAGCTGGGGTTGGGGGAAGGCAGGCAAAGCCAAGCTACTGGCTAGATCTGAGGTTTTGTGGTTTTCTGGCCAAGAGGGCGTGAGGAAAGGAGGACCTGGGGAAAAGTTGAGGACAATGGCTGCAGAGACAGCCTAGGAACCATTGACTCCCGGCCAGGCGTGGTGGCTCACGCCTGTAATCCCTGCACTCTGGGAGGCCAAGGCGGGTGGATCACGAAGTCAGGAGATCGAGACCACCCTGGCTAACATGGTGAAACCCCGTCTTTACTAAAAATACAAAAAAAAAAAAATTAGCCGGGCATGGTGGCAGGCACCTGTAGTCCCAGCTACTCGGGAGGCTGAGGCAGGAGAATGGCGTGGACCCGGGAGGCGGAGCTTGCAGTGGGCCGAGATCGCACCACCGCACTCCACACTGGGCGACAGAGTGAGACTCTGTCTCAGAAAAAAAAGAAAAGAAAACAAATAAAGAAATGTTGATTCTCAGCCAGGTGCCGTGGCTCACACCTGTAATCCCAGCACTTTGGGAGGCCGACCTAAGTGAGTGGATCACTTGAGGTCAGGAGTTAGAGATCATCCTGGCCAACATGGCAACACCCCATCTTTACTAAAAATACAAAAATTAGTGAAGCAAGGTGGTGCACACCTGTAATCCCAGCTACTTGGGAGGCTGTGGCAAGAGAATCACTTGAACTCGGGAGGCGGAGGTTGCAGTGAGCCGAGATCATGCCACAGCACTCCAGCCTGAGTGACAGAGCAAGACCCTGTCTCAAAAAAAAGGGGGGGGAAGAAAAGAAACATTAACTCCTGAGGCAGAGCTGTCCTGAATAGTGACAAGCCCTCAGGTGTGGCTGCATGATGCTGTGGGCTGAGGGGGCCCTGGAGAGGAGGGGCCCAGGTAGTGGGCTCTGACCAGGCTGCTGCAGGTCAGCTACCAGCCAAGTCCTCGAGGGTGATGGCACCAAATCCCACCCCTACACTGGACCCTGAGCCCCATGAGGGCGGGGACTGGCCTGCTGAGTCATGGTGCTACGTCACATCTGAAGATTCTCAAACATCTGCTGAATGAGTGAATGTGTGGGAGGACTTTGGGTGCAGAAGAGAGTGGGCCCCAGGGCCAAAGGCTCCGATGAGGGAGGAAACATGAGTGGGGGCTGTCCGGGTGACAGCGACAGCGATGGGAAGGGGCAGAAAACAGCTGGCTAGAGAGTGTGACCCTCAGGAAGAGGGCCCCTGGCCGGGCGGCAGAAGCCGTGGCTGGCAGAGACAAGGCCACTGGTCTCCCCCAACCCTCCTGTGAGGACGCCACTAGATTTGTCACAGCAGGTCTCCTGGGCGCCCTCTCAGCACCTCACACACCTGGCCCTCTCCCTCTGTCTAAAATGCTCCTCCCTCTCCTTGGCATGGACGACTCTGTGTCTGCCTTTAGGACTCAGCCCAGTTCACCTCCTCAGGGGACCCTTCTCTGACTGCTCCCATGCTCTACTGTTCTGTTACTGTATCCTGTTTGGTTCCTCAATAGCACATTTTATGTGCATCTGCAAAATCATTATATGGAAAACATTAGTACATTTCACTTGGACTGTGTGGCCGGCAGAATAGGCCCCGTCCACCAGCACCAAAGAAGTCTCTATCCTAATCCCCAGAACATGTGAAGATGTGACCTTATTCAGCAAAAGGGACTTTGCAGCTGTGATTAAGTTAAGGATCTGGATATGGGGGGATTACTCTGGATTATCCAGGAAGGCCCAAAGGAATCACAAGGGTCCTTACGAGTGGAAGAAGGAAGTTAGAGAGAGAGATTTGTGGATCCTATGCTGCTGGATCTGAAGATGGAGGAAGGGGCCACAAACCAAGGAATGCAAGTGGCTTCTAAACGCTGGAAAAGGTAAGGAAACAGATTCTCCCCCTGGAGCCTCCAGAAGGAACTAGCCCTGCCAGGAACTTGATTTTACCCCATTGAGATCTATTTCAGACTTCTGACCTCCAGAACTATAGGAGAATAAATGTGTATTGTTTTAAGCCACCAAATTGGTGGTAATTTTTTGCAGTAGCAATAGGAAACAAATAGGGCTTTCATTGGGTTTTTTAGGGTTTTGTTCTTTTTTTTTTTTTCTTTTTTTTCATTTGAGACGGTCTCACTCTGTCATCCAGGCTGGAGTGCCATGGCACGATCACAGCTCACTGTAGCCTCAACATCCCGGGCTCAAGCAATCCTCTACAGGGGTATCATTTGAAATGATGCCCATCCAAAACCGTTTTAAAAAGCCATCAAGACTAGCAAGTGTCCAAGTCAGTGGACCAAGTGAATTGCTAATGCCTGCCATACCGCAGTTAGTTCCACTTAGTTAGGAGAAGGAAAAACCTGCCACCTATGAAGGTTACTCTTGAATTGAAAAAGGCACAAATAAATAATATCTTTGGGACCTATTCTTTGAATAAAATAGGATGTCCAGTGTTGATTTATCTGTTTATTTGTTTATTCTCAGCTCCTCTGCCTCTCCAGGGCAGGAATGGGGCTGATTCCTCATCTGAGTGCCTGGCACATGGACAGGCTCAACAGGCATCTGTGAAATTGTTAGAGGCGTGTGAACCAGAGCAACTCCATCTTGAATAGGAGCTGGGTAAAATGAGGCTGAAACCTACTGGGCTGCATTCCCAGACGGTTAAGGCATTCTAAGTCACAGGATGAGATAGGAGGTTGGCACAAGATACAGGTCATAAAAACCTTGCTGATAAAAGGGGTTGCGGTAAAGAAGCCAACTAAAACCCACCAAAACTAAGATGGCCACGAGAGTGACCTCCAGTCGTCCTCACTGCTACACTCCCACCAGCGCCATGACAGTTTACAAATGCCATGGCAACATCAGGAAGTTACCCTATATGGTCTAAAAGGGGGAAGCATGAATAATCCACCCCTTGTTTAGCATGTCATCGAGAAATAACCATAAAAATGGGCAAACAGCAGCCCTCAAGGCTGCTCTGTCTTTGGAGTAGTCATTCTTTTATTTATTTATTTATCGAGACAGAGTCTTGCTCTGTTGCCCAGGCTGGAGTGCAGTGGGGAGATCTCAGCTCACCACAACCTCTGCCTCCTGAGTTCACGCAATTGGAGTAGCCATTCTTTTATTCCTTTACTTTTTTAATTAACACGCTTTCACTTTATGGACTTGCCCTGAATTTTTGCTTGTGGGAGATCCAAGACCCCTCTCTTGGGGTCTGGATCAAGACTCTTTTCCTGTAAAAGAATGACCATGGGTGAGTGAATCCTGTGGTTGGGAGGTGAGGAAGAAGTGTTCCTCAAGAAGGCCAGATACCTGGGGTTGCCCTGGAGAGGCTCCCAAGGGCCTTGAGGGCTAGGCTGAGCTTGGACAGTGCTGAGGGCCCACTGGCATGGGGGAAGGAGCCTGGTCCTGGCCCCAGCCCGGCCCTGCCTCTAACTGACTACACAGTCTTTAGCAAGCTACTCCTTCTCTCTGGGTCTCAGTCTCCTAATCCATAAACAGGGAGCATATTCCCTGTTGCAAGCATTCTCCTTGGCTCTCCATGGTTCTCGTGAGGAACAGGAGGTGAGAAGAACTGCAGGAACAGCAACCAAGTCCAGCTGCTATTTAAAGCCCAAGGTAGCAAATGTGGATGCTTACGGAGGCCAGGCCAGCAGGCGACTGCAGTGGGCAGTGGGAATGGGGATGGATGGGAGCAGACTGTGACACCAGGCAGGAATGCCAGCCAAGCACTGCCAGATCTCCCCGAGTTTCAAGGAAAGCAAGAAATCTAAATTTGTGAGTGAATTTGCTCCAAGTGTTGGCATCCAATTCCCAGTTTCTTAAAACTGTGGGCCAAGGCTGGGCACAGTAGCTCACACCTGTGATCCCCAGCACTTTGGGAGGCCGAGGCGGGCAGATCACTTGATGTCAGGAGTTCAAGACCAGCCTGGCCAACATGGTGAAACCCTGTCTCTACTAAAAATACAAAAGTTAGCCAGGTGTGCCGGGCGCGGTGGCTCATGCCTATAATTCCAGCACTTTGGGAGGCCAAGGCAGGTGGATCACGAGGTCAGGAGTTCGAGACCATCCTGGCCAACATGGTGAAATCCTGTCTCTACTAAAATACAAAAAGCTAGCCGGGTGTGGTAGTGCGTGCCTGTAGTCCCAGCTACTTAGGAGGCTGAGGCAGGGGAATCGCTTGAACCCGGGAAGCAGAAGTTGCAGCGAGCCAAGATCATGCCATTGCACTCCAACCTGGCAAGAGAGCGAGACTCTGTCTCAAAAAAAAAAAAAAAAAAAAAAGGGCAGGAGAATCGCTTGAGCCTGCGAAGTGGAGGCTTCAGTGAGCTGAGATGGTGCCACCGCACTCCAGCCTGGGTGACAGAGGGAGACTCTCTCAAAATAACAACAAAAGCAACAACAGTAACAAACCTGTGGGCCAGACACCACAAGCTATGGGTGTCTGCCGTCTGACATGTAGTTTCTTGGGGCTTGGGACAGGGGCAAAGAAGTTCTGTCTGAGATACTGGGTCCCTGTGGGACTTTGAGAAAACATCTAGGCAGTGAAGGCTGTCCTGGTGCGGAGATTCTATGTCCCTGTGATGACCAGGGCAATGTCCAAGACAGTGACACTGATCCTGTTACGATTGTACCCCCCCGCCCACACAAGGCTGTCGGGCTCACAGAGCGCTCTTCCATAGCAGCCTCACTGAATCCTCACAACCCTGAGATGTGGGCATCTTTCTCCCCATCTTTCAGGGAAGGTCACTGAGGCAAAGGGAGGGGTGCGGTCTGGCCAAGCTCACACAGCCAGTGAGCGGCAGAGCTGGAGCTCAGCTCTCCCCACCCCATTCCTCGTCACATAGCTCTGCAAGGGAAAACAGGGAATCAAATCTGCCAGGAGATGCCACAGCCCCAACCCCATCCAGGCCTCAGATGGGTCCCTCCCCCGCCCCGGGCAGAGGCAAATAGAAAGCTTCTCACCAGACTCCGCTGACACAGCGCGTGGACAGTGCCCGGGGCATGATCTCCGAGCCCTGCTGCATGAAGCCCCCCACGGGAAACCACAGGCTGTTGCCCAGCGTGTACTGGTTCTCCAGGATGTGGGGGCGTGCCCGCAGGCACGGGTGCGGGTTATACCACTCGTAGGGGCTCAGCCTGTGGAGAGACGTGCAGCGGGTGGATGGGGCCCAGAGCCCAGGTGGGGAGGAAAAGGAGAGAAGCAAAGGAAAAAGGTAAAGTCACGGTGATCAGAAGAAAGGGGGAGAGATGGAAAAAGGAGCGAGATGGACAGAAGCACACAGAGAAAAGGTAGACAGAGATGCACAGAGATGGAGACAGAAGAGGCAGAGAGAGACACAGAGATGCACAGAGAGAAATAGAGAAGGGAGGAGGCAAAAAAGGGAGAGGCGGGAAGGGGAGAGACCTGAACAGAGAACCACAGAGCACAGTCAGAGCCACAAGGGGAAGAATGAGACTCAGACACAGGGTACAAAATTGAGAACAGAGAGTGCAGGGAATCCGAGGCCCCAAAGGGAAGGCCAAGGACAGTTCCGAGAGAGAAGAGGCAGGTCGGTCCCAGAGGCCTCGGCTCGTGCCTCCTCCAGCCCCTTCCTTCCCAGTAGGCAGTGGACTCACCTGGCAGCCAGAAACAGGACGCAGCTGACAGCCAGGTAGGCAAGAAGCATGAAGAGCCACACAGCAGGGGAGAAGGGGTCCAGGAAGGAGAAGTAGCCAGGCTTGCGGCCCTGTGGGGAGAGGGAGTGAAACCCGGACCCACCCCTGGCCTAAGCCTCACACCCAGCCCCTGCCCTACCAGGGACTTGGAAGCCTGACCGGCCCATCTGAGGTCCTGGGGGAGTCTGGCTCCCACTCGCAGCCCCCGAGCCTCCATGCCAGGCAAGCAGCCCATGGTCTCCAGGGGAACCATACCATGTGCACTCGGTAGAGGATGCTGATCCCCAAGGTCATAAAGGGCTTGGAAAAGTCGATGACCTTCTCCCGCTCAGCTGTGATGGTGAAGGCGGCCACAGCCAGGTCTGCCTTCTGCTGGAGGGGAAGCCAGGCGGGGGCGGAGGGGGGCACAGGGGAAGACAGAAGTGGACAGTTAGAGATAAATGCACAGACAGTGAGCAACTGAGGGAGGCGAGAGAGAGAGAGGTAGGGAGGGGAAGGGGCCAGGAGCATGGACTGACTCCAGGAGCCCACCTTGGGCCTGAAACTGGACCCTCATCGCATGTCCATCCTCATCATCTCACGTCTCCAGGCACACTGACTCCGTCCCCTAGGCCTCAACTGCGCCCCAGCATCAAGGGCTGGAGATGGAGGGGTTCCCCAAACTCCAATTCAAGCAGCAACTTCTCCCTAGGGCCATAAAAGAGCCAAGGTCCTGAAGGGGCTGAGACTGACAGCACTCGAGATAATACAGGCCCGGACAGAACACAGAGCAGGGAGAGAGGATGTAGGGCCTAGAAATGACCCCAGGTGGGGAGGAAGGGTGCAGGTCGGCATGTGTCCACAGCCAGTGGAGACATAACCCAGGCCCCAGCCCAGTGTATAGTCAGGGAGATAGGGCACAAGCCCCAAACAGCATCCTGGTCAGGAGATGACACTGGTACCAAAGCACAACCCTGGATGAAGGAGAGATGGTCCAGGCCCAAAACTTCACCTGGAGTCAGAAATAGATGGCACAGGACCCAGATACAAACCCAAGGTTGGTGAGAGATGGCACAGGCACAAATGATAACCACGAGGTAGGTAGAGGTGGCACAGGCTGAAAACAAAATCCACGGTCAAAGACACAGCAGACAGGCCCACTGTGAAATCCAGGGTCAGGGAGAAAGGACACAGACCCCAGAGATGACCCCAAGCAGAGAGGGAGATGGCACAGGCTAAACAGCTAAAGCCAGGTACAGGAGAGATGGCACCAGCCTCAATATAACTGAGGAGCAGAGTGAGACAGCACAGCCCTGAAGCATCATCCAGAGGCGGCGATGTGGCAGGGGCCCAGAATGTGGATTCGGAGAATCTCTCTGGGAATTCCTGGGTGTTGAGCATAGGGAGCTTCTATCCCCTTTGTTGTACACTTGCCACTTTTATGACTAATACGTGAATTGTCGTGGGAATCATCACAGCTAATACAGGACTCCAGTTATTTTAAGCACCCACTGGGGGTCTGTCCTAGCAAGGTCCTGCATGGTGGCCACATCCTCATTTCAGAGAGGAGGAAGCAATGGCCTTCCAGGTGGGCTCCGATCCTGGGGCCAGGTGCTCAAGACCCCACTTCCTCCTGAAAGCCTAAGGGCCCCCCATCCTTTGTTCCCACACTGGCCTTCTCCTCACTCATTCCTGGGGCCATGCCTCGGGCCAAACACCTGCCTCTTGCTGGGCCGGGCAAGGACAGTGGCTCTGCTCCTGAAACACTCCTCAGATCTGTCCATTTCTCTACAACTCCACCACCCGGGCCTGGGCCACTGGTATCTCACTCCTGACTACAGCACTGGCCGCCTCATCAGTGCCCCCTACCGCCACTCATAACCTCCCAGTCCATTCCTCACATATAAGCCAAGAGGACAGTCTCCTGTTTAAAACCTGCCATGGCTTCCCCCGGCACCTAAGACAAAACCTTCTCATGGCCAAGAGGCCCTGGCGACCTAGGGCTCAGCTGCTCTGCCAGCCTCCCCTCATATCTTCTGTCTTGCCAGCTCTGCTCCAGCCATGATGGCCTGGTTTTTCCTCAATGCAGCAGGCTCACACCCACCTCAGGGCCTTTGCACATGCTCTCCCCCAAGCTCTTCTTCCCCATTCCAGGCTCCCATCACACCCAGCCCTTCAGCCCTCCCCAAAGCAGCCTCCAGACCCCACCTCACTCCCACCCTAGGATCCTCTCTCACATTCCCCATGGCCCCCCCTCTTTTTTTTTTTTTTTTTTTTTTTTGAGACGGAGTCTCACTCTGTCACCCAGGCTGAAGTGCAGTGGCACAATCTCAGGTTACTGCAATTTCTGCCTCCTGGGTTTAAGCGCTTCTCCTGCCTCAGCCTCCCGAGTAGCTGGGATTACAGGGGCATGCCACCATGCCCGGCTAATTTTTGTATTTTTTGTAGAGATGGGGTTTTACCGTATTGGTCAGGCTGGTCTCGAACTCCTGACCTCAGGTGACCTGCCCACCTCAGCCTTCCAAAGTGTTGGGATTACAGGCGTGAACCACCGCGCCTGGCCCCATCGCCCTGTTCTTAGCACGACTGGAGATGGCCTTGCTCAGGTGCTTGGTAATAGGCTGTCTTCACTCCATTACAGGTTCCTTGCCTGTCTGGCTCAGTGAGGCAGCCTGGAGCCCACAGAGAGCAGGTTCCCAACAGATCCTGCTCGGGTTTGACTGAGTACAGCCTCTCTGACTGGCATTCCAGGCAGCCGACAGCTCCCCCACCGCGTTCCTGGGCCACTTGCCACCCCTCTCTCATGCTAGCTTCTTTCTGGCTATGCCTGAGGCGCCTGTCCACTCTGTAGAGCTGGATCCCATCCATCCTTCCAGGGCTCCTCACACCTTCACTCCTCTGGGAAGCCATTCATGGACCCCCACTCCCTAGACACCACTTGATCTCAACAACTCGCTCAATTTGGAAAATATCTGTCTCTTCTCTGCCTCTGCTGCTAAACCACAGGCGTTTCAGCAGCAAGGCCAGCTGGACATGTCATGTGTTTCTGGCACTGCTCAGGGGCCAGCTTAGAGCAGGATCTGCTGTGTCTCATGTCCCATCCTCCTCCGCTGAAACCCAGGAATGTTGCTGCTTCCTCTGGGGCCCTCCCAGATGCAGAGACCTCTCCTTCTCTGGTGCCACAATGAAACCTCACGCAATCAGACACTTGCACGCACACAGCACTTACCCCGTGCAGCCACTGTCCCAGCGTTTTCCCCAGAGTAGCCTGTTTGGTCCCCAGAGCAACCCAATGCAGAGGGACCTCCATTTCTACCATTCTACGCATGAGGAAACTGAGGCACAGAAACTAAGCCTCTTGCCACAGTTGACCCCTGGATTCGGAACCACTCCCCTCCTAGGGGCTTTATCTGCCTGCTGCCCTGGTCCCTCCACGGCTGGGGGTGTCTGAGGTCAGGCCCAGGTGAGTGACTCCTCCCTGGATCCCAGGGAGTTCAAGAAATGAGGGCTGACTGATGGGAGGAATCAATGAGTCCTTGAACCTCTGGCCAATATGGCGGCAGCAGCAGCCTCCACCTCTCCCTGACACTGCTCCACATCCAATCTTCTAACCAGCACCATCCCAGGCAGAAGCATGGGGATTGTCCTGTACACAGCCTCTCCCTCACCCCTCACTGCACCCATCCTCAAGCCCCCTGATTTTGACCCCTAAACACCTCTGGAATGGAGTCACTGCCCTCTGCCTCCACCGCCCACACCCGCCCAGGCTACCATCTCTGACTGAATAGCTCGTCTCTGCCTCCCAGGACACACAGCCTGCAGCCCCAGAGATCCCAACATATGACAGTCTGGTCACAGTATTCCCCTGCTTAGATTCTGCAATGGGCTGGGCACAGTGGCTCATGCCTGTTAACCCAGCACTTTGGGAGGCCGTCAGGAGGATTGCTTGAGCCAAGAGTTCAAGATCAGCCAGGGTAATGTAGCAAGACCCCATCTCTACTAAAACTAAAAATAAATAAATTCTGCAATGACTCTGCCTCTTTGTATTTTTATTTTTAGGGACAGTATCTTGCTTTGTTAACTAGGCTGGAACGCAGTGGTGCAATCATAAGTCACTGCAAACTCCTCGGGTGATCCTCCCACATCAGCCTCCTGAGTAGCTGGGACCACAGGTGCGAGCCACTATGCCTGACTAATTTTATTTATTTCTTAGAAAGACCAGGGTCTGGCTATGTTCCCCAGGCTGGTCTCGAAATGCTGGGCTCAAGTGATCCTCCTGCCTCAGCCTCCCAAAGTGCTTGGATTACAGGCATGAGACACGGCACCTTGTTCTTTTTATTATTACTATTTTTTTTTTTTTTTGAGACCAAGTCTTGCTCTGTAGCCCAACCTCTGCCTCCTGGGTTTCAGCGATTCTCCTGCCTCAGTCTCCCGAGTAGCTGGGACTACAGGCAGATGCCACCACACCCGGCTAATATTTTATTTTTAGTAGAGATGGGGTTTCACCATGTTGGCCAGGTTGGTCTCGAACTCCTGACCTCAGGTAACCGGCCTGCCTCAGCCTCCCAAAGTGCTGGGATTACAGGCATGAGCCACCACACCCGGCCCTATTTATTATTATTATTATTATTTTTGGAGACGGAGTCTCACTTGTCACCCAGGCTGGAGTGCAGTGGTGCAATCATGGCTCAGTGCAACCTCCACCTCCTGGGCTCAAGCAATTATCCTGCCTCAGCCTCCCGAGTAGCTAGGATTACAGGTGAATGCCACCATGCCCGGCTAATTTTTGTATTTTAGTAGAGATGGGGTTTCACCATGTTGCCCAGGCTGGTCTTGAACTCCTGACCTCAGGTGATCCACCTGCCTCAGCCTCCCAAAGTGCTGGGATTACAGGCATGAGCCACCGCATCCGGCCACCTTGTTCTTAAACTGTCATCCAAACGCCTCACCCGGCCCAATGAGGCCCTGACCACACCTATCACCCCAATAAGACTATGTGCCACACCTGTTCCCCTTATGAGACCCTGTCTTACACCTGGCCCCAAAACATCCCACACCATCCAACCCCCACAGCCTCACCCCCTACCATCTTGCCCTGTGTCCCACATTGCAGGCACACTGCCCTTTCCATTTGTTAATTATTTCATTTATTTACCTGCCTGACAAATATTTGCAGAGTGCCCTCCACTAGCCCAGCACAATTCTAGCTTTGGGGATATGGTAGTGAATAGAAACATACAATGTCAGGTAGTGACAAGTGCTGTGATGAAAAATCAAGCAGGCAGCAAGATAGAGACTGGAGGGAGATGCTGTTTTGGATCTGCTCCCCACTGTTGCAATGGGGGTCTTATTTGAATAGCAACACGAAGGAAGTGCAGAAAAGGCAGGAGAAGACCTAGGGGGGAAGGTTCCAGGCTGAGGTATCAGTGGGTTCAGTCCCTAGGGTGGGAAGAGACTTGCAGCATCCAGCAAGGCTGGAGCAGAATAGGAGGGGCAGGAAAGGCAGCAGAGTGGGGCCCACAGCCTGGCAGGGCCTTGCGGGCCACAGTAAGGTAACTGGATTCTGCACCTTGGGCAATAGAGGACATTGCATGAGGATGTCATATAGGAAGGTGTGAACAGAGGGTGACATTATCAGACCACAGGCACAAGAGTGGATGTGGGAACCAGGGAGCCAACTGCAGATGCCCATCACGGTGCTGGGGGCAGGACTGAGTGGCAGCACTGGTGGTGGAGAGACACAGTGAGATTTGGGTCTCATCTGAAGGTGGGATGGAAGGATCCTAAATGCTGCAAGTTCCTCCTAGGCTCCTCCCAGAGCCTTTGGAGCCCCCTTCCCTCCTCCTACTCACTTTTCATTTCTAAAAGAAAGGCTTATTTATTTGTTTTTGTTTTTGAGACAGGGTTTTGCTCTGTCACCCAGGCTGGAGTGCAGTGGTGTGAAAATGGCTCACTGCAGCCTCAAACTCTTGGGCTCAAACGATTCTCCTACACCTCAACCTCCTGAGTAGCTGGGACTACAGGTGTATGCCACCTCGCCTGGCTAATTTTTTCATTTTTTGTAGAGATGGGGGTCTCACTATGTTGCCCAGGCTGGTCTTGAACTCCTTGGCTCAAGCAATCCTCCCACTTCGGCTTCCCAAAGAGCTAGGATTACAGGCGTGAGCCACCATGTATGGTAAAAGACCTATTTCTTAGAGATGACTTCCCCACCCTGACATATACCCTCTAGCCCCTAGCCTGATGGGCTCCCTCACAGTTATTTAATCTCCGAAATGAATTCAGGAAGAATTTGAATGATAAGTCACCTGTAATGATGGGGGGGGGTGTCATCTAAATGCCCAAAGCCAATCAAAGCACTTGTGATAGTCCCTCAGCTCCCAACCCATCCTGTATACCCTGTTCTGTGCAAACTATATTCCTGCTTTGCCTGCTGCGCCCTGCCAGGCTCTGCCAGTAAGGGGCGCTAGAGGGAGGTTGCCAGACTGAGGAGGGAGGAGAGATTGCTCCTTCCTGTCTCCTCTCCCACACCAGCCACCGTCCGCCCCCTCTGGCAGCATCGTTTCTTCTCCTGGCAGCAGATGAATCTGGTGTGCAGCTTCCCAACATCTACAAACCCATCTCATCCAGCCTCTCTCCAGAACCCAGTGCCAGTTGCAGGCACCTCTCCCCAGGGTCTGACTTTCAGCTCCACAGAGCCCTTCCTCTAAGTTTCCAAGAGTTTCAGCTCTTCCCTTTCTTCCTTCAGAACTAGGGATGTGGCCACTTTCTGCCATGATACCTCCATGACACTTGAGAGTGAGAGGTGGGAAAGCTATGGCCCTTGGGCCAAGTCCAGCCCATCTGCCTGCCTTTGTACATCAAGTTTTATTGGAACACAGCCACGCCCACTGTATTGTCCATGACTACTTTCCACACAACAGAAGAGCTAAGGAGTTGTGACAGTAAGGCCTCAAAGCTGAAAATACTTACACTCTGGCCAGAAAAAGCTGGCTAGGTCAGTGCAGTGGCCCATGCCTATAACCTCAGCACTTTGAGAAGCCAAAGAAAGAGGATTGCTTGAGCCCAGGAATTCGAGACTAGCCTGGGCAACACAGTGAGACTCTGTCTCTACAAAATTTTTTTTTTTCTGAGACAGAGTCTTGCTCTGTAGCTGGCCTAGAGTGCAGTGGCACGATCTCAGCTCACTGCAACCTCTGCCTCCTGGGTTCAAGCAATTCTCCTGCCTCAGCCTTCCAAGTAGCTGGGACTACAGGTGTGTGCCACCATGCCCAGCTAATTTTTGTATTTTTAGTAGAGATGGCGTTTCACCACGTTGGCCAGGATGGTCTCAATCTCCTGACCTCGTGATCCGCCCTCCTCAGCCTCCTACAGTGCTGGGATTACAGGCGTGAGCCACTGAGCCTGGCTGCTACAAAAACTTTTAAGAATTAACTGAGCATAGGCATTTGAGAACAGCCTAGCCAACATGGTGAAACCCCGTCTCTACTAAAAATACAAAAATTAGCCAGGCCTGGTGGCAGGCGCCTGTGTAATCCCAGCTACTTGGGAGGCTGAGGTTGCAGTGAGCCGAGATCACGCTACTGCACTCCAGCCTGGAGGACAAGAGTGAGACTTCGTCTCAAAACAAACAAAAAAACCCTAGAGGTCTGCACCATGAGCTAGCCACTGGTGCTTGCCCAAGGCTCCATACAGCATTCCTATTTGCCATCAATACTTTGCGAATGAATCTCCCAATCTGCTGGTTACATCTGGCCCAGGTGGCAGGCAGATCAGCTCACATGCAGCCTGGACTGGCTGCAGAGTCTTTGACGCTCTGGACCTCACTCCAAATGAAAAGCCTTATGGGGTGTATGGAAAGTAAATGGATTGAAGTAGCACATCCCAATGTGGTATGAGTTGCCACCAAAATCCAAAAAGTCCACCAAATGTCACAGCATCAACCAAACAGCACCCCCTCCTCAGCAGTCTAAGTCTCAGCTCTGTGGGGCCCCACCTCTAAGCTTCTAAGTTTTCATCTTTCAAACTCTACTCCTTGTCCCTTAAGGACTAAGGGTGGTAGCTGCTTTCTGCCATTGCTACTGCCATGACCTCTTAGTTTTCTTTTTACCCCTTAAGTTAGCTGGTTGACAATTTTACATTTAGTTAACAATTCTTTATACTAAATACTCTCTGTTCAAATACCTGATATGATTCTATTCAAGTAAATGGAGCTGGATTTTGTTTTGTTTTTGGTTTTGGCTTTTTTTGAGACAGAGTCTCGCTGTCGCCCAGGCTGGAGTGCAGTGGCACGATCTCGGCTCACTGCAACCTCTGCCTCCTGGGTTCAAGCGATTCTTGTGCCTCAGCTTCCTGAGTAGCTGGGATTACAGGTGCGTGCCGCTGTGTCTGGCTAATTTTTGTATTTTTACTAGAGATGGGGTTTCACTGTGTTGGCCAGGTGATCCACCCACCTCAGCCTCCCAAAGTGCTGGTATTACAGGTGTGAGCCACTGTGCCCAGCCCGGGTTTTGTTTTTGTTTTTGAGGCAGGGTCTTGCCCTCTCGCCCAGGCTGGAGTCCAGCAGCATGATCATAGCTCACCGTAGTCTCGAACTCCCAGGCTAAAGTGATCCTCCCACCTCAGCCTTCCAAGTAGCTGTGACTATAGGTATGCACCATGCCCAGCTAATTTTTTTTTTTTTAACGTTTAGTAGAAACAAGGTCCTGCTATGTTGCCAAGGCTGGTCTTGAACTCCTGAGCTCAAGCAATCCTCCTGCCTCAGCCTTCCAAAGTGCTAGGATTACAGGCATGAGCCACTGTGTCTGGCAACCGGTGCTGTTTTGTATCCAGACTGGACCCTGTCAGACTGCCATCCGCCAGGTTTAATGCCAACCGCACTTACTTAACTACTTCCTGCTCATCAGATCTGATCAGCATAATGTTGCCAATGTAGGGGAGTAGTGTGAGGCTATGTGGACTGTAGAGTTCAAGTTCTTTGCAGCCTAAATCAGGTCAGAAAGTGGGAAAGTTGATGTCACACTGAGCAAGACTGTGAAGATGTGAACCTTGCCTTCTGGTAGCCCTTGGAAATTGGTATGGAGAAAAAAGCATCTGCTAGGTTAGTAGCTCACACCAGCTGCCAAGGGCTGTGCTGACTTGCTCCAGTAGAGAAACTTCATTTGGGACAGCAACTGCAATTGGAGTCACCCCTGATCACGTTGACAATAATCCAAAGTCATTCTTCCAAAATCCATCTGCCTTCTGTACAGGCCAAACAGGCCAGCTGAATGTAGATGGGATCACTACCCCTGCTTCTTCCAAGCTGTTAATGGTGACACTAATCTCCACAATTTCCACAAAGGATAGAGAATTGCCTTTGAATTACTATTCTGGGAAAGACAGGGAGTTCTAGGAGCTTCCACATGGCTCTTTCTACCATAATGGCCCAGATTCCATGGGTCAGTGCGCCAACGTGGGATTCTGCCAGCTACCATGTGTGTCTATTCCAGTTATACAGCCAGGAACTGGGAAAACACAGGGTGGGGCCATGGCCCCATCAGGCCCCTTCTGAGTTAACCTGGGCTCAGATTCCATCAATCACTTGACCACATAAGTCCCACTGTGTGGTCTACCAGTCAAAGCAGGAAAAATCAAAATGATGCGCCATCCATGAAAATGACAGGGAGTTGTCTAAATAGCTAAAAGCCGATAAAAACACTCAATGCTGAGAAGGAGCCTATATAGAAACTGTTGTAGTCTTTCTGGAAAATAATTCAACAAAATATCACAAAAGCCACAAAAAGGGTCTTCTTCCACCCAGTTACTCTGTTCAGAGAACCAATCCTAACAAAATAGGCTGCAATGCAGGCAAACCTTTTGTGCATAAAGATGCTTGTTGGCCAGGTGCAATGACCCATGCCTGTAATCCTAACACTTTGGGAGGCCAAAATGGATGAACCACTTGAGCCCAGGAACTCAAGACCAGCCTGGGCAACAAAATACAAAACAATTAGCCAGGCATGGTGGTGCACACCTGTAGTCCCAGCTACTCAGGAGGCTGAGGTGGAAGGAGCGCCTGAGCCTGGGGAGGTTGAGGCTGCAGTGAGCTGTGATGGCACCACAGCACTCAAGCCTGGGCAACTGAGTGAGACATCAATCTCAAAAATAGAAAAAGATGTTTGTTAATGGTTATTTATAAGAGCACAAACAATAAAAACACCTGGAAACAACTAGTTATGAAAAATGGCTAAATAAATTATGGTACATCCACATGGAATTACTAGTATGCGGCCAAGTAACATTCTGTTTAGGTTAAAACAATGATATTATATTTGGCCTTTGAGATGGGCAAAGATTTTATTTTAAAGACTGATAACACTGACTGTTGGCAAGAGTATGGGAAATTTCACATTCTCATGCACTTTTGGTAGGAATATAAATTGGTGAAGCCTTTTTGAACAGCCATTTGGCAGTATACACTTAGAAAAAATTCATACCCTTTGACCCAGCACTTTCACTTCTTGGAATGTATCCCTCAGGAACACTCCCACAAATCCACGGGCCAAGTTTATCGTGACACTGGCTATGCTAGCAAAACTGGAAGCCATCCAAATAGCCATCAATAGGGGATATGGTAAATAATTCATGCTGAGCCACACAATGGAATCCTTAAATCCTCACTTGAATTTTAAGCAGGCATCTCAAATGATCCGTGCCCAGGGAAAACTCTTGTTTCCCGGCCCCAGCAAACTGCTCCTCCCACGTCCTCCTTATAGTGGAAACTGGCCTCGCCATTCGCCAGCTGCCCTGGCCAAACCCCATAGTCACCCCGATTCCTCTCTTCCTCTTATGCACATCCAAGCTGGCTGCACGCCTGACACAGCTGCCACTTAAACCAAGGCAACATCTTCTCTCATCCACACCCTCCAACCGTCTCCTAAATGGACCATTCAGTTTCTACTCTTGTCCCACTAAGGTGGTCCTCAAGACAGCAGCCAATGCAATCATTTTTAAATGATTTAAAAATTAGATCCTGCTGGTCTATGCATACAATGGAATATTATTCAGCCATAAAAACGAATGCAGGCCAGGCGCAGTGGCTCATGCCTGTAATCCCAGCACTCTGGGAGGGTGAGGGGGGTGGATCATGCGGTCAGGAGATCGAGACCATCCTGGCCAACATGGTGAAAGCCTGTCTCTACTAAAAATACAAAAATTTGCCGGGTGTCGTGGCGTGTGCCCGTAGTCCCAGTTACTCAGAAGGCTGAGGCAGGAGAACTGCTTGAACTCAGGAGGTGGAGGCTGCAGTGAACCAAGATCATGCCACTGCACTCCAGCCTGGGTGAGAGAGCGAGACTCCGTCTCAAAAAAAAAAAAAAAAAAAAAGGGAATGCAGTACTGGTATATGCCATGATGTGGATGAACTTTGAAAAGTTGGAAACATCATGTCAAGTGAAAGAAGCCATACACAAAGACTGCATATTGGATGATTCCATTTATGTGAAATATCTGCAATAGGTAAACCCATGGAGACAGAAAGATGGGTGGTTGCCAGGGGTTGGGGTGGCAGGGAGGGAATGGGGAGCGACTGCTTAATGGGTATGAGTTTTCTGGGAGGTTATGAAAATGTTTTGGAGCTAGAGAGCAGTAGTGATTACACAACACTGTGAATGTACTAAATGCCACTGAATTGCACTCCTTAAAGTGGTTATTTTTATGTGACATAAATTTCACCTCGATAAAAAGGAGAAAAAAAATTGATCAGGCTGGGCACGGTGGCTAATGCTTGTAATCCCAGCACTTTGGGGGGGCCAAGGGAGATGGATCATTTGGGGCAAGGAGTTCAAGACCAGCATGGAAACAAGGCAAAACACCGTCTCTATTAAAAATATAAAAATTAGCCAGGCATGGTGGTGTGCGTCTGTAATCCCAGCTACTTGGGTGGCTGAGGCACAGGAATTGTTTGAACCCAGGAGGTGGAGGTCGCAGTGAGCTGTGGTCGTGCCACTGCACTCCAGCCTGGGCTACACAGTGAGACTCTGTCTCAAAATAAAATAAATAAAATAAAATATCATGGCACATTCCTTGCTTAAAACTTTCCAGTGGCTCTGCAGCACAATAAAAATAACAGCCAAGGCCAGGCATGGTGGCTTACACCTGTAATCTCAGCACTTCCGGAGGTCGAGGCAGGTAGATTGCTTGAGCCGAGGAGTTCAAGACCAGCCTGGCCAACATGGCAAAACCCTGCCTCTACAAAAATAAAAAAATTAGCCAGGCGTGGGGGAGCGTGCCTGTAATCCCAGCTACTGGGAAAGCTGAGGTGGGAGGATTGCTTGAGCCTGGGAGGCTGACGTTGCAGTGAGCCAAGATGGCACCACTGCATTGCACCACTGCACTCCAGCCTGGGTGACAGAGCAAGACCCTGTTTCAAAAACTAAAAAATAATAAAAAAAATTACAGCCACACTCCTTAGCAGTGACTGTGAGGCCCTGTGATGTGGGCCCTGCTCTCGGATCTCTCTGCCCCTCACTTTTTCCCCTCAACCACACTTTTCCCCTGAAGTCTTTATACATATGGGCTCTCTACTTGGAAAACACTCTTCCCCAGATCCATCCTTTCACTCGGCAATTATTTACTGCGCACCAGCTGGGTGTCAGATGGTTCTAGGCGCTGGGGATGCAGAAGTGAGGAAAATAGTCAAACTTCTGCCCTCATGAAACCCTCCCTGGTGGGTCTTCTCAGGACTGTATTCCCCAACCCTTTCAGGTCTCTTCTCAAACGTTATCCAACCACCTTGTCTAAAACAGCATCCACGCACCAGACACTTTTATCTCCTTACCTTGCTTCACCTAACATGATATTAATATATCCGCTGTCAGTTTCCCCCACTAGAACATCAGCAGTGGGGGCGGGTGGGGGGAAGGAGGGGACAAGGAGCACATCTGCTCATTACACTGCTGCCCCCTAGTGGCCGGGAGGGAGTGGGAGCAGAATAGTTGCTCAATAGCTGTTCAGTAAGTGAATGACTAAATGTAGCTGGTTTGGTTTTGTTTTTGTTTCGCTCTTGTTGCCCAGGCTGGAGTGCAATGGCACCATCTGGGCTCACCGCAACCTCTGCCTCCCAGGTTCAAGCAATTCTCCTGCCTCAGCCCCCTGAGTAGCTGGGATTACAGGCATGCGCCACCACATCCAGCTAATTTTTTGTATTTTCAGTAGAGATGGGGTTTCTCCATGTTGGTCAGGCTGGTCTCGAATTCCCAACCTCAGGTGATCCCCCCGCCTCGGCCTCCCAAAGTGCTGGGATTATAGGCGTGAGTCACTGTGCCTGGCCTAAATGTAGCTGTTTTTAAAGATGAGGCAGATCTATGTGTACTAACATGGGAAGATGGCCAAGTTATAAGTAAAAAAAGCAAACTACACAGCAGCAAGTATAGCAGGATATCATTTTTGCAAAAATAAAAATTTAAGAAATTTAGGCCGGGCATGGTGGCTCACGCCTGTAATCCCAGCACCCTGGGAGGCCAAGGCGAGCAAATCACCTGAGGTCAGGAGTCGAGACCAGCCCGGCCAACATGGTGAAACCCCCGTCTCTACTAAACAATACAAAAAAATTAGCCGGGCATGGTGGCAGGTGCCTGTAATCCCACCTACTTGGGAGACTGAGGCAGAAGAATTACTTGAACCTGGGAGGTGGAGGTTGCAGTGAGCCAAGATCGTGCCACTGCACTCCAGCCTGGGCAACAGAGCCAGACTCTGTCTCAAAAAAATTAAGAAATTTAAAGATGTACCTGTATTAATGAATTTGCAGAAAATGAGTTGGATGAGTATGGTCTCTGAAGTGTGAGACCATCATGTATATCCAGTGTTTCTGTTATTTGTACCATTTGATATTTTATCATTTAGTATTACATATATAAACAGAAAATAAAGGAGTTCCTTCTCAAATAATTGCTTATGAAAATTTCTGATGGTATGCAAAAATGCTTTTTAATGCATATATACTTGCTATTGTTGTGCAAAATAGGATTATACTTAATACAAATATGTTTTATAACCGGAAACACAGTATAATGTAAAATTTTTTTAATGAAATGGACTTTATTTATTTATTTATTTTCATTTTCGAGACAGAGTCTCACTCTTGTCGCCCAGGCTGGAATGCAGTGGCACAATCTCAGCTCACTCAACCTCAGCTCAACTCAGCCTCAACCTCACCTCAGTTCAACCTCAGCTCAACCTCACCTCAACCTCACTCAGCTCAGCTCAACCTCCGCCTCCCGGGTTCAAGCGATTCTCCTGCCTCAGCCTCCTGAGTAGCTGGGATTACAGGTGCACACCACTATGCTTGGCTAATTTTTTTGTACTTTTAGTAGAGATGGGGTTTCACCATGTTGGCCAGGCTGGTCTCGAACCCCTGACCTCGGGTGATCTGCTCACCTTGGCCTCCCAAAGTGCTGGGATTACAGATGTGAGCCACCGTGCCCAGCCTATTTTTTTAAAACAGGGTCTCACTCTGTCGCCCAGGCTGGAGTGCAGTGGTGCAATCATGGCTCACTGCAGCCTCAACCTCCCAGACTCAGGTGATCCTCCCACCTCCCAGCCTCCTGAGTAGCTGGGACTACAGGCACATGCCACCACACTTGGCTAATTTTTTTCAATTTTTGTAGAGATAGGGTTTCACCATGTTGCCAAGGTTGGTCTTGAATTCCTGGGCTCAAGCGATCCTCCCACTTCGGCCTCCCAAAGTGCTGAGCCACTGCATCTGACCTGTTTATAATTTTTTGATGCAAATATACCCACTATTTTTGTGCAAAATGGGATTATACTTAGTATAAACAGTGTTTTATAACCTGAAACACAACATATGTAAAATTTCCAAATAACAAATAAGCATAAAAACAGGTATTCTGCAGTATTTTCCTTCTCTGTACCAACCTATGTTTTGTTTTGTTTTGTTCTGTTTTAGAAATGGGGTCTCACTCTGTTACCCAGGTTGGAATGCAGTGGCACAATCATAGCTCACTGTAGCCTTGAACTCCTGGGCTCAAGCAATCCTCTCATCTCAAGCCTCCTCCCAAGTAGCTGGGAATACAGGTGTGTGCCACTATGCTAATTTTTTAAATTTTTTGTAGAGATGGGGTTTCACCATGTTGCCCAGGCTGGTCTCAAACTCCTGGCCTCAAGTGACCCTCCTGCCTCAGCTTCCCAAAGCACTAGAACTACAGGTGTGAGCCACCATGCCTGGATGTGTGTTTTTCACAATGAGTAAACATTTTAGAATTGGAAGACAAATACTACATGTCACTTGAAAATGCAATCTAGAGGACTTGATGCAACCCCCCAGGAGACAGGGTCGGGTAAGAAATGTAAGCAGGAGGACGGGCGCAGTGGCTCACGCTTGTAATCCCAGCACTTTGGGAGGCCGAGGTGGGCTGATCACAAGGTCAGGAGATCGAGACCACGGTGAAACCCCGTCTCTACTAAAAATACAAAAAAATTAGCCGGGCGTGGTGGCGGGCGCCTGTAGTCCCAGCTACTCGGAGAGGCTGAGGCAGGAGAATGGCGTGAACCCGGGAGGCGGAGCTTGCAGTGAGCCAAGATTGCGCCACTGCAGTCCAGCCCTGGGCGACAGAGCAAGACTCCGTCTCAAAAAAAAAAAAAAAAAAAGAAAGAAAGAAATGTAAGCAGGAAAGTTGAAATCCACCACTATGTGCTCAGCTGAAGAAAAACTGCTGGGTGTGTGTGTGTGTGTGCATCTTCTTTCTTTAATTCTTTTTTTTTTTTTTTTTTTTTTTTTTTGAGGCTGAGTCTAGCTCTGTCGCCCAGGCTGAAGTGCAGTGGTGTGATCTCGGCTCACTGCAACCTCTGCCTCCCGGGTTCAAGCGATTCTCCTGCCTCAGCCTCCTGAGTAGCTGGGATTACAGGCACGCACCATCATGCCCAGCTAATTTTTGTATTTTTAGTAGAGATGGAGTGTCACCATGTTGGCCAGGCTGGCCTCGAACTCCTGACCTCAAGTGATCTGCCCACCTCAGTCTCCCAAAGTACTGGGATTACAGGCGTGAGCCACCATGCCCGATGTGTGTGTGCATCTTCTATCAGATGAAGAGAACTGAGGACGACATTTCTAAAGACTCCTTGATAGAATCAGTCAATTGCCCATTCAACACTAATTTACTGGAAAACTGCCGTTTGTCAGGCCCTGAGCTGGGGACATAGCTAAGTAGACAAGGCTCCCATCCCCAGGGTGTGGAGGCCACAGGTGAGGTGGGTGGGTATCGTCTTGGTCATGACAGCATCTATGACCTGTGCTGATCTCATCTGTCCCCTGTGATACCCCTCCAAGTTAGGGGGTCACCACTCCCCATTTGAAGGGACACTGAGGCTCAGAGGGGGCAGCCACCTGCCTGCAGGTCACAAAGCCAGTAAGGAGTAAGTCCAGATTTGAATCCAGGGTTAGCCGACTCCAAAGCCCATGCTTCTAACCACACTCACATACAGACCGCCTCAAGAAAGGTATGTAGTAGCAGTGACCACATGTGAGCCAGGCATGTGCCAGGCTCTGTGCAAATGTGCTCTCATTTAATCACCTCAAAACTCACTGGCTGGGTGCAGTAGCTCATGCCTGTAATCCTAGCACTTTGGGAGGCCAAGGCGGACAGATCACTTGAGGTCAGGAGTTCGAGACCAGCCCAACATGGCGAAACCCCGTCTCCACTAAAAATACAAAAATAGCCGGGCATTGTGGTGCGTGCCTATAATCCCAGCTACTTAGGAGGCTGAGGCGGGAAAATCGCTTGAACCCTGGAGGCAGAGGTTGCAGTGAGCCAAGATCACGCCACTGCACTCCAGCCTGGGTGACAGAGTGAGACTCTGTTTCAAAAACAAACAAACAAAAACCCTCTGTGAGGGAGGTAACATTAGCCCCTTTTCAAGAGGAGTGACTGACCTTCAGAGATAAGTGGCTTTCCAGGGATCATGTGGGAGCACTGGGGACCTGAAGCTGGCTCCCTCTGGCTCCTAACCAGTGCACTGCTATAGTGGACTCCACGGTGGCTACCCAGACTCTGTTTCAGGAATGGGGCACTCATTGCCTCAGCTGCCCAGGGTGTAGGTGGCTGATGGCTCTCAGCTCTGTCAGTGGAAGAGCGTCCCCTCGCCCAAAGTCCTGACTCTCCCCAAGAGCAGCCCACGTCCAGTGACGTATCAGTGGCTGCTTAAAGGCCTGGCATCTTACCACAGGGGGAGGTCCTTGACAGCCAGCTCAGCTCCAGAGCTGCCTGTGGGATGGCTAAGGCCCAGTTGTGACTGCAGCGCAGCTCAACTCCTCTGCCCAAGCCTGCTTCCTTCCCTCCGGCACAGGGCAGGTTTCCAGGGGCGCGCCATCACACCTCCTGCCTCTACATTTCCGTCTCAGAGTCAGCTTCCTGGGACCCTGACCTAAGATCTTCTTTGCCCTTGAAGGCTAAGCTTTATCCTGAGGGCCTCAGGGGCTTCAGTTAAAGCATACAAGTGACAGATCAGACTCACACTGTAGAAAGGTTCTACCGGAGGACAAGCTGGGAAGTGGAGAGACTCGAAGCCAGGAGGCCAGTAAGGAGGCTGATGAAAGGGGTGGGACCTGAATTCACACCATGGCAGTGATGGCAGGGAGAAGGCCAATGTCAGCCATGGCCACTGGGTGGAAAAAATGGTGCCCCAGGCTGTCTTCCATCTGGAAGTCACTCACTCTGATGGGGTGCCACCTTGGCTCTCCCGGTCACTAGCCGTGTGGCCTGGACATGAAACCTTGGTGCCTCACTGTACATTTGAGAAAACGGGGCTAATACCAGTCCCTCCCTCATTGGGTGGCCATGAGGAGTCAAGGATGGAGACCAGTCAGAAAGCTCAGACAAGGGCCTGGCACAGCGTGCCACTCCATCAGTGTACTCTGAGCTTCCCAAGTTCCTGGCTGGAGGGCTGGAAAGGGCACGAGCCTTAAGTCAGACACACCTGGCTACGGCCCTGTGCATCGGGGACTCCAGATCTCACACTGGGCAGTGATCCTCAGGCCATGAAGGACTGCTATGAGAATTATGTTAAGTAACACTTGAAAAGTTCCTTGCACATGGTGTGAAATCAACAAATGACAGCTGCTGCTGTTGTGATGATGGTGGTGACTATTCCTGTGCAGCTCGGCACACTCAGCTATCCCACAGCAGGGCAAGGCCAAGCCCCGCCTATCCTTCATGCTCCAGCTCCTCCTCCAGTGTTCTCCTTGTAAATGTCATTGCCATCACCCAGATGCCCAAGCCAGACACAGGAGGAATGCTCTCCCTCCTGTCCTCTCCTGCATCCCCCACCCTAGGCAGTCACCAAGCCCTGGTGCTCTTTATCCCTTCCCCTAGTCTCTAGCTCTGACGTTCTCCTGCCTGAGGCCCGCTAGCTCATTCCTTATCTCTTCACTGGTCTTCCTGTTACCACTGCTTCCCCCAACCCCGGGGCCAATTCACTTGAGCCAGATCGAAACCCTTCAAGGGTGGCCGGGCATGGTGGCTCACGCCTGTAATCCCAGCACTCTGGAAGGCTGAGGTGGGTGGATCACCTGAGTTCAGGAGTTTGAGACCAGTCTGGCCAATGTGGCGAAACCTATCTCTACTAAAAATACAAAAATTAGCCAGGTGTGGTGGCATGCGCCTGTAGTCCCAGCTACTCAGGAGGCTGAGGCAGGAGAATCATTTGAACCCAGGAGGCAGAGGTTGCAGTGAGCCAAGATCACCCCACGGCACTCCAGCCTGCCTGGGCAGCAGAGCGAGAGTCCATCTCAAAACAAAAACAGAAACAAATAAAACTCTTCAAGGGCGTCCCATGGGCTTTCTGCTGAGGCCCAAACCCTTTAGCCCACTCAGTAAGAACACATCGGGCTTGTTCACCATGGTATCCCCAGGGTATAGCACAGGGCTTGGTATACAGTAGGCACTCAACAAATACTGGCTGAATGGAAAATGGATGAACACACAAATCTATGTATGTGCTGGCCATGCTGGTATGAATAATAACAATAATAAAAATAGTATAATCCCAGCACTTTGGAAGGCTGAGGTGGGAGGATTGCTTAAGCCCAGGAGTTCAAGACCAGCCTAGACAACAGGGCCAGACCCCATCTCTACAAAAAACACAAAAATTACCTGGGCATTGTGGCATATGCCTATAGTCCCAACAACTCAGGAGGCTGAGGTGGGAGGATCGCTTGAGCCCAGGAGGTTGAGGCTGCAGTGAGCTGTGACTGCACTACTGCGCTCCAGTCTGGGCGACAGAGAGAGACCCAGTCTCAAAGGAAAAAAAAAGGACACATGCATACAGCACCCACTATGCGCCAGGCCCTGTTCTAAGTTCTTCATTGCATGTTGTTCTTCAAAACAACCCTATGTGCTAAACGGCTGTTATTCCCCAATTTTACAGTTGAACAAACTACAACCTAAAGAAATGTTAAGCACTTGCCCAAAGCCACACAACCAGTGCACAGCAGAGCTAAGATTCAAACAGCCAACCACAGACGCGCTCAGCTGCCACACTTTGCTGGCCCCAGGCCCCAAACCCTCTCACCCACCCTACTGAGTAGGCCCTGAGACAGAAAGGGCAGACAGCTGTAAATAAGGACTGTTCCAGACTTCTCTGTTGGTGAGAAAAGGGCATCCAGTTTAGAGTGACTTCAGGTGCAGGGCTACTCCCTTGGAGCCTGCTTATTTCTGAGATACCAGACGAAAGAATATGTCTGAGCCTACGTGACTAAAGACCAGGCTGTGGAAACAGGTCACAAGGAAGCCTGCGCCCTCAGGTGGGCATAGAGCTGTCAGCTCTGGGGCTTCTCATCTCCTGTCTCACCTGGGGCCTCTTTGGGCTTCAGGCTTTAAAATTCACCCTGGGCTGGGTGCTGTGTCTCATATTTGTAATCCTAGCACTTGGGAGGTGAGGTGGGCAGATCACTTGAGGCCAGGAGTTCAAGAC
Organism: Nomascus leucogenys; assembly: GCF_006542625.1. Taxonomy (NCBI): domain Eukaryota; kingdom Metazoa; phylum Chordata; class Mammalia; order Primates; family Hylobatidae; genus Nomascus; species Nomascus leucogenys. Next base: position 84,926,829 of record NC_044397.1, read on the forward strand.
CAGCCTGGCCAGCATGACGAAACCCTGTTGTTCCAAAAAATACAAAAATCAGCCAGGCATGGTGGCGCACCTGTAATCCCAGCTACTCGGGAGGCCAGGCAGGAGAATCGCTTGAACCCAGGAGGTGGAGGTTGCAGGGAGGCAGAGATTGCTGTGAGCATAGATCGTGCCGTTGCACTCCAGCCTGGGCAACAGAGGAGACTCTGTCTCCAAAATAAATAAATAAACAAATAAATAATAATAAAATTCACCCTGACCTTAAAATTCACCCTGGGGCAGAAGTTTTCAAACCAGCTGGCAGCTTTATGGGGCAGCACCTCGGGGCCTGCCTGTGGGGTGGGGTGGGAGGCCCCCCCATCTCTGCCTTCACCAGAGCAGCTCTGCTCTTGCCCAGGGTTCTGAGAGAGTTTGCAATCGGAAAAAAAGTTCTGCTGTCAAAATAACTTTTGAAAGTCAGTGCCCTAAGGGATAAACGTCCTTGTTAAGCAAAGTGGCCCTCTCTTGTCTTCCCTGGTGATGTTCAGGGGGTTGGATGCTGTAAATTCTGGCATGAGAGAGAGGAGGGTGAGAATCTCTGATGAGCTCAGTCAAGTCTAACGTCAAGGCCGTCCTGGCCATCTCTGGCCACAGCCCCTTGGTCTGCACACCAGCTCTGGGAGTGTCCTAATCAGGGGCCTACTTATCTCCCAGGGCACAGTCCTGCCTCTGGGCAGTTGCGCCCATAGTTTCTCCCATCTGTAATAAAAAGAGGAACTACATTTCAGTCCCCCAGTATCTGCCAAGCAATGTGTGAGGTACTTGTCCCCATGTCCCGTAGCCCTCACTATAGACCTGCAAGGTATTGTTATCCCCATCTTAGGGAGGGGAAAACTGAGGTTCAGAGAAGAGAAATGACACTTAAGGATTCAAATCTAGGATTGTCTGACACCCAAAGATTCTTTCCACTGCACCCTTGCCTGCCACCTCCCATGGCCCTGCCTTCCATCCCTCCTCAGCTGCAACTAAATTCTGCCCACACTCAGGCCCCGCTGGTTCCTCCAGTGCACCCCACTCCCTGGTATCACCCCATCTTTGTAGATGCTATTTCCCCTGCTCCAAATATGCTCCCCTTCTCCCACACTCCCTTCACCTTGCTAACTCCTTCATGACCTTTGGGAATCAGTTTGGGTATCATCTCTTCTGGGAAGCCCTCCTGGGATGCCTGCCTGGGTCAGGAACCTCCTCTGGGCCCCTCCTCTGAGCTCCCCCATCACAGCCCAGATGGCTCTGTGCTGTGGTCATTCACTGTCTTGCACCCCAAAGAGACTTTAAGCTCTTGGGGGCAGGGTCCAGATCCACTGTGCTCACAGTGGGATCCCATGCCCAGCAAGAGGCAAGGCACATAGTAGGTGCTCAATAAACACCCACTGAATAGATGAATCTATGAGTTCTACATGCAGCCCTCCAGGTCCATGATGTGCCAGGCCCTCCCTAGCAGGTGCTGGGCATAGCACACAGGTGAGGTGTGCTCCCTGCTCACAGCCCTGCCTCCTGCAGGAAGACTTTGACCTCCTCTGACCTTTTCCTGCTCCCCACTCCATGTCGCTTTCACTCACTTAACAAATCTTTGCACACCGACTAATCCAAGGTGGCATGAAAGGGGCATTTGGCAAAGCAGGACACAGGTGGTGATGCCTGTACCACCTCTCCTCCTCTGTCCCATCCCATGGCACCCACCAGGCACAGGCATACAGCGTAACATCAGTGAGGTGGTGTGAGGGGCCCTTCATGGCTCTTTCCTCTTCTGCCACCGGCCAGGCTGCTTCTAAGGTTCGACTGGCTGCCCAGCTGCCCGCCCTCCCTCACTTGCCGGGTCCATGCCTCTTCCCCAGCCCCAGCCCAGCCGTACCCGGTTGATGAGCTCGCCAACCATGCCTGTCCAGGAGCCGTTGGGCTCGGGCGCCCCATACAGCCCATCCTCCACCAACCGCAGGCGGTAGCGGAAGCGCAGCAGCTCGGCCAGCTCCCGCAGCATGTCCACACAGAAGCCCTCGAAGCGTTCGTTCCCCGACAGGGCCTGGAAGTTGGGCCGGCGCATGACGTATGGGTTCTCCTGGGTGGGCAGAAGAAAGCAGGGGTCAGAGGCTGGGTGTCTAGGGGCTGGGTTGCAGATCCTGGAGCCCGGACCAGGTAGGTAGAGCAGGAATCTGCTTACTGAGCAGGGATGATTTATTCATAGTACACATTTCTCACTTACAAATGCTCAGAGTGGGGAATAGACCTGAAAGCCAGGGAAAAACACATGGGCACTGCCAGTCCCTAGCAGATTGCAGGGAGCCATTTTAATCTCCAGCAGCCAACCTGACGCTCATTGGTCCCAAGCTCAAATGCGTACGAGGGAGGAGGTAACTTTAGAGTGAGTCAGACTGGGTAGAGCTTGTGCCAAAGTGGATCAGGGGCTTTCAGATTTCTTATTACAATTCACAGTAAAAGATACATTTTACCCTGCAACCCAAGTCACCCACACATGTATACACATAACTAGACTTAATTCCACAAAACAGTCCTTGCCCTAGTAACTATGGGCAATACACTGATGTTTTCTATTCTGCTATACTTCATCTTTCCACATGGCCGGTAATGACTAACCAAACCAACTTCATGAGCCACGAATGGGTTAAAGAGGGTATTCCCTCACCAGGGTTTAGCTCCAGCCCAATTCCCCATGAGGGAGGCAGGCTGAAGATGACAGATGGTGCAATTTTTTTTTTTTTTTGAGACAGAGTCTCCCTCTGTCACCCAGGCTAGAGTGCAGTGGTGCAATCTCAACTCACTGCAACCTCTACCTCCTGGGTTTAAGCGATTCTTCTGCCTCACCCACCCCAAGTAGCTTGGATTACAGGTGCCTGCCACCACGCCCACCCAATTTTGTTTTTGTATTTTTAGTAGAGACGGGGTTTCACCATGTTGGCCAGGCTGGTCTTGAACTCCTGACCTCAAGTGATCCGCCCACCTCGGCCTCCCAAAGTGCTGGGATTACAGATGTGAGCCACCGCGCCTGGCCCAGATGGTGCAATGTTGAGAGAATTTGGAAACCTAAGATTGTTTTGTAAAATCTCCTGGTTATAAATGTTAGCAACTCTCATGCCTGAAATCCCACTGCTTTGGAAGGCTGAGGTGGGAGGATTGCTTGAGCCTGAGTTTGAGGCTGCAGTGAGCTATGACTATACCACTGCACTCCAGCCTGGGCAGCTGAGCAACTCTGTCTCTAAAATAAAATAAAATAAAATACATGTTAGTACCTGATATGGTTAGGCTTTGTGTCCCCACCCAAATCTCACCTTGAATTGTAATCCCCATAATCCCTATGTGTCAAGGGAGAGACCAGTTGGAGGTAACTGAATCAGGGGGCGGTTTCCCCCATGCTCTTCTAGTGATAGTGAGTTCTCACAAGATCTGATGGTTTTATAATGGGCTCTTCCCCCTTCACTTGGCACATCTCTCTCCTGCTGCCTTGTGAAGAAGGTGCCTTGCTTCCCCTTCGCCTTCCACTGTGATTGTAAATTTCCCAAGGCCTCCCCAGCAATGCTGAACCTGTGAGTCAATTAAACCTCTTTCCTTTATAAATTACCGAGTCTCGGGCAGTTCTTTACAGCAGTGTGAAAACGAACTAATACAGCAACCAATTCAAATTCTAATACCAATTATTATTAAATGTTCTGCAGGCCAAAACAAACACAGTTTCTAGTTTGCAATCTCTGACCTACAGTCAGTTTGCCACATTGACACTTATTTCTGAGGGGTTTGAGCAAACTTTACTGACCCCATTGTGCCAAAGAAACACAAAAGCAGAAAGAATGGTCCAAATGCTAGGAAAACAAGGCATGTGATGATGGTAACAAATGGGAAACTTACCTGGACACAGTTATTGTCTAAATGGCTGTTTGTACAATGTCACTTTGGAATAATGAACAAAAGGACTTAGGACTTAGGGAAGAGCCAGGAAAGAGCTTTGGTTAAAATATACACAATGAGCCAGGTGTAGTACCTCAAGCCTGTAATTCTAACACTTTGGGAGGCCAAGGCAAGTGGATGGCTTGAGCCCAGGAGTTCAAGACCAGCCTAGGCAACATGGCAAAACCCCGTCTCTATGAAAAATACAAAAATTAGCCGGGCGTGCTGGTGTGCACCTGTAGTCTCAGCTACTCGGGAGACTGAGGTAGAGTCCCAGAGGCTCAGGTTGCAGTGAGCCGAGATTGTGCCACTGCAGGCCAGCCTGGGAGATGGAGCGAGACTCTCTCAAAAATAAAATATCCACAATGGTTATTGTGTATTTAGAACCCGTGCTGTGCATTCTCTCGATGACATCATTTTAATGCCTCATGGTGACCTTACACTGAAATGGGCATAAGTAGATTCCTTTTACACATGTGGACACGGAGGCTCAAAGTGGTCAAGTGACCTCTGTCACCTCTCATTCATTCAACACACAATTACTGAGCCCCATGGTAGATGTGGCCACAATATTGTGCTGCTTCTTCCAGCAACAGATGGGGTCCATTTCTCCCTGGGTTCAGACTTCTTGGTCTGAGCTGACCTTATGACTTGTTTTGGCCAACTGGATGTGGCAGAAGTGATGCTGTGTGAATTCCAGAGTCTCAGCCTTCAGAGCAGCCCCCATTTACGGAAGCCCAGGCTGGCCTGCTGGAGGGTGAGTGAACCAAGGTATGCCAGCCAACAGCCAGCATCCACAGCCATTGTGCACTTCCCAGTCCAATCTGGACACCAGCTGAATGCTGCCACAGTGTGCCCAAGTGAGACCAGCCAAAGAACCACTGAGTTGACCCACGGAATCATGCAAAATAATCAACTGCTATTGTTTCAGTTTCTGGGTTCTGGGTGGTTTGTCACACAGTAATAGGATCTCCTACTATGTGGCCAGGTCATAGGCTCTGGACTCCAGGACCCCAAAAGCCCTACAGCTACAGGGTGATGGAATGGAGGGCAATCAGTGATTCTCTATTAAACTGCCTTTCCAGAACCAAAATTGTGGAACTGGGAACAAGAATGTGAGATAATACTAATAATAGCGGCAGCAGCCAGCATTTCTTGTGGGCTTGCTGTGTGACAGCAATTCTGTCAGCGTGGGATGGCGGTATTATTACGTCTCTTTTAGAGATGAGGACGCTGAGGTCCAGAGAAGTGAAGTAGTAAGTGGCTGAGAAGGACAAGTTGGTTTGATTCCAAAGCTCCACTCTTAAGCCCTGTGCTAGACTGAGCTCAAGTGGACAGAATCAGACAGTGGATACGGGAGAAGTCAGAGAGAGATGAGGGATCCAGGTTGGGTATCAAAGCTGGAGAATCAGAAATTGAGAATCCTAGAGACAAGGGCCTGGCTCCCATACAGCCCCCTTGACATATAGAGGATAGAACCAAGGCTCAGAGAGGTAAAGCATCTAGCCCAAGGCCACCCAGCTGAAGCAGGGCAGTGGGAAGGGAGATGGGGCAGAGCCGGACTTCACAAACCAGTCACTGTGTACTCTGAACCCTGTTCCTTCCACTATGCCAAGTTGATCTCTAAACCCAAGACTGAGGAACTTAGGTTCAGGGTCTCAGGACTGGGGTCTGGGCTTAGAGAGACAAAAAGAGACTGGGGCCTGTGAATAGAACTCAAAATTAGATAACCGTAATCTAGGACTCAACTTAGAGCCACAGACTATCAGAACAGAAGGGTCCTCAAGGAGCCTCAAATCCAGGGTCTTCAGACTTCAAAAAGAATCTTATGCAGAAGCCCAACACTGCAGCCAGACAATGAGATACTGCTAAGTCCACTTCTAAGAATGTACCCTACAAATGGCTGTGCATCAAAAACACAGGTCCAAGAAAGTCAGTGCAGCATTGCTTGTAGTGAGAACAAAGACTGAAACAACCTAATTTGGGCCAAGTTAAAAAGATTATCAATGTCATAAAAGAATCCCAGGCAACCACTAAAATAGCAAGGTCTACAAGATATATTAGGAGGAAAAAAACAAGCTACAGAACAACGTGTACAATATGCTACTCTTTGTTAAAGAAGAGCAAGGATGTGCTTGTATATGCATAGACATTTCTGGGAGGATAGTGGCCTCTGAAAAAAGAAAATGAGAGACCCAGGGAAGGAAGGAAACTGATTTTTCACTCCTCACCTACCTTATACTCTTTGAATTCTATTTTATGTAGGTTTGTATTAACTTCTGTCCCTTCCCCAATTTTATTTACTTATTTTTGAGACAGAGTCTTGCTCTGTCACCCAAGCTGGAGTGTAGTGGTGCGATCTCGGCTCACTAGAACCTCCGCCTCCTGGGCTCAAGTGATTCTCCCACCTCAGCCTCCGGAGTAGCTGGGACCACAGGTGCATGCCACTAAGCCTGGCTAATTTTTGTATTTTTGTAGAGACAGGGTTTCATCATATCACCCAGGCTGGTCTCGAACTCCTGAGCTCAAGTGATCTGCCCACCCCAGCCTCCCAAAGTGCTGGGATTACAGGCATGAGCCACCACGCTCAGCCCCCTTCCCCAATGTAACAATTTTTTTTTAAATTGAAGTATGATATTTAAGTGTGTATGAACATGCATGGTTGGCTGGGCTTGGTGGTTCACGCCTGTAGTCCCAGCACTTTGAGAGGCCAAGGAGGGAGGATCACTTGAGCCCAGGAGTTCAAGACCAGCCTGGGCAATATAGGAAGACCCCGTCTCAATAAAAATGACTTATAAAAAATAAAAAGAAATGCAAAAAGTCAAGAAGAACCAAAGTAATCCTAAAGAAGAAAAGCAAAACTGGGGGTTTACCCTGTCAAATATTAACACTTAATTTAAAGCTATGGTATTTAAGACACTGCAGTACTAGAACAAAGATAGACAAATAGACAATAGAATGGAGTGTTTGGAAACCCACATATAAATGGATATTGACTTGTGACAAAGGTAAAACTGTCCTGAAGGGGGAAGAATTATTGTTATAATACATGGTGCTGCTGAATTAAATATCCATGTGGAAAAAAATGTATTCTAGCCAAGTGTGGTGGCTCATGCCTGTAATCCTAGCACTCTGGGAGGCTGAGGCAGGTGGATCACTTGAGGTCAGGAGTTCAAGACCAGCCTGGCCAATATGGTGAAACCCCTATCTCTACTAAAAATACAAAAATCAGCCAGGCGTGGTGGCGGTCGCCTGTAGTCCCAGCTACTTGGGAGGCTGAGGCAGGAGAATGGCGTGAACCGGGGAGGCAGAGCTTGCAGTGAGCCGAGATTGCGCCACTGCCCTCCAGCCTGGGTGACAGAGTGAGACTCTGTCTCAAAAAATAAATAAATAAATAAATAATTTTAAAAAAACTCACAAATCAATAAAAAGGTCATATATCCCATTTTTTTAAAAATAGAAAAAGACATGAATAGGAACCTTGCAAATGAGGATTTCCAAATAGCCAATAAAGGGCCAAGTGTGGTGGCTCATGCCTGTAATCCCAGCACTGTAGGAGGCCAAGGTGGGTGGATCCCTTGAGCCCAGGAGTCCAAGACCAGGCTGGGCAACATGGTAAAACCCTGTCAATTAAAAAAAAATTGTTTTTAATTAGCTGGGTGTGGTGGTGCATGACTGTGGTCCCAGCTACTCAGGAGGCTGAGAAAGGAGAAGCGCTTGAGCCTGGAGGTCGAAGCTGCAGTGAGCTATGACTGGGCCACTGCACTCCAGCCTAGGTAACACAGCAAGACCCTCTCTCAAAAAACAAAAACAAAGAAAAATCAAATAGCCAATAAACACAAAAAGGTGTTCTCCCTCCCTGATCATCAGGGAAATGCAAATGAAAACCACCATATATGGTTGGTACCTTTACACACTCACCACTGACAAAAAGAGGAGCAAGTGGAATTTTCATTCATTAGCTGCCGCTGGGAATGAAAGTGAAAGTGGTTCAACCACTTTGGAAGACACTTTTACAATACCTGCTAAAGCTGGAACAAACACCTTGCCACCCAGCAACTGGAAGACACTCAACAGAAAGACCAGTACATGTTCACCAAAAGGCATGGAAGAGAACCTTCCTAGCAGTTCCTAACAGCAAAAAGCCAGAAACAAACATCCATCTAGATTTGATGAATCAGGAAATTGCAGTACATTCAACATACAATGAGACTACACTACTTGCAATGACACAGATGAAACTCATAATGTTGCCAGACGAAGCCAGTCTCAAGAGAGAACACACAGTAGGATGCCATTTGTATGAGGTTCAAGGGCAGGCAAAGCTGATCTGTGGTGACGGAAGCTGAGATGGGGGTTAGCCTTGGAGGATTAGTGATTGGAAGGGCATGGGGAGGCTTTGGGTTGGGGACAGCTGGTTGATTACACAGGTGTGTTCAGTTTTTGAAACTTCAGTGAGAAGTAACACTATTTGTGCATGTTTCTGTATGTGTGTTATGCTTCAATGAAAATCTCTGGAAAGTAAAAACAAAAAATTGAAGTAGGGTAGGTTCTAGAACATTCCTTACAAGCTGATTGCTTGGACCCTTTCATGAACCTGGGATCCAAATCCTTGTCCAGGATTTCCTGGAGTATAGTTTAAACAACACTGATCCAGTCCAACCTCCTCACTCTGCTATGAATATTTTATTTACGTATTTATTTATTATTATTATTATTATTTTTAGACAGGGTCTTACTCTGTCGCCCTGGCAGTGGTATGATCTGGGCTCACTGCAGCCTCAACCTCCCGGGTTCAAGTAATCCTCCTGCCTCAGCCTCCCAAGTAGCTGGGATTAAAGGCACGCACCACCACGCCCAGCTAGTTTTTATATTTTTAGTAGAGATGGGGTTTCGCCATGTTGCCCAGGCTGGTCTTGAACTCATGGGCCCAAGTGATCCTCCTGCCTCCATCTCCCAAAGTGCTGGGGTTACAGGTGTGAACCACCATGCCCAGACTGCTAGGAATACTTTAATCCCCTCACTTTAAAGGAGGAAACTGAGGCTAGAGAGACCTGCTAGGGGCACACAGTGTGTAGATGGCATTGCCAGGCTCAGGACACAGCCCTGAGGGCTCAGAAAGAAGTAGAAATAATAGAGGCAATGTGGCCTGGCACGGTGGCTCACCCCTGTAATCCCAGCACTTTGGGAGGCCGAGACGGGTGGATCACGAGGTCATCGAGACCATCCTGGCTAACACAGTGAAACCCTATCTCTACTAAAAATACAAAAAAATAGCCGGGCGTGGTGATGGGCGCCTGTAGTCCCAGCTACTCGTGAGGCTGAGGCAGGAGAATGGTGTGAACCTGGGAGGCGGAGCTTGCAGTGAGCTGAGATCGTGCCACTGCACTCCAGCCTGGGTGACAGAGCAAGACTCTGTCTCAAAAAAAATTATTAAAAAATAATAGAGGCAACGTGGTGCAAAAGACAGGCATGTGGGCTCTGCTGCCTTCTAGCTGGGTGACCTCGGGCACGTCATGTAACCCTCCTATGCCTGAGTTTCTTCATCTGAAAATCAGGGCTTCTGTGAAGATTGGGTCACATGAGCACAGGGCTTGGCACAACGCTCAAAGCCATGAACCACAAGCTCAGGAGAGGGACGGAGGGAGGAAGGTGCTCTCATGCGTACCTTGGGCACTGCAAGGGCCTTCTTAGCTCATGTGATCCTCCCACTGCCCCTCAAGGTGAGACGCAGACCCGTTTTACAGATAAAGCAATGGAGACTGGAGTTAAGTGACTTGAACTAATAAAAGCGGAGGATCTGCAGCAGAAAGACTACTCTTAACTGCCACACTAGTCACCAACGGGCAGAATGAGGCATCTCAGCTCAATGAAGGGAATCCTCAGGACCGCCTGGGTGCCCTGAGAAATTCTCCAAGACCAGGGCGAGACCAGGGGCTGAGGAGGGCAGGCCTATGCACAGCCTCAACTCTGTGGGACTTCTGCACCCCCAGCTTCCCCATGGGGCCTCTCTCCATCTCAGCGCCAGCCCATCCTGTCTCAGCACGAGATCCCTGAGCCTGCCCCAGGGGCAGCGCCAGCCTGCACCCCATCACCAGAGGCCCTTGCTCCCACACCTGGACCACCTCTAATCCCTAGCAGCATCCCTCACGGGCCAACAAGGAGCTTTCCTGACCCCAGATCTGGCCCCGCCCCTTCCTGCTCAACACTCTCTCTCCAAGGTAAAGCACAGGACAACTGAGTCCTTCAGAGCCCCTTCCCCACCTGCTGCCCCGCAGCCCCTAGGCTGCCTCTGTCCCATCACTCACCACAACCCTCTGTACTTGCTGGTATCAGTCACAGCTCTAGGCCCTGGGAATAGAGCAGCGAATGAGACAAGTTCTAACCCACATCTTGCCCTAGGCACCCAGTTTGAGTCACATCTGAATCTCCAAGTGCCTGACACAGATCTTGCCCAGAAACCCATGTCAGGCAATACCAGCAAATGAATGGGGCTTGTCTGGCTGTGTACACAGAGGCTGTTGCCTCCCTGTTCAATCCGACAAACACCTCCCAAAACCCCGGCTCCTGCCCTTCCTGCCGCTTCTGCTGCCTGGGATATTTTCTGGGCACCCAACTCCTATGCAACCCCATCTAACGCCACCTCTGCCAGGAAGCCTTCCTCCAGCCTCCTAAAGCTGACTCAGTCCCTCCTTTCTTTGGGAGTCCCTCATTGTGGGAATGACTGTGTCCAGGTCTATCTCCTCCGTCAGACTGGGACCGCCTCCCAATGCCACCCAAGAGCACCTGACTCATATCTGTGCTTCTAGAATGTAAGGGGCAGCACCATATAGCTTTGGTAAATATTTATGGAATGAATAAGTGAATCAACCCATCAAGAGATGGGTGAACATCAGGAAGGGAAGAAAAATACAAGCTCCCAGGCCTTGAGGAGAAGCAGGGAGGACAGTGAAGAAGACACTTGAAGCTCCCAGGGTCATGGCTCAGCTCTCCTCACCTCCCCTCCCTGACCTCTGCACCCTGTTCCCCACCAAGGCCCTCAACTCTTCTGCCTCCAGGAGGCTTTAGGGATTGACCGCACACCACAGCACAGAGGGTCTGACTGCTCCTAGCCAAGCCCCCAGGGCCCCCTGGGGAGGCTGTTAGGAGGTGTCTGGTTTCCTGTCTGCAGGCCATCTGTCCCTCCACAACAGGATCACTGGCCCTGCTCCAGAGGGACTCGAGGTCCATTTTAGATCAGGAGTTCCCTAGGGACCGAGGGAACCGATCTGCGACTCACTGCTTTAGGTGGCCCTCTAACATCCTGCAAAACCCTCTTGTAGCCGGGCGCGGTGGCTCAAGCCTGTAATCCCAGCACTTTGGGAGGCCGAGGCGGGCGGATCACAAGGTCAGGAGATCGAGACCATCCTGGCTAACACAGTGAAACCCCGTCTCTACTAAAAAATACAAAAAATTAGCCGGGCGCGGTGGCGGGGGCCTGTAGTCCCAGCTACTCTGGAGGCTGAGGCAGGAGAATGGCATGAACCTGGGAGGTGGAGCTTGCAGTGAGCCGAGATCGTGCCACTGCATTCCAGCCTGGGTGACAGAGCGAGACTCCGTCTCAAAAAAAACAAAAACAAAAACAAAAAAAAACCCTCTTGTAACCCTCTCTGAATGTCAGCATCCACAGCTAATAGCTGACACAGCTCAGAGTTACTGAGTGGCTCCCTCAGTAACAATGAGTGCTGACAGGCCGCAGACTTGGCCACTGTGAAGAGCATGGCTGCCTGTCATGTCCAGCCTCCAGGCCAGCTGCTTGGGGAAGCCTCCTGCTCACCAGGCCCTGTGCATCACCCCCTCCCTGACCTTCTAAGGCACTGGAAGCCCACTGTGCCTGGCAGGAGGCAGCATGGTGCAGCAGAGAGGGCACCAGCTCCGAGCCTGACACTCAGCTCTGCTGGGGACTCACCGTGTGACCTGCTTCCTTACCCTCAAAAGGGGGAAATAAGACGAAGCTCACAAGGGTAGCCATGAGGTCTAAAGAATGATGCTTGGAGGCCAGGCGCGGTGGCTCACGCTTGTAATCCCAGCACTTTGGGAGGCCAAGGCGGGCGGATCACGAGGTCAGGAGATCAAGACCACGGTGAAACCCCGTCTCTACTAAAAATACAAAAAAATTAGCCGGGCGTGGTGGCGGGAGCCTGTAGTCCCAGCTACTCGGAGAGGCTGAGGCAGGAGAATGGCGTGAACCTGGGAGGCGGAGCTTGCAGTGAGCCGAGATCAAGCCACTGCACTCCAGCCTGGGTGACAGAGCGAGACTCCGTCTCAAAAAAAAAAAAAAGAATGATGCTTGGAAAGGGCCTAGCACAGTGTCGGGTGCAGAACAGGTGCTCAATAAATAGTTGACATACAAAGGCCCCTCTGCCTCTGATTTAGTGAAATGCAGGAGTGGCACACCCAGGGCTACAGGACAACGTCCCTGTCTGGTGCTTGGGTACTGAGAGGTCTGGAGCTTCAGAACACAGAGGTCAAGACTCAGGCTCTGAAGGATTAGAGACATAGCTTCTAGTCCTGGCTGTGCTGGGTACTTGCTGTGTGACCCTGGGCAAGTCTCCTCCCCTCTCTGAGCCTTAGTTTCCACAACTTCAAGATGGACACTGAGTTGGCACTGTTGGTACATGTTGTTGGCAAGGGTGGCAAAACAACTGTTCTGGCAATCATGATTCATCAGGATTGACCAGGGCCAGATACTGTGCAAAGAGCTGGGTTAAATCTGGCCCTGAGGGCAGTCTGCTCCCTCCCTGCTCTGGCAGTGTTTAGGATGGTAGCGCCTTGTTCACAACCTGGAGTTGCTGGGTGCAGGAATCCCAGCCCCCACTGGCCTGTGTGCTGTGCCAGCCAATGCATCTCTCCACCTCATGGTGGGAGCTAGGACTGGGCTCAGGGCAGCGCCAGGGAAGGCCCAGCATTCAGGCCCCTTCACTTACCACTCCCAGGCCCCCCGTCTAGGGCCACTCACCAGGATGGTTGTGACCACCAGGGTCTTGTTGGCCAGTGTCTGCGATAGGTTGATGTCCAGGGTGGTGGCATTCATGGCCAGGGTGCGGTTAGAGTACCACACCCCAATCTAGGGGGCAGAGAGGGTGCTGTCAGCTCAGGCCCTTCCCGAGGTCATGGCAGCCTCTGGGCCCGCCCCCACCCTCACCCCAGCAGTGCTCTGGCGTCGCCCTGGGTCGCTCACCTCACGGTGGCCCTGCCGGGACTTTTCTAGGATGCGCAGGGTGTAGTTGGTTCTCTGCCCTTTGCTGTTGAACTCGACCCGCCCGGTCAGCCCATCATACTCTACCTGGCAGGGTGGGGAGGCGGGGCAAAGGGAGGGTGCAGGGGCCCAGAGATGGGCAGGGAAGGCCCAGCGTGGTGAGACATCCACAGAGAAAGGCACAGACAGACCGGGGTGGAGGGGACAAGAGAGAGAAGAGGAAGATCACAGTCAAAAGAGCAAGATAACATGCAAGGAAGCAAGGGGAGATGGGACAAAACGCATAAAGAGGGCAAGACTCAGAAAGAGAGAGAGAGAGCAACCCAGATAGGCAGCAACAGCCAGGAGTGGACAGGGGAGGTAGTGGGTACGGTGGGAAGAGCGGGGAGGGCAGAGGGCCACAGGGTGGACACAGTGAGTGCTCCCACCTGAGGTGGTCGTGCCCTGCCTCCTCCACTCACCCCCGCTCGGGCTCACCATGCGCAAGTAGTTCATGAGGCTGGTCCCGTGGGGCCAAATGTTGGCCGACGTACAGGCCAGCGGCTTCACGCCGATCTCCTGGCTGCGGTTCAGCTCTCGGACAGCGCTCACCACCACGTGCACGGCGTCAAACATCAGGGCAGCTGACAGCTGCGGTGGGACAGAGGTGGGGGTGGGATGAATAAGAGACTGCTTAGCCAGGGGATCCCCAAAGGTCCCTGAGCTGCCACCCTCAAGCCCTCAAATAACTTCCCTCTCCCCAGGAATGGGAAACTGGGTGGGTCAGGAGTGAGGAAGTGGCTCTGGTGTCTTTCTTGGGAAGTGGAATTGACAGCGGTGTGTGTGCTTCCCGTGTCTTGGTGGGCGTAGGTCTCCCAGACTGTGTGTGGCCATGTGTCTCTCAGAGGGTGCCTGGATAGCCAGCTGTGTCACCTGCATGGGCAGGTATGTCTGGGAATCTGGGTGATGCAGGCCGGGGAAGATGGCCATAGTTCCTGTCTGAGTGTGTCTGGGGCACGTTTACATGAGTGGGGCTGGATGACCATGCCCATTCATCTATACGCAGCGTGGGTGTGGTGTCAGAGAGACAGGAGCGTATAATGGTTGGTCTCGGGCCTGGGAGGCAGGTGGCTCAGAGCTAGAGGCCCGGCTCTGCTATTTTCTCATTCTGTGACAGGGCTAAGTCCTCATTCCTCCCTGAACCTCAGTTTCCTTCTCTGTAAAATGAGGATAATAGTAATCTCTACTTTCATGTGCTGTTATGGGGATCCAGTGACATAACGCCTGTAAAGCACTCAGAACAGTGCCTGGCACACAGTTAGCGTCCCATACACTCTGGTCCCCAATCTGTGACACAACCACGGTGTCTGTGTGTGCTTGTTAGGGTGTGCCCCAGCTATGTTACTGTGAAGGTCTGAGTATCTGTGTTATGTAGATGTGCACAGGGGTACACACAAATGTGCCTCTGTGTTGGGGTGTGTGATGTCCCCGTGTGGACCCATCTGACTGGACAGCTTGGTGTCCACGTGCACTCTGCGCATAGAAGTGTCTTGGTGTCTTGGTATCTGAGTAGATGTCTGCAAACAAATACACATAAATATGCATCTTTTGTATGCTGGTATTTATTCAACATCTATTATCAGACACCTGTTATGAGCTAGGCTGTTTTAAGTGCTGGGGATACAATGGTGAACAAAATAAACAGAACCCCCTGCCCTCATGGAACTTACAGTCCTCAAATCCATATCTCTACGTAAGTCTAATATACAGTAAGCCACATCGTGATGAAATAAGCAAATATAAGTGCTATGGAAAAAGACAAGGCAGGGAGAGGTGAAAAAGTAGGTAGTTTACCTTTTTTTTTTTTCTTTTGAGACAGAGTCTTGCTCTGTCACCCAGGCTGGAGTGCAGTGGCACAATCTTGGCTCACTGCAACCTCTTCTATCTCCCAGGTTCAAGCGTCTCTTGTGCCTCAGCCACCCAAGTAGCTGGGATTACAGGCACGCGCCACCACACCCAGTTAACATTTGTATTTTTAGTAGAGACAGGATTTCGCCATGTTGGCCAGGCTGATCTCGAACTCCTGGACTAAAGTGATCCTCCTGCCTCAGCCTCCCAAAGTGCTGGGATTACAAGTATAAGCCACCATGCCTGGCCAATTTACCTTTTTTTTTTTTTTTTTTGAGACGCAGTCTTGCTCTCTCTCTCTCAGGCTGGAGTGCAATGGCACAATCTCAGCTCACTGCAACCTCCGCCTCCCAGGTTCAAGTGATTCTTCCGCCTCAGCCTCCCAAGTAGCTGGATTACAGGCATCCGCCATCATGCCCAGCTAATTTTTGTACTTTTGTAGAGATGGGGTTTCACCATGTTGGCCAGGCTGGTCTTGAATTCCTGACCTCAGGTGATTCGCCTGCCTCGGCCCCCCAAAGTGCTGGGATTACAGGTGTGAGCCACCGCACTGGGTCAAGTTTACCATTTTTTAAACAGGAGGAGGAAGGAAAAATCTTATACCTGAGGGGACACTGGAGCAATGTCCTAGTGATGGGGAACAAGCCGCTGCTTCTCTCGGAAAGTGCAGGGGAAGCAGGGGGAAGAGGGTGTGCAGAGGCCCTGAGGTGCACCTGCTTGGGGCATCAGAGGCACCTCAAGGAGCTGGTGTGGCCAGAATGGTGTGGGAGGTAGAGAGAGAGGAGGACATGGGTCCAATGTGTCACAAGGCCACACCACGAGGCCTCAGGGAGGGCGAGAGGGTTCTGAGCATGATCTGAGTGCGGTCTGAAAGGGCGACCCAGAAGTATCTGTGCACAGAGTGTCTCTGGGTGTGACTGGGTATCTGTGTGCTCACCGCAGGGCCCGGGTAGGTGCTGGCTTCACAGTTCTCCCTCCAGGACATGTTGAGGCTTCGGACAAACTCAGGGTAGAAGGGGTGGGACGTGTTGAACATGGAGAAGCCCAGGATGTTGGAGGAGTCCTCCACAATACCGTCCAGATGCAGGATGGGGAAGTCCTGGGACCAAGAAGAGGTGGTGAGGCCTGGGGCCGAGCCCTAAGTGGGACAGCTGTGATGGGAGAGCAGCAGGGGCAGAGAGGGGCCAGACGGCATACGCACCATGGTGGTGAGGATGTACTTGTAAAACGCTGAGGTCATTCCCAGTTCCGAGGCCTGGAAAACACAGGAGGCAAAGAGGCAGAGTGAGAGACAGAGACCCACAGGCAGAGATGGGGAGGACTCAAGAGAGGAAGAGAGATTTAGAGACAGGCCTGGTGAGAAGACACCTCATGGGAAACACAGTAAAGTAAGAAATGCTCAGAGATAGACAGACAGGGAGGAGGAGACAAGTGGGGGCAGAGGGAGGCCTTAGTCCCTGGTGTCCCGCCATGCTGACTGCTGTCCCAGGTGGGACGGAGATTTTGCTAGAGGAGAGAATAGGACCCCCAAATGCCCCATCTCTCATGAAGGCACTTAGAAGATTTCCTTCTGGAGATAGGCAAGAAGAAGCCTCAGAAATAGGGCAGGAAGAGGAATTATCTTTTTTTTTTTTTAAAGACAGGATCTTGCTCTGTTACTCAGGCTGGAGTGCAGTGGTGGGATCATAGCTCACTGAAGCCTTGACCTCTCAGGCTCAAGTGATCCTCCCACCTCAGCTCCTGAGTACCTGGAATCATAGGCATGCACCACAATACCCAGCTAATTTTTTAAAAATTGGTTTTCTGTAGAGATGGGGTCTTGCCATGGTCCCAAGCTCCTGGCCTCAAGCAATCCTCCTGCCTTGGCTTCCCATGGTGCTGGGATTACAGGTGTGAGCCACCAGGCCCAGCAGAGAGGAAAGCCTTAATTTTAAGCCCTACACTCTCCAAAAGCCAAGGTTGGGCTGCTAATGTGTAGGGCTCAGCCCAGGTATAAGGTCAGAAAATCGATTCCCTGCAATCTTTAAAAGTGCTTTGCAATAATAGCAGCCAGTTTGAATGTCAAGATTCATTCTTGAGACCCTTTTCTCATAGTCCTCAAGGAAAACAAAGCTAGAAAAATTCTTCCTGCCAGAAGCACCCAAGTCTGTCCCCCCACGAGAATTATAACATTAAAGGGCACCAGCTTGCATTTCCTGTGTGGCAGGAGTTGGGCTCTCATCACGTGGGTGTCAGGGAAGGGCAGGCTTGGAGAGGGAAGAGACAACTGTTCACACGGCTGGCACGGGAGAGGCCGGGATCCTAGCCCAGGCCTGCCTGGCTCCCAAACCTGAAACCTCCTCCTTAAGCCATCCTGTCTCAAGAACCCAGTGGATTCTGTTCACATTTCCTGTGGGCTACAGTCAGCAGTGATAAATGGGTTTGCTTGTTTGTTTGTTTTTGAGATGGGGTCTTCCTCTGTCACCCAGGCTGGAGTCCAGTGGTGCAATCTCAGCTCACTGCAAGCTCCACCTCCCGGGTTCAAGCGATTCTCCTGCCTCAGCCTCCCGAGTAGCTAGGACTACAGGTGCCCGCCACCAAGCCCGGCTAATTCTTTTGTATTTTTAGTAGAGATGGGGTTTCACCATGTTACCCAGGGTGGTCTCGATCTTCTGACCTCATGATCCGCCCACCTTGGACTCCCAAAGTGCTGGGATTACAGGCATGAGCCACTGCGCCTGGCTGACATATGGTTTTAATTAAAAAAAAAAAAAAATAGAGAAAAATAAACAATACAAATTTGGTTACTGGCCGGGTGCGGTGGCTCACGCCTGTAACTCTAGCACTTTGGGAGGCTGAGGCAGGCAGATCACGAGGTTAGGAGTTCAAAACCATCCTGGCCAATATGGTGAAACCCCGTCTCTACTAAAAATACAAAAATTAGCCGAGTGTGGTGGCAGGTGCCTATAGTCCCAGCTACTTGGGAGGCTGACACAGGAGAATCGCTTGAACCTGAGAAATGGAAGTTGCAGTGAGCCAAGATTGCACCACTGCTCTCCAGCCTCGGCGACAGAGCAAGACTCCATCTCAAAAAAAAAAAAAAAAGAAAAAAAATACAAGCAAAAACACCTTAACACAGAGCTCAATAAAAATGTTTAAAAATCCTTCAGAGCTACGATGTAACCAGATCTGACTCTGGGCCAGGCACTGCCCTGCGTACTTTACCTGTCCCTGCCCACAGCCCCTCCTCTCCCCATCACTCACTCTCTGGGCTTGAGCCACGCCATCTCCTTGCTGTTCTGCACACACCAGAGTCTTGCTCCTGTCCTTCACCCTTAACACTGGCTGTTCCCTTGGCCTCATTCATTAACCCTCACAACCCACCGAGCAGGGACTATTCACAGGGAGTTGGAGTGACTGCCCAGGACCACACAACCAGGAAGCAGGCAGGCTAAGAGACAAACTTTACAATTATCATCTTCATGGAAGAAGAAGGTCTTGAAGCCCCCTTTTGACTCCTGAGGCCCATGGGCATTGGGTGACTTGCTCAGTCACCCCAAGTTTCTGGCCCCAGTTCTTTGGGAAATCAGAGGTAGGGGCCTCACCTTACGGAGGATGAGGTGGGAGATGGAGGCGTTGGCGTCGATGATGATGGTGGACACCTTGTCATCACGGATCTCCTTGAGCAGTGGCGTGGGGTCCCGGCTGTCATCCAACATCCTCACTGACAGCGTCTCCTTGGAGATGAGGAAGCCACGCACTAGTTCCTCCAATCGCAGCAGGCCTGAGGGAGGGGTGGGGCCTTGGGTTGGAGCCCTTCCGGGTACCCAGGCATGGCGTAGACACTCCTTCCTCCTCAACATGGGGCAGCTGGGCAGAGGACTGGAGTGTGTGCAAGGACATGGGGCAGCTGGGTCCCATGGGGTAGTGGGCTTGGGGACCTGAAGCCTGGGCCCTCCCCAATTAAAATCCCAACCTAGACTTCTGCCTAGAACTCCAGATTCCTGTCTCTGTCACCTTCCTGACCCCTCACTGGGGTGTCTGACAGGCATCTCATGCTTAATCTCCTTGCTCAACCACCACGGCTTCCCCATGTTGGTGAACAGCATCTCCAGTGTGCCAGTCGCTCAGGCCAAAACTCTGGCTTCCTCTCTTTCACACCCAATCCATCAAGGCCCTCCCTTCCAAACACAGTAGATCCCCTCACCCCGTGCCACTGTCACCACCCTGCCCTGAGCCACCACCAACTCCTGCCCACTGCAATCCCCAAGCCTGCCCCTCAGTCTGTTCCCTACACAGCAGCCAGAATGATGTGGGTCAGATGTGCTCCTCCTCCGCCCCAAACCCTCAAATGGCTTCCCAGTTCAGTCAGAGTCCTAGAGGCCGAAGTCCTCACAGCCTCCAAAGCCCCACACAATCTGTCCACCTCACCCCCTTGTTACTGCCCAGACTGTGGGAGTTCAAGACCAGCCTGGCCAATATAGTGAGACACCATCTCTTTAAAAAAAAAACGTACTTGTTGAGCATGTGCTCTGTGCCAGGCTCTGCTCTTGGTATTGGGGGTCAGCCATGACAGAAGTAGACCAGGTACAGGATGAGGAGATGAGTTGTACAACAAACACCACAAATAAGTGCATTACATGGTTAGAAGTAATGAGTTCTATGTTAAAGCAGAAATGAGTTATGAAGACTGGGAGTCTAGTGTGGGTGTGCAGTGCGACTTTAAATGAAATGGTGGGCGGGGGCCTCACTGAGACACTAGAGTAGAGACCGATCCCTAATAGCCTAATATCAAGAGCTAGGCCTGGCACATAGCAGCTGCTCAATAAATTCCTTTTTTTTTTTAACCACCCAGCCCACAGCACCTCCTCTCCCCATCACTCACTCTCTGGGCTTGAGCCACACCACCTCCTTGCTGTTCTGCACACACCACAGTCTTGTTCCTGTCCTGCGGCCTTCACGCTGGCTGTTCCCTTGGCCTGGAACCCTCTTCTCTCACATCCTTACACGGCTCCCTCCTTCCCCTCCTCCAGGTCTCTACTCCAACGTCACCTTCTCAATGAGGCCCTCGCCCACCATTTCATTTAAAGTTGCACCCCACGCCCACACCACACCATTCTTCATAAGTCATTTCTACTTTTCCATAGAACTCACTACTTCTAACCACGTAATGCACTTATTTGCAGTGTTTTTTGCCCAAGTACTCTCATCAGAATGTACTTGGACTACTTCACCCACAGCTGACCCCTAATACCAAAAGCAGAGCCTGGCACAGAGCAGGTGCTCAATAAATACCTTTTTTTTAAGAGATGGGGTCTCGCCATGTTGCCCAGACTGGTCTTGAACTCCTGGCCTCAAGCCATCCTCCCACCTTGGTCTCGCAAAGTGCTGGGATTATAGGCATGGGCCACCACACCTGGCCCAATAAATACTTCTTGAAGGAGGAATTCCTTCTAGAGGCTATGGAGCACAGTCCCTCCTTGCCTCAAGCTCCATACCCACAAATCCACCAGCCTACCAGACATCTCACATGAATGTCTCAAAGACACACCATGCCCAACGTGTGCCCCTGATGGATCGTGTTCCTCCTCGGCAGAGGCCTCGCACCATCCCTAGCCCCACCCTCTTCTTTCCCTCACTGCCTCTCACATCACCCTGGCCCCCTCATTCCAACTGCCACCACCTGGGCCCAGACCAGTGTCGCCTCTCCCCTGCCTTTTGCTTGTCTCCTTGCCACCCCTCTTGTCACTCTCCAGCCTGTGCTCTACATTGCAGCCAAAGGGCTCTTCCTAGAACACGAATCTGACCCTGTCCCCTCACCCTGCCCTGTGTGGGGACTTCCCATGGCTCCCATCATCTCTTGCTTCGTTGTTCCCACATTTCAGCCACTGGGAGTATCTGCAAGCCTCTTGAAAGGCTGCGCTCCCTGGGCCCTCTACCTCTGCCCCTGCCACACTCTCTGCTTAGAACCTGTTCCCTCTTTCTTCCCATACCCTTCAGGTTCAGCTTGGATGTCTCCTTCTTATAGACACAGGCTCTGAACCTCCCAGATGGATTAGGATCCCTCCTATGTGATACCAGAGGCTCCGTGTGCCTCCTCACAGCACAAGTACCACTCTGTATCACAACAGCTCAATGACCAATGACCTCCACTAGAACCGGAGTTCCAAGCACCCAGCGACCATGCCCAGGGCCTAGCAGAGGGCCTTGACATGGCAGGTGCTTAGTCACCATCTGGGGACTAAATGGATCTCTTTGGGGAGAGAAGGGGTCTGTGGAACCAGAGGCCTTGGTTTCTGAAGATGGGAGAAGAGCCTGGTGCCTGGGTGCCCCAGGGTTCTAGCTAGGGGGCAGTGAACCACTATGTGGGACACCAGATCTCTTGGGAAGGGGTGTCTGGGGGAACAGAAAACAAAACATCCAGTTCTCCCTCACACTCAGCCTTGGCGCAGATAAGGCTGGCCGAAGGGTAGTTGAAGGACTTGAGGATTCGGGAGACCGCCAAGCTGACGTCCTCGTTACTGGGGTACAGGCTGACAGATGCGAAGCGAAGGTACTGAAGGCGGGGTGTCTCCTCGGGACCCACCTTGATGTGGGGGATCTGGACAGAGAGGAAACTTTGGCCTCCATCCTGCTTCTCCGCCCAGCCCTCGCCTCCCAGGGACCCGCTCCCCACAAAGCCCCGGCCCACGCTCCCCACCTCACCTCCTTCTCTCCACAGATATGGCTCACGGTGGAGGCAGATGCTGGGCTGGAGGAGGGCCCGAGCACAGACACAACCCCTTTGGGTAAGATCTGACACACTGCGTGAGAAGGGGAAGAGACCGCAGAGTCAGGGACCCCCTGCCTCCTCTCCTTGCCCATCCCTCAGGGAGCCGCCATGGCCCAGGAGAGGATCAGACACTGGCAACTGCCTGATCCTCTTGTGCCATCCGGGACCCAGAAGGCCAGTCTCTGACCCCACCCAACAAGTGAACATGAGGGGGCATGAGACGGAGAGAGATGAGGACACAGCAACAGAGGGACAGGTCAGGCCAAGGGAGATCAAAGGAAGGGATGAAGAGAAAGAGACACCAGGGGCCTCCTCTGCCTACAAAGCCTGTGCCTAGTCCCTCACCCGCTGTTGTTCTCAACCTTTTCAGCCATGCCACAACCCACAGTGCACTCACCACCTCCTCCCCTGACCCCACAGCCCAGATCCCCTGGAGCCTTCCCATACTCCAAACACCACTCTCCCGCCGCACTTACTTCCAAGTCTTTCTTCTGCTCTCTTCCTCCCTGGACACATGTGTGTCTCAAGACTGGGAGGTGGAAAGCTGCTGTTTTTCCTTGTCCAGTGCCTGTTCTCATGGCAGAACCCTAACTTCTCCTGGGGGAACTATCCCCACCCTTCAGTCCAGGGTTCCCAGGATTGACTGGCACCTGATGCAGGCCTTGGGGAGTCACAGAACTCCATTCTTCTAGCCATGGCAACTGGTTCAGAGATACATACGGGTACAAATCAGACCATGGAGCACCTTCCCCAGGTCTTTTGCTACAATTATCGCCGGGTTTGCTAAACTGGTGAGATGTAAGCTTGGCGCTGCTGGGGCCATCTCACCATCAGTTGAGAGAGCATTTCTGAAAATGAAGCCAACTCAGAGGAAAGCAGGCCTCAGAGGTAAAGACATAGAGAGATTCCCAGGATGTCATCTGAATGCCTGAATCCAGCCATGCCTGAAACAATCCTAGGCCATCATTTGAACACCTGGATTCAGCCATGCCTGAAATTTGTCCTTAGGTCTTTTAGTGACATGAGCTAATAAGTTCTCTTTTTTCCTTAAACCAGGCTGAGTTTGGTTTCTGCCACCTCTAACTAAAGGCATCATAACTGAACACCTCATTTCCTCCAAACTGCCTCCTTTTGGACCTTCCACACTGGCGAGGGCCCCACCATTCACACAGAACAGATGCCTGGAAATGGTCCTTGCCTTCAATCTCTCTCCTGACAGCCAGTTAGTCACCACGTCCTGTCTCTTCTTTGTCCTCAGACTTCTCACATCTATCCCCTTCTCTTCAACCCCTTGGCCCCTGCCCTAGTTTAGGACTCTCAACTCAGACATATACCAGACTCCTCACTCATCACCCAAATCCAGGCTCCAGATTCTCTTTCCAGAAGCCTCACTCCTTGGTATAGACCTATCAATGGCTTCTCAGTGCCTGTGGGTGAAGGCGGCATCTTTCACCCTGGCACTGTAGCCTCCTTGAGCCAGCCTGACAATCTGCACAGCCTCTCTTCCTACTGCCCTGTCACACTTAGCTCTGAAGTCTCTCACAATCTCTCCAAATATGTCCTGAATCCAGGTGGATTCAGGATGGGCTCAACCCCACACCCTCCCATTCCTTGGCTCCAAATACTTCCCTCTGCTCCCACCCCGATCCCCACCCCATCTCCAGACTCAAGGCACATGCCTGGAATGCCATCTGCCTCCTCACCCTCCATCCCAGCTTCTCCCAAGTTGTACTCTGTGCCACATCAGCCAAAAAGGCCTGTGAAACGCCATACCCCATTCTCCCTCTTAGTGATCTGAAACATACACGAACACCATAAAGCCTCTGATAAGGCCTGCAAGAAAGAAACCTGTCTAAAACATGCTTTTAAGGCAGCATCTCCCAAAGGTCTAACTCCAGCACATCTGTTCAAGTGACACCTTTGAATATTCAGCCCATCAGTATTCCATAGACACTTCCACACCCCAGTGATGTGGCCGGCCGTGCTTGCAGCCACGCCACTCTTTCTACATCCTGTTCACCTTTCAGAGCCCAGCTCCAGACTAGCCTTCTCCAGAATGCCTTTGCTGACCCTCACCCAAGCCTCCTGCCCTCAATGCCTGCGGCTTGTTATTAAGCTCTGGGGGCTAACAAGCATCCCCAGCCAGCTGGGATGATAGGGCTTATCTTTTTTTTTTTTTTTTTTTTTTTGAGACGGAGTCTCGCTATGTCGCCCAGGCTGGAGTGCAGTGGCGCAATCTTGGCTCACTGCAAGCTCCGCCTCCCGGGTTCACGCCATTCTCCTGCCTCAGCCTCTCCGAGTAGCTGGGACTACAGGCGCCCGCCACCACGCCCGGCTAATTTTTTTGTATTTTTAGTAGAGACGGGGTTTCACTGTGGTCTCGATCTCCTGACCTCGTGATCCGCCCGCCTCAGCCTCCCAAAGTGCTGGGATTACAAGCGTGAGCCACCGCGCCCGGCCAGGGCTTATCCTTTCAACGCCGCCCCGCGCTCCTCCAGAGCAGAACTGGGGCTTATGCTCTCCCTCCTCTCCAACCCCCAGGCCCAGCAGCAGCCATGTCTGGGAAGAAGGCAGATACCAACACAAAGGAAGGAGGAAGATGAAGCTAGAAGAGGACAAGGCCAGGCCAGAGGCCGGGGTAGAGGGATGGACTGAGGGCCACCAACCTGCCCTGCCTCACCCCACGCCCCCATGGCCCCGCTCACTGGTGTCCGTGGTCTCGTACTGGCTGTCCCGCTGCAGCTCAAAGATGTCTACTTCCACTCGGGCCTTGGCTGGGACCTCGATGATCCCGTTGATCTGCTCCCGGGCCAGGGCCAAGGCCAGACGCTCACCGCGGCCACACACTGTCTGATCATCCAGGATTGCAGCTGAGGGGACACAGGGGTTGGGGACCAGACTCCTGAGTCCTGAGGAGGGAGGGGGCTGTGGTCTTGGACTCCAGGGCTCTAGGGTGAGGTGGGTATAGGGACCAGGGGTCTAGACACCTGGATCTGAGGTTGGTGGGAGCTAGGGGTCTGGACTCCTGGGTCCTGGGGGAAGGAGGAACTGGAGGCTGGGACTCCTTGCTGCTGAAGAGAGCTGAGACCTGGGTCCTGAGGGACTGGCATGCCTGGGTCCCCAGAGGAGCCCCAGGGCCTGACAGGAGGGTCTCTGGGGACGCAGGGGCAGGGTGCGGGAGGGCCTCACCCATGCGCAGTGATGAGAGCACCTGGCAGCTGGGACTGGCGAAGGCAACAATCAGCAGCAGCAGCAGCTCAGCCGGCATCTTCCTCCCCTCCTCATGGGGACGCAGCTGCCGCGGCCCCCACTTGCCACCTGCAGGGAGACCCCCCAGCCCAGGGGGAGATTACTATGTGGTGGGATGGAACCCCTTGGAGGCCTGCTAGATGGGGTGGTCACGGAAGCTTTGGGGACATTGTTGGCAAGCAGTTCACAGCTCTGCAGAGCCCTGCTCTGTTTAGAAGCTGGCAATACTGAGGGCATTGCGAGAAAGGAAGCTCAGCTCAGAGGGGCACTACCAGAGCGGAGGTCACAGTGCTCAGGCACTGAGTGGGACAGGCTGCAAGAGAGAGGATGGGCAGGTTCTCAGGTAGGAGTGAATTCCTGGGACCAGCCCCACCCTAATAGGAAACCAGGAAGTGCCACCCCCCCACCCAGTCCCGCCCCTGTCTCTGGGCAGGCAGCCGTTACTAGGCAACAGAAACCGGCTGGAGAGGATGCGGTGGTTGCTAGGCAACCCCATCCCAGGCCTCACTTGCCACTTTCCTGATGTCCCCGGTTCCCACAATCCCATGGGGAGAGAGGCCTGGACATCTGAGGTCTGGAGGGGAGAGTATCTGGGAGTTAGGAAACTTCGGGGGAGATGGAGAGATGGAGAAAAACAGAGAGAGGCACATACAGAACCCCACAGATGAATGGATCCAGAGCAGTAAAAGGGCAAAAAAAAAAAAAAAAAAAAGCAAAGAGAGAGAAGGGAGGAAACAGAGAAAGAGAGGCTTAGAGAAGGGAAAGACAGAGAGACTCAGAAAGGGAGAAAGGACAAAATAGATAGAAATACAAGGGAAGAGAAGGACAAGACAATAGGAAAATGGGGGTAGAAATGGAGAGAAAAGAGGAGAGTTACAGAGAGGTAGGGAGAGGACTAGGAGGGAGAAAGAGGGAAGAGACAGGAGGATGAGGAGGCAAGATAAAGAAAGGACAGAGCAGGGAGCGGAAGAAAGAGGGGCAGGCTGGAGAGGGGGAAACCAAGGCACAGGCAAGACACAGGAAGAGAGAGACAGAGGATGGAGAAAAGATAGGAACCGACTCAGATACAAGCAGGAAGAGCTGGAAGGGAGGAGTTAGTAAGGCAGGGAGTGAGCTGCCTGCCAGAAGTGGGTGCCATACCGTTGCCCCCCACTAAAGGGGGAGATGGTGCATCTTTGCTCTTCACAACTCTCCACCCCTAAGGAGTCAGGGATTCCTCTAGGCACCCCGACTTTCTGCAGGGCAACCACTGGGCAAGGAGTTTGGCCAGATGCACAGCTCCGCTCCCCCTGGCCGAGGGCTGTGCCCCAAGGGAAGGGATGCTTGGGTTTCCATGGAGTAGGGTTACTGTGGGGGGCCCACAATGCTTTGAAGTGGGCCTGGACACTGAACCCCACTCAGTCCCCATGGAAGGACAGCTTGAGCTGGTGAAACTGTGGAATGAGAATTTCCAGGGAAAGATAGAGGCACAAGTCCTTCTCACTATCTCAAGTGGCCTGGAAAACCTAGGCCAGGGATCAGTCCCAGCTCTGCCCCCAACTCACTGCGTGATCTTGAGCAAGTCACTGCCCTCTAGGCCTCTGAGAAGGAAAGAGTGCTGGGTGGGAGGGCATGCTGGACAGGCTGGGGACTGCAAACTATAATGTGGATTAAGGTGAAGGCTTGTCAAGGATGGAGGCGCAAGGGATGCTGGGAGACCTGGAAGGAGCACTCACAGTGGGAAGAGTGTGAAGGGCGGGGCTAGGAGAGAGGCAGGAGTGGAGTGGGTCATTCTGAAATGCCAGGGACTCCTGGGGCAAATAAGGGAGCAGAGGACAAAGCACAGAAAAACCGAGGGAGAGATGGGGCAGAAGGACAGGGACCCACAGGTGGCAGCCAAAGGTGGGAGCAGACAGAGAAAGACAGGGTTGAGGGGCAGCAGGTGGACACAGAGATACACATAGAAAGACAGCCCAAGAAGTAGGAACTGAGGCTAAGTGAGAGAGCAAGAGACAGACACAGCCTAGAAGCGAGACACCAAAGGAGATAGAGACAGGGCAGGTAGGGTATTGGCAGGCCCAGGACTCATAGCCCCAGGGACTGGGCAAAGCCAGATAAAGGTCAAAACCCAGCAGAGAGCTGAGCAACAGTGGGCACAGGAGAGACATCAGCAAAGGTGAGAGGCAAGGAGGGCCAGCGAAGGCACACAGGGTGAGGGAGAAGGCAAAGGGAGATAAAGAAATAGCAGCAGGTACAAGACTTGGGAGAAGGAGAGAAATGGCCAAACTCTACAAAGAGAGAGGGCCAGTCGGAAAGAGAGACAGTATGTCAGAGCTGCATGGCAGGCCCATAGAAGAGGAAGGGGCAAGGGGGAAAAGCACCTGGGAGAGAGAAAGGGGGAGTCACGGAGGGAAACTGAGGTGGGGAGATGGAGTGAGTGCACTAGAAGGGCACAGGCAGGGACAGGGCAATCGCCTGCAGGAGAAGCCAGACCCACAGAGGCATAGCCACCCCAAGACACTCAGGAATGCCATGTGGGGGAGCAGGAGATCCTGGGGCCCGAAAGCCCCCAGACATGGAGAGGAATGGCAGCAGAAAGGCCACGGGAAGTAACACAGAAGTGGGGAGAGAGAATGGGAGTGGAAAGAGCCAGACCAGCCAGGAGAAGTCAGCATGGACCATGGAGCAGTGGGGCAGCAGCTGAGGAGGGAGGGACGGAGGAGCCGGGCACCCAGAGTGGATATGGGGGAAGGAGGTGGAAAAGTGACAGAGGGAAGACAGCCTCCAAGCTCAGAGGCAGAGAGAGGGAGGAGGACAGGTGAGCGGAGGCACAGAATGGAAAGAGAAGTGGAAAGAGACCTGCCGAGGGAGACTTGGAAAGAGGGAAGCCAGGGTGGAGGAGTTCTGACAGAGAGAGGGATCTAAACAGAGACATGCAGACAGCAACCTGGGCTAACAGCAAAGAGAGAAGTTGGGCAGAGTCAGAGAGGGGCCCAAGAGACACAGGAAATGGGGGCTCAAAAGCAGAAAGACATCTCCAGGAGATAGAGACTGGATGGGATGGGGACAGGGCCAGGGCCCACCGCAGGCAGAGGATGAGGCTCAGAGGAACAGAAAGAGCCAGTCTGGGACCAGGACGGAGGCTTGGAGACAACAGGGGCATGGATATGCCAGGGGCCCGGGGTAAGTGAGAGCCCGAGTAAGAGCAGTCAGCCCCGTAGCACCCCAGAAAGCTGGAGGGCCGGGGGCGGCAGTGAGCTCTGTACCTAGAAGAAGGGGTGAGAAGAGGTCGAGGTGAATGGACGCTGAGGAGATGGAGGGCGCAGAGCAGGCCCCTAGTGGGGGAAGGTACTTGCCAGTCTGGAGAACTGGGAGAATGTGGTGCCCCCCTGCCAGGCGGCACCAAGCCTAGCCTTCCAGGACCCAGAACCCAGCCCAATCCCCGCCCTGCAGACACTCACGGATCCTGGTGGGACGGAGGGCTGGGCTCCCTCGAGGCCCGAGGACCGACAGCGGGAGGTGCTCTGGCGCTGGGTGGCGGTGGGGCTGGGGCTGGGCGGGGGGAGAGGGCAGTCCACAGGGCCCCCTCCCCCGCCGCCGGCGGTGGCCCCCAACTAATCCAAAACGGTGGCTCCACAGGAGCAGGGAGGAAGGACAGGTGGAAGAGGAGAGGGCGGGCCGGGGAGGGGAGGAAGGGGAAAGGAGAAAATGGAGGAGAGAAGGGGAGAGAGGAGAGGGGGAAGGAGCAAATGGAGGGGAAGGAGGGAAGAAAGGAGGAAAGGAAGGTGAAAACAGAAGGGGGGGCCACAGGCAAAGCCGGGGGAGGGGGAAGCTGGCCCGGGAAAGGGCCCCCGCCCCCTCCCCTAGCCGGGCCGGCCTGGGGGGGCCACAGGGGGCGAGGACTGGGTGGAGAAAAGGAAGCCGGCCATCAGGAGAAGTGGGGGAGGGGAGGGCCTGCTGGGGGAGGGGGCCGCCCCCTTTCCCCCTCCCCCCTGGAGCCTGGACCCTGCCCTGGTTGAGGCAAGGGCCCTGGAGTCCTCAAGCCCTCAGCCCCCACGGGAAAAGCATGCTGGGGGCAGGGAGAGCCCGGGAGTGGAGGGCTGGGGAGGATGGAGAGCTGGGAGACCCGGGGAGGCCGAGAAGGAGCAAATGAGGTGGAGAGATAGGGAGGAGGGAGAGGAGGATGGAGAGGAGCAGGTGGAAGAGAAAGGCGGAGGAGGGTGGGGTGTCCCAGGGGCTCCCGGTGCTGGGCCTCAGTGGAAGGGCCTGGCCACAGACTCCTGGTCTCCTGTGAGAAGAAGCTGCCGCCGGCTCCAGTCCCTGGCTGGGCCTGCCTCCCTGCCGCTGGCTGCCGCCACTGCTGCCGCCACCGCTCAGTCTCCCCTCCGAGGCCGCCGCCTGCCTGCCCGCCTGCCGCCTGAGCTGGGTCCTGGAGCGCGGGGGGGGGGGGGGGGGGGGGGGGGAGGGAGGGGGGGAGTGGTTGGGGTAGAGAGAAGAGGGAGGGAGGGAGGCAGGGAGGAGGGCGGGCAGGAGGAAGGGAGGGAGGCAGGCAGAGAGCAAGTAGGGAGGAGAGTCGGGGGAGGGGGAGCCTGTATTGGTTGGGACTGGGGGCCCCCCTGCAAGGAGAATGCTGATGAGAAGAAGGAGCTGCACTGGATGGAGGGCCCACCCCCGAGCCACCCCCTCTACCACACCATGCCACCGCCCTGCCCAGGCAGCCCTGGGCACAGGAGCCCACAGAGATGAGAGGCAAGGAGACCCGGGGAGAGGGCTACAGAGACGAAGAGAAATGAAGAGAAGAGAGACAGCCGTCAAGACTGTCCAGAGAAGTGGGCCGAGGCCCACAAACCCCACAAGGACAAGGACAGGAAAAGCCCAGGGATAAGAAAGAAAGGCCTATGGAGACAAGGGAGCAGCCTACAGAGACAAGCAAAAGGACCTCGGAGACAAGGGGCAGTAATGTGGACATAGAGACCTCCTGCGAAGGAAAACAGGGGAGAAGCCAGAGACATAAGAGACAGGCCCCTGGAAACAGACAGCACTCCTCAGATATGGGGAGCGGTCCATAGGGCAGGGAGAGAGCCAAGGAGAGCCAAAGAAGGTCACAGAAACAAGGGAGGCCTACAGACACCAGGGGACCAAAAAGACAAGTATGTGGCTGATAGACACAAGAGAGCCACTGAGGCAGGAGCTGCCAGCCTGGAGATGCAGGGCAAGCCTCACCCAATATAAATAGCTCCTATAGAGGTGAAGGGATGGGTGGTGAGTATGGGAATTCCCTGTAGTGCACAGAGAAATCCTTGGGACCCACAGAGATGAGTGGGTGGAGAGAAGGGGCCCTCATTCTCTAGTCGCAGGAGAAGAGAGGCAGTGGGAAAGGTGGATGGGACAAGGACAGGGAGCTGGAAGGCAGAGCCAGAAGTGGAAGACTCCTTCCCAGGGAACACTCTGCAGCCTCTCAGAAGGAGCTGAGCAGGGCAGGGGGATGGAAGAGAGAAGCGACACAGATCTTGGAGTGGGGGTGGGTGGTGCATGGCTGGGTGGGGGGTGAAATTTGGGGGGAAGAAACATGACAGTTGGCGCTGAAGGCTGAGCCCGTGACTCACCACCACCCCCGATGCTCGTGATGGGGAGGAGACACTGACACACTCACGTGCGGCCCACTGCACATGTGACCACATGCCTCGAACACACAGCTGGCACATGGCAACTCCTGGACCACATGCCAGCCTAGCACAGGAAGCCCTCTGCAAGCTGGCATGTGGGGCATCCTGGACACACATCTGACACATATATCTGACACTGAAGGACCACCAACTTTGCACACACCTCCTTACCCCACTTGGTCAACATCTACACCCGCCCGTCAAACACCCACACTCAACTCCAGCCAGGCCTAAAAGCCCAGATTCACACCTGCCTCTGGGACTTTGCTTATGAAGGACCTCAACACAGAACACCATCCTTTCGACCAGGGCAGTGACTCATTCCTGTAATCCCAGCACTTTGGAAGGCCGAAGCAGGTGGACCACCTGAGGTTGGGAGATCAAGACCAGCCTGGCCAACATGGCAAACCCCGGCACTACTAAAAATACAAAAATTAGCCAGGCCCGGTGGCACACTCCTTTAGTCCCAGCTACTTGGGAGGCTGAGGCACGAGAATTGCTTAAACCTAGGAGACAGAGGTTGCTGTGAGCTATGATCATGCCACTGCACTCCAGCATGGGAGACAGAGCGAGACTCCATCTCCAAAAAAAAAAAAAAAAAAACCACCATCCCCTCTAAATTCAACCTGTCCCGGAAATCCTAGCCAGTCCTGTGCTACCACCTCCAGAAAGACTAGTCCAGGCCTCAGCTTATTCCTATATGATCTGGAGAAGAGAGACCCGCACAACCCAAATCAAGTTGAGAAGTCCAAGCAAAAGGCCTGAGAAGTTACCTGGAACCTCAGATTTTTTTTTTTTTTTTTTGAGATGGAGTCTCGCTCTGTTGCCCAGACTGGAGTGTAGTGGCATGATCTCGGCTCACTGCAAGCTCCGCCTACCAGGTTCACACCATTCTCCTGCCTCAGGCTCCCGAGTAGCTGGTACTACAGGCACCCGCCACCACACCTCGCTAATTTTTTTTGTATTTTTAGTAGAGACGAGGTTTCCCCATGTTAGCCAGGATGGTCTCGATCTCCTGACTTCGTGATCTGCCTGCCTCGGCCTCCCAAAGTGCTGGGATTACAGGCGTGAGCCACCGTGCCCGGCCAGTACTTTTCTTTTCTTTTTTCTTTCTTTCTTTTCTTTTTTTTTTTTTTTTTGAGATGGAGTTTCGCTCTTGTTGCCCAGGTTGGAGTGCAATGGCACAATCCTGGCTCACTGCAACCTCCACCTCCGGGGTTCAAGTGATTCTCTAGCCCCAGCCTCCCGAGTAGCTGGGATTACAGGCATGCACCACCATGCCCAACTAATTTTGTATTTTTAGTAAAGATGGAGTTTCTCCATGTTGGTCAGGCTGGTCTTGAACTCCTGACATCAGGTGATCAGCCTGCCTCGGTCTCCCAAAGTGTTGGGATTACAGGCGTGACCCACCGCACCCAGCCTGATCCTCAGATTTTCAAGTGGGGAAAAGGAGGTTTCAGCAGGAGCAAGAATCTGCCCAAGGTCACACAGCCTGTCAAAAACTGAGCATGGCTTCCACTTCTCCAGCACCTACCCCAGGTGATTTTGCCCTAAGGGCAAACCCAGACTGCTTCAGAGCAGGCCGAGCCTAGCTTTAGCTCACTAATTTCCACCAACTCTTTCCTCCACTTCTTACATTCATCCCTTCAACATGCAACCACTTGAACTTCCTGCCTGCCAGGCAGGTGAGCCTGGGGGCCAAGAATGGAGACCTTAAGGTCAACTCCTGGGTTGGAATCCTGACTCTTTCTAACTATGGGAACTACGACTAGTTACTTCTCTGGGCCTCGATGTTTTGTAGAGTCAGCATGACAGTTTCTCTCTCATGGTGTTGTTGAGAGGATTAAACTGAGTAATGCATGTAAGCATTGAGCATAATACCTAGCACGTCATAATACACTCAAGAGATGTTAGTTATTATTATTAGGTTCCTGGAGATACTAATAAAAATAACAACTGGCCAGACACAGTGGCTCACACATGTAATCCCACCATTTTGGGAGGCCAAGGCAGGACGATGGCTTGAGCCCAGGAGTTCTGAGACCAGCCTGGGCAACATAGTGAGACCCTATCTCTACAAAAACAAAACAAAATAAAACAAAACAAAAAACCCGGGCTTGGTGGCTCATGCCTATAATCCCAGCACTTTGGGAGGTCGAGGTAGACGGATCAACTTGAGGCCAAGAGTTCGAGACCAGCCTGGCCAATGTGGCAAAAACCCATCTCTACCAAAAACTATGAAAAATTAGCCGGGCATGGCGATGTATGCCTGTAATCCCAGCTACTCAGGAGGCTGAAAATTGCTTGAGCCTGGGAGGCAGAGGTTGCAGTTAGCTGAGATCACACTACTGCACTCCAGCCTGGGTGACAGAGCTAGACTGTCTCAAAAAAAAAAAAAAAAAAAAAAAATTAGGGGCTGGGTGCAGTGGCTCAAGCCTGTAATCCCAACACTTAGAGAGGCCAAGGCCGGGGGGGTGGATCATCTGAGGTCAGGAGCTCGAGACCAGCCTGGCCAACATGGCAAAACCCCGTCTCTACGCTACTCGGGAAGCTTAGACAGGAGAATCACTTGAACCCAGGAGGCGGAGGTTGCAGTGAGCTGAGATCGTGTCACTGTACTCCAGCCTCGACGGTGGGCGACAGAGACTCCCTCTCAAAAAAAAATTAAAAATTAAATTAAATTTAAAAAAATAGGCCAGGTGCAGTGGCTCACACCTGTAATTCCAGCACTTTGGGAAGCCAAGGCAGGTGGATCACGAGGTCAGGAGATTGAGACCATCCTGGCCAACACGGTGAAACCCCATCTCTACTCAAAATACAAAAATTAGCCAGGCGTGGTGGCGAGCGCCTGTAGTCACTGGTACTCAAGAGGCTGATGCAGGAGAATCGCTTGAACCTGGGAGGCGGAGGTTGCAGTGAGCCGAGATCGCGCCACTGCACTCCAGCCTGGGCGACAGAGCAAGACTCTGTCTCATAAATAAAATAAAATAAAATAAAATAAAATAACTCCTAGATGTCTTTTACTCTGTGCCTCACATGAGATGGGCTGTTATTAGCTCCATTTCACAGATTAGAAACTTGGGCTCAGGACAGTTGACTTGCCCTAGAACCAGGATTCCAATCCGGGAATCTGTTTTAACTACACATGCCTGGTGTTAGTGAATTTAATATAGTGGCTTTTGGCATCAGGTAGGTAAATAAACAATACAATTCTGAGAGTCAGTTTCCTCATCCGAGAAATTGAAACTCCTCTGTGCTTGGGTTCAAGGAGTAGGTCTGGAAACGTTTCTTTTTTTCTTTTAGATGGAGTCTTGCTCTGTCGCCCAGGCTGGAGTGCAGTGGCGTGATCTCGGCTCACTGCATCCTCGGCCTCCTGGGTGCAATCAAATCTCATGCCTCAGCCTCCCAAGTTGCTGGGGTTACAGGGACGAGCCACCACGCCCAGCTAATTTTTTGTATTTTTAGTAAAGATGGTAGTTTCACCAGGTTGGCCAGGTGGGTCTCGAATGCCTGACTTCAAGTGATGAACCCGCCTCAGCCTCCCAAAATGTTGGGATTACAGGCGTGAGCCACCACGCCCAGCCTGGAAACGTTTCTAATAGTACTGGGGCAACTCCCTCCCAAGGCCCTGAGGGGCGCAGGAACCAGGTGAGCAGGAATGGCCAGAGCCCCTTGGACACATGGGACCCCACTCTCGAGGTGTAAGGGTCAGAGTCACCCCGGAAGGAGGTGAAGTGGAGTCCGCCCGCTACCGGCTCACTTCCTTCAGGCTCTCACCCCGATTGTCCTTCAGGTCCTCTACCCACCACATTCCCTATTTCTTCCAATGAAATTGTCTGTCCCTGCTTCTTTTTCTCCATATCCTCGCTCTTTGCTTCCCCTCTGACATTTCTCCTCTCTCCACCTCCCAAAAGTCCCCTCGGTCTCCCTGTTTCTTCCTGTTGCCTTCATTCCCCTCCTTTTAATAAAGTGGGTCTGGAGCCTTGGTTTCCCTTTTCTCTCTCCATGTGACTGGTGCTGCATGCAGTTTGCCCTCTCCCCATCGCGCTAAGTGGTTTCACTTTCTCCCTCTGACCCTCGGGGAAACCACAAAGGTTCCTGTGCCTCCATTCCCCCGCTCCAGCCCTCAAGGTGCCGCGTGCCTCAATTTCCCAGACTCTTCTCCCTCTCCCTGTCCCCAACGCTGACTCCCTCACGGCGTCCCCAAGATGGCGCCTGCGGCCGCGCTCCGCCGCCTGACGTCATCGCGCTGCCTTCCGCTCAGAGTTCCCCTCCGGAGCCGTCGGAGGCGGAGTCGAGGAGGAGGAGGAGCATCCTCTAGGGAGGATTAAAGGGGCGGGCACTATCCACCCGAGGGCTGACCGGTGAGGGAACGTCGCTAAAGGATTGGTTGGGCGCTGCGGGGAATCTCGACGCTCCTCACTATTGGCCCAAGCCTCAGAGACATGAACGTCCATTGGCCGAACAGCAGGGCCCGAGCGGGCGATGATTGGTTGCGTCCGGCCGTCCGTGCGGCGGCCGAGGAGGAAGGTGGGAGGGGCGTTGCTGAGGGTAGCTGGGGGCGAGAGCGAGGCTACGGAGCAGGCGAGAGTCGACGGCGAGAGCTAGAGCGGGCGCAGCGTTAAGAGTGGCCGTGCAAGGGGAGCCGTGGCCCGGGCCCGGGGCGTGCGAGACGGCGGAAGCAGGTGAGCGCGAGCGGGCGCGCGGAGGCCGGCCGGGCTGCGCTCCCTGCCGCCGCGGCCTCCACTCGCCAGGCCGCCTGCGCACTGAGGGCCTGAGGGGGTGCGCGCCGGGCAGTTAGGGCGGAGCGGCACCAACGGCCGACCGGGCGCGCTGGCAGCCAGGCGGGGGCCGGGCTGGAGCGGCGGGTGGGGAAGGGTCCTGGAGTCGCGTGCGGGGCTGAGTGAGGAGGGGCGGGGCTTTGGCGGGGCACCTGGGCGGGAAGGGGAGGCCTCACAGCTGTCCCAGGAGGGCTTCGCGGCTCCCCAGGGTTTGGGGTAAAGGACTTGGTGGTGTGGCAAGTCCAGGACGAAGGGGTTGGGCCGGTTAGACGACACTTGGGTGCCCAGTGAGGGGCTTAGGGCGTGAGAAAGATAATTAAGTTAATGGAGGGGGAAAACATCTAGTTGTTCTGGAAAGAATTGGGGCGGTGAGAGGGGTTTTGGTGTGAAAAGATATTAGGAAATCGATATCCCCAAGGGAGCGGTTTAGAGCTAAGGAGGGGGGTCCAGTTGTAATGGATGAGGTTAAATTAATGTGAAGAGGCCTTAAACCAATGTGTCAGGAGGTTGGGTACCCTTGGAATGCGTGGAGAGGGGTCTTTGTACAAAGAAGGGTTAGGTGTATTTTAAAAGGGTGTCTGGGTGTCCCTGGAATGAGCTGGGGAAGGTAGTCTTTTTTAAGTACAGGCAATTAGGCCAAGGTGAAGATGGGATTTGGTTATTGGAAGGGGAGGAAGTAGGATGGGAGAGATCTGTGTGCTAAAGTGAGGGGTGCCTGGGAATTCCTGGAATGAGACTGAGAGGTTGCTAAGACGTTGGGGGGTCTGAGTACCCCCAGAGTAGGAGGCTGGTGAGAGGGGCTTGAGTGTGAGGAAGAGGGGTCTGTGCTGGATTAGGGTGGTGATGGGGGTTCTGTATGAGAATAGGAGGTCCGGGTATCCCTAAAGGGGGTTTGGGCAGCAGGAGGGGTGTGTGTAAAAGGAGCTTAAGCCATTGTGAAAGATGGTCTGGATATCCCTGGAATGGGTTAGTGTGTGTGTGGATCTTTACACAAAGAAGAGGAGTTATGTTGCTACGAAGAGGAGGATCTGAGCATCGCTAGAATAGGTTAGGATGGGTTGGGTCTTTTAGCAAATTAAAAAAGATTAGGTTAATAATGTGGAGGAGGATCTGGATATTCCTGAGATGGATTTGAGGGGGGGTCTGTTTGCAAGAGAGGCATAGGTTGATATGAAATGAGGGTATGGGCGTCCCTGAATGAGTGGCTGTGTATGAACAGGAAGGGTTTAAATCAATGGGAAGAGGGGATCTGGGTATCTCAGAGGGGATTAGAATCGTGGATTTGGTCTTGGTACAAAGAAGAGGTGATGAATGTAAAGTGTGGATAGATACCCTGGAGACAGGAGTTCGGGTGGTGGAAGGGCCTAGGTCCGAAGCAAGGAGGTGTAGGCTTTTGTGAAAATGGGTTTGGGTATTTTGGATAGGGGGTTAGGGTTGTAGGAGAGGCCCTTGATATGTAGAGGAGGTTAAGTAATTAAACAGGGCTGGGTATCATGAAGTGATTAAGGTGGGCAAAGTCTGGGTGTGGAGATGGGTTAGGCCAGTGTGAGAAAATTTGGGGGGAAGGGATATAGTTTGACATGAGGAATCTGGGCACCCGAGGAAGAGTTGGTGGGTAGCAGGGATTGCGTGTAAAGGGGAGGGGTGGCACCGTGTACAGTGCTGAAAGTGGAGTGGTAAGACATTGGGCAGTTTGAGTGGTCTGAGTGTAAAAAGTCTGAGAACCTGGGAGAAGGAGCAGAGGCCATGGGAGGGGTGTGGCTGGGAGAAGCAGGTGGGGAAGGCCTATATGGGGTTTCAGTTGGGTACCTTGGAGAGGAATGGGGTGAGGTGAGTTGCTAAGAAAAGGAGTCAGTGGAAAGAGGTCTGAGTGGAAGTTCCCATGTGTTGGGCGGAACTGTGGGGCCTGCTGTGAGGTGTGGGAGATGAAGGGACTGGACAGGTTACCAGGATCTGGTGGGTGGAGTTTGATGCAAGTTGATACAGAGGTGAGACTGTGGGTAAATTCCTGGGGAAGGGACTGCCTGGGAGATTTGTGTTTGGTGTTTGTTATGCTGAAGGGAGGAAGGATTATTGGGAGGGAGGCAGAATTTTAAAAATCGAAGAAAGAACTTAAGGGGGCATAGATCTAAGGTATTAGGAGTGGAGAGTGATAAAGGGAAGAGCTGAGGAATCGGTGACCTAACTGGTTTGTCCCCACTGTCCCCTCTTCTAGCCCAGGGCCTTGCTGCCGCCATGACTGAGGAATCAGAGGAGACAGTCCTGTACATTGAGCACCGCTATGTCTGCTCTGAGTGCAACCAGCTCTATGGATCCCTGGAAGAGGTGCTCATGCACCAAAACTCCCACGTGCCCCAGCAGCACTTTGAGCTGGTGGGCGTGGCTGACCCCGGAGTCACTGTGGCCACAGACACAGGTTTAGGCACGGGCCTCTATCAGACCCTTGTGCAGGAGAGCCAGTACCAGTGTCTGGAGTGCGGTCAACTGCTGATGTCACCTAGCCAGCTCCTGGAGCACCAGGAGTTGCACCTGAAGATGATGGCACCCCAGGAGGCAGTGCCAGCTGAGCCACCACCTAAGGCACCACCCCTGAGCTCCAGCACCATCCATTATGAGTGTGTGGATTGCAAGGCTCTCTTTGCCAGCCAGGAGCTCTGGCTGAACCACCGGCAGACGCACCTCCGAGCCACACCCACCAAGGCTCCTGCCCCTGTTGTCCTGGGGTCCCCAGTTGTTCTAGGGCCTCCCGTAGGCCAGGCCCGAGTGGCTGTGGAGCACTTATACCGAAAGGCAGAAGAGGGTGGGGAAGGGGCGACTGTCCCATCTGCCGCTGCCACCACCACTGAGGTGGTGACTGAGGTGGAGCTGCTCCTCTACAAGTGCTCTGAGTGCTCCCAGCTCTTCCAGCTGCCGGCGGATTTCCTGGAGCACCAGGCCACTCACTTCCCTGCTCCTGTCCCCGAGTCTCAGGAGCCTGCCTTACAGCAGGAGGTGCAGGCCTCATCACCTGCAGAGGTGCCTGTGTCTCAGCCTGACCCCTTGCCAGCTTCTGACCACAGTTACGAGCTGCGCAATGGTGAAGCCATTGGGCGGGATCGCCGGGGGCGCAGGGCCCGGAGGAACAACAGTGGAGAAGCAGGCGGGGCAGCCACACAGGAGCTCTTCTGCTCAGCCTGTGACCAGCTCTTTCTCTCACCCCACCAGCTACAGCAGCACCTGCGGAGTCACCGGGAGGGTGTCTTTAAGTGCCCCCTGTGCAGTCGTGTCTTCCCCAGCCCTTCCAGTCTGGACCAGCACCTTGGAGACCACAGCAGCGAGTCACACTTCCTGTGTGTAGACTGTGGCCTGGCCTTTGGCACAGAGGCCCTCCTTCTGGCCCACCGGCGAGCCCACACCCCGAATCCTCTGCATTCATGTCCGTGTGGAAAGACCTTTGTCAACCTTACCAAGTTCCTTTATCATCGGCGTACTCATGGCGTAGGGGGTGTCCCTCTGCCCACAACACCAGTCCCACCAGAGGAACCTGTCATTGGTTTCCCTGAGCCAGCCCCAGCAGAGACTGGAGAGCCAGAGGCCCCTGAGCCCCCTGTGTCTGAGGAGACCTCAGCAGGGCCCGCTGTCCCAGGCACCTACCGCTGCCTCCTGTGCAGCCGTGAATTTGGAAAGGCCTTGCAGCTGACCCGGCACCAACGTTTTGTGCACCGGCTGGAGCGGCGCCATAAATGCAGCATTTGTGGCAAGATGTTCAAGAAGAAGTCTCACGTGCGTAACCACCTGCGCACGCACACAGGGGAGCGGCCCTTCCCCTGCCCTGACTGCTCCAAGCCCTTCAACTCACCTGCCAACCTGGCCCGCCACCGGCTCACACACACAGGAGAGCGGCCCTACCGGTGTGGGGACTGTGGCAAGGCTTTCACGCAAAGCTCCACGCTGAGGCAGCATCGCTTGGTGCATGCCCAGCACTTTCCCTACCGCTGCCAGGAATGTGGGGTGCGTTTTCACCGTCCTTACCGCCTGCTCATGCACCGCTACCATCACACAGGTGAATACCCCTACAAATGTCGCGAGTGCCCCCGCTCCTTCTTGCTGCGCCGGCTGCTGGAGGTGCATCAGCTCGTGGTCCATGCCGGGCGCCAGCCCCACCGCTGCCCATCCTGTGGGGCTGCCTTCCCCTCCTCACTGCGGCTCCGGGAACACCGCTGTGCAGCCGCTGCTGCCCAGGCCCCACGGCGCTTTGAGTGTGGTACTTGTGGCAAGAAAGTGGGCTCAGCTGCTCGACTGCAGGCACACGAGGCAGCCCATGCAGCTGCTGGGCCTGGAGAGGTCCTGGCTAAGGAGCCCCCTGCCCCTCGAGCCCCACGGGCCACTCGTGCACCAGTTGCTTCTCCAGCAGCCCTTGGAGGCACTGCTACAGCATCCCCTGCGGCCCCTGCCCGCCGCCGGGGTCTAGAGTGCAGCGAGTGCAAGAAGCTGTTCAGCACAGAGACGTCACTGCAGGTGCACCGGCGCATCCACACAGGTGAGCGGCCATACCCATGTCCAGACTGTGGCAAAGCATTCCGTCAGAGTACCCACCTGAAAGACCACCGGCGCCTGCACACAGGTGAACGGCCCTTTGCCTGTGAAGTGTGTGGCAAGGCCTTTGCCATCTCCATGCGCCTGGCAGAACATCGCCGCATCCACACAGGCGAACGACCCTACTCCTGCCCTGACTGTGGCAAGAGCTACCGCTCCTTCTCCAACCTCTGGAAGCACCGCAAGACCCATCAGCAGCAGCATCAGGCAGCTGTGCGGCAGCAGCTGGCAGAGGCGGAGGCTGCCGTTGGCCTGGCCGTGATGGAGACTGCTGTGGAGGCGCTGCCCCTGGTGGAAGCCATTGAGATCTACCCTCTGGCCGAGGCTGAGGGGGTCCAGATCAGTGGCTGACTCTGCCCGACTTCCTCTTTGGCACCTCCATGCCCTGTTGCTGAAGGCCCTCCAGCATCCCCTTTAGCGTCTGTACATACTGTGTCCCTTCCTCTTCCCATCCCCACCACCTTGTAAGTTCTAAATTGGATTTATTCTCTCGTGAGGGGGGTGCTGTGGGGTCTTTGACACACATAAAGGTGCCCCACCTTCCACCTCAGCACTGGTGACCCCAAAAATGAAACCGTCAATAAAGACTGAGTTGCCAGCAGTGTATAGAGTGGAATTTGGGAATCATGGGTCTTACCTCATGGCTGCGTCACCAACACCCAGAAGTGGGCCTGGCAGGTAGTAGGGGTAGTAGGAGCTCAGTAAACATTTGCTGGGCTGAAGAGAATGACCTGGTGTTCATGGGCATGGCTCTCGGAGCAGGGCCTTCACTTTACTGCTAGATGGAGGTAGCTTGGCTCTCTTGCCACTAGAGGCCCCATGGCTCTGTGGAAAAGCTCAAGAGTGTTTGTACTGGTGGCAGGAACTTTCAGAGAAATCAGATTCTTACACCCCTGTCCCTGACTCCTGGCCTGATGTGGACCTTGTCTCCCAAGGCCATCTGATTTTCTCATTGATCCCCAAGAGCAAATGCAGGTAGGCATGATCTCTAGAGCTGTGGAATTAAAGGAGATTCTGAATATGTGTCTGGACATAGGAAGCTTCATGAGAGGTGGTGACTTGAATTCCCCTGGAGTTGGACTTTGGCTCAGCCAACAGATTTTTATTGTGGGAGACGGATTGTTGGGATGGCTAGCCAATGTTTGAACATCTAGTTAGTCTCAAGTACTATATAACTGAATAATATTCACACTGATTACCTGAGAACATTTTGCAGGGAAGGAATCTCCAGTCAAAAGCATTGAGATGACTTGCCCAAGGTCAGATTCAATCTAGGCAGGGCAGAGCTTGAATTTAAGCCTGATTGCATTTCATTTGGTTTAATCACCCATATGCCTTTCTCTCCACTCTGTTGCCTTCTGCATACTTTGGGGAGGGTGGTGGAGACAAGATGGGAGTATGTGACTGGTGGGATGCTAGGCTGCTGTGCTAGCCTTGCTTCTGAGACCCCCCTCTCCCCAAAGATTATTCCAGATCCTTCTGTTGAACTCTTTTTCTTTTTTGAAATGGAGTCTTTGCCGCGCAGGCTGGAGTGCAGTGGTGTGATCTCGGCTCACTGCAACCTCCACCTCCCAGGTTCAAGCGTTTCTCCTGCCTCAGCCTCCCGAGTAGCTGGGATTACAGGTGCGTGCCACCACACCCGGCTAAATTTTTGTATTTTCAGTAGAGACGGGGTTTCACCATGTTGGCCAGGCTGGTCTCGAACTCCTGACCTCAGGTGATCCACCCACCTCAGCCTCCCAAAGTGCTGTAATTACAGGCATGAGCCACTGTGCCCGGCCTGAAAGAACTCTTTTTTTTTTTTAAGACAGGGTCTCACTGTCGTCCAGGCTGGAGTGCAATGGCACAATCTTGGCTCACTGCAACCTCCACCTCCTGGGTTCAAGCAATTCTGCCTCACCCTCCCAGGTAGCTGGGATTAGAGGTGCGCACCACCATGCCAGGCTAGTTTTTTGTATTTTTAGTAGAGATGGGGTGTCACCATGTTGGTTGGGCTGGTCTTGAACTCCTGACCTCAGGTGATCCATCCGCCTCAGCCTCCCAGAGTGCTGGGATTACAGGCATGAGCCACCATGTCTGGCCTAAAACAAATTCTAATAATTGTTCTTGTAAAATAAATGACATAACATTTGAAAAGTTAATGTATTAGTTAGGGTTCTGTTTATACAAAAAAAATACATAATCAGTAGGTTATGTGCATGTGTGTGTATGTGTGTATCCTACCTGTTATATGTATATAAATTACACAATAGATACAGTAAATAATATACATATATGTATATATAAAGATTTTTTTATAGTTTGTTTTACTCTATAGACATAAACATACATTTTAATGTTTACGTACATATATATAGTTCCAAATCCTAGGATTTGGAGTATTCTTTTTTTTTTAAATTACGTTCTGGGGTACATGTGCAGAACATGCAGGTTTGTTACATAGGTATACACATGCCATGGTAGTTTGCTGTACCCATCAACCTGTCATCTGCATTATGTATTTCTCCTAATGCTATCCCTCCCTAGCCCTCCACCCTCTGACAGGCCCTGGTGTGTGATGCTCCCCTCCCTGTGTCCACATGTTCTCATTGTTCAGCTTCCACTTAAGAGTGAGAACATGTGGTGTTTGGTTTTCTCTTCTTGTGTTAGGTTTTATTTTTATCTTTTTATTAAAAAGGGGGTCTTGCTGTGTTGGCCAGGCTGGTCTCAAAGTCCTGGCCTCTAGGGATCATCCCATTTCGGCCTCCCAAAGTGCTGGGATTAGAGGCATGAGGCACCACACCTGGTCTGTTTTTTTCTGTTTTTCAGAGTCTCGCTCTGTCACCCAGGCTGGAATGCAGTTGCACAATCACGGCTCACTGCAGCCTCAACCTCCTAGGCTGAAGTGATCCTCCTGCCTCAGCCTCCCAAGTAGCTGGAAGGACAGGCGAGCATCACCACGTCTGGCTAATTTATTTTGTAGAGATGGGGTCTTGGGTTCTGTTTGGTTCTGACTGTGCCACCTTGAAGATGGGCCTGAACCAAATGATCTTCCTCCATGTACTATTCTTATGCCCCATCCCTACTGACTTGTTTTGAGAGTTGAGGCGCTTTGCTTTCTTTGTCTTGCCAAAACACTGCAATGCTGACACTTTTTGTCTTACTAAATATGAAACCTATCTTTCACTCTATTCCTTTTTCCTGTGCCTCGATTCCCCCAACCCTCACTATCAACTTTGCAGGATCCCAGCACCTGTGTGCCAGGCATACATTAGAGGATGGAACAGTGCTGAGGAAACGCAACAGCTTTTTTTTTCCCTGAGATGGAGTCTCGCTCTGTCACCCAGGCTGGAGTGCAGTGGCATGATCTCAGCTCACTGCAACCTCTACCTCCCAGCTTCAAGTGATTCTTGTGCCTCAGCTGCCCAAGTAGCTGGGATTACAGGTGTGCACTACCATGCCCAGCTAATTTTTGTTTTTTTATTTTTATTTTTATTTATTTTTTTTTTTTGAGAAGGAGTCTCGCTCTTTCACCTGGGCTGGAGTGCAGTGGTGCGATCTCGGCTCACTGCAGGCTCTGCCCCCCGGGGTTCACGCCATTCTCCTGCCTCAGCCTCCGCGTGGCTGGGACTACAGGCGCCCGCCACCACGCCCAGCTAATTTTTTGTATTTTTAGTAGAGACGGGGTTTCACGGTGTTAGCTAGGATGGTCTCCATCTCCTGACCTCGTGATCCGCCCACCTCCACCTCCCAAAGTGCTGGGATTACAGGCGTGAGCCACCGCGCCCGGCCAATTTTTGTATCTTTAGTAGAATGGGGCTTCACCATGTTGGCCAGGCTAGTCTTGAACTCCTGGCCTCAAGTGATTCGCCGGCCTGGGCCTCCCAAAGTGCTGGGATTATAGGCATGAGCCACCACGTCCAGCCTTCCAGTGCATTTTCATTAATACCACTTATGCTTTTCAGTGGTGAGGTCTTAGGGATCAGTCCATGGCCTGACGGCCTGTGGAAGCTGTTGCTACTGCCGAATAACAGATGGCACAATAATTTGAGTAAGAGTTAATGTTGCTCTAAAAAGGAAGGGGGTTGGTGTGTACATTGTACCACCAGAAAACTTCAAAATCAACTCTGGTTGGTTGGTTTGAGACAGGGTCTCGCTCTGTCACCACCCAGGCTGGAGTGTAGTGGTGCGATCATAGCTCACTGCAGCCTTGGCCTCCTGGGCTCAAGAGATGCACCTCAGCCTTCCAAGTAGCTGGGACCACAGATGCACACCATCATGCCCAGTTAATTGTGTTCTTTTTTTTTTTTTTTTTTTTTTTTTTTGAGACAGAGTCTCGCTCTGTCACCCAGGCTGGAGTGCAGTGGCACAATCTTGGCTCACTGCAACCTCCACCTCCCAGGTTCAAGTGATTCTTGTGCCTCAGCCTCCCAAGCAGCTGGGACTACAGGCGCACACCACCATGCCCGGCTAATTTTTGT
This sequence comes from Nomascus leucogenys, assembly GCF_006542625.1. Lineage (NCBI taxonomy): Eukaryota > Metazoa > Chordata > Mammalia > Primates > Hylobatidae > Nomascus > Nomascus leucogenys. The sequence goes on from NC_044397.1 coordinate 84,971,348, forward strand.
ATTTTTAGTACAGACAGGGTTCACCATATTGGCCAGGCTGATCGCGAAGTCCTGACCTAATGATCCACCCGCCTCGGCCTCCCAAAGTGCTGGGATTCCAGGCGTGAGCCACCACACCTGGCCCAATTTTGTTCAATTTTTGTAGGGATGGGGTCTCACTGTGTTGCCCAGGCTGGTGTCAAACTCCTGGGCTCAAGGTTTCTTCCTGCCTTGGCCTCCTAAATTCTAGGGTTACAGGCATGAGCCACCACACATAGCCTGGTTTTTTTGGGTTTTTTTGTTTGTTTTTGAGACGGAGTCTCACTCTGTCGCGCAGGCTGGAGTGCAGTGGCACAATCTCAGCTCACTGCAAGCTCTGACTCCGGGTTCACGCCATTGTCCTGCCTCAGCTTCCTGAGTAGCTGGGACCACAGGCGCCTGCCACCATGGCCGGCTAATTTTTTGTATTTTTAGTAGAGACAGGGTTTCACCGTGTTAGCCAGGATGGTCTCAATCTCCTGACCTCGTGATCCACCCACCTCGGCCTCCCAAAGTGCTGGGATTACAGGCGTGAGCCACTGCACCCGGCTATTTTTTTTTTTTTTTTTGAGATGGAGTCTCGCTCTGTCGCCTGGTCTGGAGTGCAGTGACACGATCTCGGCTCACTGCAACTTCCACCTCCCGGATTCAAGCTATTCTCCAGCCTCAGCCTCCTGAGTAGCTGGGATTACAGGCGTGCGCCACTGTGTCCGGCTAATTTTTGTATTTTTAGTAGAGACGGAGTTTCACCATGTTGGCCAGGTTGATCTTGAACTCCTGACTTCAGGTGATCCGCCAGCCTTGGCCTCCCAAAGTGTTGGGATTACAGGCGTGAGCCACCGCACCCGGCGTTTTTTTTGTTTGTTTTTGGGGTTTTTTTTTTGCATTTTTTTGGTGATGTGAAAAAATGACGTATAACTCTTCTGTTAATTTATTTGACTATTTGTGAGGTTGAAACTTTTTAATGTGTTAATTGAAACTCTGGTTTTAAAGAGTCTCTTTAGTCCTCTGGGGAAGCATCCAGGGATGGAAATGGAGAGGTATTTGCTGGTTTCCTGGCGTTCTCATAGTTCTCATTTATTGAAGACAGTGTGCTGGAGCTCAATCCTAAGCACTTTACTTAGACCATCATCCTACAACCTTGTGAGGTCAGTATTGTCCCTTATTTACAGATGAGGACACAGAAGCTCACATATTGAAGGTCATATATTTATAAAATGGCAGAACTGAGATTTGAATTCAGAAATAGGAATTCATCCTAAATTCAAAGACTTGGTTCTTTGGCAAGAATGTTTGTGCAGGTTTTACTTCCAAACATTCACTGTTTTTTAAAATTTAATTTTGTTTTTGTTTTTGTTTTTTAGACAAGGTCTCTCTCTGTTACCCAGACTAGAGTGCAGTGGCACGATCACAGTTCATTGCGGCCTCAACATCCTGGGCTCAAGCAATCCTCCCACCTCAGTCTCCCAAGTAGCTAGGACTAGACAACAAGCACACGCCACCATGCCCAGTTGAGTTTTTGGGGCTGTTTTAGAGAAGAGTTCTATGTTGCCCAGACTGAACATTCACTATTGGAACAGAAGTAAAACCCTCGCCTCCCCAGCATACAGATCTCCAACCCCACACCCTGATTTCTTCACCACTCTTCCCAGGACAGAGAGGAGACCAAGGGAGAGCAGGCATCATTTCTCTCTGTACAGTTTTTAATTTTTTATTTTTTGATGTTTGTTGTTCCGATGAATGACACACTCAAGTTACAAAAATGGGGCCTTAAAAGAAGCACATTGTACAATGAACAAGCAGATTGGAGTTAAGAACACTGAAACGCTAACCCGCTACCACGAGAAGAGACAGGGTGGGGGTACAGGAAGGGAAGGAAGGGGCTACCAACACAGGGGTCAGACGGAACTGAAAGGGAGGCTAACTTGGTGAGGATGGAGGAAAGGCAGGTCTACTCCAGGGCTGATTTCTGGATGCCGGTTCTTGGGCACCCTTGCCTTGTACTTGCCACCCCCGCCAACTTCACCCACCCGCACTCCAACCTGGTCATTCTGGGTGGTGAAAGACACCCACACCAGAACGGGCTGGGCCAATCAGGTCTTTACGAAGTAGGGTGGTCACCTTGCCCTAGTGCAGCCCTGGATTTGGAAGGTGATGGTGGCAGCAGTGGGACAAGAGGCCAGAAAGGAGTTGAAAGTTTGGGCCCCTGTTCTTCCCAAAGACTTCTCGCCCTTTCCCCACCCTGCCATTATCCAAAGGCCCTCTACGAGTTGCTGAGAGAGGCCCCCAGTCACCCTGCAATTATATAAATAAATAAATACTGAGCCCCTGGGTTTGGGGGACGTGTTGGGGGAGGGGCAGCAAGGTTAGAGGACAGGAAAGAGAGGAAGGGGAGGGTGGCAGAAGGGAGGGGTCACAGACATAGTAAATAGTTGTCTCCGTCCCAGCAACACTTCTCTCTGGATTTTTCTCTCCTTTTGTTTGTTTAACAAGGAGCTAACAATTCAAGGACAAATACTTAAAAATATACATTATTTTTTCTTTGTTTCCGCCTTTGTCATCGTCGTCTTGCTTTGGAGACTGCTGAGGTCAAAGTTTAAACCGCATGAAGGACCTGCGGCTTAGAGTTTTTGTGTTTTTTTTTAATTTTTATTTTTAAATTTTTTTCACTTTTTTTTCCAACATATAAAAAGGTAGCGGAGTTGTCTGTGGGTTTTTTTTTTTTTAATGGTTAAATCTTTGGTTTGTTTCTTTTTTCTCTTGGAGGCCTTTATCTCTCGCACTTGCCTTTCCCACTCAGAGACCAGTGGGGGCCCGTGTGTCTCAATCTTGCTGTCTGTCTCACTCTCTCACTCAGGTCCCCCTACCCTGGGCTAGAGGAAGAGAGAGGCACCCTGGTATTCGGGTGGGTTAGAAAAACTAGTCAGGTCAACAGGTCACCCTGACTTGGCTAGTCCCTTGCCAGATCTCCCCAGGGCTTGGAGAGCCCGTCATGGCCTTCTCCAGGGAGATGGATGGAAAACTCATATCCTTCCCCTCCTCCTGATCTCAGCCCCAACTCCTATTGGGGCTTGGGTTCCCCATCCCTACCCACCCCCACACATACACCCACCCCACCCCCCAGAAGAGAACAGAGAGAGGTGGTTTAGTTACTGGCATCAATTTTTTTTTTTTTGGCACAATGAAAAGGCCCACCATTAGGATAGACCCAGTCTCTGTCCCTCCCTTAAGTAGGATGTCAGGGTTGGGGAGAAGAGAAATTCAGAGGGCTCCCCACTGCTCCAACCCACTCATCTCTCTTTCTAGCCCAGGCCCTTGGCCCCCAACCTTGGACATCTAACCTAGCCCATAGCCTAGCCTGGGGTTTCCCTGCCCATCCCCCACATAAAGCTCCCCAGCCCTCCAACTCTCTCGCTCACACACAGACACACGGACACAGGCTCTGTACAGACCACAAAATAAAAACGATGAGATAGTTTTGTTTCCCGGAGTCGAGACAGGGGACCAGAGTGGAAGGGGCAGATGGGGGTGGGGGGCATGAATTCCCCCATCACCTTCCCAACCTTGGCTCCCTCCAGCCCCCAGCCCCTTGCCCTGGCTGGCCCCCAGCCAACGATATTTGGTTTCCTTTTTTTAACATTAAAGTTCTATGAGGTATTTGGTGCCTTATCTCGAGTCCTCGGGGGAGGGGGGCCCAGCGGGGAGACCTGGGGCTCACCTGCCCCTCCCTCCCTCCTACCCCCTTCCCAATATTTGGTTTCACAGCTGTAGTTAAAGCTTGGGATTTGGTTATTTTTCCCCCTCCCAGGAATTTTCTTTTTTCTTGTTTTTCTTTTCCTAGGCGTGAGGGTTGGATGGGGAGGGTCCCCAGCACCCCCGGCTGCACAGGGGTCCCTCCACCAACATCAGGGCATCTGCCCCATGCTCCTCCTCTCCTCTTTACCCCACTCCCACATACTGGGGTGGGGAGAGGTCCCAGGTGGTGGGACTTGATGGGGAGGAAGCAGGATGAAGTGGGTGGTGGTGAGTCCTGGATTTTCTTTCCTTTTTTTTTTTCCTTTTTGGTCTAGAATCATAGTTTTTGTTTGAGTCATCTCCACCATGCCTTCCATGCTGCCTGTCTTCTCGGAGGGGGTTTTTGGTTGTAATTCCTTTCATTTTGCTCTGCTCAAATGTCCTTCCTATTTGGTCAGGAGCCCTTGGCCCCCTCTCCACCCTTGGGCTGGGGCCCAAGCCCTCTTGCCAGTCCCTTCTCTCTTCAGGAAATAAACATGGACAAACTCAGAGGTAGGGTAAGGGCAGGGAGTCGTTCAGCAGAGATGCTTACATTCCGGCGAGGATGGGTAGACGAGGTGCCAGGCCCCATCGTGCCAGGGGTGGGAGGGGCGGCTACTTCACCACTGCCCGGACAAGGCACCCAGAGGCCCCTGCAATGGCCGAGTCTCTGCTGCCTCCGTCGCCCAGCCCAACAGTTTCATTTCCCAGGTGGGAGAAGGGAGACAAGGAAAAAAGAGAACGCTGAGGCCTGGAGCTCCATCTGCCTCTCCTCAGAGTGTCCGGCAGAAAGTGGAAGCTGCCCAGGCCAAAGCCCTGCGGTCTCAGGGCTCTCCCCTCTCTCTGCTCCTGCCCAACGAGGGGCGGGGGCCACACTACGGCTATCAGGCCCCACCCTGATTTCAATGGCTCGTGTCCTTCACTGCAACACTTTGGTTTGAGGAGAGACCCAGAAAGAACAAGATTGAGAGAGGAGAGAGGAGAGCAAAGGTAGAGAGAGGAGATAGGAAGGAGGAGAGGAGAGAGGAAGGGGGGGAGGAGAGAGGTCAGACAAAAGAGAACCGAAAAAGAAATCAAAGGAGGAATCAAACCACCCAAAAGTTGTTAAGTTTTCCTTCATCTGTTCTTTTTGCTTTCTTACTCCTTTTTTTCCTGTCTTTTTTTAAAGCTTTTTCAGTTGATTTGGGAGGGGAGTTTGGGGCTCTTCACCCCTGTCCCTGACACCCTCTCTCAGCCCCGCCCACCCGCTTCCATCTGCCCTGGCCGAGGGACAGGCCCTGCCCCAGCCGCCCCCTCCGGCTTTCCCAAAGACGACGTCCATGAGGTATTTGTGAAGAGAAAGAAGCATCCGTCCTTCCGTCCGCCTTGGGAAACAAGGGCCTGGACCGCCGGTGCAGGGGCTTGGCTCCGCCTCGCGGTTCCGTCTTATTCTTGAAGAGTCCTCATCTTCTTTCCCTTTTATATATATATATATATATGTATATATATATATAAATTCTTTTTTTCTAGTTTAAATTTATTGTTTGTTTGTTTCTGTTTTTTTGGTTTTTGGTTCAAAACTTTGTTGGCCTCCACAACAGCAGGAGGGCAGGGTGGCTCCCAGTGGTGTCTCTCCTCTGTCCGTCGTCAGTGGAGACGTGTCCGGGGCTGGTCAAACACAGGGTCCAGCCAAGACTTGTAGAGGTCTCCTGGGGGTGGTGGCCACCACCACGCCCTCTCAGATGGGGACCACAGGCTGTGGCACTGTCCCCACCACATGGACCCTGATGGGGATGCCATCTTGAGGAACCCCACCACTGGGGTGTGTGCGTGTGTGCATGTGGGGGGAGGGAGAGGCATTCGCCAGTACCAGAGGGGCACGGGGTGGGAAAAGCGAGGTGAGTTCTCTTTTTGGTTTCTGGTTAATGTCAAAGAACGTGAAGGATCCCACGGATAGGCACTGGAATATGAATTTTTTTTTTTTTTCAGGGAAACAGACAGGATGGAAAAAGACAACTGAATGCCCTCAACTGAATGTCTTCATCCCCTCTTGCCTGAAACTTCCACCTTCCCATAGGCTGGGGAGGGAGTCTATTCCAGAGCAGAGGAGGGTGACAGGGTTGAGGAGGGACTTGTGAGAGCTAGAACTTGGCAAAATGGCCTAGCCTACCCTTCAAAGGGGAAAAGAGGGAGGAACAGGGGATGAAAAGTTGTCCGCAGGCCTTCCCTTGAACTCTCCCCTGGCTGGGGGGAGGGAGGAGGTTAAAGCAAGACCCCCTGCCCAGGTGGGGAGAGCTGGGGGCCAGGGGAGAAGGGGACACATGGTAGGGACACATTCTGTTGAGTACAATGCTAAAAATTCTGTACATCCTTTGGATGAAGCTACTGAATATTTGGTGTAAGGTTGTTCAGGCCCTTTCTCTTTCACCTTCTGGAAAAGAACATTTGGTGGGTGGTGCTAAGCCCCAGCCCATCTGCACAGGCTGTGCCCTGTCTTCCCTGGCCCAGGGCTGGGGGCCGGAACTAGGAAGCTGGCATCTTCTCTTTTTCCTTCTGTAGCCCCCACGGGGGAGGCAGGGTTGGGGGTTGGTCCCACAGCCAGGGCTCGGTGGCATGAGGTCTGACCTGCTGGAGGCTTCTCCGCCCCTGGCTGGGGTTTTTATTTGGCGTCGTAGCAGTGAGGGTGAGCACGCTGAGGTCTGGCTCGCGACTGGTTTTTTGGTTTGTTTGATTTTGTGGGTTTTTTTTTTTTTTTTTGGTTTGGTTTTGGTTTTTTTTTGTTTGTTTTTCACCTCTGGTTCCTTTGGGGCAGCTGGTTTCTGTTGTGATTATTTTTGGTTTTCTCTTTTGTTGGTTAGTTTCTTTCTTTTTTTTTTTTTTTTTTTTTTTTTTTGGTTGGTTGGTTTTTTTGGTCTTTCCTCCCTTGTCACTCCTGCTCCGAGGACCCTCTGTGTCCCCACCACTGGCCTCCTCGCCCTCTTCCCAGGCAAGGGACCAAGGCAGGGGTCAGAGGAATGGGAGGGGAGGCATGGCTGGCCCTCACTCAGGTTTGGACCCTGCCTCGGGCCCCCCGGGACCTCCAGGGGTCTGTGCTGCCGTGTCGCTGCAAGTGGAGGAGGAGGAGGATGAGGATGAAGAGGATGAGGAGGAGAGGCCAGGAGACTTGCTGGAGATGGAGGCTGCCACGGCCGCAGCCGCTGCTGAGACCAGGCCCACACCAGGTGGGGTGCTGAGCAGGGGCAGCCCAGCATGGTTCAAGAAGAGCGGCGAGGTCACCAGGCCGGGGCTCCCCGGGGCTGCGCCGGCTGCCCCCAGCACCAGATTCCCGCTGCCATCAAGGCTGGTAAGGGGCAGGGTTCCACCAGAGGCCAGGGCTGGCAGGGAGAGAGAGAGGCTGGGCTGGGGGCACGCCGGGCCAGGGGAGACTTTTGCCTTCCAGCGTCCTGCCCAGAGTGCCCCCCATCTCCCCATCGGTCCCACTGACCCCCATCAGCACCCCTCACACCTTCCCCAAAGGTGAGATGGGTATGAAGAGGCGAGCAATGCAGTGAGCAGGGGCGGGATGGCATGGCTGGAGCAGCAATGGCAGGGCTCAAGGCCCCAGAGGATAGGGCTGGTGACGATGGGTGTGACATGAGGCAGCACGCACCTTGGATAGTGGCCAAAGGGTTGTTGCTCATGAGGGCTGGACTCAGCCCGGAGCTCAACCCCACCATTGTGCTTCTGCAAGAGGCAAAGCAGAGGCATTAGCAGGGGCAGGGACCTGCCAACATAAGTGGGGTGCAGCTCCCCACCCTAGAAGCAGCAGCAACCCTGCTTCTCCCCACAGCTTCCCACCTACACCCACTTACCCCGTGCTGGGGTTCAGGCCTGACAAGCCGATAGCCGAGTGGCTGCCTTGAGGGCTGGGGTTTGTGCTGTTGGTGGTGGCCGGGGGTGGGGGAGTGACAGAGGGGATGGAATTGAGGGGGGGCGCAGCCCCGCCCCCGCCCCCACCCCCTCCAGCTGTCCGGCTGGGGTGGAGCGTCCCCACAGCTGAGGATAAGGTAGTAACTGCCAGAGAGAGACAGAAAGATGGGGTCTTCAGCTTCCACTCATCCCCCACTGAGGAACCTGGGGTCAGCTCCTACTTGTCCTCCCGCCCAGCTCACGCAGCATCTCCTCAGTCAGAACAGCCTTAGACCTCCCTGCCCTCTCTTCCCAGAGTCATTTCCCTGTGCCTCTGCCATGGTGACCCCTGTTATAACAATGGAAGTCAGAGCAGCTGCTTCCTGCTGAGCCCTGGCACTCTACACTCCCTGCCACGAACCACTTTTTTACCGACTAGAAACGGGGGCGCCCAGGAGACAAAGCCCTATGGCTCCCTCTAGGGGCTGGGGAGGGGCGAAGGGTGCCAGGCACACTGCCACAGCCGAAGGATGGGCAACCTGGCAGGGGCTGAGGGCCCAGACTCAGCCAGACTGCTGGGGTAGAAACTCGTGGCTCTGTCTCATCCCAGCAGTGCCCTTGGGTGAGCGCCTTAACCTCTCTGACCTTCAGATCCCTTGTCTGGAAAATGGGGATAATAATAGAACCTATCTCATAAAATGAGTTTGAGAATTAAGTCAGTCAATGCAGTTTAGAAAGAGCTTAGTACAGTGCCAGGCAAGCACTTACTACTTTATAAATCTCCACTTACTATTTTCTAGCCTGGGGAGGGGCAATATGTTGTTTTATGTGTATATATATATTATGTGTATATATATTATGTATATATATATATTATGTGTGTGTGTGTGTGTGTGTGTATATATATATATATTTTTTTTTTGAGATGGAATCTCACTCTGTCACCAGGCTAGAGTGCAGTGGTGTGATCTCAGTTCACTGCAACCTCCTCCTTCCGGATTCAAGTGATTCTCCTGCCTCAGCCTCCCAAGTAGCTGGGATTACAGACACACGCCACCACGCCCAGATAATTTTTGTATTTTTAGTAGAGACAGGGCTTCCCATGTTGGCCAGGCTAGTCTTGAACTCCTGATCTCAGGTGATCTGCCTGCCTTGGCCTCCCAAAGAGCTGGGATTATAGGCATGAGCCACTACACCCAGCCAATTTTATATTATTATTATATATATGGTGTATAACCACACATATAAACCTGCTGTGTCGCAGGAAGAGGGAGGGGAACTCTGGGTACAAGACTATGTATGTATGCATGTATGTGTGTATGTGTACATACACATACACTCTTACATACATGTATTTATATCTTTTTATGTATTACACATTCATAATAATTTTATAAAAACTGAGGCTTAGAAGGATAAAGTAAGCACTGGAATTCACAGAGCTTAAAAATGACAGAGGCCACGCACAAAACTCAAGTGCCTCACCTTTTACCAGGCCCATGCTTTTCTCATATGAAATCGTAAAGCAAATTAAAGCTGAGTTGCTCCTGCAGAGGAGGGGTGAGTCCTGCCCTCTTCCCACTGTCTCTCCCATTCCCCCACCCACACTCCCCGGGCCCAGTCTTGAGGCCCATGGACACCCAGAGCCACTTGGGAACCTCAGGCTCCAGCCTGTGCCACATCCTCCCAGTCCCCCCTCACCATTTTCTGCCCTCCCTGACCTGTTGTGCTCAGACTGCTGGAAGCTTGGGACAACGGTAAGGTCCCCACGCCCCCTTGGGGTGTGACCTGAGGAGAGAAGAAAGGAGGTATGGTTAGCCACTGTCTGCCAGCAGCCCCTGTGATGCTTCCTGCAGGACCCCACTCCTCTGTCCCAGGATGGGGGCAGGGGGCTTTGGCACAAGGCTGCATTTGTATTATTCCATGTGCTTTCTTCACACTTGCCCTAGCTGATCCTGAGCCACAAGCAGGAAGGGCTAATTCTCCATTGAGAACACTCCCCACCTCTCTTCTGACACCGCCCCATCTGGCTAGTCTCTGCAGGGTTGCGTCTTGTCCGAAGTGACTGCACTGGAAGAGTGGCTGCTCTACATGCTCCAGCTATTGTTGGTTCAGCAAAACTAAAACTCTTTTCCCTGGACAAGCAAACACCACCCTTTTACCAGTGGGGTTGGCAAGCAATGCAGGAGAGACTGTTGAAAGTGACCCAGGCAGGGAAAGAGCGGATCTAAAGTGCGAGGCTAAATGGATGCATATCTTTGCATCAGGGTGTTGAGATGTCATATTACTTGATTTTCTGGGACCATCCACCAGCTTCCTTCTTGGCCACCCCACCTCCAGTCTCACCTTTGCATCAGCCCCAGAAACCTCACTAAATGTAACTCTCTCCTTCCCCAGCTCAAAACCACTCCTTACCTCCTCACTGCCCATGGTTCAAGTTCCAGCTCTTCACTGTAAAACTTGGGGTACATGCCCCCATTCCTTCCGCAACCTCATTCATATAAACTGCAGCACCAACCACACTAAATTGCACTGGAGTTTCTCAAATTGGGCTGGGCACACCCTGGCTTCTAGGCCTTAGTACACACTGGTCCAGGAAGGCTCTTTGCCTTCTTGTGGCTGGCTAACTCTCCCTTGTCCTTTAGAACTCAGTTCAGACAGTGCCTCCTTCACACCAGTGGGGGTGGGGGCTCCTCTCTGGAGCATCACAGCTCTTTCCAGAAATGGAAATAAAGGGATGGGATAAAGGATGTCCCAGCTGTGTCTGATATCAAGTGGGCCTGTATATAGCTATGGACCTCAGAGTACGCCCATGGGTGTGACAATTTCCCTGAATGGCAAATAAGTGCCTCTCCCTGCCTCCGTGTGGTTGTGAGCCTGTGTGTTCTAACCTGGACCACGTCCCAGGACATATATATCCCTTCCTGTGTAGCTATGGCACTGTGACAACTCTGTGTCTGGCTATGTCGGTGTGTATCTAGGTGTGCTTGTATCCCCCACCTAAGACCACAGTTCCCTGGAAACTGTCCCTGTGTGACTGTGCCCATCTACATGATGGCCTGTCTCCAAGAGTGACTCTTCTTGCCTCTGTTCTAGGCTCTGTGGACAACCAGGCAGGGTGGGCTTCACACAGGTGCCTGCGGAGCTCTGTGGTCTCCCACCCCCCAGGCGGGCTCTTGGTACCATATGGGGGCTGTAGCTGGCCGGCTTCCCCGGGCTGGGCAGCATGGGGGCTGCACTGCAGGGGTTGATGCGTTTCTCCTTCTGGCGCCGGTTGCAGAACCAGACGCGGATCACTTCCTTCTCCATGTGCAGCTGCTCGGCGATCAGCAGGATCTCCTCTGAGGTAGGCTTCTGGTTCTGCAGGCAGAGGGCTTGTTAGCCCAGGGCCCACCACCCGCCACCCCTCAGGTGAGGGCCACCCAGGAGAGGGGGGCCTCACCGCTAGAAAACTCTTCTCTAAGGCGAAGCGGACGTTTGTCTCGATGCTGGTCCTCTTCTTGCGTCTCCGGCCGGGCAGCCCGTCGAAACCCAGGCTGGGGCTGCTCAGCTGGTTGGGGCTGGGCAGGCTTGAGTCCACAGACATAGTCTCTGTACGCCGGGGGAGACATGAGCATGAGAAGGCGCCTCCCGCGGCCACCGGCCACTGCCCGCCCCCTACGCGGGAACCCCAGCCTAGTCCCACCTGCGTCGTTGAGCCACTTCTCCAGGAGGGGCTTGAGTTTGCACATGTTCTTGAAGCTCAGGTTGAGGGCCTCGAAGCGGGAAATGGTCGTCTGGCTGAAGTCGTTGCCGTAGAGCTTGCCCATGGCCAGGCCTACATCACCCTGGGCCAGTGGGGCGGGGAAGGGGCGGAGGTCAGGGTGGGGCCTTCCGGCACTGGGCCCACTCCGCCCACCCACTGGCCACGCCCCTCGCGGCCTCCATCAACTGGCCACGCCCCCACGCCCACCGCCCAGCCTGCAAGGTGCCTCCAGACCTGCGTGAAGCCCAGCTTGATGCGGCGTTGCTTGAAGGTGCGGGCGAATTGCTCCAGCTCCTCCAGATCACTGGGCTCTTCGGGGTGGGATGGTGGCTCCAAGCATTTAGGGGGCTGCGGGTGCGAGAGGTGCGGGTCGGGCAGCGTAGGGCGGGTCACGGCCTGGTGGGGTGGGCAGGTGGGTGGGATGCAGGGCGGAGGACCAGGATGGGGCTCAGCGATGGGTGCACAGTCCTCCTCCCGCCCTCTTCGCCCCTGCGTTCCATCCGCCGCCTGCAGACTCCCCCCGCCTTCCTCCACAAGCACTGTCAATCCCTTTAAAGGTCCCTCCACATGCACTGTTAATCCCTTTAAAGGTCCGACTCTGCTGCCCTACATGGGTTTCCTCATTGCCTGGGATTCTCTGCACTGTCCCTTCACGCCTGCGAACTCCCAGAAGGAGCAGCCAGCTTTTGGTGCCAGGGCTGTTTCCCTGGAGCCGGAGGCAGTGGTTCATCCTCATCTCAACCTGGGAATCAAGGACTGGCCCTGCCACCAAATCACTGCTTAGCCTAGGCCTCACTTTCCCCCTCTGCAGGATGGGAATAATCACTGCTGTTCTGTCTACCCAATGGGGCTGTTGAGAGAATCGGGTTAAAAATGAGTAGGTCGTGCAGACCCATGGACTGTACAATGCCAAGAGTGAATCCTAATGTCAACTATGAACTTTGGGTAATAGTGATGTGTCAATGTAGGTTCATCAGCTGTTACACTTGTACCACTCTGGTTGGGGATGTAGATAATGCGGGAAGCTGTGCATGTGTGGGGCAGAGATAGATGGGATATCTCTATATCTTCCACTCAGTTTTGCTGTGAATCTAAAACATCTCTTAAGAAATTAAGTCCTAAGCAATGAGTAGATTGCAAATAAAGTAAAAGTTAAAAAAAAAAAAAAAAAAAGGACTGGGAGGGCAATTAGGGAGATTTACAAAAAAGCAACAGCTCTATCTGGGATTCTTCATTGCCCTAAAAATAAAGGATATGACCCAGGTGGTGGGTACAGGGATGTTTGTCACTCAGGTCCTTGATCCATTATTCTCCAAAATGCTGGGGCAGATGTTTAGGAATTTTTTTTTTTTTTTTTTTTTTTTTTTTTTGAGATGGAGTTTCACCCTTGTTGCCTAGGCTGGAATGCAATGGTGTGATCTTGGCTCATCATAACCTCTGCCTCCTGGGTTCAAGTGATTCTCCTGCCTCAGCCTCCCAAGTAGCTGGGATTATAGGCATACACCACCACACCTGGCTAATTTTGTATTTTTAGTAGAGATGGGGTTTCTTCATGTTGGTCAGGCTGGTCTTGAACTCCTGACCTCAGGTGATCCACCCGCTTGGGACTCCCAAAGTGCTGGGATTACAGGGGTGACCACTGTGCCCCACCTTTTTTTTTTTGTATAAATTTAAGGACAGCCAGGGGCAATAGCTCACACCTGTAATCCCAATACTTTAGGAAGCCAAAGTGGGAGGATCGCTTGAGCACAGGAATTTGAGACTAGCCTGGGCAACATGGTGAAACCCTATCTCTACAAAAATTTTAAAAATTAACCAAGCATGTGGGGTGTGACTGCAGTATCAGCTACTCAGGAGGGATGGGGACTACTTCACTTGAGCCCAGGAGGCTGAGGCTGCAGTAAGCTGTGATCACACCACTGCACTCCAGCCTGGGTGACAGAGTAAGACCCTGTCTCAAACAAAAAACAAAATGTTAAGAGGTACAAGTGCAATTTTGTTACACAAATGTATTGGGCAGTGATGAAGCGTAGGCTTTTAGTGTATCCATCACCCAAACAGTGTACATTGTACCCATTAAGTAATTTCTTTTTTGTTGTTGTTTTTTGCTTTTTGTTTTTTTTTGAGACGGAGTCTGGCTCTGTCACCCAGGCTGGAGTGCAGTGGTGCGATCTCGACTCACTGCAAGCTCCGCCTCCCGGGTTCACACCATTCTCCTGCCTCAGCCTCTCCGAGTAGCTGGGACTACAGGCGCCCGCCACCACACCCGGCTAATTTTTTGTATTTTTAGTAGAGACGGGGTTTCACCATGGTCTCGATCTCCTGACCTCGTGATCCGCCTGCCTCGGCCTCCCAAAATGCTGGGATTACAAGCGTGAGCCACCACACCCAGCCTCCATTAAGTAATTTCTCATCATCCACCTATTCTCACCCCTCTCAGGTTTTGTTGTTGTTTTAGAGACCAGTCTCGCTATGTTGCCCAGGCTGGCCTCAAACTCCCAGGCTCAAGTGATCCTCTTGCCTCAGGTTCACAAGGAGCTGAGAATATAGGCATGCACCACCGTGCCTGTTTCAGTTTTCAGAAAACCTACATAGGCAGCCAGGCACAGTGACTCATGCCTGTAATCCCAGCACTTTAGGAGTCCGAGGCAGGTGGATCGCCTGAAGTCAGGAGTTCAAGACCAGCCTGGCCAACATGGTGAAACCCCATCTCTACTAAAAATACAAAAATTAGCTGGGTGTGGTGGTGCATGCCTGTAATCCCAGCTACTTGGGAGGCTGAGGCAGGAGAATCGCTTGAACCCGGGAGGCAGAGGGTGCAGTGAACTGATATTGAGCCACTGCACTCCAGCCTGGGCAACACAGCAAGACTCCATCTCAAAAAAAAAAAAAAACAACCAGAAAAAAAGAAAGCCTACATAGGATGTATATCATAGATAATGTGGCCTGCCCGCCCCCCACCAGGGTCAAGGATATTACTCCATAATCAGATACAGTAACAGTTTTGCAGCAGCAAAAATGCCATACCAAGAGGGACAAAGAAAAGTCATACACTGGCTTATATCATGGCAGGGCAGGTTTTGCAGTCAAACGAGTTCTCATGCCAGTGGTGCAAGAACAACTTGACTTTCTGAGCATTTGGGATTTCAGAACTGCAGTTAAGACCTGTATTAGTCTCTAATCTCTTCAGTCAGTCCTGAAATAGTTCACATATATTTTTTTAAAGGGCTATAAAAAATGGGTAGAAAAAAACTTTGAAATTCATTAAAAGGTAGTGAAAATTATCATTAAAGTCTAGAACTCAGGCAGCAAACTGAAAGAAAGGCCTTGGGGTCCAGGTGCCAAGGTGGCCTGGAGAGCTGGCACCCTAAGGGGCCTCTGCTCCTTCCAGTGGCCAAGCCAACTGCTCACTGCGCCAAGCCACCACATAGACACAGTTACAGCCCTACCAGATTTTCTGGTTTATCAAGAGGAGCTGGAAATGTGGTGCTTTCTGGGAATTTAGTTGACAACGGCCAAATAAAAGACACCTGTGGGCCTTGTTTTCGGTCTCCAGTCTGGGAAGTGGATGTGAAATAATTACCTAACGAATGCCTTGTTCAGAGAATCCTCCATTGCAGTGCTGGAAGAGGCCCGAGGCATTTGTAACCTAAAGGCTCACAACCCCCTGCAATTTTGTGTGTTTTTACACACAAGCATTTTGGGGGAATGGGGATCAGATCTAAATCTTTCATCATATTCTCAAAGGAGCCCATGTGCTTGAAAGGGTTAAGAACCATTTGTCTGGGCCAGCTCCCGTCATTCTATAGAGGAAGAGGCTGACCCAAACAGGGAGATGGGCTTGCCTGAGGTCTCACAGCAAATCACTGGCAGAGTGTGGCTGGGTCAAATGGAAAGGAGACTCTCACTCACCCCCCGCCCCCGTTTACCCAGCTTTCAGCAGGCCTTGCTGCTGGCCTGGCCTGGTGCACTCAATGGACAGTCTCACCTGTGTGGGAAGCCCGGCCCGGGGCTGGGAGGTCAGAAGAGCTCCCTGGGTTTGCTGAGGTAGCTGGAATAGATTTGGTGTCGGTAGCAGGCCTGGAGAGACAAGGGGAAACACACAGGGTGAGGGGGAGGGGAAGGTGAGGAAGTTCTGTGGAGGCATCAGAGAGGCCATCTGGGGTGGGGGCCTTACCTGGCTGGCTCTGCTGGGCCTGCGGTAGCAGGAACTGGGCAGGTGGCTGGAGGTGGTGGCCTGGCACAAGCACCAGCTGCTGGAGCTGGAGGAGCTGCTGTATGTCCTGGCAGGGAGCGGGGTGGACAGAAAGACAGCCTGAGTCCTGGCTGGGTTTCATCCTCTCTGCATCACCTGAACCCTGAGGGGCTGAAACCAGGAAGCTGCTCCACATGGCGATTTGGCACTGGGCAGTGAGGGATCGTCCACTCGGACTCTGAATGGCATCCCTGAGCTAAGGGCACCCAGAGGCTTCTACCATGGGGTACCAGAGAGTCCCAACTGGGCAGTCCTGGGAGGGCTCACTCTTTATTTACCCTTTCTTTCTTTCTTTTTCTTTTTTTTTTTTTTTGAGACAGAGTCTCGCTCTGTTGCCCAGGCTGGAGTGCAGTGGCGTGATCTCAGCTCACTACAAGCTCCGCCTCCCGGGTTCACGCCATTCTCCTGCATCAGCCTCCCGAGTAGCTGGGACTACAGGTGCCCGCCACCACTCCTGGCTAATTTTTTGTATTTTTAGTAGAGACGGTTTCACCATGATAGCCAGGATGGTCTCAATCTCCTGACCTCGTGATCTGCCCGCCTCGGCCTCCCAAAGTTCTGGGATTACAGGCGTGAGCCACCGCGCCCGGCTACCCTTTCTTTCTTGATGAAATATTTGCCTTGTTTTAACATTTCCGCAGAACAAATAGAATCATTTAAAAATATAAGCCAGGCCGGGTGTGGTGACTCATGCCTGTAATCCCAGCAATTTGGGAGGCTGAGGCAGGCGGACACACCTGAGGCCAGGCGTTTAAGACCAGCCTGGCCAACATGGCAAAATCCCATCTCTACTAAAAATACAAAATTAGCCTGGCTTGGTGGTACACGCCTGTAGTCCCAGCTACTCCAGAGGCTGATGCAGGAGAATTGCTTGAACCCGGGAGGCATAAGTTGCAGTGAGCTGAGATCACGCCCCTTCACTCCAACCTGGGTGACAGAGCGAGACTCTGTCTCAAAAATAAATAAATAAATAAATAATAAAATTGTAAACCAGACCAGGTCTTTCCTCCTTTAAAAATACTCCTGGCCGGGCACGGTGGCTCACACCTGTAATCCCAGCAATTTGGGAGGCCGAGGCGGGCAGATCACGAGGTCAGGAGATCGAGACCATCCTGGCTAACACAGTGAAACCCTGTCTCTACTAAAAATACAATTAGCCAGGCATGGTGGCACACACTTGTAGTCCCAGCTACTAGGGAGGCTGAGGCAGGAGAATCGCTTGAACCCGGAGGCGGAGATTGCAATGGGCCGAGATCATGCCACTGTGTCTCTGCACTCCAGCCTGGGTGACAGAGCAAGACTCTGTCTCAAGAAACAAAACAAACAAACAAAAAACCCTCCCAAGGCAAATGATTTCACATCTGGAATTAGCTTTAAAATACTCCAGCAAGTAGTGTAAATTAGTACAACCACTTCAGGAAGCTCTTTAGCACTGTTATAGGTTGCAGTGTCTCCCCCAACTCCCTGCCACCCCCCAAAAAGATATGTTGGAATCCTAACCCCCAGAACCTCAGAGATTAACCTTATTTGGAGATAGGGTCTTTGGCAGATGATCAAGTTAAAATGAGGTCATTAGGGTGGGCTCTAATCCTATATGACTTGTGTCCTTATAAAAAGGGCAAATTTGGACATAGACATGGATAACAGGAAGATGATGTGAAGAGACACAGGGAAAAGACAGCCACTTGCAAGCCAAGGAGAGAGGCCTAAACAGATCTCTCCCTCACAGCCCTCAGAAGGGACAGATCCTTCCCTCACAACCCTGCTGACAGCTTGATTTCTGACTTCCACCCTCCAGAACTGTCAGGCAATATATTTCTCTCAAGTCACCCAGTTTGTGGTTCTTTGTTTTGACAGCCCTAGCAAACTAATATAGGCGCTATCTAAGAAAGCTGGCCAGGCTTGGTGGCTCATGCCTGTAATCCCAGCACTTTGGGAGGCCGAGGCGGGAGGATCACGAGGTCAGGAGTTTGAGACCAGCATGGCCAACATAGTGGAGCCCCATCTCTACTAAAAATACAAAAAATTAGCTGGGCGTGGTGGTGGGCGCCTGTAATCCCAGCTGCTTGGGAGGCTGAGGCAGGAGAATCGCTTGAAGCCGGGAGGCGGAGGTTGCAGTGAGTTCAGATTGCTCCACTGCACTCCAGCTCGGGCAACAGTGCGAGACTCCATCTTAAAAAAAAAAAAAAAAAAAGAAAGCTAAACATACACCACCCTTATGACCCAGCAACTCCACTCCTGCATGTAACCCACCATACATGTGTATGTGTTTACCACAAGACGTGTACTACAATGTTCACGTGGACCATCTGAAATAGGCAGGACTTGAAGATAGCCCAAGCGCGCACGACAGTAGAATGGGTAAGAAACTGTTTCAGTGGAAGCTACAGCAACGAGAATGAGCAGTCCACAAGTCACGGTTACATGCCACAACATAGACTTCCCAAACATAATCAGTGAGAGAGCTGGTCATGACAGAGAACATCCTGTACGATTCTAATGGTTGAAGTTTGGGGAGTAAAGACTGAAAGGGACACCAGGGGCTTCTGGGAGCTGGCCACATTATTTCTAGATCTGGGTACCAGTTCCATGGGAGTGCTCATAGCTGTATACCTATGATTTGTGCACCTTTACATATGCATTATATTTTAATACAAGTATTTTTTAAGACAGGGCCAGGCACAGTGGTATGTGCTTGTAATCCCAGCACCTTGGGTGGTTGAGGCAGGAGGACTGCTTGAGGCCAGGAGTTCAAGACCAGCCTGGGCAACATAGTGAGACCCCCATCTCAAAAGAAAAAACAATCTTGTTTGTATAATGGTGAGTAAAAAATAAAGTAAAATAAAGGGAAAAAAGGGGGGATGAGGTAGGGAAAGAGGGAGAGGAAAAAAAATCCAATCCTCCACCCACCAAAAAAAGTGAGGAGTTTAGATGAAATCCTATTTGCCAATAGGACTGGCAAAATGTTGACATCTATTGAGCTTGGTGAAGAGTATGACATAATTCTCTACTTTTACGTTTAAACATTTCTGAAAGAAAAAGCAAAACCGCCTTACACACACAATCCAATGGCTTCAACAATGCAAACAAAACCCCTCACCTGCCTACAAGTCCCTTTATACTGAGGCCTGTGCTCATCTCCCTGCTCATCTCCCACCGCCCTCTCCCTCCTTGGCTGTGCTCCAGCCATTTAGCCCTTTTCTGTTTTTTTTTCCAAATGCACCAAGCATGTTCCTGCCTCAGGGCCTTTACACATGCTGTTCCCTCTACTGGGCAGTTCTACTTCTGACACTAATGCCTGGGTCCTAACACAAAGTCACCCTCTCAGAGGTGCCCTCTGACCACCCAGTCTACACCAGCCCCCGGCCCGGCCTCCCCTTATCACCCCATTTCATCTCCCTCAGAAGGCTTATCACCATCTCCAGGCATCGCTCCTCCTGTTTACTTATTCATGACATGCCCCTCTCACTGGAACGTCAGCTCCATGAGAGCATGATCTTGACTGTTTCAGTCATCGCTGTATCCTCAGTGCCTAGAACAGCACCTGGCACCCAGTAGGTGTTCCACATAGATATGTTAATGAACCAAGACTGATGCTTCATCATTTACTTGGCAAATTTTATGTAGAGTTGAAAGCTATAACATGTCACTTACAATTTTTTTCCTTCTGGGAAATTGTGGGGGTTGGCACATGCCCCTCAATTCTTCCCAATGCTATTATTCTAAAGACCAATTTGATGTGCCAGGAAGTGAACAAACTGGGAAAATATATAAGCAATTCAACAGAAGGGGCTCATTTCTTTCTTTTTTTTTTTGAGATGGAGTCTCGCTCTGTTGCCCAGTCTGGAGTGCAGTGGCACCATCTCGGCTCACTGCAAGCTCCGCCTCCTGGGTTCATGCCATTCTCCTGCCTCAGCCTCCCAAGTAGCTGGGACTACAGGCGCCTGCCACCACGCCTGGCTAATTTTTTTGTATTTTTAGTAGAGACAGGGTTTCACCATGTTAGCCAAGATGGTCTCGATCTCCTGACCTTGTGATCCGCCCACTTAGTCCTCCCAAAGTGCTGGGATTACAGGCGTGAGCCACCCCGCCCAGCCCAGAAGGGGCTCATTTCTTTAATATACAAAGAGTGATTTTGCAAATAACTCTATATAATTAAAAAAGAAGAAGAAAAAAATAGTGATTACAAATCCATAAGTAAAAAACTGACAACCCAGTAGTAATGTGGCTGACAGACAGGTCTGGAGAGTGCCCAGTGAAATAAATGTGAACAGCTCTGGATGGAAATAGATTCACTCGCAATAAGATAAACACGACTGCAATTGCACTGAGATATCATTTTTCTCTCAGATCACCAAATATAAAAATAGTGTGTAATACTAAATTGGGGAGTGTGGGGAAAAACACATTCTTATACATGCTGGTGAGAGGGTGATTTGGCAATGTCTGTCAAAATTACAACTGCACACAGCCTTCAACTCAGCCATTCCACTGCTAGAAATTTATCTATTCTCACTCTAGAAGGCTGGGAATAGCCTTCTAGAGAGGTGAAAAATTACCTCTCTAGAAGGCTATTCCTAGCAGCAAGTGGCATTCTGGCAAAAGAGTAGAAGGTAGCTGAGCATGCAGCAAGACAGGACGGGTTGGATGAATGAGAGTAGAGCTCTACAGTGGAATACTATGCAGTCATCAACAAGAATGAGGAGTTTCTTTGTGTCCTGATATGGAACAATCTGCAGGATGTCCTGTTGAGTGGAAAGCTCAAGAGGCAGAACAGAGGGTATGAGGTGGTACTGATTGTGTCACACACACAAAAAAAGAATATATCTGGATATTTGCTTGGGTATGCATAGCTGATGTCTGGAAAACCATACCATCCATACCTCTGGGATTTGAAACACGTACCTGGCCTGAGTAAATAAATATCCCAGTGTCTCACCCACACTCCCCCCAAACAGTCACTGCTGATCAACATCCCTGCTTTTCAACAGCTCAGCGCTATTCCCTGACCCCCTGGGGGTGCCTCTGCTTATTCCGCGTATGGCAGTGGGCTGGGTACTCCTGTGCTCCTGACCTCTCCCACTCTTGCTGCTAATCATCTCAGAATCTAGCTTAAGGGTTCTGAAGTCCTAGCATTCTATCCTGTGAAACAATGTCCACCCTACCTTCCCTTTCCTAGCTACCCCAGCCCAGTAACACCTCCATGGTCACCTCCCTCCAGATGTGGATCAACTGTGAAGCCCTAGCATGACTCTCAGTGAAAATTCCCCTTTCCTCCAGAAGCCTAGGGAGGTGTCTGTGGGTTTCATTCTGAATCACCAGAGAGAGGAAAGAATGGGGAAAGTGCATCCCAGTTTGCAGAAGGTCTCATGGTGAGAAGTTCAGATGGGAAACATTTAACCACATCCCTGTCTAGTTTCTCAGACCAGAGACTTAGGGGTCAGCCTTAATCCCTCCTTCTCTTCCTCTCCCCATCCATCCAATCCATCTGCAAGTCCTCCCAGTTCCCTCTACATCTCTTCCTGTCCACAGTGACTGTCCTGGTCCAAACCACCATCCTTCTACCCCAGACCATCCATTCGCCCCCAGGCAGGCAGAGAGGGGTCTAAAACAATAGAGTTCTAAACATTTTTGTGCCCTGAATTCTTCAGCATCCGAAAAAAAATAAAAACCCATTGCCCTCTTCTCAGAATTAAAAACACATAACATATGATATATAGGATCTTTCTTTCTTTCTTTCTTTTTCTTTCTTTCTTTCTTTTTCTTTCTTTCTTTCTTTCTTTTTCTTTCTTTTCTTTCTTTCCCTTCTCACTCTCTGTTTCTTTCTTTTTTTGAGACGAGATGGAGTCTCCCTCTGTCACCCTGGCTGGAGTACAGTGGCTCCATCTTGGCTCACTGCAACCTCTGCCTCCCGGGTTCAAGCAATTATCCTGCCTCAGACTTCCAAGTAGCTGAGGCTACAGGGCACCCACCATGCCCATGCCCAGGTAATTTTTGTATTTTTAGTAGAGAAGGGGTTTCACCATGTTGGCCAGGCTGGTCTCTAACTCCCAACCTCAGATGATCCACCCACCTCGTCCTCTCAAAATGCTGGGGTCACAGGTGTGAGCCACCATGCCCAGCCAAATATATAGAATTTCAAATGAAATCAATCACATAGAATTATAGTCATCATCACTAGGGACTCCAAAGGGAGGGAGGAGGGCAAGGGCTGAAAAACTTCCTACCGGGTACTATGTTCACTATCTGGGTGACAGGAAAAATTATACCCCAAACCTCAGCATCCATGCAATATAACCCTTGTAACATACCTACACATGTATCCCTGAATCTAAAATAAAAACTGGCTGGACACAGTGGTTCATGCCTATAATTCCAGCACTTTGGGAGGCTTGATGTGAGAATCTTTTGAGCCCAGGAGTTTGAGACCAGCCTAGGCAAGATGGCAAGACCCTGTCTCTACAAAAAAAAAAAAAAGAAGAAGAAGAAGGAGGAGGAGGAGGAGGGGGGGAGGGGGAGGAGGGGGAGGAGGGGGAGGAGGGGGGGAGGAAGAGGAGGAAAAGGAGAAGAAGGAGAAGGAAAATTAGCCAGGCATGGTGGTGCATGCCTGTGGTCCCAGCTACTCGGGATGCTGAGGTGGGAGGATCCCTTGAACCCAAGAGTTTGAGGTGGCAGTATGCTATGATCACACCATGGCACTGAAGCCTAGGCAACAAAGAGAGACACCCGTCTCCAAAAAACAAAATAAAATAAAATAAATTAATTAAAATTTGGCTGGGTGCGATGGCTAATGCCTGTAATCCCAGCATTTTGGGAGGCCAAGGCGGGCGAATCACTTGAGGTCAGGAGTTCGAGACCAGCCTGGCCAACATGGTGAAATCCCATCTCTACCAAAAAATACAGAAAAAAATTAGCCAGGTGTGGTGGCGGGCACCTGTAGTTGCAGCTACACAGGAGGCTGAGGAAGGAGAATCACTTGAACCCAGGAGGCAGAGGTTGCAGTGAGCTGAGATCACGCCACTGCATTCCAGCTGAGCAACAGAGTGAGACTCCGTCTCAAAAAAAAATTAATTAAAATTTTAAAAAATATAGTCATGAAACATATTTTGAGTGGTCATATAATCATTTATGGGTTTCTTTATTAGCACATTAAGTAACAAGATCCAGCAATAGATCTGATGACTACTGTAATTTCAAAGCAATCATGAGTGAAAACAGTATTTTGAGAGATCTGCAACAACTATAAGAGAATTTGAAAATCTGCGTGCATTCTCTTGGTGGCAAAGTCTGAGTACAGCTAATACTACTGTTGTCTGTTGTCTATATTCATGATAGAGGGACATGCTATGGTTTGGTCAGAAGATAGTAAAAATTGAGATGTAATTTTTTTCCCATCCAAGTTCATGGACTCTGAATTCTATGCACAGACTCTTCTAGGGGTGGTCTGTGGAGTCCAAGTCCCTGTTCTAAAATATAAACTAAGCCATAAGGCCTCTACTGATTTTCATCACATTTGTGGTATAATCCAGATCCAGGCCATGGCCCTGCATGGCCTGCCCACCACCCCCGCTTGCCTCTCCTTCCTTGCCTCACACGACTCTAACTCCCTAACTCTGATCCAGCCCCACTGGTCTCCTTCCTGTTACTGAACCCACAAAGAAGTCCCCACCTCAGTACCTTTGCTATACCCTTTCTAGAGCTACACAGAGGTGGTCCCTCCTCATCATTTAAGTCTCCATCAAACGCCCCCTCCTCAGAGAGGCCTTCTCTGGCCACATGCTCTTATGAAGTCTTCCTTTTCCTCCAACACTCTCTATTACGCTCTTTTCTTTCCTTCATAGCAATTATCTGCTTCCTGCCTATCTCCCCACCTACAGCGGGTGTCAGCTCCAAGAGGGCACAGACTTATCTACCTCATTCCCTGCTATATCCTCCCCCAGAAAGGCACTTGGGCATGGTGATATTCTCTAAATATTTGCCAGCTAAAGGAATGAAAGAAGGGGAGAAAGATGGTGGGGCATGATGGCTCACACCTATGGTTCCAGCACTTTGGGAGGCTGAGACAGGTGGAATGCTTGAGCCCAGGAGTTCCAGACCAGCCTGGGCAACATGACAGGGTCTCTAAAAAAAATCCGGGCATGGTGGCACGTGCCTGTAGTCCCAGCTACTCGGGAGACTGAGGTGAGAGGATGGCCTGACCCTGGGCGGTCGAGGCTGCAGTGAGCCATGATCACGCCACTGCACTCCAGCCTGGGTGACACAGCGAGACTCTGTCTCAAAATAAAACAAAGAAAAAAAAAAAAAAGAAAGAAAGGAGAGAAGATAAGATTCTGGGTGAACAGGAACAGTAAGTTGGCTCAGGACTAGGGTAAGCCGGCAGGAGGCGCCATTTCTCCACAATCCAGCAGCAGCATGGCCATCTGAAGCCACTTGAGGGAGTGTTACGTCCGAGTCAGAGCACACGGGTCAGAGCACACAAGTCAGAGGGTGGAGAAGTTATAGTAAATGGAGACAGGCCAGAGAAGAGACCTTGGCTGGCATATTTCGTGGATCAGCTGCTCTGTCCCTAAGCTTTAAGGAAACCTAGCACAAGAGCTAGCATGCCTGTGAAAGCTGAGAAGGGACGGTACCGATTCTTGCTCATTGCTGTATTTTGATCACCTATACTGGAGCCTCATAGGTGATCAATACATTTTCAATGAATGAATGAGGTGAAACCTCAGGACAGACTGGCAGTACTTTGCCATAGCTGGGACTTTGGCTATGACTGGGGGCAGAAAGATCGATATGTGGATTACAGGATACATGGGTGAATTGCCCACTTTCCCACCAGGGCTCAGTTCCACCTGGGGGGGAAGAGAAAGCCATGACAGTGAACTTGAGAAGGCTGGGCCCCAGAGCCGGCCGGCTGCAACGGCCCAGGTGCTGCACCTCACTCCAGTGCACAGGCCAGACGGCCCACCCCCCACGGCCTCTCGCACCCCCATTAGGGGCCTCCACACAAGCTCTGGCAGCCACCATGACTGGAACGGTGTTGGCACATGAGTTGACATTACTTTGCCATCCCTGATATGGCAAATTGTGACCAGTTCTGGATCTTCCCTTTCTAAGACAAGTTAAGTCCAGAGTAGGGGAGAACAGGAAGGAGTGGGGTCTGGGAACTATGTAAACTATATCGTGATAGATTGTGTTCAAAATGAGGAGGGGAGGATGGATGGGGAAAGGGAAGGCGGACAATGGACACAGAGTTTCAGTGAGATAACAGGAATACATTCTGGTGTTCTACTGCACAGTGTCTACTGCTAATAATGTACTGTATATTTCAAAATATCAAAGAGAGAGTTTCAGTTTTAGTTTTTGTTTTTGTTTTTTAAGAGACAGGGTCTTGCTCTGTTACCCAGGCTGGAGTGCAGTGCGTGATTATAGCTCACTGCAGCCTTGAACTCCTGGGCTCAGGCCATCCTCCCGCTTCAGACTCCCAAGTAGCTGGGATTACACTGCGCCACTGTGTCTGGCAAGAAGAGTACTTTAAATGTTTTCACCACGAAGAAATGATAAATATTTGAGGTGATAGGTATGCTAATTAGCCTGATTTGATCATTCCACAATATATACCTGTATCAAAACATCATATTGTACCCCATAAATATATACAATGATTATTTGCTACTTAAAAATAAAATAAAACTCAGCTGGATGCAGTGACTCATGCTTATAATCCCTGCACTTTGGGAGGCTGAGGTGGGAGGATCACTTGAGGCCAGAAGTTCAAGACCAGCTGGGCAACATAGTGAAACCCCATCTCCACAAACTTTCTTTTTTTTTACTTATCCAGATATGATGGCGCGTGCCTGTAGTCTCAGCTGCTCAGGAGGCTGAGGTGGGAGGAATGCTTCGGCCAGGAGGTCGAGGTTGCAGTGAGTTATGATGGCGCCACTGCACCTCACTGCAGTGAGTTATGATGGCGATAGAGCAAGACCTCGTCTCTAAAAAAATGAATAACTACATAAATAAAATAAAACTTAAAATTAAAATGAGGTCAGGCTTTCTGACACTCTGAGTAATCTCAGTCTGTCTGGTGGTGGGACGCACTGCCTGGGAAGGGAGTGGGTGCCTGCCATGGAAGCCACCTGAGTGAAAATCCCCACCTGGCAACAACAGTGACATGGAAACGCCTAACCTAGGGGAAGGTTAGACTAGTGGGGTGCAAGGGTCCCTTCCAGCTTGGAAACTTGGGGGTTTGAGCCTTAGCCCTCTCACCTGCTTCTTGCTGTGTGCCTGGGGGAAGCCACTTTCCCTCTGGGCCTCAGCCTCCTTAACTGTACAGGATCACGATGCAAGTTGTTATGGAGAGACCTGGGCCTTGGAGCCCAGAATCCTGACTGCCCCTCACACACCTCAGGCCGTTCCTTACCCTCTTTAAGCCTCAGTTTCCTCAGGTGACACCACAATAAGTCTTACTTCATGGAGCTGTTAAAGGAATTAAATGAGACAATATGTGTAGAATGGTTTAGCCTGATTCCTCTTCACTTAATTGGTCCTTCATAAATGGCAGTCATTATGACTGAGTCATTTCTCTCTCAGGGCCTCAGTTTTCTTATCTGTAAAATGGGGATAATAATGTCTAATTCTTCACTGGGTTGTTCTGAGGCCTGAGTAATATTATCTAGAAAGCATTTTGGAAATTACAACATATTCCTCAAAATGAGCATTTGCTACCATTGCCCACCTCATGTCACCACACTTGAATGTGAGCTCTTGAGGGTGGGAACCCAATCTGGCTGAGTCCTTCCTTCCTTCTGTCTGTCCACCTATCCTTCCTTCCTTTTCTTTCTTTCTCTCTTTCTTTGGAGACAGGGTCTTACTCTATCTCCCAGGCTGGAGTGTCATGGTGCAATCATAGCTCACTGCCATCTTGACCTCCCATGCTCAAGCGATCCTCCTGCCTCAGCCTCTCAAGTAGCTTGGGGGCTATGGGCATGCATCACCACACCTGGTTAATATATATATATATATATTTTTTTTTTTTTTTTTTTTGAGACAGAGTCTCGCTCTGTCGCCCAGGCTGGAGTGCAGTGGCGCGATCTCGGCTCACTGCAAGCTCCGCCTAATATATATTTTTTTAAGATATGGGGTCTCTCTATGTTGCCCAGGCTAGTCTTGAACTCCCCTCAAGCCATCCTCCTGCTTTGGCCTCCTAAAGTGTTGGGATTATAGGCATACGCCACTGTGCCTGGCCAAATTTATTCTCTTCCTGACAACTAACAACTTCCAGCTCCTGCCCACATACTCTGCTGAGCTTCAGCCTCAAATATGCATCTACTTAGTTGGTGTTCCCATGTGGATGATTAATAGACTCTTCAAACCCTAACATGTCCAAAATGAAACTGCTGGCTCTCTACCCCAGCCTTCCAAAACATCCCATTCCTCCCATCTTCCCTAACTCAGGAAACCACGTCATTACCACCCAGCTGCTGAAGCCAAAATCCTAGGAGTCATCCTTGACCTATCCAATCAATACAAAATAGCAACCAGGACCCCCATCCTCACCCTCCTGGCTCAAGCCACCCTCATGTCCCATCTGTATGCCTTCAAGGACTTCCTACTGGGCTCTCGTTTCTACTCCTATCCCCTGCAGTCCATTCTACGATTAGTACAGTCACTCCACCAGGGCAAGTTCTAAA
This sequence comes from Nomascus leucogenys, assembly GCF_006542625.1. Lineage (NCBI taxonomy): Eukaryota > Metazoa > Chordata > Mammalia > Primates > Hylobatidae > Nomascus > Nomascus leucogenys. Next base: position 84,998,691 of record NC_044397.1, read on the forward strand.
GATGGGAGTAGGGGCAGAGGAGTGGCCATTCTCCAGTGTGGGTTCTTCTCTGGACCCCCAGCAGTTGGCCCTGTGACATGGAACCCAGGAAGTTGTGGAGATCAGGGCAGAACACCACAAACAGAGAACGATTCAACAGGGAGAAAAAAATACCTACATATGGACTGCATGTTACATCACATGCTACCTTATGCTAAAATTCCAGGACAGACAGGCAACAGCAGATCCCAACCCAGGAACCAGTGGGAACAACTGGCATGCCTGGGCCAGGCTCCTGGACTCCAAGGCTCTGTGGATGAACTGACCACACACCTCCAGGTGGGCAGTTTTGACTGGCCTGGTACCCACTGCCCCTTCTTCAATTTATTCAAGCAGCAGAACCCATCTCTTTCAGGGGTTACACTTTCCCATCCTCAAGTCACGAGGTCCTGGTAGGGCTGACCTTGCCTTCTCTGGGGTCGAGGGCAAGGACACAAATCTAGCCAGGGGACGTGTTTTTGTTTGTTTTATTGAGACAGAGTCTCACTCTGTTGCCCAGGCTGGAGTGCAATGGCACAATCTTGGCCCATTGCAGCCTCCACCTTCTGGGTTCAAGCAATTCTCTTGCCTCAGCCACCCGAGTAGCTAGGATTACACGCGCATGCCACCATGGCCGGCTAATTTTTGTATTTTTAGTAGAGACGGGGTTTTACCATGTTGGCCAGAATGGTCTTGAACTCCTGACCTCAAGTGATCCACCCACCTCGGCCTCCCAGAGTGCTGGAATTACAGGCCTGAGCCACCCCGCCTGGCCCAGGGGACATATTTTATCTCCCTGGGCAGGATAGCTACAAGTCTGGAAATGCTGACACCCATTTTACCTGCCCTACAATGAAACAGGGAGACAGACCCCTGGAGCTGGGCCTGATATTCCAGACCAGGCCTTTTCAGTGATCTGAGCCAAATATTCCTGAGTGTTCTTCAGCCACCTGGACCTGGGCTTTGGCTCCTCCCTCCCAGCTCATCCATCCCTATTTGTGCCACTACGGCCTGCCCTGTTTTCTCACTTTGCACTTGCCATTCCCACAGCCTGGAAGCCCCTTCCCAGCAAACTCCTTCCCATTCCCCTGAGTTCAGATCCCACCTCCTCCTGAAAGCCTGGACAGATGTGGGTCCTGATTCCATCAGACACACATTACATTTCTCTTCCCCCATTCCCATCACACTCAGTTGGTTTCTTTGGGAAACTTTCACTTGCTAGGTCCTAGCAGCCTAAAAGATTTTGTCAAGCTTTATTGCCATGGTCCTATTAGGAAAATAGGAACTTTTCCCCCCTCTTCTCCAATACAAAATGATGTTTTAACTGTTAACGTTAAGTTTTCAATCAACGCCTGCAACCCCAGACATTCTGAAATACTTCCTTGGAGAGATATCTTTCCTATCCTTGATTGAAAATCTGCCGCAAAACATCCCTCATTGATTCGGTAAATATCCACACAGCCCCCTCGGTAGAAGGCATCACACTGAGTAATGGACAGACAAATTATAAAACTGTACTATAATTGCCCCTTCGTCTGTACAAGCTAGGAGATTACAGGGAAGGATCCTACCAAACTGTTTAACCAGCATTACTTTGGAAGCTGACATCAGAGGGCTGGAAAGGGGGCTTTTCCTTGGTACTTTATATAATTTCAAAGGGATAGCATTTATGAGTGTTTTTTACTCTCTTTCCTGGGCTTCTTAGTATCTTTCAAGTGAAACATTTCTTAGTGGCTCACTGATGTGCTTGCTCTACTGCAGGACGGGGAGCCCCTCAGGGGCAAGGATGGCTGTGACTCACTCCTAAGTCTTCAGCTTCCTGCCATGGCCTGACACACAGGAGGCCAGGAAATGTTTGTGGAATGACTGCAGGATCAGAGCTTAGCAGGCATGAGAAGTGGACTGGGGGGTGGAGGGCATGAGATGCGGCCCGGGAGAGCCATCCAAGCCTAGGAGCCAGGGAAGGCTGGAGCAGTGGGTAGGTAAGTCAGGAAGAGCTGGTCCCTCTGCAGCCTGGGCCCAGCATGGTGCCCGTAAGAGGTGCTGTTGTAGAAATAACGTCAAAGGGCAAGTCAGTTTGTGAGAAAGAATTCCCAGAAAACAAACTTGGCCCAGCTTTGCACTTGTTGAGGACAGAAAGGGAAAGATCAGAGCTGAGGGAAGCTGGGGAAGGAGGAGTGAGAGAAAAGGAGGAGGGGTTTAAGGAGACCTTGACAATCAGGGCCTAGGCTGGACGGCAGGTGGTAGAGGCTTAGCTTGCTGCTGCTGGGTCCCTGGGGAGCTGGGAGAGGTGGCTGTAGGAGTACATAGGCAAGAATGCCTGCTGCTCACAGAGGTGGTGGCCTGGCTGGGTCTGCGCTAGGCTGCCCTGTTCCGCCTTCTATCCTCTAGTCTTTGTTCCTTCAACTGATATTTCCTCGGTCAGATTCAGGCACAGCTGGAGGGAGGGAAGTCATCATGACTTCCTAGAGGTGTGGACTCCTGGGCTGGGGCTTAGATAAAGAGGAACTGTCCAGGTAAAGGAAGGGAGCAGACTTCCCAGGAAAAGAGAGAACAAGAGCAGGGCCACTGAGATGCAAAAGAGCCCAGCCCCAGTGAAGAGCCCCAAGCCCTTGGCGTTGCTCAGTAAAGGGCTGTCTATGCTACAAGGCAAATGGAACACCTGCTGCTGGAGTCTCTGGTGGCCGGGGTGGGAGGGGCTAGAAACCATGTTCCGTGAAGGACAGCTAAAAGCAGCAGCCGCGGATCATGTGGTTAGAGCTCTGGACTTCCAGGCCGGCTCTGCCACTCTTGCTTACAGAATAATCTGGGGCAGGTCACTTTACCCCTTGGAGCCTCAGCTTTGGGGAGGATTCATGGGAGCAAAGAGGCCATCACTGGCATGGTGCCTGGAACAAAGGTGGCACCCAACAGACTAAGTTACTGTTACTTGGAGAACCAGGTATTGAAAGGCTACGTCTGGGCCGGACACCGTGGCTCATGCCTATAATCCCACACTTTGAGAAGCCAAGGCGGGCAGATCGCTTGAGCTCAGGAGTTCAAGACCAGCCTGGGCAACATGGCAAAACCCGTCTCTACAAAAAATATGTATATATAAAAAAATTGGCTGGGTGTGGTGGCATGCACTCGTAGTCCCAACTACTCAGGAGGCTGAGGTGGGAGGATTACTTGAGCCCAAAGAGGTTGAGGCTGCAATGAGCCATAATCACGCCACTGCACTCCAGCCTGGGCAACAAAGCAAGACCTCAAATCAAAAAAAAAAAAAAAAAAAAAAAAACAAGGCTACATCTACAAGAGCCATCACAGAGCCGTGGGCCCAGTTTACAGAGTGTCTCCACAGAACCAGGCCCAGTGGAAGAAAGTTCTAAGAAGGCAGGTTAACAGCTCAGTGTTAAGGAAAGTCCCAAATGGGAGCATTGGTCAATAATGGAATGGGCCATTATTGGGGTGAACTCTATCAAGGGAACAGCCTCACCAGGGCTGGACAGCTCCCTGCATGGACAGCATCTGTATCTAGGGTTCTGTGGAAGTGGTTGGACAGAGTGAGAGAAAAGCCTTTTGTGGAGCAGTCACTGAGGGAAACACTAGGCTAAGGGAAGTTAAACAGGTGGCTTTGCTGTAGGGCTTCCCACGACCTTCACTGCCCTGAAACTTGGCCACAGCTCTAAGGCTTATGAAAACCAGACAGACAACATGAATGGGTGACGTGGGAAAGGGGTGGACAGGAGTGGGCTGGAGACAGCTGCCCTTCGGAAGAGGAAGCCTACTCAGCTCCCACTCTGCTCCCCTGGCTGTCCTTATGGGAACTCTATTGGCCACTGTTAGGGGTTAAATTGTGTCCCCAAAAAGGTATGTGGAAGACCTCACTCCTGGTACCTGTAAATGTGACCTTATTTGGAAGTAGGGTTGCAGATGTAATCAAGTTAAAATGAGGTCATTGGGGTGGGCCCTAAACTAATGACTAGTGTCCCTACAAGAAAGAAAAATTTGAATACACAGACAGGTGCACAGAGAGAAGATGGCCATATGACGACAGAGGAGGCAGAGATCGGAGTGAGCCATCTACTAAGCTATGGAACACCAAGGATTGACAGCACCATCGGAAGCCAGAAGAGGCAAGGACAGATTCTCCCTGGGAGCCTTCAGAGAGAGCACAGCCCTGCCGACACCTTGAGTTTGGACTTGTGGTTGGAGACAATATGTTTCTGTTGCCTTAAGCCACCCAGTTTATGGTATTACGTTATGACAGCCCTAGGAAACTGAGACAGCCACTAATTCATGATTAACTATGGAAGAGCAAAAGCTCCAGGGTCAGGGAAGTGATGCAGAACCTCCCAACTCATAGATCACGGGCCCCTTTTTTGGAAGAGCATCTTGTTGGATGCGCCAGGGGACACAATGAGGGTAGGGCACTCATTCTTATTATCAACCTTTTGTTTTGTACCCACATGGTACCATTCACGGGAGTGACTCCTGGTTTCCTTACCTGTAAGTTGAGGACAACAATCTCAACCTCCCAGGAGGCTGTGAACTCCCAGCAAGATGCATAGGAAGCACTGCCCCCGACACACCACCAGAGGGAGGATTATGATGTGGGATATTCCTCCCTATGAGCCTCACTTTACCCCTCTGTAAGATGGGACAGCAACATCTCCCAAAGCTTCCTAGGGTTGCTAGGAACTGCCTGGAATGTGGCTGGTGGTCAGAACAGTCCATGTGGACCAGTCAGCCCCTTCCCACACACTCACTGTTTCTGCATGTCCTTCACTGCAGGGAGCCTGGTCCCCAGTGGCTGCCCTTACCTGTGCTGTAAGCTGGATGGGTTGGGACAAGGTGAGCTGTGGGGTCCCAGGGGGCTGGCTGGCAGGCTGTGGTGGTGGCAGGTCACCCCCCCCAGAGGAGGCTGGGGGCTGTGAGGTCGAGGAGGAGGCAGAGGAGGAGGAGGAGGAGGAAGTAGAGGAGGAGGCGGAGGCGGCGGCGGCGGCAGCGGCGTTAGCGGCAGCGGCGGCACTGGACTGCTGCACGGCGGCGGCCAGGAGCTGGGCCTGGGCTTGCTGCAGGAGGAGCTGCTGCTGAGCTGGCATCAGTGCCGTGAGCTGTGGGGTGTCGGGGACAGCAGGAATCGGAGCAGGGGGTTGAAGAGGAGCAGAGAAGGCAGAGAGGGGTTAGTGCCTAAGCCAAGCAAGTAAGGGGACAAGACCTCCTGGAGGACAGAAGAGGGCAAGAGGCAGGTGTGAAAGAGTGGCCATGGCCTTGGTGGAACAGTTCATCCACTAGCCCTATAACAGATGAGGGGTGGCTGGTTTGTCTCCTCGTCCCCATCCTTCCCTGAGTACTTACCCCAGCTAGCTGGCTGCCCGTCAACATGAGTTGGGCCTGGGGCAGATGAGGCTGGGCCGGCTGGGGGGGCAGGGGTGCTGCTGGGGCTGAATCGCCACTGGGGTCTTCAGCCTTGATCTGGGGGGGAGAGAGGCAGGGTCCGGGACCCCAGAATGTTAAGTGGAGGCCAGAGAGAATGCCCACCTGTGAACCAAAGAGAGGGCACGTGTGTGGCAATGGCAATCAGGCTGGCACAGGAGGGGCAGACGGGGGTGTGGACATGAGGGTGCAGCCTGTGGTCCTGCACTGACCGCTGGGAGCTTCAAACCACTCCTCTGGCCTCAGTTTCCTCATCAATCAGATAGGGCAAACACAACACCTGCACCCAAACTCCCTACAGGAGAAGTCCCCTTTGCAGAGCGCTTTTCCCCTCCTGAGAGTCAGTTTCCCTGACTGTAAAATGGAAAATGGTGGCTGGGCACGGTGGCTCATACCTGTAACCCTAGCATTTTGGGAGGTCGAGGCAGGCAGATCACTTGAGGTCAGGAGTTCGAAACCAGCCTGGCCAACATGGTGAAACCCCATTTCTAAAAAAAAAAAAAAAAGGGAAAATACACCCACTGGGCACCTGGGAGGTCAAATAAGCAGGTTCTGGGTCCCACACCCTTCATCTGTATCACGTAGAGGTGCATCTCTCTTGCTTTTTTTTTTCTTTTTGTTTTTGAGACAAGGTCTCGCTCTGTTGCCCAAGCTGAAGTGCAGTGGCATGATCACAGCTCACTGCAGCTTCTACCTCCCAGGCTCAAGCAATCCTCCCACCTCAGCCTCCCGAGCAGCTGAAACTACAGGTGCCCGCCACCACACCTGGCTAATTTTTAAATTTTTCTGTAGAGACAGGGTATCACTATGTTGCCCAGGCTGGTCTTGAACTCCTAGGCTCAAGCAATCCTCCTGCCTTGGCCTCCCAAAATGCTAGAATTACAGGCACAAGCCACTGCACCTAGCCAGGTGCATCTTTTATTTGTCCAATGAAGTAAGACTTTGTTGGAAGAAAAGGTTTTCAGGTACTAAGAAAAACCACCACCTTGGAACTGGGGCTACAAACTCAGATGCTCACAGAAATGGGCACAAATGAATGATAGGAGTAGGGGTGGATGGAGGTGGGCTGGAGAGAGCGCCTGCCTAAGTGGAAGTCTTATCTGGCTCCTACTCGGCTCCTGCTGGCCATTCTTTTCAAAATCTAGAACAAAAATACTGGCAGAATAAGCAAAGCACAGCATTTGTCCTGCACTGTGGACAAGCCAGATGTGGCCCAGGAAATGCCAGGCTTCAGCCTCCACCCCTGAAGTCTGCCAAGCCTCTCCATGTCTCTCTGAATATGATATGGACACATCTTTCACCATACACACAGAACAGACCAGCATAGAACCACCCTGGCCTCCTCTGCTCCTAGGTAAAAAGCCAAACAACAGCAGTTGTTGGCTGAAAGGCCTGTTGGCTAAAGCACACACAGTGGTGGGAGAAGGCATGGCCTGATGGATCACACACCCTCAGGCCTAAAGTGGACAGTGATATCATCCTTCAGCCTGACAGCCCAACACCATTTTGTAAAAGGAAGTCCAGAGAGGGAAAGCAACTTGGGCAAAATGACTCAGTGTGTTGGCAGGGGGGTGATATTTGAAATGTGGACAGAGACAAACAGAGGCCAAGGAAAGGCCACACAATAGATAGTGAATGGCATGTCCCAAATTATGGAATATAAGTATTAGAAAGTTTAAGAGCTACAGACGCCAAGTGTGGTGGCTCATGACTGTAATCCTAGCATTTTGGGAGGCTGAGGCAGGAGGATTGCTTGAGGCCAGGAGTTTGAGACTAGCCTGGGCAACAGAGTGAGACACCGTCTCTAAAAAAAAAAAAAAAAAAGAGAGAGAGAGAGGTTAAAAAAAAGCGCTGCAGAGATGCAGCATGACATGACACTGGGTATGAGAAGTCAGGGTAGCGGCTATCCCTGGTAGGGACATTAAGGGCCTCTGGAAGGCTGGTCGTGCTCTGCTTCTTGATCTGGTGCTAGTGACATGGGTGTGCTAAGTTTCTGAAAGTTCACAGAGTCATACATTGAAGATCTGTGTGTGTTTTTAATGTGTATCATATTTTAATACAAAGTTTTTTTAAAAATAGGCTGAGCGTGGTGGCTCACCCCTTAATCCCAGCACTTTGGGAGCCGAGGCGGGAGGATCACTTGAGGTCAGGAGTTCGAGACCAGCCTGGCCAACATGGTGAAACCCCATCTCTACTAAAATACAAAAATTAGCCAGGCATGGTGGCACACATCTGCAATCCCAGCTAATTGGGAGGCTAAGGCAAGAGAATCACTTGAACCTGGGAGGCAGAGGTGCAGTGAGCCGAGATGGCGCCACCGCACTCCAGCCTGGGCGACAGAGTGAGACTCCGCCTCAAAAATCGCTTGAACCCGGGAGGTGGAGGTTGCAGTGAGCCGAGATCATGCCATTGCACTCCGGCCCGGGTGACAGTGTGAGACTCTGTCTCAAAAAAATAAAAAATAAAAGTTTAAAAAAAATGTTGAATGCCATGGTGAGCACACTATTCCCTTTTCAGTGCTTTTTCATTGTTTCTGGCTATCTTAAAGTCTCTGATTGGTGCTTGAATGTCTTTACCATCTCTCCAATACTAGCTAGTCTCCACTTTTATTTTAATTTAATTTTATTTTTTTGAGACAGGGTCTTGCTCTGTCACCCAAGCTGGAGTGCAGTGGCGCCATCAGGACTCACTGTAGCCTCAACTTCCCAGACTCAAGTGATCCTCCTGCCTCTGTCTCAAGTAGCTGAGACTACAGGCGTGCATACCCAGCTAATTTTTGTATTTTCTATAGAGACAGGGTCTCACTATGTTGCCCAGGCTGGTCTTGAACTCCCGGGCTCAAGCGATCTACCCACCTTGGCCTCCCAAAGTGTTAGGACTACAGGCTTGAGCCACTGCATCTGGCTTAATCTCCTTTTTTTTTTTTTTTTGAGCTGGAGTCTTGCTCTGTTGCCCAGGCTGGAGTGCAGTGGTACAATCTCGGCTCACTGCAACCTCTACCTCCTGGGCACAAGCAATTCTCCACAATGCCTCAGCCTCCCAAGTAGCTGGGATTACAGGCGCTCACCACCATGCCCAGCTAATTTTTGTATTTTTAGTAGAGTCGAAGTTTCACCGTGTTGGCCAGGCTGGTCTCAAGCTCCTGACCTCAGGTGATCTGCCCTCTTTGTCTCCCAAACTGTTGGGAATACAGGTGTGAGCCACCATGCCGAGCCCTAATCTCCTTTTTTAATAAGCAGAGAACAGGCCTCTGAGGTTAGGACCCTTCGGCACACAAGAGACTCTGGGTAAATTTTAATAATCATCGTATTTATTTCCGTGGCAAGTGATTCTGGTTTTCCATTTGTGAAATTTCCATTTAAAAAACATTTATTTAAAAAGCTGTTGAAAAGCAAGCCAGTTCATGAGTTGGTAATTGTTGAAGCTGATTGATGGGTATCTAGGGGGTTTATTTTCATTATACCCTTCTATTTCTGTATCCACTTCACATTTTCCATAATAAGGTGTTTTTTTAAAAAAAAAATTGAGCCAATTAACAAAATTATTATGTAAATAGTTGCACACAGTGGTCTTATGCCTGAGACCGTGATAGGAGCACATGAATCACTTCAGTTAGGGAAAGACTGACACAGAAGAGATGGAGAGAAGTTGAGAGGCAAAGTCCAGAGAAACAGGGCGTACAGGGCAAGTTGTGAACAGAGCCCGAGGCCAGGAAGGGGAGGGAGAAACCTTCATTCCCTTCGTCCCACTGGCATCCCCAAAAGAAGGAAGCCTGCTGCCAGTTTGAGAACAGACTGCAAATATCTGATTCAACTGAGGACAGGGTGGGGAGCAATGGATACACGCTGTGCTCTGAGGGCTAAGGCAATAGCCAAACCTGCCATCAGAGGGTCAAGGAGGTCAAGATCGAGAGCCTGTCTCCCCTAGACCCCCGTTCAAAGCGCTCAGCACAGAAGCAGGACACCTGCTCACAAAGCACTTTTGTCCTCTCCTCTCATGGTGGCATGGGGGTACACCAGACATGGAGGCAACCACAGAGGCCATCCCATCCGACTGCCCCCTCCCCCCGACCAATGATACTGAAGAGGAAACTGAGAGGCCCAGAGAGGGGAAGTGACTTTCCCATGGTCACAGAGCAAAGCTGTAGCAGGGTGGGGAGCAGTTCCCAGCCTCCCACCCCATCCCTCAGCCACCGCTGGTCAGGGTCTGGAGTCCTGCTCACACCTTCTCTGCCCCCACCTCCAGTGCTACCTTCAAGCCTCTGGACCTGCCTGCTACCCCTGGACCAAGCTGGAGGGTGGAGATTGGAGCCCAGGCAACCCCAAGAAGCCCAGGGTGCCCGGCACAGGGCCCCATCTGGATGTGGAATTTGCACTGCCTGGCTGCTTCCAGCTTCCCTGTCATTCTCTCCTGCGTTCCTACAGTTATCCTCAACTGGTGCCAGCCCCCCCACCCCCGCCTCAGCTGGCCGCTAAATGTGTATATTGGGGGACAGGCGGTGGTGCAGGCCCCTGTTGGGTCAGGGAAGTTGGGATGGGGGCGGGCCTTTGGCTTCCTGTTGTTCATCGCCCTGGGGCTCTGGGGGGGATTTCCCTGGCCACCCCCACCCCCTAGGGAAGGGGAAGGAGCCTGCGTGAGTCACAGGCCTGGGGTGGGAGCCCAAGAGTGAGAAGGGGCGGGAGGAACCTCGTTACTAAGGTACCAAGCCTCAGTGCTCTCTCAGCCCTTGGACTGAGGCAGGCCTCCTGAGGACCCTCTTCCAAGCGCTGCCCGCTTCCCTGGCTGTTCCGACAGGTGCTTACCTTTGTGCTGGGGCCAGTTGGGGACACGGAGAATGGGGAGGTCTTATTTTGGGGGTTCTGCAAAGAGAAAGTAGGAACAAGGGGATGGGAATAGTGAGTGAAGTAGCTTCTGACCACCCCCGCTCCCTGCCCTCCTACCACAGGCGGCACAGAGCCCCCTCTGAATCCCTCTCCCCATTCCTTCCCACCTCCTCCCACTTATCCACTCCCCCCTAACCTGATGATTAGTGTCTGGTCCATTTCTTTCGGTGTCTGCAAAGAGAGGGAAAGGATGTGTTGTCATCAGCCACCCCTACCACACCTGTCCCCTCCCAGCTCTCTTCCCATCTGCCCCACTTCCCCTGCCCACAGTGACCCCTGCCCCCTGCTCCCTGCCTACCCACCTGTGTGCTCTGATGGGGAGTCCAGACCTTGCTTCTCGGCCTCCAGGGGCTTAGACATTCTTATTTCTGGGGACAGAGGAGGAATGGAAGTGGGGTGAAGGAGGGGAAGCCAGGAGGGCTCTCGGGTCCCCATTCCACCACACTCCCCAAGCCTTTCCCCCAAATTCCCCCCTTACCCCCAGCCACCTTGGAAGTGTCTCTTCCCAAGAGACATGTCCTCCATTCCGGGCCTCTGCCCTCCTCTGGCAAGATGAGACACGGCCCTCAGGCCTTGGGGGATCTTGCCTTATCCTTTTACCCCTCCAGAAAGTGACACAGGGGTGTTACCCACAGTGCAGCAAAGGGCAGGGCAGGAGGTGGAAGGTGGTCATGAGAAGGTATCAGCTGCCCAGGAGGAAGCTGGTGACGTCCCAAAGGAGGGAGAGCAGGCTTGGGCCTCCTCCTGGGGCGGGCCGCCCAGGCTCCCGTCCTGCCCTACCAGGTTTCGGGTGAGACATGTTTTCCACTCTGAGTGGGGCCTCGGAGATGTTATGGGGCTGCAGCATCCCCAAAGGAGGCAGTTGTCAGATCTCTGAGTGTGTGTGATTCAGCCGCCCTCTGGCCCTCTTCCCACCCCACCACTTTCCCCATCCACATCTCACTCCCACCTGGACTTTGTTCCTATGTTTAGCACACCGGCCTAGCAGACCCAACCTGATCCTCTGTAACCCCAGCTCCATCTGGCTCTACGCCTGAGCTTGTCCTCCAATCTAAACCTGATCTGGGACTTCACGCTTGAACCCCAGCTGCAGTCTCCAGTCCACCCCTGTAATACAACCCCATTCTATAGCTCCCTAGACCCAGGAAATGAAAGGAGGCGGCCAAGGGAGGGTGGCAGGCAGCAAGCACATAAACCCACGGAGACAAATGCCCGTCCTCAAAGCACTCTGATACTTTTCACAGAAAGGCGAGTGCTCACCAGTGCCAAGCACAGAGCTAGATATGACTCACAACTCACATTAGCGGTTAGTGCTAATATTACCCCATTTTACAGAGGAGGAAACTGAGGCTCCAAGAAGGGATGTCACCTCCCCAAAAGCACAGCAAGACAGTAGATGTGCCCTGATTGGACCCCTGGTCTTCATGACTCCAGGGCTCCTACTTCTAATCGGATCCACTCTAGTCTAATGTCCCCCAGTCCTGACTTCCAGCCATCTCATCTCCAACAGTTCCCTCGCCGAAGCTCATCCTGAAACTGAATCCAACCCTTCCTGGTCCTAGACCCCAGGACAAATCTGGGCTTCAGCCTGACCCATCCTTAGTCCACTTACCTTGAATCCCAAGTTGTGCCCAGATGGTTCAAGTCCTTCATCTGACCTTGACTCCCAACTGTTCTGCGACCCTGTCCCTGATCCAAACTCTTCCCACAACTCACTCCAAAATCCCTACCTAAACCATGACCCCACTCCTACTAAAGGAGCTGTCCAACTCTAGTGTGCTCTGCACCAAGATACTTAAAGAAGACAGCTAGGCCAGGCACAGTGGTTCACGCCTGCAATCCCAGCACTTTGAGAGACTGACGCAGCCAGATCTCTTGAACCCAGGAGTTCAAGACCAGCCTAGGCAACATGGAGAAACCCCATGTCTACTAAAGACACAAAAATTAGCTGGGCACGATGGCATGCACCTGTAGTCCCAGCTATTGGGGAGGCTGAGGCAGGAGAATCGCTTGAATCCAGGAGGTCAAGGCTACAGTGAGCTGCGACTGCACCACTGCACTCTGGCCCGGGTGACAGAGTGAGACCCTGTCTCAAAAAAAAAAAAATGGAGCTAAAGTAAGGGATAGGAAATAGGAAGAACTCAGTAACTGCAAAAAAAAAAAAAAAAAAAAAAAAAAAAAAAGTCTAGAAATCTTGCAATTGAGGATTATTCAATGTGAAATGCTGCTTGAGTTTTAAATTCCTAATTAAAAAGACAGGTCGTGCATTGCTGGTGGGAGTGTAAATTGATACAAGCACCATTCAGAAAAGCAGAAAAGATGCCCTCCCCCTAAGATGCAGCACGTCCACTCCTGGGCATCTGCCCAAAAGAAACATGTGTCCCGCCCATCAAAGGACATGGGCATAATTCTTCTGCAGTCTTTTCATAATGGCCCCAAACTGGAAACAGCCTAAGGGGCCATCAACGGGTGAATGGATAAATAAAATGTGGTATGTCCATACAATGAAATACGCCACAGTAATGAAAAAGAACAAACTAAAAAAAAAAAAAAAAAAAGAACAAACTCCTGCTTCATACACATGGCCGAAGCTTGGAGACAAGAGGCTGAATGAAAGATGCCAAACACAAAGGCAGACATAATTTATGATTCCAATTACAGGAAATTCAAAAACAGGCAAGCTGATAGCAGATGATCACGATCAGATGAGTGAGCACCTTGGGGGTACTGACTGGGAAAGGGCATGAGGAAGCCTGCAGCAAGTGAGAAAGGATCTTGTTTGGTGGTTACAGGGTCCTTACATATGCAAAAATTCATCAAGCTATACACTTAAAATTTGAGCACTTTACTGTATATACATTATGTTATATACACAAGCAAGAAAACATTTAAAAGCTAAAAAGCAAAAAGCCAGCACACAGTCCCATTAAGATGCACACTGCACCGAGGCAAGTAGATCACCTGAGGCCAGGAGTTTGAGACCAGCCTGGGCAACATAGTGAAATCCTCGTCTCTCCAAAAAATAAAAAAGTTGGCCGGGCATGATGGTGGTGGGCACCTACAGTCCCAGCTACTCAGTAGGCTGAGATGGGAAGGTCGCTTGAGCCCAGGAGGTTGAGGCTACAGTGAGCCGTGACTGCACCACTGCACTTCAGCTTGGATTACAAAGCAAGACTCTGTCTCAAAAAAAAAAAAAAAAGATGTAGACTGTTGAGGGTGGGGGTGGAGACTGGGTGCCCAGGATGCTACCAGAGTTCAGGTCCTGTTTCCTGGCCCTGGGGACAGGGCATTAAATGGCTACTGATACAAGATATAAGAAGGACAAGAAGGGAGCTGGGCGGCAAGTGTGTCCTGACTTTGGAGCAGTAAAAGCAGGAATCCTGTCTGATCCTAGCTCTAATTCACCCAGACCTTAGCCCTACTTCAGGCAACCACTAACTCTAACCTGGTCCTAAATCCCACCCCTCCTAGCATCCCTAAAACTGCAGCCTCAGCCTCCTCTGGCCCCCTTCCCTCCAGCAGAGCTCCACATTGCCTCAGGGCAATCCTTTCCTGGCTCCTCCCTATCTCCTGGAGAAATAAACAACCAGGCTGAGGGGCCTGGCCTCCAGGGGCTGGCCCACCACCCTGTACCACTCTTCTCTTGCAGCTCATGCACAGTGCTCTTCACCACGTGGAGCATCTCCCCCTGCTTGGGGGTCTGCTTGACAGCAGGCTGTGCAGGTTCTACACTCCCACCTAGCTGGGCATCCCTCTCCCGCCCACAGATCAGGGCAGCCTCAGACCCCATTGCCAGCCCAGGAAGTCCACACGCATCCTTAGCCTCTGCTATGGGCTAAGTTGCATCTCCCAAAATTCATACACTGAAGTCCTAATTCCTGGTACCTCAAAATGTAATTGTATTTGGAGATAGGGTCTTTAAAGACGTAATTAAGGTAAAATAAGGTCATTAGGGTGGACATTACTGCAATCTGACTGGCATCCTTATAAGAAGAGGGGGCCGGGCGCGGTGGCTCATGCCTGTAATCCCAGCACTTTGGGAGGCCGAGGTGGGCAGATCACCAGTTCAGGAGTTCGAGATCAGCCTAACCAACAATGTGAAATCCTACCTCTACTAAAAATACAAAAATCAGCCAGGCGTGGTGGTGTGTGCCTGTAATGCCAGCTACTCAGGAGGCTGAGGTAGGAGAATCGCTTGAACCCAGGAGGCAGAGGTTGCAGGCAGCCGAGATCGCGCCACTGCACTACAGCCTGAGTGACAGAGCAAGTCTCCGTCTCAAAAAAAAAAAAAAAAAGAAGAAGAAGAAGAAAAAGAGGGAATTAGGTCACAGATGGGAACAGAGGGAAGACCATATGAAGACCCAGGAGAAGACCAGCCGACCACAAGCCAAGGGGAGGCCTTGGAAGAGACCAACCCTGCTGACATCCTCGTCTCTAACTTACAGCCTCCATAATTGTGAGAATGAATTTCTCTTATTTCAGCCACCTAGTCTGTGGTACTTTGCTGTGGAAGCCCTAGCAAACTAAGACAGCCTGTCACAGCCCCTGCCCTCCTGCTGTCCCATCCCTGAGCCCCCAGTTGTGGCTGTCTGTGTCCAGGTCCCTTCCCCACAAGACCAATGTGACAGGCCTGGTCTGACTCATCACTGGGTCCCCAGCATCACAAGCCCAGAACAGGTTGTAACTGCTGACTGTCCCTCTCTGCAGCAGTCTCTGTTTCCTACTACTTCCCACCCCTGTCCTACTGTCTCCCTGCTATTTATTTTATTTTATTTATTTTTTGAGACAAGAGTCTTGCTCTGTCGGCCAGGGTGGAATGCAGTGGCACAATCATGGCTCACTGTAGCCTCGACCTCTTGGGGTCAAGCTATCCTCCCGTCCCAGCCTCCTGAGTAGCTGGGACTACAGGTGTGCACCACCACATCCAGCTAATAAAAAGAAAAAAAACATTGTTTTTATAGAGACGGGTCTCCTTAAAAAAAAACGGGTCCAGGCTGATCTCAGACTTGTGGGCTCAAATGGGTCCAGGCTGGTCTCAGACAGGTCCAGGCTGGTCTCAGACAGGTCCAGGCTGGTCTCAGACTCGTGGGCTCAAATGATCCTCATGCCTTGGCCTCCCAAAGTTCTGGGATTACAGACATGAGCCACCACGCCTGCACTCTGCCATTTAAAACATTTCCTGAGGCCTTGGCATGGGCTGTTCCCTCTGCCTGGAACACTGCTCCCCAATCTGTCCACCTGGCGACCCCCGACTCATCCTTCAGAACCCAGCATAAGCTCTGTTTTCTTTTCTTTTTCTTTTTTTTTGAGATGGAGTCTCGCTATGTTGCCCAGGCTGGAGTGCAGTGGTGGGATCTCGGCTCACTGCAAGCTCCGGAGGTCTCCCGGGTTCAAGCAATTCCCTGCCTCAGGCTCCCAAATAGCTGGGATCACAGGTGCACGCCACAACGACTGGCTAATCTTTGTATATTTGGTAGAGAAGGGGTTTCACTGTGTTAGCCAGGATGGTCTCAATCTCCTGACCTCATGATCTGCCCACCTCAGCCTCCCAAAGTGCTGGGATTACAGGCGTGAGCCACCACGCCCGGCCATAAGCTCTGTTTTCTATGAAACCACCATCTTGATGCCCCCAGCTCCCAGCCAGGTCTCTCTTCAGCTCCCCATACCCTAGCACCTTCCCTTGTCACTGTCTTAGAGGCTGACTGTAGCTAACCGGGCCCCAGTATGTCTCCCCTATCAGACTAGGAATTTTTCAAGGGCAGGTCTGATCTCAGGTTCCTAAACACTGCCCAGCAGAAGACATGTGGATCAGTGGCCCCAAGGTCCTGATCTTCCTCCCCCAGGCCTTTGCCTGTGCTCGTCTCCCACTTGGGTGACGCTTTCCTTCTCTACTGGCAAACTCTTGCTCCTCTTTAAGGTCCAGCTCAAATGTCACCTCCTCTGTGAAGTACTCCCTGATTCCCCAGATGGTCAGGTCTCTCTCCTCTGGGCTTCACTGCCCCTGTACTGTTCTCCATCACATCCTGATCATCCCGGGCAGAGACCTCCACCCCAACTGTGGGCTCCTCAGGAGCCCAGGCTGGAGTCATTGCTGCACAGGCCTAGGAGTATGTCTTTGGAATGAATGAATGCATTAAAGAATCCCCTAACTGACCAGGGCCCAATCCTGTCTAAAACAAACCCCTATCTCTACTGTCACCCAACATCCCCAAGAAACCCTAACTTAAATCTTTAAGGTAAGATTTCCTCTGCAGGGACCATGGCTGGAAAGACAAGAGTGGTTTGAGGGAAAATGTTCACCATTCTGTTACCCTTATTCTCCCTAAATTCTCCCAACCACTCCTACATATCCCTGCATACTCCCTGCCCCACACTTGGCTGGGCCACAACAAAATGGCCAACTGCTGCCCTTTGTCCTTTCTCTTTTCACCTCCCCTATCAGAGCTCAATCTGAGAGAAGGGTCAGATCATTTCTACCAGGAATGAACAGGGAGCTCCATTTCCACCGTGGACTAAAAGCCAAATGACGCCTTAACAGGGACTCCAGGGCACCGGCAATCATGGACTTGGAGGGTCCATCAAATGGCTCAGCCTCAGCCTCAGCCTCAGCCCAGGCAGAGATGCCCACCGCCTGTCACTCAGCTCTACAGAAATATTGATGCCTGTTCCCACCCTAGACTCTCTGATTTCAGTGGTACAGGGTATGACTTGGTTGGGCATCCAGATATTTAAAAGCCCCTCCAGGTGATTCTTTTTTTTTTTTTTAGACAGAGTCTCACTCTGTCACCCAGGCTGGAGTGCAATGGTATGATCTCAGCTCACTGCAACCTTTGCCTCCTGGGTTCAAGCGATTCTCCTGCCTCAGCCTCCCGAGTAGCTGCAATTACAGGCATGCATCATCATGCCCAGCTAATTTTTGTATTTTTATTAGAGACAGGGTTTTGCCATGTTGGGCAGGCTGGTCTCGAACTCCTGACCTCAAGTGATCCGCCCACCTCGGCCTCCCAAAGTGCTGGGATTACAGGCATGAGCCACTGCACCTAGCCCCCTCCCGGTGGTTCTAATGTGCTCCATCCCCTGGCACCTTCAGAAGCCCCTCTCAAAGCCTCATTCACACACAAAAAATTGGTTGGTTATGTATGGCTATTCCTACCCCTCATCATAGGTAATGTGTAATATTTTAGGGGAACTGAAAGAGAAAAAGCAATGCATAGCCCTACCAGGCCCCTTGGAGCCATGTTGCCCCTTGAATCCCACCTTCCTCAGGTCAGAGCCCCCTCAATCAGGGCTGCCCAGCCCTGAGCTCACACTCGCTTGCCCGACTGCCCCAGGCCTGGGACTCTGGGTCCTGTCCGCCCTCCCACTCCTCCCTCCCCGGACTTTCACTTCTCCTCTGCATTTCCCCCCGCCAGTTTTAGCAGACTTAGGCCAGCTTCTCGTTAGCACTTACCGAAAATGGGGCTAAATATAGAGGGCCCAAGGACTGCCCCTCACCCCTCCTGGCCCCACTTGTCCTGTCCCCTGGGTCCCCTGCCTCCGCAGCCTGCTTCAATTAGGGGTATGGCCTGGGAGCCCCTGTGGGCAGGTTGGTGCTGCCGGGAACCTCTGTGGGCCCAGCTGGCCGAGCCCCCGTCCTCCCCAGAAGCAGCACCTCACCCCTCCCCACCCCACAGCTGTCCCTGGGTGGCCTCAAGGGAGTGAACATTTCTGAGCTGTCAGGAGGGAGGGATGGAGATACGGGCAGCAGACACAACAAGAGAGGTGGCCCCACAGCTGCACTGACAGCAGGCAAGAGCTGCCAACAGTACACACCCCATGGCCACAGCCAGGCAAAGCCCCAGCCAACACACTACAAGAAACAGAGGTGCACAGATTCCAGACAGGAATGTGAACAGGTTTGCAGATACGACACATGCCCAGATATGATGCCATGGGTATATATGCAAAACACACACCCAGACGTGTGTACACACATGCACCTACACACACTCTCACACTGAGTGACACACAGCCAGCCAGACACACACAAGAAGTACACAAACTCACACACCCGGAGTTGAACACAGATAGACACACACCCTCCCCCTACATACTACACCCAGTCACTCACAGACTCAGACATGTGTACGCACACATGTACTTACGTTCTCACACCAAGTCACATCAGTCCAGCCAGAGGTACACACCCAGACATGCACATGCTCACACAGAGTCACACACACACGCACAAGTGCACACACATACACCCAGAGTCACCTCATCCTGGAAGATGGCCAGGGCTGACCTCTGAATCCAGTTCACAGGTGTGGAGTCTGAGATCAGGCAGGGTGAGTGATCTGCCCACAGCCACACAGTGTATTAATTCATGTCCAGGCAGGGAAAATTCACTCCAGTCTTCCCAGACTGGGCTGTTCCGTGAGAAATCCCAAGTAAAGGGTTTAGCCTACTGCCCAGCACCTCTGAGGTCCCCATTTAACCCCAGAGAGGAATGAGTAGTGGGAGCAGACACCTTGGATCTCTGTGTCTATACTGTATGGACACACATACATATACACAGTTGCATACACAGTCACCTCAACAAATAAACACGTCACCCTGCAAATAGTATTCCCTTCATCCCACCCCTCTCCTCACCACCTTTGCTTGCCCACACCCACTCATTCTTCGTATCCCTGCTCAGACACCCGCTTCCTCCAGGAAGCCCTCCTTGATACTCTACCAACTAAATCACATGTTTTCAGGGCTCCTACAATCCCCTAATACCTCCCCCTCCTGGCCCAACCCCTCTACCTATGTCCCCCTATCCTGGCCCTGACCCCTCTGCCTGGGCCTCCCCATCCCAGCCCCAACCCCTCTACCTATGTCCCCCCATCCCAGCCCTGACCCCTCTGCCTGGGCCTCCCTCATCCCAGCCCTGACCCCTCTGCCTGGACCTCCCTCATTCCAGCCCTGACCCCTCTGCCTGTGCGCCCCCATCCCACCCCGACTCCTCTGCCTGTGCCCCACCCCTAGCCCTGACCCTTCTGCCTGGGCCTCCCCCATCCCAGCCCTGACCCCTCTG
Organism: Nomascus leucogenys; assembly: GCF_006542625.1. Classification (NCBI taxonomy): domain Eukaryota; kingdom Metazoa; phylum Chordata; class Mammalia; order Primates; family Hylobatidae; genus Nomascus; species Nomascus leucogenys. The sequence continues at coordinate 85,018,071 of NC_044397.1, forward strand.
CCTGGGTGTCCCCCATCCCAGCCCTGATCCCTCTAACTGGACTTCCCTCATCCCAGCCCTGACCTGTCTGTGCTGTCATTGGTGACAGGTCTGTCTTCTCCAATAAACCGGGAGCTCCAGGAGGACAGACCTGAGCTACCCTTTCCACTGTACTTCCAACACCCAACACAGAACTACTCAATAGATACATGTTGGTGGAGGACACAGGGGTGCCCGCACACAATGGCGCATATAGGACAGCACACACCACCAAACCAAGACTCATGCCCATGGTCATGCCCACACGGCCACAAATGAAACAGGCATGAAGGGCCGAGTGCTTGCCATGTTCCAGGCACTGTGCTAAGCATGCTACATGTATTACCTCATTTAAGACTCCCATCAACACTGCTGAGTGATAGCCATCACCATACAGACATGTACACATTCTACTAAATGAGCCAACAGCTATAAATCACCTTGTACAGTGCCTGGCGCGCAATGTTCACTCAGCCAACTGACATTTGGTGGAGAAGGCATTTAATAAGCACACAAACAAACACATAACGAAATTCCCAGCAGTGATAAGTGCCGTGAAGAAAAGATAAAGCAGGGTGAGGGGACTGAGAGTGACAGGATCGGTGCCAGTTTAGATGGGGAGGTCGGGGAAGGCTGCCCCAAAGAGGTGACATCTGAGGTGAATGAAGTGAAGAAGTGAGCCAGGCAATCATCACCCCACAGTGCCACACACAACAGCCCCCTACACTCACAAGCACACAGCAGTCCCACTCAGAGCACTCAGAACTACTGCACACACACATGCACATGCACACCTGTACCAGATGTGCGCACACACACTCAAAAGGGAATGACATCCTCCAAGTCCAGCAACTTGGCATTCCAACCCCTTTGCAGCCCTTATCCAAGGATCGCCCATGTCACCCACCCCACTGGTTCTCCACATGAGGGCCGGCTACCAACACCCAGCTCCCTCCCTCCCATCCCCAGACCCTTCGGAACAGGGCAACAGAGAAGAGAATGGGTTGGAAGTTCCGGTGCCTGATGTGGAAAGGGAGGGCAAAGAGGAGCTGTGGGGGTTGGGGGGACCCGGCATGGGAGAGAGGGAGTTGCTAGAGTACAGAGGAGAAGGACAATGGAGACAGCTGAGGAGGAGGGGCAGGGAGGGCCCGCAGAGCAAACCTAAATGTGCTGCCTGTCCTCTGAGCAGTGGCGCAGGCACCAGCCCCCTTACCTGGAGCCCCCATGCTGGAGTGAACCATGCTGCCCGCCCCGCCAGGGCTGGGGGAACAACTGTGTCATCTCCCCACCCTCTCTGGGGGCCGAGCCCTCCCTGCCGGAAGTCACTCAGGGAGGAAACCACAGGGCCGGTCCGCCCCCTTGAGAAGGGAAAATACCCTGGCCCACAGACCCGCCCCGGCAGCCCAGCCCACCCCAAATCATGTGTGTGTGTTGGGGGTGTGGGGGCTAGTGGGGCAGAGGATAAGCAGGCTAGAAGAGCCGACTCCTACAGCTGCGATCCAAGAGGTGCCTGCAACAGTTGCCCCCCGACTTCTATCGCCCCCATGGAGGCAAACAAATCTGGGACAGGGAATGGGGGTCTGGGAGAGAAGGTGGGTCCACAACAGTAACAACAATAAAACACTAGCCAGCAGCTTATTGGAGAGAGGGCTTTGTCGATGCCTGACGCTGTGCCTCACTCTTGACAGGTGCCATCTCCAATGTGGTGGTCACTTTTACTTGCCCCATTTTACAGATGAAAAGACTGAGGATCAGAGAGGTGAGCAGTAGCTTTTCCAAGGGCCCAGAGCCAAGAAGCGTTGAAGCTTAAAAGCACGCCGCGGCAGGGAAGATCAAACAAGCCCTGCGCCTATCTGCAGGTGAGCTGTTGGGTGCCACCATTGAGAGGAAGTGGTGCCCGTGGGCAGTGGTAGTGGGGACGGTGGGTCGGGGACTTGGCCTGGGGCTACAATAAGTCGCCGGTCAAATGCGGGCGCCCGAGGCGGCTCCGGTGGAGGGGAGCACCAGGTCCCCGGGCTGCCGGCTGGCTTTTCGCGCTGCGGCGCTCCCAGTTCAGCGCTTCCTTCCGCGCCCGCCAGAGGGCGGCAGCGCCCAGCCAATGGGCCGGAGGGCGGGGCCGGCCGCGGAGGAGGGAGCCCCTCCCTCCGCTCTCCTCCCCAACACCCTCCCAACACCCCCGCGCGCACACCTGCGAGGGTCACACAAAGGCGCAGGACTCCCGGCGCACCGCAGCTCAGACAAAGGCGCGCCTGAGTCCGCTGCCCTCTTCCTCTTGGTGCCCGAGGTCTGAGGCTGTGGGGCTGCCTGGCGTCTCCAGACACCCCACATGCCCGCCTGGGCCCCGCAGGACATCCTGCGCCCCATGGCTGGGAGGCCCCCTAAACCACAGGTGCATGCACAGACGCCTGGACTCACCCTCACACACACAAGTATTTCTACAGATGGACGCCAGCACTTCACACACACACACGTGTGCACATATAGACGTGCATGAACACATCTATGTGCACGGGCCCCAACACCAGCCATCCCTGCTGACGATAGTCACTCCCATATACTGATACCTCCTCTACTCCCTCACATGGACCCATGGGCACAAGGGCACTTCTACACATATGGGCCCAAGCATACTTCCTGGCCACTCGCACCCACTCACACACGGGCACACTCAGAAAGGGCATACTACAGGCAGAACTACAGGAGTGCCTTCCCCTGACTGCACACGTGCCCTGTGCACCCAGACACGCCCAGGCAGGCAGGTGGGCACAACAGGAAGGACTGGCAGTTCTCATATATGCACACGAGAGGGGACCGTTGCCCGGCATCTACACTCCACAGCATCCCGTATTGTAAAGGCCATTTCACAGAGGAGATCCACAGACCACACAGCAACTGGCCACAGGATTTCTATACATGAGGGTCTTCCCAACAGCAGCCTGGTGGCGGTGGATACTGGAGCCTTGTCTCAAAGCGACATTTACGCAGTAAGCTTTGTTTTCAGTTAGGATTTGTTTTGTGGGGCTTGGAAATGGGGCTATAGGACAGTATGGGGGGGTGCAAAACCTCACCAGCCACACTTATGCTCCACTCTGGACAGATTCAACATTATCCATGTCAGGAGCACGCTTTTGGATGTGACCCCATTCCAGCCCCCTAGAGCCAGCAGAGAAGGACCACCCACTTCCAGTGTGGCCAGGTCTGCAGTTCAGTCCTGCAGCCAGGGAAGGCTGTATACGCTCCCTGAAAGATGAAACGACCCCACACCTCTCGCCTCCGGTGCTGGCTCCATTCTCAGTGCCTCAGACCAGAGCTGGGCCTGGTGAAGGGATCTTGAAGGAGGATGGGCCTGCCTGAGAGAGGATAGAGGGGCAGAGTTTGAACAAACTGGCAGCTGGAACGGGGAGGCTCAGGCAGGGGGAGATGGTGGCCTCGCTGCCACAGAAGAGTCCTTGAGCCATGCTGAGCGAGGCAGGTAGGGCATGGGAGCTGGGGAGCAGTGGGGGCCACTTGAGGTGCAGGGAGCTGGGAGGGAGGCAGCACAGGGGAGGCCAGGCTGGGCTCAGGGCTGAGCGGTAATTAAAGGAGACGTAGGGGGCTCCCCAGGGCCAGCGGGGCTGGTAACTGACACGCGGGCCCCATTGCTCCGCTCATATTTCTCGCCGGATCGATACGTTTGACTCCCGACAAGACAATAATCGCTTGTACGCGGCCGGCGAGTCGATCAAATACATTATTAGAGCGAGGTCCCCCGGGGGCCCGGCGGGGAGTGGTGAGGGGGAGCAGCCAGCCCACCGGGGACAGTAGAGCGAGATTCTTCACCCCTCAGGGCCCCCCAGCCATGGCCTCTTCCTCTTGGCCACCCCTGGGGACCCTCTCTGTGGCTCAGTTCCCCAGCCTGTCTCTGAATGCCTGCTGCTTTGGCGATCTCTCTACTCAGCCCCCAGCATCATCCTTGCTCTGTGAGGGAACCCAAGGGTTCTTTCCCCATAGGCACTGCCCTCATCTGTAGGGCTGTAGCATGTGGGAGCTCAGAGAGGCCCCTCAGACCCCTAGTTTGGCAGGAGACAGGGAGACCAAGCCTCAGGCCATACTCTGAGCCCATGGCTGGGCCAGGAGATGAACTTGGGCCCAAGACTCAATGATACCCACCTCCCTCTGCCCAGTCTCCTTGCTGCATCTAAGCACACAGGGCTTCAGCAGCACCCGGGCCAGGGGCAGCCTCTGGGGGGTTAGGGAGAGCTAACTTAGGGACCCAAAGAAGCAGGAAAACAGGATGATAGGGGTGGCAGACAAACACATACACAAAGAGATGTGTGTCTGCTCCTGCTGCAGGGCCATGTGGTTCCCCAGTGGGCCTCAGAGACCCTCAAACCATGCCCAGCCTCAGCTCTGGCCCACCCTAGATACTGCTTGCCACTCTTGCCCACTTTCCTGGCTTCTAGGCTCAAGCCTATTTCCCCTTTTTAAAAAAATTAAATTAAGCTTTAGCTTTATTTTTAAAGTCCAGGCTCTTTTTTTTTTTCTTTGAGACAGTCTCACTCTGTCGCTCAGGCTGGAGTGCAATGGCACAATCCTGGCTCACTGCAACCTCTGCCTCCTGGGTTCAAGCGCATCTCATGCCTCCTCAGCCTCCCGAGTAGCCGGGATTACAGGTGCACACCACCAGGCCAGGCTAATTTTTGTATTTTTAGGAGAGACGGGGTTTCACCATGTTGGCCAAACTCCTGAGATCATGTGATCCACCCACCTCAGCCTCCCAAAGTGCTGGGATTACAGACATGACCTCAAGCCTATTTCCTGTTTACACACCTGCTTTGCCCTCTAGACCCAAAGTGCCCCTTTGCTTCTCCAGCAGCCCTAAGTCAAAGTCAAGTTCTGTTTAGGAGTATCCAGCGTTCAGGGACTTAAAATATATCTTCCTCTTTGTCTTCATTATCAGCAGCAGCCACCACAGCATTGCTGTCTATGCTTTCCTTTTTTTTTTTTTTTTTTTTTTTTTTTTTTTTTTTGAGACTGTCTGGCTCTGTCACTCAGGCTGGAGTGCAGTGGCACGATCTTGGCTCACTGCAAACTCTGCCTCCCAGGCTCATGCCATCCTCCCACCTCAGCCTCCCAGATAGCTGGGACCACAGGTGTGCACCACCACACCCAGCTAGTTTTGCATTTTTAGTAGAGACATGCTTTTTGCCATGTTGCCCAGGCTGGTCTCAGAACTCCTGGGCTCAAAGCCATCCACCCGCTTCAGCCTCCCAAAGTGCTGAGATTACAATCGTGAGCCACTGCGCCCGGCCTACTCTGTGCTATTTGAACCAATACATTATTGCTAAGTCCTCATGACAGTCTGAGGAGGTAAAGGTCTGCTATCATCCTCATTTTACTAACAAATTGAGCCTCAGAAAGGTGAAGTCTCCTGCCCCAAGTCACACAGCATGAGTGGTGGAGTCAGGATTTAAGCCCAAGTCTGTACCCCTGACAGCTTGATCTCTCTGTACTGAGCCATGGAGCTCCTTCTTGGAGGCATGAAATGCTCCCCATCCTTCAGGAGACAACAGCCAGCCACTCCTTGTCCAGTCAGCAACGCTGGAATACCTCTGCAGCTCACAGCCCAACGCCCACAGCCTTCGAGTCAGTTCTTGATATTCGGCAATGCACTGGACTCCTGATCCCATCAGCTCCTGGCTGAAGGTGGGCCAACCCTTCTCCATTTCCTTCAATTCAAACATTTCCTCATGTCCCTCAGTGCCAAGCCCTGTGCCAGGAGCTGAGGACCCAGAGGTGAGCTAGATCTAAAATCTGACCTCAAGGAGCCAATAGTCTGAGAGGAAGACTAGAGTGGATAAAAATACCTTGGTAATTTATCACTCAATAAATATCCAATAAATGCTATTATATGCCAAGCCATTGCTAAGCTCAGAGAATACAGTGGTTAAAAGCAACCCATAGAGCTTATAGTCTTTTGGGGAGAAATAATTTTTAAAAGTTATCAACTAGCAGGGTGTGGTGGCATACCCCTGTAGTCCCAGCTCCTCTGGAGGGTAAAGCAGGAGGATCACTTGAGCCCAGGAGTTCAAGGCTGCAATGAGCTATGATGGCGCCACTGCACTCCAGCCTGAGTGACAGAGCAAGATTCAATCTCTAAAATAAATAAATAAAATAAAAAATAAAAAGCCATCAAATAAATATGTAATTCTAAGTTAGGAAAAGTGATTTCAAGAATAGGTAGAGGAGGGGCTGGGCATGGTGGCTCACACCTGTAATCCTGGCACTCTGAGAGGCTGAGGTGGGAGAGTCGCTTGACACCAGGAGTTTGAGAACAGTCTGGACAACATATCGAGACCCCATCTCTACAAAAAAAATTGTTTTAACTTAGCTGGGTGTGGTGGTGTGCATCTGTAGTCCCAGCTACTCGAGAGGCTGAGGCGGGAAGATTGCTTGAGGTCGAGGCTGCAGTGAGCTACGATCATGCCACTGCACTCCAGCCTGGGTGACAGAGAGAGACCCTGACTCTTAAAAAAGTAGAAGGAGGATACCGGATGTAAACAAAGGATGGCATGTTGCAGAAAACTGTCCCAAGGAAGTGACATTTACATAGCAATTAGACACAGTATTCTCGAGGCAAAGAATGTGAAGGAAGACACTCCAGGCAATGGGAACAGAGGAGGCAATGGCCCCATGGCAGCAAACAGTGTGGCAATTCCAGGATCGGAAAGGAGGCCTATAGAGCTGGAGCAGAGTGAACAAAGAAGAGAAGATAGGAGACGAGGTGTGAGGTGGAGAGGCGGCCAGGGCCAGACCGCACAGGGCCTTGCAGGCCAAGGTAAGAATTTGGGACTTCAAGAACAGTGGGACACCTGAGAAGGTTTCAAGCAGGGGAGTGGCGTGGTTCTATGAACACTTTTGTGACAATCCTGGCTGCTTTGAAGGCCGCAGTGAAGAACCAGAGGATGGGGTGTGGGGGTCAGCATGAGGAAGCTGATAAGTTTCACATCACTATCAGGTGATGATGACAGGAAGCAATAATTGGTGATTGGCTGAATGTGGGGCATGGGAGTCATGGAGAAGTCAAGAATGAGGTCCAGGTACGTTAAAGTATCTTTCCTGCCACAGAAGATTGGGGCAGGTGGAAGAGCTTAAGCTCGGGTAAGAAAGATCAGGGTAGGACCTGAGGTCCTGAAGGATGAGAGGAAGGGCAGGAGGTGGGAAACAACATTCAAGGGAGTTGCCAAGGTTGAAGACCCCAAGGTGGGGACAAACTCGGCTTTCCCAAGTTTGTTCTCAAGTTCCTTTGAGGTTGGATTTGAAGTTGCAGGTGGAAGGCTTCTGCACAGAAGCATTCTGTGTAAGGAAGTTCTACTGGGGACAAATTCGGGGACAAGCTGGTAGCATGGAATCTGGAGACAGGATGACCAGTGGGGAGGTTGGGACACTGGTTCAAGGCAACAGGGGAGAAAGGAGCCATGAGGATTAGGATGAGGATACATATTTAAGCTGGAGTCTACAGGAACAGGATATGAGAAGCGGGTGCTGGGTGGATGCGAAGCCATCACTGAAAGACAATGAGAAGGGATGCAGAGGGAAGACACCTGGGTCAGTTCCAGGGGGAAAGTCAGGAAGCAGCATCTTCCAAGAAGTAAGGTCTGTGGACCAGGAAGTCAGCAGATGCTTAACAAATTCACATGGACACAAACATTCCTCATCATATCTCCCCACCACAGCCACTTTTCCACATCCACCAGAATTCCCAGTTCGCCTCATGTAAGAAAAGAAGCACTGTGATGTGGCTCAAAGAAGATAAAAGAAGACTAACTGGCCAGGTGTGGTGGCTCATACCTGTAATCCCAGCACTTTGCGAGGTCGATGAGGGTGGATCACCTGAGGTCAGGAGTTCAAGACCAGCCTGGCTAACATATAGTGAAACCCCATCTCTACTAAAAAATACAAAAATTAGCTGGGCATGATGGCGCATGCCTGTAGTCCCAGCTACTTGAGAAACTGAGGCAGGAAAATAGCTTGAACCCAGGAGGCGGAGATTGCAGTGAGCCGAGATCACACCACTCTACTTCAGCCTGGGTGACAGAGCGAGACTCTGTCTCTCAAAAACAAACAAACAAATAAAAGAAGACCAACCAGTCCCTGTTCTGAAATTTGCCCTCTAGTGACCTAGGGCCAGCCCCTTGAACTCCCTGGACCTCAGTTTCCCCAGATATATGTCTGAGATGGGCTGGAGAAGCACTCTAAGACTTCTTCCAGCTTGAACATTCTTTTATTTTATTTTTTTGGCTCACTGCAACCTCCACCTCCTGGGTTCAAGTGATTCTCTTGCCTCAGCCTCCTGAGTAGCTGGGACTACAACCATGCGCCACCGTGCCCAGCTAATTTTTGTATTTTTAGTAGAGATAGGGTTTCACCACGTTGGCCAGGCTGATCTCAAACTCCTGACCTCAAGTGATCCACCCACCTCAGCCTCCCAAAGTGCTGGAATTACAGGCATGAGCCACCGTGGCCCAGCCCCAGCTCTAATATTCTATAGCTTGAAAGAAACAAGAACAGGTGAGATAGACTGACGGCTCAACTGGCCACTGACAAATAGGGAGGTAAAGCATGGCCAACCTACTCTAAGGAGGCCCTGGCTGGGTATACTCAGCAACTCACTTACTCCTCACTGTCATCTTATGAGGGAGAGACCATTACCATCCTCACTTTAAAGATGAGGACGCTGAGGCCCACAGTCACACAATGAGGCTGGGGTGAACCCAGAGGCTTGTTGACCCCAAAGCTTGTGCTTCAGCTGTTTTGTTGAGCTCACTGCTTCTCAACCTGGCTTGTGTGAGTCTCACTCAGACTGCAGATCCCCCGGGAACAGGATCCCTTGGCATCCACTGCCATGTGCTCACCACGGTCTCTGAATGACCTGTGGGAGCAGGCGCCTGGCCCTGGGTCTTCCTCAATGAGGCTCCGCCCTTGACCGAGGAGCCCCTAGCCCCCTGCTGCTGCCCCCAGGCTTTCCACAGCCCACATGTGCACTTCCTGTTCTCTAGCTCCCACTGGTGCAGCACCAACTCTGCAGGCTCAGAGGCCGCTGCTGTCACCCCAGCGCAGGGAGCTGTCCAAAGGCTGAAAAGCAAGAGCCCATGGCCTTGGTCCAGAGCCCTCCAGTCCTGCTGCCCCCAGGACAAACCCAGTACCCTTACTGTGGCCTCCAGGGCCCTACAGGACTTCCCCACTGGCCACGGGAGTACCATACCCCAGCCACACTGGAGGAAGCTAATTTGTCCCCAGTATGGGGCCTTCAACCTTGCCAGCCCCTTTGAATGCTGTTCCCCACCTCCTCCCCTTCCTCTCATCCTTCAAGACTCTGCTCAAAGGCCAATCCTCAGAGAAACCCTCCCTAGTCACGCTCCGCTCCATTCCCAGTTTTATTTCCTTCAGAGCACTCTGAAATTCAATTGCCGCCTATTTGCTTTACTGTCTCTTTCATCCTCTAAAATGTAAGCTTTCTGAAGACAGGTGTCCTTTTCTGTCTTGTTCACTGTGGTATTCTTGGTGCTTTAACAGTGCCTGACATATAGTTGATGCTTGAACCTTACTTGTTGAATCAATAACTCCTTCCAGGCACCCATGGTCCACAGAATAAAATCCAAGGCTGGCTCTCCAAACCCAAGTGGATATGGTGCCTCTCAACCTCCTCAGCTATCTCACCCTCAGAGCTCACCCTTCTCCTCTGTTCAGTAACTTGGGCTCCTCTATGTGTCCCATCCCTCAGGCCTGCTTTGTCTGCCACAAATTCTGTACACACCAGCCTCTGCTCAAATCTCCTCTCTCTGGAAACCTTCCCTGACCTCAGTCTTCCCACAGCTCCAGGCAGTATCCCTGGGCTTTAGCACTAATTGTACTGCACTGAATCACTTCCCAATGAGGCTGTCCCTACAGACTCTGAGCTCCTTGAGAAGAGGGCTCAGTTTGACATGTTCTTGTAGACTCAGCGCCTAGCACTGGGCCTGCATTTAGCCGAGGCTCCAGGAATGTTTGTTGGGTGAGGACAACTGCCCTGCAGATGGTTAACCATCTATACAGGTGCACATAATGACTAGTTTGGGAGTCAATCAGATGAGGGTTTGGAATCTGGTTCCTCCATTCATTTGCTGTGTGACCCTGGGCAGGTGACTTCCCTCTCTAAGCCTCAGGCTCCTCATCTGTGAAATGGGGGCAGTAACATTGGCTGACAGGAACTTAATTAACCTTTTTTTTTTTTTTTGAGACAGAGTCTTGCTCTTGTTGCTCAGGCTGGAGTGCAATGGCACAATCTCGGCTCACTGCAATCTCTGCCTCCTGAGTTCAAGCGATTCTCCTGCCTCAGCCTCCCGAGTAGCTGGGATTACAGGCATGTGCCACCACGCCCAGCTAATTTTGTATTTTTAGTAGAGATGGGGTTTCTCCATGTTGGTCAGGCTGGTCTCAAACTCCCAACCTCAAGTGATCCGCCTGCCTTGGCCTCCCAAAGTGCTGGGATTACAGGCAAGAGCCACCACGCCTGGCCAGGAACTTAATTAATCTTAAATATAATACTTGCCACCATGCCCTAAGAACAAACATGTTCACTAACTACATCAAGATTTGAGGTTGAGAAAAATAAGAAACAGTCTAGATGCCACTGATAGGACAGTGACTAAGTAAATTATAATACATTCATACTCAGGAATACTATGCAGTTATGAAAGAGAATGAGACTGATCTATGGACGCAGACATGAAAAGTTCTCCAAGACACTGCTGAGTGAAAAAGCAAGTTGCAGAACAATTTATACAATTTGATATCATTGATGTAAAACATATACATCTATTTTTAAAAACTATATCTTTTCTATGGGTGCACAAGTATTAAGCAAATGCAGAAAAAAATGGTCTGGAAGGTAATTAATTATAAACTCTTTTGTAATAACTTCAGTTTTGGCTTGTTTGTTTGTTTTGAGACAGAGTCTCACTCTGTCACCCAGGCTGGAGTGCAGTGGCATGATCTTGGCTCACTGCAACTTCTGCCTCCTGGGTTCAAGGGATTCTCCTGCCTCAGCCTCCCGAGTAGCTGGGATTACAGGCACATGCCACCACACCAGGCTAATTTTTTGTATTTTCAGTAGAGATGGGGTTTCACTGTGTTAGCCAGGATAGTCTCAATCTCCTGACCTCGTGATCCTCCTGCCTCAGCCTCCCAAAGTGCTGGGATTACAGGCATGAGCCACCGTGCCCGGCCATCACTTTAGTTTTAATAATGAGACTGTACTTGTTTTTTGGTGGGGGTTTGGGGTTTGGGGGGTTTTTTGTTTGTTTTTGTTTTTGTTTTTGAGACAGGGTTGTCTCACTCTGTTGACCAGGCTGGAGTGCAGTGGTGCAATCTCAGCTTACTGCAACCGCCACCTCCCAGCAAGCAATCCTCCTACCTCAGCCTCCTGAGTAGCTGGGACCACAGGCACATGCTACCACACCTGGCTAATTTTTGTACTTTTTGGTAGAGACAGGATTTCAACATGTTGCATGGGCTGGTCTTGAACTCCTGGGCTCAAGTGATCCTCCCTCCTCAGTCTCCCTACGTGCTGGGGTTATAGGCATGAGCCACTGTGCCTGGCCTGTACTCATTTTTTTAATTAAAATTAGAACATATTAAATGATACACATGTAGAAAATCAAATAAATGGTTATCTCAAAAGTGAGAATTGTAGTTACCTCCAGCAGAGAGGAAGGAGTATGTTTGGAAAGGGACACACGGGGTGGGGTTTCTGGGTGCCTTTGACATCTCCACCCAAGTGATGAATGCACAGATGTTCGCTCAATCAAGATTCATTAAACTGGCTAGGTGTGGTGGTTCATGCCTGTAATCTCAGCACTTTGGGAGACTGAGGCTGGATCACTTGAGGCCAGGAGTTTGAGACCAGCCTGGCCAACATGGTGAAATCCTGTCTCTGCTAAAAATACAAAAAAATTAGCTGGGTGTGGTAGTGCATGCTTGTAATCCCAGCTACTCAGGAGGCTGAGGCTTGAACCTGGGGGGTGGAGGTTGCAGTGAGCCGAGATCACACTGCTGCACTCCACCCTGGGCAAAAGAGCAAGATGCTGCCTCAAAAAAAAGAAAAAATTCATTAAACTGTACATTAACGTCTTGTCCAATGACTGTGCGCTTCCTGTGGGCAGCGGCCAATCATTGCGATATCATCTGTTTCCCTATCCCCATTTCACTGCCCAGAAACAGACTTAATATAAGTTGTGTGTTCAGTAGGGAGCGCCCATCACGGCAAGCGCTCGGGAGGGCCAAGGCCGCTGTCCAGGGTACTAACGACCCAAGCCTGGGAGGCCACAGAGAAGGCCAGCGAAGCGAGCCAGCTTCAAGATGCTTCATTCTGAAGGGCCCCTGCCTGCCTCAACTCCTCTCTCCCCACCCCCTTCACTCACTTCCTCCAAGCTGTCTGCCTTTCTGTTCTTGCAATCCACGCCCGCGCTTCTTCTTGTCTCAGGACTTTTGCTCTTGCCTTTCCTCCTGCCCGGTGCAGTCCTTCCCCAGGTGTTCCTAAGGCTCGTCCCCTTATTTATTCCAGAATTACACTTAAACACCCCCTCCACAGAGAGGCCTTTTGACATCCTGCCTCACATGGCACTTCTCATCACTATGTCCTCTACCAGGTTGCACTTTCTTCTAGCACTTTTTGCTGTCTCACCTTCAAGCCTCGTGTCACGTGCTTGTTTATTACCTCTTTTCCCCCAAACTGAACATCTATGCCAGCACAAGGAGCATGTGCGTCTCATCCTGTCTTTTAGAAGGATCCCAGGTGCACAAAATTGGATTAATCATAATCCTTAGTTCACGGCATACTCCCATCACTGGGCTGGACAGAGCCCTCTTTCTCTATCCATTCACTTATTGTTTTACTTATTTTTAACAATGAGTTAATGTGAACCCACATTCACCATTCAGATTAGAACCATGATAATAATCATACTAGCCTGTGTCTGTCCTGTTCACTGCTGTGTCTCCAGCACCTGCAACCCAGGAGGTGCTTGGTATTGATTTATTGAAGAAGAAGCTGACAAAGGGGCAATGGCCTCCACACCCTGCAAAAGGGAGCTAATGGGAGCACCCACCTGGCCTCACAAGGCGGGAGAAGAAGGCAAAGGCCAGGCCCTCCACTCAGCTCCCCTGTCCTTCCCTGGTGCTCCACTCCTGCTTAGCCTGGGCAAGAGCCTCTTCCACACGATTCAGTTCCACATCTTCAGGGAGGGCCCACTGTGCCAGACCTTGTGCCAGGAGCTGGGGACACAGGGTGGCTCAGCTTGGCCATGCTCCTGAGGAGCTCTCAAGCCTCAATTTCCCAGGCCCCTAGACTATCCCACTATTCTACTAAGTAACAAGAGCAGCTACATGGCACCTGCTCTGTGCAGGCATATGTTACATGCATTCCTTGCATCATCTTTTGGCATCTTCCCAACAATCCACTAAAGCAGGGGCTGTTATTATCCACCCCCTTTTCAGAGGAGCACCCCCAGGTGGGTCAGAGAGGGCAAGGACTTGCCCAGAGTCAGTCGTGGGCAGGCCGATTCCAGAGCCCAGCTCCCCTTGCCCCAGGCCTTGCTGTTACACTGATCACATGCACATTTCTCTTCCTCCAAAGTCTGTGAGATCCTGGGCCTCTTGTATTTCTGCAAAAGCAACTGAGGATGGCTGAAAAGGTGTCAACTTTGGAGTCACATAAATAGGTAGTTAGGTCCCAGCTGCAGGGCTAGGTGTGGCCTATGTGTCACTTGGCCCATGTGTCACATTCCTGAGGGGATGAAATTAAAACAAGATGTGTATTTTCTACTTTATAGTTGAATGACACTGCCAGACCACACCACCTGTAAGATACTATGAATTTTGTTTTAATAAATCCTGAAATGACCTTATAAATATCAGTTAATGTGGTATTTTATTGTTGTCATTGCTAAAAGCACAGGTCTGTAAATCCATTTCAGTATTCCTTCGTTCTTAGTACACTAGGAGGCTCAAGAATTAGAAGTGGCCTTGGCCTCTCTCAGCCTCTGCAAAGACTGCTGAGTCCTAGCTGTGTGAATTTGAGCAAGCCACTCAACCTCTCTGTGCCTCTCTCAGGACTGTGCAGACCCTGAGCAGCATCCACAGAGGGCCCTGCCTACAGAAGGTGCTCTACATTGATTCAGAGGAGTTTAACTTAACAGAACTGTATTGGCCCAGATCACATGAGACACAGTGCCTGTCATCGTTAAAGCAAACTCCGAGCTCTGGACATTTGAAGGAAAGTGAGGGATCAAGGAAGAAGTCTAGGTTGTTGTTGTGACAACCATTTACTGAGATGGACACAAGCTCCTGGAAAAGCTTGGGAAAGGGAATCAAGAGTTCTGCTTTAGGCCGGGCGCAGTGGCTCATGCCTGTAATCCCAGCACTCTGGGAGGCCAAGGTGGGTGGATTGCTTGAGGTCAGGAGTTCGAGACCAGCCTGACCAACATAGTGAAACCTGTCTCTACTAAAAATACCAAAATTAGCTGGGCATGGTGGCACACACCTGTAATCCCAGCTACTCGGGAGGCTGAGGCAGGAGAATCACTTAAACCCGGGAGGCAGAAGTTGCAGTGAGCTAAGATTGCACCATTGCACTCCAGCCTGGGTGACAAAGCGAGACTCTGTCTCAGAAAAAAAGAGTTCTGCTTCCCAGGAGGTGGAGCTTGCAATGAGCCGAGATTGCGCCACTGCACTGCAGCCTGGGCGACAGAGTGAGACTCCATCTCAAAAAAAAAAAAAAAAGAAAAAAGAAAAAAAGAGTTCTGCTTTAGACACGTTAAAGAGAGGCCCTCCAACTACTATTAATATTTAGAAGCATTTTCTCACTGAATCTTCTCAATACTCTACAAAAAGGCATTGTTAACATCCCCATTTTACAGAGGAAAACACTGATGCGCAGCAAAGTTAAATCATTTGGCTGGAGACACAGATGGAACCAGGATTGGCACGCAGGCAGCTGGACTCCAAAGTCCACATTGCCATCCACTGTTCTCTTCCTCTCCCTCAAACCCTTGCCCACCTTGTCCCATTGGATCAGCTGAAACACTGGCCCTGGACCTGGGCTTTGCTGTCTGAGACATCCATGTATCTCCCATCCCTGTCCCCAGTTATGGCCTTCTGCCAATATGAACCATTCACTGAGTGCCTTCACATCACCTGCCCACCTTGAGTCACAACAACTCTGGGATGCAGATTGCACAATGCTCCCCAACTCCACTTTGTGGGGCCCTAGCAGATTCTCCAAGCTCATACACAAAGACCAGCTTTGAGGGGAGCCAACACCTTCAAATCTACTCGCTCCCTACACCACCTTACTCAGTGCTCACCTCCTCCGTGGAGTCTCCTAAGGGAAGGCCCCTCATTCACATCTGTGCAAGATCCCATTCTGGCAACAAACTTCTCAGTGCCAACCAGGCACTTTAGGGTTCACATGGAGAACATTAAATAGAAGCAACCCAGGCACCTGCCTCATGGAGGCTTCCCGCAGCCTCCTAGGGAAAAAGTAGCACCTGACCTGGCAAGAAGAAAAGCTCAGGTTTGGAAGGGTCAGACTCTCACTCTCTGCTCTCCACTTCTTTGAGCCTTGATATTGTCACCAATTCCAAAAGTGCTCTCTGGTTCCTCCACTCCTCCCACTGCAGTCCAGGCCACCACCACCTCTGGCCTGAGTGACTTCAGTGGTCTCCTCCCCGAAGGTGTCCCTTCCTCCATGCCTGTCTCAGATAGTCTCGTCTCCCCCTGGCCCCCATAGAGGGTCTTTCTAAAACGTAACCAGGTGGTCTCACGCCCTTGCTTAAGATTCTCCAGGGGCTTCCCATGCATTTGGGAATAAAACTCAATCGCCTTGACCCAACCTATAAAGTCCTATGTCATCTCACCCCTGCTGACACCTCTCACCTCTTCCCCCATCACTCTCTTCTTTGCCTACCCTGCTCCAAGCCATGCTGTCTCCTCTCTGTTCTTTAAACCATGCTCTTTGCAACCGCAGGCCCTTTGCATGTGCCATTACCTCTGCCTGGAACACTGTTCCTGTGCTTTTTGCCCCATTAAATCCTACTCATCTTTTAAGGTTTGGCTTAAATACCTTGCCCTCTCTCCTGGCTCCCTATTCTAGTCTATTCTTTGGGATGGACTTATCAGTTTCTGATTTTGTATTTGATTGACGTTTACACTTAAAGATCTGCATCTTCTCTAGTTGTCAACTCCATGAAAGTACGCTGTGCTGGTTCTGCTGCCTGCTACATCTTTAGTGCCCAACAAACGCTGGGCACATAGTGGGTGCTCGACAGAGAGGTGGAATGAATGACTTAAATGGATCCTGCATAGGGACAAGCACCTGAGGCAGAGTACTTAAGTCTTCAAAGCCTCAGTTTCCACTTCTGTAAACTCAAGATAATAATTCCTCCTTTACAAGGTAGTGGTGAGGATCCAAATAGTCAATGAATATTGACAGTGCGTTGGGAAAAATTCCTCTACAAATATAAAAGCTTAAAAGACCTGGAACCTAGAGGATGGGCAGGAGTCAGAGAGGAGAAGAGCAACAGGAAAGGGCATGGCCATTTGTCAGGTGACACTGAGTTTTGTATTTCCCCTTTTCCTGACCCCTATGAGGTAGTAGTTATGACCCAGAGGAGGAAATAAGGCTCAGACAGGAGGAGCCCCCTTCCCAGGGTGTCATGGTGAGTCCATGGAAGAGCCGGGATTTGTACCCCTCATACCGAGGCAGGCAAGTTTCCCGAGCATCTCCAACAGAGCTTGACCCCTAGCAGTGGGCTCTTGACAAACATGAATGGAACCAATTCTGAGGGCCAGCCAGAATCACAGTCCTGTCTCTGCCTCTCACTGGCTACAGACCTTGGGCAAGTCACTTCCCTTCTCTGAGCCTCAATGTCCCCATCTGCAAAGTGGGAATAATGAAAATGCCTACAGCCTAGGGTGGTCGGAGGTCAGCAGGAACACAGGTTGAGGTCCTGACACACAGAAGGCAGTCCATAAGCAGCTGCCAGAATGGTTCCGCTTCCAGTGAGGGAACAGCATGAGCGAAGGATGATAAGAGGCTAGCGGTCAGTCAGAGAGGACTCACAGAAGGGGCAGCCGGAGCCAGATGGAAAGGGACTCCCAAATCTGTGCCCAATTGCCTTCTCAAGGCAGGCAGTGGGAAACCTGGATATGTTCTGAACTCCAAAGAGCAGCCCCTGTCCAGGGGCCCTTCCTCAGGCAGCCAGGGAGGTGGCGAAATGGTCATTGCAGAAGCATCCCCTGATCTCTTGCCCCCTCTTCATCCTTCACCCCCAAAGCCCTCACCTCTTTCCAGGTTTCTTGGCCTTGGCCTGAATCTCATACTCCTCAGCTGATCCTGCCAACCTCATCTCCATCCCAAGACCCACCCAGCCCTGCCCCAGCTGACGCCTGGTTCTTGTGTTCACACCCTGGCCTTTCCCACATGGCCCAGAGGGACCTTTCTGTCTTCTATTAGGAAGGCCTTGTACTAATCGGAAAACTTTTGTTTGACGGTAATGCCAAAAAATTCATAACTGGTGAAAAGTAAGCACTGTTTCAGGCATAAGCAAGCATATAGCATGTGGGTAAATACGTGGGTCTGTACACGACTTTGAAACACAAATGCCGTCTTCCCACATCAGAGGGATCTCTCTAACACAGAGATCCTCACTCCCCTCCTCAAACCAGGTAGCTGTGAGGCCAGAGGTGGGGAACTGTGAAAGCTGCACTAATGTAGAGCTTGTTGGTGTCGGGTGGAGGTGACTGGTCCTCGGTGAAGGAGAGAGGCTTGGAAAGGACACCCAGGGTCATCCTGAGATCCTCCTCCTCCTCCAAATGCCCCTATCTGTCAACTTCCCCTCAATTCAACCCAAAGATGTCTGAATCCCTCTGCTCCTCCAGCTGTGCCTCCCACTCAGGACTTGCTCCTCACCAACCCACCACGCCCCAACCTCTACTGTTGCACGGGTTCTTCCTCACTTGCTCCACAAATGTCCCTTGAACCCCATCTGTGTGGCAAGCAATGAACCAGGGACCAGTGATGTCACGGCCCCTGCTCTGGGGAGCTGACAATGGACATGGACCCAGGCGTCTTGAATCCACACTCCATATTCCTTAAAGCATGACCCTGGTCGGGCTTCGCTCCCACCTAGACCAAGAGGAAAAATCTTGGCACCCTAGACCTGCCCACATCTGCAGCTTCACCTTCCCAAACCACCATGAGAAGGTGAGAGGAGGGGCAACCATGTTCCCCAGCCTGAAGATCCTGCCCTCAACTCCCTCCCTAGAAGACAGAGGACCCTGGGCTTTCAAGGCAACATAATCCACAGGGGAGGCCGTAAACACCCTTGGAGAAGCTTGCTTTTCAGGGGAAAGCAAGGCTCAGGGCCAGCATGACTTGAGCAAAGCCACACAGCGCGTCTGTGGCAGACAGACAGGCCCCACCCCTCAGTTCCCAGCTCCATCTCTGTGAGTGTAGACTTGTTTGAACTCCCCTAGACACTGACACTGCCAAGAGAAGGAAGAGGGGCTTAAGACCCTTTTTCTGCGTGTTCTGCTGATGTTCCAAGGACCCAAGCCTCCGCTTCTCTCTATGGCTGTGGGAGGGGAGATGAACCAAGAGAGATGGGGCTAGACAAGGGATGTGGGGCGCAGGCAAGGTAGAAAAAGATAGAGTGAAAAGCATGCAGCAGGGCAGAGAAAAGAGGGGTGTAGGTAAAGAGTAACTGGGGACTATCAAGGTAGAACAGAGAAGTGTATGGAGGTTTTTAAATCCCTGGAGGGAGAGGCAGCAATAAAGGAAAGAGAGTCAGAGTCAAACAGAGAGACAGAGACAGGAAGATGCAGATAAAGAGGCAGAGACAGAGAACAGCAGAAAGAGAGACAAAGAAAACAGGAGAGAAAAGAAAGAGGGAGGGAGGGGGAAGAGCAAGCAGAGGTGGGGCCACAAGGGCCGTCTGTAAATTGCTTCCCAACACCCTCTCCTCTGCCCCTCACACCAGCAGTCCGGCAGGGTGTGTGGTGTCATCCCCATCCCTGAAGGGGCTGCTCTGGGCAGAGCTGAGACTGACGCATGGGAAGGTGTCCAGCTCCCGGCCCTCTCTCTTTTCCTGCACCCAGCTGCCTCCCAAAGAGAAGGGCCAAGTTCAGTGTGGAAGGGGCAGAGACAGGCCCTGGGGGACCGAGAGCTGAAGTGCTGTAACCAGGGGCAGAGGGGCTGCAGTCTGTCTCCCCTCTCCAGTGCCTGGTCCCCAGACACCCTACCTGTTCTTGTCCCCTGAGGGGGACTGCTGAGGGACAGGCTTTGGCTATCCTGACTTTGGCCAATGCCTCCCTCAACCTGTGGCCATCATTTTGCTGCCTGGTGACCCCAACACCCTCCTGTACCTCCTCCTACCCATCCCTGTGCCCCCCAAGACTACCCATCCCATGGCCACCTTTCTGCTCCTCTGCAGGTTTGGGGTTAGGGAAGGGAGCACAGAGGCTTAGATGGGGGGTGGAGGGCTTGGTGGATTATTGAAGATGTGCGGGCACTGCAGCTGACATGGATGAGGAGGAAGAGGAGGGCGTCTTGGTGATGGACGATGCTGATCCTGTGGTGGGGGAAATGGCAGGGGAGGGGGTGGAGAGGGCTGGGGGAGGGGTGGTGAGGAAGCAGGTTGTGGGGGGAGCAGGGCCAGGCTCACATTTGGCATTCAGGGCAGCTGACAATAAAAATGCTTTATTGCCAAGAAACTGGATCGATCGGGGCTGGAGGGGGCCGGCAGGGGGGACGCGGAGGGCTCAGCGCAGAGGCCGGCGGCCGGCCTTCGCAGCGACCAGGGCCCGAGCCGCCCTCCCCCCTGCACCCCCCTCCCTGCCTCCTGCCCTTTCTCTCTCCTGCAGCCACTGCTTAGTTCTTATTATATTTTTTCTTATATATTTTTCCCCCAGCTTCTCCTGCTCCTGTTTTTTTTTTCTTTTAATTTTTTTTAAAACTCACTGCACTCCCAATGCCGCAGGCCGGGTGGGGGCGGGGTGGGGGCATCTGCCTGGGCCAGGCCCCTATCCAAAGGGTGCCCAGAACTGCTGGCTCTGGGATGAGCCCCACTTTGCTTCTGTATCCCCCAATCCAACCAGGCTCCTCCTAGAGCCTGTCCTCTGTGGGTGCCCATCTCCCCTTGCCACCCCTCCAAGGGGCCCCCTTCTAACCTCAGAGCACCCACACACACATCCGTGGTGGGCTGAGGGCCCTGGCCGGGCCTTCCTCCCCTCCCCCCTACCTGGCCCCCTGTTCACTCCCGGAGCCATTTGGCTGATGGTCAGAACTGTCCGTCAAGGGGGCTCTGAGCCCCTGGGGACCCAGATGGGAGGAGGGAGGGGGAGAGGTCGGGGGTCAGGCCACGTCCCCTCAGCTTGTCTCTTTCCCCTCCCCCTTCCTAACAAAGGGAGCATCGGCCAGCGGGGTGGCCTGGTACTCAGGGAAGCGGGGAGGAGAGGGGCTGTGGGGATGGCCATGGGCAGAAGGCAGGGTGGGGGCCGCCTGCCCCTCCTCTGCCCTCCCCTTCGGGTCAAGGCTAAGGTGATTCCTCAACCTCTCGGAGGCTGGGCTGGGATGAGAGGAGGATCTGGACAGACAAAGAACTGGAGCCCTGGGGAGTTGGGGGCTGGGGGGACGCACCTGGGACCCGGGCAGTCCTGGCTGAGGGAGGGGCAAGAGGCACCCCTCTGCCCTGCTCTCACCCTCAGGATGGCCCTGCCTCCCATCTGTACCAATCCCTACGGATCCCAGAGCCATACAGACCTTCCAGCTTGGGCAGGGTCAGATGGGGTGGGGGGAAACTGAGGCCCGGAGAGGGGAGACAGCCCAGGCCCAGGGTTCTCAGCGCTGTCTCAGAGTCTCTCCCCTCACTTCTCTTCCTACTAAGGGAAGACATCTTCCTTTCCTGCCCTTCCCCACCCAGGTCAGGGGAGGTTTGGTGGGGGCAGATGGTAGAGGGTTCTATGGAGAGGGAAGAGGAGGCTGAGGAAAAAGTGAGACTAAGCGTTCTCTTCTCTTAAGCCAGTGGGCAGGGGAGGAAGTCAGAAGAGAAAAAGTCTAAATGTGACCTTGAGCACTGGCCTGGCACAGCTGTGGGAGGAAACTTAACATCCGTCAGAAAGGGCAGGAAACCAACGTAGACAGGGTGCTCCTGAGTACCTGGCTAGCAGTGGCTGGGGAAGAGGCCTTCAGACAGTTTTCCCCTTTTGCCCATGGCCACAGTGAAGGAGGAGGATTCACACTCTGGTTGGTCACAATCCACCTATGACACTGCGTCAGGGCCTCCCATCCACCCAGCCCGACTGTGGGGCGCAAAGTGTAGCTGAGGCAATGAACAGCTGTGAGCCCCCATGCCCACAGGAATAAGGAGGCTCCAAAGAGACAGAAGGAAACAGGCAGATCTTCTGTGCTTAAATTCTCCTATGAAGGCTGAGGTGGCTCTCGGGGAGAGGGCCGCAGCCAAGAGGAAGAGGGGGAGAATAAGGCGGGCCTCTTTTGGAGGGGGTGGGATGGGCTCACACATGCCCCCACAGCCTGCCAAGAAGGCCCCAGATGGGCCAAGGACTACAGGGGTCCCGGCTGCCCTCCCCCAAACCTCCCCTCCCTTCTCTCCCTCTCTCTTTCTCGGCTGGCTATCGACCGGGGCTGTGACATGGTGGATCAATACGGCAGGGATATAAAGCCGGCTGGCTGGCTGCCTGCCTCTGCCTCTCTCTCTCTCCCTTGCTTGCCTTGCTTCCTTTTCCCGGAGCCGCACCCAGGTCCCCCACCATCATGTACCCCTTACCCAGGCCTCTGAGGGGCCGGGCACCCCCCACCACTCCCCTACAACAGGAGAGCTTAGGGAGGCTGAGAGCTTGGACAGCCGGGAGAGGGGGTGAGTATGGGAGTGGGCAAGGAAGCAGATGGGGATGGGGGCCACAGTTTCAGGTAAGGGGGCTGGGATAAATTGAGGGACAAGCCCCCTGGGAGAAAGCAGGCATCCCCTCAATTGGGAGCAGCTCAGGAAGATGGGGCCCTTTGAAGGTGTGTGACGGACAGAGCTCTGGGAGGTGGGCAGGGGGCACCTGTGGGTCCAGAGAGACACTGTCCTGAGCCCATGAGGCAGTGGAAGGTCTGGGGGGGGGTGCTGGAGTAGGCTACGGTGAATGGACACAAAGAACAGTGGGGCGAACCCTCAGGCCAGCCTGCGCCCACCCCCAGAGCTGCCGGCTGCCCCGCCTTTGGGTCCCTGTGGGTAGAAATTGCCTTGGCCTCACCCCAGGGTCTGGCCTGCACATGTGTGGTAGGGGTGGGAGGCTTGTGCGGTTTTGGACAGGAGGTTCCAGCGAGAGGTCTGTGGTGTGCGAGCTGCCATGGACGCAGGTGTGCATGTGTCCTCAGGCTCTGCTGGGGGACTCTGGGACTGCACATACCCGAGCGTCTTGGCCCCTGAGTCATGTCTGTGTGTGAACATGAGTTCATGGATGTGTCCCCAGGAGCACTGGGTGGCTGTGTATGCACTTCCATGAGTGTTTCCCTGACCCTGGGTATCCCTAAGTCTCTGTCTGTCCCTTGGGGATGTATCCCAGGAGCACCTCAGGAATCTCCTCTGTCCCCAGTTAATGGGGTAGCTATGTGTTCCCATGTGCTCTGGGAAGCCTGTGCATGTTGGCATGTGCGTGCCCCTGCCAGAGTGTGTCTGAGCACAGATGCTGCTGTGCGTGAGCCTCCATGGGTCCCGTGTGGATCTGTGCCTGTGCCTGTGGGCAGCTGCGTGTGCTTCAGGGATCTGCACGGTGGTCTCTGTGTGTACTGGAAGCACGTTCTCCTCATGAGTGTCGGAGAGTCCATGCAGTTTCTCTGTGTGTCTATGTGATGCTGTGTGTCCCTGTGTGCCGATGGTCGAGTGTGTTTCCACAAGTGGGCTGGAGGCTCTGGGTGTGTCCCTGTGTGTGTCATGGTGACTCAGTGTACACGGCACGATGTGTGTGTGTAGAGGCTACAACCCCGAGTCTCTGAGTGGGGGAGGATGGCGAGGCAGCAGGGGCTGCCACGGAGACACTGGCTAGCCCGTTTTATCACTACATCATCTCCAAATCCCAATGTCAGGGCCTGCCTGACTTCTTTCCCTTCCCTGCCAGAGACCCCAGACCCCTGCCAGGATGGGCCCAGGCCCCTGCCCCCCCAGCACCTTGGGCAGGCTGCACCTCTGCTCCTCAACACCCCTGCTTTGGTGGATGCCACCTCAACTCCACCAAGCGACCTCCGTCCCTCCCAACCCCCCCAGCGCCACCCGCTCCCCCCACCCTCCCCCCACCACAAGTCCAGTCCAACCCAGACAAAAGCAATTACTCCAGAGGTAAGATGTGAGTGTGGGTGTTAGAAACAGGAAAAAAAGGGGGGGCCAGGGATGGGGAGTGAGAGAGACACACACAGAGGCAGGGATGGACAGCCAGAGACCCCGAGAGACGACAAGAGAAAGAGAACGGCAGAGTGAGAGACAGAGGGACACGCAGAGAGATGCACAGAGAAGCAGAGACAGAAGATGAAAGAGACCAGAAGGGACACAGACACCAAAATCAGGAGGCAAAGGCAGAGAAAAAGAGCAGAGGAAGGGCAAATGCAGAGAGCATGACAGAGACACAGAGACAGAGACCGGAGAGACAGAGAGAGAAAAACAGAGAAAGAGCACACAACAGAGCAGAAAACCCAGTGATGGAGCCACACAGAGAGAAGACGCAGATAAAGAGAGAACGGGGGCCAGAGGCAGGGAGAACTAGAAAGGGGGCAATGCACAGAGAGGAACAGAAAGGCTGAGTGAGAGTGAGAGACAGAAAGGAGACCAGAGAGATAAAAGGCAGACGGCAGATAGTGGTGGAGGGGAGTTGGTAACGCACTAGAGACTCTGAGATGGCAAAGCTAGAGAGAAACTGAAAGGGGATCACATCCAAAGTGATCTCTCTCTCTCTCTCTCTCTCACACACACACACACACACACACACACACACACACACACACACCTTTCTCCCCATTCCCCAGGCCAGAAGTCAGGGATGCTCAAGCCTTTTCCACGTTCCTCTGGGCCCCTGTGAGCCAGGGTGGGGAAGGGACAGGATGAATGGACAGGGATGATCTCAGGTAGTTTCAGGGACCAGCCAGAGCCGACTGGGACCTGATCACAGGGGCAGGGAGAGCAGTACATCCCTCCTTACCACACACCGCCACCTCACCCTCCACACACAGTCCACACACACCAGGGCCGTTGCCAATTTCCTCGTACTCTGCCAGGCATGGCCAGCCTGGGGGGTGGGGGGCCAGCTGTGAGGTCCTTCCTTCCTGCCCCACAGTCCTGCCCACCTGCCTCAGCTGCAGCTGCCCCGCACTGTTTTTTCTTTCTCATTGTCCCCTGCCTTCAGCCCGGCTGCCTTCATCTTTCTCTGATGCACTCTCACGCGCTCAGCTCGCATGCACGCGCCCTCTCTTTCTCTCTGTTCCTTTCTGTCTCTGAGTCCCTCACTCTGCTTTCCTGCCTCTGACTTTTCTGCTGTTCCCTCTTCCTCTTTGCTCCTCTCTGTTGCTCCGTTCCCCTCTCTGTGTTTCTCTGTGATGAGATGCTTGCTCTCTGGGTCTCCCTCCCCCTCCACTCCCATCTGGTATATTCTGGATTCCCCTTTCTTAGACAATCCCTCTGGCCCTCCTATCCACCTCGTCCCCAAGAAAAGCAAGGTTGGGCACAAGGCCTGTAGTCCCAGCTACATGAGAGGCTGAGGCAGGAGGATTGCTTGAAAGTTTGAGAAAAGCAAGGGTGGATCACTGTGTAAAGGACCTCAGAAGCTGTCCTGGAGTGCCAGGAGCGGGTGAATACTTCCTTTCTTGTTTTTCCCTCGATCACCTTTTATCCTCCTCTCTTTCCTCCCCCGCCTCGCACCCACACCAGGCCAGATCTCTGGATCTCCCCAATCTCCATATCTCAGTGTGGCTCTCTCTGGAGACAAAAGCTAAGACTCAACCCACAGGCAACACTCAACACAGAGATCCAGCTCAGAAAAAAAGGAGGTGACCAGCAAGGAATGGAGAGGCCAAGACACATAATGAAGACCAAGAAAAGGAAGAAAGACGATGCTGGGGCTGGAGCCAAAGGGAGAGGAAGAGGAAAGGAAGGAAAGCCAGGAGCAGAGACCCGGCAGGGCAGCGTGAGCCCAACAACTGTGGGGTGGGGGTGGGGCGCGCATCAAGATTTCCAAACAAGCGCAGCTAAAAACACCCAGGGTCGTTCTCTGAGGCCTTCTCTCTGCCTACCAGCCCTCACCACTGCTTCGAAGAGCCCTGAGGAATGTCTCTCTATTTGAAGTCAGAGCCAAGTGCCTGCTCTCAGCACCTGGGGCTCCATGCTTACTAGGATGGTGGGTAGTTGACCTTCATTTGCTGTGGGATTGTCAGGGATTCCAGGGACCCACTGGTCCCCGAACTAGCTCAGAGATGCAAGCCATTTTTACCTCCTACACATCTATAATCCCCACCCCATGGCTGACAAATATTCCCAGTCCACAGCTGTTTCCAGCCACCCAGTGACAGAGCACAGGCAGCCAAAAGGATCAAGCAATCTCTTGCCACCTCCCAGCACCCCCGAATAGTAAACAGACCCTCACATCTGGACTCCACATCCAGCAAGTAGTGCCCTTGCCCGCCACCCAGATCACACAGCTGCAATTTACAGACCACCCTATGGGTCCCACTCCACAGCCATAGCCCACCAGCATCCCAGAGCTGCCTCTACACTAAAGCTGTCCCAGCCCAGCCATCCTTCAAGCTGCATCTGGAACAGCACACACCCTATTCCCCTAGCCAAAGCCCCCAGGGGTGCAATTCAGAAGGAGGCAGACTGGGCCTGGGGCATGTGGACAAGTCCCTGACACTGCGCCCTGGCTTTTCTTGCTTGTCTGCAGAACCTGAACTGCCCTTAAGGCCTGCGCCTCCGATCCCAGGGCAGCCCCCTGCCACACCTACACTCTTGGCCATGGGAGAATGTCCTCATGTGCAGCTAAACACCCTCCTCATGCAGCCTTGAATTCTGTTCCTTCCACATCACCTCACCAGACCCAAGATGAAATCCGCTCACCTAGAGCGAAGCTTCTGCTTCCGAGGCATTCAGGACTCCCCTCAGGGTGTGCGAGCACCCTGGGGCACATCCCTGCTGCTTATGTCTGTGTTATCTCTGTGACCCTGGGACCGCTCCACATTGAAGGCCGTTGTGTCTTTTTGTGGAAGGATGGAAGGACAGAAGGGAAGGAGAGACAAAGTGGTACCACAGCCCTGCTCCTGCCCTGGCACTTGGAGGGCACCAGATACCCAGGGGACTGTAGCTGGCTGTAAGGACTCTGAGGCCAGGCCAGCATCCACAGTCCCCAATAGTGAGTAGGAGCCCAGTCAGTCCACACCCCTTCCCATCCACCCGAAACGTAACTTAGCCCTCGGCTTCTCCTTACCTTTCAGGAGTTCTTTCCTTACCCCCAAAGACTTCCTGAGGCCCCCCTAGGCCGGCCAATGTATCCCTCTCTCCCCTAACCCGGCATCCTGCAGTCCCCTGGTTCAGGTTGGTGGTGTCTGTGCCTGAGCCCCCACCAGCCTGAAAGCCCCTCAAAGGCCACATGGGTCTCCCACCTCTCTGCATCTCCATATGGTGGCACGAGGCCTAGCACACAAGGAATCCCAGAAAATGTTGGCTGAAGGAATAAATGGATGGATCTGGGTTTATGTGTCTGTTTGCTCACTTATTTATTCATTCAACTCATGCTTGCTGAGCACTTACACTGTGCCAGGGACTGAGTGTAGACAGACGTGTTAGACAAACAGAGAGGTCCCCTCGCCCAGAGGCTTCTGAGGGCAGACATTAACCATATAGAATATAATCAGATATGGTGATAGTGCTCAGGAGGGAAAAGGAGGCATCATCCAGCCCAGGGGTCAAGAAAGGCCCTCAGAGTTGAGGAGCCTTAGATGGGGAGCTGAGGAGGTAGAGAAGTGAAGCCAACCCAGAGTGGAGAGAAGGCCCTGGCATGGGTGGGAGGAGATTTGGAGGAAGGGCCAGAAGGGAGAGGAGGAGGGGGAGTCACATGGGACCATGGGCAGCAGAGGCGACCATGACCCCAGGGCTGGGAGGGGGTCTCTCGCTCATCCTGGGGCTCCAGCTCCCACGCAGAGCATTGAGGAGGCCTCCAGACATGTTTGGGGCATCACTCACCTTCCAAATGTGGCTATAAAGGAAAGACAGAGCAGGTGGGGGTGATGTTTATTGTAGTAGTTGTTTCATAACAAAACTATACACCTTAAAGAGTATGGCTTCCTTCAAAGATGTCTCCTCAGGAGGCTGAACTTTTTCTTGAACCATCTGATATTTTGACAACAGCCTTCAAGGCCAGTTTACAAACTCTATCAGCAAAGCGTCTCTCTAGTGTATAATCGTCTCTAGTTTCTATTGAAAAACCATCAAGTGGCCCCAATATTATCATTGCTAAATTCATCAGAGCTGCCGCTAAATCAGACTTCAGGTGGTCTCCGAAATCAAATTCACTCCCAAAGTGCAAAACTTTGCCACACTGTGGAGATACCAAAAACAATGGTGGGTTTTGGTGAGGTAAAAGAATGGGAGCTTTAAGGTCAGGCAAACCCAGGTTCAAATTCTAAATCTACTGCTTACATGTTGGGCGGCCTTAGGCAAGTTGCCTTCATGCTGTGTGCCTCAGTTCCTTTCTCTTGTAACAGGTGCCAACACCCACTTCACAGGGTTGCAGTGAGGATTAAAAGCAAAGTGCCCAGAACAGGCCCTCGCACAAAGGTGGCCCCTAATAAATATCAGTTTCCTCACTGGAATGTACCAGCCCTGTTACGTGTTACCAAGTCAGTCACCCATATGTCCATGAAATCATGGATATTTGAAGGCAAATAACTGAAATCATAGACCTAACTGTGACCTCTGCCAACTGGAAACATAATTAAAACCCTCTGTTACTTCAGCCCAACTTTCAGACATTCCTCAAAGTCAGTCTCTAGCTCCCAAACTAATTCTGCAACCTGGAAACTCCTTGACTCTCTTTTCGAGGATGTGAGGATTCCTGGAAAAGCTGTAACTTCGGTTCCCTGGAGAAAGCACTCTAGAGAAATGACACATCCTGGAACGAATACTCTCAGCGATAATAGGGGTCCATGAATGAACTTCAGGGGGTCTGTGATCATCCCAAAGGGTAGCACAACCGGGTAAATGTAGGTATGTGTTTTCCTGGGAGAAGCTCTATACTGTCCTGAAACTAGGTATCTATGGGCCAAAGGTTGCCTGAAATATGTGGTTTGGACCACGAGGAGATTTTGGAAGTTTTGCATTGGTTGCCAACATTTAAAGATTGGAAGACTTCACACACAAGTCTGGGTTTCTGGCTTCTCTTGAAAAATCAGAAACCCTGGCAAGTCAGGGTTGCATCTGTGCATGAGAACAGTCAGTGGAGCTAAAAAGCAGTCCCCCACCCCATGCATTTTTCAGTCCATCACAGTCCCTACAATGCTGGGTTGCAAACCCTGGGCTACAGCTTCCATCTGCTTCTTAAAATGAGTCTGTGATTCCTGGTACAGCAAAGGATTCCTACCCAGGAGTCCTACAAGGGCACCCAGACGCCTCCCCGGGGTCCTGAGACCTGTGGGTTAAGCTTCTCTGGTGGGAATAGGGGTGGCAGTAGAGGGCTGTCCCACCCCAGAAGCCCTGTCCACCCTCCTCCCTAGATGCTCATTGCCAGGGGCTCACCAAGCAAGCTGGAGCAAACACCAGGGCAAATGGCCAGAGCCCCTGCTTCCCACAGAGGTAAGCAACAGGAGAACTAAGGCTTCTACCTGGGAGTCTCAGTGGGCTTCAGGGAGGGGCTTCATAAAACCTTCTTTGTTCAGGGGAACGCTTCCAGCCATATTTTGAGCTCCCACTTCCTGCAGCTACACGATTTCAAGGAATAAGTACTTTCATCTTCACGCCACCTCCGTGTGGTAAATGCTATTAATTACCCTCCTTTGACAGATGGGGAAACTGAGCCATGCCCAGGATCACTCAGCCACCTGTCTCTTCTTCCTCTATCTCCTCTTGCTCTCAGGATGGCACTTAAGGTGGGTTCTATTAGTATTCCCATTTACAGACAAGGAAATGGAAGCTCCAACTTTCCCAAGTCCCTGGAAGTCAGGAAAAGAGATTCGAACATAGGCGTGCTTGACCCCAAAGCTGTGATCTGAGCCACCGAGTTACCCCCATCTCTCTCCTACTGAGCCCTAAGACTCATCAGCAGAAACACTCACAGTCACCAACACCAAGAACCACTGGTTTGGCCCGAAAGCCACAGGATGCATGGAGGGTGAAAACAAAGCAGTCAGATTCTAACCTCTGGGTGGGCAGAGTGGAGAAGGGCAGCAACACACCCAGGGTGAGGCCAGAGACGAGGATGGGAAAGCAGAGACTTCTGTGAGAAAACAGAAGGTGCATCAATAAGCAAAACTCTAAGGCCGTGGTCCTTACCTCTTGGGCAGACGCAGTGAAGCTAATACATTCAGGCCACCAACCCGGTCCAGTCGAGAACCTGGAGAGAGAGGAGAATGCTGTCAACATCCCGGAGAATTCGTCCCATCGTCATGCAGGATGACGCACTCCTCCAGTGGAGGAACCCTCCTCCTGTCACATCATCAGGAGCTGCAGTTGGTGAACTGTGGAGTCAGGTACCTGGGACTCAGGTCCAGTAAGCCACTTGTTGCCTTCAGTGGTCACTTCTGGCCTCTGAGCCTCAGTGTCTCCATCTCATAAATGGGCATACCAGTGCCCATACCACTGTGGAACATCTGTTTTTCCCGTCAGACTGGAAGCTTCTTAAATTGCAGGGACTGTAACTGTGTCTTGCAGGTTTTGTGTTTGGCAGAGGGCCTGGCAAATTTGAGATGCTCAATTAGTGCATAACGGATGACGGAGTGAATGGATGGGTGGACGGAGGAATCAAGTGATTAAACAGTGTATCTCAAAGGACTGCTAGGAGGATCAAATGAGAAAGAAATTTGAAAAGGTTACTCATTATTAAGTTCCTATGTGCTGTGGAGAGATTAAAAATAAAAGTCATAATGATATTTCTGACTTGTACATTTGTCCATTCATTTGTGCATTTAGTTCATCAACAAATATTGAGATTTCTCTGGCTCTGAATCAAGTGTGGCAGGGGACAGAGATGAATTAGACAAGGTCTCTGTTCTATTACGGGGCTCACAGGCAAGTTGAGGAGACAGAAGGAAGAGCCAATGCCAACATGCTGGGGTAAGCAGAGGGTGCTGCAGGCATCCTGGGTGAGATCACAGAAGACTTACGGAGGAAACAACACCCAAGCCAAACCTGGAAGACAAATTTTAGTCAGAGAAAGAACCAGGTGCAAGGAACGAGAATGCCAGGACTTTGCCTGTCCAGGGTTCGGTAAGAGAAATGCGGAAAGACGAGACTTCCAGATTGCAGGGGCTGCTCCCTGCAGGGCGTCAAGTGCCTGGTCCAAGCAGCCAGGGCTTCGTCAGACAGGGAGAGGGATACAATCCAGTTTGCCTTTGGAAAGGTCCTTCTACCTCCTGTGTACAAGATGGAGAGAACAGAGAAGTAGGCAAGACGTCAGGAGGCCCATCCCCAAAGAGGGTTTGCTGAGCCTCTCCACAGCCCTGCAGAAAGGAGGAGTGAGGAATTAAGGGAGACACCGAGTTCAAGAGGAGGAGGAGGAGAAAGAAAAAGACAGACTGAGAAGGAGGGGGAGAGAGAAAGAGAAGAGATGCGGAGACATAGACAGAGAGGAATGAAGGGAGCAGGGGCAGAGAGACCAGGGAAAAGCCCAAGCAAGAAGCAAAAGGGGGGTAAAAAGGGCCAAGGGTCTCCCCACTTGCTCCTCCATCTGTCCTGTCTCTCCCTGGGCCTTCATCTTCAGGGGCAGAAGGGGACCAGAACCCCTGGTCCCTGAGGGGAGGGAGGAGCTGGGGTTGCTCCCCGCTGAGGGGCTGCTTCCCCCCAGCCCCCGCCCTGGAGCTAATCAGCGGCTGTCATCTCCACAGTGAGGTCTTGGTTAAGGAGATTTAGGGCCGGGATCAATAGGAAATTTAAAAATCGATGCAGCGCGCAGGGCAAAATCGATGGCGTTTAATCGCCTTGCCGATTCCCAGTCAAAACAATTAGCCGCGCTGAGTGTTGAACACGGTGGCGACATGGCATTAACCGTCAATATTGGTGTAAGTGATGGTGGGGCGGGTGAGGGAATCCCCAGGTCTCGGGGGGGCCAGAGTCAGACAGCGCCTTAGGGCTGGGGTCTTCCCCTAGGCAGTGCCCCCACCTTGGGCTTCCCTCCAGTAGGGCCCACACTTCAGTCTCCCTGCCCTCTGCTACCTGGGGCTGTGGTGCCCATAGGCAGCACCATCCCTGGCATATCTGCTTCCAACTCTCATCCTATCTCCCGGGTTCCCAAACCCCAATATGCCCTCCGACAGAGGGGAGAGGATCCCTCTCCCAAGCAGACGACACCTCCAAGTAGAGAGACAGTCCATGGGATCTGGGAGCTGTATTCCCAGCAGTGCCTTAAGACTGGGAGCTATTTAGAAGATGTCTTCTCCCATTGTACAGATGGGGACTCTGAGGAACAGAGAGGGGCAGCAGCTGGCCCACAGTTACCAGGCACAGGAAGAGCGGGAGCCAGAATTTGAACCTGATGTGTCTGACTCCAAAGCCTACATTTCCTGCAGCTGTGCACATAAAGGGTAGATTCCAGTGTTCACAGAGAGAAAGCGAGCTCAGGGTTTGGTCCTAGCCCCTCAAGTCTCCTCACAGCCGGTGTATATAATGGTTTGCTGTGTCCTGGGGCCAGTTTGCCATGTACATGGCAGACTGTGAGCTCCCTGAGGGCAGGGCAGGGCCTGGCTCCTTTGCGGATCCGAAGCATTGCCCAGCACAGGGAATGACCCCAAGCCAGGGCTTGGGACAGGCCTAAGAATGATGATGGCACTTGCCCCCACAGACACAGAATGCCCATAAACAACCCCACCGATGGACAAATGGAAACACTGGCACTCACAGACACATCAGTACTGGTATTTCCTGAGTGCTGGTCATGCACCAGGGGTGGGTCATTGCTCTGCAGGTGTGATCTCTCAGCATCTCACATTTGTTCGGCGAGTGTCATCCCATGACACTGCTGCGGAAAATGGAGGCTCAGAGAGGTAAAGTCACTTGCTCAAGGTCACTCAGCCAAGTGGGGGCAGCTCTATCTGATTGGACTCTGAGGGGCAGGGGACATACAGCAAACAAGATCTAATGACTATGAGCAAGAGAGGTGGATGCAAGGAGAAGGTACAGGAACTGGGCATCTAAAGAGAGGACCAGGAATGGCCCACAAAGGGCCATGGGGCTTCCGGTTCTGGGGTGCTGTGTTGGGAGAGCAGAGGCTTCTGTGGCCACCTGTTCCCTGGAGCAGAAGAACAGGAGGGAGTGTGTGGGCAGGGGAGGAGGCCCACGAGATGAGCCAGGGATTGATCTGACAAGGTCCTAATCAAATGGTCAATATCGCTGACCTGACCACTTAACCTATTGATAAGCTGGCAAGGATGGAGCAGGCGGGAGTGGGCTCAGGGAGGGGGGCAGCAGAAGGGATGAGGGAAGCCTGAGTGGGCAGGACTTAGGCTAGCATCATGCCTGGCTCTGGGGCCTGGAAGAGGGTGGTCTCCTCCTCAAGGGCCCCCGCTGACACGGCATATGTCTTATGTCTTGGGGCCTTCCTCTACCCAGGCTTCTCTCTCCTCTCAGGGTCCCTCAGTCCCTCCCTGAGGGAGGCCAGGGACTGTTGCTGGCACCCAAGTGGTCCCCGGCTCCCCTCTGACTGTGCCTTAGCTTTTCACACATGAGACTTCATATCCGAGCCTCAATGTCTTCATTTGTTAACTGGGGATAATTATAATAGGGGAAATCAAAAACCAACCTAGATATCCTATGAGTGGGGACTGGTATAATAAATGATAGTATAGTGGCCATACAAAGAAGGACTGTAGAGTTCTTGAAAACATGCTTGAAATAAATTTTTTTTTACACTTCTCTCAGCTCATACCATGAAATAAAATCATTGACAAGGAAACCGTGTTCATAATCTGTTGTTAGGAAGAAGAAAAGGCAAGTTATAAACAAGTATGTAGCATATCATCCCGTTTTTACAAAATATACATCCAGATGGTTCCCCCCACCAAAAATAAATAAATTTGGAACAGAAATCAGAATTCTGAGTTTGGACCAGTCTGGCCAACATGGTGAAACTCCATCTCTACTAAAAATACAAAAATTAGCCGGGTGTGGTGGTGCGCCCGTTTTCCCAGCTACTCAGGAGGCTGAGGCAAGAGAATCTCTTGAACCCAGGAGGCAGAGGTTGCAGTAAGCTGAGATCGCGCCACTGCATTCCAGCCTGGATGACAGAGTGACAGTCTGTCTCAAAAAAAAGGCCAGGCACAGTGGCTCATGCCTGTAATCCCAACACTTTGGGAGGCCAATGCAGGCAGATCACCTGAGGTCAGGAGTTTGAAACCCCATCTCTACTAAAAATACAAAAAATTAGCTAGGCGTGGCAGCAGACACCTGTTATCCCAGCTACTCGGGAGGCTGAGGCAGGAGAATCACTTGAACCTGGGAGGCAGAGGTTGCAGTGAGCCGAGATCATGTCATTGCACTTCAGCTCAGGTGACAGTGCGAGACTCTGTCTCAAAAAAAAAAAAAAAATCTGAGTTTGGGTCCCAGGTATCTAAATTTTAATAAATTATTTGGGTAAACTCATAGGTATAGTCTCCTTTGGAGAGAAAAAAAAAAAGCTAAGACAGACAGTCAGGGTGCTCACCATCTGTAATCCCAGCACTTTGGGAGGCCGAGGTGGGCGGATCCCTTGAGCCCAGGAGTTCAAGACCAGCCTGGGCAACATAGCAAGACTCTGTCTCTACAAAAAATACAAAAATTAGCTGGGTGTGGTGGTGCATACCTAT
This sequence comes from Nomascus leucogenys, assembly GCF_006542625.1. NCBI lineage: Eukaryota > Metazoa > Chordata > Mammalia > Primates > Hylobatidae > Nomascus > Nomascus leucogenys. Next base: position 85,052,194 of record NC_044397.1, read on the forward strand.
AGTCTCAGCTACTCGGGAGGCTAAGATGGGAGGATCACTTAAGCCTCAGAGGTAGAGGCTGCAGTGAGCTGAGATCTCTCCACTGCACTCCAGCCTGGGTGACAGGCTATCTCAAAAAAAAAAAAAAAAGATAGCAAAAGGTAATGTCCTTTTTGTTGTTCGTCTAACTAGATTGTCATGGTCATTTTCTTCTCATCTCATTGAATTTCTGTGTTTTCTGTTATTTCTACAATGAACATGTGTCACATCATTTGTCTGTAATTGACAAACTGTGGCTAGGTACTCAGTGGAGGCACCACGAGTGCTGTTTCTCTGCTCCCCTCTTCCTTTCCCAGCCAGGCTTGCCTTATGTCTTCCCTTATGTCCAAACCCAGCAGAGTTCAGTGCCCTCAAGAATGTGAATGAATTTGAAGTCTGCTGAATGGAGAAGAGCTCGCTCCTCTGGCTTCTGCTCTCAATAGAGTGGGCGGGGTAGTACCAAGCCAAATACAGTCCCCTGTCCCCTCTTCAGGAAACCAGCTGAGGGCTTACAGACAGAAAGAACTGCTGGAGGGAAAACGAAGACTCAGAGGGAGGAAAGGGATTTTCCCAGAGCTACTCAACTGGTCATGACACAGCTGGGACCAGAAGCTGGGGCTCTGGGCTCCTGGATCAGGGTAGTGCCACCCAACTACTGGGAGGGGGACAAGTGCAAGAACAAGTGTGCATGCAGACTCCTGAGATAATGTGCGCTTCTGTGGGGCAGAAGAGCACAGTGGGTAAACATGGGGTCGGCCACTTCCTCACTGTGTGGCCCTGGGCAAGTCACTTCACCTCTCTGAGCCTCAGTTTGCTCAAACATAGCATGAAGATAATAATAACAGCTGCCTCATTTTGCTGGTGTGAGAAGCCAACAAGCCCACGCTTATAGGGAACTCAGCAAAAGGCCTGACACACAAAAAAGGGGCAATGAGTGGGAGAAATTAATACTATTACCATCAGCAGCCACAAATGCTGTGAGTAGTAAGTGAAGGTGGTGGGTAGGGAAGGGAGAAGGTATGTCTTGGTAACCTGAGCAAATGAACAAATGCAATGAAGACACTCAGCTAAATATATTCCTTTGTTCATTCATTCATTCATTCAGTAAGCACTTCCTGAGGCCAATTCTAGGCCAGATCCCATGCTGGGCCCTGCAATCCAGATATGAACAATGAGAGCTCTCATTACGTTGGTAAAGGGGAATAAAGGATGGCTGGGGATGGCCCCTTATCTCTGAGAGTTGCTGCTGCAATTGCCCCCAAACTATCTCTTGGGGCTTCTGCAGAAAAGCATCGAGTACAGGAGCACAAGCTCCCCATAACGTGACTGGTGTGACACTTTGGGTATGTGTGTGCACACACTGGAATAGTAAGCTCTGTGCAGATGGACTATGTTCACTTTTGTCATTCACAGCACTGGGCACCAGGTCTCATGCTCTGGGGACACTCTATGCTCAGAGTTTTTTTTTTTCCTCCATTTTTTAAAATGAACAACAAAAAAAAAGTTCAAAGCACCTCGCACAATGCCTAACACCTGGCAGGTACTCAATAAATAGCAGCTATTATTAGCGTCATCATCACACGTGCCACTGCTCTTCATCCCGACAAAAACCTTATTTTGCCGACAAGGAAACTCGAGGCTTGAAAGGAGTGATGTGACTCAAAGCCAGGTGTGTCTGACTCCACAGTCTGTGGTCTCCCCTCCTTTGTGTCTGAGGGCGGGGGCCATCAGAGTGTATGCTGGAGGTGAAGGAGGGGAAGGGCAGCAGCATGCATCGGGGGGTGAGCAGATCTGACAATGGGAGTAAGGAGGAGTTGGTTGGAGTGAAGGGAGTGTCATGAGGGAGATGAGGGTGCAGGATGGGAGCATACAGGCCCAGGATGATGACGGTTTTGGAGTCTGGCTGCTCTGAGGCTCAGGTAGGAGGTAGACTCACTTGCCAATGTACCCCTCCAGCACTGGTAAGTGCAGCCCCCTGAAAGTGAGCTCTGCCACCCTTGTCTGACACAGCAGACGTCTACCTCCATTATATTGGGCAAGTAGGCGATATATTGGGCAAGTAGGTGACAGGGGATCCGGCTTCAGTTCATTTGACAAAGCATTCAATGAGCACTTATCGTGTTCTGGGCACTGTGCTACACACTAGGGATACAACTATGAACAACACAAAGTCCCTGCCGTCGTGGAATCCACCTTCTAGTGGAGGAAGAGATATGACAGACAAGAAAATATATTTAAGAGCTAAGAAGGAAAATATAGCAGGGAGAAAGTGGCTTACAAGATGCTGCTATTGGCCAGGCACAGTGGCTCATGCCTGTAATCCCAGCACTTTCGGAGGCCGTGGTGGGCAGATCACCTGAAGTCAGGAGTTCGAGACCAGCCTGGCCAACATGATGAAACCCCGTCTCTACAAAAATACAAAAATTAGGTGAGCATGGTGGCGCATGCCTGTAGTCCCAGCTACTCAAGAGGCTGAGGCACGAGAATCGCTTGAACCTGGGAGGCAGAGGTTGCAGTGGGCTGAGATCGCACCATTGCACTCCAGCCTGGACAACAGAGCAAGACTCTGTCCCCCCACCAACCCCCCCAAAAAAAGCTGCTATTTTAAACATAAAGGAAAGGCCTATCAGAGAAGATAGATTTTGAGAGCTTTCCTGGCAAAGGGAATGCAAGTGCAAAGGCCCTGGGTCAGGAACAAGGTTTAAGGAACAGCAAGAAGGCCAGAATGGCTTGAGCTTCCAGAGCCAGGAGGGAGGGAGTAAAAGCTGAATAGACAGACAGGTGCTAGCTCATGCAGGGTTTGCAGGCCAAGAAAGATGTTCTAAGTGTGATGGGAGAAATGACAGGCTCTCTCTGTGGCCGGTGAGGGTTGGTCTCACCCTCACAAAACCAGGCTCCATCCTCACCCATTGCCCATATTGCCTATGGGGCCTTCTGACCCATTCATTCTCCAAGAACAAGCCCAAGAAGCCCTTAGTAAGCCCTCGGAGTCCCTTGACAGGGCTTTGTCAGGGTCAACCTCCCCAGACTGAGGACTACTCTAGAACATGGAAAGATCTGCCTCATCTGGGTGACCGGGCATGCAGCTCAGGCCTGGCCACAGGAGGCTCAGAAATCAATAGAATGTCAGTAGAAACTAACGGGGACTATAGCTCCTGACCCCCATTCCCTAGCAAATCTCCATTTGGGGGCAAGTCATAGCAGTGGCCAAGATATGGGGCTGGGAGCAAGCGGAAGGTAGTTCTGTACCACCTCCCTCACCAGGCCTTGACCAGGGTTCCCAAACTGGACAGGTAGAGCAGAAGTCCTTGTGACTGGTGGCCTGCTCACTGGATCCCTTCCTCCAGGGGCTACCCATCCTGTCCTGCCCCCACACGAGGCTCAGAGAGATCAGACTTGGTACCTGGCTCACACGCCCCGTCTAGTCCCTTCTCAAAACTGTTTTGTGGTTATGTGGCGCGCCCTGAATAAATCCCAAGCCTCACAGCACTTCCCAGTCATGTAAAGTCTCCTCTCAGTCCTCCTGAAGGTCCTGTGACCCTGGGCCTCACAGGATTGCTGAGAACAGTCTAGGCTTGTTCACATGTCCATGCCCTTGCCCAGGCAAGCACCTCCATTTAGACAGTCTTCTGCCTTCCTTCTTCTCTGCACCTTATCACCCTCTCCACATCTCCTCCTTGGTGAATCCTCCTGGGCTCCCTTCTCAGCACTGCCCCAGAATGTTTTGTGCACCTCATCCAGAGCCCAGAATCTGGGCCCCAGGCGAAGGGATCCCATTTCCCACCTAGAGACGTGCCGGAGGAGTTTTCTAGAGGGAAAAGTGCAGCATACTGGGGTAAGGGTAGGGACATCTGAGTGCTGCATTATTTATGCCTGTGTGGCCTCTGTGAGTTTCAGGAGGGATATGTGTACACATTTAGAATCTGTGTGTTGTGCCTGATGTCAAGCTTAAATGTCACTTCCTCAGAGATGTTACACCTAGCCCACCAATCTAAACCAGGTTCTTCCATGATGCCCTCCTATAGCCCCTTTTTCCTCTCCTTACCAGATGTATTTATAACTAACTATACACTGAGGTCTGATCAGTGCCGGTCCTGTTGGCTTGGAGCTCTTAGAGAGCAAGGCCCAGGTCTATCTTGTAAACCACTGTTTCCTCAGCTTCTAAGGCAGGGCCTGACTCCTATAGAGGCTCAGTACCTATGTAATGAGTTAATTAATTCCATTCCCATTTTCATACTTGAACATCTACCTATTTTGTTTCGCTTTAAGGGGATGAGGCTAGCCTGGGGGGTGTTTGTGTACTATAACTCAGGGCATGGCCCTTTCGGTCACCACGTGTGGCCTCCCTGTGGGATTTCTGAACGTGGCCTGTGTGCACCCACAGGCATATAGGCTGGGATGCTGCCATGTTTTAGTATTTCTATTCGTACATTTTCTATGGAAAAACGAATCTCCACACGAGGAGCACCCTGGTGTTTTGGTGTTTGTCTTGCTCTGAGAGGTCTCAGCACCTACGTGCCTGCACAGACATCTGGGTTTTCATACCTGTGTCTAAGTATGTGTTTATCCCTGTTTTCAAACCTGGTGTGTCCATTTTGGCATCTCTGTGGACAAATATACAAATGTCTAAGTGCATCTGCAGGGTTTAGCATCTACGAATTTTCTTAGCGAATCTCTGACCAAAAGTATGGGTACCTGGGTCCCAGGACCCAAGGGTGCACATGGCTACCATGTGTTTCAGAATCTGTGTATGTCTCTTGCAGGATCATTGCATGTGTCTGCATGCTTATGTATTTCAGTATTTGCCTTGCGCATCTGTTCAAGACATGTGGCCTCTCTAGTTTGGCGAGTGAGTGCGTGTGTGTGTGTGTGTGTGTGTGTGTCAGGGGTGATACAAACACATGTGCATGTGTACCTGTGTGTCTTTCTTCCCCTAGCTGCTGCTGCCTTCTCAGTCTGGATGAGTACCTTTTCTCTATCTCTCTCTCTCACACACACACCCTTGCTCATATGTGCCTTGCAGATGGGGAGGGGGCCGGGGTGTCAGCGAGCTCCTGTGTCACAAGGTTAATTTCTCCACAGCCAGGCAGGCTGGGCCCTGAGGGGAGTGGTGGGGGAGGGGCTGGTCCCCACAGCCCCTCTGATAAATATGTATTTGGGGCTGCTGTGCTCAAAGGTCATGGGGGGAAAAGGAGGAGGAGGGGTGGTCTGCACTGTGCCGTGCTGCTTGGTCCCAGCCGGGCTCAGCATGGGTTGTGTGACCCCCTCCAGAGGTCTGATGAGATTCAGGGAGATGTCCCCCTCATCCTGGTCTGGCCCACTCCACCCACATCCATGCTCAGAGGGAGATGCTGCTGTGGACACACAGATATTCAAACTCTGAAACAGGCAAGCACACAAGCTCACACCCGCCAACACCTAGACAGAGGCTCAAACAGATGCACAAAGACAGCCTCATGGGCCACCAGATGCATGGAAAGCTCAGAGTGCAGAGCCAGACCCATCGCTTCTTCCCCACCCCAACCTTCAACCCAACACCAAAAAAAAAAAAAAAAAAAAATGCTCAAGAGTGCATAGCGTTTCACAGTAAGAAAGGTTTCTACACATTCAATAGATGCAAACACACACACAGACCCAAAAATGCAGAGTCCAACAAGAAAGGTCCCTGAACACTTTGTGGGTGGGCATGTACACATATACGCACAAGCAAACACACACACAAAGGCACATACATAGATGCACACCAAGAGTCCCAAAGACACAAAGTTCTACGAAGGTAGGCACATGCTGACAACTGCAGATAAATGTATGAACACACATGCACACAAACATGCACACATACAAAGACCCCAAGACACACACGGCAGGCAGGATGCATGGTGGAGCCAGGCTGGGAAACCCACTCTGCTGCAACAGAGCCCGATCTGGCCCTTTCCCCGCTGAGGTGAGAATGGCTGCCTGGTCTCTGGTCATGGGCCCCCCAGCCACCTTCAGCCAAATGCGCCATCATTTGTCCAGCTCTGAGTCACATCAATTGTCGAGCCTCCCCTCCTCGCTGACCAGCCATCTCGGCCATCAGCGGCCTCGGCCATTAGTCGGCTCCTTCCTCTGGCCTGCATTTGTTGAATCTCCCTTACCTGGCAGAACCGTCCGGACCAATGGAACCCTTTTGGGGTCGGCCTGACCTTTTCCTCAGGGATTCCGATGTACCCTGTTGTATGACCCTCAGCCCATGCCTCAGGGTGACCCTCCCCTCAGCACGCTGCTCAGGCTGTCATTCTTCAATGACCGCTGGCCACAGTGGTTCTGGTGGATTGTGAGGCTGTGTGTTTGAGTATGTGTGGAAGTCCGCTTGTAGGTATATGTGTGTGGGTGGTGGGATAGCTATAGCTGTGCTTTAAGTCAAAACGAGTGTGCGTGTGTATGTGTGTGTGTCTGTGTCTGTGTGTGAATAAGGGGATAGGAAGTCAGCAGCTGTGCTTAAAGTCAGAGTGCCTGAGTATATGGTTGTACATGTGGGGAGATGGAATGTCAGGGGCTGCGCTTCGTGTGTGTGTGTGTGTGTGTGCGCACTTTAATGCAGGAGTGACTTGGTGTATTGGCCTGGGCTTGGCGTGGGGGGCCATGAGGGGCCATGTCTGTTTTGGGCATGGGGGGCAGTGCAGTACAGGCGTCTGTTTCTCAAGCAGTTGTGAGCAAGTGGAATGTGCCTCTCTCAGACTCCGTTGCCTGTGTTTGTGAAAGTGACAGATGCTGCCTCCCTGGCCTCACTGCGGCGGATTAAGTCTGTGAATGCCACATGAGTCTGCACCCCGGGTGGGGGAGGGTCCCCAGTCTGCTGTTATACTTGTGTGTGTGGGCCACAGCCCTGTACATTATAGGATCCTGAGAGTGTGGACTAAAGTAGCCCCCCAACCTTGTTGGTTTCTGTGAGGGAGACCCTGAATGGATGCCAGAATAAAGGTCCTTGTGTGTGTGTGCACAAGCACACTCATGCTCACAGACAAGTCCGTATTGTCCAAAGTACGTTGTCACGAGATGCACGTGTATATGTGTATGTGTGTGTGATTGCAGGCATGATGGCTCCCCACTGCCAGCCAGATCAAGTTCCAACTTCTTAAGAGCAGCAGCTGAGCCTCCACAGACAGGGCCTTGCAATATTGTGCCAACCTCTACTCTTAGACTACACCTCCAACCTGGGCTGCTTTCTCCCTCTGCCATCTTTATGCCCTCCCACCAGCCTGCTTTTCTCAGTGTCTGAGCATCCTCAAAGACTCACCTCCCTGTCTAAACCCACACCATCCTCATTCTCTAGATTCCTAATGACCTGGAAACTCCCTTTGTGCTCATAGTCCAGGCGCCCAGAATCCTGTCTAAGGCTGGGATTTGTTCTGCTTCAGAGTCTAGGCCTGTGTTGGCCCATGGTCAGTGCCTAGCGATCATTTTCAGGTTAAGGAGTGATCATACCACCGTTGCCCGATTACCTCAGGGAACTCACTGGACTTTATTTGTTCAGTGATTCACACCACTCAATAAATACCTATTGAATGCAGGGACCTTGTCTGTGGAGCCACCACCTTCAGCCTCCTTCCGAATGCGTCAGAACTGGGAAAGCTGCCTGTCCCGAGGATCTAATGAAGTTGGGGTGGTGACTGAGTGAGGGAAAATGCACCTGCCTCCCAAGGCCACCATGTGGATTTGAAAAGGTGACACAGGGCTCACCAAAAGGGGTAGGGGGGACCATAAGCTCATGCAAATCCCTGTCTTTGAACAGGCCCAGCCCCAAACCATCACTGACGGAATGAGCTCAACCATGCTCATTTGCTGGCTCTCCCTTCAGGATATAAAGTGAGACCCAGGTCCTTACAGCCCTCACTGAACCACATAAGGCATCCATCCACCCGACAGGTCCTGGGTGACAGGTCTGTGGATGGACATCTCAGGGGGCAGGGAGGAAGTGGGGGAAGAGGCAGAGCCAGTGAAATGAAATGGCGCTGGGACAGCTAATGGGATAGGGCAGACCTATAAGGACAGACAAGGCTCAGTATGAGGAGGACCTTGGTTCTAGCGCCAGCATGGTTGCTGACAGGCTGAGCAAATGATGTGGGCCTCAGAATTCTCATTTGTGAGAGGGATACCATTGGGGCTGCTGTGAGAGCGAAGTGGGTATAAGGGACATCATTGTCATTATCATTATTAGATCAGGAGGTGTTGAGCCCAAGGGAAAAATGATGAGTGACATATATTTAGAAGGAGGAATAGACATCAGTCTGAGGAGTCCTTACACCCACTCTGTCTTCTAACAACTCTTCACACTTGGGTTTCTCAACCACCTCCATCCTGAAATATCTTGGAAATTAACCAGCACATGCCAGAGATGGAAACTTCTCCCTTGCTGTCATCGATGTCCAAGTAGCCCCTGGTGTGGCCATCTGTCCCTGCTCCCCTCATTGCAAGTTATGCCTCTACACATTATGATTATGCACCAGGGCTATGAAAAGCTCTACCCAGTGGGGTGCTAAGGTTGGGGGCCTTACTTGGCTGTCACATTGGTGGAGGAAGAACTTCTGGCCTATGGGCCCTGCATACAAGAAGGGAGTGTATATGAACTAGAATGGAGGTGGCCTGGAGTGGCCACTGATGGACTTGCTGGGGAAAAAAAAAAAAAAAAAAAAAAACCTGGCCAGCATGCTGTCTAGGACATATAGGCTAACAACCTCTACACACACAGCATGGGTACAGGTGTGTGCATACCCACACACTGTGACTGAGTTCTTTCCCTACTATGGCCCTGACACAGACACCTTCCATTTTCCCTGCAAAGACTAGCAGAGGGAAGTGAGGGCAACCAAGACCCCCAAAGATGACATTGCAACCTGCCACAGGGTTCACCAGCATATGCCAGCACAGCCTCAGGGAAATGGGGGTCTGGACCTCTCTAACGGCAAGGATGGGCCTCTGTCCAGCATTACCCATAAATCAGGAAGTAGATGTGGAATCACATTATCAGCAACTGGAGATGCTGCCTATGGCCCTGATCTGCTTTACTCCTGGCCTGCCTGTCACCCCCTGACATGGGACACTCTGTTACTACAGAAGGTCCAGGGAAGGTTTTCATGGGCTGATAGACTGCGGGGAGAGGGGATCTTTTCTTGTTTTGTTTTCTTGAACCCAGCTTCAAGGTTGCAGTGCAAGCATGCTGTCAAACTCAGCCATACGCCGGCAACCTCTGTGCACTCACACATCTCTCATCACTCTACCCAGACCCTGCTTCACAAACCCACCCTCCCTCTTCCCCAGGACACACAGAGACCCCGAGCAATAACAATATCTCCATGCAGAAATGGTACTTTCACATATGTGACACTTTTTGATGTGCACCCTTGTGTGCACACACTATGTTCAGACCTAGTACCCATATACAGAGCCTCCACTCCAAGCATGCTGCACATACAAAGTGTCACGTGTCCACTGCTGAAGCCAGACTCGGCACACGGGCCTGCACACGCGTGGACGGCTTCCACGCACAGAGCCAAAGAGGGCCTCCTGAATGCACACATAGCGAGTGGTACATAAACATCAAGACAAGGGAGAGATCAGTACAAATACACACTGACTCCCTTCTGCACATATGTCACCCATGATGGGGACCCCCAGTACCCGAACCCCCACTGAAAACGCATGTCACGATTCTACACCTTTGGCTCCTCACTCTGCCAAGGCTTCCAGGCCCAGCACACAGTTAGTCCTTCCTGAACACATCTCGCCACGCAAGCAGGCCTTATACACATGCATGCTGCCATCATGGTCTGACTCTGTACACACCAGCCCCCCACTGCGCACTGACTCTATACCTTCCCCTTATATCCTGGGGGGTGGAAGGACAAATCCACCTGACCAGATGGCAAGAGACTAAAAGCTACTGAGCGAAGCGGCTGATTGGGTCTTTCTCTAAATCCAGGACCTACTCCCCAACTCCACAGGCCCCAGGAAGGAGGCAGAAAGTGGGGAGTGGTCATCAGGCCAAAGGCTTTCTCTCAGGATCTTTTACCTGGACTCTCTCAGATGGACCTCCGCCCCAATTTCCTCCCGTTTTCACTTCCCGCTAGGCATCCATGTCATTTTCTTCTCTGTCCACACCCTTCTCAGTGGGGCTGAGTCCACAGCCATGAGCCCTCACTTAAGATCTTCCCCTCCCCCTCCCAGAGCCCCAGTGAGCATCCACCAGGACTTCAGGAGACCACAAGGAAGTAGGGGGTGGCGCTAGAACCCAGGGGACAGACCCAAACCCCCGCTCAGGGTAAAAAAGAGGGTAGAAATACATGGGGTTTCAGAACAGGGGTTAGGCTCTGGTAGGAAGTTGGGGATTCCTGCCTTTGCATGGAGCCCCTTTCCCTGGCACCCTGTTGAAGGCCAGAGCAGCAAGAGTGATGAATAAATGAAACTGAGGGAGGGGGTAGAAAGAGCTGGCAACAGGGGAAATGAGTGGCAGGAAGGGAAGAATAAAAGAAAGGGGGAAGGGGGAAGGGAAAAAAGGGAGAAAAAAGAAGGGAAGGAGGTGGAGATAAGGGAGGTAGAAAAAGAAACACTAAGGGGTGGGGAGGAAGAGAAAGAGCTTTTATTGAGAGGAGGAAGAGACAGAGAAACTGGAAAACAGTGAGAAAGAAAAAACAGTAAAGGAGATGGAAATAAAGGAGCTGAGAAAGGACATGAAAAGAGAAAGAGAGCAAAGAGGCAGCAGGCAGTCGAAGGGGTTCCCCAAGTTACAGACTTTGTCCAGAGAGCTGAGGGGTGCACCACGGCTCCCCAACCTCACTCTGGGGCCCTGGAGCTCCGTTTTCCACCTCTCCTCCTGCCTGAGATGCCACCGCCTCTGAGTGCCCTATCCCGGCTGCTTTTTCCTATTTCTCACCGTTTCTGCTGTCCAAGGCACCCCGTTCCTTTCTCTCACCCCTCATTCCCACCCCCCAGCCCTTTCTCGTTCCCTGTGCCCTCTTACCTCTCCCCCCCATGCACCCTGCTTGCTTCAGAGCTTCAGACAGCATCACCGACCAATATCCTCACCATCATCATACTAAACCGGCCCCCACACCCCCAGGAAAGGAGAGAGAGGAGAAAAAAAAAAAAAAAAAACAGGCGGAACCGCCACCAGCCCTGACCCCCTCTCGCCTCATTTTCTCCACAGTCGCCCTTTCCTCAAATGCAGGGTCAAAATGGGGGTCCCGCCCAGCCCGGGGAGCCTCTCCGAAGCGCCGCAGCCAGCCGGGAGCAGATGCCACCTCGCCTCTCTTCTCTGTCCTCGCTCCTTTTTGTGTTCAGTGGCCCTGGTTGCGATGTGTTTTATTTTCATCGTCTTTTTATTGGTATTTTTTTTCTTTTTCTTTTTCTTTATTTTTTGGCCTGGGGGCAGCAGCGGCGAAGCGCCCACTGCCTGCCTCTTTCCTCAGCTCTGCGGCCGTCAGCCTCTTTCTCTAGTCTGCGATCTTGCCTCCCTCCTTTCTCCTCTGCCTCGGCTCTCGCTCCTCCGCTCCTCCGTCCTTTCAGCTCCGTCCTCAGCCGTCTCCCCTCTCCTCTCTCTACTGCTTCCCCCTCCACGCCTCTCCTTTTCCCATCCTTCTTGCCCCTTCTCCCTTTTTCCTCTCCCTCTTCACCTCCTCTCCGTCCCCATTTCTTCCCATCCCTTCCCCCCGCCCCCACGTACACCTCTCCTTTGGTTCCCTCACTGCCACCGAGAGCAAGCTGACCCCCCCATCCCCAAATAATAAAAATACCCAGCCAGGGGGCAAAGCCCCGGCGCCGGGCGCCGAGAGGGAGGCAAGAGGGCCGGGGCCGCGGCGGCGGCTGGCAGCCGGAGCGCGGTGCGGAGTGAGCGGCGCCCGCCCGGCTCCCGCCCGGAGAGCTCTCTGCAATAGGCCGAGCCGGCTGCATTAAGCTTCTTGCAATCAATAAAGCGCGGGTCAGATTATGCAAAGCGCAGATATTAATATGCAAAGTTTTAAAGATTTTTAAATGGAAGGGCGAGCGCGGCGCGGGCGGGCGGGCGGGCAGGGGCTGCGAGGGGAGAGGGAGGAAGGGAGGGCGGGCGGGCGCGCAGGCGAGCTGGGGAGAGGAGGAGGCTGCCCGCCGCCCGCCCGCCCGGCTGCGCCGCGCCGCCTTGCCTTACCGCTGCTCCCATCGGTAGGCGCCGCTGTCTTCGCCATGCGCGTCAGCTGCACGGCTCCGAGGGGATGGCCGAGGAGGAGCCGCCGCCGCCAACGCTACCCCCGCTCCCGCTCCCGCTCCCGCGCCCGCTCGCTGCCTGCTGCTGGCGCTGCTCTGGCCGCTGCTCCTCGCCTGAGCTGCCGGCGCGAGCCCAGGCGCGCGCCATCCCCGGCTCCCACCTTGTCCCCATGGCAACCCCGGGCCCAAGGATGCTCAGAGAGAGAGCGCGAGCCAGAGAGCGAGGGGGGAGAGAGGGAGAGGGAGAGGGCGGGGAGCGCAGGGGACACGGAGGCAGGGAGAGGCCCGAGACCCACAGAGACACAGAGAGACACAGAGACGGAGAGATGCAGACATATGCAGAAACAGAGACACAGAGATAGAGGAGTGGGGTAGGAATAGAAGGGGACACCGAGACAAGGAGAATCCTTGAGACCGACAGAGACCCACAGAGATACTGAGAGACACAGAGACACACGGACACACAGTAAGAGACAGAGGGGTAAGGGCGAGGGGCAGGGAGCAGAGAGGGATTCAAAGGTATGGGGAGACCCTGAGGTCCAGAGACTAACAGAGATACTCAGAGACACAGAGACACCCAGAGATAGAGAAAAAAGCGAGAGGAGACAGGACAGGAAGCACAGAAGATGCAGAGGCAGAGAAAGACTCCTAGAGGCAGAGAGATGCTCAGAGACACAGAGAGACACAGAGACATACAGAAACAAATAGACACAGGGACACATAGAGAGAAAAGAGACAGAGAAGGGTGGGGAGCACAGGGGACTCAAAGGCAGGGAGAGGCCCTAAAAGCCAGAGACTCAAAGAGACACCCAGAGACAAAGAGGAAAAGGAGAAGGGAGAGGGCAGGAAGTATAGGGGACATGGAGGCAAAGAGAGAGACTCGTAGAGGCAGAGAGATGTCCAGAGACACACAGAAATATAGAGACACAGGGACAGAGTGGGGGGAGAGGAGGGAGGAGGGAGCAGATGGGGACACAAAGGGGCACCAAGAACCACAGAGACACCCAGAGACAAAGAGATAAGGAGAAAGGTCCATGCAGAGAGAGAGAGATGCAGAGTCAGAAAGATAGCCACAGAGTAGACACACAGAGACAGGGAGATAGTGAAAAAATATATATGGGGAGAGAAAGAGACTAATTCACAAAGAGAGAGACACAGAAATAAGAGAGACAGATATGCACAAATCAGAGAAAGGAGAAAGCTACATGCAAAGAGAGACAAATGAAGATGTAAGGCAGTGTTGCAGAGATACAGAGATAGGAAGACATAGAGACAGAGGCAGACACACACAGAGGTAAGAGAGGTAGACCTTCGAAAACAGAGATTAAGAAAGAGCCGTTGAAAGAGACAGAGAAACAGAGATGGAGAGATGCAAAGTCAGAAAGACAGACACTGACAGAGACCAAAAGATACAGAGACTGAGACTGGGACAGAGAAAAAGGCACAGAGAGAGTCAAACAAGGAGACAGAGTCAAACAAGAAGATGTAGACAGAAACACAGAGAAATACACATAGGGATTCTGAGAGAGAACCTAAGAAACAGAGACAGAAAGAAATGTGCAAAGAGAGAAACAGAGATCAAGACATAAAAAGAGATGAAAAGAAATACAGAGATGGTGAGAGAAAGAAAGCAAAGACAGAGACCCAGAGAGTCAAAGTGAGGCAGAGAAATGCAGAGACATGGACAGAGACTGCAAGAAAGTGACAGGAACAGAGAAACCTCAGGAGACACACACAGAGAGACACAGTGAGATGGAGAAAGGCACTGGAAGAGGCTTTCAGTTGGACAGAGATCCACAGAGAGATGCGAGACAGAGACAAGAAGAGACAAATGGAGAGTCAGAAATAGAGAATGGGATCTGGTAGACGAGGTTGGGGATGGGGGGCAAAGAGACAGAGTCCAGGTAAAGGAGGAAGGGACAGGCTGGGGTGAGAGCAGAAAGTAGGAAGGTGACAAGAGGGTCCAGGGAAGCACCAAGGGGGAAAGGGCAGACAGGAGGGGAGGGAAGAACTGCAGAAAGGAGAGGAGTAGGGAAGGGAGAGGAGGGGAGGAAAGAGAGGAGGGCAGTGCCCGGTCACCAAGCACCTCCCCTGTGCCAGGCACATTATGGCTTGGAGACAGGGGGGAAGGAAAGGAAGGCCAAGGGTGAAGGGGCTCCGACCAGGGGAAGGTGGGCACAGGGTCTTGGGAGGGTGCATGGCTCCCGCCCCCTGCTGGCGGTGGCGCAGTGGTGCAAAGAGGAGGATAGGGTTGCAAGTGGTACCCAGACCTGGGAGGGGGTGTGAGAGGGAGGGAACAGGAGGGGGAAGGCAGGGAGGGAAAGGGAGGAGGAGGAGGAGGAGGACGCAGGCACGCGCTGCGCGGTCTTGGCTTAGCAGCTGCAGCCGCCCTTCGCTTTGTTACCAGCAAGGCTACCCCGTGCGTACTGAGTGGACACGCGGGACCCTCGTGTGTGTGAGAAACACGAGAATCACCAACTGCCCACGTGTACGGAGAATGCTCCCGAGACCTACACTGGAAGTGCGTAACATAAATAAATACAGGAAACACCTACCCCGTGGGCGTACAAAGTAAGTACCCAGGACCTGTGCAGCGTGTGCATAATAGACACAGAACTACCTACTACTCCCTGTACGGAGCAGCCTCCTGGGACCCGCACTGTGTGCACAACACAAATAAATGCAAGGAATACTACCCTCTGTCCATACAAAGTAGGTATATGGGTCTTATGCAGCAGATGCATAATGGATATGGGACCACTTAATACCCCCATACAGAGCAGACTCCTGGGATCCACACAGTGTGTTCACAACACAAATAAATACAGGAAACGCCCACTCCAACTGCACACAAACTAGGCGCATGGGCCTACAGGGCATGAACATAGTGGACACGGAACCACCCCATAGCCACCTACCAAGCAGCCTCCCTGGGACCCATACTGTGTGGGCACAACACAAATGAATGCAGGAAGTACCCCATCCCCCATGCCTACAAAGCTGGCACACCAACTATATAGACTTAGCTAGTGTGAACATAAGAGACACGCATGAGCAGGTTCTGGTGACCCACAAAGGCACATAACAAAACTGAACATAAGAAACACCCACTCCGCTTGCATACAAAGGCACATGGGGTCCCAATAGTGAGGAGAGAACTCAAAAAAGGATGTATATAATGACAACCCACACATTATCCATTCTGGAGGGAGCAATAAGGAATACTGGACCCTGCAATGAATCTACCCAGCAGACTCCCAGGTCCCTCCGTCTGTACGTGTACAATAGACCCAAGAGGAGCTATGGACAGCCTGAGTACCTACTAGAAGGGAAGCAGGGACAGGGCAGAGACCAAGGATGTCCTGTTCTCTGCCTTGGCCCTGGCACCTACAAGGACCAGTACATGGGTGGGGTGCGGGGGTCATCCTTCCTAAGGATGACCAAGTACATAATAATTGTGTATACAGTGAGTATACACTAAGCACACAGCACCAATGTTTGTTTGTTTGTTTGTTTGGAGACAGGGTCTCCCTCTGTCACCCAGGCTGGAGTGCAGCAGCGTGATCATGGCTCACTGCAGCCTCAAACTCCTGGGCTCAAGCAATCCCTTCTTGCCTCAGCCTCCCAAGTAGCTGGGACTACAGGCATGCACCACCACACCCATCTATTTTTTTTTTTTTTTTTTTTTTTAGCAGAGATGAGGTCTCCATATGTTCCCCAGGCTAAAGCACCAATTTTAAGGATCCAAAAAACTTGGTTTGATATGTGCTAAGTCCATATCATATGCTTACTTGCCAGTATGTTAAGAGTCTGTGGTCCACAACCTATGCATGATTGGTACCTTAACTATCCAGAATATCCATATTAAGCAGAAGCTGACATCCCTCACGGACTTACAAAAGTCAGATCCAATAGGAGACTCAAGCAATCCACACGTGCACGTTGTCCTAACTGATTTCTAGGGCTCCGCCCAGCCCCGAGTCATGATTCCACAAAGGCTGATGCAGCACATGTATACACACCAGGCACATGCAAAGATGTACACCATACACTGCACACAACACAGCAAAAACATGTGTGCTCTCTCTGCTTCCAAAATAGCCTAATTCCAGAAGTACCAAATTCCTCTGAGGAATGTGTATGTGTGCATGTCTGAGTGAGGGCCATCTCTGGGTACAGGTGTGCATGTACCTGGCTCTTCCTGTATGAATGAGCTCAGCTCTTATTCCCTCCTCATTCTGCCTGTTCATCTTTCAGAAACATGTATACAAATAATAGTATCTGATGTATACTAAGTACAAAACATTGCAAGCTATGGATGCCCTTAATTGCGTGCGTGCGTCTGAACATACATTTATTTATTTATTTATTTATTTAGAGACAGAGCCTTGCTTTGTCACTCAGTCTGGACTGCAGTGACACAATCTCGGCTCTCTGCAACCTCTGCCTCCCGGGTTCAAGCTATTCTCCCGCCTCAGCCTCCTGAGTAGCTGGGATTACAGGCTCACGCCACCATGCCCAGCTAATTTTTGTATGTTTTCATAGAGACGGGGTTTCACCATGTTGGTCAAACTCCTGACCTGGTGGTCCACCCACTTCGGCCTCCCAAAGTGCTGGGATTACAGGCGTGAGCCAACACTCCCAGCCTTGAACATACCTTTAGATAGATGCATTTGCTCATTAATGAAACATTTGTTCACGCATCTGTGGCCATGTGTGTGCGTGTGTGTACATCTTGGTGTCTTGGTTACAAGTCTTGGGGCTCCCTTACAATCTCTGAGGATAAAGAGTGTAAGATAAGGGAAACGAAGGCACACAAAGCAGGAAGGGAAGAAACTGGGGAGAAGGAAAAAAGTGGTGCAAGGAGAAGGGGCGAAAAGAAGAGACCTCTTATTCAGGAGGCTGAGGCACAAGAATCACTTGAACCAGGGAGGCAGAGGTTGCAGTAAGCCAAGATTGTGCCACTGCACTGCCCTGGGTGATAGAGCAAGACTCTGTCTCAAAAAAGAGAGAGAGAGAGACAGAGAGACCTGGAACTGGAACTGGATGTATGGAAGGAAGGGAGGAGGCCCTGAGGACACAGGCAGAGGGAAATGTGGTGGGGGAGGAAGGAAGAGAACAAGGACAGGAGGAGAATTGGTGTGAGAGAAAAGAGGAAGCTAGAAGGAGGAAGGGAGGTGAATGGTAAGCAGAGCAGAGTGAGGGTATCAGGAAGAGTGAAGGGGACTGGGAAGAGGAGAAAGGAGATAGGAGAAGAAGATAAAGACCCAAGGGAAAGAAATAAGAAACAGACAGAGGCTTTTCTGGTCTGAATGAAATTTAGAGGTTGCCCCAGTGGCCTCCTATGGTAAGGTGTTTGAATCAGAGGATGAAGGTGAAGCAAAAGAGAGAAAGGAAGAGGAATCACAACCTAGCTCCCTAGGATGGGGCAGCCAGCTGTCTCCATCATCCTAGAAGGGGCCCAGAGAGAGGGACCCGGAGGCAGAGAGAGAGAGGTATGCAGAGCTGGACTGAGATGTGGAGTCATCCGAAGTGGGTAGGGTCCTGGGACAGGCAGGAGGAGGAGTGGAGAGACTCGCAGGCTCAGAGAGGCCAGGGCTCGGTGGTGTGGAGACTTCCAAAGACCAAGAGGAGGCTGCAGCAGGCAATAGAGCAGGGCCCTGAGACCACAAGCGGGGAATTGAAGACCAGGTGAAGGGAAGCAGGTTAGAGAAGGGCAGACAAATGAGGGCCTGCTGAGCAGAACCAGCCAAAGTAAATGGAGGAGCAGCCGGAGTGGGATGAAAAGGCCATGAGGCATTTTGCAGATGGGTCCTGCCTTATGCACACCCGGGTTCAGAAGCTCTCCCAGGCTGACTCTCCCCAAGCATTCAGTTTGGTTCCATTTAAGACATGCGTACTGAATACTATCATGAACTAGCACTATGCTGTAAGCTGAAGAAACAAATGCAAATGAGACACAACTCTGCCCTCATAGAGACCCTCATCTGAAGTTGCTGGGGCGGGAGGGAATGAACAATAAATACACAGTTACTGATACACACAGCAACACAGAAGTACCTCAAAACCAAAGTGAGAGATGCAGAAGACCACACACTGTAGGATTCCATTTACACGAAATTCTAGACAGCAAAACTACTGTGACAGAAAAGCAAATGAGTGGTTGAAAAGGGCTGGAGTGGAAGGAGGAGACTGACAGCAAAGGCGCCGGAGGGAACTTTTTGGGGTAATGGAAATGTTTTGTAACATGATTGTGGTGGTGGTTACACAACTGCGTGTGTGTGTAAACTCATTAAACTGTACATTTACAACTGGTGAATTTTATTGCATGCAAATTATATCACAATAAAGCTGATTGCAAATAAATAAATAAATTATTACCAGCCAGAATATTCAAGACTCAAGATAGGGCTCTATGGGAGCCAAGAGGAGGTGGATGGGGCAGTGAGGGAAGGCTTGTGAGAAGAGGTGATGCCTAAGACCTGAAGGATAAACAGGAGGCAGGATGGAGAAAGCGTTCCCATGGAAGAAGAGCTTTCACATGGAAGCAGGTGAGAACTGAAAAAAGTTCACTATGTTTTGAACACAGAATGCAGAGTAAGACTATCAAGAAGTGAGAGCAAGGAAAATCAGGGCTCAAAATACAAACCCATGGCTATTCGAAGTACCGTGTTGAATACAACCCACCTGCACCTGAAAAAGCCCAGAGAGAAGGAAACTACAAGACACGACTGGGGATTTTTTTTTTTCTTTTTTGAGACAGGGTCTCCTCCATCTGTCATCCAGGCTGGAGTGCAGTGGCACAATCACAACTCACTGCCACCTCGACCTTCTCCTGCCTCAACCTCCTGAGTAGCTGGGATGACAGGCGTGCACCACCACACCATGCTAATTTTTGTATTTTGTGGTAGAGACAGGTTTTTGCCATGCTGCACGGCCTGGTCTCGAACTCCTCAGCTTAAGTGATCTACTGGCATTGATCTCTCAAAGTGCCAAGATTACAGGCATGAGCCACCGCTCTGGGCCAAGACTGGGGATTTCTAATTGGCCTCCTATCTGCCCCACAGAAAGGTCTCCTTCCCGCCGCCCTTCCCAGAACTTCCTCCCTGCTCTTTTCTTTTTTTTTTCTTTTCTTTTTTTTTTTTTTTTTTTTTTGAGACGGAGTCTTGCTTTGTCACCCAGGTTGGAGTGCAGTGGCGCGATCTCGGCTCACTGCAAGCTCCGCCTCCCAGGTTCACGCCATTCTCCTGCCTCAGCCTCTCGAAGTAGCTGGGACTACAGGCGCCCGCCACACGCCCGGCTAATTTTTTTTTTTTTTTTTTTTTTTTTTTGTATTTTTAGTTGAGACGGGGTTTCACCGTGGTCTCGATCTCCTGATCTCGTGATCCGCCCGCCTCGGCCTCCCAAAGTGCTGGGATTACAAGCGTGAGCCACCGTGCCCGGCCCCTGCTCTTTTCACATGGGGTTATCTCTCTCCATTAGGAAACGGCCTCTGCTCTGGACCTGTCCCCCAACCCTGCCCACATCTCCGAGAGTTTGTGGGCCCCAGTGAATCCCTCCAACCTGGATTCCATGTGGCCACTGCCCCCTGGTGGCTGAAGTGATGAATTACTAAGGATGAAGGGACACTTCCAAGTCCAGGCCCAGCCTGCCCTTCCAGAGGCCAGTCCAAGCCACTCCCACTACTGCCCCCCAAGACACACCCCTGTCCCTGACAGTCTCCTCCTTGCTAAATCCAACGAGCACTTTCCAGTCCTATCTGACTCTCCTCTGCAGCATGCAGCCACAAATATCTTTTCAAAATCCTCTTGGCATCTAAGAAACCTCACTCTCTTGGTTCTCCAGCTCTGTCTGGGCTGCTCTCCCAGGGTGAATCATCCCCTCCCACAACTGCTTTCTCTATGCTGGTAATCCCTAAATTTGTCTCCAGTTTAGCCCTCTCTCCTAAGCTTCACATCAGGATACCCAGCCACCTCCTAGAGGTTCCAAAAATACCTCAAAATCAACATGTCTAATCTAATCATGTCATCTTCTCTACCATGCCCCTAGACCTTGGTTCCCACTCCCCATGGTGATACTCCATCCAATCTAGGATTCAAGTCAGAAAAATTGTCCCTGTCCTTGACACCTTCCTCTTCCTCATATTCACATCCAATCAGGCTTGAAATCCCATCCAGTTCATTTACTTCATTAATATTAAAATTTTAAACCATATGAAATTGACAATATCACCCAGCTTTTTCTTACAAAACGGGAATTTCATAGAGTTCAACCGAGTATTTCTCAAATCCATCTCCTCCTCTCTTCCCTGTTCCCAGTGTCCTAGTTTAGACCTCCACATCTCCTGCTTGGCCCATGAATCTCCTTACTACCTGGCCTCCCAGTCTCCCCTCTTGCCTCCTTTCTAGTCTATCCTCCACACTGGCTACTGGGGTAATGTTTCTACAATATGGCTCTGATCAAATCACTCCCCTGCTTCAAACTCTTACTTCCTGTTGCACACAGGACAAAAGCCAAACTCCTTAGTCAGCTTTTCAGACCCTTCACAGTAACTGGCTCCCCTCCCTCTCCAGGGAGCACCACTATGCATCCTATACTCCAACCACACCAAACCACTTCCACTTCCTTGAATCTGCCTCCCTTAACCTCCTGGCCTTTGTACTTGCAGTTCCCTCTAACTGGAATGCCTTTCTCACTCTTGTCCCCCTGGCTAACTTCTATTTGACTCCAAGAACCAACTTATAAATCATACGTTAATGTAAACCTCCAGTTCATCCGTCCATCCATCCAATACACATGGCTTGAGTACCTATACTTGTATGATCCCCATAGAAGGTACTGGGGACGCAAAGGGGAATAGGACGCAATTCCTGCCATCAAGAAAGCTCACGGTCCAGTAAGAGACACAAATGCATATATAAATCACAACACTATAGTGTGCTAGGACACAAAACTAGAGTGGGAAAATTGAATTTTACTTATTTTTGAGATGATGTTTCACTCTGTTGCCCAGGTTGGAGTGCAGTGGCACTATTATGGCTCACTGCACACTTGAACTCCTGGGCTCATGTTATCCTCCTGCCTCGGCCGCCCCAGTAGCTGGGACTGTAGGTGCGCACAACTACACCCAGCATTTTCTTGAATTTTAAAGGGGACTGGGAGGCCAAGGCGGATGGATCATGAGGTCAGGAGATTGAGACCATCCTGGCTAACATGGTGAAACCCTGTCTCTACTAAAAATACAAAAAAAAAATTAGCTGGGCGTGGTGGCGGGTGTCTATAGTCCCAGCTACTTGGGAGGCTGAAGCAGGAGAATGGTGTGAACCCAGGAGGCAGCAGTGAACCGAGATCGCGCCACTGCACTCCAGCCTGGGTGACAGAGCGAGACTCCATCTCAAACAAAAACAAAAACAAAAACAAAAACAAAAAAAAGAATTTTAAAGGGGAAATAGTCCTTCTGAAGGGGTCATTAAAATTGGAGGGAAGCATGAACAAGAGCACACAGGTGAGGAAGAGTAGGTTGTGTGCAGGGAGGCAGTTGTGATTGCTAAAGCATAAACCATAAGAGAAAAATACTGCTGGAAAGGCTAGATGGGGACCAATCGTTAAGTATCTTTTGATCTAGGAGGCCATGGGGAGCCGCTGACGGGTTTTCATCAAGAGCAGCTTTGCATTTTTGAGAATATGAATCTGAGAGGACAAGAATGAAAGCAGGAAAAACCAGGAAGCTATTGCAATAGCCTAGGCAAGAGATGCTAATGGCCAGTATTGACATTGGTATCAGGGACATGAAGGAGGCAACAGGTTTAAAAAACCCGGAGGTAACTCAAGTCAGCAGGGCTTTATGTTTGGATATGAGCGTCAGGGAGAGGGTGGTGCCAAGGATGATGCCCACATTTCTCACTTGGATGCCTGGATGGATGGAGGTGCCATTCATTTAGACAGGAGAAAATAGGAGGAGGCACAGAACTTATTCAACAAAGTTCTTTCTTGAACCTCTTATATCTGAGGTGCCTACGGGACATGTCCTGGATCCAGCAAAGAGTTATATTAGTTCTTCAGTCTATATTGGGATACAGTTGTGTGTAGTGTCATGGAGAGAGGTCTCTGGGCTGAAGATTTGGACATCATTAGCATAGAGTTGATAGCTGAAATCACGAGTCGATGATGTCCCTCAGGAAGAATACGCTGAATGTGAAGAGCTCTAAGCCCAGAAAAGAGCCCAGGAGAAGTGCCACATTTCAAAGCTGGGCAGAGGTCAGGTGCGGTGGTTCACGCCTGTAATCCTAGCATTTTGGGAGGCCGAGGTGGGCGGCTCACCTGAGGTCAGGAGTTCAAGACCAGCCTGGCCAACATGGCAAAACCCCATCTCTACTAAAAATACAAAAAATTAGTTGCGCGTGGTGGAGGGTGCCTGTAATCCCAGTTACTCGGGAAGCTGAAACAGGAGAATCACTTGAACCCAGGAGGTGGAGGCTACAGTGGGCTGAGATTGTGCCATTGCACTCCAGCCTAGGTGAGACTCCTCTGTCTCAAAAAAAAAAAAAAAAACACAAAAACAAAAAAAACAGGCCAGGTGAGGTGGCTCAAGCCTGTAATCCTAGCACTTTGGGAGGCCAAGGTGGGCAGATCACCTGAGATCAGGAGTTTGAGATCAGCCTGGCAAACATGGTGAAACCCCATCTCTACTAAAACTACAAAAATTAGCTGGGCATGGTGGTGGGCACCTGTAATCCAAGCTACTTGGGAGGCTGAGGTAGGGAGAATAGCTTGAACCCAGAGGTGGAGGTTGCAGTGAGCCGAGATCATGCCATTGCATTCCCATCTGGATGACAGAGCAAGACTCCATCACAAAAAAAAAAAAAAAAAAAAACAGGTGGGCAGAGAACTGGAGTCCCTAAATGGACCACAGAAGAAGCTGTCAAGGAGAAGAGAAGAGAACCGTGAGCCTGCTTCATTATGCAGGCTGTGGTAGGCCGCCCCTAGGAGGTCCCAGTGACCCCTGCCTCCTGATACTCATGCTCTTGTGTGGTGCCCTCTGCTTAAACGTGGGCTGAACCTTTTGACACACTTATTTTTTTAAATCATTCTATATTTCATTTCAAAAGTGACTCACTTCTCATGAATAGAATGTGGCAAAAGTGATGGGATATTACTTCTGAGATTAGGTTATAAAAGACTATGGCCTGGTACAGTGGCTCATGCCTATAATCCCGGCACTTTCGGAGACCAAGGCAGACAGATTGCTTGAGCTCAGGAGTTCAAGACCAGCCTGGGCAACATGGTGAAACCCTGTCTCTATCAAAAATACAAAAAATTAGCCAGGCGTGGTGGTGCATGCCTGTGGTCCCAGCCACTCAGGAGGCTGAGGTGGGAGGATCACCTAAGTCTGGGAGGCAGAGGTTGCAGTGAGCTGAAATGGTGCCACTGCACTCCAACCTCGGTGACAGAGTGAGACCCTGTCTCAAAAAAAAAAAAAAAAAAAAGGGCCGGGTGTGGTGGCCTGTAATCCCAGCACTTTGGGAGGCCGAGGCGGGTGGATCACCTGAGGTCAAGAGTTCAAGACCAGTCTGGCCAACATGGTGAAATCCCATCTCTACTAAAAATACAAAAATTAGCCGGGCATGGTGGCAGGCGCCTGTAATCCCAGCTACTCGGGAGGCTGAGGCAGGAGAATTGCTTGAACCCGGGAGGCAAAGGTTGCAGTGAGCCGAGATTGTGCCATTGCATTCCAGCCTGGGGTACAAGAGAGAGATATCATCTCAAAAAAAAAAAAAAGAAAAGAAAGAAAATGAAAGAAAGACAGAGAGGGAGAGAGTGAGGGAAAAAGGAAGGACGGGAGGGAGGAAGGCAGGAAGGAAGGGAGGGAGGGAGGAAGGATGGAAGGAAGGGAGGGAAAGAGAGAGAGAAAGAAAGGAAAGAAAGAGAAAGAAAAAGAAAAAGAGAGACGAAGAAAAAAAGAAAGGGAGGGAGAGAGAGAAAGAAAGAAAGAAAGAAAGAAAGAAAGAAAGAAAGAAAGAAAGAGAAAGAAAGAAGGAAAGAAAGAGAGAGAGAAAGAAAGAAAGAGGGAGAGAGGAAGGAAGGGTGGGAGAGAGGAGAGAAGAGAGAAGGAAGGAAGGAAGGAAGTGAGTTTTGGGTTGATTTAATATGCAGAAGCCAAGGGAGGAAAGATTTCTAAAAGAGAGGTACTGGTCGATGGAGTTAAAGCTTTAGATAAAGATGAAAAATATCCTTGGATTTGGCAAGAGAAAGTCCTTAACAAGCTCAATGCGAGTGGTTTTACTGAGTTGTGACTCAAATGCGAGGTGAAGGCCAGGGCTGGTAAGCAGGAATGGATACCAATGTTTCTGCCCACCCAGCATCCATTTCGCCATCCTCTGTAATAGCTCCCTGACTTTTCACTGAGTAACCATTACCCACGTCCTACTGGATATGCTTCCATGAGACTGTCAGGGCACTCAGCTGTCCACAGGCCAAGGGGAGACATGGGAGGCCACATGACTCAAGCTGCACCAGTCAGAAGTTCTCCCTGGAATTTGAATCATGAGCTTATGTGACAGGAGGCCCAAATCTGATTGCAGCTGATCTATGCTGTACCCAGGGCCCTGAGGAAGCTGCCATTCCTTCCTGTTACTTCAATCCCTGCTACTGCCCTGGTTCTAGTCTTTTCTGAAGGCTGCTTCTTCAGTCTCTCCCTCTGTTGTGAGTGCCATCTTAATCTCCTTCTAATAAATATCTATCTTGCTTTAAGTTAGTAAGAGTCAGTCTCTGTTGTTGCAGCCAAAGAACCCTAACTCATACTTGTCCTTTCAAGAATTTGGGATGAGATGAGGAGGACAATGAAGGACAAGCACGAGGGGAGCATAGCCTGGAGGAAGGTAGAGGTTTTTTTGAGTGGGGAGTTGGGGGAAGTTTGTTTTGTTTCTTTGTTTTTGAGATAGGGTCTCACTCTGCCACCCAGGCTGGAGTACAGTGGTGGGATCATGGCTCACTGTAGCCTCAATCTCCCAGGCTCCAGCAATCCTCCTCCCTCAGCCTCCTGAGTAGCTGGGACCACAACAGGTGCACACCACCACACTTGGCTAATTTTTTTATTTTTAGCAGAGACAGGGTCTCACTATGTTACCCATTCTGGTCTCGAACTCTTGGTTCAAGCAATCCTCCTGCCTCGGCCTCTCAAAGTGCTGGGATTACAGGCATGAGCCACTGCACCTAGTGAGTTTTTTTCTTTTAGTTAGTTTCTAAGGTGGTAGAAACGTGGATGTATCTACAGGTTAAGAAGGAGGACAGAGAAGAGGGAAGGTGTAGAAACAGGGAAGGGAAGAAAGACGGAGTAAGAGTCATGCTGGGAGTCATGCTGGGATGAGCAATACATAGATGGAGAGGGGACCAGAACAGAGCCTGGAGAAGTGAAATAAATATGGGTGTGGCTACATGAAGGGTTGTTTCATTTGTTTAAAAAAAATCTTTATATATATGTGTGTATATAGACGCATAAAAACCTACATATAGGTTTGATAACAAGCTGAAGGAAATCATGGTCCATTTGCCTCAATTTTATTTGTTGAGACTGAAAGGGTAGGGTTGTAGGGATGCTCAAGGGAGAAGGGTAAGTGAGAGAGGGGGCTGGATAAGAAGTTTGAGTGACACCTATATGTGCTCTCTGCCACCATTTTTCCCTGAGCCAAGTTCTACCACCTGGACCACAGTTAGGGATATGCTGGCAGATGAGGCAGAAGGCTGGGGGTATAAGGGGCTGGGCATGATGGCTCACACCTGTAATCTCAGCACTTTGTAAGGCCGAGGCAGGCTGATCACTTGAGGTCAGGAATTCGAGACCAGCCTGGCCAAGATGGTGAAACCCCGACTCTGTTAAAAATACAAAAATTATAAAGATTATTAGTATGAATGCTGTTAGTGAGATAACTGAGCCTACGGATGAGACAATATTTCATGTGGTATATGCATCAGGATAGTCAGAGTAACGTCGAGGCATACCAGGTAGGCCAAGGAAGTTCTGTGGGAAAAAGGTTAAATTAACACCTATAGATATAACGGTGAAGTGGATTTTAGCATAGGTCTGGTTAAGTGTGTAACCTAAAAAATGGGGAATCAGTGGACACCTGTGATCCCAGCTACTTGGAAGGCTGAGGCACAAGAATCACGTGAACCCAAGAGGTGGAGGTTGTGGTGAGCTGAGATGGCGCCACTGCACTCTACACTCCAGCCTGGGTGACAGGGCGAGACTCAGTTTCAAAAAAAAAAAAAAAAAAAGAAGGCTAGGGTTGTAGGATTATAAGGGAATTGACAGCATATGCTGGTCATTTTCCATTTGCCCCCCAGGTCCACCCTCCATCCTTCTCTACCCATATGGGTGGCATCATTGGACCCCCCTTGCTCTGTAATTAGGTTCCTCCCTAAGAGAAGCACCAGCAGGGCATCAGAGAACAGAAAAAGAAAGCATTCTGGATACTACTTCTCCAACTCCCAGCTCTGTGTCAGCACCTTGGTTCTGGCAGTGGCTGTGCCCCTCCACAACTCCAGCTCCTCTCAGGCATGTTCCATGACTCTCACGGCACTCCAGTAATACCATTCCTTTCCTCACTCCTTCAGACCTAAGGGTGGTCACAGCTTCCTGCTGCCTTCACCTCCCTTGTTGGTTACCTCAACCCTGCCCACACCTCTGCAAAGAGTCCCTTCATTAAATTATCTTCAAAATCCCAGCTGTGGTGCCTTCTGTTTCCTGCTGGGACCTTGACTATTAGAGAGCTCAGATGGTCCAATATGAGACTCTGGCTGGGCAAGGAAGGGAGAGAAGCCAGGAGGGGTCTGGCAGACTGGCAGAAAACAGAGGGATCAAGGAAGTAGAGCTCTCTTTGAGTTGACGCCACAAGTGTGATGGCAGTGAGGGGCTGTCAGACCTGAAAGGCAGGTGCTGGGATCAGAGAGCAGGATGCTGGATTTTGAACTGGGTTGTGGTTAAAATCAGGGATTTTTTATTTGGAACTCAGAAAGTCACGTGTTAGAATCCCGACTCTGCCATTTTACTAAATGTGTTACCCAGGCAAGTGACTTCACCTTCCTGAGTGTATATCCTCATCTGTAAAACGAGGATACCAACACCAGCCTTCCAGGTTTGTGTCAGGGGTAAACACATGTAAAGCATTTGGCAAAGTGCCTGGCATGTGGTATAAGTGCTCTGTAAATGTTCGCTATGTATGTTACACTTCCGGGTAATGACTAAATCCAAGGTGTGGTCATGGGAGTGGATGACTAAAGTGGGATGAAGGTCACCAGAGATGAAGTGGAAAGAGACTGTGAGGCTAGATCATTACGAGGATGGATTATCAGGGACAGTTAAATATCCCAGCAGGAGAGCATGGGTTGGGGTGGAGAGGAAGTCTGTGAGCAGGTGCTAGTCTTCAGGAACGAGGTGAAGTGACCAGGGAGTCAACGGATGTCAATAGGGAAGTGGGACAGAGGGTGGTGGAACCTGAGGACATAAGCCTCAAGGAAATCTGGGTCCTGTGAAGCCAGGTTAGAGTTGGTGTCTTCCTCATCTGACTGCCACAGTCCCTCTTACATCCCTTTGAGATGTCCCCAGTGATCATGTTCCCTACTAAGCCAGAGTTTATCAAGGGTGGGGTTGGATCTAACTCATCTTGTAGTACCTAGGACAGGTGTTTAAGTTAGTAAATGTTTGTTGAATGACTTGGTGTTTGAGGGAAACAGAAAAGTCTACCTCTGCATCTTATTTACCCTTGGTAACAATAATTCTCTTTACTTTAAGTAACCTAATGCTTCTTTTAAACCTCTTATTCAATTTAAACAAATATTTCCTGAGACCTCCATACACCCTATTGCATCTACCTGGAATACCCTCAACCACTCTATACACTCAAAGACCTCCTACTCCTCATTCAAGAAAGAGCTGAATTTAATTATTAGGAAGAAGAAAAGTAAACCACAATGATAAACCGCTACACATCCATCAGATCAGCAAAATTAAAGCATCTGACAACACATAGTATTGGTGACAATGTGAAGCAAAGAGAGCTCTCATTTCAGTGCTGGTGGGAGAGTAAACTGGTACTGACACTTCAGAAAAATTGCTGGAGGGTGTAGTGTGCAGAAAAATTTCCTGCAAAAGCCGGGCACGGTGGCTCACGCCTGTAATCCCAGCACTTTGGGAGGCCGAGGCGGGCGGATCACGAGGTCAGGAGATCAAGACTATCCTGGCTAACACGGTGAAACCCCGTCTCTACTAAAAATACAAAAAAAATAGCCGGGCGTGGTGGCGGGCGCCTGTAGTTCCAGCTACTCAGGAGGCTGAGGCAGGAGAATAGCAGGAGGCAGAGCTTGCAGTGAGCCAAGATTGTGCCACTGCACTGCAACCTGGGCAACAGAGCAAGACTCCGTCTCAAAAAAAAAAAAAAAAGAAAAGAAAAATTTCCTGCAAAAGAAGTCCAGACTGAAGCTCTGGAACCTGTGAATGTTACCTTAAATGGCAAAAAGGACTTTGCAGATGTAATTAAAGATTGTGAAATGAAGAGATTATCCTGGATTATTTGGGTGGGCCCTTAAAGCAATCATATATACCCTTCTAAGAGGGAGGCAGAGGAAGATTTGACACAGACAGAAAAGGAGAAGGCATCACAGAAGCAGAGACTGGAGTGATGCTGCCACAAGCCAAGGGATGGTGGTAGCTACCAGAAGCTGGGATAGGCAAGGAACACATTCTCCCCTAAGCCTCAGGAGGGAGTGCAGTCCTGCTGGCACCTTGATTTCAGTCTAGTGGAACTGGTTTTAGATTTCTGGCTTCCTGAGCTGTGAGAAAATACATTTATATTGTGTTAAGCCAGCATGTTTATGGTAATTTGTTATAGCAGTTACAAGAAACAGTATAGACAGCCAAATCCATGCATGCCCATACCTATGTCCAGCAATTCTATTTCCAGGTATATCCCTATAGAAACATAAGCCAGGCGCAGTGGCTCACGCTTGTAATCCCAGCACTTTGGGAGGCTGAGGCGGGCGGATCACGAGGTCAGGAGATCAAGACCATGGTGAAACCCTGTCTCTACTAAAAAATACAAAAAAAAAATCAGCCGGGCGTGGTGGTGGGCACCTGTAGTCCCAGCTACTTGGAGAGGCTGAGGCAGGAGAATGGCGTGAACCCGGGAGGCGGAGCTTGCAGTGAGCCGAGATTGTGCCAATGCACTCCAGCCTGGGTGACAGAGCGAGATTCTGTCTCAAAAAAAAAAAAAAAAGAAACATAAGCATTTGTTCACCAAAAACCATGCACAAGAATGTTCATAGCAGCATTATTCATAATAGCCTCAAACTGGAACTGGAAACAACCCAAATGTCCATCAACAGTTCAATGCATGAACTCAGTGTGTACATTCATACAATGGAGTACCATGATACACCAATAAGAATGAGTCAACTACAGATAAGCAGAACATAGAAGAATCTCACAAACACAACACTGGGTAAAGGAAACCAGACACAACAGCAAACATATGGTATGATTCCATTTATATTATGTTCAAGAAGAGATAAAATTAACTCTATCACTGAGTGATGAAAAACTAGAAAATTGAAGAAAAGCAAGGCGGTGGCTCATGTCTGTAATCCCAGCACTTTAGGAGGCTGAGGCGGATCGCTTGAGCCCAGGAGTTCAAGACCAGCCTGGGCAACATAGTGAGACCCTGTCTCTACAAAACAGAAAAAAATTAGCCAGGTGTGGTGGTGCATGCCTGTAGTCCCAGCTACTCAAGAGGCTGAGGTGAATCGCTTGAGCCCAGGAGTTTGAGGTTACAGTGAGTTGTGATCGTGCCACTGCACTCCATTCTAGGTGACAGAGCAAGACCCTGCTGAAAGAAGCAAAAGAAAAAGACAAAGAGGAAGAAAGAAATGAAGGAAGAAAGTGAGAGAGAGAGGAAGGAAGGAAGGAAGAAAGGGAGGAAGAAAGAAAGGAAGAGGTTGGGTGCTGCGGCTCATGCCTGTAATCCCAGCACTTTGGGAGGCCAAGGCTGGCGGATCACCTGAGGTCAGGAGTTCGAGACCAGCCTGGCCAACGTGGTGAAACCCCGTCTCTACTAAAAATATAAAAATTAGCCAGGCGTGGTGGCACATGCCTGCAATCCCAACTACCAGGGAGTCTGAAGCAGAAGGATCTCTTGAACCTGGGAGGCGGAGGTTGCAGTGAGCCGAGATCACGCCATTGAAGCCCAGCCTGGGCAACAGAGTGAGACCCTGTCTCAAAAAAAAAAAAGACAGGAAGGAGAGGGAGGGAGGAAGAAAGGCAGAAAGAGAGAAAGGGAGGAAGGGAGGGAGGGAGTGAAGGTGGAAAGAAGGAAGGAAGGAAGAAAGGGAGGGAGGGAAGGAGGAAGGAAGGGAAGGAGGGAAGAAAGGAAGGGGAAGGAAATGAAGGAAGGAGGGAGGGAGGAAGGAAGGGAGGGAGGGAAGAAGGGAGGGAGGGAGGACCGAAGGGAGGGAGGACGAAGGGAGGGAGGGAGGGGGGATGGAGGAAGGGAGGGAGGAGAGCATGACAGAGAGGTGGGCAGGTGGCTCCCTGATGTCCCCCAGCGTCCCTGCTGTTAATGTATTTCTTGGCATGGGTAGCACAGGAAAGGAGGGAGGCTCCCTCCTTCATTTCCTTCCCTTCCTTCCCTCCCTCCTTTTTTTTTTTTTTTTTTTTTTTGAGACGGAGTCTCGCTCTGTCACCCAGGCTGGAGTGCAGTGGTGTGATCTCAGCTCACTGCAAGCTCCGCCTCCCGGGTTCATGCCATTCTCCTGCCTTAGCCTCCCCAGTACCTGGGACTACAGGCGCCCGCCACCACACCAGGCTAATTTTTTGTATTTTTAATAGAGACGGAGTTTCCCAGTATTACCTAGGATGGTCTTGATCTCCTGACCGCGTGATCTGCCCCTCCTCGGGCTCCCAAAGTGCTGGGATTACACGCATGAGCCACTGTGCCTGGCCCCCTCCCTCCCATTCTTCCCTCCCTCCCTTCCTCCTTCCCTCCCTCCCTTCCTTCCTTCGTTCCTTTTTTCCTTCCTTCCTTCGTTCCTTTTTTCCTTCCTTCCACCTTCCCTCCCTCCCTTCCTCCCTTTCTCCCTTTCTGCCTTTCTTCTTCCCTCCCTCCCCTTCCTTTTTTTTTTTTTTTTTTTTGAGACAGGGTCTCACTCTGTTGCCCAGGCTGGACTTCAGTGGCGCGATCTCGCCTCACTGCAACCTCTGCCTCCCAGGTTCAAGAGATCCTTCTGCTTCAGACTCCCTGGCAGTTGGGATTACAGGCATGTGCCACCACACTCGGCTAATTTTTGTATTTTTAGTAGAGACAGGGTTTCACCATGTTGGCCAGGCTGGTCTCAATCTCCTGACCTCACGTAATATGAACTGTTCGTTTCTGTCCTGCGCTTTTCAGAATGTTATTTCACAACTAAACATATTTGGGCAGTAGCGGTGGTAAGCACCATTCTAAGCACCACCGGTGCCCTCAGCGTCCTCTGGGCTCCAACCTGCTGTGTCTGCATCATGCAGGCGCCCTCCAGAGCCAGCACCCAGGCCACAGTCCCCTCAAGGACCTGTGGGCCATTTGCTGGGCCTGTCTCACATGACCTCCTTGTGTGTAACTGTCAGGTTCCGGGTCTGTGTCCCCACCTGTGCCTGCTCCCCAAGCAGAAAAACGTGGGGACGATGGCTGCTGACCCTCGAATGGGTGGCGGTGGCACGTTTCCACTTACCTTTGACTCTGTCCGTCTGACTACATCCCATTCAGGCACGTCCCAAGGCCTTCGCAAGGGCCGAAAAATCCCAGCAAAGGATGTCCCCTGCCCGAAATGCCCCGTCACTCTGTTGAACTCCTCAGCCCGCATGGGCCAACCCAAGGTTCTGCTCCTCCGTGGGGCCACGCCGGCCTCCCACATCTCCCATGGGCTCCGATCTCCTGTGGCCACACACCCTGTCCCCACACGATCCTGTTTCTCTACCCCCGAAGCTCCCTGGGTTGTCCTCCGGGCTCGGATCTGACCCACTTCTGGGCCCCGAGGGTCTGTCTCTCACCCCCCGCGCCTCGCCCGCACTCTTGACTAGCTCAGGGGAGCCCCATGGCGCATGCGCTCAGGGAGGCTCTGGAGGCGCGAGCCTCTGCCTCACGGTTCCCGCCAAGTGCACTGCGCCAGCGCAGATCCCTTCAGCCTCGAGGTTGGCCCTCCTGACTTCTGGCAGGCACATGCTGGCCAGAGGGCGTCTGGGGCTGAACAGGGTTGGGGGGAGGTGACCCAGAGAATGGGGCGGGGCCAATAACATGGAACGGAAGCAGGGGCAGAGCCCGAAATGTGTCCAGCCTTGAGGTGGGACCTGTATTCAAATGAGGTCAAGAGAGAAGCCAGGGGCTAGGGGCTCAAAGGAATGGCAGGTCCTAGAATTTAGCCCAGTAATTGGGAGCCCAAACACAGGTAACCCCACCTAGAGGACAGCCTCAGCCTTAGGTCATGAAAATGGAAGGGTCAGGGCAAGGGAGTGCAATCCCCACCTCATTCCCCGCCTAACTGCTGTCACTAAGGTACTCTCCATTTCAATGCTCCCACCCCTCAGGTAAATCACCTGCCCCCTCTCAGTCCATTTCACATCAAACATGGGTTTAAAATCCCACAGGGTGGCTGGGTGCTAAATAGATCTTGAGTAGGTGTCCAGTGGAACTCAGCTTCCTCCCGGAGAGGCTCAAAGCAGAACCTGGGATCACACAGCAGCTGGCACGACCAGGCCTTGGCTCCTGGATAGGACTCACGACTAGACTTTGCCATTCCCCTCCCACACATCAAGACGGGTCAAAGTTCCAGGACAGCCTCCAAGGTGTGGGCAGGGGCAACCCTCCCTGCAAGAAAGGCAGCCTTGGAAATCCCAGCCACCCTACCCCCAACTCCCCACCCCTGAGGAAGGAAAACCCTGAGTGTTGAGTACGAGAAACTTGAGTTCCTGAGCCCTTACATGAGGGGTGGGGGAAGGGCAGGAGGCCACAACCTCAGCTGGAGCCACAGAACAGCAGGAGGAAGTGTTTGGCCTCAGAAAGAAGAACAGAGACCCAGGTGAAGAGAATGTGAATGTCCAGAAGATGTGACCAGTGGGGAGCCACTTGGAGACAAATTCCAGGCAGAGAACCCCTGGCTGCCTATCTTTTCAATTTCCAAAGCTTAGGCGCTCCATCAGCCTTGGGTGTAGCTGGCCCACCTCACTGAACAAATTAAAAATCCTAGGAGTGGCCAGGGGCAGTAGCTCACGCCTGTAATCCCAGCACTTTGGGAGGCTGAGGCGGGCGGATCACGAGGTCAGGAGATCGAGACCATCCTGGCTAACACGGTGAAACCCCGTCTCTACTAAAAATACACAAAATCAGCCGGGCGTGGTGGCGGGCGCCTGTAGTCCCAGCTACTCGGGAGGCTGAGGCAGGAGAATGGCGTGAACCCGGGAGGCACAGCTTGCAGTGAGCTGAGATCACACCACTGCACTCCAGCCTGGGCAAAAGAGTGAGACTCCGCCTCAAAAAAAAAAAAAAAAAAAAAAATCCTGGGGGTCCCCAAGGACACACAGGAGCAAAGCATGTGTGAACATGGTTGGAAGAGTTTCTGACTCTGAAGCAGTATTCTATTTCTTCCTTTGACAGAGGACAAGACTGACGCCCAGAGGGGAAGACAAGCATGTGTTTATCAGCTGGCATATGGTCCAGCATCCTGCCCACGCTCCAGCCCCTGACACTGGGCCAGGAACACTCCTTCTCCCAGCCCACTGAGGTCCAAAAGCTGGGCATGGTGACGGGCACCTGTAGTACCAGCTACTTGGGAGGCTGAGGCAGGAGGATCGCTTGAGCCCAGGAATTTGAGGCTGGCCTGGACAACATAGCAAGACCCTCAACTCTAAAAATTTAAATTAAATAATAAATAAAGAGTCCTAGAGAAGCCGATGCCCACCTATGCCCTTTCCAGGGCAGTTTAATTGGTATCATTTGTAAAAGGTCTTTTCCATCACCCCCAAAGCCTTTGCATTCCCTTTCTAAGAAGGCGGCTGTTTATTGGTTTTGGCCCCATGTGCAATAGTAGGCCTTGGTCTGATGCTGCCACACTCCCATGTGACACCCCAGGTGAGAGTCCAAGTGCAAGTCTATGTTCAGCTCTGGGCAGCAGGGGGAAGGTGAGGAGAGTCAGGTCTGTAAATTGAAGCTGGGCAGGGCCCTGGCTGGCTGGAGATGTGTGGGCAAGGTGAGCAGGCCCCATGTGCACCCCAGCTCCAGTGCCCACTGGTGTGTGGCTGAAGCCCAGGTTGGGTGTGGTCAAATTAGAGGTCCTGAGAGAGAAGCCCTTAGGCCAAAGAAGTGTGTGCTGGGAAGCAGGCCAGGGCAGAGAGAGGCCCAGGGAAGATCTCAGCAGGGGCAGTGTGAGCATGAGCGAGTGGGTGCACCTGTGAGAGTGCAGATAGCCCAAGATCAGAGATACAATGTGCAGGGGGGCCTTTGGTGAATGTGTGGCTGTGCCCCTCCCTTCTGAGATACAGGCCCAGCCCCTGCCTCCAGAGGCTGAGTGAGCACACCTGGGGGTAGGAGGAGTTTGGGAAGGAAACAGCTGGAAATGGTTTAGGCCTCAGAGCCCACATCCTGTGGCAGGGGCTGTCAAGGGGCCTGCTGTCCTGGTCCTGTCGCAGTCCTCAAAGATGCTAGTGACAGTCCTCTAGGGGTAGAGATGGTCGTCCTCCCAGGAGAAGGTGGCCCGGAGACTCGGAGGTGGGATCAATCCTGCCAGTCCTGGATCAGGAGGCCTCTGTCGGGCGCCGCCCCCCTTCCTCCTCCATCAGCAATAGGCGGCGCCGGCCAGCCTCATAGTCAGCCTCATCCACACTGACCAGCAGGCGAACGGCCTCCCGGCCCACAGCCTCTCGCAGGGCCTCAGTCAGGAACACGCCCCGCAGGGCCTGCAGCAGGGCGCCACTCAGGTAATCGCCCCAGAAGGCGTCCAGATAGGAGAGCTCTGAGAACTTGATGTCACAAACCACGGAGCCCAGGTCCCTTGAGCGCAGCACTGCGGTGGCCTGCCCAAACACGTCCAGCTGCCGCGCCAGCGCCTGGGGCCGCCGGGATGCCACGCCCTGCTCCAAGGCTGGCCCATGCTCACAGTACTCTGCTCGAACCCGGAGCCGGATGTCTGCAGGGGAAGGAGGGATTTGTCAGGGAGGGAGCCAACACTAGACACACTGCTTATGGGGAACGTCACCCTTCCTCCCTCCAGCCTTCTCCGTCCCTCCACCCCCTTCCGGTAGCCACACCCTAGTCCTGACACAGCCTCCCCGACTCTGTGGGGTTCCCTGACCAAGTACATCCTCCTCTTCTCCAGCCCCACCACCTCCTCACTGCTCCAACAAGCCTCTCCCCCACCAGGGGTGCTCTTTCCCTGGATCTGCACAACACTTGCTCCCTCTCTTCCTGCAGGTCTTTGCTCAAAAGCCACCTTGCCAACAAGGCCCACCTAGGCCAACCTATTTACAACTGTAACCACCCACCCAGCCCTCTCTGCAGCACACCAGGTCCCACACCCTGCTCCATTTTTGTTCAAGGCACTTATCACCTTCTAACCTCCTCTGTCAGTTACTATCTGCTCATCATCTGTCTCTACACTCAGTGTGGAGTGACAGATGACAGGAAGGAAGGGGTTTTTGTGTTTTGTTCACTTGTGTAACAAAAACACATAGTAGGTGCTCAATAAGTATTTGTGAAGAACTAATGCATGAACTAATGGACTTGCCTTTAGGCAACCAGCCTCATACCCTGCCCCCAAACAATGAGATTCACATGGTGCCAACCACATCCCCATCCCTCCCATCCACCT
This sequence comes from Nomascus leucogenys, assembly GCF_006542625.1. Taxonomy (NCBI): domain Eukaryota; kingdom Metazoa; phylum Chordata; class Mammalia; order Primates; family Hylobatidae; genus Nomascus; species Nomascus leucogenys. Next base: position 85,088,314 of record NC_044397.1, read on the forward strand.
GAGCTAGCACTGCGGAGGCGCAGGGTCCTGACCAGGCCCGGGAGGCTTGCGGCTGGACCTGTGCTGGCTCTACTGGGAGTCAGGTACTCTCTTGCCACAGAGCTGCTAAGATGATGGGTTGGAAGCCCAGAGCTGCTGGGGGCCACTGTGCCAAGAGGAGAGAAGGAAGCCTACACAGGGCCAGCCCCAGAGAGAAGATTCCTGAGGTCATCACATGAGCCCACGATCGTAGCTGAATTTTCAGCTACACTCAACTCCCCTTTTTGCTGAAGCCAGTTTGAGTTGGTTTCTGTCACAACTCTCCCCACATCTGCCCAAATGAGGTGGCAGCTGTGTAAAGGGGACAGGACACTGGACTTCTGAGGCTATCCTGTAATCATGAACTTCGCATACCACCTCTCTTCCAGGATTTCTGAATTCCTACCCATCACTTGGGCTAGTGACAGTACCCCCTCTCTCTACACACCCAATGAGGCTGTCCTGAGGATGAGCTGTGAGCCAGAAATAGCAGAAGCCAACACTTACAGAGTGCCGACTATCTGCCGGGCGCTACACCAAGTGCTTGAATCACAGAAACTCATTTAACCTATAAATGACCCTGTGGGACAGGTCCTATTATCACCCCCAACTTACAGATGAATAAATGGAGGCCAAGAGAAGTGAAGTGACTCACCTAAGGTCACACGGCCGACAATGGCAGTGCCTGACAGAGGTCATTTAACCTCCTATGTCCCTGAGAGTAGGCTCCTCAATCAATGAAGTGGATTCCCACACAGGAGCCTTCAGCAGTGTGACCTGTGACAAGTCACAACCTCTCTGAGCATGGGTTCCTGCCTAAACAAGGGGACAATTCTTACTGAGGAGCCATTAAGAGGATTAAAAAGAGAGCAATGGATAGAAAGGAACAAGCTAGCACTGCACAGTGTACAAGGGGTGCTCCAAGAATGGCAGCCACTAACCCTCTGATAGGCCAATTGCCTGACCCTTGGGGATGCAGTAGAATCAGCCCTGTGGGGCAGGGGCCACCTTCAGCCCACTTGACAGATGAGGAAACAAGGCTCTGGGAGGGAATGTCTCATGCTGTGGCTCCCTTCAACTTTCAAAGACCATGTCAGCCACAGAGCAGAAAGGAGAATGCAGGGCCCCTGCTCCCCAAGACAACTTCGCAGCCCTGCCCACTTCCTCCTCCCACCCCAAACCCTTCCTCTTTCTGGCTCTAGGGGAACCCCATCCTCTCCACTCAACGCCCAGGGAAGCCTGCCCAACCTCAGCCCCCGGGCCCTCCCACAGCATTCAGGCCCAGCTGTCTCTATCCAGAGGACTAGATCCTTGACTGCATCCTTGACTCCAGTAAGCAACTGGCCATGACCTCAATCAATGTGGGTGGGAGAGCAGGGGGCTGGGAGGAGCAGCACCTGTTCCAGGCCACCCAGGAGTGGTTGGCCACAGAGGCAGGGCCAGGTGGCGGAGTCCAACAGACCTTGAGGTGAGTCCCAGCTCTGCCACTCTCTAAGCTGTGGGGCCTTGGGCATGTGACCTTACCTCTCTGAGCCTGTTTCCCCATCTGAAACACAAACAAACAAGAGGTCCCTGGTGCACATTGAAGTCACAAGGATTAAATGAGGCAACTCATAAAATGCTTGCTCACAGCCCTACGACAAAGAAGGCTCCCAGAAACAGGAACTGTAATTTCGACACCCAACTCCCTACCCCCCCATGGCCCTCACCCAGGCCTTCACCTCTCTCTCACGGGTCCCTAAGCCAACCTCCTCCCTGGACTCCTCCAATCCCTGCCATGTCCCCCCATACCCTGCACTCCAGTCACAAGAAAATGTTCCCAACAAGAGCCTTACTTACAAAATGACCTGTCCACCTCCTCCATCCAGAACACTTGCCAAGGCTCAGCTCATGGGACCCCCACATCCTGCCCAGTTGAATCCTCTCTCAGCTCGTCCTTCTCCCCAGCATGGACCTCTGGTGTAAATTCTCAATCCACCCAGAGCCCACACCATGTCAGAGTGGACAGGGGACAGGGACAATGCCAGAGCAGATCTCCGTGCCCCCATTCAATCTCTTATTCAACAGATATTTTATGAATGCCAGGCATGCTAGGGTGACACGAGGGCCTTGCCACAAGTGGGACGGGGAGACATGTAACCCACAGTTAGGAAGCACTCCTCGCAAGCCAGGCTCTACTCAAGGGCTTTCCTCTCTCAGCCCACCTAATCCTCAGAGCACTTTCACCAGCCTCATTTACAGATGAGCAAATCCTTCAGCAGACCACACTCCCACCTCTGAGCTGGAAAACATGATCACGGTGCACAGGGAAAAGACAGGGAGGTGCCACCAGGCAACAGGAGAAGGCGAGGTTTCTCCGAGCCTCTGCTCTACCCTTAGCACCCAATCACATGCTTTACCCCTCCCCAAAATAATCACAACAGGTGACACCTGCATATAGCTTTTACTATGGGCTGGCACGGTACTACATACTTCACATCTGCTGACCCCTTTGATTGTCCCCACAACCTTATGAGGTGATGCTGTTCTTATCCCTTTTCTGCAGATGGGGAAATTGAGGCACACAGGTTGAGTCACCTGCCTAAGGCCACCAGACAGGAAATGGCAGAGCTGGAATTTTACCTCAAGTGTATGGCTCCAGCGCCCGAGCTCTTAACTACCTCTATCCTGTCTGCTACCTCACACAGAACCATACACATCAAATACACAACTAAAAGACATCCTGAGGGCCAGCAGAGAAAATTAGACAGGGCGAGTAATAGTTTAGATTGAAAGGATCAGAGAGGATCTCTCTAGGAAATGACATCTGAAGTAAACGTGAAGGAGGACAAGTAGGTTTAGAAAGAAAAACAGGAGAGAAAAAAAGAATGGCATTCTCAGGAGAGATGAGCATTCACGAAGTCCAGAGAGAAAATGAACTTCAGGCCTGCACAGGCTGAGGGGCCGGTGTGGCAGGAATGTGGCGGGGAGAAGGGCACTAAGGGAGAACGGGCAGCCAGGTCAGGGAGGCTGATCTCAATCCCAATCGCCAGCAGACTCAAGATTCTAGGGCCTCTGGAAGTGACCACACCTCTCTGAACCTTGGTGGCCTCCTGTGTAAAACAAGGCTCCCCCAACACCTGCCCACGTGGGGCTACTGTGAGAATTCAAGGCTCAATGAAAGGAAAGAGGGGAGGCCAGGAAGGCCAGGCATGCAGAGAGGACAGGAGGCAGGACCTGCCAACTTAGGGGCGACTCCAGCTGTGCTGTGAAGTGGCAGGTGGGTAGAAACAGGGCCAGGGCAGCAGGCGGGGGAAGGGTCACAAGCGGCTGTCCGCGATGGGAGCAGTAGACATGGAGAGAAGTGGAGGAACTGTCCAGTGTGGCCCTGAGGTGGTAGGCGGGAAGAGCACCCAGCACCATGTGCGCTGGACCGGGAGCTGGCTGCATCTTTTCCATTTTGGCAGCTGTGGGGAAAAGTGCCCTGTCCCTGGGAGGGCAGGGGGCAGGTGCCATGCCTTCCCAGAGAGAAGAGCTGCTCCTGCTTCCTGCACTCAGGTGGGCCCAGCACCCTCTTGTCCCCCATCCCCACCTCACCAGTCTCTTTTCTGGGGCAAATAGGACATCAAGTGAAATGGGCTTCTCAGTGGGGGACCAGGGCCCTGGGCTGGGTGTGTCTGGGAGCCCAGAGATGAACCTCACTCAAGTCTTCCCTCTGCCGGGCGCAGTGGCTGATGCTTGTAATCCCAGCACTTTGGGAGGCTGAGGCAGGCGGATCACGAGGTCAGGAGATCGAGACCACGGTGAAACCCCGTCTCCACTAAAAATACAAAAAATTAGCCGGGTGTGGTGGCGGGCGCCTGTAGTCCCAGCTACTCGGAGAGGCTGAGGCAGAATGGCGTGAACCTGGGAGGCGGAGCTCGCAGCGAGCCGAGATTGCGCCACTGCACTCCAGCCTGGGTGACAGAGCGAGACTCCGTCTCAAAAAAAAAAAAAAGTCTTCCCTCTAAGAGTTCCTAGTTGGGTGGTGATAAGGTTTGGATGTGTGTTCTCTCCAAATCTCATGTTGAAATGTGACTCCAACATTGTAGGTGGGACCTCGTGGAAGGTGTTGGATCATGGGGCTGGGTCCCTCATGAATCCCTTGGTGATGAGTGAGTTCTTGCTCTGATATTTCCCGTGAGAGCTGGTTAAGAGTGTGGCAGCTCCCCCACCCCCCACCTCTCGCCATGTGACAAGCCTGCTCCCCTTGGCCTTCCACCATGAGTGGAAGCTTCCAGTGGTCCTCAACAGAAGCAGATGCTGGCACCATGCTTCTTGTACAGCCTGCAGAACCGTTGAGCCAAGTAAATCTCTTTTCTTTACAAATTACACAGTCTCAGGTATTTCTTTATAGCAACACAAAAATGAACTAACACAGATGGGCTGGGGAAAAAGAGGACCTGTGCTCCCACAATACTGGGAGATGCTTCCAGCCTTGCTGGAGAGAGGCAGCCAATGTGCTTTAGTGGAGAGACCCCACCCCTGCCCCGCCACCACACCAGGACCAGCACCAGCCCCCTCTGGACAATGGTGGGAACCCTCCCAGCATCTTGGCTTGCCTCCCTCGTCTCTTCTCCACAACAAAGCCAGCATCATCATGTCAAATGGAAAGTTTTTCAACTCCTACTGAGTTCAACTCCTACTGAATTGAGGCAGTGAGGAGAAGCTGCCTCCAACTCCAGGGATAAGCAGCCATCACCTGCTTCCTGATGGAGAGGCACAACACACCCTCAGAAGTGGGACTGAGGAAAACAAAACATCAAACCAGAATCTGATCAAGCCTCTCCAGACCCCACTACCCATCTTCAGGAAATACAAAAGACGGGGTAGAACAAACTGAATCAACCCTACTGCAGGATACAGTCAGCAAAATCCAGTCTTCGGGAAATGCTACAGGACAACTGCTTTAGAAAAATACAAAGCAAGGCAGAGAAAGAGAGATGGTAGGGGAAAGGAGAGACTTCAGAGAACCTACATTTATGAGACAACTGAAAATCTGAGCACTGATCAGATACTTGATAGTAAGGAGTTACTAATCTTTTTTGGTGTGAAACCCTATTTTTATCTTTGGCCAGCCACAGTGGCTCACACCTGTAATCCCAACACTTTGGGAGGCCCAGGTGGGTGGATCACCTGAGGTCAGGAGTTCCAGACCAGCCTGACCAACACGGAGAAACCCTATCTACTAAAAATACAAAATTAGCTGGGTGTGGTAGCACATGCCTGTAATCCTAGCTACTCGGGAGGCTGAGGCAGGAGAATCGCTTCAACCTGGGAGGCAGAGGTTGCGGTGAGCTGAGATCGCGTCATTGCACTCCAGCCTGGGCAACAACAGCAAAACTCCATCTCAAAAAAAAAAAAAAATCTCTTTTCAAGATTCACAGTGAAACATCTACAGATGAGATCATAGGGCAACCAGAATTGACTCCAAAATTCCTAATTATCCTAAGATGAGATCAGCCATGAGTTGACAATGGCTGAAGCTAGTCCATCCACTTTGGTATATTTTCCATAGAAAAAATCGCAGGGGCCAGGCGGTGGCTCATGCCTGTAATCCCAGCACTTTGGGAGGCCAAGGCAGGTGAATTGCTTTGAGCTCAGGAGTTCGAGACTAGCCTGGGCAACAGGGCAAGACCCTGCCTCTAAAAAAACACACAGAAATTAGCCAGGCATGCTGGGTCACGCTTGTAGTTCCAGCTACTCAGGAGGCTGAGGCTGGAGAATCACTTGACCTGGGAAGCGGAGGCTGTAGTGAGCTGAGACTGCGCCACTGTGCTCCAGCCTGGGTGATGGAGACCGTCTCCTAATTAAAAAAAAAAAAAAAAAAAAAAAAAAATTGCAGGGGAGAAGCAAAGCTGATCCTGTCATTCAAATCCCCCAACTGCTTTCCACAATTAAAAAAAAAAAAGCAAAGCCCAGGCCCTGCAGGATCTGCCCTGGTTCCCTCTCCTGCCCTCACTTCCTAGGGGTCTCCACCCTACTCCTCCATTCCTGCCAGTTTCCTTGCCATCCTCCACGCTGCCCTTGAGCACTGGCACATCCCACTTGGACTGTGCTCCCGCTGTCCTCTCCATCGGGAACACCCTTCCCCTGACATCTGAAATCTCTCTCTTGGCTTTCTCCCGCCACAACACAAGCTCAATGAGGGCAGGGTCTCCCATCCCTGCTGACCTAGCATATAGTAAATACCCTATAAATACATATGAAATAAACAAACCCAAGTTTCAGCCACGCTTTGCCCCCTGCCACTCAGACTAGTGACCGCCTTTCCCTGGGCATACCTTTCTTTGCAAGATGTCATTCCACCTCAATGGCTGTCTTGAGAATTCAGGGCCAAGTGAGTAGTGCCCACCACAGACCCTGAGAGGCACATGGTTGCTCAGATGTCCTGTGTCCAAGCCTAGGACTACCAAGGTGCCCTTCCTCACTGTCTCAGGCAGTCGGGAGTTTGTCTAGTTCTATCCCTCAATGGAGGGAAGCTGGCTGGGGGTCACAGGTATCACAGGTGAGGAGGGGTCAAGAATAGCAGGCCTCTTCTTCAATCAGGCCTCCTTCCACCTCTGACATTCGGCCTCTCTAAAAGTAAGCCATCCCATTTTTCAGAGGGAAAAACAGGAGCCCAGATGGGGAGAGCCTCACTCCAGCCCCACCCTGCCTGGTGAGTCAGCAGTCAGACCTGCTCACCCATCTCCCATCAAGACCTAGCCAAGCCCTGGTTAACAACCTCCTTGCCTCAGGAAAGAGACCTGAAGCCTCCCTTGGCCTGTTCCTGTCTTCCTTGAGGCAATGACTCCCTCACCTGCCCAGCCAGCCTGGTGGCTCTGGGAATTACTGGCTGATTCGAGGGGGAGTCACCACCAGGCAACCACCCCCTCAAACCCTGCCCCGCAAGCTCACATAGCTGCCTGAGGACCCAGGGCTGGCTCTCTAGGTCTGTTCCTTCTGACAGCACCCAGCACAGGTATCTGCTGCCTCATCTACAAAGCGGGCATGATACCCACTCCCTGGAGGGCCATCATGGGCACGAGGAGGGGGCAGGTGTGTGTGCTTTGTGGGCTGGAGAAAGCTCTGCAGATGGCGGAAGGAAGCACCCCCAGGCCAAGGTCTCCTGGAAGATGGGACACACCAGCATCTCACCAGCTCCAACTTGGTCTTCTGACCTCCAGCTTCCACATTGGCCTCCTCCACTGAACCCTTCCGCTCCCCCCAGGTGCCTCCTCTCCTCTCTCAGCAGCCTCAGCCCTTTGCAGGGGCTCAGCACCACCCCCGGCCTCACGTTTCATTAGGGCACTTGTCACTAGCTGATGCCATCTGCTACGCTGGCTTATTTTCAAGTTATCTGTCTTGCCCACTATAAAGTAAACTCCTGGAGGCTCAGGACTTTCTTCATCTGGTCCAATTCTGTGCCCTCCGTGCCTGGAACAGTGCTTGGCATAGAGATGATGCTCACTAATAAAAACTGGATGAAGGAATTAACAAACCCTTCCATGGCTCTCCCACCCACCACCCCCTGGAATAAAATCCAAACCTTCAAGGCCCCCCGCCTGCCTCATCTCCCCCTGCTCCCACCTACAAAGCCTCTGCTCCAGACAGACTCAGCCCTGACCACATCCAACTGGGGACACTGCACACATGAGTCACTCTGCCAGGATCACCCTTCCCAGCTCCTCTTCCAGCTTCCTTGAGCTTGTTCTAGACATGGCACCTCCACAAGGAAACTGGAGCTGGCCAGGAGACTCCCTGCACACCCCAGAGCCCCTGCACTCACAATACCCATGCCACCTGTCACACCAGCCTGGCTGCCACTTCCCTCATCTGTCTTCCCTGCAGCCTGAGAGCTTGAAGACCATATTTGATCCCTTCTGTGTTTCCCAAGCTTGCCCAACTACAGAAAGGAGTACTACAGTTGAGGGGGTGCTCATGGCTGTGTCCTCGCCACAGGACCAAGTGGAATTTCTCAAGGGCAAGGTCAAAGTAGTCTCATATCAGAGCCTCCAACCCACCATGTCTACAGTCAGCCCTATGGCCAGTGCCCTTATTTCCTAGGTCACTTCTCCCCACCCTCTCCAACACGACCCCCAGGCCAGACCTCTGCCCAGTCCTTCTCCACAGACCTCACAGCCTCTTCAAGCGATTAATTTAATCTACTTAACACACGCCTAGCAGAGCACCTACTAGAAGCCCAGTGCATCCTAAACACTTTGAAAACCCTACCTTGCTTCTTTTTTTTTTTTGAGACGGAGTCTCGCTCTGTCACCCAGGCTGGAGTGCAGTGGCGCAATCTCGGCTCACTGCAAGCTCCGCCTCCCGGGTTCACGCCATTCTCCTGCCTCAGCCTCTCCGAGTAGCTGGGACTACAGGCGTCTGCCACCACGCCCGGCTAATTTTTTGTATTTTTAGTAGAGACGGAGTTTCACCGTGGTCTCGATCTCCTGACCTCGTGATCCGCCCGCCTCGGCCTCCCAAAGTGCTGGGATTACAAGCGTGAGCCACCGCGCCCGGCCTACCTTGCTTCTTAACTGATTTTCCAGATGGAGTTAGAGTTCCTTGAAGAGGTATCACATCACGTCACCCTCCTGCTCAAAACCCATTGACAGTGCCTGGTGCATGGAATAAAATCCAAACTTTCATCCCTGCCATGGCCCACCAGGCCCAGCTGCTCCGGCCCCAGCCTGGCTCCTCCACCTGCTCCCACCCTTTCTTGGTGGCACTTATCATTGTCTAAAATGATCTTCAGTTTCACTGGTCACCTGACTAGGTCAGCTCCACAAGAGCAGGGAACCTCGCTGCAGCACTCCTGCCCCAGGCACACTACACAGCAACAGTGAGAACAATAAACCCTCGTACAGCGTGTGCCGGGTTGGGTACTGCTCCAGGCATACTGTGGGTAAATTTGTTTTCTCACAACAATCCAAAGAGGGAGGCGATTATCAGCCTCACTTTACAGATGTGGAAACTGAGGTGGATGGCTGGGTGCGGTGGCTCACGCCTGTAATTCCAGAACTTTGGAAGGCTGAGGCGGGTGGATCACTTGAGGTCAGGAGTTCAAGACCAGCCTGGCCAACATGGTGAAACCCATCTCTACTAACTAAAAATACAAAAATTAGCTGGGCGTGGCAGTGAGTGCCAGTAATCCCAGCTACTTGGGAGGCTGAGGCAAGAGAACTGCTTGAACCTGGGAGGCGGAGGTTGCAGTAAGCCAAGATCACACCGCTGTACTCCAGCCTAGGAGACAGAGGGAGATGGCGTCTCAAAAAAAAAAAAAGAAAAGACAAAAAAAGAAACTGAGGAAGAGAGGGTCAATTACTGGCCTGAGGTCGGACAACTTATTTAAGTGCCAAGACCATGATGTAAATCAGGCAGCCTGATCCAGGATCGGTGTTTTTTTACCCTGTGATATGCTGCCACTGCACAAGAAATGTCTGAGTAAGTAAACCCCGGCAGATGTTTGCTGAATACACAAATGAAACTAGGGTAGGGGGTTGTCAGGAAAGGCTTCCTGAAGGAGGTGGCACAAGATCTGATCCTTCAACGATGGACCGGATGTAGACAGGCAAGATGGCAAGAGAAAGGACAAGAATTCCACTGTGGTGAACGAGAGCTGACACCCATCTGCCAAGTGTGTCACATCCCCCAGAAAAATGCTCATTTCTCCCACCCTCTGCAGCCCGCCCGGGGCACTCTACATGTATTGCCAAGGCCTACAGACACCTACCACAGGTCACTTTGCCTTCGGAGGAAGGTCTGGTGGGCTCTGGCTGCTGCTGGGGTGCGGCTGGGGCCCCTCTCCGCCGCCGTCTGGCACCACCACTGGGCCGGCCCCGACTCCGCCGCTGCCGCTTGGTTGGTGGGGAGCCTGAGGAGAAAAAAATGGGGCAAGTTGAGGACCAGGATGACAGCTAGAGTGCCCAGGTGTATGACTGGAAAAGAACTCAAGGTGTTCTCGGTGCTGAGCCCCTGAGTGAGCCACTCTGCCTCCGTTCTTCAGTGACCGTGTCTAAAGGATGAAGAGTACCATCTAGCATCATCCAGAAGGGCAGATGAGTACACCCCACCACGCTGCAGCAGGCCCACTCCAGGTGTGATGTGACCCTAGAGAAATCCCTGCACACTTACACCAGGAGACAAACACAACAACCGCCACCAGGGCATTGTTTATCATGATGAAAACCTGAGAACAACACATCTGGCAAGAAGAAACAGGAATATAGGGAGATCTCCAGGATAGACTGTTGAAGGAAATAAAGCAAGATACAAAATAAGTGTCTACAGTGTGCTGTACTTTGCATAAGGAGGGAAATTAAGATTATATATATTTGCAAAATGAAACACTAGAAGCACAGACTAGAAATGAATGAATTGGGGGTGAGGGGTGCCCAACAGTAGAAATGACATGTCTAAAAACACTTTTCATACTTTTTTTTCTTTTTTTTTGAGACCGAGTTTCGCTCTTGTTGCCCAGGCTGGAGTGCAGTGGCGCAATCTTGGCTTGAATCTCCTGGGTTCAAGCAATTCTCCTGCCTGAGGTTCCCAAGTAGCTGGGATTACAGGTGCCTGCCATGACAACCGGCTAATTTTTTTTTTTTTTTTTTTGAGACGGAGTCTCGCTCTGTCGCCCAGGCTGGAGTGCAGTGGCGCGATCTTGGCTCACTGCAAGCTCCACCTCCCGGGTTCACGCCATTCTCCTGCCTCAGCCTCTCCGAGTAGCTGGGACTACAGGCGCCCGCCACCACGCCCAGCTAATTTTTTTGTATTTTTAGTAGAGGCGGGGTTTCACCGTGGTCTCAATCTCCTGACCTCGTGATCCGCCGGCCTCGGCCTCCCAAAGTGCTGGGATTACAAGCGTGAGCCACCGCGCCTGGCATAATTTTTTGTATTTTAAGTAGAGATGGGTTTCACCATGTTGGCCAGGCTGGTCTCGAACTCCTGACCTCAAGTGATCCACCCGCCTCAGCGTCACAAAGTACTGGCATTATGGGCACTGAGTCACCAAGCCCGGCCCCATACTTTAGTTTTGACTTTTGATTCATGTAACTGATTTACACATTTAAAAAGTTAAAAAGAAATAAACCATAAAATTAACACAAATAGGCCAGGCACTGGGTGGCTCCCGCCTACAATCCCAGCACTTTTGGAAGGCCGAGATGGGTAGATCACTTGAGATCAGGAGTTCGAGACCAGTTTGACCAACATGGTGAAACCCCATCTCTACTAAAAATACAAAAATCAGCTGGGCGTGGTGGTGCCTACCTGTAATCCCAGCTACTGGGGAAGCTGAGGCAGGAGAATCGCTTGAACCCAGGAGCTGGAGGCTGCAGTGAGCCGAGATTATGCCACTGCACTACAGCCTGGGTGACAGTGTGAGACCCTGTCTCAAAAAAAAAAAAAAAAAAAAAAAAAAAAAAAATTAAACACAAACAGAAGAAAATGAACCTGGTCGGATGTTGTGGTTCATGTGTGTAATCCCAGCCTACAGCCCAGGAGTTCAAGACCAACCTAGAACCCAGGCAACATGGAAAAACCCGTCTCTATTAAAAAAAAAAAAAAAAAAATTAGCTGGGTGTGGTGGCACGTGCCTGTAGTCCCAGCTACTTGGGAGGCTGAGGTGGGAGGACTGCTTGAGCCCAGGAGATCTAGGCTGCAGAAAGCAGTGTTTGCGCCACTGGACTCCAGCCTGGGAAACAGAGCTAGACCCTCGAAGGGAGAAGGGAGAAGAAAAGGAAGGAAGGAAGGAAGGAAGGAAGGAAGGAAGGAAGAGGGAGGGAGGGAGGGAGGGGGGGGATTGTATACATAATTGGTAATACGAATACTCAGATGAAAGAATTATTCAAGTAACTTGAAGAACATTCTGACTGTAAAATCTTCAATGGGATATGCTCAGAGAACAAGAAACACAAATAAAATCTATGTTTCATTCACTAGATACAATCAGCAGTTGTACTGACTTTGTTATTTTGATGCTATTTAATTACTATTGTAAAATAAATCAAACAAATCCACATCTCAATGTTATTAAGAGGAAAGACTTTTAGTATAAAAAAGACTGGCTGGGCCGGGCGCAGTGGCTCACGCTTGTAATCCCAGCACTTTGGGAGGCCGAGGCGGGCGGATCACCTGAAGTCGGGAGTTCAAGACCAGCCTGACCAACATGGAGAAACCCTGTCTCCACTAAAAATACAAAATTAGTCGGGCGTGGTGGCACATGCCTGTAATCCCAGCTACTCAGGAGGCTGAGGCAGGAGAATCGTTTGAACCCGGGAGGCGGAGGTTGCGGTGAGCCGAGATTGTGCCATTGCACTCCAGCCTGGGCAACAAAAGTGAAACTCTTTCTCAAAAATAATAATAATAAATAAAAAATTAAAAAGTTTGGCTGGGAGCAGTGGCTCATACCTATAATCCCAGCACTTTGGGAGGCTCAGGCAAGCAGGTCACCTGAGGTCAGGAGTTGGAGACTAGCCTGGCCAACATGGTGAAACTGCGTCCCTACTAAAAATACAAAAATTAGCTGGGTATGGTGGTGTCTGCCTGTAGTCCCGGCTACTCGGGAGGCTGAGGCAGGAGGTTCGCTTGAACCTGGGAGGCAGAGGTTGCAGTGAGCTGAGATGGCGCCACTGTACTCCAGCCTGGGTGACAGAGCGAGACTCCATCTCAAAAAAAAGTCTTTGTAATGTTTTTCTTTGTTTAGAGTTGGGGTCTCGTTCTGTTGCCCAGGCTGGAGTCCAGTGGCATGCCACCACACCTGGCTCTTTTTTTTTTTTCTCTGAGACAGGGTCTTGCTCTGCCATCCAGACTGGAGTGCAGTGGCGTGATCTCAGCTCACTGCAACCTCCACCTCCCCGACTCAAGCAATCCTCCTACCTCAGCCTCCTGAATAGCTGAGACTACACGCGCGCATCACCATGCCAGGCTAATTTTTATTTTGTATTTTTTATAGAGACAAGGTTTTGCCATGTTGCCCAGGCTGGTCTCAAACGCCTGGGCTGAAGCAGTCCACCCGCCTTAGCCTCCCAAACTGCTGGGGCTACAGGTGTGAGCCACTGCACCCGGCCAGGTTTTTTATCTTTTTAGATACAGGGTCTCACTATATTGCCCAGGCTGATCTCGAACTCCTGGCCTCAGGCAATCCTCCTGCTTCAGCCACACAAAGCACTAAGATTACAGGCATGAGCCACCAAACATGGCTATAATGTTAATCTTAAATTTAAAACACTAACAGAAACTTTTCGAAAAGTCAAGTCTCTAACACTGTTCACTGAAAGAACCTAGAAACAATATACACACTCAGCACCCATGTTTTGGTCTCTAAATAGCACAGCTTCCTTGAAAAACAGCTGATTCTAGGGTATGGAAGGGAAAGTTCAAAGTGAGCCCAGGACATCTTGCAGTGCCACAAAGCAGGAAGCACACAAAGAATAATACAAACACATGAAGAAGACACAAGAGGCTAGCCAATTGAAACCGCAGGAAGACTGACTGACTGTAACAAGTCAGTAAATAGTGTATGGGTCTATAGTGACACTCAAACTCAAAGGGGCATTGGGGGAATACCTCTTGAAAGAGAAAGAAGAAAGAAAAAGAATTAGAAAAATCACCATTTTGCAAACACCAATGTGATTAACTGGTTCAGGCAAAGCTCATAGATGTGAAACCCACTAAGTAAATGGCTATTAGGGAACAGGACATGCCAAAGTATCACCCCATAGACTGTTTACTAACCATGAGAACTAAATGTCCCTTCACAATGGACAAACATGGCAGATATCCCCTTAACCAAGTGACCAAACTTTCCCACGTCGGAAAAGACAGGCCGTACATGCCTGGGGATGTACTCCAATATGAACTAAATGGCAGCAACTAAGGATTATTCCTGCTAAAAACGTATAAACTGAATCTAACCAAGCCTCAGACACAATTCCCATTTAACAAGAAATGTAAGGGAAGGCCAGGCGCGGTGGCTCACGCTTGTAATCCCAGCACTTTGGGAGGCCGAGGCGGGCGGATCACGAGGTCAGGAGATCGAGACCATGGTGAAACCCCATCTCTACTAAAAATACAAAAAATTAGCCGGGCGTGGTGGCGGGCGCCTGTAGTCCCAGCTACTCGGAGAGGCTGAGGCAGGAGAATGGCGTGAACCCGGGAGGCGGAGCTTGCAGTGAGCCGAGATTGCGCCACTGCACTCCAGCCTGGGGGATAGAGCGAGACTCCGTCTCAAAAAAAAAAAAAAAAAAAAAAAAGAAATGTAAGGGAAAGAGGGACGAGTTAAATGACTCCATCAGGAAAAAAACAGACAGATAAACAATCAGGACATTCTACAAAACAACCGGCCTGCTAGGGTGAATAAATCAATGTTACAGGAAAAAGAAAAAGGTATGGGGTGTAGGGGCAGTTTCTGTGCTATGGCAGGAGACTAGGGAGACATAACAACTGAATGCATACCAACTCAACTATGAATAGATTCTGAATGGTGCCACAATCTGGGGATTTTTGAAAATGGACCATTAGAATACCAGAGAATTCGTGTTTATTTTCTTAGGTATAATAGTCTTAAAGTGGTACAGGAGAATATCCTCATTCTCCATGGATGCCTAATTTAGGGGTAAAGCATCCTGATGTCTGTAATTTACTTTCAAAGGGTTCAACAAAAAATCCAGAATTACGTATACACATAAAGCAAAAGTAGCAAAATCTTAACAATTACTGAACCTAAGTGGAAGATGTTAACTGTACTAATTTTTCAACTTCTATGTTTGAAATTTCACATAATAAAAAAAAAAGAGGGGTGGCCAGGGCACAGTGGCTCACACCTGTAATCCCAACACTTTGGGAGGCCCAGGTGGACGGATCTCTTGAGGCCACGAGTTCGAGACCAGCTTGGGCAACATGGTGAAACCTCATCTCTACTAAAAATACAAAAAAAATGAGCCTGTAGTTCCAGCTACTTGGGAGGCTGAGGCAGGAGAATTGCTTGAATCTGGGTGGCAGAGGTTGCAGTGAGCCAAGATTGCACCACTGCACCCCAGCCTGAGTGACAGAGTGAGATTCTGCCTCAAAACAACAACAACTAGAAGTGGCTGGGCATGATGGCTCATGTCTGTAATCCAGCACTTTGGGAGGCTGAGGTGGGAGGACTGCTTAAGGCTAGGAGTTCAAGACCAGCCTGGACAACAAAAGGGAGACCTCACCTCTATAAAGGATGAAAAAATTGGCCGGGCGCGGTGGCTCACGCCTGTAATCCCAGCACTTTGGGAGGCCAAGACGGGCGGATCACGAGGTCAGGAGATCGAGACCATCTTGGCTAACACGGTGAAACCCCATTTCTACTAAAAATACAAAAAATTAGCTGGGCGTGTTGGCAGGCGCCTGTAGTCCCAGCTACTCGGGAGGCTGAGGCAGGAGAATGGCGTGAACCCAGGAGGCGGAGCTTGCAGTGAGCTGAGATCGCGCCACTGCACTCCAACCTGGGGGACACAGCGAGACTCCGTCTCAAAAAAAAAAAAAAAAAAGCCGGGCGCGGTGGCTCACGCTTGTAATCCCAGCACTTTGGGAGGCCGAGGCGGGCGGATCACGAGGTCAGGAGATCGAGACCACGGTGAAACCCCGTCTCTACTAAAAATACAAAAAATTTGCCGGGCGTGGTGGCAGGCGCCTGTAGTCCCAGCTACTTGGAGAGGCTGAGGCAGGAGAATGGCGTGAACCCAGGAGGCGGAGTTTGCAGCGAGCCGAGATCACTCCACTGCACTCCAGCCTGGGTGAGAGAGCGAGACTCCGTTTCAAAAAAAAAAAAAAAAAAAAAAAAAAAAAAAAAAAGGATGAAAAAATTAGCCAGGCATGGTGGCATGCCCCTGTAGTTCTAGCTACTTGAGAGGCTGAGGTGGGAGGATAGCTTAAGCCCAGGAGTTCAAGGCCGCACAGAGCTATGATTTCGCCACTGCACTCCAGCCTGGGTGACAGACCAAGCCCCTATCTTGAAAAAACCAAACAGAAAAAAACAAAAACTGGGGGTGGTGAGAATAAATAAGTTAACTGGAGCATGGCAATTAAAATAAAACAATTAGAGACACTCAGCATGAATAAATCTCAGACACATCTAGCAAAGACAGCCAGTGCAGAGTAATACCCACCATGTAATACCATTTAAACGAAACACGAAACTATGTGCAACAATTCCGTATGTTGCTTCAGAACAGAGTATCTGTAGCAATGAAAACACACACATACATATCTACACACACACACACAGCGAAAATGACAGAATAACCCCTCAGGCCCCTTCCTTGATGGGCACAGTTCATAAGGAAAGGAGGGATGCTGCCATTACACCCACCCAGCTGGGCTCACCTGTCTCCCACTGACCCTGCTGAGAATTTGCAGAACTGCTTGACTGCCGACGGCGACGGCAGCTACCCTCTGTCCTCTTTGAAGAGCTGGAGGTGCCATAGCTATAGCGTTCTGGAGACACTAGAGGAAGAGAAGAATGGGAAGAAGTATTCAGCCTCCTGACCCTAATTCCCACCCCTGGAAGAATGCCTGCACCACGAGGTGCCTAAGTTCCCCAGAAGTCAGAGCCCAAATACCCACTCATTCTCAAACACCTCCTGCAGAGGTTGCTCAGATGCCTCCTAAGAGAGAGAACTCATCACGACTTGGGGCAATCTAACCCACGTCTATGGCAGCTCAAATTGTCAAGGTTATTCTGTTGATAGTCATGGTAAGGGTCCCTGTAATGGCCCTTTGCCCTGGCATCAACTGCCCCCAGCTCTCCCCAAGGAGTAAGCAGGCCTCTGTGCAGGCTCCCCAAAACCTTCTCTTCTAGAGCGTGATCTTCAGACATAGATATCGAAAAATGCTGTCAGCTCTTCCCTAGAGCTGTCCTCCTGCTTATCTAAATCCTGTGGGCTTACTCTGGGCCAGGGAAAGCCATAATCCCCCTTCCCCAAACTAGCCACTGCCGCTTTAGTAACCCAGACAAAGGCTTGGTCTATGCATGCACAGGGCTACTGGCAGCCTGAACCCCTCCCAGCTTCTCACCTCAAGACTGCTATCCTCCAGGGGCACTTCCTTCACAAGGATTCAGGGCATCAACTCTGGGGACAAGTTGGCTGGGTTTGAATCCTGGCTCCCACACTTCCCAGCTACGTTCTCTGCAAGCCCCTTCATGACATAACTTCCTACCTCCCTCTCTTCCCTAGCTTGGGTCCCTTCTGCTCCTGCCACACTGGCCTCTGATGATGCCAAACTCATTCCCACCTCAGGCCTTGGATGCTCCCTGGGATTTTCTCCCCTGGGGTCTATGCATGGCTGGCAGTGCAGCCTCAGGGCAAAGCCTCCCTTCACCTTGCTGCTCTCCTGACTCTCTCTATTCCATTACTTTTAGTCTTCCTACAACAGCATCTAAAAATAAGTTCTCTGTCTTATTATCTGATTGCCCCACTAAACTTAAACTTCATGGAACAAACACCTTGTGAGCTCCATCATCCTGTATCCCCTAGGCCCAGCAAACAGGAGTGTTATTATACATGCAAACTGCTTAACTTCTCTGAACTTGTTATTTTCCCGGTTACGGTGAAGACAGTAACAGAACTTCCTTGTGGGATTACTGGGAGACTATAAGGCACTAGTTCATATGAAGGGCTGACAGCTGTGCCTGGCATGAAACAAGCCCTCCGTAAACAGTGGCCAAAATCATCATCACTGATGTGGCCAAATTCCCAAAGCCATGCTTTCTTCCTTTTATGTTGCTCATTGATATTGTGGGAAGAGAGGGTAGTAGAATGGGACATAAGCTGCCTGATATGGCACTGTCCGTATCAGGGCACCAGGGAGGCCCAGCGGGAGCCAGGCCCTTTCCTCCCAGGAAGTGTGACACCCTCCCATTCAACCGTACCTGGCCGGCGCCGCTTGCGCGCCAGGTGCGGCAGCAGGTCGTGGCGGGCCAGCACGCGCAGGAGTTGCCCCAGCAGCCGCAGGTTGCTCTCGTCGCACTGCCCGCGGCGCTCCAGCTCCAGCAGGAGCTCTAGGCCGCTGCGGGCCCGTGCTAAGCCTCCGGCGGCGCCAGGAGCTTCATCCAGCAGAAAGGCCAGGAGCTCCAACTCGCACTCGGTCAGTTGCCCGCCCACCACCTCGAACATACGGTGAAGCGACAGCATCCCGTAGTAGTCCAGGCACTCATCCTCCTCCCAGCACGGGGCCGGGGTCGACCCGGATAGCGCCATTCCCGGGGGAGGGAGGCGGAACAAGCTCAGAACCCGGCCTAGAACCCACACAGCGGGGAGGGGGCAGTGGTCAGCGACGCGGAGGCCGGAACCCCACACCGCCAGCGCGTTTCCCCTGCCCAGTCGCGCCGGGCGGGGCCGCTCCCGCACCCCCAACCGCCTCGGCCTCCCCCTCCCCCGGGAAGGAATGGTCCCGCCCGAGGTCCCCTAAGAACAGGTCGGGACGCCGGAGCCCGCTCGGCTTCTGCCCCCTCCCCGCCACCGTGCTACGTTCGGAGCTCGCCTCCGGACCTGACCAAACGATGCGGCCCAAACAAGCCTCGGGGCCCACCCCGGGGCTCCCTGCTGACTGACTGCCCCTGACTCTGGGTAGGACTGCCCAGACGAGCCCCTTTGCTCCGTCCAGTGGTACCGTCTGATGAGTCCCCCGGCTCTATGCAAGTGGTACCGCCCGAAAGTGACCCTCTGCCCCCTACACAGAGGAGCGACCCAGGCAGCCCCTTCGCTCCACACAGGTGGTACCGTCCGAACCCGACCCCCGCCTCGCCCTGCAAGGGCGGCCCCGCCCGCTCCCCAGAGCCCAGGTGGTTCTGTCTACCCGCCACCAGTCACCATTAGGCCTCTCTGGATCCTCACCAGATTCTGGCGTCCGGTGACTCCTGGGCGACGGCCGCAGCCACTTGTTTTGGATCTTTCTGGCACCTTCTCTATTATTACGCCTGCGTCACCTCGCCCCTCCTCCTTCCCCCAACTCGCGCAGGTGCGACCGCCACGCCCCTTCGGCGCATGCGCAGAACGAGGCCTCCAAGCCCCGCCCTTCATGGGCTGCTAGACCTGCCCCCAACCGAAGCGACTTGGTTCGTGAGTGCTGCGCTTGCGCAGAGCGAGAGCACGCCGCAGCTGGGGCTGTATCTGGTACCCGGTTCCAGGTCTCTACTTCCCGCCCGTGACTCAAGCCACCGGGGCCATGTAGCGCCACGTCACGAGTAGTTGTAACTACTCATCTCATAAACTACAGCCCCCTCCTGATCACGAGCTAGACGCCCACGTCACCACTGCCCCTAGTTGCCCGTGGCAAAGTAACACAATCACTACTTTTCCGTCTCCCAGTAACTCCCAGGCCTTATATGATCTGGTCCTGGGCACTCCTCCATTAGATTGTCCCTCACTTCTAATGACAACCAGGGATCTACATCTCAACTGTGCTGTCTCATGATCCCAAATGGAAATCCCGCCCCCCCCAGCCCCGCAGTCTGTAAGTTCCTTCCCCTGATCAAAACCAGAATTCCCTCATCTCACGTTCAGAACGGATACCTCCTTCCAAGCGGCAACAGAACCCTCCATTCCGACTGTGTACATCTCGATGGCGTCCATCACGACCCCCATCACAGACGTCTCCACCCAGAGCCAAAACGGCCCCTCCGTAACCCCTTCCAATCTCTGTCCTCCAGGGTCGCCCAGATACCCACTCCCTAACTTGCAACAACTAGAGAGGGTCTGTCAGGGAGTCTAGGCTGCGGTGTATGCGTGTCCCCTTACCGCGGGGCCTTGGGTGTGACGGTCGCCACGCCCCCCACTTAGGTGACTCAAGGTCAGGGCCTGCATGTGCTTGAGACAAGTCCCCTCCCTGGACGTGTTCCCATCCCTGCAATTAACTCCTCTTGGAAGTCGGGAGACCTGGGTCCTGCCTAGCACTGGCCCAGTACTGGCTCTGCCTGAGCTGTAGCAGTGAATTCAAAAGAATCGCTGGGCGCGGTAGCTCACATCTGTAATCCCAGCACTTTGGGAGGCCGAGGTGGGCGTATCACACGAGACCAGGAGTTCGAGACCAGCCTGGCCAACATGGTGAAACCCTGTCTGTTCTTAGCCGGGCGTGGTGGCACACGCCTGAAATCCCAACTACTTGGGAGGCTGAGGCAAGAGAATCGCTTGAACCAGGGAGCAGTGAGCAGAGATAGTGCCACTGCACTCCAGCCTGGGCCACAGGGCGATACTTTGTCTCAAGAAACAAACACCGGGTGCGGTGGTTCACGCCTGTAATCCCAGGACTTTGGGAGGCCGAGGCGGGCGGATCACCTGAGGTCGGGAGTTCGAGACCAGTCTGACCAACATGGAAAAACCCCATCTCTACTAAAAATACAAAATTAGCCGGGCGTGGTGACTGACGCATGCCTGTAATCCCCGCTACTCGGGAGGCTGACGCAGGAGAATCGCTTGAACCCTGGAGGTGGAGGTTGCCGTGAGCCGAGATCGCACCATTGCACTCCAGTCTGGGCAACAAGAGCAAAACTCTGTCTCAAACAAACAAACAAGACTGGACGCGGTGGTTCACGCCTGTAATCTCAGCAATTTGGGAGGCCGAGGCAGGTGGATCACCTGAGATCAGGAGTTCGAGAGCAGCTTGACCAACATGGCAAAACCCCGTCTCTACTAAAAATACAAACATTAGCCGGGCGTGGTGGTGGGCACCTGTAATCCCAACTACTCGGGAGGCTGAGGCAGGAGAATCGGTTGAACCCGGGAGGCGGAGGTTGCGGGGAGCCAAGATCGTGCCACTGCACTCCAGTCTGGGCGACAGAGCGAGACTCCGTCTCAAATAAACAAACAACCCCCCCAAGAAATCCCTTCCCCTCTCTGGGCCTCAGTTTCCCTACTTGTGAAACAAATGGATGGCAATGGTAAGCTACGGAAGCATAGTCCTGGGCTAAACTCACAGGGGCGCCTGGTAAGTGACTATCATTAAATCAAACGAAGAGTAGGAAGAATAGGAAAGCAATTTAACAAACTGAAGGATTCTGTCTTGCTAAGTGGGTTGTAGTGGGCGCCTACAGTATATGAGCGCTGTGCATGTGTGATATCATCCAATCCCCTAAACAACCTTTGAGGTGGCTGTGACTCAAGCTCATTTCACACCAGTAAAACAGAGGCCCGGAGAGGAGAGTAACTCCAAGTGTGTCGGGCTCTAAAGCTGTACTCTCAGAAATGCTCCGTTTCTTCAGCTTTTAAATGATATCTCTGTCAAGGTCTCCCGCCGCCCAGTTCACTCCATGGGCCCAACGCTCACCAAAGGTTGCCGGCATTTCTCTACAGAACTTTCCGAAGCTTAGCCCGGGAGTGACCCGGAGAACTGCGCAGGCGCGTCTCCTCGCCCTGAGCCCCGCCCACAGGGCGCAGATGTGTGCGTGGATAACTCCCGGAGCCCCGCCTGAGTGGCAACACGCAGGCGCAAGGTCGCGTGCCCTGCGCTGCGGGCTCTGATTGGCCGCTACGGGTAAGGGCACCGCCCAATGGGAGGTGTGGATAGTGAGGGGTCCCACACGCCTGAAGCCGAGGGTCTGTGTCAAGAGCGGCAGGGGCTGCAGGAGATAAGAGAAACGGGTGAGGGCGCCGCGCGGGGCGGGACGGGGAAGAGAGCGTTGGGCGGACGGAGAGGGCGGAAGGAAAACTAAGGGGTCTGCAGGGATCGGAGAGCCTTGGGGCCTGCGCTAGGGCGGGAGCGGCGCGGGCTGGAAGGAGAGTGCTCCTTCCTGTGTGCCCTGGGGCTCCTTTAGTGTGCGGGAGCCTAAGCTGGAACTCGCCCACCACCCACTGCTGCGAGCTCTCACCCTGCCGAGGAGATGAGTCTGGTAGGAGAAAAGCGTTGTAAAGCGGGAAAGTTGAATTTCCAGGGCCCTAGTGGGTTCCTTCCTGGAAAGACTTACTGATAATCTGTGTGAAAAACCCCCCATACCTTCCCTGAGTAGTTCACAATTCAAGAGTGGGAGAAAGAATAGTAGACGAGAAAAGGGCAAATTTCGAGTCTTCCGGGCCACCTCGTAGACATTTATTGGGTACCTGCTTTGTGCAAGCTTTGCAGTAGGCACTGGGCCTCGCCCTAGGGGAGTTCTCTGTTGGAAATGGGGCTGTAATCAAGGAAAAATGGAACTCTCGGGTCCCTGGTTGCCTACTTCCAGGAAGGTCCTTTATGGAATGGCTGTTGTGTGCAGGGGCCTGGCAACTCAAAAATTAGGAAGGGGATTGGAATAGTAGATAAGGAAAGCTTAGCTCCAGGTCCTTTAGTGAATAATTTACTCAAGGAGTATTTATTGGGCATTAACTGAAAGCAGGGCCCTGTACTGGGCTGTGTATTTTGGGAATTCACAGTCTAATGGGAAAGTTGGTCTGGTAGAAATGGACTGTGCACAGGGACAGTTAAACTCAGGGTCGGCCAGGCAGTGGCTCACACCTGTAATTCCAGCGCTTTGGGAGGCCTAGGTGGGAGGATTGCTTGAGCTCAGTAGTTTGAGACCAGCCTGGGCAACATAGGGAGACCTTCTCTCTACAAATAATTTAAAAATTAGCCAGGGGCCAGGTGCGGTGGCTCACGCCTGTAATCCCAGCACTTTGGGAGACCATGGTGGGTGGATCTTTTGAGGTCAGGAGTTGAAGACCAGCCTGGGCAACATGATGAAACCCCATCTCTACTAAAAATACAAAAATTATCCAGGCGTGGTGGTGAATGCCTGTAGTTCCAGCTACTCGGGAGACCGAGGCTGGAGAATCGCTTGGACCCAAGAGGCGGAGGTTGCAGTGAGCCGAGATCGTGCCACTGCACTCCAGCCTGAGCAAAAAGAGAGAAACTCTGTCTCAAAAAAAAGTAAAATAAAATAAATAAAAATAAAAATTTGCCAGGCATGGTGGCAGATACTTGTGGTCCCAGCTACTCAAGAGGCTGTGGCAGGAGGATCACCTGAGTCCAGGAGGTGGAGGCCTCAGTGAGCCAAGATTGCACCACTGCACTGCAGCTTGGGCAACAGAGTGAGAACCTGTCTCAAAAAGAGAAAAAAAAAAAAAAAAAAACCTCCCAAGGTCTCACTTCCCAAGGGAGGCTCACTGCAGCCTCGACCTCCTGGGTTCAAGTGATCAAACCACCTCAGCCTCCCAAAGCGCTAGGATTGCAGATGTGCAGATGTGAGCCACCACACCTGGCCTGGGAGCATTTCTCAGTCACTAAATAAGCACTGTGTGCTAGACATTGTTCTTGGTACTGGACATGCTTCAGTAATGTACAGGCTAAACTGCTACCGTCTAGGTGCTTAATATGAGCAACTTTTTTTTTTTTTTTTTTTTTTTTCCTCCTTGAGACAGAGTCTAACTCTGTCTCCAGGCTGGAGTGCAGTGGCGCAATCTCGGCTCACTACAACCTCCACCTCCCGGGTTCAAGCCATTCTCCTGCCTCAGCCTCCCAAGTAGCTGGGATTACAGGCATGCACCACCACGCCCAGCTAATTTTTTTTTTTTTTTTAGTAGAGACGGGGTTTCACCATGTTGGCCAGCGTGGTCTAGATCTCTTGACCTTGTGATTGCCTGTCTTGGCCTCCCAAAGTGCTGGGATTACAGGCATGAGCCACTGCGCTCAGCAATATGAGCAACTTCTATATGCAAGGCTGTAAACTAGACTCCACCTGCCCTCTGGCACTAATAGATTAGGTGAAAAAGAGGTAAAGAAGGTGGGTTTGAATTCATAAGATTAGCTGCTAGGCCTGGGAGGGAGGCAGTCATTTGCTGAGTGTACTCTGAGACCCTGCTGTGTGAAGGGGCCTGGGTGGGGTTGAGCCCACATACGTGGAAGGGAAGATGGGGCATATAGAGGGAAGTTTGAAAGTTAAAATTCCTGTCCCTGCTCAGAGGTTTTGTTGCTGACTGGAGCCTCCACAATGAATCAGACGCACAAACTCTCAGTCCAGTGAGGAACAATGAGATGCCACCCCAAACTCATGATATTTGCCATGATAGAGGTGGCACAGGATACCATAGGAAACCTGAGGATGTAGAGATGTCAGAGAATGCTTCACAAAAGGTGCTGAGTAAGATTTTGTCAGACAAAAAGAGGAGAGAAGTTTCTTGGCAGAGGGAATAGCAACATCAAAGACTTAGGGTCCAAAAACAATCTTTCTGGAGAACTACACAGGGTTACAGCTGACCTTTACAAGTACCAGGGACTTTGTGTCAGTACTACTTTTAGCCCCATTTTACAGGTAAGAAGACAATCTCAGAGGAAGTAAGTGGTAGAGCTCAGATTCAAGCCAAGGGCAGTCTGGTTCCAGGGCCTGTGTTTTTAAACACTTGGGTGTATCTGTGTGTGTATATGTAAGAGGCAGAGGAAAAGTGTTGCACAAAGAGGAAGCCGCACGCAGGCAAAGGCTATGGTATTCTCAGAAAAGGTATGCCTGGCCCTCTCAATAAAGAGGCCAGGCTGGCTGGGCCGGGCGCAGTGGCTCACGCCTGCAATCCCAGCACTTTGGGAGGCCAAGGCAGGCGGATCACGAGGTCAAGAGATCAAGACCATCCTGGCCAACATGGTGAAACCCCCGTCTCTACTAAAAATACAAAAATTAGCTGGGCATGGTGGCGCACACCTGTAGTCCCAGCTACTCGGGAGGCTGAGACAGGAAAATCACTTGAACCTGGGAGGTGGAGGTTGTAGTGAGCCAAGATTGCGCCACTGTTCTCTACCCTGGCAACAGAGCAAGACTCCATCTCAAAAAAAAAAAGAAGAGGCCGGGCTGTTGGCCAGGGTGGTGGCTCACACCTGTAATCCCAGCACTTTGGGAGGCCAAGGCGGGTGGATCACCTGAGGTCAGGAGTTCGAGACCAGCCTGGCCAACATGGTGAAACCTTGTCTCTACTAAAAAAAATAAAATAAAAAAATTAGCCAGGCATGGTGGCACTCCCCTGTAGTCCCGGCCACTCAAGAGGCTGAGGCACGAGAATAGCTTGAACCCAGCAGCGAGAGGTTGCAGTGAGCCAAGATTGTGCCACTGCGCTCCAGCTTGGGTGACAAACCAAGTCTCTGTCTCAGAAAAAAAAAAAAAAAAAAGAGGCTGGGCTGAGTTCTGTTTGTCTCCTGCAGGCTGCCATGGGGTGTGTGTAGGCTTCAGAGACATGGGATCATGGACGACTGAGGCAGAAACATTGGATTAAGACTTCCTGAGCAATAGAGGCTGGTGAGTAGTGGGATGGGCAAGAGAACTCCACCTCCCCTCGGTTTCCTGCTGTCTCACTGGCTCCTGCCCCTCTTTCTCCAGGCACTGCCTTCCCCACAATGGCAGAGGTGGTGGCTGAGGTGGCCGAGATGCCAACACAGATGTCACCAGGGACAGTGGAGATGTCAACACCTATGTTGGGGGAGATGATGGAGATGTCAACAGAAGTGACTGAGATGACACCAGGGGAGGCTCTTGCCTCATCCCTCTTCTTCCAGCATCACCAGTTCATGTGCTCTGAGTGTGGCAGCCTCTATAACACACTGGAGGAAGTCCTCTCACACCAGGAGCAGCACATGCTTGCTGTCTCAGAGGAGGAGGCACTGACCACACAGAATGTTGGCCTGGAGCCAGAGCTGGTGCCAGGCGCTGAGGGGCCCTTCCAGTGTGGTGAATGCAGCCAGCTCATCCTCTCCCCTGGTGAGCTCCTGGCCCACCAGGATGCCCACCTCCGGGAGTCTGCAAACCAGATCCAATACCAGTGCTGGGATTGCCAGGAGCTGTTCCCCTCGCCCGAGCTGTGGGTGGCTCATCGAAAGGCCCAACACCTTTCTGCCCCGGTAGCTGAGCCACCAGTGCCACCTCCTTTGCCTCCCCCAACACCACTGCCTCCACCTTCTCCCCCATCTGAAGTCAAGATGGAGCCCTATGAGTGTCCTGAGTGTTCTACCCTCTGCGCCACCCCTGAGGAGTTCTTGGAGCATCAGGGCACCCACTTTGACTCCCTAGAGAAAGAAGAACGCAATGGGTTGGAGGAGGAGGAGGAGGAGGACGAGGAGGATGAAGAAGATGATGAAGAGACAGAGGATGAGGAGGCCATGGCAGAGGTCGGTGATGATGCTGTGGGAGGTGATGAGTCCACAGCTGGCTGGGCTCAGGGCTGCGGGGACTGTCCCCAGCACCAGCCCTCAGCAGGGGCTCGCCGGCAACACCGGCAAACGTCTCACAGCCCGGCATCTGCCACCCACCCCTTCCACTGCAGCCAGTGTCAGCGCAGTTTCAGCTCCGCCAACCGGCTGCAGGCTCATGGGCGGGCCCATGTTGGTGGCACACACGAGTGTACGACCTGTTCCAAGGTCTTCAAGAAAGCAGCGTCGCTCGAGCAGCACTTGCGGCTGCACCGCGGGGAAGCCCGCTACCTCTGTGTAGACTGTGGCCGCGGCTTCGGCACAGAACTCACATTGGTGGCCCACCGGCGGGCCCACACTGCCAACCCATTGCATCGCTGTCGTTGTGGCAAGACATTCAGCAACATGACCAAGTTCCTCTACCACCGGCGCACTCACGCGGGCAAAAGCGGGGCACCTCCCACAGGAGCAACAGCTCCCCCAGCTCCAGCGGAGCCCACCCCTCCACCACCACCCCCTGCCCCACCTGCCCAGCTGCCCTGCCCACAGTGCTCCAAGTCTTTTGCCTCAGCTTCCCGGCTGTCACGGCACCGGCGTGCAGTACACGGGCCCCCTGAACGGCGTCACCGCTGTGGGGTTTGTGGCAAGGGCTTCAAGAAGCTGATCCACGTGCGCAACCACCTGCGGACACACACGGGCGAGAGGCCCTTCCAGTGCCACTCATGTGGCAAGACCTTTGCTTCTTTGGCCAACCTCAGCCGCCACCAGCTGACCCACACGGGCGCACGTCCCTACCAATGCCTGGACTGTGGCAAGCGCTTCACACAGAGCTCCAACCTGCAGCAGCACCGGCGGTTGCACTTGCGGCCAGTCGCCTTTGCCCGCGCCCCCCGCCTCCCCATCACTGGTCTCTACAACAAGAGTCCCTACTACTGCGGGACTTGTGGCCGCTGG
Organism: Nomascus leucogenys; assembly: GCF_006542625.1. Lineage (NCBI taxonomy): Eukaryota > Metazoa > Chordata > Mammalia > Primates > Hylobatidae > Nomascus > Nomascus leucogenys. The sequence goes on from NC_044397.1 coordinate 85,115,392, forward strand.
TTCCGCGCCATGGCAGGCTTGCGACTGCATCAGCGGGTCCATGCCCGAGCTCGGACTTTGACGTTACAGCCTCCCAGATCACCACCTCCTGCCCCACCCCCACCCCCCGAGCCTCAACAGACTATCATGTGCACAGAGCTGGGGGAGACGATTGCCATCATTGAGACATCCCAGCCGCTGGCTCTTGAGGACACCCTGCAGCTGTGCCAGGCTGCACTGGGGGCCAGTGAAGCAGGCGGGCTCTTGCAGTTGGACACGGCCTTCGTGTGACGCTGCTGAAAAGCAATAACAAAAGGGTTTGGTTGCAACAGCCAGTGTGGGTACCTCTGGGGAGAGAGGACCTCCTCTGGCAAACTGGTCTGATACCCACCGTGTGCCAGGATCCACCCTGGCCTCTTTTACCCACTGACTCCCCAGAACTACCCTTCCAGGCTTCTCTTGTCATCTTTCTCTGCCTGAGGGGAAACTGAAGCTCTGAGATGCGATGTGATCTGTACCAGGTCACCCAGCTACGCTGCAAAGTGGGTTGGCCAAGGCCCTTTGCACTGCATCACCCTGGTGCCCAGCAACATCAGGTAACCTTCACTGAGCACCAAGCTTGTGCCAGGTCTGTGCTGGCCACTCTCATATACCTCTTCAGATCCTCTGCTTGTACCCCTAGCCCTTGCCTTCCCTGGATTTTGGGCACCCAGGACTTTGCTCTGCCTGGTGGAGGAGGGTACTTGATTTCCCTGGGCTTCCTTCATCTCAATTCTGACAGTGTGGAAGGAAATCTGTAGGTACCCAGGTCCTCAGCTCCAGACTGGGTGATGCTGGAGACCCAGGAGCAAGTCAGCACAGGCTCTGCCCACAGGAGGCGTGCACAGTCTGGTAGGAGAAACACACAAGTACAGATAGCTTGCTCTCTGAGTATGTCTCATTGATTCATTCAGCCTGTGTGTCCTAAGGCCTCCCTCCTCCCATACTGGGTGATGCTGGAGGCAGAGATGAGTCAGGCCTAAGGCTTCTCAGGGCTGTGATGGGGATATGTAGGGACAGTGGGATCCCAGGAAACAGACCTCCATGGTGGGAGATCAGGAGTTAAGGATTTCCTAGAGAAGGTAGTCCCTGAAGGAAAAGTAGGAATCTGGTAGTGAAAGAGGAAAAGAACATTCCAGGCAGACAGCACTGCAAGAGGGTGAGCTCTTGGTGTATTTGGAGACCATCCAGTTATCTGACTGCCTAGCCGAGGCAAGCGCCACACTTACCACTGTATGTGTACTATGATCCCAACAGGCTTGTGACATAGATTTCATATTATCCCTGTTGTATAGATTTTTAAAACTGGTGGCTGGGCACGGTGGCTCATGCCTGTAATCCCAGCACTTTGGGAGGCCGAGGCGGGCAGATAACGAGGTCAGGAGATCGAGACCATCCTGGGTAACATGGTGAAACCCCGTCTCTACTAAAAATACGAAAAATTAGCCGGGAGTGGTGGCGGGCGCCTGTGGTGGCCAGCTGCTCGGGAGGCTGAGGCAGGAGAATGGCGTGAACCCGGGAGGCGGAGCTTGCAGTGAGCCGAGATCGCGCCACTGCACTCCAGCCTGGGGCACAGAGCAAGACTCCGTCTCAAAAATAAATAAATAAATAAATAAATACATAAATAAATAAAAATAAACTGGCCAGGTGCAGTGGTTCACGCTTGCAATCCCAGTGCTTCGGGAGACTGAAGCAGGAGGATCACTTAAGGCCAGGAGTTCGAGACCAGCCTGGGCAATAGCAAGACCTCATCTCTACAAAAATTAAAAGTTAGCCAGGCCTGGTGGCACATGCCTGTAATCCGAGTGCTTTGGGAGGCTAAGGCAGGAGGATCACTTGAGCTCAAGAGTTCAAGACCTGGGCAAGAGAGAGAGAGACTTTGTCTCTATTAAAAATAAAAATGATTGGCCGAGCATGGTGGTGCACACCAGTATTCCCAGCTACTCTGGAGGCTGAGGCAGAGGCAGGATTGCTTGATATGGGGGAGATTGAGGCTGCAGTGAGCTGTGTTCACACCACTGCACTCCAGCCTGGGCAACAGTGCAAGACCCTGTCACTTAAAAAAAAAAAAAGGAAAAAAAAAACTAAGGACAGAGATTTGCCCAAGGTTTCACAGCTAGGCAGAGACATTGTGAGATTTGAGTACGGGAGGCCCCTTCGGCCCACATTTGTAACCCATACTATTCTGAGTGATTAAGACTTGAAACTTGTGCAGGGGTAGGGGATCAGAGGAAGATTCATTCTAACTAGAGGAAAAGTAAACCAGTGTCAGAGCTGTTGGGATTTGAGGGGGCCTCAAAACATCAAAGGTCTTGGGAGCAGGAAGATTCCCACCTTGTTCAGAGGTTACCTAGGATAATAGTCTTTCTCTCCATTGATTGATTGATTGATTGAGATGAAGTCTTGCTCTGTCGCCCAGGCTGGAGCACAGTGGTGCAGTCCCAGCTCACTGCAACCTCCACCTTCCAGGCTCAAGCGATTCTCCTGCCTCAGTTTCCCTAATAGCTGGGATTACAGGCGCCCACCACTGCACCCAGCTAATTTTTGTATTTTAGTAGAGGCGGGGTTTCGCCATGTTGGCCAGGCTGGTCTCAAACTCCTAACCTCAGGTGATCTGCCCGCCTTGGCCTCCCTAAGTGCTAGGATTACAGGTGTGTGCCACCGAGCCCGGCCATAATAGTCTTTCTCTCCCTAAGCAGATGCAGGTGATTCCTGATAGGCTCCTCCCAGGCCCCTGCAGCCCAGGGTGCTCAGGCAGGGGAGGCAGAATGCAGTTGAGGATGAGATTGTCCAGGAGGGAGGCCTAGACTTTGGAAGGCCTTGAAAGCTGGGCTGAGTAGTTGCGAGTTGGAGGAGGGTTGTAATTGGGTGTTAGATCTGGGCTCAAAGTGGGGTGAGTGGGAAGCTAAAGATGGCCCAGCAGAAGACAGGGCCAGACCTGGGAAGGGGTCATGGGGTGGTAGGAGGGTGAGGGACACCTCAGTGACTTCATGGCTGACCACGTGAGTAGCAGGGAGGAAGGTGTCCCCAGGATCCCAAGGTCTGCCCCTCACCCAGAACGGCCATCCTCCCCCTTATCAATTGGCTTGCTCTGTATATTCATTCATTCATACTACAAACCAGGCGAAATCCGGGTGGTGTTGAGCAAGGAAGGGGCAGGGTCTGTCCTATCCCAGGCAGTGTAAAGATGCGCCTGGAGTGGGGTGAGCAAACTGGAGAGCCCAGACCCCACAGGAACAGTCCCTTCACTCCATCTGGGACATTTGAAACTCCTCCCTTTTTGTTCACCAGTGGAATCCAGTAGGGGGCATACCCATTGCTCCTCCCCAGGCCCTCTTCCACCTCTGGGGTGTCCTGGTCACACTCACTGCTTGGTGCCATGTGGAGGAGATAACATTTCCTTCAGCCCATGCCCCACTATCTGGCCCAGCATGTTTTAAGTGAGGATAAAAGTCAAGTTCTCTGCCCCCACCCTTACAGGGTTGTCACTTCCCAACATCCCTAAGAGGGGGGCCAGGTAGGTGTCCTGTTTAAGACTTGGAAATGAAGGCTTGGAATCTTCTAGGGTTCCGCCTCCAGCCATGGCCACCCAACAAAGAATCTACAAGCAGGCTAAGTTTTGGCCTGAGTGACTCCTCATCATCTCATGTGCCCCCAGACCCTAGAGCAGCAGGCAGCTTGGACTAAGACAGACAGCCCATTGTTCAAGTCCTGACTCTGTCACTTAAGCTCCATGGCCTTCCCCTCTCTGATCCCCAATTGGCTCACCAGTTACTGGGAGGTTAATCCCTCCCTCTCTAAGCAGAAGCAGATGATTTATGCTGGGTCATGGAGCAGGCTCCTCCTAGGCCTCTACAGCAGATAACCCAGATGGAGCTCATCACCACACGTGCAGAGAAAGCCACGGTGCGAGAAGGTTGAGCACCTGAGCCAGGGCCTTCGGACAGCCCTCTGCCTGAGATGCAGCTCACTCCTGTCCCAGAACAGTCCCCCCCGCAGGAGCCCCCACCACCTCAGTGGAAACAGGCAGCCAGACAGAAAGCAGGTTTTCATGCCAATAATTTATTGAACGGAGGTCTGTACACAGGCAAACCTTACTGTGGAAACTAAGACATCAGGAGCTCTCTCCACTCCCCTGGCCCTCCAGGGTGGGGTGAGGAGGGAGTAGACCTTGGGGGCAGAGGACAGGAGGGGAGTTACAGCTGTAGGAGGGGCGGGGCCAGGTTGGACGGTGCGAATCGACGTTTTCTTTAAGAAAAAAATTATAACAATCTATTTACACCCAGGGGCCAGGGAAGGGAAGAGGAGACGGGCTGGGCTGGTTCTATTTACAAGGGACACAGGAGGGGAGGGGGTTTGGAGGAGGTGGAGGTCTGGGGGTGGGGAGGGGGCCAAGGGGGTAGGAGGTCCTCATCCCCCCAACACCCTGTCCTTCTCTTCCCTCCCCACAACCAGTTAAAATCCTCTTAAAAAGCCCACCACAGGGGTGAGGCTGGTTAGGGAGGGACTGGAGGTGGGGACAGGGACTCATTTACCTCTGCCCTCTAGTCTAGGGGCCCAGCCAGGGCAGGAGCTTGATGGGCTATGGCCCCCCTTCCCAGCCCCTCTTGGGGCTCCCAGATGGAAGTGGAAGGGTGGTTGGTGGGGCCCTCAGGAGGAGTTAGTGAGGGTAGGTGTGGCATCGGTCGACTGCCAGTCTGAGCTGGTTGGAGTCTCAGTTAAAGCTGGAGGGAGGGAGGGAAGGAGCAGAGTTAAGCCTTTGCCTTTCAAACACCCCTTCGCCCAACCCAAAAGTAGGAATTCTCTTGTCATAGATGCTACATTAAAAGTTACAAGCTGTTACTTTAGGTGAAGGGTTGCAAACTCAAGTGCTAAAGGGCCAGGATAGTAACTGAGTAACACACCAGAGTGCCGGGCTCCATATAAGGGGGTGGCTGGGCTGGGCACAGCGGCTCATGCCTGTAATCCCAGCACTTTGGGAGGCCAAGGTGGGCAGATCACAAGGTCAGCAGTTCGAGACCAGCCTGGCCAACATGGTGAAACTCCATCTCTACTCAAAATACAAAAATAAGCCAGGCATGGTGGTATGCACGTGTAATCTCAGGTACTTGGGAGGCTGAGGCAGGAGAATCACTTGAACCCAGGAGGCAGAAGTTGCAGTGAGCCAAGATTGTGCCACTACACTCCAGCCTGGGCGACAGAGCAAGACTCCGTCTAAAAAATATAAAGGGCGCCGACTGTCTACTGTCAGTAGGATGGGTGGGCTCATTGCTGCCCAATCTGATTTTCTTCCCCAAGAGAAACAGGAAATCTGAATTTTTACACAAAATAGCCCCATTTTTAAACGTGGGCAACATGGCCAGGTGCAGTGGCTCATGCCTGTTAATCCCAGCACTTTAGGAGGCCAAGCGGGAAAATCACCTAAGTTCAAGATCAGTCTGGCCAACATGGTGAAACCTCATCTCTAGTAAAAATACAAAAATTAGCCAGGCATAGTGGTGTGCGTCTGTAATCCCAGCTACTCAGAGACCTGAGGCAGGAGAATCGCCTGAGCCCAGGAGGTAGAGATTGCAGTGAGCCGAGATCAAGCCACTGCACTGCAGCCTAGGTAGCGAGTGAAACTCTACCACAAAAAAAAAAAAAAAAAAAAAAACTTGGGCAACGAATTCAACTTTTTGTTTGTGTTCAGGCCAAATGTTATTTCTCTGGCTTTCCCATTGGCATTAAACACATTTAAACATTTGTATGCAAGAATGCCCTCTAAAGGTGGTCATTCACATGTTGTAAGATGTGCTTCCTATGCCATCAAAATGTCAACGATTTAAAAATACATTCAGGAAACCAAGCCACTGAGCGAACAGCCCCACCCTCCCCAGGCTGAGAGATACTTTAACCCCCAGCAGATGGTCCCCACTTACCTTGTGAGGACTGGGTGAGGGTGGTAGTGCCCGCTGGGGACCTCAAGTGAGGAGGGATGAGAATGGCGTTGAGAGACGGTTGGATGGAGAGTTCTAGAAACAGGAATTGACATGCCAGTCAGGGTAGACTACAGCAGGGTTATGATGGGCACCAAATGGGAACCCAGCTATTGGGAAGGCCAGTTGTTTGTGGACACTTTCAGCCACAGACCTCTCTCAATGAAAAACCAGAAAAAGCTTAGCACGAGGCAGATCACAGTAAAGCACAACTGAAGCAGGTTCGATTCCCCCTGAATCTGAGAGTCATCTTTCCTGAGCCCCAGGCCTGCCTTGTACTCTGCCCTTAGCTCCCTACTCCTGCTTCAACACCAAGCTCTTCACAATCTTTCAATGCCCGCCCACCCCGCCCTACTCCCCAGATCCCGGGCTATGCCCTCACCACCAGCACTGAAGTTGAAGAGAGGGGGAAGTGGGCGGTTGTTAGGGAGCTGGGTTCCCAGACATCGCAGTTCATCAAAGAAGCTGTGCGCACAGGCCTCTAGTGGGGAGAGCCTTGAGGACGGGGTGTACTCCAGCAGGCTAGAGCAGAGCGCGATGGCCTCTGGCGGCGTTCGAGATTTGAACACCTGAGGGATGGGTGCAGGGGTCATGAGGGTGAGATGCCCTGGACACTGGCGTACTCCTGTTATCTCACTGCCACAGTGCCTGCGGCAAGTTATGACTGGCTGCTTCCCACACCCCCACCTTCCAAATGAAGAAACTAAGGCCCAACCACTAAGGAGAGGTCAGTTTGTATCGGGTAAGCAGCCAGCCCAGGTCTGGGACTATATGAGCCCTGCTGACCCGCCATAAAAATTGGAATCTCGAATTTACTTGTGGGTTCTCAACTTTTAAAATGCCATAAACTTTGAAAGCGGATGGAAGTTATTGATCCCTGGATAACTTCAAATCCTCCCAAGCCATGATTCTGAGGCTAGGTCCACAGAACAGTTGACCTCCGAGGGGGACCAGCTCCAGCTCTCAGCCATACTGCCCTGAGCCCCTAGCCCTGCCCCACCTTCGTCCAGGGGTGAGCTTTAATCTGAGGGAACTTGAACTCCGTGTAGTTGGGGTTCATCTCTCGGATTTGTTCCCGGGTTGGTGTTCCCAGCACCTGTAAAGAGAGGAAGGGGTCTGAGACAAGGGCCCCATCCCTCAGCCCCACCCCCTACCCACCCCAGCCGCGCCCCTCACCTTGATGATCTCCACCAGCTGGTCCACCCCACTGTCCCCAGGGAAGATGGGCTGGCCCAGGAGGAGCTCCGCCAGTACACAGCCAGCTGACCAAACATCTGAGGGGAAATGGAGGGAGCGTCAGGGCTAGGTGAGTAGGGCCACCAACCTCCCAGTGCTTTTATTCCTCATGGCCATCCTAAGAGTGTCAGGAGCCCCGTTTTCTCAAAGACAAAGCACCTGGCCCAAGGTCACATGCAGCTTAGAAACATGGGCCTGACCTTGACCCTGCCTTTGCTGCACTCTCTCGTCTAGGTGTGTTTCCAGCCCTCAGTTCCTCTCTCTGCTAAGAACCCCAATGAGCTCCTTCTCTCCCGCTAGCCTTGGACGACAGACCAAATTAGGCCCAAACCTGCCAAAAGGCACCCATGTTCTTTGGGCCACAGGAAGGTACAGCCTTAAATCCTGGACTGCCTTCCTCTTGTTCCAACCTCTATCCTGCCCATGAGAAGAGCTGCAGCCTGGCAGTCTCACCCCTCCCTGCTTTGTACCTTGACCCCCACAGCATGAGTTCATACCTAAGAACTCCACAGTTCGTCATGCTGCTGTGGAAGGTGCCCTTTCAAACTCTCATGCCCATTCCCTCAATTCAGCCTTCCCCTCATGCCTGGAAAATGGCAGTTGTCCCCACAAACAGGGAAGGACACAGAGGCCCTGGGAGCAAGTTGCACCTTCATGGTGGCAAAGCCTTGATTCCCGGTTCCCCCAAGGTCTCCGGCAGCCCTTCCCCCTAGCTGAGAACAGAGGGCTGACAGGGAGGTTCCAGAGCTGGTATGGACTCTGGAGTCAGGTCAGCTTTCAAATCCCAGCCCTGCCCAGTCCCAGTGGTGCCAGTGCGGGCAGGCGGCCTCACAGCTCTAAGCTCATCTGTAAAACGAGCATTCAACAGCATCAGCCTCCTAAGTTTGTGAGGACTGGATACAAGAACAGAAGTTAAGCTTTCATCACCAAGCTTGGCATACAGCACACAGAAAACTCCAAAACTTCCCAGATTGCCACTCCCCCCTGCCACCCTCCCATAACTCTGACCGATGGATGAGGTGTAATCAGTGGCTCCAAAGATGAGCTCTGGGGCCCGGTAGTAGCGAGAACAGATGTAGGAGACATTGGGCTCCCCTCGGACCAACTGCTTTGCACTGTGGGAAGAGATGGGCAGGGGTACACATGAGGCAAGGGTTGGGGTCCCCCCTGCCTCTTCAGCCACCCAATATGCCCCAGGCCCACCTGCCAAAATCGCAGAGCTTGAGGACAGCAGTGTCAGGGTCCACCAGCAGGTTCTGGGGCTTGATGTCACGGTGACACACGCCCTGGGAGTGGATGTAGGCCAAGCTGCGGAAGAGCTGGTACATGTACACCTGGGGCAGGCACAGGATAGCAGAACTTTAGCCCAGCTTTCCCCATACAGCACCACTACCCCACCAGCTTGGCCTGAAGAGCCCTTCCAGGCCCACTCTCCCTGCTGCCCCCACAGCTTTGGGCAAACCCATTTGAGACCCTTGGTTCTCTTTTTTTTTTTTTTTTTTTTTTTTTGAGACGGAGTCTCGCTCTGTCGCCCAGGCTGGAGTGCAGTGGCGCAATCTCGGCTCACTGCAAGCTCCGCCTCCTGGGTTCACGCCATTCTCCTGCCTCAGCCTCTCCGAGTAGCTGGGACTACAGGCGCCCGCCACCACGCCCGGCTAATTTTTTGTATTTTTAGTAGAGACGGGGTTTCACCGTGGTCTCGATCTCCTGACCTCGTGATCCGCCCACCTCGGCCTCCCAAAGTGCTGGGATTACAAGCGTGAGCCACCGTGCCCGGCCATCCTTGGTTCTCTTAATGTGCACCACAATCACTTGGAGGACTTGTTAAAACAGGGACTACTAGCTGGGCGTGGTGGGTCACGCCTGTAATCCCAGTATTTTGGGAGGCCAAGAGCAGCCTCGCCAACATGTTGAGATCCTGTCTCTACTAAAAATACAAAAATTGGCTGGGCGCGGTGGCTCACACCTGTAATCCCAGCACTTTGGGAGGCCGAGGCGGGCAGATCACGAGGTCAGGAGATCGAGACCATCCTGGCTAACACAGTGAAACCCCGTCTCTACTAAAAATACAAAAAATTAGCCGGGCGAGGTGGCGGGCGCCTGTAGTCCCAGCTACTCCGGAGGCTGAGGCAGGAGAATGGCATGAACCCTTGGGGGCAGAGCCTGCAGTGAGCCGAGATCGCGCCATTGCACTCCAGCCTGGGCGACAGCGAGACTCTGTCTCAAAAAAAAAAAAAAAATTAGCCGGTTGTGGTGGTGTGCACCTGTAATCCCAGCTACTCGGGAGGCCGAGGCAGGAGAATCACTTGAACTCAGGAGGCAGAGGTTGCAGTGAGCCGAGATTGCACCACTGCACTCCAGCCTGGGTGACAGAGTGAGACCCTGTCTCAAAAAAAAAACAAAAAAACAGGGACTCTTGGGCCCCACTCTCAGAGTTTCTGATCAGTGGGTTCTGAATGAGGCATTCACAACAAGCTCTCCAGCACTGATGCTGGTCCCCGGACCACACTCTGAGAACCACTGCTTTAATCACAACCCATGGCAGAAGCCTGATGAGTAAGATACGTCGGGAGGTTGTCATAAAACAGGCTAGGGAGCGAGGCACTCAGCTTCCCCCTCACCAAAACCACTGGCTCCTGAATCCAACAATCAAAACCACCCCTGAGCCTGCCCCCTCTCCAGCTCCATTTTCCTGCCACTCTCCCTCCCACTGACTAGAACAGAAGTAGCAGGAGAGCAGGATTTTGAGTTTCAGTCACTGCTGCATCCCCCAGGGCCTAGACAGACCAGGTCCTGACACGGCTGCTTCCTAGGCTCCCTTCCTTTTATTCCAGCTCCCCTCGGCCAAAGATGCCACTTCCTTGCCCTGTGCTTGGTCTCCTCCAGGAAGCCTTCCTTGATCCTTCTCACCCACAAACCAGGCTGGGTGCTTCCTCCATTTCCAGAATTCCCTGTGCTCCTTCTGGTATGGCAGCAGCTAGTTCATTTAATAGTTTTCTGTGATGATGTCTTTCTACCCTACCAAACTGAGAGCTCTTCAAGGGCAAGGCCTGGGTGGCAGTCAGTGGTGCCTCTGGAATTCCTCAGCCCTGGGCCCCGTATGCAGGCAGCCACAGGACAGATTCACCAAACCAGAGAGCTCCCTCCTGGGAAGTGAGGTCCAACAGCCACAACCACTGGTAGAGCCCACATCGGCTCACGCGCACTTGGGTACGTAAAGCCAGCAGGAGCAGCAGCTGGGTCCCAAGTGACCTCCAGCAAACAAACCCACCCACCTCCTACCAATGCAGTAGGCTGCTCCAGCCTGTTCGCCACATCATCCCTGGGCTGCAATCATTCATTCATTCAAACACCTCCTGAAGGTCTGTAACACCCAGGGCACGATGCCAGGCACTGGGGAAGGAGCCTGCACAGACGATGGACGGAGATGCATTCCTGGCTCTGTGGATGCTAACCTTCCTCCGACCCTAACTCCTTCCCACCTACCTCCAGCCAAGGCTCTAAAGGCCCGAACTCTGGCCTCAGCAGCTGTCTCTGTGCAGTCCTGGTCCCCACCGCCCCCTTATCCTGAGCTAACTCCCATATCTCTGGTGCCACTGGATTCCCTGTATGGACCTGAGCAAGTATCTGGCAGCCTCTGCAGCCCCAGGTCAGGCTGCCTTCCTGATTCAGTCAGGCCTTGCCTGCCTTGGCCCTCCCGTGTTAGGCCAGCTCCATCTCTGGGGGTTATGGGAACAACAGCAGGGGACATGGGGCGTCCAAAAACCAACATAAACTTGGCAGATGAGGGATCCCATAAAAGGCGGGAGGCTCCAGAGCCCCTGGCTTTGTGGGCCTGGGTCCCAGCAGCCCACCTGCCAGCCTACCTTGACATAGAGGATAGGGATGGTCAACTTGGCCTTGGTGAAGTGGCGGGCCACCCGGTACACTGTCTCGGGCACATATTCCAGCACCAGATTTAGGTAAAGCTCGTCTTTCTGCAGGGAGCAAAGGAGACGTGTGAGGCACTGTGAGAAGAGTGAGGAGGGGGAAGGAAGGTGTGCAGGGAGCAGTGGGGGAAAGGCAGGCAGGCAGGAAAATGGCTGGAGCAACCCACCACCACCACCACCTCGAGGTCTCACCTTCTCGCCACTGGAGTAGAAAAAGTATCTCAGCCTCACAATATTGCAGTGGTCCAGCTTACGCATGATCTGCAGCTCTCGGTTCTTGAGGGCAAAGGGAGAGTCTCAGAATACGACCAACTCTCTCGGCTGCCCCTCCCTACTCACACTCACTCCCAACAACAGCCAGGCAGCTACTCCCTGTGTCCCAGCTCCAAGGTCCCCTAGAGTATCCCCCAATTCCTTGTCTCCAGACTATTCCCCTCCCACATGAGCTGGAAGCCTACAGGTTAAACCCAGGCCACAGATGTGTTTTCTTCACCCCATTTTTTTTTTTTTTTTTTTTTTTTTTTTTTTGAGACAGAATCTTGCTCTGTTGCCAGGCTGGCATGCAGTGGCTCGATATCGGCTCACTGCAACCTCTGCCTCCCTGGTTCAAGCGATTCTCCTGCCTTAGCCTTCCAAGTAGCTGGGATTACAGGCATGCACCACCACGCCCAGCTTAATTTTTATATTTGTAGTAGAGATGGGGTTTCACCACGTTAGCCAGGATGGTCTCAATCTCCTGACCTCGTGATCCACCCGCCTCGGCCTCCCTGATGTCATGATCCACAGGCCTCAAACTCCCAAGGTGCTGGGATTACAGGCATGAGGCACCGCGCCCAGCCACCCCACTTTAAAAAAAAAAAAAATTTTCAACTTATTGCTGACATGTAAAAATCAAATGGCACCTTCTGATTTTTTTTTCCAAAATAAAGTTTTAAAAAGGATAGGCCGGGACCAGGCACGGTGGCTCACGTCTGTAATCTCAGCACTTTGGGAGGCTGAGGTGGGCGTATCACGGGGTCAGGAGATTGAGACCATCCTGGTTAACATGGTGAAACCCTGTCTCTACTACAAATACAAAAAAAATTAGCCGGGCATGGTGGCAGGCGCCTATAGTCCCAGCTACTCGGGAGGCTGAGGCAGGAGAATGGCGAGAACCCAGGAGGCAGAGCTTGCAGTGAGCTGAGATCGCGCCACTGCACTCCAGCCTGGGTGACAGACTCCGTCTCAAAAAATAATAATAATAAATAAATAAATAAAATAAAAAAGATAATATAAAATTTATTTTTTTTTTTTTTTAAAAAAAAAGAACCTGGCTGTGTTGGTGAGGTTGGTTTTGAACTCCTAGTCTCAAGCAATCCTCCTGGCTCGGGCTCTCAAAGTTCAAGGATTATAGGCGTGAGCTACCATACCCAGCCTTAAAATAAAAATAAAATAAAAAACAGCTGGGCATGGTGGCTCACACTTGTAATCCCAGCACTTTGGGAGGCCAAGGCAGGGAAATCACTTGAGGCCAGGAGTTCGAGACCAGCCTGGCCAACATGGCAAAACCCCATCTCTACTAAAAATACAAAAAAATTAGCTGGGCATGGTGGTGCACGCCTGTGATTCCAACTACTCAGGTGGATGAGCTACAAGAATTGCTTGAACCCAGGAGGCAGAGGTTGCAGTGAGCCGAGATCACACCACTGCACTCCAGCCTTGGTGACAGAACGAGATTCTGTCTTAAAAAAAAAAAAAAAAAATAGAGACCATCCTGGCTAACACGGTGAAACCCCATCCCTACTAGAAATACAAAAAATTAGCCGAGAGTGGTGGCACACACCTGTAGTCCTAGCTACTAGGGAGGCTGAGGCAGAAGAATCACTTGAACCCAGGAGGCGGAAGTTGCAGTGACCCGAGATCGCGCCACCGCACTCCAGCCTGGGCGACAGCATGAGATTCCGTCTCAAAAAAAAAAAAAAAGATTTCACATCTAAATCCAGTTTTCAGTTTGTCTTGAAAAATCAGGGCTGGGTATGCTGGCTCATGCCTGTAATACCAGCACTTTGGGAGGTCGAGGCAGGGGCGGATTACTTGAGGTCAGGAGTTCGAGACCAGCCTGGCCAACATGGCAAAACCCTGTCTCTACTAAAAATACAAAAAAGAAAAAATTAGCCGGGCATAGTGGCCTACGCCTGCAATCCCAGCTACTCAGGTGGTTGAGGCACGAAAATCGCTTGAAGCCGGGAGGCAGAGGTTGCAGCAGGCCAAGATTGTGCCACTGCACTCCAGCCTGGGTGACAGAGTAAGACTCTATCCCAAAAAAAAAAAAAAGAAAAAAAAATCAGGTGTGGGCACGTGAGGCTTGCCCCCCTACCTGGCACAAGCAACAACAGACAGGTAGTGGCCATCCAGCTCACTCTGGTCCCATGGAAGCATCTGGGTCCTTGAACTCTATCTAGGATCCTGAGTCCCAGACTCCAGGCATCGGACTCTTCCCAGAATGCGGTCTCAGCATTCTTCCCTATTCTCTATTCCTCAGTGAGGCCTAGGAACTCCCTGCCCCTACATCCCTCTTACTTCTGGAACTCAACTCCAATCAAATTCTGACACCCTGGAGCTCCTCCTGCCCAAGGGCCCTCCCTGCCAAGACCCAGGCCCTGGTCTGGTTCCTTTCCAGTCTAGGCTCAGTTCTCCTACATCCAGACTAGCCTAAGTTCCAAATGCCAGGCCCTTAAACATCAATTATTCCTCAACTTCCACTTCCTCCATCTCCTTCTAGTTCCCTGAGCCTCTCCTAGCTCACAGGGCACCTCCATTCCATCCTGCACTGGCCAAACACCTGGGAAGAGCGTGACCTTCAGAACCACCTGCGCTAGCCCTGCTAGGTCCCCTTCTCTCCTGGGAAGAAGTGTAACCAAATGGTTAAGGTAGAGGGTTTGGAAATCAGATTCCAGCCTTGACTGGGGCACTTGCTCTATGGCCTCAGGCAATCCTCTTATCTGAGTTTGTTTCCCTGCTTTTAAACTTAGCTTACACTTAGAATGGGTATAACCACAGTACCTACCCTCAGAGAATCTTTATGTAAATTAAACAAGAATTTGCTTATTAAGCACTTACATTGAGCAAATGCCCAGTAAAAGCTCTGGGCTCTCCTGGGATCCACATTTCCCATCTTCCACAGTTCTCATTTCCTCTTTTCCCCCCTTTCTCTTCTGGCCCATGGCTCTGAAACCCAAGCCTCCAGCTCTCTGGCTGGGGTTCTCCCACCAGTCACACCCAGTCCCCAAACCTCCCTGTCCCCATCCCGCCCAAGCTACCTTGAACCTCTTGTCCTGGAGAACCTTCTTGATGGCGACCAGTTCCCTGGTCTCTGCCAGCCGTGCCTGGTACACGACCCCAAATGAGCCATTGCCAATCACTTTGATGTCCGTGTAAGCCACCTCTTGGGAGCGCTCTGGGCCTTGGCCTAGAGTGGCTACCACTGTGGTCACCTTCCCGCTGTCACCTGGAGAACAAAGGGGATACACGATCCACTGACCCATCCTGTCTGCGCATCACCCCATCCTGGGGCTGTGGGAGGAAGAGAAATCTCTGCAGGAAGCTCGTTGGGGACCTCTTTGTCCCATCCTCCTCTTTGAGGAAAGGTGGATGCTGGGACCTTCCCAGTGACTTTTCCCCTCTTCCTTTCTGGGAACCTTAAGTCCTGCTCCCCTCCACATGGGAGGATATTGATACTTAAATCTCTCTGCTTCAAGGGTTGGCAACCCCAAATTTCTACTTATAGGAAGCAACAGATCACTGGTCCATCTTGGTACTGGGAGACATCAGATGTTGACTCCATCTACTCTGGATCTACTGCCCTCTGGCTGCTCCTATTTGGAGAAAGCTTGACCGAGCCTCTTCCACTTCAGGGAGCAGTAACCCTGAGGTACTCCTACTTTAGGAAAGCACTAACCTCTCTCACAGCCTAGAGGATACTGACCTCTAAGTCCTCCCCTGTAGAGCCGGTAACTTCACTGGTTCTTGGTGACAGAAATGAATGTCCTCTCCTGCTATATGTACCAGTGCCCTGACCCTCACTTTTTGGTACTTTGAGGTTAGAAAGAAAACACTGACCTGACCTCTTCATCTGAGTGGTCCAGAGACCCAGACCCCTCCCTATATGTGGGTGGTCCCTAATGGACAAGCACCAAGTTATGAGAATGATGAACCTGACCTTTATTATCAAGGGGCTATTCCAGCCTCAGTCCTTTGAAGGAAAGCTATAATTCCCAATTCCCATTATTTGAATGGTAGCAAACCTTGGTGCCATTAGAGGATAGTGACCCCTTTGAGTAACTGATGAACCAAACCCATTTTTTTTTTTTTTTTTGAGACATAGTTTCACTCTCGCCCGGCTGGAGTGCAGTGGCACAATCTCGGCTCACTGCAACCTCCGCCTGCTGGGTTCAAGCGATTCTCCTGCCTCAGCCTCCCGAGTAGCTGGGATTACAGGCGCCCGCCACCACGCCCAGCTAATTTTTTGTATTTTTAGTAGAGACAGGGTTCCACCAGTTGGCCAGGCTGGTCTGGAACTCCTGACCTCAGGTGATCCGCCCGCCTCAGCCTCCCGAAGTGCTGGGATTACAGGCGTGTGCCACCACGCCCGGCCACCAAATCCATTTTGAGGGGCCAAGTGACATGTTCTTTCAGAGGGAGATAACCCTACATCACTTTTTTTTTTTTTTTCAGAGCCAATGATACCATACCTTAGAACAATTATTAAACAAGTATAACCTTAGATCCATATTCTACAGGCAACTGTGACCTACCCTGCTCCATTCCATTTTTGTTAAAGGAGACACACGAAGCCATGTATTTTAAAACACGGACTATGGACTTGGTTTGAAGGATATGCTCACTCCCAATGTCTTTATATCTAAGAAGCAGTAACTATTAATTCTCACCATTGGGGGTACAGCTCAACAAGATTTAGGGTGGGTAATGATGCCAGGTCTTCGTTTTAATGGGGAAGATGATCTGAGTACCAGGTTTGGAAAGCCTGGCCCTATTCTTTGGGGACACAACACAGTAACCTCAAAGCCCTGCTTCTAAGTGATATTCGCTCCAAATCCCCATCTTCTGAAGGACAGCAAATGCAGATCCCTCTTTTTCGGGGTTGGTCTTATTCTTGTTCTCTTGGGAGAAAATAACCCCAGATCCCCATTTGCAAGCGACTGTGACCTCTGATCCAATATTATAATAAATAGCAACGTCAGATACCTGTTCTTAAGGCTCAAGGACCCAAGACCTCAATAATGGAAGAACAGGGACTTGTAACCCCTGTTTCTTTGAGTGTTAGTAATTCTGATCCAAGAGTAATTCTGATCTCCAAGAGATGGTAACCCGAAGACCCCTTTTCCTGGGAGGAAGAGGGCTCAGATCCCCGGTATGGGGAGACACAGTGACCTCGAGCTCCTATCTAAGCATATGAAAGGATCTGATGGATGTCTGAGGAGCTTTGGGAACCCTGATCACCACCCTACACGGGCGCCACTAGTACTCACGGCCCAGCTTCACCCCGGGCGGCGGGAAGCTAGTGCCTGCGCCGGGGCCTCCGCTGCCTCCTCCGCCGCTGCCGCCGGGTCCACCCCCGGAACTCGAGGCCCCGACGCCCCCACCCATGGCCCCGACAGATGCCTTTCCGCCGCCGGTGCCGCCTGGGCCGGAGGCCGAGCCTCCGGGGCCGCCGCCGCCGCCTCCGCCTCCGCCGCCTGGCTCCGCGAACGAGCTGGTCCGCGCCCTGCCCGAGCCCCCAGGGCCGCCTCCCGAAGGCCCGCCGCCGCTCATGGCGCCGAGCACAGGCCCAGGCCGCGGGGCTCGGGCTGCCCGGGCTGCCCCAGCCGCCGCCGCTGCCGCCGCCTCCCCCGGGCTCTGGCCTCTTCCAGGCCGCGCCGCTCGGGCTTGGGCTCCGGCTCCGGCCCAGCGCCCGCCGCGGGGCACGCCGGGAGATGCAGTCCGGCTGTCGTCCGCGCCGCCGTCACCGCCCTCGGCCCGCACGGAGAGCCGCGTGGCACGCCGGGAAATGAAGTCCACAAAAGCCTCAGAGTAGACCGCGGGAATGACGGGCAGGAATGACGGGTCGCGCTGTACGTCGGGAAATGGAGTTCAGGGTAATCTGTCAGCCGACTGTACGACGGGGAGCCCTGAAGCACTTTGGGAAGCAGAGAGCCTGATGCACGCTGGGAAACGGAGTCCACTCACTCAGTCTATTGGCTGTGTATGCGTCCCAGAGCCCGGTGCGCTCTGGGAAATTGAGTCGCCGCGCGTGAACCTGCGGATCTCGGGCCGTGAGGCAAGCCGGGAAATGGAGTCGTCGCCACGCCCTCACCGCATTGCAGGTGTAAAGCGATTTTTAAAGCACGCCGGGAAATGGAGTCGCAGGTGGTTTTTAAGCCCCAAGTGGATACTGCAGTTCCGGAGATGGGCGAGTAAATGGAGCAGGTTTCGCGGTCCTCTTCCCAGGTACGCTAGGCCGCAGTCCCTGCTGGGAAGTGTAGTCAGCACCAAGGCTTCAGTGCAGTTGCCACAGCGAGCCTTGGTGTGTTCTGGGAAATGGAGTTCGAGGCATCCTCCCCATTGACTGAGGGGGCGGGATCGCCCATGAGCTCCAAGCATGCTGGGGAATAGTCCAGACCTGACCCTTTGTGAGGCCAGTCTGCGGAGGCTTGCCGGGAAGCGGAGTCCAATGGCCACCATCAGGGGCGTGTGAACGAAAGGTTAGAGACTGCGGCAGTTCCCTGGAGAGACTTAAAAGTGTTTCAGCGCCTCCTTCCTCGCCCCCAGGTCCTTCTTTAAGAAAGAGCCGAGGTCGATCAAGGACTGCTGGAAAATGGAGCCAAGCACCTTTAAGTTCCAGGTGACCATAGATCAGGAAAGAAAAAATGTCCCCTCTCTAACCGCAACTCTGCAAAGATTCGGGAAACAAAGTTCCCGGCGGTTTCTCAGAACACTAACTAGTCTTCGGATACAGTCTAGCTTTTCCTAGCAATGTGGTTCGCACCAGGAAGCTGAACGGAGCATTAAAAAGACGGAAATATAATTTCTGTGCCGGGCGCTGTGGCTCAGGCTGGGCGCCGGTAGCTCACGCCTGTAATCTCAGCACTTTGGGAGGCCGAGGCTGGCGGATCATCCGAGGTCAGAAGTTTGAGACCAGCCTGGCCAACATAGCGAAACCCCGTCTCTACTAAAAGTACAAAAATTAGCCGGGCGTGGTGGCGGGCGCCTGAAATACCAGCTACTCAGGAGGCTGAAGCAGGAGAATCGCTTGAACCCGGGAGGCGTAGGTTGCAGTGAGCCGAGATCGCGCCACTGCACTCCAGCCTGGGCAACAAGAGTGAGACTCCTTGTCAAAAAAAAAAAAAAATCTGTCTTGAACCCCCATTCAGTTTTCAGTTTTTGGTTTGTTTGAGACAGGGTCTCGCTCTGTCGCCCAGACCGGCGGGCAGTGGCGCAATCATAGGTCACTGCAGCCTCGAACTCCCAGGCTCAAGCAATCCCCCCACCTAAGCCTCCCATGTAGGTGGGACTACAGGCGTGCAGCATCACGCCCGGCTAATTTGGTTTGGTTTGGTTTTTGGGGTGGTGGGGGGTCGAGGGGGGGGCTTCGCCATGTTGCCCAGGCTGGTCTCCAACTCCTGGGCTCAAGCGATTCTACCTTAGCCTCCAACGTGCTGGTATTTCAGGTTTGAGCCAAGGCACCGGGCCTCCCACTCTGTGTTTAGCGTCCTCCGCTTCGTAAATTACAGGATCCCGGAAAGCCAAAAATAAGGAAGCTGCAAAGAGTAGCCTCAGGTTTTGTGTACTCAGTGAGTCGTCCTATTTATCGATTAATACCCGAAGGAGAGTAGCCCCCAAAGGGCGCTGGGAAACAGAGTTCGTGTGTGTGTGTGTGTGTGTGTGTGTGTGTGTGTGTGTGTGTCTCTTCCTCCCCCGGAAATACTTAGAATGAAAGCGGTGTGTGTGTGTGTGTGTGTGTGTGTGTGTGTGTGTGTGTGTGTGTCTCTTCCTCCCCCGGAAATACTTAGAATGAAAGCGTTCTCAGCCCCTCGCCTCCTGGAATGGTGGGAAATGGAGTCTCTGGACTTCAAGTTAATCCGAGCTTGTGTTTATACTAACTGTCCCGTCCTTTCTGAAACCAGAAGAAAGTTCTGTCCACTCAGTTTTTTCCTGACTGCAATTCCCCGCGGACACAACTGCGGGGGACGGTAGCGCCAAAGCCTGAGACTACATTACCCAGAAGGCAAAGTGCGGACACACTTCCGCTTCCTTCACAAAGCAGGTGGCTGTACCACGCGCGGCTCGGCGCGGGCGTTTCTGGGAGTTGCAGTTTCCCAGCCAAATGGTGCCTGCTGCCCTCTGATGGCAGCTCTGAGTCAAAAAGTAAAAATTTCAGTCAAGCCCCTTGGCCTAGGGATTCCAACTCAGGACCAAGACGGCTCAAAAGGGCGGCGACATGGGGCAGGATAGCGAGGGTTACTTAACCGCCAGAACCCGTGGGGCATGCGCCGCTGCATGTGGGCAACCGCCACAAGGGGATTGGGGTCCGTGGGAGTTTGAGGGTGACGGTCTGAAATCTATCAGGATGTTTGTAGAGGGTGAGAATGTTCATAGAGGGATGCCAGGAAGGGTTGTAAACGTCTCAGAGAGGCCTATGGGTGTCTAGAAGGGCTAAGTGGAGCAGTGAAGGGGTCTTTGATGAGCTTAGTGACTGAGGATAATTACTGGGGACCAGTGGAGAAGCCTGAGGGGACTTAGGGTGTCTGCTAAAAGTTCTATGGGTGGGTGGACGCGATGGCTTACGCTTGTAATCCCAGCACTTTGTGAGGTCAAGGCCGTGGATCACTTGAGGTCAGTCAGAAGTTCGAGACCCGCCTGGCCAACATGGAGGAAACCCCATCTCTACTAAAAACACACAAAAAAATTAGCCGGGCGTGCTGGCCCACGCCTGTAATCCCAGCTACTCGGGAAGCTGAGGCACAAGAATCACTTGAACCTGGGAGGCTGAGGTTGCAGTGGGCTGAGATTGCACCACTGCACTCCACCCTGGGCAACAGAGTGAGACTCTGTTTTGAAAAAAAGAAAAAAAAAAGGTCTATGGAAGACAGAAATTACTGGTGACCAAGGGGATCTCTGAGCGACCTGAAGGGGTGAGGGATGGTTGAGAAGCATCGGGAAGGGGGTTGAGGGTCTGTGGAGGTACTGGGGCTACAGGCACAAAGCAGGGAGGTCTCTGATGGGATTAATTAATATGTGAAGTGCCTTGAGAGCATCTGTAAAGGGCTTTCTACTTGGAAGCAAGGATCCCAGAGGATATGGATGTGACCAAGGGTGTCTTCTTGCAGCAACATTTCGAGCCAGCTAATAGATGTAGGTGGGCGATTAAAGGTTAGAGGAGCCGCTGGAGTTTTCAAGACCAAATGCCACCTGTGACATCCTACACAGCCAGAATCTGGGGCAACTAGTCTGGTAGGGCTGTGGTCTGACCTGGACAGCAGTTAGGGAGCTGAGCTGAGCACTTATGATTCCATATTAGATGTGGTTAGAGGTGCTTTGAAGACACTGGGTTCAGGGGCTGAGGCCAGTAGTTAGGGTCCTCTCCTCCCGAGTGACAACATCCCCTTCTCCATCACCCCACCACCACCAACTCAGCTGCAACTATGTTGCCAGGAGACATGTCTCATCCCAGCTTCCAGAAATAGCCCAGTGGCCCCCACCCCAGGGAATGACTTACATCACCCAGGAGAGGGAGCAGTTTCCCGCAGGCTGCCTCAGGAGCCTCGGTTTCCTGCCAGTATCCTAGCCCTGGATCCTCTCTTCCCTGCCAACCGACATCATTTGGGACCACCCACCCTGGCTGGCATGAAATGAAGTGCGAGTGGGTAGCAGTTGCCAGTCAACGTTCCTTCCCCCTCAGGGTTGCACAGGGTGGAGTTTCATGGCGAAGCCAGTCCAACAAGCCCTCAATTGCCACTCCATCTCTTAGCAGCTGTGGCCTTGGGGAAACCCCTTCCCCTTTCTGGGCCTCAGGCACCTCACCTGCATGAAAGAGACAGGACTTGTCTCTAAGGGTACTTCCAGCCTGGATTATTCCTCCTAATTCTTTCATCCCTGATTCAAGATCTCCAATCTCAGCTTCTAGCTTTATGAGCTCATCTCATATCCTCTGATCCTGAAAGCCTGATCTAGATCCAACTATCTTGGTGTTTGTTAGGAAGGAAAAGTCAGGAGTTGTTGAAAGAACGTGGGCTTTGAAGTCCTGGCTCAGCCATAGGGCCCTGGGCAAGTCACTTAGCAGCACTGGTTGCCCCTACCTTACTGGATACTGAAAGAGCTGCAACACTGCAGCTCTTAAGTATTGGACACACAGTAGGTCAACAGCATCGATGACTAGTGAGCCAGTCCCTTGGCTGCATGCTGGCTGGGGGTGTTCCCATAGCTGGACCTGAAGATCACCAAGTTACCTTGCAAGGTCTACATTTCAGGAGACACCACAGGCTGTTCTCCAAAGGACTCCCAGCTGAACTCAGAGCAACAAGAGGGATGTGGGCAGGGTGCGAGGGGCAGTGCAAAAGGGAGCTCCTGGTCTTCACTGGGGACCTGGGGTGTGGGAAGAATTCCTAGCCACAAGTGGGAGGGCATCCAGGCAATCAGAAGAGCAAGGGCAGTGGGGCTGCAGCAAAAAACAGTGGGAAGAGCTTTCAAGGACAAGGTCCCCATGGAACAGAGGAGCAGTCAGATGAAGCCGGGTCATGCCCGAGACCACTATCATCAAGTTCTGGGGCTCATGTGCCTCTGAGGTCAGGGGACGGTTTCCCAGGCCTGGATTTGGCCCATTCTGATTAGGGTTAGGCCCTCTATACTGATCTGGCCACAGACCCACTAGCAGCCAGGCTGGGGCCCCTCCTTCAGAATCAAGAAAAAGCTGTGGCCCTCAGGGGGCTGCACCCAGCACCTAGGACATTGATCACCGCATCCAAAGGTCCAAAGTTTTATTGTTTTGAATACATTCTCCAGTGGCCCCTCTACTCCCCCCACCCTCAGTCCCCAATACAGAATAAGGCTTGACCACAGCCCCCCACCCCACCCCAGAGGCCCCAGCTGGGAGGCAGAGGGGGCTTCCAGTTTGGTTTCCCATCCCCCCACCCACCTGCCCATGGGCCAATCCTAGGAGCAGCTGGGGATGAAGGGGTTGGACCGGTGCTGGGGTGGGGAGTGGGAGAGGGATAGCAGGCACTTGTAGAGATTTGTGGCCCATGGGAGGCACCCCTCACCCTCCTCCGCCCCCCACCCCCCAACACGTGGAATTTTTGGTTCATCATAAAATTGTCCCTCCCTCCCCTGCTGTGACCTTGTGGGGTATGAGAAACCTAGGCACTCATGGCCCCCTGGAGGGGCAGGGCAGGCAGGGCTGGGGCTGAGGGCTGGGAGTGGGGCAGAGCGGGTGGGTCAGAGGGGTACAAGAGGCAGAGAACAGGGAGGGAGACAAGGCTTTACTTCCTAAGCGATTGTAATAAAAAAAGTTCCTGGGTGTTAAGGCCAAAGCCTCAATTCAAATATAAATTCCCCAGAATGGAGGCGGCCCCCTTAACTTCCCCCTCCCTCCCCCTACCACCACTTTGCCCAGAGCTCAGAAACCCACAGAGACAGGGAACAGCCCCTAGCCCTGGGCACCCACCCACCCCCACCATTTAAAAAAAAGAAATTAAAGTTTTATACAAAATGTGGGGAGGGAAAAGGGAGGAGGCAGGGAAGAGACAAGAGAGCTGCCCTCACCTCCAGGGCACAGGGGGCTTAAGGCAGCAAAAGAAGCATGGGGGGTGGGGGGCACACAGGTCCCCTGCCCACAGCCCTCAGGAGTCTCGGTGCTCCAGGGAGAGCTGGGCCGTGGCATGCTGGAGGTCAGAGCTCACCCGCCTTGGGGTGAGGGGCCCCCCAGCCTCCCCAGGCCCCTCCCCACGCACCTTCTTGTCCTCGCCCTCATCCTCAAAGCCCCCAGCGGGGCCCCCACCCCCTTCCAGGCGACAGTCTTCACTCCAGCGCCGCTTAAAGCGTAGCTTGAGGGGCATGCACTGGGATGCCCCGGGTGCCTCGCCGGGCTCAGGCTTGGGGGGTGCAGGTGGGGCACGGGGTGTCTTGAACACCTCCCCATCTTCCTCATCCTCATCACTGATGTCAGTCACCTCCACCTCCTCCGACTCGCCTTCCGAGATGGGCTCCACCTTGATCTGTGGTGGCGGGGGCGGTGGGGCTAGTGCCCCTGCCCCCTCGGCCAGCCCGCCTGCACCGCCACCACTCTTGTCAGCACCAGCTGGGGCCTTCTCCCCAGCTGCCCGCTGCCGGCGTCCGAGTGGGGGCGGCTGGAGTTTAAACTTGAATGGGGAGGAAGAAGAAGAAGAGGATGACGAGGCCGAGGAGGGGACTGGTGGGGTCTCGGGTGCCATGGGCGGCAGCGGGCACTTGTCAGGGCGCTGGGGCTGGGGCACCACCAGCCCGGGGTAGTGCAGGAAGGCGCGGGGACTGAGGTGGTAGTTGTAAACGCTTTGGGTGTGGGCCTGCAGGTACCGTTTCATGTCCTCAGGGCTGAAGGAGAAGTGGGAGCCTCCCCCTGAGCCACTGGGCCCCCCACCACCACTGGGGTACATCGGGCTCAGCGTGGGCGAGGGAGTGTAGGCCAGGTGTGTGGGCGTCATGGGCAGAGCTGGGGAGAGCTGAGGGGGCAGCAGGGATCCAGGCCCGGCCAGAGGCGACACAGGGAAGGGGCTGAGGGGTTCAGGGCCACCCCGAGGCCGGGGATAGACACGGAAGACACCAGGGTCATGGGGCAGGCGGGCCAGCGGGGGCCCTCGGAAGGCACCCAGATCCGGAGGGCCGGGTGGTCGGGCCCGGGGATCCTCTCCCAGCGGTTCCTCCAGCTCTGACGTGCCATCGCTACAGTCACTGACTGAGCCTCGGCCCAGGCGGCGGGCCACCACAGCCGAGAAGAGGGAAGATGAAGATGAAGAGCAGGCCGGTGGTGAGCGGGGGTCCTCGGTGGGGGACAGCACCTCGGAGGGCGTTGAGGGAGGGAAGCGGAAGTGGCTACCGCCTGACGGCACTGGCGGGGCACTCTGGGGCACCGCACCCCCTGGCAGAAGGGAGACAGTGTCAAGGCCCCTGGCCTAGCCTGAAGGAGCATGTAGACCCTCTCCACACTAACCATCCCTGGTACTCACCAGCCAACCCCACATCAATGAAAGGGTAATTGACCAGCACCAGTTTGTTGAAATTGAACTTGTAGGTGAACCGTTTCCCCTTGGTCTTGTGCAGAATGCGCTTGTTATAGTAATAACTGTGGGTACAGAAATGCCATTGGGAAAGTCAGGTACGTGGGATCCAGGTCTAGACTCCACACCTTAACACACACTTAGGTGTGGTTCCCAAAGGCCAACTGAGGAACGTGGGCCACAGAAGACAAATCAAGTGCCCAGAGGGTGGGTACCAGCTTTCTCCTCACGTCTAAGGCAGGACTAGAGGATCCACTGGTGACTGTATTCTCTCCTCAGGATATGTCTGTGTTACCAAGGGGCTCAGGGAAGGGCTGGGAGTGGCCCAAGGTCACACAGCTAGGATTTGGCAAAGCCAGGGGTCAGACCCAATGCTTGTCCCACAGGCAAGGGGCTATGCAACCAGTGAGGGCAGTCCACATGTGCTCAGGGGTCCCCAGCCTGTCCTCACCGCAGGGCCCGGCTCAGCTTGTCGTAATTCATCTGGGGCTTGCACTTTCGGACGCCCCACAGCCGGGCCACCTCATCAGGGTCTTTGATGACGAATTCCCCGTAGTCCCCCTGCCAGGCAATGACGCCCTGGTACTCCTCCTTCCGCAGCAGCTCCAGGATAAAGTGCCACAGCTGGATCTGCCTCGAGCCAGGGGACGACTCTGGCTTGTAGGCCCAATCTGGGAAGGCAAACCCTGGGGACGGGAGGCAGGGAGTGGCCTGGGGTCAGGATGCCAAGTCCAGGGCTCTCGGTCCCATCCCAGGGTCCACCTCTGCCCTGCCTTCAACATGGGGAAATCTGTATCACCTCAGCCAAGTCAAGATCTGATTTAAGAGAAGACAGTGTGTGTCTGTCTGTCTGCATGTGAGGGGCTAGACAGG
Organism: Nomascus leucogenys; assembly: GCF_006542625.1. Lineage (NCBI taxonomy): Eukaryota > Metazoa > Chordata > Mammalia > Primates > Hylobatidae > Nomascus > Nomascus leucogenys. Next base: position 85,140,709 of record NC_044397.1, read on the forward strand.
AGCTGGGGAGAGGGGAAGCTGGAGCCTGCTCCGGCGACACCGGGAGAAACAGGAAACCGTCGGCGGTGGGTCCCGGGGCCAGTGCCAGGGGGCCAGGCACCAAGCCAGGCTGGCGGGCAGGGCTGCCAGTGGGGGAGGGGCAGGAAGGGGCACACGTGGCCAGCCGGGTTGGGGTGCAGCCCCCCAGCTTACCCCCACTCCCATTCAGAGCCAGCTGCACCACCCCAGCTCCTCCGACGTCCTCCTTAGAAACATGCACTGTCTCCTCCAAAGATCCAACAGAGCCCCTACTCCCACCCTAAGACCTGAGAGGAAGATTTTTTTTTTTTTTTTTTTTTTCTTAAAAGGACCAGGAGGGGTGGGGTGACTGGTTGCCGATGAGGTCAGCGCTTGCACACACAGAGGCTTCTGTCTTCCCTGGAGAGTGAAACCCAGACTGTCTGAGAGGCCCCCCCAAGCCCTGGACCCTCTGAGCTACACTGCCCTCCCCAGACCCAGGCATCCAGGCCCCACCTGGCTGGAGGGCCCAGCCCAGGCCTGGAGCTTGAGCAGGCACCCTGGAGCTGTCACCCTCTTCCCACTTCTGCCTTCTCATCTTCAGCTCCTTCCCTGCCCACCTGCCTGCCCACCCCCAGCATTAACCTTGGGTAGAGGTTGGTGGTGGGCTGGCTGGTCTCTGGAGGGGGTGGGCAGCCTGGGGTGGGGGGTGGGGGGGCTGTGGTTGTTGTCATTTCCCAAACCCCCGGGTAATCAGGGGCCATCAATAATTCAGCACCAGGCAGCCGGTAATGGAGGGGTGGGAGGAGGGAAAGGGGAGGAAAGGAAGGAGGGGGGAGGCAGGGCAGGGGCTCTGGTGCCACTAGAGAGAGAAGGCCAAGGTGGCCGGCTAAAGATGGGCGGCTCCCAAATCCAGTCAGGCTGGAGGGCTCAATCCGCCTCCCTTGGCCCCAGCTCAAGCAGGTACCAACAAGGCCTCCGGGCAACACATCCACCCTCAAAGACTCCACCCAAGTCTGGAATCCAACAGGGGATCCTTCCCCTTGGGGACCCAGGGAATCAGTAGTTCCTGCTCCCACAGGGACCACCCCCTACAAATCCAGAGCTCACTGTCTCCCACAGGTACCCAGGCCCCCAACTCCTGCCCAGACTGGGCTGCAGTACCGCATAACCCCCGGAGTCCCTGCCCCATTCAGATATAGCCCAGCCTTCCACCAGCCCCTCAGGGTGCCAGGGATATGACCTCCGGCTGTTCACAGACCAGCACCCAGCCCCTGCTCCATTTAAAAGTGACAGCCTTTGACAACCCCTTCCAGAGACCCCAGAGCCCCATCGCTCTCTTGGGAATCTAGGTGTTCACCCCATTATCCTCACCCTTCTAGAGAATCCAGATCACAAGGTCTCCTGCAAGGCCCAGGGTCCTTTGGAACCTAGGTGACCCAGCCACCAGCTTCATGGACCCTCACATCCCCTCCAAAAAGCTCCCGGTCCCTCTCAGGGAACCAAGCTCCATGCTACTTCCACCTCAGCCCCAATCTGGCTCTAGACCTAGAAGGGGGGCTGAAGCCCCTGAGACATCAATCTGGGGGTGGGGGATGCACTGACTTCCACCCTCCCCCCAAAATTAAAGCCACCCTTCCCAGCCCACCCGCCCCAGCCTCCGTGTCCCGGTAACCAGGCAACGTGTGTGCAGCGACAGTCCTGGGAGCGGGGGAGCAGGAGGCTAAAAATAAACTTTGCAGAAGAGAGGGAGTGAGAGAGACTACATGCAACACAAAGGGAACTCGGAAAGGAGGTGGGGGGGCTCTGGAAAGGCCTCAAGCCGCATTCTGGGAGCTATCCCAGACCCCCTTGTTAAACCCCTTCCCTGAGCAACCCCTCCTCCAGGGCCTGGACCCTGGCTCCCACTTCTGGCAGGGACCCTTCCCCACTCCCAGGCCCACCCCAACGGCGGCTTTCCTCATCGGACACAGCATACATGAGGGCCTGTTCCCAGCTTTGGGGGGGGGAATGAAGAGGGGGTGACGTCAGGGTGTCTCAATGGGGCTCTGTTCCCCAGGCCTTGGAGCCAGGAGCCAGGCACGGGCAAGGGGAGCATGTGTGAGTGTGCTGTGTATGTGTCCACGTGCTTAAAACAGGGAAACACCAGACCTGCACGGAGGAAGCTTGGGGGTGCGGGACCTCGGGAACATGGGGGCCAGTGAGGCAGGGACAGAGCAGGCACATGGAGAGAGGGGTTCAGGAGACTGCGAGACAGAGTGCAGAAGTGGCAGCAGACAGACAGCAAGGACTGGAATGGCGAGGTCCCAGAAGCACACCTGGGTCCCATAGAGGCAGGGTAGGGATTCTCCCAGACAGACTATGCAAGCCTGGGGGGACAAAACTCCTGGGCACCCCCTAACCTCACGTGACGACCCAAACTTTTTTTAAGGGAGTATGAGGGTCGGAAGGGAGGAGTGGTGGTAGAGGAAGAACACGCCGGCCTCCTGGGGGGGCCCCACCACCTCCCCCACTCCAGGCGGCCCTCTATGGCGCCAGAGCCGGGAAGAAAACAGGAAGTGGGAAACAGCCACGGCAGAGAGAGGGGCCGGGATGGAGGACTGGATGGAGAGGTGCGGAGCGGCAGGCCAGGAGGCAGACGGGAAAGATGCACCGATCGGAGGCCATTCTAGTCCTCCCGCCCCTCCCCTCCCCCAGCCGGAGAACCCACACACTGTTCGACCCCTCGACAGGGTTGGGGAAGCGACCCGCGGATCCTATCAGGCCAAGGCCGGTAGCAGGGAGGGAAGATGAAGCGAGGTTGTCTGGGCGCCTCGGCCTCCTCCTTGGGCGAGGGTAGGCTCCTGCTGCCCCCAGGGCCCAGCCGCCCGGGAGCGAGTGGAAGCCGGGGGAGTGTGTGGGACGCACGTGACTGACCCTACCGCACTCTGCACCCCGGCCCCACCCCCAAGGCCCCTCCTCGGTCCCGGTCCCAATCCCCTGGCGCCGGAGCCCAGCTCGGAGCCCTTTAAGATTAAGCCGCCCCCACCCGGCGGGCAGGGGGATGGGGATGGGAATGGGGTGGGAATGGGGTGGGAATGGGGTGCGGTGGGTGGGCCGGTCGGGGCACACACCCGCACACAGGAGCCCGAGCCGCCGCCGCCGCCGCCGGGGGAAGGAAACAAGTTTGAACAGCGGCGCCCGGCCCCCTTCCCCCTCCCCCGTCCCCGCCCCGGGCCGGATTCCGACGGGGTAGACGGGCAGGGGGCGGCTGGGACCCCTCCCCCTGCGCGCTCGGGCGCAAAGTCCAGCCCGCGCGAGCCCGGGGGCGGCGGGGGAGGGGAGAGGGAAAAGTCCGAGTGGGAGGGGGGTTAATCCCGCTGCCCCCCGCCCGCCGACCGAGGGGGAGGGTAACCTTGGCCCCTTAAGGAGGAGCAAGTTGGCGGGGAAGAGAGGGGCGGAGGGAAGAGACGGCCCGCTGAAAGAGAAGAGGTGGATCCGGGAGGGGGGGCGAGGGGGGAGCCTCTGCGTCTCCCCCCACCTTCCCCACACTCCTCAACTCCTGGCCCCTGGTGGCGCGGGAGGAGGGTACCCAGGTCTCCCCGGAGCCACCTTAAAGCCGCGCGTTCTAAGGTCGGAAACAAAAAGTTCCTTTTTCGAACGTTCGGGCTGCGCTTTGGAACTTTGCGACTCGGCGAGGGCGGGGGAGCGAGGAGCCGACAGAGGCGGGCGGGGGAGGGGCGGCGCAGCCAGGACCCTGAGTCCCGGGGTCCCCACTCACGCCCTCCTCCTAGAGGCCATCCCGTATCCCCCGCTAACCTGGTGCAGGGCACGCGCCGCCGTGAAGGTCACCAGCCGGACCGCGCAGCGCAGAACCAGGGATAGCGGGCCCGGTGGACGAGCCCCCCCCGCCCCGCACACGTCCCGGCCCCCAGAGTGCAACGTGACAAGAGCGGAGGGGAAGGACCCCGCCACCCCCGTGATCCCGGGAGTGGGGGAGAGCCCGGCCTGCGGGGTCCCGGTAGGGATACAGGACCAAGACCCGCAGCACCCACACCACTCCGCCCGGAGCCAGGAATTGGGGGTCCCAGGCAGCAACCCCGCTCGCGCCACGAGAAGCAACAGGTCTCCAGTGCTTGAGGGGTCCCCCAGAACTGGGGATCACTCGGGCTCCCCCGGACCCCTTCGGCCCCCCCAAAGTTTCTCCGTTCGGTTTCCCGGGGCAACAAGTCTCCCCCCACACGTGCTGCCCCCGCCCCCACCTGTGTCCGCCGGAGTCTTCATGCTGGGGGGCCCGGGGCGAAGCGCCCCGACTCCGGGCCGCGGCTCCCGGCGCCCGCGCTGCCCCGTCCCGTCCCGCGCCCGTCGGGCCGCCCTCGCCGCCTCACCCGGCCTCGCCTCTCAGAGCCTCTCCCCTCCCCGCCGCCGCCTCCCGGGTTAATATCGCACTCCGGGGCCGGGACGCCCACGCCCCCCGGCCGGCGACGTCACCGCCGCGTCGCCATGGAGACACTGCGCCCGCCCCCTCCCCGCGCACTCACACACACGCTCGTCGGCGCGCAGCCACTGAGGACCGGCCGGCTCTGGGCTTAAAGGGGCCGCGCGGCGGGGGAGGGAGGAAGGAGGGGGTGGGGGTGGGATGGGGTCCCGCGGGTCATGACCCTAGTCAGAGGCTCCGAGTCTGCAGCTAACTTAAGTCCTCGGCACTCGCTACCTGCTGCCCCTCCTCCTCTCCTGCCCACTGCGGGCTCCAGAGTTTCTTTTGGAGCCTGTATGGGAAAACGGGGGGCCCTTCCGAGAAAGCGGGGGTCAGAAACTTTTGTGGGGAGGGTGCAGAATCTTCTCTGCAGAGGGGCGGGGTCAGGACCTTAGAGGATGATGAAGACCACAGCATTTCCCAGCTTGGTTGTACCCAACCCCCCAACCCTGAGCCTGAATGGGGGCAGCTGTCCAGGGGTGGGGTGGAATGGGTGGGATGCATTTCCCAGCATCGGAAATGGGGAGGCGGCTGTGCCCTCCGCTCCTGTGGGGATGGGGTCCTGGCTTTCCTGATAGCCCCAGTCCAGCTGGGGAGGAAGTGACCAGAGAAAATGCGTTTGGAAGCCCCCACCACCACCGTCCGCAGGCTGCAGCTGTCCCGGGGATAGGGCTGGCGCCGGAGGTCCCCCCACCTCCACTACCAGGACCGGGGGTTCCGGAGGCGGGGCCAGGATACGAGGGGGCGACCAAAGTCTGAACAAATGTGCTCCCAAGGGGCACTGAGGGTCGCCAGGAGAGAGGAAGACAGGGCTTAAGATCGAAAGCCAGAGCGTAGAGAAGTGTTAAGTCTCCGTTCTCTGCCTCAGCCGGGAGGGAAGGATGAAGCCTGAGGCTCTGGGAAACAGGAAATCACAGTGCAGATCTGATGGAGCCCAGCAGCCGGCAGCAGGGTAGAGGCCAAATAGAAGCAATATTCACAGGCATAGTCTGGAAACAGGGTCACAAAAAAGACTCTGAGGTTCCAAAGGAGGGGCGTATGGGTGGCGGGCGGGAGTTGGGGGGGCTGGGTGGGGGACGAATCCAGAAGATGGGCGGGGAGACACAGAAAAGTCACAGACAGGGAAGGCCTGCGGAGCTCAGGCTCCCGGTACCCAGGGCTTCAATCCCAGCCTCCTCGCTTGCGGGGTACCTAGTCCGCCTTAGACAGGCTCCTCACCAGTGCCTCAAAAAAAAAGTCTCAGGCCTCCTCCTTGGGGAGACCAAGGGCTCCAGGGAAGCTTTCCCCCACAACCCTCGGGAATTATGTAACCTTGCCTACGGACAGTACAGCTCCCCCACGGATATTGTAACCCTCTGGGAGCGGTGTGGTCCAGCAATAATAATCATCATCATTGTTCGAATAACAGCTCCCGAATTCCGAGTGTTCATGATGTGCCAGGCACCGGGCCAAGCATTGTCAGGGGCTTCTTCTCATTTAATCCTCACAAAATCCCAACGAGGGGAATTACTGCTGTTATCCCCATTTACAGATAAAGTGATGCTCTCTGAGGGAAAATCAGTCCACTAAATCTTACAGCCAGGAAGTATTGGAACTAAGATTCGAACCCAGATCTAACCAATTCCAAACCACCACGTTTACCATTTACCATTATTTATTATCTCTTTTACTACCCGCTCCAAAAAAAAATGCAGATTTTCAAAGATATTACATCAGGGCCCGGCCTAGTGGCACACGCCTGTAATCCTAGCACTTTGGGAGCTGAGGCGGGAAATCACTTCAGGTCAGAAGTTCCAGACCAGCATGGCCAATATGGTGAAACCCCATCTCTACTAAAAATATAGAAATTTGGCCGGGCGCGGTGGCTCACGCTTGTAATCCCAGCACTTTGGGAGGCCGAGGCGGGCGGATCACGAGGTCAGGAGATCGAGACCACGGTGAAACCCTGTCTCTACTAAAAATACAAAAAATTAGCCGGGCGTGATGGCGGGCGCCTGTAGTCCCAGCTACTCGGAGAGGCTGAGGCAGGAGAATGGCGTGAACGCGGGAGGTGGAGCTTGCAGTGAGCCGAGATCGCGCCACTGCACGCCAGCCTGGGTGACAGAGGGAGACTCCGTCTCAAAAAAAAAAAAAAAAAAACACAGAAATTTGCCAGGCGTGGTGGCACGCCTGCAATCCCGGCTACTCAGGAGGCTGAGGCAGGAGAATCGCTTGAACCCAGGAGGATCGCTTGAATCCAGGAGGCGGGGGCTGTAATAAGCCGAGATCGCTCCGCTGCACTCCACCTTGGGTAACAGCAAAACTCCGTCTAAAAATAAATAAATAAAAAGGCCAGGCGCGGTGGCTCACGCCTGTAATCCCAGCGCTTTGGGAGGCCGAGGCGGATGGATCACCTGGGGTCGGTAGTTCGAGACCAGCCTGACCAACATGGATAAACCCTGTCTCTACTAAAAATACAAAAAATTAGCTGGGCTTGGTGGCGCATGTCTGTAATCCTAGCTACTCGGGAGGCTAAGGTAGAATCGCTTGAACCCGGGAGGCGGGGGTTGCGGTGAGCCGAGATCGCGCCATTGCACTCCAGCCTGGGCAACAAAAGCGACACTCAGTTTCAAAACAAACAAACAAAAAAAAAGATAACACATCAGTAACAAACCCAGTGACCCCTACCCTCCCACCAGCAAGACAGAGATCTGAGTTACACCCAACCTTTTTTTTTTTTTTTTTTTTTTTTTTTTTTTTTTTTTTGAGACGGAGTCTCGCTCTGTCGCCCAGGCTGGAGTGCAGTGGCGTAATCTCGGCTCACTGCAACCTCTGCCTCCCGGGTTCACGCCATTCTCCTGCCTCAGCCTCCCGAGTAGCTGGGACTACAGGCGCCCGCCACTGCGCCCAGCTAATTTTTTGTATTTTTAGTAGAGACGGGGTTTCACCGTGGTCTCGATCTCCTGACCTCGTGATCCGCCCGCCTCGGCCTCCCAAAGTGCTGGGATTACAAGCGTGAGCCACCGCGCCCGGCCACACCCAACTTTTTTTTTTTTTTTTTTTTTTTTTTTTTTTTGCGACGGAGTCTCACTCTGTCGCCCAGGCTGGAGTGTGCAGTGGCGCGATTTCGGCTCACTGCAAGCTCCGCCTCCCGGGTTCACGCCATTCTGCTGCCTCAGCCTCCCAAGTAGCTGAGACTACTGGCACCTGCCACCATGCCCGGCTAATCTTTTGTATTTTTAGTACAGGCAGGGTTTCACCCGGTTAGCCAGGATGGTCTCAATCTCCTGACCTCATGATCCGCCCACCTCGGCCTCCCAAACTGTGGGGATTACAGGCGTGAGCCACCACACCTGGCCGTTACACCCAACCTTTGCTACTTCTTGTCTCTGACAATGCAAGTGAACTCAGTTCACCTCTTTTTTTTTTTTTTTTTTTTGAGATGGGGGGTCTCACTGTGTTGCCCAGGCTGGATTGCAGTGGCACAATAATGGCTCACTACAGCCTCGACTTCCCTGCCTCAAGCAGTTCTCCCACTTAAGCCTCCTGAGTAGCTGGGACTACAGACACATGCCACCATGCCCAGTTACTTTTTTTTTTTTTGAGATGGAATTTTGCTCTTGTCACCTAGGCTGTAAGTGCAATGGCACCATCTTGGCTCACTGCAACCTCTGCCTCCCTGGTTCAAGCGATTTTCCTGTCTCAGCCTCCTGAGTAGTTGGAATTACAAGCGCCCACCACCATGCCCAGCTATTTTTTTTTTTTATTTGAGAGACGGAGTTTTGCTCTCGTTGCCCAGGCTGGAATGCAATGGCACCATCTTGGCACATCGCAACCTCTGTCTCCCGGGTTCAAGCGATTCTCCTGCCTCAGCCTCCCGAGTAGCTAGGATTACAGGCATGCGCCATCACGCCCAGCTAATTTGTATTTTTAGTAGAGATGGGGTTTTTCCATGTTGGTCAGGCTGGTCTCGAACTCCTGACCTCAGATGATCCACCCGCCTCAGCATCCCAAAGTGCTGGGATTACAGGCGTGAGCCACCGTGCCCAGACAATCAGCTAATTTTTTTTATTTTTTGTGGAGTTGGGGTCTCTCTGTGTTGACCAGGATAGGCTCCAACTCCTGGGCTCAAACGATCTGCCCACCTTGGCCTCCCAGAGTGCTGGAATTACAGGTGTGAGTCACCCTGCCTAGCCAAGTTCACCTCTTTTTTTTTTTTTTTTTTTTTTTTTGAGATGCAGTCTGGCTCTTTCGCCCAGGCCAGACTGCAGTGGCGCTATCTCGGCTCACTGCAAGCTCCGCCTCCCAGGTTCACGCCATTCTCCTGCCTCAGCTTCCCGAGTAGCTGGGATTACAGGTGCCCGCCATCGCACCCAACTAATTTTCTGTATTTTTAGTAGAGACAGAGTTTCACCGTGTTAGCCAGGATGGTCTCGATCTCCTGACCTCGTGATTCGCCCACCTCAGCCTCCCAAAGTGCTGGGATTACAGGTGTGAGCCACCGCGCCCGGCCAAGTTCACCTCTTTGAGCCTCAATTTTCCTCATCTGTAAAATGGAGGTGTTAATAGATCCTACATGATCAAGTTACTGTGAAAAATCAGAGATGTGGCCAGGCGAGGTGGCTCACGCCTGTAATCCCAGCACTTTGAGAGACCGAGGCAGGTGGATCACCTGAGGTCAGGAGTTCCAGACCAGCCTGGCCAACATGGTGAAACCCCGTCTCTATTAAAAACACAAAAATTAGCTGGGCGTGGCGGCTGGCACCTGTAATCCCAGCTACTCAGGAGGCTAAGGCAGGAGAATCATTTGAACCAGGGAGGCGGAGGTTGCAGTGAGCCGAGATCATGCCATTGCACTCCAGCCTGAGTGACAGGGCGATACTCCGTCTTAAAAAAAAAAAAAAAGAAAAAAAGAAAAATCAGAGATGCGAAGTAAGTATGCAATAAATACTGTTAATAATTATTAGCAGAATGAACTCTATGCCCCGTGGATAACAAGAGCACTCTACCCTACAGACTCCAACTGTAACAACAGTTAGAGTGAACAGCAATAAACAGGCTGGCTGTAGTTTGTGTCCGACACATGTAATCCCAGCACTTTGGGAGGCCGAAGCAGGAGAATTTCATGAGGCCAGGAGTTCAAGACCAGCCTGGGCAACACAGTGAGACTCTCTCTACAAAAAATTTATTTATTATTTATTTATTTATTTATTCGAGATGGAGTCTCCGTCTGTCACCCAGGATGGAGTGCAGTGGCAGGATCTCAGCTCACTGCAACCTCTCCCTCCCGGGTTCAAGCAATTCTGCCTCAGCCTCCCGAGTAGCCTGGATTACAAGCATGTGCCACCACGCCTGGCTAATTTTGTGTTTTTAGTAGAGATGGGGTTTCTCCATGTTGGCCAGGCTGGTCTCGAACTCCTGACCTCAGGTGATCCGCCCACCTCGGCCTCCCAAAGAGCTGGGATTACAGGCACGAGCCTCCAAGCCTGGCCGGGAGGATGGTTCTTATTGGCAGATCTGTGTCCGTGGTGTCCAAAGGGCAGCCCAGGCTTATGTTTTCTTTTTCTTCTTTTTTTTTTTAATTTTTATTTTAAGTTCTGGGATACCTGTGCAGGACGTGCAGGTTACATAGGTAAACGTGCATCATGGTGGTTTACTGCACCTATCAACCCATCACCCAGGTGTTAAGGGACCTTTTCTCTTAAAAATAAAATTTAAAAAAATAAAGCATACAGCACTGACAGTGTGAAATTGTGTATTAATGTCATAATCCCACTCTGACCCAGATGGATGGCTCAAACTCACTGTTTCTATGAAACACGATCACGGATGATCGGCATCCCTCATGGGAGAATCTGAACGATCCGCAGAGAGTGAAAGTCCCTCGTGAAAATGTCGCCTGGGCCTCATAAGTTTGGTGGTTTGTGCAAACGTGTCCATGGATATTGTAACCTTTCAGTGGCCTATGTGACTCCAATTGCTTTATCAACACTGATAGCCACCCCCAGAGATGGCAGAGATGGTGAAATATTGGCCAGATGCGGTGGCTCATGCCTGTAATCCCAGCACTTTGGGAGGCTGAGGTGGGCGGGTGGATCACCTGAGGTCAGGAGTTCAAGTCCAGCCTGGCCAACATGGTGAAACCCCCGTCTCTACTAAAACTACAAAAATTAGCTGGACGTGGTGTCGGGTGCCTGTAACCCCAGCTACTCGGAAGGCTGAGGCAGGAGAATCGCTTGAACCCAGGAGGCAGATGTTGCAGTGAGCTGAGATTGGGTTCAAGTGATTCTCCTGCCTCAGACTCCCGAGTAGCTAGGATTACAGGGGCCCACCACCACGCCCGGCTAATTTGTTTTTGTATTTTTAGTAGAGGCAGGGTTTCACCATGTTGCCAGGCTGGTCTCAAACTCCTGACCTCAGGTAACCACCCTCTTTGGCCTCCTGAAGTGCTGAGATTACAGGCCTGAGCCACCACACCCAGATTTTTCATTTTTTATTTATTTATTTATTTATTATTTATTTTTTGAGGTGGAATTTCGCTCTTGTCGCCCAGGCTGGAGTGCGGTGGCACGATCTCGGCTCACTGCCACCTCCGCCTCTTGGGTTCAAGGAGTTCTGCTCCCTCAGCCTTCCAAGTAGCTGGGATTACAAGTACCCGCCACCACGCCCGGCTGAAAACCCTGTTGTTTTTTTTCCCCCGAGACAGAGTCTTGCTCTATCGCCCAGGCTGGAGTGCACTGGCGCAATCTTGGCTCACTGCAACCACCGCCTCCCGGGTTCAAGCTATTCTTCTGCCTCAGCCTCCTGAATAGCTGGGATTACAGGTGCCCGCCACTGCGCCAGGCTAAATTTTGTATTCTTAGTAGAGACGGGGTTTCACCCTGTTAGACAGGCTGGTCTTGAACTCCTGACCTCGTGATCCGCCCGCCTCAGCCTCCCAAAGTGCTGGGATTACAGGCGTGAGCCACCACGCCCGGCCAAAACCCTGTTTCTTTTTTTTTTTTTTTTTTTTTTTGAGACGCAGTCTTTCTCTGTCCCCCAGGCTGGAGTGCAGTGGCGTGATCTCGGCTCACTGCAAGCTCCGCCTCCTGGGTTCACGCCATTCTCCTGCCTCAGCCTCCCAAGTAGCTGGGACTACAGGCGCCCGCCAACACGCCCGGCTAATTTTTTGTATTTTTAGTAGAGACGGGGTTTCACTGTGTTAGCCAGGATGGTCTCGATCTCCTGACCTCGTGATCCGCCCGCCTCGGCCTCCCAAAGTGCTGGGATTACAGGCTTGAGCCACCGCACCCAGCCTAACCTTGTTTCTTAAGAAAAAAAAATAGTGTGATGCGGGGGATTGAGTCCAATCTCTCCCCCTCTGCAAAACCCTGTTGCAGTGTTCTCTATCAAAACAAAACAAAAATTTAAAAAATGAATAGTATGACTCATCTCATATGGTATAGCCACCATAAACAGTGTGACCACCTCTAAACAGAATGTCACCCCCTTAGAGTATCACTCTTTTTCTTCTCCCTGACCGAAGATGCTGAAGGCACCAGGGCTCAGATCCCTCTTTTCTCCTGTCTAGACTCGTTCCCTCGATAACCTCCACCAGTCCCATGGTGGATATGCCATCTCTACGCTGATTACACCCACACTTATTTGTTTATTTATTGGTTTGTTTATCTGTCTCTTCTCTCCTTCTCTCTCTCTCTCATCTCCGATCTCTCTCTCTTTCTCTCTTTCCTCTTTTTCCTTCTTGACAGGGTCTCATTCTGTTGTCCGGCTGGAGTGCAGTGGTGCGATCACAGCTCACAGCAGCCTTGACATCCTTAGGCTCAGGTGATCCTCCCACCTCAGCCACCTGAGTAGCTGAGACTACAGCTGTGCACCACCACACCTGGCTAATTTTTGTATCTTTTTGGAGAGATGGGGATCTTACTATGTTGGCCAGACTGGTCTTGAACTCCTGGGCTCAAGTGATGCTCCCACCTCAGCCTCCCAATAGTGTTGGGATTACAGCTGTGAACCACCGCGCCCAGCCTCCACCCACATTTCTATCTCGATCTCAACTCTCCCCTGGACTCCAATCTGGCACATCCAACTACCTCACCAGCGTGTCTATTTGGATTTCTCAAGCTTGCCAAATCAAAAATGGTCTTCCTGAACTCCCCCAAACTGCTGCCCCCACAAGCTTCCCCATCTCAGGAAATTGCAATTCCATTTTGCTGGCTGTTCAGGCTGAATACCTTGGAGTCATCCTTGCCCCCTTTCTCTCATCCGATATCCAATCTGAAGGGAATTTCCACCAGCTCTACCTTTGACTATTCTAGAATCAGCTACTTTTTTCTTTCTTTTTTTGAGATAGGGTTTGGCTCTGTTGCCCAGGGTGGAGTGCAGTGACGCCATCTCCGCTCACTGCAACCTCCGCCTGCCAGGCTCAAGCCATCTTCCTACCTCAGCCTCCCAAGTAACTGGGACCAAGTCACATGCCACCACTCCTGGCTAATTTTTTTTTTTTTTTTTGAGACGTAGTCTCGCTCTGTCGCCAGGCTGCAGTGCAATGGCGCTATCTCAGCTCACTGCAACCTCTGCCTCCCGGATTCAAGGGATTCTCCTGCCTCAGCCTCCTGAGTAGCTGGGACTACAGGCGCCCGCCACCATGCCCGACTAATTTTTGTAATTTTAGTAGAGGCGGGGTTCCACCATATTGGCCAGGCTGGTCTCAAACTCCTGACCTTGTGATCTGCCCACCTCGGCCTCCCAAAGTGCTGGGATTACAGGCATGAGTCACCATGCCCGGCCACTCCTGGCTAATTTTTTTTTGTATTTTTTTGTTGAGACGGGGTTTCACTATGTTGCTCAGTCTGGTCTCAAACTCCTAGACTCAAGTGATCCTCCCGCCTTAGCCTCCCAAAGTGCTGGGATTACAAGCAGGAGGCATTGTATCCAGCTTATTTTATGTTTGTATTTATTTATTTATTATTTATTTATTTATTTATTTATTTATATTTTTCTGAGACAGAGTTTCGTTCTTGTTGTGTTGCCCAGGCTGGAGTGCAGTGGAGCGATCTTGGTTCACTGCAACCTCTGCCTCCCGGGTTCAAGCAATTCTCCCGCCTCAGCCTCCTGAGTAGCTGGGATTACAGGTCAGGCTGGTCTCAAACTCCGGACCTCAAGTGATCCACCTGCCTTGTCCTCCCAAAGTGTTGGAATTACAGGCCTGAGCCACTGAGCCAAGCTGGATTCAGTCTGTATTTTTCACTGCCTTGTCACCAGCGCCTAGACCAGTGAGTGTCATAGAATAGGTTTGTAATACTGGCTGGGCACGGTGGCTCATGTCTATAATCTCAGCACTTTGGGAGGCCGAGGCGGGCGGATCTTGAGGTCCCGAGATGGAGACCATCCTGGCTAACACAGTGAAACCCCATCTCTACTAAAAATACAAAAAATTAGCCGGGCATGGTGGCATGCACCTGTAGTCCCAGCTACTCGGGAGGTTAAGGCAGGAGAATTGATTGATCCCAGGAGACAGACATTGCAGTGGACCGAGATCATGCCACTGCATTCCAGTCTGGGCAACAGAGCAAGACTCTGTCTCAAAAAAAAAAAAAAAAAAAAAAAAAAAGAGAATAGGCTGATAATATGTATTTGCTGAAGTAAGTGAACTGAGTGCACGTTCACCTGGTCCAACCCACAAAAAATATGAACCCATACAAATGGTGCAATGTCCATAACTAATAAACCCCCACATACAGTGCGAGCCCCAATGTAGAAAGTGAGACCCTCAAATGCATTGTGAGTCTCTCACATAGATGGCGAGATAGCATATAAATAATTTGTGGGTCATGCGCAGTGGCTTATGCCTGTAATCCCAGCACTTTGGGAGGCTGAGGTGACTGGATCACTTAAGGTCAGGAGTTTGAGACCAGCCTCGCCAACATGGTGAAACCCTGTCTCTACTAAAAATACAAAAAAATTAGCCGGGTGTGGTGACGTGCGCCTGTAATCTCAACTACTTGGGAAGCTGAGGCATGAGAATCGCTTAAACCCGGGAGGCGGAGGCTGCAGTGAGGTGAGATATTACCACTGCTGGCCAACAGAGCAACACTGTCTCAAAACAAACAAACTAACTAACAAACAAAAAACCAATTTGTGCCCCCACACAATCTGCTTGTGCGTGTTATCGAGGCAGTATAATTTCTTTTTTTTTTTTGAGGCAGAGTCTCGCTTTGTCGCACGATCTTGGCTCACTGCAACCACCACCTTCCAGGTTCAAGCGATTCTCCCGCCTCAGCCTCCCAAGTAGCTGGGATTATAGGCGCTTGCCACCACGCCTGGCTAATTTTTGTATTTTTAGTAGAGATGGGGTTTCTCCATGTTGGCCAGGCTGGTCTCAAACTCCTGACCTCAGGTGATTCACCCGCCTCGGCCTCCCAAAGTGCCAGGATTACAGGCGTGAGCCACCGCACCCGGCCATTTCTTCTTTTTTTTGAGACGGAGTCTCACTCTGTTGCCCACTACAGGCGCATGCCACCACACCTGGCTAATTTTTTTGTATTTTTAATAGAGACGGGGTTTCACCGTGTTAGCCAGGATGGTCTCGATCTCCTGACCTCGTGATCCGCCCGCCTTGGCCTCCCAAAACGCTGGGAGTACAGGCATGAGCCACCGCGCCTAGCCCGTATTTTTATTTTTTGGAGACACAGTCTTGTTCTGTTGCTCAGGCTGGAGTGCAACGGCGCAATCTCAGCTCACTGCCACCTCTGTCTCCTGGGCTCAAGCGATTCTCTTGCCTCTGCCTCCCGAGTAGTTGGGATTACAGGCATCCATCACCAGGCCTGGCTAATTTTTGTGGTATTTTTAGTAGAGACAGGGTTTTACCATATTGGCCAGGCTGGTCTCAAACTCCTGATCTCAGGTGATCCACCCACCTCGGCCTCCCAAAGTGCTGGGAGTACAGGCATGAGCCATCACACCCAGTCGAATTTTTGTATTTTTAGTAGAGATGGGGTTTCACCATGTTGGCCAGGCTGGTCTTGAACTCCTGACCTCAAGTGATCTGCCTTCTCAGCATCCCAACATGGTATAACTCTTGTAAGCAGGGGGGATCCCTACATGGACATTATAAATTTACTACAGCCAGAGAACATCCTAAACTGACAGTCGAGACCTCCTTTCACTGCAGCAGGCTCCCTAGGCCAAGTGAGTTCCCTCATGCAGAGTACACACCTCTCTGCTAAAAGTCTAATTCTCCCTCACTCCTGATGCAAAAGGACTGTGGAACACGAAACCCTACCCTAATCAATAAAAATCTCCCCCAAACATAATGTAAGCTCCCACGGGCAATGTGAACCTCTGTCCCTTATAGGCCTCCCCACAGACAGTGTAATCTCTTTCGTTATTGATGACAAAGTTAACACAGACAGGGCACATCTCCATGCATGGAGAACTTTCTGTGGCTGCTGTGAACCCCTTTTGTGATACCATGAACCACTCCCCATGGGGCTACCTACAAAGGCAGTGTGCACTCTCTTGAGTGTAAATTTCCCCCAGATTCAGCATCTACCCAATGTGCACAATATAAACTGCTTTGTCAAACCTCCCTCAACTCCAGGTCCACCCAATATGGAAGGATGAATTGTCTTTTAGGATTACATTAAAGGCTAGATGCAGTGGCTTATGCTTATAATCCCAGCACTTTGGGAGGCCAAGATGGAAGGATGGCTTGAGGCTAGAAATTGGAGACCAGCCTGGACAACATAGTGAGACTCCATCTCTACAAAAAAAAAAAAAAAATAGCAGGGCATGGTGGTGCATGCCTGTGGTCCCAGCTACTCAGGAGGCTGAGGCAGGAGGATCGCTTGAGCCCAGGCATTCAAGGTTGCAGTGAGCTATGATGCTGCCACTGCACTCCAGCCTGGGCGACAGAGTAAGACCCTGTCTGAAAAAAATAAAAAATAAAATAAAAATAAATAAAATTAGGCCAGGTGCAGTGGCTCATGCCTGTAATCCCAGCACTTTGGGAGGCCGAGGTGGGCGGGTCATGAGGTCAGGAGTTCGAGACCAGCCTGACCAAAATGGTGAAACCCCGTCTCTACTAAAAATACAAAAATTAACCAGGAATGGTTGCATGTGCCTGTAATCCCAGCTACTCAGGAAGCTAAGGCAGGAGAATCGCTTGAACCCACGAGGCACAGGTTGCAGTGAGCCGAGATCGCGCCACTGCACTCCAGCCTGGGTGATAAAGCAAGACTCCGTCTCAAAAAAAAAATAAATTTAATTAAAAATAAATAAATAGGCCGGGCGCGGTGGCTCATGCCTGTAATCCCAGCAGTCGGGGAGGCCGAGGCGTGCAGATCACGAGGTCAGGAGATCGAGACCATCCTGGCTAACACAGTGAAACCCTGTCTCTACTAAAAATACAAAAAATTAGCCGGGTGCAGTGGCGGGCGCCCGTAGTCCCAGCTACTCAGGAGGCTGAGGCGTGAACCCGGGAGGCGGAGTGTGCAGTGAGCCGAGATCGCGCCACTGCACTCTGGCCTGGGCGACAGAGCGAGGCTCTGTCTCAAATAAATAAATAAATAAATAAATAAATAAAATTCTATTACAGTAGTACCAGTAGTATGATAGTTTAAGATTGTATAAATAATATAACAGGGCTGGGCACGGTGGCTCACGCCTGTAATCCCAGTACTTTGGGAGGCCAAGGTGGGCGGATCACGAGGTCAGGAGTTCAAGACCATCCTGACTAACATGGTGAAACCCCGTGTCTACTAAAAATACAAAAATTAGCCGGGTGTGGTGTTGTGTGCCTGTAATCCCAGCTACTCAGGAGGCTTAGACAGGAGAAACACTTGAACCCAGGAGGCAGAGGTTGCAGTGAGCCGAGGTTGCGACATTGCACTCAAGTCTGGGCGACAGAGCAAGACTCTGTCTCGGGGAAAAAAAAACAATAATAAAAATATAACAGTGTAGGTTATAAGATTCCTTCCAAGTCTGAACTCCTTGTGGACAGTGAATTTCCCCCAATCTCAAGACAAATAATTTGTGAACAGTGGGACTTTCTCATAGATGTGAATATCCTTCATATTCCATGAACCCCATTGGACAACTAATATTTCTTCTATGCTATGAACCAGCTCTATGCCCTAGCACATTCTTTCACACGTAGTTCGAGTGTTTCATGGACAGGATGACTTGCAATAGACTGGATGCAGTTTCCTCACAAGTGGTGTGAATTCCAGTGTGGAATTTGAACCTGTCACAGGCAAAAGAAAGCCTCCCTGCGGCCAGCATACCCATATTGCTTCCCATTAGCCTCGGACCAGGGTGAATACGAAGTGGAGGGCATAGATGCATTGCAGACAGGTTCACACCTGATTGTAAACCCGTATCTGGACAGCAGGCATCTACTACAAACAGGGCATCTCCCTGTCCTCCTCCACTCCAGTGTGATAATCCCCTACCCCTGGGATCTTTAAAACTCTGCCTCCGCCAGGGGCGTACACCCACAAAGTGTAGCTCTCCACGTAATGCAGTGCGAAGCCCCAAGAAGCGCTGCATTTCCTCATCTCGGCCCCCTGCCCCAAAGCCTAGTGGGCTGTCAAATTGCGCTGTCCTAAATGTCAAACTCTTGGAGGAGGTGACCTGTCCCCCGGGCCCCAGGCCGCGCGCGTTGCCCATACTGCAGCGCGCGACACCCCACAAGCGCGCGTTCTCTCCCCGCCCGGTGGCAACAGAGCTTTCCGCGGGGCCGCGCCAGACTTTCCGAGACCGTCAATTGGTCGTAGTCCCTGCCACCCGGCAGCCAATCAAGAAGGGGAAAGGTGACATCACTGGTTCTCCTCCCCTCCCCCAACCAAAACTTCCCTACTCCGTCTACCGGCAGCAACAACCACGTGGGGGAGGGGTAAGAGAGTAGAACCGGTGAGGTCATTGCACCGCCCCGGCCGCTGCTGATTGGCTGCGGGGCTCACGGGTGGCGGTTGGCTGCTCCTTGCACCTCCCCCTCGTGCCGCTACCGCTGCCACTGAGAGGAGCCACCGGCGACGCCAGAGCCAGGAATACGGGTGAGTCGGGGCCCTGGGTCTAAGATACTCCTGGCGTCCAGTGAGACTCACGACGAACTGCCCTTTTCGACTTTTTCTCCTCGCCGGGTTTCTTTAGTGCTCCAGGCACTCTGTCACATGGGAGTTGTAGTCTGCCTTGTACTGTCGGCTATGGGCCGAAGACGTGAGAAGACTACGATTCCCAGCAGGAATTGCGACTAGCCGGTCAACAAACGTTCGGGCCACGCCTTCTGCCTCCGCTCATTGGACGACGTGTCTCTTAGCCCCTCCTCGTTTCATTTCATTGGCTACTGTCCCTCACAGAGGCTGGGTTCCGGCCTAGGCTGCATGGCGACTGGGTACTGTATTTGTCATTTGGAACTAAGACGGCCTGCAATTGGACACGGCTGGTGTCCTTCACTTGTTGTAGGGTAGGGCCCTAGGCAGATCCGGCAGTCGTAGGCTCAGGATGGTGTCGGTCCCGGAGGGAGGCCGGTCTTGGACTTTGGCTCCGCCCCCTAGCGCTGCCCGATGGGTCCAATTGGTCGTCGCGAGCGTCGCTCGTCGTCGAGAGGCGGAGCCGACCAGTCTGCGGATATCTATTGGTCTAGGCTGGCGCCGGTCAGCGGGGTTGTGATCGCTGATTGGCTGGCTGCTCCAGCTGTTGCAGGTCCATTCACCATTTTGTGTGTTGGAGTAAAAAAAAAAGGGAGAATCGAGAGGGAGAGCCGGAGGGGGGGCGGGGAGGGACCGGACCGGACCGAGCCGGGGCCACGGCCCCCCGCCCCGAAACCCTGCCGAGCCCAAGGTGAGGGGCGGGGCCAGGGCTGACACAGGAAAGGGGGGTCCGGGGGGCTGGGGGCCGAGAAGGGACAGGTGGCAGGGACGGGGAGGGGGTACAGGGGGAAAGGGGTGGGCGGAATGGTGGGAAGGGAGGAGGGAGTGGAGGAAGTGGTGGGGGTTTGACAGAAAAAGGGTAACTGGGGGAGGGGGTGGTGGGCAAAGAAGGGTAACAGGAATGGAGGGGTGACAGGACTTGATCAGGGTGACAGGGAGAGGGAGGGGACAGAGTTGGAGAGTGTGACAAGGAGAGGTGATGGGGAGAGAAGGTGACAGGTCCAGAGATGGCTGACAGGAGAGTGACTGGGAGGAATAGGTGACAGAGATAAATGGGGGTGACAAGGAGGGGGTGACAGGAGGGGGCCTAGGGCATTTTAACAGAGAGGTAGAAATAGAGGTAGTGACAGGATGGGAGAGAGAGTGTCAGAGAAGCTGGTGCCAGGAGGGCTAATGGGAACAGAGGGTATGAGACCCCAAAGAGCCAGGGTCTGGGCTGGCCTGGGCTCCGGGAGTTACTACTCAGATCTGAGGAAGGTGAGGGCCCCGGGGCTTGGGTGGGAGTTATTCAGACAGGGTGGACAGGAAGAGAGTAGGCCCTAGGGGAAAGAAAGCAGCTCTGGGGTGAAGAGAGGCTGGGCCAGGCAGCAAGGTCTAGGGGGGCCAGGCGGTATGATTGTAGGCCCTGGGTGGTGTATGCAAAGGTTTGTGTTTAGAAAAAACTGGAGCCAGATCTCAGTCCCCAACATATTGTAGTCTAGTGGGTCAGTGGGTATTAGGTGGTGATGGCTGCCCAACTTCTGGGCATTTGGGTGCCAACCCCGGGGCGCCCTCCAGGCTCTGCCTGTGAGGACCCCAGGATTGGCCCAAGAAAGGGCAGGCCTGGGACTCCAGGGTCCACAGGAGGAGCAGGCCCCTAGTGAGAGAGCATGAGGTCAAGGGTCCCCCAGTAGCCGGAAGACTGAGTAGGGGTTGCCTCTCACTGTGTTTGGCTTATGGTTCTGGGCCCCCCAACCCTCCTAGAGGCCTCTGTTTTGGCCTCTCAGGTTCTCTTAGTCACTTCAGAGTAAAGTTTTTTCCCCTTTTCTTTTCTCAGGGCAGCTTGAAAGGGGGCGGGCAGTAATGACTGTTCAGGAAGTGGGTGAGGTTGGCCTGTTGGGCTTGTCCTGCTTTCTTTGACCTTATCCCACCTATCCCCACTTGGAGTTGGAGGGCATATTTGGGGGCCTGTGGGGGGCTAGCCGACTCAGCCACCCTGCCAGAGCCAGCCCAGCCAGGGCGGAGATGCATGCAGGCAAGAAGAGGGGGGCTGGGCTTGCGGGTATCACGCTGGGTGCTGTGGGGGGAGGAGCAGGCTCCCATCCAGTGGGACAGAGAAACCCTGGGGTGTAGCTCTGTGTCCCACTGTGTGATGACGTGTGCGTGCTTCTGTGCGTGTGTGTGCGTGTGTGTGTGTTTGTGCGCGTGCGTGTGCTCATGCACGGCCCCGTGGCAGTGCTGGGTATGAGCTCTTGCCCCAGACATGCCCCTGCCTGCTCCCTGCCAGGATCTGGGGAGATGGCTGTACCTGGCAGCCCTGGGGTGCAGAGCAGAGTGGGCAGCCGTCCCTCGGGACTCTCAGCTGCCCACTTCTTCCCACAATGCCTGGCCATGCCAGGCTGCCCAGAGGGGCGGAGGGAGGGTGGGGGGGTGGAGAGAGGCTCATATCACAGCTCAGTCACCACCCTTTTTGTGACTTGGTGCTTGTGCATGTGTGTGTGTGTCTGAGTGCATGTACTCTCTGCATGGTGACAGTGCGAGTAAATGTGCCCTCTGGATCATGTGACAGGCAGCACACTGAAATGGTCAGGAGCACGGACTCTGGAGCCAGAGAGCCTGGGTTCAGACCCTAGCGCTGCTGTTTCCCACCTGGATGATCTTGGACAAGTTGCCTTATCTTTTTGTGGCTCGGTTTCCTCAGGTGTGAAATGAGGCCGATAGTAGCACCTGCTTTAGGGCTGTTGTGAGGATGAAACGGGTTAATAAAGGCAAGCTTAGCATGGAGTTCAGGACACAGGGAGTGCTCCATAGGTGTGAACCATTAGTGCTTTTGATGTCCCCTTGGGGCGTTCAAAGCATGTGCTCTGTGTCCTCTGCAGAGCCAGCAGGTGTCTGTGAATGTTCTCCAAGGAGCCAGCGTGTGTATACTCAGGGGACTCAGGTGCTCACCTGTGCCTGGTGCTGACTGGGGTATCACATGAGTTGAGGGCAGCCAGAGAGGAGGCCTTGGGGATGGTGGGATGGAGACAGTAGACTCAGCAAGTGGGAAATCTTAGGGTACACTGGCTCTGGGGGGGTTCCTGAGTTGCTCTGCGTAATCCCCGTGTGCTCTCCCACCCTGCAGGTGGACAAAAATGAAGCCAATGAAGAAGGCATGCACTGGCCTTTCAGGTCCTGGCAGTGGCAGCAAGTCCCCCCCAGCCACCAGGGCCAAGGCTCTGAGGCGGCGAGGGGCTGGGGAGGGTGACAAGCCAGAGGAGGAGGACGACGAGGCACAGCAGCCGCAACCGCAGCCGGGGCCCGAAGAGGCTGAGGAAGGAGAGGAGGAGGAGGCTGAG
The DNA here is from genome assembly GCF_006542625.1 of Nomascus leucogenys. Taxonomy (NCBI): domain Eukaryota; kingdom Metazoa; phylum Chordata; class Mammalia; order Primates; family Hylobatidae; genus Nomascus; species Nomascus leucogenys. The sequence continues at coordinate 85,162,608 of NC_044397.1, forward strand.
CGGGGCCCTGGGGCTGAAGGTCCTCCACTGGAGCTGCACCCTGGCGACCCGGCTCCAGGCCCAGCAGAGGACCCCAAAGGGGATGGGGAGGCAGGCCGCTGGGAGCCCTCACTCAGCCGCAAGACAGCCACGTTCAAGTCTCGAGCGCCCAAGAAGAAATATGTGGAGGAGCACGGAGCTGGCAGCAGTGGGGTGGCTGGGGCCCCTGAAGAGCGAGTGCGGACCCCTGAGGAGGCCAGTGGCCTGGGGGTGCCTCCACGGCCACCCACCTCCACTCGTTCCTCCTCCACTGACACAGCCAGCGAGCACTCGGCGGACCTGGAGGATGAGCCGGCTGAGGCTTGTGGTCCAGGCCCCTGGCCCCCTGGCAGCACCAGTGGCAGCTATGACCTGCGGCAGCTGCGGTCCCAGCGGGTGCTGGCTCGGCGTGGTGACGGCCTCTTCCTGCCGGCTGTGGTGCGCCAGGTGCGCCGAAGCCAAGACCTGGGCGTGCAGTTCCCTGGTGACCGAGCCCTGACTTTCTATGAGGGGGTGCCAGGCGCTGGTGTGGATGTAGTTTTGGATGCCACACCCCCACCAGGTGCCCTGGTGGTGGGCACAGCTGTGTGTACCTGTGTGGAGCCCGGCGTGGCTGCCTACCGGGAAGGCGTGGTGGTAGAGGTGGCCACCAAGCCAGCTGCCTACAAGGTCCGTCTCAGCCCTGGCCCCAGCTCCCAGCCAGGCCCACCAGGCAGCCTCCCGCAGCCCCCACAGCCACTGCACCGTGAGCCAGAGGAGGCCGTGTGGGTAGCCCGCTCCAGCCTACGCCTGCTGCGCCCCCCCTGGGAACCTGAGACCATGCTGAGGAAGCCCCCTACAGGCCCTGAGGAAGAGCAGGCGGAGCCTGGGGCCACCCTGCCACCCTGCCCCGCTGCCCTGGACCCCAAACAGCCTGAGGACGCTGAGGTCTCTAAGATCAGCTTTGGTGGCAACCTGGGTACTCACTGTGAGGAGGGCGAGGAGAAGCACCCCCCAGCCCTGGGTACCCCAGCCCTGCTCCCACTGCCCCCACCCCAGCTCCTGTCGCCGCCACCCAAGTCTCCAGCCTTTGTGGGCCCTGGCCGCCCGGGCGAGCAGCCCTCACCCTGCCAGGAGGGGAGCCAGGGCGGCAGCCGCAGCAGCAGCGTGGCCTCCCTGGAAAAGGGGACAGCACCGGCAGCCCGGGCCCGCACACCACTGACAGCCGCCCAACAGAAGTACAAGAAGGGCGATGTGGTCTGCACACCCAGCGGAATACGAAAGAAGTTCAACGGCAAGCAGTGGCGCCGGCTGTGCTCGCGAGATGGCTGCATGAAGGAGTCACAGCGGCGAGGCTACTGCTCACGCCACCTGTCCATGCGAACCAAAGAGATGGAGGGCCTGGCAGACAGTGGGCCTGGGGGGGCGGGCCGGCCCGCAGCCGTGGCAGCCCGTGAGGGCAGCACGGAGTTTGACTGGGGTGATGAGACGTCGAGGGACAGTGAGGCCAGCAGTGTGGCGGCTCGTGGAGACTCACGGCCACGCCTGGTGGCCCCTGCTGACTTGTCACGCTTTGAGTTCGACGAGTGTGAGGCGGCCGTGATGCTGGTGTCGCTGGGCAGCTCGCGATCAGGCACACCCTCCTTCTCACCTGTCTCCACTCAATCGCCCTTCTCGCCAGCCCCGTCACCCTCACCCTCGCCACTCTTCGGCTTCCGCCCTGCCAACTTCAGCCCCATCAATGCCTCGCCAGTCATCCAGCGCACTGCAGTTCGCAGTCGCCACCTGAGTGCCAGCACCCCTAAGGCAGGTGTGCTGACGCCACCAGACCTGGGCCCCCATCCACCGCCACCTGCCCCCCGAGAGCGCCACTCCTCTGGAATCCTACCCACCTTCCAGACCAACCTGACCTTCACCGTGCCCATCAGCCCTGGGCGACGGAAGACAGAGCTGTTGCCGCACCCAGGGGCCTTGGGGGCCCCTGGCGCAGGGGGTGGAGGAGCCGCCCCAGACTTTCCCAAGAGTGACAGCTTAGACTCTGGTGTGGACTCAGTGTCCCACACACCTACACCCTCCACGCCGGCTGGCTTCCGGGCTGTGTCCCCTGCTGTGCCCTTCTCTCGCTCCCGCCAGCCCTCACCATTGCTGCTGTTGCCCCCACCTGCCGGCCTGACCTCGGATCCAGGGCCCTCTGTGCGCAGGGTGCCTGCCGTGCAGCGGGACTCACCTGTTATTGTCCGCAATCCTGATGTGCCACTGCCCTCCAAATTCCCTGGGGAGGTGGGCACTGCTGGTGAGGTGCGGGCTGGGGGACCTGGGCGGGGCTGCCGTGAGACCCCAGTGCCCCCTGGGGTGGCCAGTGGGAAGCCTGGCCTGCCCCCACCTCTGCCAGCCCCCGTGCCCATCACCGTGCCTCCAGCTGCACCAACTGCCGTGGCCCAGCCGATGCCCACCTTTGGCCTGGCTTCTTCACCCTTTCAGCCTGTGGCCTTCCACCCCTCACCTGCTGCCCTGTTGCCCGTTTTGGTGCCCAGCAGCTATACCAGCCACCCTGCCCCCAAGAAGGAAGTCATCATGGGCCGGCCTGGAACAGGTAAGAGGTGGAAGTGGATGGGCTGCGCCAGGCTCACCTCGTAGAGGGCCTCTTGCAAGCCGAACTCTCGAGCGGTGAGCTCCTCACCTTGGGAGGGCTTCAAGGGGAGGCCGGCCTCCTCTCTGCACAGATGTTGCAGTTGGAATTCACATGTCAGGAAAGGGATTGGACTTTTAAGGCTCAAGGCACCGTTTCCAGAGGTCTCCTGTCAGTGAATGTGGTCTCAAGAGGTCTATCAGTCAGCAAACCTTTATTGGGTGCAGACTGAGTCAGGTCTCCATGGAGCTGATGGGATAAGAGAATGATAATTGTGGCAACAGCTTCCATGTCTTGGGGGACTGGGCGAGGGCATTGCCATGGTAAGCACTGCATGTAGGTGAGCTTGCCAAATTTTCACATCCACCTCATAGAGTGCTTACCACGTACCCCCTGTTCTAAAGATCCTTTTCAAATATTAGCTCATTTTATCTTCACAACCACCCTAATGGGAAAGTGCTATGATTATGCTTCTTTAGAGGAGACTAAGGCCAGGGTCATAATTTGCCCAGGGTTACATGGCTAGTAAATCCTGGAGCAGCCCCCAAACCCAGGCAGGCTGGCCCGTGACCACGTGGTCATAGTGCTGGATTACAGATGGGCAGATGGAGGCTCTAACAGGTCCTTCCCAGGAGGTGGCAGGACCAGGACTGGAGCCCTCATCTTTACCACTGTGTCCACTAAACATCACAGGCACGGCCATGGAAGGCAGCAGGGGTGTGCTGGGCACTCCTCCAGGTGTGAGTCTAGCCTGGCTGCCCTGAGGACAGGGCGTGTAAGCTAGGAGTTGAAGGATGAGTGGGAACCTGCAGCCGTGGGGCGGAAGAGCCTCCTGGGAGGAGGGCGATGGGACGGCCCTGAGGCCGGAAGGAGCACAGCCTAGGAGGGGAGAGGGAAGGCCAGGGTGGCTGGAGAGCTGAGGCTGGGGGTGGGAGAGTGGCATTTCTGAGATGGTGCTGGACAGCCACGGACCTAGGCCAGGCTGGGCCTTGTAGGAGCAACACAGAGAGGGTGACAGACCTGTCAGAAGCTCCTTCCTAGCATTTCTTTCTTATTTGTTTATTTATGTATGTATTTTTTTATTTTTATAGAGATGGGGTCTCGCTATATTGCCCAGGTTGGTCTCGAATTCCTGGGCTCAAGCAATCTTCCTGTCTTGGCCTCCCAAAATGCTGGGATTACAGGTGTGAGCCACTGCACCCGGCCTTATTTATTTTTATTTATTTATTAATCTACTGTTGATTCAGGGCCTGGCCCTGTGCCGGGCCTGGCCTTGTACTGGATGGTGCTGAGGACAAGCCCTACTTACACAGGGCTCACAGCCTCTGGAAAAGACAGACCCCTCCCTAGACAGTAACAGTCTGGGGTGGTCAGGGATGGGGTGGAGGAAGCCAGGAGGCTGTGGGAGCCCAGAGAAGATGCCTGTCCAGCCTGAGAAGTCATGGCTCTGCTTCTTGGAAGAAGGGCCAGATACCTATGAACTGAAACCTGAAGGGTGTGCAGATGTGAGCTCAGCAGTGTAGGCAGGAAGGATCTTCAGGCAGAGGAAAGAGTTTGTGCAAAGGCCTTAAGGCAAAAGCAGATATTTGTAAGATGTTGAATCTGCAAAGTCAAAGGCTCTAGATGGCGGGTGAGTGTTGGGGATGTGTGGCTGGATTGGTGAGCAAGGGTCAGATGAGAGAGGACTCTTAAGTAAGATCATTATGAACTGTATCCTGAGGGTACTAGGGAGCCATGGAAGGTTTTGAGCAGATTCAACCACTGCTGCACCATAGAGGGTGTGTTTGAGTCTCTGAGGCCAGAAGCAGGGAGACCAGGGAGGAAGGAGGCTGGGTGTGGATGTGGGTAGGAGCCGCTGTGGCTTGGGCTGGGGCAGGAGCCCTTTCAGGAAGGAGCACTGGCCTGGCCCTGCCCTTTTGGGGCTCCAGCCCAGGCCAGTCCCTAGGGACAGGGCACAGGGACACGGGCTATGCCTGCCCTTCATGCTGATATACAGAACTGAGGCTGTGAGCTGTGTGTTTCACCCTGACGCCAACATTTTTTACATTTGTTGTTACAGGTGATACAAGCAAAATTTCACAGCAGGGATTTCTGTCCTTAGGCAATGAAGAAACTAAATCAGAGGGTCTCTAACCACTCCCCTACCCTTCACCCCTCCATATGCCCACAACCCCCAACATGGCCCCTACAGCATTGTCTCATGTGGCCACTCCTGCTGTGTCGGGAGGAATGGCTCTGGTGCAGGGGATGCTGAGGCTTACCAGAGTAGGCCCAGCAGGGCTCTTGCTACCATTTTCCAGATGAGGAAAAGTGAGGCCTGACAAATGGAGAGTCTTGATTGAGGCCAGCCAGCCAGTGAGGGGCAGGATGAGAGCCTTAAGTCATCTCCCAACCTCTGGACTGTGGGACTCTCACTACCAAAAGTGGCAGTAATAATAACTCACCGAGCAGCATTGGTGATGCACGTGCCTGGCACACTTCAATGAGTCCTGCTGAGCCTTTACTCCCTGAATCCTCACAATGCCCCAGGCTGGTACCGTGATTATTAGTTCCATTGGACAGAGGAGGAAACCATAGCCTGAGAGGCTAAGTGACTTGCCCAGGGTCCCCCAGCTAGGAAGAGAGAGAGCCAGGATTCTGAGACAGAGTCTGGCTCTGTCGCCCAGGCTGCAGTGCAGTAGCAAAATCCTGGCTCATTGCAACCTCCGCCTCCTGGGTTCAAGTGATTCTCCCGCCTCAGCCTCCCGAGTAGCTGGGATTACAGGAGTGCGCCACCATGCCCGGCTAATTTTTGTATTTTTAGTAGAGCTGAGGTTTCACCATGTTGGCCAGGCTGGTCTTCAACTCCTGACCTCAGGTGATCCTCTTACCTTGGCCTCCCAAAGTGCTGGGATTATAGGCATGAGTCACCGCACCCAGCTGTCGAGAGCCGAGATTTGAACTCAGACTGTCTGGCTCCAGATCCCAGGCCCTTAAGCACTTTCAATAATAACAATGATAACAATAATACCTACTCTACTGAGCGAAGACTGTGTGCCTAACCCCGGGCTTGGGGCCGTTTCATCAGCTCCGCCTGATGCTGTGAAGCAGATTGCCAGGCCTGTTGTGCAGGGGTAGACTGAGGATCAGAGAAGGGAGGCCCCTTGCTGGGGGCCACCTGGTTGTCATAACTTGTCCAGTGCCTATCCTGGCAGTTCTGAGGAGCGCCTCCCTAACAACACCCATGCTGAGGTATCCAGGCTGCCTTCAGGTTCCTGAACAGCCGGCCCTTTCATTCTTCTCCCAGAGGCCTCCCTAAGCCCTTGGGAGGTAGGCAGCTTGGAGCCTTCTCCCCACGGGGCCCAGATAGGGCAGATCGTGTTCAGTGGTATAGTGAGGTTGCAGGCTTGGTCCCTTCTGCTGGCCCGTGCCAGGGCCTGACCCTCCATCAGAGGGCAGCAGGTGTGAGGGGGCGGCCCAGGGCAGCCTGCCTGCTCCTGCCCCCAGCCAGGCATTTGCTTCCGCTGGGGGACTTGCTGGGGCAGGCGGCTGGCATTCTCCACATTCTGCGCATGGCATGGCCAGCCAGCTGCCGTTGCCACCTCCCTCTGAATCTTCCCGCCTGCTCCCCAGGAGAGGATCCCGCCCCAGGGCCTGCAGCCCCAGTCCGGGAGGCCAGATGTCTCAGCCCCATTCCTGGTATGGCCTCCCTCCCAGCTCCCAGCTTCCTGCCTGGCTTCCCCTTGTTGATAGGCGTTGCTCCTTCTCCTGGGCCTCTGTCTGGCGGTCTGGCTCTGTCTGTTTGTCTTATCCTTGGCTTCCTATATCTCTCTCTGGTCTCTTATTTCTAAGTCTATACGTGTGTCTCTCTTTGGACTTCTGTCTGTCTGACTCTTCTTTGAGTCTGGGGGCTCCCTATGTCTTCCTGGGTTTGTCCCTCTCTGGACTTCAGTCCTTGTCTGAGCTTTCAGCCCACCCTCTTTCTGTTGTGGCTGCAATTCTTGGCATCCTGTGTCTCTGGGCCAGCCTTGGCCTCTCTTTGGCCCTCCTACTCCCACTCTTTAGATGGACTTGCTGCCCTCATGCCAGCCTTCCAGCCCCACCCTGTGCATATCAGGTGTTCTGTTCTTTTAAGACAGTGGACAGTTGCCAAGCACCAGGTCTCCTACTTCCTTCTTGGGGAGTGTTGGGAGGTTGTCCAGGCCAGGGAGCCCCCCATGCTCTTTGACAAATTAACTGCCTACTACTGTCCCTGAAATCTGCTGAGATGTGCTGACATCCATCCTGCAGACCCATCCACCATCCAAGCACCTGTTCCCAAGACAGGCAGGAAAGCGGGGGCTGTGTGGACCAAGCTAGGAGATCCGGCTGTAGGGGGCGGCAGGAAAGAAGCTTCTGTGCCCACCCACCTGCCAGAGGGCATGACCCAGGTCATCCTATCTCCCCCGTTACCCCTTGCCTTTCATTTGATGCCAGCTTCATTGAAACGAGTCCCAGATATAGTGCATCCCAATGTGTAGGGCCTCAGAGACCAGGCAGTACCTACCAACTATGCTTGGGCAGGTGGGGAAAAAGAGGGGCCAAAGGGGTTAACCCTGGGTCTCCTGACTCCCCAGATCCAGGTAGTGCCTACCATAATTTCCATTTTGTCTCAAACAGTGAACCCTATCTCCACCAGCAGGAGCCAGCTCCCTCCTCATCCCTCTGCCAGGCCCAGGGCTGAGCAGTCCTGGGGCAAGTGGGTGAGGAAGGCAGATGTGGATGCAGGCACCGGCAAGGATGAGCCCAGGGAGGTACTGAGTCTGGGGAAGCCAGGGGGCAGGGACAACTCAGTGGTTCATGGGGGCTGATAAGGGAGGATCAGGTAGGTTTCTCATTGGAGGTGACATTTGAGCTGAAGTATGAGGAATGAGTAGGTTTCAGAGTAGTCAAAGAAAGGAAAAGGCAATTCCACCTGAAACAGCTGCATGAGCAAAGACCAGGAGGAGTGAACGTGCATGAACTCCGAGTGGCTAGTTGAGGCTGGAGCTGACACCAGAGTCCAGGCTTAGCAGAAGGGTGCCGTGGACGACAGGCCCAGCCTGAATGCCAGGCTGAGAAGCTGGGGCTCTACGCGGGCCAGTAAAGAACCAAGAAGGCATTTAGAGCAGGGGAGGGAAAATGTTGGATCTAGGTGTCAGAGACCCCTGGCGACCGCCCTGGAAAGGCAGGAGTTGGGAAGAAGATGGCTTGGGGAAAAGGAGGAGAGGAGGAAGAGCTTGTGAAGTTGCTGGAGTCTTGGTGACTTTGTAGAAGAGACCCCAGCTCCCCCAGCTTAGCAGCCCCCAGCACCAGGAGCTGCGAGGCCTCAGGCTGCCTCCTGGCGGCAGGCGGCGGCAGGACAGCAGGCGCGCGCATGCGCGGTAGAGGGGGTTGGGGGGGTACGTCCCGGAGCCCCCGGCGCCCGGGTATTAATGGCTCCATTAGTGGCCGGGAGGGAGGCGCATTAGCGGCGGCGACGGCGTCTGGCTCCCATTACCACCGGCGGCAGCGGCTGCACCGCAGGCGGCTGGACCCTAGCCCGCCGCGCCGCCTCCTCCACCCCCACCCTATCCCCTGTTCCCGCTCCCCACGAGGGCCCGGGCAGGGAACTCCCGTCCCCCTATTTCGGCGGAAAAGCTGATTGTGAAGCCAGATAGATTTGGGTTCAAATCCCGGCTGTGCCACCTCGCGGCTGCAAGATGCTATCCCCCCTATGAGCCTGTTTCTTGCGAAGTAGTCAGGGAAACCGGGTGCTTCGGGGGCTGTGTAGAAGCGGACTGGCACCCAGCGAGGGCCGCGCCCAGCCCCCGCTGGCACCCAGGGGTGTGGGTTCCCGCGCGCCCCTGGGTGCAGGCCTCCTGTGTCGGGCCTCCGTCCTTCCCATTGGCTGCCGTCTCGCCCGTTGACCGCTGATTGGCCGAGACCTGCTTCTCCGCCCCTGAGCGATTAACCCCTACGCGGCCGCGTCCTCGAGCTGGGTGGGGGACCCTCCCTCCCACCGCAGACAGCTCGGGTGCCAGCTGGCCGGCGCCCCGCCGCGGCCCGCGTGGGTGTCAGGCCGGCCGGCCACCCGCCCGCCCTCCCTGCACAAAGCAGCTTTGTGGGGCCTGCCGGGGGTTGGCTGGGGGCCAGCCGGCGAGTGGAAAATCTCGTGAGCGCGGGGAGGGGAGGGAACGCAGGGCGGCGCCCCCTCCTCTGCTCGGGCCTTGGCGCCTCCCTCAGCCCGCGCCGACCAACCCTCCCAGCCCCAGCGCCTGTACACCCCTTTCCCGCCCCCGCACCTTCCCTTCCCCAAACCCGCGTCTCTCAATCCCCCCACTCCCGCATGCCACCCATCTCCCAATCCCTGGGGACCATCCCCCACACACTCTCCCCAGTCTCTCTTTTCCTCCTGGTCCCCCTGCCCACCCCAGCCCCACTCACACTGACTCACCCTAGCGCTATTTTTAGCCCCCCATCCTTGCCGAGCCGCGCCAGCCCAATCCTGGGCTCGTTCCCCAGGCAACCCTGGCCGTCGCCGACGCCGCCCGGGGTGGGTGGGTGGGTGTGTATGTGGAAAGCGGGTGAGGGGAGCTGGGGACACCGGGGTGGTGAGCTGAGGCGGGGACCCGGGCCTGGAGAGCAGGGTGGGGAGCCGCAGGCGGCCGGCAGGGGTGCGGTGCCTAGCGGGCTCAATAAATGGGCCCCGTGAGTTTAGAGTGCGCGTCTGCCTGTCCCTCAGTCTGTCAGCATCCCTGGCTGCTGGCCCCGGGCCTCTGGGCAGGCCTCAGCCTGTACCGCCCGCCCGGGTGGCTGTTGATGTCTTCGTCTGGGTTCCCTGTCCCCAGGCCTGGGTGTGGTGGCACCGTGGGGGCTGTTTAGGGGCAGTCCTTCTGTGGAGTTGGTTAGGGGTTGGTGCAGGGGGGTGGCTGCCATCACAGTCGTGCTCAGTACCTTTTTCCAACTAGGGAGACCCCAGTTAGGGTTGGGGATGGCAAAAGAGAGGGAGCTGTCTAGGGATAGGACCTGCTCCCTCCCCTCTGCTCCTAATCCACCCCCACCCAGGGTTCCTCCACCCTGAACAATAGAAGCTAAGTATAGGGCTGGCCCAGCGCCCAGGGCAGGGGGGCCCTTCCCGCCCGGATTCCCGCCCCTCCCTGCCAGGCTAGGCCCCCACTTGGTTGTACCCTGCCCCGAAAGGGGCCTCTTCCCATCTCTCCTCCGTGGGCACTGTGTCTTCTACCAGATGTGCACCCCTCCCAGATGTGTGGGGCCCTCTTTCCCTCCTGTGCCATGCCTGGCTCTTTTTCTCAACCAACAGAAGTGGGGGATCTGCGGGGCAGAGCTCCTCTGAGCTCTGTCCTTGGACTGTATTGCAGTAGAGAAGGGGTTAACTTGCCAGTAGGTGACTCACTCACCGGTGGGGAGAGGAGGGGGCAGTGGTGGGGGCAGTGGTGGGGAGATAGCGGGCCACATTGATTTCAGCCTCAATTCGTGCCTCACATTGCAGTCCCTGGGGCAGTGAGGTAATGGAGGGTCTGAGTCTGGGGCTGCATAGGAAGGAGGGGGCAGTCACCTAATAGTCCCTCTGGTTGCCCCTCCAGGCTCACAGCCAAGTGTCTGGCCCTGCAGTCTCTGGAGGTCAGAGGGCTACAGACCTTCCCTTCCCTTTTGGGCTCAGGTTACCCAGTTTTTGCTCCCTCTCCATTCCTTCAGCTCTGTCAGTGGATGAGGCAGGTTGGGGAAAGGGCTCGTCTGCTCCTGTCGACCATCCAACCTGTGTAAGAGCCCAGTCTTGGTCCATCTGAGCCTGTGCAACCTTTACGTGCCCAAGTGTGTGACCCCAGTCCTGTGCCTTTACTGGGTATGGCCCCAGGGCCCCTCTTGGGTGATCCAGGGCCTCTGGGTCTCTGCCAGATGGGCTCCACATCCTTGCCTGTGTCTTCGTGTGAGCCCCCTCACCTTTCTGTGGTCCACGTGGCTCTGTATCATTGTCTAACTATATTCCCCAGGCTCTGTTTGGAGTTCCCTCCCTGGGTCCACCCTGAGGTTAAGCCTTGAGTAATGGAAACAGCACTTGAGTTGGAGCTCTGGGCTGGTACATCTTGACTGCATGATCATGCCACAATTTATTCAATCTCTGAGGCTCATTTTCTCACCTGAACAATGGGTGTAATAAAGCATACCTCCCTAGGTGGCTGTGAGGATTCAATGAACCAGATAATACATACAAGCTCCCAGCACACAGCAGCCCCAGTAAGTGTTAGTTTCCTTTCTTCCTGGCCCTTTTATTCTGGGGGGGTGGGGGTTAGTGGGTGGCTGGCAGAGTAATGTGGTGGGGCCATCCATGGTGTGCTCTGTGGTTCACTGCCTTATGCTGCTAGATAGATGGTCCAGAGTGGCCAATGAGTGTCAGGGTGGGTGGCTGAATGATGGCAGTGGCCACTGAGCTCTGTATACCTGATGGGCCTGCGTACTGAAGCAGGTAGCGCCCATTAGGGTAGGATTATATAGAGGGTGGGGTCGGTATGATGGTGTCTGTGAGAGCTGAGAGTGCACTGGGGATAGGAGGCGCTTTGTGAGTGCTAGGAAGGCTGTGTGTGTGACGGAGGAGTGTGTGGTTGTGTGGGAGGGGTGTGGAGTGTGTGTAGTGGACAAGCAGGGCTATGCTGAGTTCCTCCTGTTTGACATGTTGTCTGTTTGCATGACTCATGTGGGCTGGTGGGGGTGTGATGAGGATGCGGGTTGGCGAGGCATGTGTGACAGGGCATGGATGAGATGGGTGATGTGAACAGGACGGGTGAATGCACGATGGTGGGTGGGGAGCGATGGACCGTGAGCATGTGAGGTTGTACTTCTGTGTGAGCAGGTATGTGAGGTGTGACAGTGTGGGTGTAAGACAGAGGGCATATGTGCCCGTGGGGTGTGTAGGAGATAATGGGTGTGGCACGAAAGTGTGTCTGTGTATGTCTATGAGGAGTGTGAGTGTGAGTAGGTGAGGGCTCAGGATGCCTCGCCCAGCCCTACGCGCAGTTTGTCTGCCCAGCGGGGCCAGGCGCGCCCAGGCGGGTGTGCGGGAGGCGGGCCGAGCCGCGCGTGAGCGTGTTCCTCGCGTGGACTGGACACACAACAGCACCACGCACAACCCCGGGACCTCCGCAGCGCGGCGCCCCGAACCGCCCCCCTGGCTCGGTGCCTTTACTGCAGTGCGCCCTCCCTGCCACCCTCCTACCGCGGCCCCGCCCCCGGCCGGCTCGGGGCCAACAGGAGCCCGCCCCGCCCTGCCCTTATTTGCATATGACTGACGTTCCCCCGGGGCGGCCAATGGGGGCGGGCGCGGCGGGGCCTGACCCGCGCGCGGCGGCGGCAGCCAATGGGCTCACGCGCGGGGGGCCGGGCTTGCGCGGAAGGCCGCGGGGGAAGCGGGGAAGGGGCGGGGGGAGGCGCGGCGGGGGGAGGGGAGCGCGTAGTAGTGGCGGGGCGGGGAGGCGGCGGTGGTTCGGCGCGGGGCTCGCTCGGAGCGCACGGACGCACGCACGCTGGTCCGTCTGCCCGCCCGGGGCCGGAGGTCGACCCGGCGCTGAGCCTCGGGCCCGGGGCCCGGAAAGGCGGGGCGGCGGCGCCGGCAGCCGGGGCGCGCGGGGCCAGAGCCGTTACCCGCCGGAGCTGCGAGGGAGGGAGGGAGCGAGCGAGCGAGCCAGCGAGCGGGGAAGGGAGGGGGCCGCCCCCGCGCACGCGCGCCGCGCCCCGCCCCGCCTGCCCCGCCTGCCCCGCCCGCCGGACTCCGCGAGGGAGGAGGGAGAGGGAGGGGGCGGCGCCGATGGCCCCCGTGCCGCGCGCCCCGTGACGGCCCCCGCGCGCGCCGGGGGGCGGGGCGGGACCGGTGCGCGCTGACCTCCCCCGCCCCCCGGGCGGCGGGAGGCAGGCGGCGCTGTGCGCAGGCGCGCCCGGCGGAGACCCCCGCGTGGGGCGGCCGGAGGGGGGCGGCGGGGGGGGGCATGCGGCGACGGCCTCCCGCTCCCCCCGGGCCCAAGCGGCGACGGCCGAGGAGCGGGCTGCGGGCGGAGCGGCGTCGGCCGCTGAGGAGGTGCGAGCCCCTGCCGGGTCCCCCCTGCGCCGGACCATGTATTCCGCCCACAGGCCCCTGATGCCCGCGTCCAGCGCGGCCTCCCGTGGCCTCGGCATGTTCGGTCAGTAGCGCCTGGGCCCTGGGACTGCAGGGGTCAAGGTGTCGGGGTGCTAAGTGCGGAGTAACGGTGATGGGGGTATAGTAGGGGAGAGAATAGTAGAGGCAGAGTAAAGGGATGACGGGGAAAGTTACGGAGCTCGGCCGGGCCGAGTGGTTAGTGATGGCAGGTGGGAGTGTAGCGGAGTGGGGCGTATCTGGGGACAGCTGTGATGTTAAAGTGATGGGATGGCACAGGTCGGCTGTAATAGAAAGGTGAGGGGTGCAGAGTAATTGGCTCTGGAGCATGGGGTAGAATAGGAACAGCACGAGACCTGCTGGTCCTAGGGGAGGAGGCTTGGATTGGGTAGTGGGGCTCAGGACAGGGCTCAGGAAGCGAGTGAGGCACTGTTCGCTGAGATCAGAGTGACGGGCTGCAGTGTGTGTGGTGTAGTTTGCAGAGAGCTCGACACCTAAGAACCTGGAGGGTTGTGCACTGGGGAGGGGTTCAGGAGGGAGCAGGACCAAAGGACTGCCCTCCATTGTCTGCTGGGTCCCTTTTCCCCACCCCCCAGAAAGGAGGAGGCCCTGATGGGAAAGATCTTTGCAAAGAGAGACACAGATCTAAGTCCCTGGAGGCTTTTATATGGGGTTGGAGGGCCCAGCGGGTTTTCAGGGGTAAGGGACAGGGTCATCGTAGTCTTGAGTGCTCTTCAGTGCTGTCTTCGTGATTCCAGTCCCTTGTTTCCTGAGGTCTACTTTTTCCTTTGTCAGCCCCTCACAGAATCAGGTCTCGAGGCCAGTGCCTTTCACAGAGCTACCCCCTGTCCAGGCTTCTGAAGGCATGGGGAGGTCACCTCAGGTCAGGTTGATCTGGATCAAGGGAAGGCCTGGAATGATGGAGAGCAGGGCTAGGGCGGTTCCCTCCTCCCTTCTTCATCTTCCCCGAGCAGGGGCCTCTCTCCTCTGCTGGTTCCACTTCCCCCAGGGAGCCAGGCAGTGCGAGGGGAAGCCCACTCGTATCCTAGGCCCGCCCCAAAAGTCCAGCCAGGGGTAGGTCCCAGCCTAGGGCTTGCTCTTCCACCACCCACCTCTTGGGGCTGAAGGTTGGACCCCTGGGACCAGCCTCTTGGTGAGGAAGCATCTTCCTGTGCATATCCTCAAGGAAACACCTGGCACTTGTGCCCTCTCTGGGTAGAGACTTGTTACAATTCTGTCTTCTGGCCCATTGTCCGTGGTTTTTCTTCCAAGGAGTTTACCACACCCTCCCCTGTTTTGGGCAAGGGGGCTGGACCCTGGACTACAGATAAGCCGAGGGGCTGATGGCGAGGGAGGCTGGGAGGCCGATTTGTGGATGGTGCATTGTCTTTGTGGGTGCAAAGGAGAGAGCTGCTGGAGCCACCTGTGCCCAGCCAGGAAGGGCAGGTCTGGCACTCTGTTTGTGGTGGGGGAGGAAGGCAAGGAGCAGGACCTCTCCCACACCACAGTTGTAAGAGACCCCACAGCCTGTGGGTAGTGAACGGAGAGTTGGAGGGGAGGGGACGTGGGGCCGTAAGCCTCAGGAAAGGGAAAGAGAGCATGAGGCCAAGGTGAGAGGCTGTGTTGGGTGGCGACTGGGCTGCTGGGAATGTGGCATGACGGAGGTGGGGGGTCCCAGCCCGTAGAGGTCTGGGGCCTTGGGAGTGTGGGATGGCAGCCAAGCATGACCTGGTTTGTGACAGGAGCAAATCGTTCCTCTGGCCTGGTCCCTGGTGGCAGGGCTGGTGTAGATTGGTGGGGGGAGGAGTGGGGCGTGAGTACTATTTCCCTTCCCCGCTTCTGTTTTCTTTTTTATAAATCTAGAAACCTTTCTGGGAGGAGTTTTTCCTGAGTGACGTTGCATGGACGAGTCCAAGAGGCTCTGGTGTTGGGGGTGGGGGGTAGACAAAAGGGGTGGGGCTAGCTCATCTAGGGTGGGGAAGAGCTTGAGTTGGGGTTGGGGCCAGGCCCTCCTGCTGCACATTCACCTGGCTCCTTTCCACAGTGTGGACGAATGTGGAACCTCGCTCTGTGGCTGTGTTCCCCTGGCACTCCTTAGTCCCCTTCCTGGCACCCAGCCAGCCTGACCCCTCCGTGCAGCCGAGCGAGGCCCAGCAACCTGCCAGCCACCCAGTGGCCTCCAACCAGAGCAAAGGTGAGGGCTAGGGGGGACTGGGGGCAGGCAAGGGTGTGGGGTCCAGGTGGCCTAGGAGCCCTCTGATCTACCTCTGTGTCCCTAGAACCTGCTGAGTCGGCAGCTGTTGCTCATGAACGGCCACCAGGTGGAACAGGGAGTGCTGACCCTGGGCGGCCCCCTGGAGCCACATGCCCTGAGAGCCCAGGACCTGGACCCCCACACCCTTTGGGGGTGGTGGAACCTGGTAAGGGTCCGCCTCCCACCACGGAGGAGGAGGCCCCCGGCCCCCCAGGAGAGCCCCGGCTGGACAGTGAGACAGAGAGTGACCATGATGATGCGTGAGTTACCTGAGGCCTGGGACTTGAGGGTGGGATGGCCAGAGACATGGCCCTCACTGTCCCTGCTGCCCTGCCGCAGCTTCCTCTCCATCATGTCTCCTGAGATCCAGTTGCCTCTACCGCCCGGAAAACGTCGGACCCAGTCCCTCAGTGCCCTACCCAAGGAACGGGACTCATCTTCTGAGAAGGATGGGCGCAGCCCCAACAAGGTACTTTATCCCTGCCTGTCCCGTGCTCACCCTGTGGCCACCCACACCTGTCTCCCTGGTCCTAACTGTCCCGCTCTGGGCTGTGTTTAATGCAGCGGGAGAAGGACCACATCCGGCGGCCCATGAATGCCTTCATGATCTTCAGCAAGCGGCACCGGGCCCTGGTCCACCAGCGTCATCCCAACCAGGACAACCGGACCGTCAGCAAGATCCTGGGCGAGTGGTGGTACGCCCTGGGGCCCAAGGAGAAGCAGAAGTACCACGACCTGGCCTTCCAGGTAATGCAGCTGCCTCTTGGCTCCTCCCAGCTTCTTCTGGTGGGGTGGGTGAGTGAAGGGTTGCCCTGCCCTCTCCTGCCAGGTGAAGGAGGCCCACTTCAAGGCCCACCCAGATTGGAAGTGGTGCAACAAGGACCGAAAGAAGTCCAGCTCAGAGGCCAAGCCCACGAGCCTGGGGCTGGCAGGAGGGCACAAGGAGACGCGGGAGCGGAGCATGTCGGAGACGGGCACTGCTGCTGCCCCTGGGGGTTAGTCAGCCCCTTGGCTCTCCCACCCTGCCACCTTCCTCCCCGAGAGCCACCAGCTACCCCCTTGCTTGCTCCTCCCCTGCCCCAGCAGCTCCTCTCTGCTGTATCGCTTTTATTTGGCTACCCTTATCCGTAAAGGAACCGGCAGTTGATTCATGTGAAGGAGCCAGGGAGATCCAGACAGATACTAAGATTCCCAAACAGCAATCTCATTATCAGCTGCTGTTTAATGAGTGTTTACTATGTGCCGGGCACTACAGGGAGTATAAGCTCTAGTCTACAAAACCCCATTCTATTTCTAGAAGAAAAAACTGAGGTTCAGAGAGGCAAAATCACTTGCTTAAAGTCATAAACAAGCAAGTGACAGAGCCAGAATGTAAACCCCAGTTTGGCTGGCCCCCAACACCATAGTTGGAGCCACTGCAGCTCACAAACACCCCTGATGGGCTGCTTCCACTGACTGAGGGTGTCTGGTGTGCCTGGCGGTGTTCTGGGGCACATTTTTGGAGTGAGCCTATGGGTATGGCAGTTCTGTGAGGACAGATGGATAGTTCCTATGGATATGCACTTCTATGAGAGTGGGGACACTAGTTACTTCCTCTTTGAGATGAGGGAACCGAGGTTCAGGCCAGCAGTTGGCTAGCCAGCACCACGTGAACCTCTCTCCAGGCCTCCTTACTTTCAGGAGCGCTGTCCCCCAGGGAATGGGCCTGCTGCAACCCCAGAGGGCAGGAATCAGCAGGAAGGAGATGCTGGACTGGTGGTGGGTGGTGTTTTTTTTTTTTTTTTTTTTTTTCACCAAGTGGCCCAGAAATTCCAGCCTGCTTCTGCCTAGTACCTAGAAATATCTATGGGTTGTTGGGCCAGTCTAGGTGCTGGTGACATGCTTACTGACTGTCATAGCTCCCTCCTCCACTTTACAGTGTCCTCTGAGCTCCTGTCCGTTGCAGCCCAGACACTCCTGAGCTCAGACACCAAGGCTCCGGGGAGCAGCTCCTGTGGAGCAGAACGGCTACACACAGTTGGGGGACCTGGCTCAGCCCGGCCCCGAGCTTTCTCCCACAGTGGGGTACACAGCCTGGACGGCGGAGAAGTAGACAGTCAGGCGCTACAGGAACTGACGCAGGTCTGGGGTGCAGGCCCCCTGGGGGGTGGGCAGGGAGCCTGTCCAAGGCAGCAGCCCCGCTGAACCCTCCCTGCCACCTATCCTGCAGATGGTGTCTGGCCCTGCATCGTACTCTGGCCCAAAGCCTTCTACCCAGTATGGAGCTCCAGGACCCTTTGCAGCCCCTGGTGAGGGAGGTGCCTTGGCGGCCACCGGGCGGCCCCCGCTGCTGCCCACCCGAGCTTCTCGTTCTCAGCGTGCGGCCAGTGAGGACATGACAAGTGATGAGGAGCGCATGGTCATCTGTGAGGAGGAAGGGGATGATGATGTCATTGGTGAGCATTGCAGGGCCCAGAATCTTGCCCAGGACCCAGCAAGCCAAGGCTCAGAGGGTGGGCAGAACTTGGATCCAGGCCCCTAGGCCCCTTTGGTTTCTTTTCCACTTGGTTTATGGTTGCATGTGGCCAGTTCAGGCCCTGCTGAGTAAACCCAGCCCTGCCCTCAGGAAGCCCCCAGCCCTGCAGGAAATCTGGAGGACAAGGGCGTGACCAGATCTTCAGGTGCAGTATTAGGGGCTCTTTCCTGCAGGCTCATAGGCTCCCGCACTGGGCACTGGGCATGTGGGCACAGCCCTGGGCTGAGGAGTAGCCTTCCTGGACAGCACTCTCTGCCGGTTTGGAGCAGAGCTGAGATCCAGGCTCCAGACTGTTCCTCCTGGGTCCCCTTGCATCTAGCCCCTTCCCCATACTGTTCCTTCCACTCCCTCAGCTGACGATGGCTTCGGCACCACCGACATTGATCTCAAGTGCAAGGAGCGGGTGACCGACAGCGAGAGTGGGGACAGCTCTGGGGAGGACCCAGAGGGCAACAAGGTGAGGGCTTGGGTCACGGTGCTGTCCCATCACACTCCCTCCTAAGCCACGGGAATGTCTGTTTCTCCCGGGTGCTTGAGAGGGGGAGATTAAGGTCCAGAGAGGGCAAGCTGCTTGCCCCGTGGGGAGTTGGGTCACAGCCAGGATGAATTGAGGCCTTCAGCTGGCAGGGATGCAGCCCTAGGCTGGCCTGGCTGACAGGCTGGATGGGCATGGCTAGGGGGCTGCTATTGAGGTGTCGGAGTGTCCTGAGCTGGGGTGTCTCCCTTCCTTTCATGCAGGGCTTTGGTCGGAAGGTGTTTTCACCTGTGATCCGTTCCTCCTTTACCCACTGCCGCCCCCCACTGGACCCTGAGCCCCCAGGGCCCCCGGATCCTCCTGTAGCCTTTGGCAAAGGCTATGGTTCCGCCCCATCCTCCTCTGCGTCCTCGCCTGCTTCCTCCTCAGCCTCGGCAGCCACCTCCTTCTCACTGGGCTCAGGAACTTTCAAGGCCCAGGAGTCTGGTCAGGGCAGCACAGCGGGCCCCCTACGGCCCCCACCCCCTGGGGCTGGGGGTCCAGCGACACCTTCCAAGGCGACCCGGTTCCTCCCAACGGATCCTGCCACCTTCCGGCGCAAGAGACCTGAAAGTGTGGGTGGCCTGGAGCCACCAGGCCCCTCGGTCATCGCGGCCCCTCCCAGCGGAGGAGGAAACATTCTGCAGACACTGGTGCTGCCTCCAAACAAGGAGGAGCAAGAGGGCGGCGGAGCCAGAGTGCCCTCCACCCCCGCCCCATCACTGGCCTACGGGGCCCCAGCAGCTCCCCTGTCCCGTCCTGCTGCCACCATGGTCACCAACGTGGTGCGGCCTGTCAGCAGCACACCTGTGCCCATCGCCTCTAAGCCCTTCCCTGCCTCTGGCCGGGCTGAGGCGTCTCCAAATGACACAGCAGGTGCCAGGACTGAAATGGGCACTGGGTCTCGGGTGCCTGGGGGCTCCCCGCTGGGTGTCAGCTTAGTGTATTCGGACAAGAAGTCGGCAGCAGCCACCTCACCAGCCCCACACTTGGTGGCTGGACCCCTGCTGGGCACTGTGGGGAAGGCGCCTGCCACTGTCACTAACCTACTGGTGGGCACCCCGGGGTATGGGGCCCCTGCACCCCCTGCTGTCCAGTTCATCGCCCAGGGGGCCCCTGGCGGTGGGACCACTGCGGGCTCAGGAGCAGGTGCTGGGAGTGGCCCCAATGGGCCAGTACCCCTGGGCATCCTGCAACCAGGTGCCCTGGGCAAGGCTGGGGGAATCACCCAGGTACAGTACATCCTGCCCACGCTGCCCCAGCAGCTTCAGGTGGCACCTGCCCCAGCACCAGCCCCTGGGACCAAGGCAGCGGCTCCCAGCGGCCCTGCACCCACCACCAGCATCCGTTTCACCCTCCCACCGGGCACTTCCACCAACGGCAAAGTCCTGGCTGCCACTGCACCCACTCCTGGCATCCCCATCCTGCAGTCTGTACCCTCCGCCCCACCCCCCAAAGGTGAGACCTGGGCCGGGCAGCACTAGGAGAGGGGCCATAGTCCTGTTTGGCTCCCTTGTAACCTTTTCCTTTCTTGCCTCTTAACTTCCAGCCCAGTCAGTTTCTCCCGTGCAGGCCCCGCCCCCGGGTGGCTCAGCCCAGCTGCTACCTGGGAAGGTCTTAGTGCCCCTGGCCGCCCCTAGCATGTCAGTGCGGGGTGGAGGGGCCGGCCAGCCGCTGCCACTGGTGAGCCCGCCCTTCTCAGTGCCTGTGCAGAATGGTGCCCAGCCCCCCAGCAAGGTGAGGGCCTGCCTTTCTCTCCACCTGCTGGGTGTTGGCCCCTGTACCCCATCATTTCTTTGTCTTTCTTTCAGTCTTTTCTGCTTTTCTGTGTCTCTGGTTCTCTGTCTTGCCATCTTCCGTGATGTCTCTGTGCATCCTGACTCTCTCAAGTCCTCAGTGTCTGTACCCTACTTCTTCTGTGTGTCCCCACCTCTCACTGTCATCTTGCCCATCCTGTTCTCACCCCAAGTTCTGTGTTCCTTGCTCTTGCTTAGAGTCCCACTTGAGGTCTTGGTCTTCCCCTGCCCCAGTCTGGGGCCACAGCTCACCCTGCCCTATGGGTGCCCTTCCCCACAGATCATCCAGCTGACCCCGGTGCCTGTGAGCACACCCAGCAGCCTGGTGCCGCCCCTGAGCCCAGCCACACTCCCTGGACCCACCTCGCAGCCTCAGAAGGTCCTGCTGCCCTCCTCCACCAGGTAATTGCAGCTGAGCCCACACTCAGAGGCCAGGGAAGGGGTGGGGCGGGGCCGGCTTACCTCACTCCTCCCCATTTCCTCTCCCTGCGGCAGAATCACCTATGTGCAGTCAGCGGGCGGGCACGCGCTGCCCCTGGGTACCAGCCCTGCGTCCAGCCAGGCTGGAACAGTCACCTCGTACGGGCCCACGAGCTCTGTAGCTCTAGGCTTCACCTCGCTGGGGCCCAGCGGCCCCGCCTTCGTGCAGCCCCTGCTCTCAGGTGAGGGGCGGCCTGGCAGGCAGTGCTGGGGACCCAGGGTGGGGCTGAGGCAGTCCAGGCCCTAACTTGGTCTCCTGCTTCTCCTTCTCTGTCTCTCAGCAGGCCAAGCCCCACTGCTAGCTCCTGGTCAGGTGGGCGTGTCGCCTGTGCCCAGTCCCCAGCTGCCGCCTGCCTGTGCAGCCCCTGGAGGTCCTGTCATAACGGCGTTTTACTCTGGCAGCCCTGCACCCACCTCCTCAGCACCCCTGGCCCAGCCATCCCAGGCCCCCCCAAGCCTGGTCTACACTGTGGCCACCAGCACAACCCCACCTGCAGCCACCATTCTGCCCAAGGGCCCGTCAGCCCCTGCCACGGCCACCCCAGCCCCGACTAGCCCTTTCCCCAGTGCCACAGGTAGGTGTCAGATCAACCCAGAGCAGAGTGAGTTGGGGGACCCAGGGGATGGGCTCCAGTCAGGCCTGGCTCAGCAAACACTTTTCTCCCCACTAGCAGGTTCCATGACCTACAGCTTAGTGGCCCCCAAGGCCCAGCGGCCCAGCCCGAAAGCCCCCCAGAAAGTGAAGGCAGCCATCGCCAGCATTCCCGTGGGGTCCTTTGAGGCAGGTGCCTCTGGGCGGCCTGGCCCTGCACCCCGGCAGCCTCTGGAGCCTGGCCCAGTCCGAGAGCCAACTGCCCCAGAGTCTGAGCTTGAGGGGCAGCCCACACCACCAGCCCCTCCACCCCTGCCAGAGACCTGGACTCCCACGGCCCGGAGCAGCCCCCCACTGCCCCCACCTGCTGAGGAGCGGACCAGCGCCAAGGGTCCTGAGACCATGGTGAGCGCCTGCAGGCTGTGGGGCTCCCACTGCCACTCGGTTGTGCCCCTCCGTTGACGTCTCTGCTTTTCTGTCCTACTCTTCCCTCCATGCCTGTGTGTGTCTCAGGTTAAAGGGTCCCGTCTGTCCCTTCTGCCTGCCTGTGTTGTCTCCCCTCCCATCTGAGGCCCCTGTCTTGGCCTTCCTGAGGCTGTGTGACGGCCTTCTCAAGGGGTCTGCTGGGCGGGCTCAGATCCAACTCTTTGTTTCTGGCCTTTGCCCCAGAGTCTGAGCTCAGTGTTCTCCATCTCCCTGCCCATCTCCACCCCAGGCCAGCAAATTCCCCAGCTCATCTTCAGACTGGCGCGTCCCTGGGCAGGGCCTGGAGAATCGTGGGGAGCCTCCCACTCCTCCCAGCCCAGCCCCAGCTCCAGCCGTAGCCCCTGGTGGCAGCAGCGAGAGCAGCAGTGGGCGGGCAGCCGGGGACACCCCCGAGCGCAAGGAGGCGGCTGGTACTGGCAAGAAGGTGAAGGTGCGGCCCCCGCCCCTGAAGAAGACCTTTGACTCTGTGGACAAGTGAGCATGGGCTGGGGCCTTGGTGGAGCGTGTAGGGTGGCGGGAGTGGGAGCAGCTGCAGGCTGAGGCGGGGGAGGTGACCCTGCCGGCCCTCCAGCAGGGTCCTGTCAGAAGTGGACTTCGAAGAGCGCTTTGCTGAGCTGCCTGAGTTTCGGCCTGAGGAGGTGCTGCCCTCCCCCACCCTGCAGTCTCTGGCCACCTCACCCCGGGCCATCCTGGGCTCTTACCGCAAGAAGAGGAAGAACTCCACGGGTAGGCGAGCATCGGGCACCCAGGGTCCTTAGGTGGAGGGCAGACTGGGGCCACCTGCACTGAGTCTGCTTCTGTTTGGCCAGACCTGGATTCAGCACCCGAGGACCCCACCTCGCCCAAGCGCAAGATGAGAAGACGCTCCAGCTGCAGCTCGGAGCCCAACACCCCCAAGAGTGCCAAGTGCGAGGGGGACATCTTCACCTTTGACCGTACAGGTGCCGTGGTGGGCAGAACCGTGGGGGCCTGGGGGCTTGCAAGAGGAGTGGGTCTCTGGAAGGTGGTTAGAGAGTGGGAGAGGTAGGGTGGGTCCATCCAGGCTGGGAGGAAGCACAGCCCGTCAGGGGTGGGTTCTGGAGTCTGGTAGGCCCCTAATTTGCCCTGTGACTGTGGGCGGGACCCCTCTCTGACTCCCCTGTGAAATAGAATGCAGTGAGGGCTCGGGTGGGCACTCAGACGGTGGCAGGAAGGCCCTGCCGCTGCTGCAGCCTTGCCATGCTGCCTGTGCCCTGCACAGGTACAGAAGCCGAGGATGTGCTCGGGGAGCTAGAGTATGAGAAGGTGCCGTACTCCTCCCTGCGGCGCACCCTGGACCAGCGCCGGGCCCTGGTCATGCAGCTCTTCCAGGACCACGGCTTCTTCCCGTCAGGTGAGCCTGTCTCTGAGTCTTGGGGTCACTCGGGTGGGACTTACCTGCACATCTCATCCTGTGCTCCCCACCGTTTTTCTGTCTCCAGCCCAGGCCACAGCCGCCTTCCAGGCCCGCTATGCAGACATCTTCCCCTCCAAGGTTTGTCTGCAGTTGAAGATCCGTGAGGTGCGCCAGAAGATCATGCAGGCTGCCACTCCCACAGAGCAGCCCCCTGGAGCTGAGGCTCCTCTCCCTGTACCGCCCCCCACTGGCACCGCTGCTGCCCCTGCCCCCACTCCCAGCCCCGCGGGGGGGCCTGACCCCACCTCACCCAGCTCGGACTCTGGCACGGCCCAGTCTGCCCCGCCACTGCCTCCACCCCCAGAGTCGGGGCCTGGACAGCCTGGCTGGGAGGGGGCTCCCCAGCCCTCCCCCCCACCCCCAGGTCCCTCCACAGCTGCCACAGGCAGGTGAGGGACCCTTGAGAAGATCCCAGGACTTATGGTACCCCCTCAGGACATGGACAGTATGTGGGGGCAGGAAGGTTATCTCCTCCCGGGTAAAGCCATTTCGTCCTCTCCAGTTTGGGGCGGAATGAGGCCTGCTCCTCTTGTAAATACCCCCTTCCCTCGAAGCTCCCTCCCGGTGCCGGGGGGCAGCTGAGGGGCTGCAGGGGCAGTCTCCCTCCTCCAAGCCCCTGTACATAACCTGGAGCGTGTGACCTTCAGAGCTTTTCACTTTATGCAAAATGGCTCCTGTGAGGGCTGCAAGCTGGAGGGTGGTGCGGGCCTTGGGCCACAGGGAGGCGCCTGTGGAATAGGGGGAGTTCATGTACCCCTTTTTTCCCCAGAGGGGCTGGACTCAGGTTAGTTTGGGGGTGGGGGCTCCTGCACTTTGCCACAGGCATGGGGAGGGTTTTCTCCTCACCCCCTCTGCCCTCCCAACTTGGGTTGTACTTTCTAAGAAGGTGATTCCCCCTGCCCTTGCCCCCTTCCCCAGAACAAAACATGTTGATCATGTGCAATATTTCTTACTGTGCCGAGAAGCCGCAATGAGCGAGATTAAAGCTGTTTAACACACCTGTGTGGCTGCAGGCTCTTAACAGGGTGGGCTGTTGGTTGTACCAGTACTGTCCTCAGTTGTCATGGAGTGGTAGGCTTTCCATGAGGCGGGGGCAACAATTCCAGTACCACTGCCCCCAGCTTCAGAGGAACCACACAGGCCAGGTCCCTGACTTGCTGTGGACCAGATGGCCCCTCTCCAGTTTAGGAGCCTGTGTGCTCAGGGAGCCTCAGTGCCTGCCAGCCCTGTTCTTAGCCATTGGACTGTGTGAGTTTCAGGAAGGCCTGAGGCAAGATGCCACTGGGATGGTTTACCCTCACTGGCTCTGGGGTCATTTGTACTCAGGAAACAGGCCCCAAGAGTAGTCCTAGCCCAGAGGTAGCAGTGGGTGGGAGGGAGCCTAGTCTACCTGGAGTACCCTTGGTCCTCAGTGTGATCCCTGCTGCCCCCATGTGGCCCGGGCCTGCACTGCAAGCAGGCTTGAAGGAACTCCCCTGGGTGACACCCCTCCCGCTCAGCATGGGGACACAGTGCCCACCTGAGGTGACAAGATACCTACACCCTGTGTGGAGGGATGACAGCTAGGAGCGGGAGGGTCAGGACACCTCCACAGAAGTGGCATCTAAGCTAGAGATGGAGCACCAGGAAGTTCCAGCCAGGGCAACAGCATATGCACTGGGTCACTATGTTCCCATTATTCTTGCTTGACCTTGGTCCTGTAGGATAGTGCTGGCAAGCTGGTCTTACCTAGTGTTTACTGACTGGTAACGCCTGCCTGAAGCACACTATTGTGATAGTGGAAATTAACCTAACCACAAGAATCACAGTGCCTTAATGGATCAGTGATGCCTGCCCTGGGCAGAAATAGAACCATGGCCAGGCATGGTGGCTCATGTCTGTAATGCCAGCACCCTGGGAGGCCGAGGCAGGTGGATTGCTTGAGCTCAGGAGTCAGACCAGCCTGGGCAACATGGCAAAACCACTTCTCTACAAAAAATACAATAAGCTGGACGTAGTGGCACATGCTTGTAGTCCCAGCTATTCAGGAGGCTGAGGGTGGGTGGATCACTTGAGCCTGGGAGGTTGAAGTTGCAGTGGGCTGTGGTCTCACCACTGTACTCTATCTAGCCTGGGTGACGGAAAGAGACCCTGTCTCCCACAAAAAACACCTTGCAGAACTGCAGGGTCACAGATCAGGATAAGGACTAGTGGTGGTATCCAGATACCCAGACAGGTTCGACCACAAAGCAGGAAACAGCACACTGAGGAAGGAGAGTTTAATGTTGTGGGAAGGCAGCAGAATGCTTAGGGTGCGGGCTCCAGGAGGGGAGCACCTTGGCCCTGGTCTTGGGCCAGCAGACGCAGAAGCAGGGAGTGCAGAGCCCGGCAAACAGGTGTGTAGCCCAGGCGGCTCAGATGCAGGTAATCATACATGTCATGGTGGCTGATGGTGCCATCTGAGTGCACAAAGCCAGGGTCGGCATCTAGGAAGTGGGCCCGAGGGTGGCCAGCCAGTGCCGCCCGTACCAACTCGTTCACCCGTCGGTTCTTCTCCCGAAGTGGGTTGGGATGCTGGCCTCGCGGAAGCAGGCCCTGAGTAGGAACACGAGGCGTAGTAAGGAAACAAGCATTTGAGTATCTTGTTCTCTGTGCCAACCTGTCCTCCACCCACCACCATGAAGTTTCCAGCTGCAGAAAACACTAGGGATGGGCAAGTGGGGAGGGTGGGAGGGTAGTTCCTAAATATCACATCCTAGCCCTCATTTAGCAAGAGACTTCTGGGTTTTAGCCTCTTTCCTTTTTTCTTTTTTTTTTTTTTTTGAGACAGAGTCTTGCTCTGTCGCCCAGAATGGAGTGCAGTGGCGCAATCTCGACTCACTGCAAGCTCCGCCTCCTGGGTTCACACCATTCTCCTGCCTCAGCCTCCCAAGTAGCTGGGACTACAGGCACCTGCCACCATGCCCGGCTAATTTTTTGTATTTTTTTTTTTTTTTTTTTTTTTGAGACGGAGTCTTGCTCTGTCCCCCAGGCTGGAGTGCAGTGGCGCGATCTTGGCTCACTGCAAGCTCCGCCTCCCAGGGTTCACGCCATTCTCCTGCCTCAGCCTCCCGAGTAGCTGGGACTACAGGCGCCCGCCAACACGCCCGGCTAATTTTTTGTATTTTTATTAGAGACGGGGTTTCACCGTATTAGCCAGGATGGTCTCGATCTCCTGACTTTGTGATCTGCCCGCCTCAGCCTCCCAAAGTGCTGGGATTACAGGCGTGAGCCACCGCGCCCAGCCTAGCCTCTTTCCAAGTATCACTTAGAAAAATGTTGACATTGGCCAGGTCCAGTGGCTCACGCCTGTAATCCCAGCACGATGGGAGGCAGAGCTGGATGGGTTGCTTGAGCCCAGGAGTTCGAGACCAACCTGGGCAACATGGTGAAACCCCATCTCTAACAAACATACACAAAAATTAGCCGGACATGATGGCGTGTGCCTGTAGTCCCAGCTATTCGGGAGGCTGACTTGGGAGAACCACTTGAGCCCTGGAAGCAGAGGTTGCAGTGAGCTGAGATCATGCCACCGCACTCCAGCCTGGGCAACAGAGCCAGATCCTGTCTCAAAAAATAAATAGGCCAAAAGCGGTTGCTCACGCCTGTAATCCCAGCACTTTGGGAGGCTGAGGTGGGTGGATCACTTGAGGTCAGGAGTTTGAGACTAGCCCGGCCAACATGGTGAAACCCCATCTCTACTAAAAATACAAAAATTAGCCAGGCATGGTGGCACGTGCCTGCAGTCCCAGCTGCTGTGGAGGCTGAGGCAGGAGAATCACTTGAACCCAGGAGGAGGAGGCTGCAGTGAGCCCAGACTGCATCACTGCACTCTGGCCTGGGCAACAGAGCAAGACTGTCTCAAAAAAATAAATAAATAAATAAAAGATACCAACATCATGGCTCATGCCAAGGGATCAATCCCCTTTCAGAAGAGGAAATGTCCTAGCTACCTACAAGTGATGGAGCCTGGATTTACCCCAGGAATGCCTGATAACTTTTGGCCTATTCAAGGTTTTTTGAGAGTTTTTCTTTTGTTTTCTGGTGAGACAGGGTCTCTGTCACCCAGGCTGGAGTGCGGTAGCATGATCACAGCTCACTGTTACCTTGAATTCCTGGGCTCAAGTGATCCTTCCCCTTTAACCTCCCAAGTAGCTGGGGTTACAGGTTTTGCGCACCATCATACCCAGCTAATTTTTTTTTTTTTTTTTTTGAGATGGAGTCTCACTCTGTTGCCCGGCTGGAGTGCAATAGCGCAATCTCAGTTCACTGCAAGCTCCGCCTCCCGGGTTCTTGCCATTCTCCTGCCTCAGCCTCCCGAGTAGCTGGGACTACAGACACCTGCCACCACACCCGGCTAATTTTTTGTATTTTTAGTAGAGATGGGGTTTCACCATGTTAGCCAGGATGGTCTCGATCTCCTGACCTCGTGATCCTACCTCTTCAGCCTCCCAAAGTGCTGGGATTACAGGTTTACAGGCGTGAGCCACCGCACCCGGCTTTTTTTTTTTTTTTTGAGACAGAGTTTCGCTCTTGTTGCCCCGGATGGAGTGCAATGGTGCCATCTTGGCTCACCCCAACCTCCGCCTCCTGGGTTCAAGCGATTCTCCTGCCTTAGCCTCCCAAGGAGCTGGGATTACAGGCATGTGCCACCACGCCCAGCTAATTTTGTATTTTTAGTAGAGATGGGGTTTCTCCACGTGTGGTCAGGCTTAAACTCCCAACCTCAGGTCATCTGCTCGCCTTGGCCTCCCAAAGTGCTGGGATTATAGGCATGAGCCACTGCGCCCAGCCCATGCCCAACTAATTTTTTTTTTTTTTTTTTGAGACGGAGTTTCCCTCTGTCGCCCAGGCTGGAGTGCAATAGCACAATATCAGCTCACTGCAAGCTCCGCCTCCTGGGTTCACGCCATTCTCCTGCCTCAGCCTCCCGAGTTAGCTGGGACTACAGGCGCCTGCCATCACGCCCGGCTAATTCTTTTTGTATTTTTAGTAGAAATGGGGTTTCACCGTGTTAGCCAGGATGGTCTTGATCTCCTGACCTCGTGATCCACCCGCCTCAGTCTCCCAAAGTGCTGGGATTACAGGTGTGAGCCACCGCGCCCAGACATGCCCAGGTAATTTTTAACAGTTTTTAGTAGAGACGATGTCTTGCTATATCCCAGGCTGGTCTTGAACTCCTGGGCTCAAGCAATCCTCCCAGCTCGGCTTCTCAAAGTGCTGGGATTACAGGCATGAGCCACCATGCCCAATCATTTTTGAGTTTTTCTTTTTTTTTTCTGAGACAGAGTTTCGCTGTGTCGCCCAGGCTAGAGTACAGTGGCGCGATCTCCGCTCACTGCAAGCTCTGCCTCCCAGGTTCATGCCATTCTTCTGCCTCAGCCTCCCAAGTAGCTGGGACTACAGGCGCCCGCCACCATGCCTGGCTAATTTTTTGTATTTTTAGTAGAGATGGGGTTTCACTGTGTTAGCCAGGATGGTCTCGATCTCCTGACCTGGTGATCCACCTGCCTCAGCCTCCCAAAGTGCTGGGAGTACAGGCATGAGCCACTGTGCCTGGCCCGTTTTTTAGTTTTTCAATACCCCCAAAGTCTCAAGCCATCCCTGGGCAAAAAAGGCTAATTGGTCTCTGAGCACATTCTCAACCACAGCCACTCTGAAGGGTGTAGCAAGCTCCAACGTGAGATTCTGCCTGAAAGCCACTGCTCTATGTCAAGCTGCCTAGAACCGTGCCAACTGTGGCTATATCTGAGGGGGTCCCAGACCACTGCCATTCTTCCTTTCCCACCCTCCCAGCCTCTCACCAGCACCACAACCCGGGCCTGGGGCTGTCGCTCATTCACCAGTTGCACAATGGCCTTGATGCCACCAGTCACCTGCTCTGCTGTGTGTCCGTGGTTGTTGGTGCCCACCCAGACCACCACAATCTGTGGAAAAAGAGACATGAAGCAGCGGTGAGGGGGCAGCCAAAAGATGTTTTAGAGCCCCACCCAAGCTCCGCTCACCTTGGGCCGGATGTGTTCCAGCTCCCCATTCTCCAGCCGCCACAGTACATGCTGTGTGCCGTCACCACCGATGCCAAAGTTAAGTGCATGCAGAGGAGAGAAGAGCTCCCGCCAGATCTGTGGGCAAGAAGTGGTATGGGCACAAGGGCACTGTCCACATGGACCATCCCCCTCTGTCCAAGTGTTAACCAAATGCCATTATGGAAGAACCTTACTTCATGGAAGCAGTCTTAAAATTTCACCTGCAGCAAACTCCAGCATGGCTGAACCTCATTTTATAGAAATCTATTAGAGTCTCTCACTTATTTTATTTTACTTTATTTTATTTTATTTTATTTTATATTTTTGAGACAGAGTTATTTTATTTTTGAGACAGAGTCTCACTCTGTCATCCAGGCTGGAATGCAGCGGCACTATCTCGGCTCACTGCAACCTCCACCTCCCTAGTTCAAGTGATTCTCATGTCTCAGCCTCCCGAGTAGCTGGGACTACAGGCATATGCCACCACGTCCAGCTAATTTTTTGTATTTTTAGTAGAGATGGGGTTTTACCATGTGGGCCAGGCTTGTCTCGAACTCCTGACCTCAGGTGATCCACCCGCCTCAGCCTCCCAAAGTGTTGGGATTACAGGCGTGAGCCCATGGTGCCCGGCCTATTTATTTTTTGAGACAGAGTTTCGCTCTTGTTGCCCAGGCTGGAGTGTGGTAGTGCGATCTCGGCTCATTGCAATCTCTGCTTCCCAGGTTCTGGCGATTCTCCTGCCTCAGCCTCCCAAGTAGCTGGGACTATAGGCATGTGCCACCATGCCCAGCTAATTTTTGTATTTTTAGTAGAGACAGGGTTTCACCATGTTGGCCAGGCTGGTCTCGAACTCCTGACCTCAGGTCATCCGCCTGCCTTGGCCTCCCAAAGTGCTGGGATTACAGGCGTAAGCCACTACACCCTGCCTAGAGTCTCTCACTTAAACCAAGCCCCAGGCTCTGTGGCTCATGCTGAGGTGGGCGGACTGCTTGAGCCCAGGAGTTCAAGACCAACCTGCGCAACAGGGCAAAACCCCATCTCTACAAAAATTACAGAAATTAGCCAGGTGCATGGTGATGTGCACCTGTAGTCCCAGCTACTTGGGAGGCTGAGGTGGGAGGATCGCTTGAGCCCAGGAGGCAGAGGTTGCAGTGAACAGGGATCATACCACTGCACGCCAGCCTGGGTGACAGAGCAAGACCCTGTCTCAAAAACCAACCAACCAACCAACCAACAAAACAAACCAAGTCCCATAGAAGCAAGACTGACTTTATGAAAATCCAGTCTGCTTGAGCCATGTATTGAACCAATGGCATTACAGCTGAAACTTATTTTGATGAAAGCCATTAGTTGGACATGCTTTGTGGAAAGATATTATTATGATTGAGTCCTCTTTGTGGAGTGCCATTAGAGTTGACCTTCACTTCCTGTAAAGTGACTACAGCTTTGTGTAAACCCAACAGGGCTGCGCACTACTTAAAGCAAACAAGAAAGAGCCTCACTTTAGGCAAGCCTATGGCAGGAAAGCCTCATTTTAGGTCTTAGTACATTATACACAAATCCCATCTGATAAAACCAAGGCATACATTTCTTTCTCAATAGAATGTTGCACCTTACACCAAGATTCTCAGAGCCTCGGGCTGCCTCAGGCCAATCTGGGTACTCCCATAATACCCCACCTGGCCTGGGTTCTGGTCCAGATGTGTCAGCATGGGCACAGGGCTGGATGGGGCAGGGGGAGAGGGATTGCCCTCACCTCGCACTGGTGCATGAGCTGGACCAAGGAGTCCCCGATGAAGACGACTTCGGGTTCCTTATCTTTGCTGTCAGCTACGAACCGATGGTGCTGCGAGAGCGCGCGAAAGGGAGTCAATGGCACGCACGCTCCAGGGCCCGCCCCGCCCTGCTCCCTTAGGCAGCGCCTCCTCAACGGCATGCCCTCAGTTTCCCAATCAGGTAGTGAGAGTGCCACAAACCAGCCGTTCTCCTGAGCCACCCCCTGCCCCCCGCACCCTGGACTCCTCAATATCCCAGGTGGGAACGCTCACCAGGGACATCCAGCGCCCGTCGCCCTGTACGTCCTGCACCGGCGTGGGCTTGCTGGCTGGGTTCTCCTCTCCACTCATCTTGGCGCCGCAGCTCCTGCAGGATGAGCGTGTCGGGTCGGCCCGGGAGTGTTCCGGACGGAGCTGGCTCCGCCACGCCCACTCCTAACCCTCGCGGCAACAAAGGACCGTCCCAACGCTAGCACACCCGCGGAGGACGAAGGCCGATACAGGGCGTCGCCTCCTCTCCAGGGACGGAAACCTTCACTTAGGAGGGAGGTGGAATCAGGAACCTTCGCTTCCCCCACGACGGCCGCACAGTGGGCTCGCCCGGCGCTTCCCGCTCGGGCCGCTGACTCCCAGGCCGCGCACCCAGCACGGGGTTGGGGGAAGGAGAGGCGAGACCATCCAGCTCCCGAGGCAGGGAGGAGGGAGAAACCACCCACCGGTCACGGGGAGGGGCGAACTACCTGAAGAGTCGAGAGTGGGCGGGGAAAATCTAGCCCTCTGTCTAGCAAATGGGAAGAAACCATTTGCTGTACAGAGTGAAATGTGCGGAAGGGACCACCTACTGTTGCGGGGGCGGGGGGTGGGTGGCCCATTCACGTGGTGGGGGGAGGGGAGCGAGTGGACGAGTCCATTCTTGTATTCCCTTGAAGGGGTGGCTCGAATGCACCTGGCTGGGGCGGACGCTCCTATTTTCTACTGATGTGGAGGACAGAAAAGGAAGATGACAAAATGTAAAAATTCGAGGCTCCGTTCTAAAGAGCCACTCTAAGGCCGCGCCAGGGCTTTAGTGGGCCTATCTGCTCGTGGGCTTCCCCTACTCAAAACACCATGCGTGTGTGTGTGTGTGTGTGTGTGTTTGTGTGTGTGTGGAAATCTAAAGTACATATCTTTGTATTCAAGACATCACAGCACCCCTACTCAAAACACCGTGTGTGTGTGTGCGCGCGCGTGGCATAACATATAAACTACGTATCTTTGCATTCAAGACACCATAGGACCTGCGTGGAGGGTAGAAGAAGGTGCAGAAAGAGAAAGGAAATTAGAGACGCCTCCAGGGCTCAGGTCCAGTCTGGCGTCCCTCCGGGAGATCATCTTGCAGATCTGCAGCCTCTACACCCTCTCTAAACCCACAGGCCAACTGGGTGTGTCTGAGCTCTGAAACCTACATCCACAGCCAAGGCCACCTAGGGTCGCGCCTCTCCCCCAACGCTGCCCCAAATTATTCTCAGACCTCAGTGTTTTCTCATCTCCCTCTTTTCTGGGACCAGGTAGGGGGCTTACTCCCCGCTAAACGTCCTGGTCATGTTCTTGTAGCCCCACTCCAGGTGGGACCTTCCCATGTATTCATTCCTTTGAGGTGGATTGATACCGAAACAGAGATGAGTGTTATTCATTGTGTTTATTTATTTATTTCTTTATTTTTTGAGATGGAGTCTTTCTCTGCCCCCCAGGCTGGAGTGCAGTGGTGCGATCTCGGCTCACCGCAACCTCCACCTCCTGGGTTCACGCCATTCTACTGCCTCAGCTTCCCGAGTAGCTGGGACTACAGGCGCCCGCCAACACGCCCGGCTAATTTTTTGTATTTTTAGTAGAGACGGGGTTTCACCGTGTTAGCCAGGATGGTCTCGATCTCCTGACCTTGTGATCCGCCCGCCTCGGCCTCCCAAAGTGCTGGGATTACAGGCTTGAGCCACCGCGCCTGGCCGTTTATGTTCTTTTTCAATCCACTTTCCTGGAACGGGGCCGGGCACACAGTGGTTATTCCACAAGAACTTGCTGAATGAGTAGTAAATGAGTGGGTCAGCTCCTGACCTTGTCCCAATGTGTTTAGGGAGACAGATCCAGACACAGAGGTGTAGGGGTGTCAAAGTTGTGTTTGAGGGAGAGACAGGGACCTCTGGGGAGGAAGAGGAGAAGGACTCTGAGGACTATGGGTTTCCTAGGAGTAGTAACTCAGCTGGGTCTGAAAGATAATGAAGAATGGGCAAGCAAAAAGAAAAGACACAGGTAATCACTTTCTTATTAGGCATGGAGAATATCGTGGAATAGCTTGATTTTAAAGTCTGAGGGAGGCCAGCATGGAGGCTCATGCCTGTAATCCCAGCACTTTGGGAGGCTGACATGGGCGGATCACTTGAGGTCAAGCAGCCTGGCCAACATGGCAAAAACGTGTGTCTACTAAATATACAAAAAAAAAAAAAAGAAAAATTAGCTAGGCATGGTGGCACACGCCTGTAGTCCCAGCTACTTGGGAGGCTGAGGCAGGAGAATTGCTTGAGTCTGGGAGGCGGAGGTTGCAGTGAGCTGAGATAGCGCCACTGCAGCCCAGCCTGGGCGACAGCGGCCCAGCTTGGGTGACACAGCGAGACTCTGTCTTAATTACAAAAATAAACAAACAAATAAAGTCTGAGGGAGTAAGACGCAGTGATGCATGCCTGTAGTCTCAGCTACTGTGGAGGCTGAGGTGCGAGGATCGCTTGAGCTCAGAAGTTTGAGACCAGCCTGGGTGACATAGTGAGACCCTGTCAAAAAAAAAAAAAAAAAAAAGGCCGGGCGTGGTGGCTCACGCCTGTAATCCCAGCACTTTGGGAGGCTGAGGTGGGCAGATCACGTCAGGAGATTGAGACCATCCTGGCTAACACAGTGAAACCCCATCTCTACTAAAAATACAAAAAATTAGCTGGGTGTGGTGGCAGGCGCCTGTAGTCCCAGCTACTCCGGAGGCTGAGGCAGGAGAATAGCGTGAACCCAAGAGGCGGAGCTTGCAGTGAGCCAAGATGGCACCGCTGCACTTCAGCCTGGGTGACAGAGCGAGACACCGTCTCAAAAAAAAAAAAAAGGCAAGTGCCTGTAGTCCCAGTTAGTTGGGAGGCTGAGGCAGGAGGATTGCTTGAGCCTGGGAGATGAGGTGGCAGTGGGCCATGATTGTGTCACTGCACTCCAGGTTGGGTGACAGAGTGAGTCCCTGTCCCCAAAAAAGAAGTCATAATCAGCTAGGCATGGTGGCTGACTCCTGTAATCCCAGCACTTTGGGAGGCTGAGGTGGGCGGATCACTTGGCATCAGGAGTTCAAGACCAGTCTGACCAACATAGCAAAACCCCATCTCTATTAAAAAATACAAAGATTAGCCGGGCAAGGTGGTCTGCGCCTGTAGTCCCAGCTGCTGGGAGGCTGAGGCAGGAGAATCGCTTGAACCCAGGAGGTGGAGGTTGTGGTGAGTCGAAATTGTGCCACTGCACTCCAGCCTGGGTGACAGATTGAAATTCTATCTCAAAAAGGAAAGAAAAGAAAAAAGTCATAATTATGCCTTCAAGTCAGTGATATAATAAGAGAGAATTTTTTTTTTTTTTTTGATAGAGTCTCGCTCTGTCGCCTAGGCTGGACTGCAATGGTGCGATCTCGGTTCACTGCAACCTCTGCCTCCCAGGTTCAAGTGATTCTCCTGCCTCAGCCTCCTGAGTAGCTGGGACTACAGGCGTGTGCCACCACGCCCGGCTAATTTTTTGTATTTTTAATAGAGAAGAGGTTTCACTGTGTTAGCCAGGATGGTCTCGATCTCCTGACCTCATGATCTACCTGCCTTGGCCTCCCAAAGTGCTGGGATTACAGGCATGAGCCACCATACCCAACCAAGAAAAAAATTTTTAAAAATAAAGTCTGAGGGGATAATTTGGAGCAGTTCCTGAAGAAAAGCTTAGTGAGAAACAAAGCTTCCAGGCATTCTTCATTCACCAGGCCCATTTCAAGTTAGACATATTGGTCTAGTTTATCCTTCTATCAACCAAATAAGGAAGGTAGTTTTATTACCAACCCAATTTTACCGGTCAGAAAACTAAGTCTGACCAGTTACAAACGTTTCCAAGGTCACACAGCCCAGTTGTGCCATTTTGGGCATTTAAACCAAGCCTAGCTATGAATCACAACACTACACTAACTTTTTTTTGAGATGGAGTCTTACTCTGTCACCCAGAGTGCAGTGGTGTGATCTCGGCTCACTGCAACCGCCACTTCCCAGGTTCAAGCAATTCTCCTGCCCCAGCCTGCTGAGTCGCTGGATATACAGTCGTGAGCCACTGCGCCTGGCCTAATTTTTTTTCTTTTACAGGATCTTGCCCTCTCCCTCAGGCGGGCGTGATCATGGCTCACTGCTGCCTCCACCTCCTAGGCTTAAGCGATCCTCCTGCATCAGCCTCCCAAGTAAGTAGCTGGGCCCACAGGCAAGAGCCACGGCGCCCAGCTTATTTATTTATTTATTTAGAGACAGAGTCTCGCTCTGTTTCCCAGGCTGAAGTGCAGTGGTGCCATCTCGGCTCACTGCAAGCTCCGCCTCCCGGGTTCACGCCATTCTTCTGCCTCAGCCTCCCGAGTAGTTGGGACTACAGGCGCCCGCCACCACGCCCGGCTGATTTTTTGTATTTTTAGTACAGACGGGGTTTCACCATGTTAGCTAGGATGGTCTCGATCTCCTGACCTCGTGATCCTCCCACCTTGGCCTCCCAAAGTGCTGGGATTACAGGCGTGAGCCACCGCGCCCAAAGCTAATTTATTTTCTGCAGTCAGGGTCTCCCTATGTTGTCCAGGGTGGTCTTGAACTCTTGGGCTCAAACCATCCTCCTGCCTCTGCCTCCCAGTAGCTGGGATTACAGACGTGAGCCACCACACCCGGCCAACTATATAAGTTTTCTAGGGATTATGTCTGTGGCTGCTTGGGGGACAGCTGTGCATGGGGGCTACCATGACCCTTCTTCCCCTTGGCACGCCTGGTCTCAACTAGCCCTCGAAAGACCGCCGATAGCTATCTGAACCAATCAGCATTCAGGAAGGGGGCGGACCTAGTGAACCTCACAGCCAATTGGTAGATGGGAGGTGCTAAGACCAAGAAAGGGAGATTTCTGAAATTGAGGCTGGGAGCGGGGGAGCTATAACCGGCGCTTCCCTGGCACGCGCCTCTAGGTTTCCGTCCTCTCAGAGCCACGAAGTCAAAGGGCATGGAAAGGGCACGCGCATGCGTGTGGGGGCGCCCGAGGCTCGGAACAGCGCCAGGTGGCTTCGAGAGCTGGGGTCACCGCGGAAAAGAAGCCATTGCGCCCCACAGCTACGTGAAGTGGGAAGGCCAGGGTTCCTTGGGGCGGGAGAGGTGCCCTTCCCCCACCCTGCTCCTACCAACCGTACCCCACTCCCTTCACTCTGCCCACCCTGCCCTACCGCGGCTGGCCACCATGCTTCCTCTCCTACCCTAGGCCCTTCCTTTGTGATCGCGCCCTGTCCCTGATCGCGCCTCTGTCTCCCTTTCTGTTCTCTCAAGGTTTTCTCAGGCTTTCCAGACTTCTCTTGCTGCTGTCCCTCTCCTGCTTCTCTTTCTCTACCATCTCTTTCCACTTTCTGCATTCTCCTGTACCTCGTCTACCCCTGGATTTCTCCGTCCAGAATCCCTTTCTGGTCCCCCAAATCCCTCCAATCTCGTGACCCCTTCACCACCCTCCATCTTTTTTTTGTTGTTATTGAGACAGAGCCTCCTTGTGTCCCCCAGGCTGGAGTGCAGTGGCGCGATCTCGGCCCACTGCAACCTCCGCCTTCCGATTTCAAGCGATTGTCCTGCCTCAGCCTCCTGAGTAGGTGAGATTACAGGCATTCACCACCACGCCGGCTAATTTTTGCATTTTTAGTAGAGGCGAGGTTTCACATGTTGGCCAGGCTGATCTCGAACTTCTGACCTCAAATGATCCACCCATGTCGGCCTCCCAAAGTACTGGGACTACAGGCGTGAGCCACTGTGCCTGGCCCCCACCCTCCATCTTTTTTTTTTTGAGACGTAGTCTCGCTCCGTCGCCCAGGCTGGAGTGTGCAGTGGCGCGATCTCGGCTCACTGCAAGCTCTGCCTCCTGGGTTCACGCCATTCTCCTGCCTCAGCCTCCCGAGTAGTTGGGACTACAGGCGCCCACCACTGCGCCCGGCTAATTTTTGGTATTTTTAGTAGAGACGGGGTTTCACCGTGTTAGCCAGGATGGTCTCGATCTCCTGACCTGGTGATCTGCCCGCCTCGGCCTCCCAAGGTGCTGGGATTACAGGCGTGAGCCACCGCGCCCGGCTTACCCTCCATCTTTTAACTGTTTCCCCAGGTCCCTCTTCCTAATAGACTTTCTCTATTTCCTGGCTTATCTTCCCATTAGCTGTGACTCCTTCGACTTCATCTTACCCCTGTGATTCTTTATCTGACCAAACCTTTTCCAACCTCTCTCTGCTCACTTATTTTCTCTCATCTTCTCTCTCTCTTTTAAGAGACAAGGTCTCACTGTCTTGCCCAGGCTGGAGCACAGTGATGCAATCATAGCTCAGAGTAACCAACTCCTGGGCTCAAGTGATCCTCCCACCTCAGCTTCCCTAGCAGCTGGGACTACAGTTGTGGGCCACCGAATCCAGCTATTTTTTTTTTTTTTTTTTTGAGACGGAGTCTCGCTCTGTTGCCCAGGTTGGAGTGCAGTGGTGCAATCTCGGCTCACTGCGACCTCCGTCTCCTAGGTTCAAGCGATTCTCCTGCCTCAGCCTCCGGAATAGCTGGGATTACAGGCGCGCACCATCACATGCAGCTAATTTTTGTATTTTTAGTAGAGACAGGGTTTCGGCATGTTGGCCAGGCTGGTCTCGAACTCCTGGCCTCAAGTGATCTGCTCACCCTGGCCTCCCAAAGTGCTGGGATTACAGGCACGAGCCACCGCACCTGGCATCGTCCAGCTAATTTTCATTTTTATTTTTTGTAGAGACGAGGGTCTCACTTTGCTGCTCAGGTTGGTCTTGAATTCCTAGCCTCAAGCGATACTCCCGCCTCAGCCTCCCAAAGTGCTAGGATTACAGATTTGAGCCACCATGCCTGGCCTCATCTGATCATTCTAAATAGTATTCCCACCTCACCCCGAAACATCTCCCTATTCACTTGTTTTTTTGTTTTGTTTTGTTTTGTTTTTGAGATGGAGTCTCACTCTATTGCCCAGACTGAAGTGCAGTGGCACAATCTTGACTCACTGCAACCTCTGCCTTCTGGGTTCAAGCGATTCTCCTGCCTCAGCCTCCTGCCTCAGCCTCCTGAGTAGCTGGGATTACAGGCGTGCACCACCACGCCCAGCTAATTTTTTTTTTTTTTTGAGATGGAGTCTTGCTCTGTCGCCCAGGCTGGAGTGCAATGGCATGATCTTAGCTCACTGCAAACTCCACCTCCTGGGTTCAAGTGATTCTCCTGCCTCAGCCTCCTAAGTAGCTGGTATTACAGGTGCATGCCACCACGTCTGGCTAATTTTTGTATTTTTAGTAGAGACAGGGTTTCACTGTGTTGGCCAGGCTAGTCTTGAACTCCTGACCTCAAGTGATCCGCCTGCCTTGGCCTCCCAAAGTACTAGAATTATAGATGTGAGCCACTGTGCCTGGCCAATTTTTGTATTTTCAGTAAAGACAGGGTTTTGCCATGTTGGCTAGGCTGGTCTTGAACTCCTGGCCTAAAGTGATCCGCCCGCCTTGGCCTACCCCAGTGTTGATATTACAGGCATAAGCCACCGCACCCAGCCCTCCCTATTCATTTTGCTACTCCTCTTGACTTATCTGCATGCTGATGGGCACCCTATCTTTATATTCCAGGACACCATGGATACCCGGGGACCAGTCTCCCAGCCTTTTCAGCAGCCTGAGAAACCTGGTCGTGTCCGTCGTCGGAAGACTAGGCGGGAACGTAACAAGGCCCTGGTGGGCAGCCGCCGGCCATTAGCCCATCAGGATCCTCCTGTGACCATTCAGGATCCACCTGTGGTCCCTACTGCCTCCAAGCTCGTGGTCATAACCCAGGGCCGGCTGAGCCGGGAGCACCGGGGTCTCTTCAACCACGAGGTGAAATCCCTAGATGTTGCAAGGCTGCTTAGCAGTGGGACCCTGGTGCCAGGCAGCCGCACACTCCCTGCCAAGCCCTCCCCAAGCCCAGGCAGGGCCCAGGAACCAGCCCCACAGTCCAGGGACAAAGAGAACCAGGTGCCTGGAGGTTCGGGCCCAGGCCCACCCAGTTCCCCAGAGTTGCCTCGTGTGGGGCAGCTGCTGGCAGAGCTGCAGTGTCAGCTGAGTTTGCCACAGGCCTTCCCCCGGAGGAACCTGATTCAGGATGCCAGGGATGCCATCGTGCGCACCTTGCAGGCCTGTCATGGTTGTGTGCCTGACCTTGCCCTGGTGCTTCGGGGCTGCCAGCCACCCTTGCCAGGTGAGCCTCCCTCCTGCCCCTGTACTCCCCTTTCCTTTGTCGGCTCTAGTTCAGCTGGCCTCTATGCTTCTTTCCTCTGTGCCAGGGGCCAAGCCTGGGGTCTCTGAGCGAAAGATGACACCTTTCTGGATTAATAGCCCTGATCAAGTCCCAGAGGAGGGGAGGCAAAGGAAGCAACAAGGGATAAAGGAGTTCACCTTCCCCATGCCCTACACCTCCAGCATGCCCACTGTGCACAGGGGGAGTCTGGCACCGCCAAGAGGTCCCTGGCCACCACACTTTTCCTCATTGTCTTCGCCATCTGGAACAGCCTGGGGTCCCCCAACAGCGTTTGACTTGTTAAAAAGCATCTGGCTGGTAGCCACGCCACCCCCTCCTCGGCCCTGGGGGGTTGGCCTCCCTCAGCCCCTGCCTCAGCCTTCATCAACCCTGTTGCCCCGAACCTCTGTCCTGGACTGCAGCCCCAGCTCCCCTTCCCCACTGCCCAGCCTCTCCTGGGTAGTGGCCCAGAGCAGTCCGGAAGCCTGGTCTTTTCCACCCATGAGACTGTACTGAGGAGGGGCTGAGGCTGGGGCTGAGGCTAGGGCTGGGGACAGATATCTTGTACTCCCAGTGACCTCAATAAAGTACTTTTCATGGTCCTCTTGATTTTCAGTGAGTTGCTGACTCAAAAGAGCAGCTTTTCTTAGCTCTGAGTTCTAGGTCCAAGATGGAGGGGAAGGTACTGTCGCTTGTTACCTTCATAGGGCCTGAGGAGCCAGCATGGTGGGGAAAACTGGGACTTCAATTAGTCCAACACATATGCCCACTGTGGCTAACTGTATAGTTGACCCTGAGCTCTGGTAATGCTGGGGCCCCAGACTGAGTGAGACAAAGGCCTTGTCCTCATGAGGCTCCCAGTTTGGTGGTGGGCACACACAACCCCAGCTCCAATGGTTGTGTCTAGGAGAGCAAGAGAGGTGCAGGGGCTGGGGCAGTCCAAAGAGGGTGTGATGGCTGCCCTAGTGAGGAGGGAATTCTTCATAGAAGAGCTTTGTCTTTCTCTCTTTCTTTCTTTCTTTCTTTCTTTCTTTCTTTCTTTCTTTCTTTCTTTCTTTCTCTCTCTCTCTCTTTTTTCTTTCCTTCTCTCTCTCTTTCCTTCTCTCTCTCTCTCTCTTTCTTTTCTTTCTTTCTTTCTTTCTTTCTTTCTTTCTTTCTTTCTTTGGAGACAGAGTCTCGTTTTCTTGCTCAGGCTAGAGTGCAATGGCACAATCTTGGCTCACTGCAACCTCCGCCACCCAGGTTCAAGCGATTCTCCTGCCTCAGCCTCCCAAGGAGCTGAGATTACAGGTATGCGCCACCATACACGGCTAATTTTTGTATTTTAAGCAGAGATGGGTTTTCGCCATGTTGGCCAGGCTGGTCTCGGACTCCTGGTCTCAAGTGATCCTCCTGCCTTGGCCTCCCAAAGAGCTGCAATTACAGGCATGAGCCACTGTGCCCTGCCAACCCTGTATTTTTCAAGGTTGGTGGAAACTTGGTACTTGAGGAAAAGAACATTTCAGGCAAGGGGAACAGCATATGCAAGTCCTGGAGGAGGGTACATAGCAGGTACAGGGCCATTTTCACTCAGCAAATCCCTAGGCCACGCCAGGACCTAGAGTAAGCCACATCTGGGCCTGCCCTTGAGCACCTCCTAGTCTGTGAACACAGGGAACAGTGTATGTGCAGGCTCAGGGCAGGAGTGACAGATCAGGGCTGAATCTGGCCCACAGGCTTTTTTTAATTTCACCCACGATATGTTTTAAATGTTGGAATAAATTGCCTACTGTTACAAACCAGGCAGTTTGCTTTTTTTTTTTTTTTTTTAATTGCATTTCTGGCTTCTTTCAGAAAGAAAGAAAGAAAAAAGGATCTGGCAGCAGAATTACAATCCTTCCTGGCAACAACTGGCCAAGTAGCAGAGGCCCCCTCTTTGTGGGACCCACGCTCTCCGTTAAAAATGTTTCACTTATATTTCCAGCTTGGCCCCTTGGCTTAGAAAATTTGTAAAAAATGGTATTTTGAGCAGCCCCCAGTTTTCTGCAGTGGAGAAGGATGAAGCTAGAAATGTTTGTTGGAGTCTGATCAGGAAAATCAAGGTGAAGGG
Source organism: Nomascus leucogenys (assembly GCF_006542625.1). Classification (NCBI taxonomy): domain Eukaryota; kingdom Metazoa; phylum Chordata; class Mammalia; order Primates; family Hylobatidae; genus Nomascus; species Nomascus leucogenys. The sequence continues at coordinate 85,203,889 of NC_044397.1, forward strand.
CGTGGCCTCTACTCTGAAAAGCCTTTCTAGGGCTTGCTGTTGTCCACTGGGAAACCACAGGGTTGATACCCGCATAGAGGGGACTGGGCTAGGAGATCACAAGGCTGAATGACTTGGCCCAGGTCTTATGGTGGACAAGTGACAAAGTAGGGGCCAGGCTGGGATTTGAATGAACCCAAGCAAGTTATTTCAACTTGGATCTGAAACATGCTTTTGGCTATCTCACACTACCACCTCTGTCTCTCACAGCAACCCAGTTTCACAGCGTGGTAAGCAGTGACAGGTCATGGTCAGGCAGAGGGGTACGGTGGTTATACTAAAGCCTCCACCACCACCATGTGGTGTAACAAGTGGCTTGCCCCCTCTGTGCCTCCGTGGGCACTTCGCAGGGTGCATCAGATCTAGAATGCTGGCAACTCCGGAATGGACACAGCTGGGGATGGCTGCAATAGAGGTGGTGATGGGCAATCAAAGACTTGTTGGCCAGGCACGGGGGCTCACACCTGTAATCCTAGCACTCTGGGAGGCCGAGGTGAGCAGATCACTTTAGATTAGGAGTTCGAAACCAGCCTGGCCAACATGGTGAAACCCTGTCTCTACTAAAAGTACGAAAAAATCAGCCGGGCGTGGTGGTGGGCGCCTGTAATCCCGGCTACTCAGGAGGCTGAGGCAGGAGAATTGCTTGAACCTGGGAGGTGGAGGTTGCAGTGAGCTGAGGTCGCGCCACTGCACTCCAGCCTGGGTGATAGAGCGAGACTGTCTCAAAAAAAAAAAAATTAGTTTGGGGACTACATTAAGGGGAGGCCAGGATAGAGCATGGGTCTGGGGATCCGGAGAAGGCAGTCTGGAGGAGGCATGGCTTTGGAAGACTGAGTTCAGTTTAGGACACAGGAAACCATAGGTATCTACGGGACTCCAGGAGGGGAGGGCTGGGGCGGGGTGACAGAGGATGAACGTCCCCCTCCCACGCGGAGAAGATAGGAGTCAGGCTGGGCCCTCTTGGAGGAGGGGGCGGGGAGCGCAGAGCCCGGCGGCCCCTTTAATCGGGGGCGCGCGCTGGCCAGCCCGCGCGCTCTCGCCTCCGTCGCCGGGCCGGAGCGGGAGCCGGAGCGGAGCCGGGGCCGGAGCGGGCGGAATGGAGCCCCCGCGCGCGCCCGCGCTGCGCCGCCTGCTGCCGCCGCTGCTACTCCTGCTGCTGTCACTGCCCCCCCGCGCCCGGGCCAAGTACGTGAGGGGCAACCTCAGCTCCAAGGAGGTGAGCATGCCGAGCCCTCCTCTGCCGCCTCCGGCCCCAGGGGGACGCAAGGGAGGCGAGGGGAGCGGGTACCGCCCCGCCCCCTGCCACCCCTCCTGGAGGACTCCGGGAGCCTTGGGGGAATGGGGCCGAGGGCGATGGGGGACTGGGCCAGAGTCGAGGCTAAAGGGAGCCGTAGGGTCGCGGCCAGACCTGGGGGTTGTAGGAGGGACGTTGAGGTCAGAGCTGAGCGGGGAGGGGGAGCGGGTTGGGAGAGTCAGAGTTTGGGAAGGGGGGTGGTGCAGAGGTGGTGCTGAAGGGACAGCACTTTTCACTCAGCAGAGAGCCCCGAGCTCACCGCCACACTCCCGCTCAGGACCGGGAGGGGGCCGTTTGGAAGATTCCCCCGCGCGGGATGGTCTTTGGGAGCACGGGGTGGGGTGCAGGGGAGTGTGGATATTGGGGGAACGGGCTTAGATATTGGCCAGGACACGAGGTGGCCAGGATGAGCATCTGGCCCCTAAGGTCTTTCTGGGGGATCCCGGGAAATGCAGGGAGGAGTGTTTGAATGGAGGGGAGGAAACTTGGGGGGCAATGGAGGGAGAAAATAAGGGCGGCAGGAATCCTGGACCCACAGTGATGGGATCAGGAAAGGAGTTTGGAGATGACCTGGTCTCCTTCTAGTACTTGGGAAGCCAGGTCCCTGGGGGGTAGGGAAGAAAAGTTGGGGGTCTATGGAGTAAAGAGTTCTTGAAGGACTCAGCAGAGGGTCAGACTGGGCCCCTTTTTCAGGACTGGGTGTTCCTGACAAGATTTTGTTTCCTCTCGGATTACGGCCGACTGGACTTCCGTTTCCGCTACCCTGAGGTGAGTCTCCCCCAACACTCGCCATGCTGAGGCTGGGTACTTCCCTTGGCCTCCAAAGGCACAGGCTGCCCCAGCTCCCGGCCCCCAACATCTCTGGTCTGCAGGCCAAGTGCTGTCAGAACATCCTCCTCTATTTTGACGACCCATCCCAGTGGCCAGCCGTGTACAAGGCAGGGGACAAGGTGAGGGCTGTGAAGAGGGCATAGGGGGAGACGGGAGAAGGTTGTTGCTGGCTGGGGGAGTGACCCTGTCCCTGCCTTCCCCAGGACTGCCTGGCCAAGGAGTCAGTGATCCGGCCGGAGAACAACCAGGTCATCAACCTCACCACCCAGTATGCCTGGTCTGGCTGTCAGGTGCAGGCTCAGCCTGGGGGAGTGGGCAGGTGCTGAAGGATGAGGCCTTCAGGGCATCAAGGACAGGCTTCAGCCTTCTTGTTTGTCCCCAGGTGGTATCAGAGGAGGGAACCCGCTACCTGAGCTGCTCCAGTGGCCGCAGCTTCCGCTCAGTGCGTGAAAGGTGGTGGTATATTGCGCTCAGCAAGTGTGGGGTAAGGGGCTGGGGTGGCCACCTGGACCACCTTCTCTTTGCCTTCCTGCCAACCCCCAACTTGCCCAGGGCCCCCCCTTAGGCCTCCCTACTCCCCACAGGGTGATGGATTGCAGCTGGAGTATGAGATGGTCCTCACCAATGGCAAGTCCTTCTGGACACGACACTTCTCCGCTGATGAGTTTGGTGAGCACGTGGGGACCCAGAAACCAGGCTCTCTGTGGGACACCGGAGCCGGCTGCCCACTGAGGGGACATCCACCTGAATGAACCTTACTCCTCCTACCAAATCGGCAGGGATCCTGGAGACAGATGTGACCTTCCTCCTCATCTTCATCCTCATCTTCTTCCTCTCTTGTTACTTTGGATGTGAGTCTGGCACATGGGGTGTGGGGGAGGAGATAGGAGGGAGCAGGGTTGGGGGAGGTGAGCTGCTCTCCCTTTCCGCCTGTGGACAGCCTTTCCCTACCTTGCTTCCTAGATTTGCTGAAAGGTCGTCAGTTGCTCCACACAACTTATAAAATGTTCATGGCCGCAGCAGGAGTAGAGGGTGAGGTTCCGTGTCCCAACTTTTGTGTTCTGAAAGAGAAGGCACTTGGGGCCAGACACCTGGGCCTAAGAGGAATGCCTGGGGGCCTGGACTCCTGGGTCCTGGGGGAGGAGGGGCTGGGGGCCTGGTCTCCTGGGTCCAAGGGAGAAGGGGCTGGGGGCCTGGACTCCTGGGTCCTGGGGGAGAAGGGGCCGGGGGCCTGGACCCCTAGTTCCTGGGGGAGGATGGGCTGGGAACCTGGACCCCTGGTTCCTGGGGGAGGAGGGGGTGGGACCTGACACCCCTGGGTCCTTGAGGGAGTATAAAGGCCTGAACTCGGCTGGGCGCGGTGGCTCACACCTGTAATCCTAGCACTTGGGGAGGCCGAGGTGGGCAGATCACGAGGTCAGGAGTTCGAGACCAGCCTGACCAACATGGTGAAACCCTGTCTCCACTAAAAATATAAAAATTAGCTGGACGTGGTGGCATGTGCCTGTAATCCCAGCTACTCAGGAGGCTGAGGCAGAAGAATTGCTTGAACCCGGGAGGCGGAGATTGCAGTGAGCCGAGATCATGCCACTGCATTCTAACCTGGGCGACAGAGAGAGACTCCGTCTCAAAAAACAAAACAAAACAAACAAAAAAACAAACAATAAAGGCCTGAACTCCTGAGTCTGGGGGAAGACGGGCTGGGAGCCTGGACTCCTGGGTCTGAGGGAGGAGGAGCTGGGGGTCTGGATCCCTGGGTCCTGGAGGAGGAGGGGCTGGGGGCCTGGACTCCTGGGTCTGAGTGAGGAGAGGGTGGGGGCCTGAGCCCCTGGGTCTGAAGGGAGGAGGGGGTGGGGGCCTGGACCCCTGGGTCTGAAGGGGGGGAGGGCCTGGACCCCTGGGTCTGAGTGGGGAGGGGGTGGGGACCTGGACCCCTGGGTCCTTGGGGAGCAGGGTTGGGGGCTGGACTCCAGATTCTCCTAGCAGGTGAGTCGGGGTAGAAGGTCTGGAGTCCTGAGGGAGGAGGTGGGGTTCAGACCGCCTGGATGGTAATGCTAGAGGACAGTGATGCCCCAGAGCTGCTTTCTATCCTTTCTTCTCTGCCCATCCTCCCCCCAGTCCTGAGCCTCCTGTTTTTCTGCATCTACTGGGGTCAATATGCCACCGATGGCATTGGCAACGAGAGTGTGAAGATCTTGGGTGAGAATGAAGCCGGGTGGGGAGAGAGTGGAGCCCAGGGCTCAGGTTGGGCATCGGGTCTGAGCCTGGCTCTGAGCCGCCCCCTCCTCCCTTCTCCCAGCCAAGCTGCTCTTCTCCTCCAGCTTCCTCATCTTCCTGCTGATGCTCATCCTCCTGGGGAAGGGATTCACGGTGACACGGTGCCCGGGCAGGGCGTGCTCATGGGGCGGCTGGTGGGGGAGCAGGGCAGGGGCAGGGTTGGGGGGCTTGGTGCATCCTCCTCCCTGACGGCCCCCACCCTGCTGTCTCCCCTCATGGCCTGCCGCCAGGGGCCGCATCAGCCACGCAGGCTCCGTGAAGTTGTCTGTCTACATGACCCTGTACACGCTCACCCATGTGGTGCTGCTCATCTACGAGGCGGAAGTGAGTCCCACTGGCCCCTGGCCGGGCCCCGCCTTCCCCTGCTTTTGGCACTGCCTCCCTCTTGACCTGCCTGCTCGCCCTTGCCTACATCGTGCTCCTGCTGGCTCGCTCTCTCTCCCACTCTTCGATTTTCTGCTTTCCCATCTGTCTAAGTGATTCCTCCTCTCTTCACCATCCCGCAGCAGCTTTCTTCTCCCTCTGTCTCTCACTGTCTGTCACATTTGTGCTCAATATCGTGACTAAGAGTTCAGGGGTCACACAGACCTGGATTCCACACCAGCTCTCCCACTTCCTAGCTGCCTGACCTTGGGTGATGACCCCCGTCTCTGGGCCCATTTTCTTCTTGGAAAATTGGGAGGATCTTACCTACCCCATGGATCCCCTCTAAGGCTTTCTATCGTCTGTATGGCTTTGGCCAAAGGGCTTCCCTCTTAGCCTTAGTTTCCTCTTCTGTGAAATGGAGCAGTAATAAGACCTACCTCACTGAGTAGATGCTGATGGAAAAACACATGGGAGGTGTTTAGCCCTTTGTTGAGCACACAGTAACTGATTTATTCTCTTCCTGTCTTTTTCACCCTCTCTCTCTACCTCAATATGCTTCCGTCTGCATGCCTGGCTCTCCTGTTGCTTGTATTCTGACCGAGTACCTCTGTTCCCAAGTGCCCAGGGGTGGGGTCCGGGGACCCTAATAGAGGGGAGGAGGCCAGGCTCTGATGGACCCTCTCCCGCGGGTCTAGTTCTTTGACCCAGGCCAGGTACTGTACACGTATGAGTCGCCGGCCGGCTACGGGCTCATTGGACTGCAGGTGGCGGCCTACGTGTGGTTCTGCTATGCTGTGCTTGTCTCACTGCGACACTTTCCCGAGAAGCAGCCTTTTTATGTGCCCTTCTTTGCTGCCTATACCCTCTGGTGAGAATTGGTGGGCCCCAGCCTGTCCCTGCCTCCCTCTCGGGGCTCCCTAGAAGTGGTTGCCCCCCATCTCAGACCCTCCATAGTGAGGAAGATGGGCTTTTCACTCAGGCAGCTGTCACCCAAAATCTGCCACTTACTCACTTTGTGAAAAATTACTTTCACAAGAAGTGCATCACATTTACCTATAAAACAACAGGATCTCGCTGGGCGCGGTGGCTCACGCCTGTAATCCCAGCACTTTGGGAGGCCAAGGTGGGCGGATCACGAGGTCAGGAGATGGAGACCATCCTGGCTAACACGGTGAAACCCTGTCTCTACTAAAAATACAAAAAAATTAGCCAGCCATGGCAGCGTGCGCCTGTAGTCCCAGCTGCTGGGGAGGCCGAGGCAGGAGAATGGCGTGAACCCAGGAGGCGGAGCTTGCAGTGAGCCGAGATCGCGCCACTGCACTCCAGCCTGGGCGACAGAGCGAGAGTCTGTCTCAAAAAAAAAAAAAAAAAAAAACAACAAAGAAAACAAAAAAACGATCGCCTCAGGCTGGGCATGGTGGTTCATGCCTGTAATCCCAGCACTTTGGGAGGCCGAGGCAGGTGGATCACCTGAGATCAGGAGTTTGAGACCAACATGATCAACATGGTGAAACCCCATCTGTACCAAAAAATAAAAAAATTAGCCGGGCATGCTGGTGGGCACCTGTAATCCCAGCTACTCAGGAGGCTGAGGCAGGAGAATTGCTTGAACCTGGGAGGCAGAGGTTGCAGTGAGCCGAGATCACGTCATTGCATTCCAGCCTGGGCAACACAGCACGACTCCATCTTCAAAAAAAAAAAAAAAAGGATCTACTCAAAGGGATATCTTGAGCAAGCACAGGCCACTATATGAGGGCTGAGTGTCTGGCACATAGTAAATGTTCGGTAAAAACTATTGTAGGCTGGGTGCGGTGGGTGGCTCATGCCTGTATTCCCAGAACTTTGGGAGGCCAAGATGGGTGGATCATTTGAGGTCAGGAGTTCAAGACCAGCCTGGCCAACATGGTAAAACCCCATCTTTACTAAAAATACAAAAAAATTAGCCAGGCATGGTGGTGCACGCCTGTACTGCCAGTTACTCGGGAAGCTGAAGCAGGAGAATCGCTTGACCCTGGGAGACCAAGGTTGCAGTGAGTTGAGATCGTGCCCCTGTACTCTAGCCTGGGCAACAGAGTGACACTCCATCTCAAAAACAAACAAAAAACAACAACAACAAACAAAACAAAAAAACACCCAAAACTATTGTAATTATTATTGTTCACCATAACATAGCAAAAAGGTTGGCAGATTCTGAGCCAGACTATCCGGGTTCAGATCCCAGCTCTAAAGCTTATAGATGATGTGACCTCAGAGAAGCCCATTAACTTCTCTCTGCCTCAGTTTCCTCACCTTTTAATGGGGATGGAAATTTTATCTGCCTCATAGAGTCACTGTGAGAGTTAAATGAGTTTATATACGTCAAATGCTAAGAAACAGGCCTGGCATGCAATAAGTCGTTACTTCTTATTATCATTTGTTCATTCATTCGTCAAATATCTATTTTTTTTTTGAGATGGAGTCTTGCTCTGTCGCCCAGGCTGGAGTGCAGTGGCACGATCTCAGCTCACTGCAACCTCCGCCTCCTGAGTTCAAGCGATTCTTCTGCCTCAGCCTCCCAAGTAGTTGGGACTATAGGCGCATGCCTCCACGCCCAGCTCATTTATGTATTTTTAGTAGAGATGTGGTTTCCGCCATATTGGCCAGGCTGGTCTGGAACTCCTGGCCTCAGGTGATCCACCTGCCTTGGCCTCCCAAAGTGCTGGGATTACAGGCATGAGCCACTGTGCCCAGCCTGATTTCTTTTTTTTTTTTTTTTTGAGATGGAGTTTCACTCTTGTTGCCCAGGCTGGAGTGCAGTGGTATAATCTCCGCTCACTGCGGCCTCCGCCTCCCGGGTTCAAGTGATTCCCCTGCTTCAGCCTCCTAAATAGCTGGGATTACAGGTGCATGCCACCACACCCAGCTAATTTTGTATTTTTAGTAGAGACGGGGTTTCGCCATGTTGGTCAGGCTGGTCTCGAACTCCCAACCTCAGGTGATCTGCCTGCCTTGGCCTCCCAAAGTGCTGGGATTATAGGCATGAGCCACCATGCCCGGCCTATCTATTGATTTCTTATCAGATGCCAGGATTTGGGGTGGTGTGGAACTGAGTTAAATTGAACCTTGTTCTTGCCCCTCAGAATTTCCCAGTCCAGTCCTGCCCCATTTCAGTCTCTGGCTTCTGAAGGTCACACTGGCTTCCCTCTAGTTTGGGACCTGCCTGGGGTCTGTGTGTGTACATGGCAGGGGAGGTGGGGCTATAGGGTGGGGTGGAGGACAGGAGCAGTGTCTCTACTGACCCAATACTTTCCCTTCAGGTTCTTTGCGGTTCCTGTCATGGCCCTGATTGCCAATTTCGGCATCCCCAAGTGGGCCCGGGAGAAGATTGTCAATGGCATCCAGCTGGGGATCCACTTGTACGCCCATGGCGTGTTCCTGGTGAGGATGGGCATATGTCGGGGGCGGAGGGGAGGACCTGAGGGCAGAAGATGCGTGAGGCTCCTACACCTGATCTGCTGGACCTCCTGTTCTGAGGTCTTGATCCATTTTCCTTTTAGTCATTCTCCCTTTATTGACAGCCTGCTTGGTTCCTGCAGGCTCCTCTACTGTGCTCCTCAGAGTCCATTTTCTTCTGTTTTTTTTTTTTGAGACAGAGTCTCACTCTGTCTCCCAGGCTGGAGTGCAATGGCTTGATCTCGGCTCCCTGCAACCTCCGCCTCTCAGGTTCAAATGATTCTTCTGCCTCAGCCTCCCAAGTAGCTGGGATTACAGGTGCCCACCACCACATGCAGCTAATTTTTTGTAGTTTTAGTAGAGATGGGGTTTCACCATGTTGGTCAGGTTGGTGTCGAACTCCTGACCTCAGGTGATCCACCCGTCTCAGCCTCCGAAAGTGCTGGGATTACAGGCATGAGCCACCTTGCTGGACCCATGTCCATTTTCTTCCGTTCCTTTCTCCCACTTTGTGTCCTGGCCTCTTTCCTCAACCCCCGTCCTCTCTTTTTGCCCTCCCTTCCCATTTCCATTCCTGACCCTGTGTCCCCAGATTCTTCCATTTCTCTTCTGTATCCCCACTGCCTTCCCCACCCTCCTTGATCTCTCCACTCTCCCCCTGCCCCTGCCCACATTCTGCCATCACAGGCCATTGTTCAGGAAGAAGCAGCTGGGGTGGCACAGGGTGAAGCTTTTAGGCTCCTGGGTCGGCATCAGGAGGGTACAGCACCACATCTTTTTTTTTTTTTTTTTTTTTTTTGAGACGGAGTCTCGCTCTGTCACTAGGCTGGAGTGCAGTGGCGTGATCTTGGCTCACTGCAACCTCCACCTCCCAGGTTCCTCTCCTGCCTCAGCCTCCGGAGTAGCTGGGACCACAGGAGCATGCCACCATGCCTGGCTAAGTTTTTCTTTTTTTTTTTTTTGAGACGGAGTCTTGCTCTGTCGCCCAGGGTGGAGTGCAGTGGCACGATCTTGGCTCACTGCAACCTCCGCCTCCCGGGTTCATGCCATTCTCCTGCCTCAGCCTCCCTAGTAGCTGGGACTACCGGCGCCTGCCACCACGCCTAGCAAACTTTTTGTATTTTTAGTAGAGACGGGGTTTCACCGTGTTAGCCAGGATGGTCTCGATCTCCTGACCTCGTGATCCGCCCGCCTCGGCCTCCAAAAGTGTTGGGATTACAGGCATGAGCCACCGTGCCTGGCCCCGACCACGTCTATTCTTTGCCCTGGTTCACATCCTATCTGACATTCTTGGCGACAGTTCTAATATTCATTAATTTATTCATCAATTGTTCACTGGGCACCTGTCTTGAACCAGTCTGTTTCATTCTAGGAACATCCATATGCATTTATTTCTGCCCTCTTGTTTAATTGGCAGAGCAGCTCCAGGAGAGGGTGGATAATTGACATTGTTCCCATTACATAGAGCGGGGAAGCTAAGGCCCAGAGAGGAGAAGTGACGTGCTAGGGCTCCGTGGCCTTTGGCGGCAGGCAAATACTTTGAACCCTATCCTTCTCCAGCAGACCATAAGGTCTGAAATGAAGGGGAACCAGAAAGGGAAACAGGCATGACCCAGTGTCCCGGCTTCTGACTGGGACAGGTGGGGCTATAGGGTGGGGTGGAGGACAGGAGCAGTGTCTCTACTGACCCAATAGAGATAATAGAATATTTTCATAATACAGAAAGTTCAACTGGACAGCAACTAATAGACTCTAAAATGTCTCGGTGAGGCAGGAACCAGACTCTTCTGTTCCCTACTGAGGGAACCTTGTGTAGGGAGTGGACCTAGCCACCGAGGGAGGGGACAGGTCCCCATCCTTTGCCGCAGAGCCTGACTTAGGTACAGACTCGCTCACCTTCGCAGGCCAGTCCATCCTGAAGCTCTGCAGGAAGTCAGAAAGGGACAGAAAGAGGAGAAATGCTGAGAACCCATCATGTGCGGGGCTCTGCACCAGTGGTTTTCATTTCCACCCTCTCATCTTTCCAAGTAGGCGCTACAATCCCTTTTCCCCACAGCGAGGCTCAGGGAGTTTAATCAACATGCCCCAGATCCCATACTCAGTGAGCTACAGATCCTAGAGGTGGGATGCAGGTTCAGAATGGCAAGCGCAGCGCCCTTCCTGCTTTATCTTAGCCAGCTTCCTTCCTAAGGATGCTCGCGTTAGCTCAGCACAGCTCCACCTGGGTATCCCAATGCTCATTGCTTTCAGCTCCTTGTTCATTTTTTTCAGTACAACCTTAGAGGAGCTGTGTTAGGCTTCCGTAAATATGGCGATGGAGTCACACCCAGTCCCTGCCTTCACAGCCTATCAGACTAACTGGTACCAGACATCCCTACATTCCACCAATATTTATTTATTTATTTTAATTTTTTTTTTTTCGAGACGGAATCTTGCTCTGTCGCCCAGGCTGGAGTGCAGTGGCATGATCTCGGCTCACTGCAACCTCTGCCTCCTGGGTTCAAGCAATTCTCCTGCTTTAGCCTCCCAAGTAGCTGGGATTACAGGCGCACCACCACACCTGGCTACTTTTTGTATTTTTAGTAGAGACAGAGTTTCACCATGTTGGCCATGCTGGTCTCAAACTGCTGACCTCAGGTGATCCGCCCGCCTCGGCCTCCCCAAGTGCTGGGATTACAGGCGTGAGCCATGGCGCCCGACCCACCAATATTTATTGAAGGCTTATATGCGCCAGGCATGGTTCTAGAAGGTACTAGGGACGCAGTAGGGAACAGAAGAGTCTGGTTCCTGCCTCACCGAGACATTTTAGAGTCTATTAGTTGCTGTCCAATTGAACTCTCTGTATTTATGAAAATATTCTATTATCTGCACTTTCCAATATGGGAGCTACTAACCACATGTGGCTGTTGAGCACTTGAATGTGGGTAGTGCATAGCGAGTGTGTAGTGAGGAGTGTGACTGACCAAAATTTAAATTTTATTTTGATTAAATTTAAGCTACATGCAGCCAGTGGCTATCATACAGTGCAGGACGCTGACCCTAACCAATCAGTGACAGCTCAGTGATCAGGGCTCTGATGGAGGAAGCACAGGCTGAGTTGTGTTGAAGGGAAAAGGTGAGGGTCCAGGGCATTTCGAGAGCCCAGAGGGGGCGCCTAATCCAGTGTGAATGGCTTCAGGGAAGTGTGGGGGTTATCAAGTGAAAGGGAATCCTTCGGACCCCGAGTTTATGGGGACAGCCTTCGGCCTGAGAGTGCCTCTCACACCTGCTCCTGGCCCTGGCCTCAGATCATGACCCGCCCATCAGCGGCCAACAAGAACTTCCCGTACCACGTGCGCACGTCGCAGATCGCATCAGCCGGAGTCCCTGGACCCGGAGGGAGCCAATCCGCTGACAAGGCCTTCCCGCAGCACGTCTATGGGAACGTGACGTTTATCAGCGACTCGGTGCCCAACTTCACGGAGCTCTTCTCCATACCCCCGCCCGCCACCTCCGTAAGCCCCGCGGCCCCAGCGCCCGAGGAGCTGCTGGCGCCGCCCCTGGAGTACCTGACCCCGCTCCCGGCCCCGCCGCCCCCAGCGCCCGGGCGCCTGAGCCCTCCCCCTGCCTTTCGCACTCCCCGCGTCCCAACACCGCGCCGCGACCGTCCCCTGGCGCCCGCGCCCACCCTGCCTGACTGGGTCCTGGCGCTGTTGCGCACACCCCCGCAGACTCCCTGCGCCTTGCCCCCACCGCCCGCCTTCCGCGGCTCTCCCCCAGCTCCCCGGCCGCCGCCGGAGTTCGCCCCGCGCGCCCCAACGCCGCCCTTCGAGTACCTGGCCCCGCTGCCCAGGCGCCCCGCCACCCAGTCCTTCCCTGACTGACACGTGCGTCCACACCTGGGGTGGAAGGGCTCTCCGGGGGAGGGGGACGGGCCTTCGGGGCCGCATCTGCCCCCCGAGGGTCCTGGACGGCCTCTGACCCTGACCCCCCTCCCAGGCCGGGAAGCAGGTGGAGGAGACAGCGGTGGCGGCGGCGGTGGCCCCGAGGGGCCGCGTGGTGACCATGGCCGAGCCGGGCGCAGCCTCCCCCCCACTTCCCGCTCGGTTCCCCAAGGCGGCCGACCCGGGCTGGGACGGCCCGACGCCGCCCTACCAGCCGCTCGTGCCCCAGACGGCGGCGCCGCACACCGGCTTCACCGAATACTTCAGCATGCACACGGCCGGGGGCACCGCACCCCCGGTCTGAGCACCCCTGCCCGCCCCTGCCCCCTGGGCCATGACCGGGCCCCGGCCGGGCTCCGGACCCCTGCTTTATTCTGGCCCGAGAGCTCGGCCATCCCGGGCCTTCCCGACCCTTCCCACCCCGCGCGCCCAGGTTGGGTACGCTGCGTCCCGCCCCCCTCCCCTCTGTGCCAAACGGTCCCGCGGGAGCCGCTCTCCCCGTCCCCTCCCTCAGCCCCTGCCCCGAGCGGCGCCGGATTCTGGGCTCCCGCTGTTCCGTGACCTCCGGCCCCCGGCCCCCCTTCGAGACCTCTGACCCCGCTGGCCTCCGGAACACCCGTGGGGACCGCCGGGACCCTGCCTGTGACTCTCCAGGACTCTGCGACCCCGGGATGGATATTGCGATGCTGGTCTCGACCCTGAAACCCTCCCTCGGATCTGTGACCTCGGACCCGTGCTCCGTCTGCCCCATCTCCATTCCGGGGGCCTTCCCTCGGGTCCCTGGCAGAAAGACATTTTCCCCCTTCTTGCCAAAATAAAAAAAGATTCGTTTTTATCTATAACATGGCTTCTTTTGCATCTTGACGGTGTTCAGCGGCGGGGCTGAGCCAGAACTATGTCAGGCTTGGGACCTCAGTGTGTCCATCTGTGAAATGGGAATTTGGAACCGGAGGCAGGGGCCTGTATAACCTGATCTTTATGTTGCCCCAGAATGTGGGAACATTGAAGATGTTCAAACATCTAGCAGTGTCTTGCACCGCTCCTTTATTTTTGCCTTCCTCTCCTCACTCAGAGGTAGAGGCGCCCTCCAGTGGCCCATGCTTTGCTGAACCACAGGCACCCAGTGTTTGGGTTACGATCTTAGCACTGCGCATATGTAATTTTCTCTCCCTCCAGGAGGACGCTGCTGCGCATGCGGTTGGGAACAAATGGGCGGGGAATTTCCCCGGAAGTGTCCCTTTATGGAGGGTTGGGGGTTGGGCGCTCCGCAGTCCTCCCAGGGCCGCTCTGACCGGCCGCTCTGCAACTTCTCGCCTCCTCTCAGCCGTCCCTCCCACAGCGGCTGCTCGGCTCCCGCCCCCTCGCCCTCCCACAGCGGGTCTTCCCGCGGCCGCTCTGGCCGAAGCGTCCCCTCGTCTCTCTGATCTGGCCCATCCGGTTTCGGAGGGAGGCGAGGGTGGGTGAGCAAAGGGATTGGGTCTATGGGGTCCAGGCCCGAGCCCCTGAAGACAGGCTCCGCCCCCGGCACCCGCTCGCGCCCCGCCCCCGGCTGGAGGAGTCTCTCCTGGACCATCCGAGCCTGGCCTGTCCCTGCCCGCAGCCTCTATGGAGGCTCCTGCCGGGCCGTAGAGCCCTTCGCCCCCTGGGGACCCAGCCGTCTATAAGGTCCGTTTGGCCTGCAGCAGCCTGAGTCTGTAATGCTGGACACTGTTTATGGGATCGGCCCCCTATGGAGGCCCGTGTCTATAGGGGACCCCTACGGTCCCTAGGGATCGGCCCCGTCCATAATGACTCCATATACAGGGCCTTCCATCGCTCTATAGGGCCCAGCCCTCGGCTTCCAGAGCCTGTCAGCAGTAGCCGTTCCCTTCGCCCGGACTGCGTCTCCGGGACCTCTTCGGTCTACAAGGCCATGCTATGCCTATAGAGGTCGCATTTGCAGGGCCTCACCCCGGGTAGAGGGTCCTCTCCAGGTTTTTACGGCCTGTCCCCGCGCTAAGGGTCAGTGCAGGAGGCGGCGATGGCCCTGGGCAAGGTTCTGGCCACGGCACTAGCTTTGGCCTTGGCCGTGCTGGGGTCGCTGTCCCCTGGGGCCCGGGCGGGGGACTGCAAGGGGCAGCGGCAGGTGCTGCGGGAGGCGCCAGGCTTCGTGACGGATGGTGCGGGCAACTACAGCGTCAATGGCAACTGCGAGTGGCTCGTCGAGGGTGAGTGGGGCCGCGTGGGTCACTCACTAATTCGCTGCTAGTTCATTCATGTGTGCATTCATCCACTCACCACATTCCCAGAGCTCGGTTCTGGTCCAGGTCTTTTGCTCTAAAATGCCTGACACCCAGGGTTGCAGCCAACCTGGGCCCTGCCCTGGAAGGCCTCCAAGTCTGGTGGGGGAGATGCACCTACACCCAGATTTACAATTACAAGACAGGAGCATCAGTGTCGGGTCTTCTGGGTAACTGTTAAGAACTCAGGGTCTGGGTCCAATCATCTGGCTTTGAATTTGGTTCTACTACTACTTTTTTTTTTTTTTTTTTTGAGATGGGGGCCTCACTCTGTCACCCAGGCTGGAGTGCAATGGTACCAACACAATTTACTTACTGCAGCCTCGACCTCCTGGGCTCAAGTGATCCTCCCACCTCAGCCTCCCAAGTAACTGAGTGTGTAGAGACAGAGTCTCACCATGTTGCCCAGGCTAGTCCCGAAATCCTGGGCTCAAACGATCCTCCCACCTCAGCCTCCCAAAGTGTTGGGATTGTAGGTGTGAGCCACTGTGCCTGGCTTCTTATTGTTAGCTTTGTGACTTTGAGCAGGTGGCTTTCTTTCTCTAAGGTTTGGTTTCCTTCCCCCCACAAATGGGATAACAACAGTACTCACCTCATAAGAGTTGTTGGAATGAAATGAAAACAGGTATTTAACGTGCCTGATGTGTGGCATACAGCAACTGTTCAATAAATGGCATTAGGATTATTATTGTTGTTATTTGTAAAGTACTTCAATAAAAGCATTTTTCTTCAGTCGTTCATGTACCAGACATGTTTGCCATTGGACATAGCCCAGACTGAGACAGCTCCAGCAATCCCCAGTGACTTAGGTCTTGGAGTCTAGTTGGGGAGACGAACACATTAATAGTGGGAGGCAGGAGTGGTCTGTGATGGAGGAACCCCACAGGCCTGGGAGAGCCCAGAGAAAGTGCCTGATCTGGGGCCAGGGAGAACAGAGAGAGGCTTCCTGGAGGAGGCAATGTCTAAGCTGAGACCTAAAGGACCAATAGGAATCTGTCAGGAGTGGGAGGAAAGGCCCCAGCCCTACCCTTCTGGGCTCCCAGTCAGTGGGAGAGACAAACCCACTCCAAGGCTGTTTGTTTTCCTTTTCCACCCAATAAACTCCTATGCATGCCTCAGTGGCTCTTTCTCTGTGAAGACATGTGACTTAACCTGGGGTATAGCTGAGATCAGAGGCATTTGTAGGAGGGAGCAGAAGGGCATTCCAGGCAAGAATAGCCGTGCAAAGGCGGGGAAGCAGGAGAGTGATGCTTTTGAAGAACTAGAAATCCAGTGTGTTAAAACATAGAATACTGGCAGGGCATGGTGGCTCATGCATGTAATCCCAGCACTTTGGGAGGCCGAGGCCGGCAGATCACCTGAAGTCAGGAGTTTGAGACCAGCCTGGGCAGCATCTCTACTAAAAATATAAAAATTAGCTGGGTGTGATGGCACACGCCTGTAGTCCCAGCTCCTCAGGAGGCTGAGGCACAAGAATCGCTTGAACCTGGAGGTTGCAGTGAGCCGATATTGGGCCACTACGCTCCAGTCTGCGCGGCAGAGCGAGACTCCATCTTAAACAAAAACACAGAATACAAGACAACGAATGAGCCAGAGGCTGCAGGGTGGGAGGAGCCAGCAGGTATAGGGCTATGTGATTTTGAGCTGTATCCTGAGGGCAATACAGGGGTGGAAGAGAAGTTGAAAGGCAGTACCTGCAGAAGCCCAGGAAGGCCTCACAGAGTAGTGGATGTAGAAGCTGGCCTCCAGACAGGGGAGGTCCTAGGCAAAGGCCAGAGGTGTGACAGAGCCTGGATCATGCAGGGCCTCCCTTGGGAGGCTGTGGAGCTTTGTCTTTGTCTGGGGGCTCTGGGGAGCTATGGAAGGGTTTTGAGCAGGGAGAGGACATGATCTTATTTATGTTTTAGAAGATCTCTCTGGCTGCTGTGTGGGGTGTGGATGAAGGCATGTTTCTTGGTGTTAGCATGTCTACCTGTCCCCAGCTTGGGGGCCATTCCTGTCAAGCTAGTGTCAAGCTAGTGGGATGAGAACAGAATAGGAAGTGTGTGTGTGTGTGTGTGTGTGTGTATGTGTGGCGAAGGGGTCTGTGTGCTGGATATAAATCACTCTCTGGCCTTAAAGAGTCCCAGACTGGTTAGGTCAGGTGCAGTGGCTCACGCCTGTAATCCCAGCACTTTGGGAGACCAAGTGGGGCAGATCACCTGACGTCAGGCGTTAGAGACCAGCCTGGCCAACAGGAAGAAACTTACTAAAACTACAAAAATTAGCCCGGCGTGGTGGCACACACCTGTGATTCCAGCCTGGGTGACAGAGCGAGACTCCACCTCCAAAAAAGAAAAAAAAGTCTCAGTCTGGTTGGGAATGGTGGGACTGGACACAGATATTCAGCCCCCAGTGTGTTCACTGAGACAGTGCTCAGGGCCAAGAAGGGAAGTAGAGGGGTGGGGTGGATGTACCTAGGGAGGAAAGAGGACTGTGCTGGAGGTCACAGAGGAGGAGCCACTGAAACAGGGTTCTGAAGCATGCATAGGAGTTTATTGAGTGGGAAAAGGGAACAAACAGTCTCTATGAAGACATGAGGGTGGCTGGAGTGTCTCAGGATCCCTATCTAGGTTTGTCTGGTCTGATGGCACTTTTGACTGGGAGGTAATGAGAGCCAGAAGCAGGGGAAGAGGGGCCTTAAATGTCACACTGAGCAGCCTGGCCTTCCCCTTGGGGTTGATGGGGAGCCACAGGAGGTTTTGAGCAGGAGTAGGGCATTGCCCTCAGGCTGGGTGGGGGGCAGACTGGAGACTTAGTGAGCTGAACTGACAAGAGAGGATGAGTTCCTAACTGGGGCAGGGGCTTAGAGGGGTGGAGAGGTGTAGAGAGTACAATAGATGTTTGTGGAGTTTCACCGATGAGACTTGGGGACCAACTGGGTAGATGTTGGGGTGAGGGGGGAGTCTGGGAGACCTCCAGACCCCCCTTGATGATCTTCTGTTCTTACCAATGCCTGTCACTTCTTACCTATAAGAACCAACATCTTCCTCTATCTATTATAAAATAAACAACCAGCCAGGGGCAGTGGCACACGCCTGTAATCCCAGCACTTTGGGAATCTGAGATGGAAGGATTACTTGAGCCCAGGAGTTAGAGACTAGCCTGAACAACATGGTAAGACACGGTCTCTGCAAAAAAATTACAAAAGATTAGCTGGGCGTGGTAGGTGGTGGCATGTACCTATAGTTCCAGCTACTGGGGAGGCTGAGGTGGGCAGATCCCTTGAGCCTAGAAGGCTGAGGTCTCAGTGAGCCGAGATTGCACTGCTATACTCCAGCCTGGGCAGCAGAGCGAGACCCTGTCTCAGGAAAAAAAAAAAAAAAAAAAAGATAAACAACCAACCTACTAACTTTTGTGTTATGTTCACGCTTTATCTAGTCCTAGACTTTTCTTTTTTTTTTTCCGAGACCGAATTTTGCTCTGTTGCCCAGGCTGGAGTGCAGTGGCTTCATCTCAGCTCACTGCAGCTTCTGCTTCCCAGGTTCAAGTGATTCTCGTGCCTCGGTTTCCTGAGTAGCTGGGATTACAGGCATTTGCCACCATGCCTGGCTAATTTTTATATTTTTAGTGGAGACGGGGTTTCTCTATGTCGGCCAGGCTGGTCTCAAACTGCTGGCCTCAAATGATCTGCCCTGGGATTACAGACGTGAGCCACCACACCCAGCCCAGTCCTAGTCCTTATAACATCCCATGGATAAGAGGCATCCTGCTTTTGAGCAGGAGGGGGTTTGGGATTGATTTCTGTCTGGAATGGTATGGGGGTTGGGTGGAAACAGAAGACCTTCAACTTAGGGAAGAACTTGGGGAGGCAGATGGTGAGCCGGCCTCCAGCAGGCACTTAACAAAGATGTACTTGTGATTCCAGGAACAGAGCTTTATAGTTTGGTTGAGGCTGGTAAGATTCTGGGAGGTCTGGTTGTGTGGCCGTGCTGAATGGTTCTTCTGCGCTCCCCAGAGCATGGGTGGGGTCTGTGTCTGATGTTCTTGGGGGCTCTGGTCAGAGCCTCAGGGAGAGCTTCCAGATTTAGTATTCCTTCTTTTGTGTATTTCTTCATTCCATCATCCAGCATTTCCTGAGCCTTTGCCAAGCCCGGGTCTGGGCAATGCTGCAGAGGGAATTAAGCCCACATCCAGGCCCTGCCCTATGGGCCTTGTAGGCTGCAGGGAGACAGACCTGGACATAGATGTTCCTGGCCCAGGGGAATGAAGGTTATAATGGGATGTGAGAACACTGGAGAGGGGGCACCTAACCCAGCTAGAGGGCATCAGGAAGAGGGCTGGTGGTGGGAAGCGATAATATGTTGCAGACAGAGGGAGAAGCTTGTACAAAGGCCCAGCTCCCATTAGAGCTGTAAGCAGTGGGGTGATTTGAGACAAAGCGAGGGTCTGAACAGCAGGTTAAGGAACTGGACTTTCTCCTAGGGTGGTAGGGAGCCATGCAGGGCTTTGGGGCAGGGGAGGGACGGGGCCAGATGTTGAGCTGGGAAGATCAGAGATTCATGTCAGGGCAAGGAGGAGGCTGGATCAATGGTTCTGGTGAGACAGGATGAGGCCGGGCAGCCAGGGCACACCCTGGCTCTAAGCTGGCAGGCTGGAGTCGTCACCTCGTTGAATGTTCACCCCAGCCTTTGTGGGTGGGGGGAATTATCCCCATTTTACAGTCATGGAAACTAAGGCTCAGAGAGCCCATAGAACTGGCCAAGGATCACCCAAGCTATTGGCAGTGGTGGCTGAGTGTCTGCACGATCCCGATAGGCTCACTAAGGGTCATGGGGGAAAGGGCTGGCCCAGGGTCCTCCAGCTGGTCATGGGCAGAGCCAGAGCCAGAGCCTAGGCCTCCTAATTTCCCTCACCCAGAGGACTGCCCTGAGCTGCCTGTTCAGGAGCCTTCTCATGTGGGATGTGGAATGTGGAATGAGAGAGGCTACCTGAACCAGGACTGGCAGAGAACAAGACAGTGACAGTGTTGGGGTAGTGGCACTCACCACGATATGTGGGCCCCGTTGTCGGCATTTCTTTTTTTTTTTTTTGAAACAGAGTTTCACTCTTCTCGCCCAGGCTAGAGTGCAATGGCATGATCTCAGCTCACTGTAACCTCTGCCTCCCAGGTTCAAGAATTCTCCTGCCTCAGCCTCCCAAATAGCTGGGAGTACAAGCATGTGCCACCACATCCAGCTAATTTTTTGTATTTTTAGTAGAGACGGGGTTTCACCATGTTGACCAGGCTGGTCTCGAACTCCTGACCTCAAGTGATTCACCCACCTTGGCCTCCCAAAGTGCTGGGATTATAGGCGTGACCCATGGCGCCCAGCCTCTTTTTTTTTTGAGTCCCCTCTGTCGCCCAGGCTGGAGTGCAATGGTGCGATCTTGGCTCACTGCAACCTCTGCCTCCCAGGTTCAAGCAGTTCTCCTGCCTCAGCCTCCTGAGTAGCTGGGACTCACACCACCATGCCTGGCTAATTTTTGTATTTTCTTTTAGGAGAGACAGGGTTTCACCATGTTGGCCAGGCTGTTCTGGAACTCCTGACCTCAGGTGATCCGCCCGCCCTGGCCTCTCAAAAGTGTTGGGGTTACAGGCATGAGCCACCCACCCCACTTCGTTGTCACCATTTCGTGTGTATTATTGCTCCTAATGAGGTTGCAGTCAGATGTCAGCTGGGGCTGCAGTCAGCTGAATGTTCACCTTGGCTAGACATCCAGGAAGGTCCCTTCCAGGCCTGGCAGTTGATGCTGGCTGTCAGCTGGAAGCTCAGTTGGGGCTGTCAGCCGGAGTGCCTGTGTGTGGCCTTTTCTTGTGGCTTTGGTTTTTCTTTTTTTTGCTCTTTTTTTTGAGACGAAATCTCACTCTTAGTCCTCCTCATAGTCCTCCTCGCTCATAATCCTCCAGGCTAGAGTGCAATGGCACAATCTCGGCTCACCGCAACCTCTGCCTCCCAGGTTCAAGGCAATTCTCCTGCCTCAGCCTCCCGAGTAGCTGGGATTACAGGTGCCCGCCACCACGCCCAGCTAATTTTTGTATTTTTAGTAGAGACAGAGTTTCGCCATGTTGGCTAGGCTGGTCTCAAACTCCTGACCTCGTGATCCGCCCGCCTCGGCCTCCCAAAGTGCTGGGATTACAGGCGTGAGCCACTGTGCCCGGCCGGCTTTGGCTTTTCCTAGCATGACAGCTGTGTTCTGAGAAGGAGCATTCTATGAGGCCCAGGTGAAAGGTACAAGTCTTCTTATGATCTAGCCTTGGAAGTTTCAGAATTTCTGCTGGGTTTTAATTGGTCAAGCAAGTCACTAAGGCTCTTCCCAGATATAAGGGGCAGGGAATTAACTTTCAATGGCAGGAGTGGCCTATAAGTTTGATTCCACCACAGTACCACTATCTCCCACGTTAGAGATGAGGAGACCGATCCGGGGGGGTGGGTTACTTGGCCACAATCACACAGCTGGTAGCTATTTGGTGGCAGAGCCAAGACATAAGCTCAGGCAGTTTGGTTCCAGAGTTTGTGCTTGTAGCCATCACAATAAGCAGAGGTGAGACTCTGGATGGGGACAGAGGGGAACTATGCTGCTCCAAGGTTAGGCCTCTGTTCTGGGGGAAGAAGCTGGACTCTTCTCTTGCAGCTCTATTCAGCGTGGGCCAGGGGACTGTCACAGAGGTGCTCTTCTCACTGGGATTATGACCTTGACCCTCCAGCCTGGACATGTCTGAAGCTCAGGCATGGACAGGAAGAGAGAGGCATCAGGAACACTGTGGATTCTGCTCTGTGTGGCCACTGGGATGGGGTTTTCTCTGTACTTTATTTTCCCATCTGCATGGTAGGAGTGTTCATTCTGATCTCAGGTGACCTTTCTAGAGATCTGGAATATTATGATTCTTTCTCTGGGCTCCTGTCCCTCTGGCTGTCACAGCCCTTGACCGCCCTAGGTTATGAGACTGGGAGCCCCTCCAAGGCAGGGCCCAGGTCTGACTCATCCTTGAGCCCCCAGCATCACCTGGAGCAGGGTTTGGTGTACAATTGTGGGAGGCTGCAGGGAGGTGTGGGGAGAAGGTCCGCTTTAGAGCTTGGTCCCTCTGTGCTCACCTTCCAGCCCCAAGCCCCCAGCACCGGATCCTGCTGGACTTCCTTTTCCTGGACACAGAGTGCACGTATGACTACCTGTTCGTGTATGACGGTGACTCCCCGCGAGGGCCGCTGCTTGCCAGTCTGAGCGGGAGCACCCGACCTCCGCCCATCGAAGCTTCCTCAGGCAAGGTTAGTGGGGATGGGGCTGTGGGTAGATACACCGAGAGAGACGGAAGAAGAAAGGAGGGACAGAGAGTCAGTAAGAGGGCATCCAAGAGCAGAGCACAGGGACAAGGGAAGGTGGGGAGAGGCAAAGGAAGGAGATGAGGCTCTCGGTCCCCCAGGGTGGAAGGGGGCAGGAGTGGGCCACCCTCCCAGGACAATCCCCAGGCCCTGCCCACCTTACCCAGCACACCTTGTGCCCGCAGATGCTGCTGCACCTCTTCAGTGATGCCAACTACAACCTGCTGGGCTTTAACGCCTCATTCCGCTTCTCCCTGTGCCCGGGTGGCTGCCGGAGCCACGGGCAGTGCCAGCCACCGGGTGTGTGTGCCTGCGAGCCAGGCTGGGGGGGTCCTGACTGTGGCCTGCAGGAGTGCTCAGCCTACTGTGGCAGCCACGGCACCTGTGCCTCGGTGAGCCGGTCCCCAGCCCTGTTTCCCCTGGGGCCCTGATCCGTGAGCACACCCTCCATGCCCATCTCCTAGGTCTGACCTTGCTCCTGCATGAAACTCCCCCCACCACCCCACCCTCCTCCATGACACCCACTTCCTTCTCCTTCCAGAGCTTGCCCCCCACCTGTTACTCCAACCCCACCCCACCTTCTCCTGCAGGCCCTCCCCTGCTGAGCATATCCCACTCTCATCTATACCCCACTCTCACCTGTGAACACCACCCTTCTTCCTCCAGCCAGGCCCAACTCTGTCCTCCCATCCAGCCACTCTGTGTGGCCTTGGACCCCCTGCCATGACTTCCAGCCTCGCACCACTGACCTTACGCCGAAGCTGTGCACATCCAGCTTTCAATCTGGATTGCGCTTTGAGCCCTCCCCGACTTGACCTCCCCAGATCTGAGCTCTTTCAGTCCAGGCTGAACGTCAGTCGCCCTGTCTGTCTTCTCCCAGCCTGCCGTCTTTCTGTCTTTTCTCCTTTTTCTCTGTGTGTCTTTTCCTTTTTCCGTTGGTCTTCTTTTTTCCATCTGTCTGCTTCCTTCTGGTTGTGTCTCTTTGTCTCTTGTTTCTGTCTGACAGTTTGCCTTTCCCCTCTTCCTGTCTCTCTCTGTCTCCCTTTCTCTCTCTCTTTCCTTTTCCATCCTCTCCCTTCCTGTCTGTCTTTTTCTCTCTCCCTTTGTGCCCTGTCTGTCTCATTCTGCCTCTTTTTCTCTTTGTGTCTCCTTTGTCTCTCTGTCCTTGTCTCTCCCTCTCTTATCTCTGCCTTTGTGTCTCCTTCCCCGCAGCCCCTGGGACCATGCCGCTGTGAGCCTGGCTTCTTGGGACGTGCCTGTGACCTGCACCTGTGGGAGAACCAGGGGGCTGGCTGGTGGCACAACGTGAGTGCCGGGGACCCTGCCTTCTCTGCCCGTATCGGGGCAGCTGGCGCCTTCCTGTCCCCGCCGGGGCTGCTGGCAGTTTTCGGAGGTGAGCAGATGGGGCGAGTATCTGGGGTCTGGAGGCCTGGCAGCCTATGGCCAGGGCATGAGACTGTCCACCCCTCCACAGGCCAGGACCTCAACAACGCCCTGGGTGACCTCGTCCTATACAACTTCTCCGCTAACACCTGGGAGTCCTGGGACCTGAGTCCTGCCCCGGTATGGACCCCTCCTCTGCCCTGGAGGAGCCTTTCCACTCAATCAGACCCAGCCGGGGACCCCCAGAATGATCCCCTATCACCCAGTGCTCCCCCATTTCCCGCAGCTTGATATAGGAACCAACTTCTCCCTGTTTCTGCCTTTTCTCTCCGGTTTTCTTTTTTCTTCTCCCTCTTCCTTTATCTGCCTTTGTGCATCTTATTTTTCCACGTGTCTCCTGTCGCTCAATCTGTCTCTGTTTTCGTCTGTCTGACTTTTGGGCTTCCGTGTTCTCCGTTTCTGTGTCTCCATCTCTCTGGGTCTGTTTCTCTCTGCCATTTGTCTCTTTAACTCTGTCTCCTTGCCTCTTCCCTCTCTTATTGTATTTCCGTTTCTATGAATCTGTCTCTTCTTTTCTCTCTCTGCCCGTCTCTGCCTTTCTCTTTGTCTCTGTCTTTATCTCGCCTTCTCTCCATGTTTCTCTGGCTCTGCATCTGTCTGTCTAAGCCTGGCTCTGGCTCTCTTGCTATGTCTCTACCTCTGTCTCTTGTCTCTTCCTCACAGGCTGCCCGTCACTCCCATGTGGCCGTGGCCTGGGCCGGCTCCCTGGTGCTGATGGGTGGTGAGCTGGCTGACGGCTCGCTCACCAACGACGTGTGGGCCTTCAGTCCACTGGGCAGGGGCCACTGGGAGCTCCTGGCACCACCTGCCTCCAGCTCCTCGGGGCCCCCAGGCCTGGCAGGTCACGCGGCTGCCTTGGTGGATGATGTCTGGCTATATGTGTCTGGAGGCCGCACCCAGCACGACCTCTTCTCCTCTGGCCTCTTCCGTTTCCGCCTTGACAGCACCAGCGGGGGCTATTGGGAGCAGGTGATTCCGGCAGGCGGACGGCCCCCTGCTGCCACCGGCCACTCCATGGTGTTCCATGCCCCCTCCCGTGCCCTGCTGGTCCATGGTGGACACCGGCCCTCCACTGCCCGGTAAGTGACCTGTCCCATAACCTGTGCCCCACAGGCCAGGCCCAGCTCAACACCATAGGCCTTTAGTCTTTAGAGGTCTTTGCCCACTGTCAGACTCCTGTGGTCTCTCAGTCACTCCTTCCTTCATGTATTTACTTACTCCTTCATTCACTCATTCATTCATTCACCCACTCACACATTCTCTGGTGTTTTATTCAGTCTCTTGGTGAATTGCCTCTCACGCACTCCCACCCATGTATCCATTCAACAGAGCCCTGCTTGGTGTCCAGCCCTTGCTAGTTTATGCGGGTAACCCAGAGATGACTCAAGGTCCTGCCCACAGGGAACTTCTAGTTTGGAGGGGACATAGAGTCAGTCATGGCCAGTCTCATCCCTGGGTGATCACACGGCTCCTAAGAGCCTGGAGGAGGGAGAGAGACGCTTCCTGCCCTGAGCCCCTGACCTACTTCTCCTTCGGTAGGTTCTCTGTGCGAGTGAACTCCACTGAGCTTTTCCACGTGGATCGGCATGTGTGGACAACGCTGAAGGGGCGGGATGGGCTTCAGGGCCCAAGGGAGCGAGCCTTCCACACAGCCAGTGTTCTGGGCAATTACATGGTGGTCTATGGTGAGGAGGCTCCCCAGTCCTGCCTGCCTGCCTGCTGAGGGCCTGAGCCAACCCTGAGCTGAGGCTCCCTGCAGGGGAGTCCCCCCACCTCCCCTAGGCTTGCCAGCTATGCCCCTTCCTCCTTTCCCAGGGGGCAA
Organism: Nomascus leucogenys; assembly: GCF_006542625.1. Lineage (NCBI taxonomy): Eukaryota > Metazoa > Chordata > Mammalia > Primates > Hylobatidae > Nomascus > Nomascus leucogenys. Next base: position 85,228,935 of record NC_044397.1, read on the forward strand.
TGTGCACACCCATTACCAGGAGGAAAAGTGCTACGAAGATGGCATCTTCTTCTACCACCTTGGCTGCCATCAGTGGGTGTCAGGAGCTGAGCTTGCCCCCCCAGGAACCCCTGAGGGTGAGTGGTCCCTGTTCTTCCCTAGGGGCTCCTGAGGGTCCCACCTCCCTCCATAGTGATTCTGGGCTCAAGCCACCTCAGTCTGTAAGGGTGAGCCTGACATCCAGGCCAGTTGGTGCCAGCCTCAGGAGGCAAGCCTGGGATGGAGATGGGACTAGGGCATCGTCACCACGGAGATGGGAGGCCCTTACCGCAATATCCAATGTGGGTTCCAATCCAGGTTTTGCCAGTTTCCAGCTGCCCCAGGGAAATGCCTAAGAGGCAGCAACTTTTCCTTCTTTTTAACTTTCTTTTCTTTTTTTTTGAGAGGGAGTCTCACTCCTTCGCCCGGGCTAGAGTGCAGTAGCGTGATCTCAGCTCACTGCGACCTCCACCTCCCAGGTTCAAGCGATTTTCCTGTGTCAGTCTCCTGAGTAGCTGGGATTATAGGCATGCATCTCCATGCCTGGCTAATTTTTTTGTACTTTTAGTAGAGACAATGTTTCATCATGTTGGCCAGGCTGGTCTCAAACTCCTGACCTCAAGTGATCTGCCCACCTCAGCCTCCTAAAGTACTGGGATTACATGTGTGAGCCACCGTGCTTGGCCTTTTTAACTTTCAATTTAGGTACAAGTACAGGTTTATTATATAGGTAAATTGTGTGTCATGGGGATTTGGCGTGCTGATTATTTCATCACCCAGGTATTAAGCCTAGTACCCAACAGGTATTTTTTTTTTTTTGAGATGGAGTCTTACTCTGTTGCCCAGGCTGGAATGCAGTGGCGCAGTCTTGGCTCACTGCAATCTCCACCTCCCGCCTCAGCCTCCTCAGTAGCTGGGAGTATAGGTGCATGCCACCACACCCGGCTAATTTTTTTGTATTTTTAATAGAGACGAGGTTTCACCATGTTGGCTAGGCTGGTCTCGAACTCCTGACCTCAGGTGATCCGCCTGCCTTGGCCTCCCAAAGTGCTGTGATTACAGGCATGAGCCACCGCGCCCAGCCCCAGTAGGTAGTTTTTTGATCCTCTCCCTCCTCCAACCCTCAGGTAGGCCCCTCAAGTGTCTGTTGTTCCCTTCTTTGTGTCCATGTGCACTTGATGTTTGGCTCGCACTTGTGAGAACATGCAGTATTTGGTTTTCTGTTCCTGTATTAGTCTGCTGAGGATAAGGGCCTCCAGCTCCATCCGTGCTGATGCAAAGAACATGATCTCATTCTTTTTTATAGCCACGTAGTATTCTTTGATGTATACGTACCACATTTTCTTTTTTCTTTTTTCTTTCTATATATTTTTTTTGAGATGGAGTTTCGCTCTTGTCACCCAGGCTGGAGTGCAATGGCGCGATCTCAGCTCACTGCAACCTCCACCTCCCAGGTTCAAGCGATTTTCCTGCCTCAGCCTCCTGAGTAGATAGGATTACAGGTGCCTACCACCACACCCGGCTAAGTTTTGTATTTTTAGTAGAGACGGGGTTTCACCATGTTGGCCAGGCTGGTCTCAAACTCCTGACCTCAGGTGATCCACCTGCTTCGGCCTCCCAAATTTCTGGGATTACAGGCATAAGCCAATGCGCCTGGCCTCCATTTTCTTTATCCAGTCTATCATTGATGGGCATTTAGGTTGATTCCATGTCTTTGCTATTGTGAATAGTGCTGCAATGAACATACACATGTTAGAACAATTTATATTCCTTGGGGTATATACCTGATAATGAGATTGCTGGGTCAAATGGTAATTCTGTTTTAAGTTATTTGAGAAATCTTCAAACTGCTTTCCACAATGCCTGAACTAATTTACATTCCCATCTGCAACCTCACTCGCATGTGTTATTTTTTGACTTTTTGATAATAGCCATTCTGACTGGTGTGAGATGGTGTCTCATTGTGGTTTTGATTTGCATTTCTCTCATGATTAGTGATATTGAGCATTTTTTCATATGCTTATTGGCCACGTGTATGTCTTCTTTTGAAAAATGTCTGTTCATGTCCTTTGTCTACTTTTTAATGGGGTTGTTTTTTGCTTGTTAGTTTATTTAAGTTCCTTATAGGTTCTGGATATTAGACCTTTGTTGGATGCATAGTTTGCAAATATTTTCTCACATTCTGTACATTGTTTTTTTACTCTGTTGATAGTATCTTTAGCAGCAACTTTTTCAAGATCACAGTAGATAAGTGACAGAGCCAGCATGGCTATCCCCAAACAACAATCTGTATAAAACTATCACTTAAGGCCGGGCGCAGTGGCTTACACCTGTAATCCCAGCACTTTAGGATGCCATGGCGGGCGGATCATGAGGTCAGGAGTTTGAGACCATCCTGGTTAACATAGTGAAACCCTGTCTCTACTAAAAATACAAAAAATTAGCCAGTCATGGTGGCACGCGCCTGCTAGTCGGGAGACTGAGGCAGGAGAATTGCTTGAACCTGGGAGGCGGAGGTTGCAGTGAGCCGAGATCGCACCACTGCACTCCCGCCTGGGCAACAGAGTGAGATTCCATCCTCAAAAAAACAAAAACAAAAACAAAAACCATTACTTAATCTCTGTGTCTCAGTTTGCTCATCTGTGAAATGAAAATTATAACACTTATGCCATTGGACAGCTGTAAGACAGCTGTAAATTGAGATGATCCTTCAAGAATGATGCCCAGTGAAGTGCTCCACACATTTTCTTCCTTTTTTAAAATTTTTATTATTTATTTTTGAGACAGAGTCTCTCTCTATTGCCCAGACTGAAGTGCAGTGGCGTGATCGGCTCACTCCAACCTCTGCCTCCGAGGTTCAAGCAATTCTCATGCTTCAGCCTTCTGAGTAGCTGGGACTAGATGCGTGTGCCACCACACTCGGCTAATTTTTGTATTTTTAGTAGAGATGGGGTTTGCCATGTTGACCAGGTGGTTCTCGAACTCCTGGCCTCAAGTGATCCATCTGCCTCGGCCTCCCAAAGTGTTGGGATTACAAGTGTGAGCCACTGCGCCTGGCCTAATTTTTGTATTTTTTTAGTAGAGATGGGGTTTCACTGTGTTGACCTTGTGATCTGCCCGCCTGGGCCTCCCAAAATGCTAGGATTACAAGCATGAGCCACCGTGCCTGGCCAGGCATTATTATTATTGTTGTTACTATTTTATTTTATTTTACTTGAGATGGAGTCTTGCTCTGTTGCCCAGGCTGGAGTGCGGTAGCACAGTCTCTGCTCACTGCAACCTCCACCTCCCGTGTTCAAGCCATTCTCCTGCCTCGGCCTCCTGAGTAGCTGGGATTATAGATGTGCACCACCACTCCTGGCTAATTTTTGTGTTTTTGGTAGAGTCGAAGTTTTGCCATGTTTGCCAGCCTGGTCTCGAACTCCTGACCTTAAGTAATCTGCCTGCCTGGGCCTCCCAAAGTTCTGGGATTACAGGCATGAGCCACCACGCCTAGCCTATTGTTACTATTTTAGAGGCAGAGTCTTGTTCTGTTGCCCAAGCTGGAGTGCAGTGGTGCAGTCATAGCTCACTGCAGCCTTGACCTCCCGGGCACAAGCAATCCTCCCACCTCTGCCTCCCAAGTAGTTGGGACCACAGGCCCATACTACCCTTCCCAGCTAATTAAAAACAAAATTTTTGTCCAGGCGCTGTGGCTCATTCCTGTAATGCCGGCACTTTAGGAGGCCAAGGCAGGCAAATCATGAGGTCAGGAGTTTGAGACCAGCCTGGTCAATATGGTGAAACCCTGGCTCTACTAAAAATACACAAATTAGCTGGCGTGGTGGTGGATGCCTGTGGTCACAGCTACTCAGGAGGCTGAGGCAGGAGAATTGCTTGAACCCAGGAGGCGGAGGTTGCAGTGAGCCAAGATTGCACCACTGCACTCCAGCCAGCCTGGGTAACAGAGGGAGACTCCATCTCCAAAAAAAAAAAAAAAAAAAAAAACCAAACAGATTTTTTTTTTTTTTTTTTTTTTTGTAGAGATGAGGCCTCACTATGTTGCTCAGGCTGGTCTTGAGCTCCTAGGCTCAAGTCATCCTTCCATCTCAGCCTCCCAAATAGCTGTGACCATAGGCACACACCACCATGCCTGGCTAATTAAATAAAAAAAAAATTTTTTTTAGAGATAGGGTCTTGCTGTGTTGTCCAGGCTAGTGTTGAACTCCTGGCCTCAAGCGAGCCTCGTGAGACCTGGCCTCCCAAAGTGCTGGGATTACAGATGTGAGCTACCACGCCCAGCCATATTTTCTTTCTTATAGCAGTGAGGGTCCTGTCTCAGGGCCAGAGGGGTCACCAGGGAGGAGATATGGAGAAACCTTTCACTTTCATTAGATCAGACACTGCTTTGAAATCGGATGAAAGCCACTGGCCCTCTCTTCAGAAGATGCTTATACCTACAAGTTGGGCGTATCACTTCGGGGACGTGTGGGCTTCCCGGAGTCCCATCTGTTCACTCCTCCTCCCTGAAAAGGAGAGAGAGGAGAGGATAGGCGTAAGGAAGGAACCTTAGCACTTAAGGGATGGGAAGGAGGAAAGGCCCCAGAGGAACCCTGTGTGACCATCAGGAATAAAGTTCAGGCCTGGTGTCTGAGGCCCTCATTCTAGGTCTCGTCTGCCTATCCCTTGGTCCCCTTCACTGGGCAGGAGTCAGGAGTGTGATGTTTCTGGAGGCCTCTTCCTGCTTCGCAGTTTGTGATTCCCTGGGCCAAGTCCCACAGGTTTACAGTGCATGCAGGTCGGTAAGAGGGTAGGGAAGTCACCATTCACTGACCACTTACCTGTCAGTCAGGATTCTTGGCTGTAACTGACAGAAACCCAACCCAGCTGGCTTAAGCGAAAAGGAGAATTTCTGTCTGGGCACGGTGGCTCACGCCTGTAATCCCAGCACTTTGGGAGGCCGAGGCAGGCGGATCACGAGGTCAGGAGATCGAGACCATCCTGGCTAACACAGTAAAACGCTGTCTTTACTAAAAACACAAAAAATTAGCTGGGCGTGGTGGCGGGTGCCTGTAGTCCCAGCTACTCGGGAGGCTGAGGGAGGAGAATGGCGTGAACCCGGGAGGCGGAGCTTGCAGTGAGCTGAGATCACGCCACTGTACTCCAGCCTGGGCGACAGAGTGAGACTCTGTCTCAAAAAAAAAAAAAAAAAAAGAAAGAAAAGGAGAATTTCCTGGCTTACTTGAGTGAAAACTATAGGGGCTGTCTTCAGGCTGGGCTGGATCTAGGTGCTCACACAACGGCATCAGCCATTTCTCACTCAATTTTTCAGCTGGGTTCACTTCAGTCTCTTGCTTTGTGTAGATGGTCACAGGCAGCTCGTGGATTATCTTCTGCCATAAAATGCCCAGAAAGAAGAGAGTGTCTTTGCCCCAAGAATTGAGAATCAGGCCCTGTACCCCTCCCTGAGCCAGTCACTGAGACTGATGGGCCTGGGCTAAGGCCTCACCTCTGCCAGAACCAGGGACAACTCCACCTAAGTCTCATGGACTGGGAGAGGGAAAGGTTGGTTTTCCAGAGGAAAATCAGGCGCTATCACCAGAAGAGAGGCTGGTGCTAGACAGACAAAAATGGGAGACAGAGGCAGCCTGCTGGGGGCTCAGCAGATTCTTCAGTCCTCCCAGCTCCCTGAGGATGAGATGATGGTTCTTTTTATAGAGGAGGAAACCAAGACTCAGAGAAGTTCAGTCTCCTGTCCAGGGTCACACAGCTAGTCAGTAGTTGATCCACGATTTGAACCCAAGCAAGTGGTAGACCCAGGATTTGAACCCAAGTCTTTCTGACCCTAAAGATCAGAAAGATGATTTGGGTAGGGGTGAGGGAGCTCAGCTTGTTCAGGGCCAGGTGGGCTGGGAGAGTGTCCTTGGGCAGGTGAGGTTGAAGCAGCCACCGGAATAGAAGGCTGGGCTGTGGCCCAGGAGAATCAGGAGCCATGGAGGTGGTGGAGGGGCTGGGGGTCTAATAATGTCATTGGGATCTCTATTCCCCTAGGCCGAGCAGCGCCTCCCAGTGGTCGGTACTCACATGTAGCTGCGGTGCTTGGTGGCAGCGTCCTCTTGGTGGCTGGGGGGTACAGCGGCCGGCCCCGTGGGGACTTGATGGCGTACAAGGTGCCCCCCTTTGTGTTCCAGGCACCTGCCCCTGACGTGAGCACTGGGGTGACAGGGAAAGGGTGGCTGGGGGAGGAGGTAGCAGAGTTTCCACAGGTGAGGGGAAAGGCAGGAGGAGATCCCTGGGAGGAGTGGTGATCCCTAGGGCCATGAGAGAAGGGAAGGAGGTCCCTGGGGCAGAGGAAAGAGGAGCTAGAGGTCCCTGGGCCTGGGGGAGGAATGGATGGGCATGCTGAGCATTCAGGGTCCTCTGGGATAGCTAAAGTGAGTGGGGACTTGGGAGGCCGGCCCAGGTCTGAGAGGCCTCCTCCTCCATCCCCTTGCCTCCCTGCAGTACCACTTGGACTACTGCTCCATGTACACAGACCACAGCGTCTGCTCCCGGGACCCAGAATGCAGTTGGTGCCAAGGAGCCTGCCAAGCTGCACCCCCTCCTGGGACCCCCTTGGGGGCTGTGAGTGACAGCCCTAGACCCTTTGTTCCCTAGCACAGAGACCTGCTCTCAGTGTCTCCCTCTGCCTAACCAGGTGGACAAGAACTTTCCCTCAACTGAGAGACTTGTTTTCATGCCGAAGATCTTCCTTCCTGATTCCTGACTGCGGAGCTCTGAACCTTTGCTTATCCCACCCAGCCCGACCCTTTTGAGCCCTTGACCCCATCCCCACATCCCCCGTCCTCTGGATCTCCCACATTCCAAGTCAACTCCCCGTTCTTCAGTTTTTTGGCCCTTTCCATTGCAGGACCCTGTATCCACAGCCCTTCCTTCCCAGATCTCTTGAGCTCCAGTCGACAGTGAGCCCTTTCCCCTCTCCTCCTCGCAGTGTCCAGCCGCCAGCTGCCTGGGCCTGGGCCGCCTCCTGGGTGACTGCCAGGCCTGCCTGGCCTTCAGCAGCCCCACAGCCCCTCCGCGGGGACCCGGCACCCTGGGCTGGTGCGTGCACAATGAGAGCTGCCTCCCTCGGCCTGGTGAGTGTCTGCAGCAGTGGGCTGGGGGGAGGGGGCCAGAGCACTCCACACTGACCCACCAGCCCCCACCCCCTGTCCTCTCAGAGCAGGCCCGCTGCCGAGGGGAGCAGATCTCAGGCACTGTGGGCTGGTGGGGGCCTGCGCCTGTCTTTGTCACGTCCCTGGAGGCCTGCGTCACCCAGAGCTTCCTGCCTGGCCTGCACCTGCTCACCTTCCAGCAGCCGCCCAATACCTCCCAGCCTGACAAGGTGGGTAGGAGGCATGGCCGTGGGTGGGGTGTTGATGATCCTGATCCTAGGGTTTGTTTTTTCTCAAATGCATCTTTATCACTCTTATGTTTACTCCAAAAGTCTTTACATTCAAGGGTCTTATTTTCCTTATGGACTTCATTTTTTATTTTTATTTTTTGAGTGGGAGTCTTGCTCTGTCACCCAGGCTGAAGTGCAGTGGCGCAGTCTCAGCTCACTGCAACCTCTGCCTCCTGGGTTCAAGTGATTCTCCTGCCTCAGCCTCCTGAGTAGCCAAGATTACAGACGCCCGCCACTGCGCCTGGCTAATTTTTTTATTTTAGTAGAAGACGAAGTTTCACCATGTTGGTCAGGCTGGTCTTGAGCTCTTGACCTTAAATGATCCACCTGCCTTGGCCTCCCAAAATGCTGAGATTACAGGCGTGAGCCACTGCACCTGGCCTCCTTATAGATTTTAAAAAGAATTTTTGCATTGTGGTAAAATACACATAAAGTTTTTCATCAGTGACATTTAGCACATTTACAATATTGTGCAACCATCACCACTATCTTGTTACAGAACATTTTCATCACCCCAGAGGACAACCCTGGACTCACTAAGTAGTCACTCTCTATTCTACTCTCTCCCCTGGTCCCTGGCAGCCACTAATCTGTTTTCCATCTCTGGATTTGCCAGTTCTGGACATTTCATGTACATGGAGGCATGTACTATGTGGCCTTTTGTGTCTGGCCTCTTTCACTCGCATGTTTTCAAGGCTCATTCATTTTATAACTTCATTCAGAAAGGACCTCTGTTCCTTTTTATGATTGAGTAATATTCCATTGTATAGATGTACCACATTTTGTTTATCCATTCGTCAGCTGATGGACATTTGGGCTGTTTCCATCTTTTGGGTATTGTGAATAATGCTGCTATGAGCACTTGTGTACACGTTTTTGTTTGAACATCTGTTTTCAATTCTTGTGGCTGTATACCTAGGAGCAGAATTGCTGGGTTATATGGTAATTCCATATTCATCTTATTAAGGAATGTCCAAACTTTTCCACAGTACCTCTTTATTGATTTTTTGTTGTTGTTGAGACAGAGTCTCTCTCTGTCGCCCAGGCTGGAGTGCAGTGGCACGATCTCGGCTCACTGCAACCTCCAGCTCCCGAGTTCAAGTGATTCTCCTGCCTCAGCCTGCTGAGTAGCTGGAACTACAGGCACTTGCCACCACACCCGGCTAATTTTTTGTATTTTTAGTAGAGATGGGGTTTCACCGTGTTAGCCAGCATGGTCTTGATCTCCTGACCTCATGATCTGCCACCTCAGCCTCCCAAAGTGCTGGGATTACAGGCGTGAGCCACCACGCCCGGCCTCTTTATTGATTTTAAAAATAGCTCATATATTCACATGGTTCAAAAATCACAGTGATATCAAAAGTCATTGGGGCTGGGCACGGTGGCTCACGCCTGTAATTCCAGCACTTTGGGAGGCTGAGGTGGGCAGATCTCTTGAGGTCAGGAGTTTGAGACCAGCCTGGCCAACATGGCGAAACCCTGTCTCCACTAAAAATACAAAAATTAGCTGGGTGTGATGTCGGGTGCCTGTGATCCCAGCACTTTGGGAGGCTAATGTGGGGGGATCACTTGAGGTCAGGAGTTCGAGACCAGCCTGGCCAACATTGCGAAATCCCATCTCTACTAAAAATACAAAAATTAGCTGTGCATGGTGATGCGTGCCTGTAGTCCCAACTACCTGGGAGGCTGAGGGAGGAGAATCTCTTGAGCCTGGGAGGCAGAGGTTACAGTGACCCAAGATCATGCCACTGCATTGCAGCCTGGGCAACAGAGTGAGACACCATTTTAATTAAAAATAAATAAATAAAAGGCCGGGCACGGTGGCTCACGCCGGTAATCCCAGCACTTTGTGAGGCCAAGGCAGGCAGATTACAAGGTCAGGAGAGCGAGACCATCCTGGCTAACACAGTGAAGCCCTGTCTCTAATAAAAATACAAAAAAATTAGCTGGGTGTGGTGGTGAGCGCCTGTAGTCCCAGCTACTCGGGAGTCTGAGGCAGGAGAATGGCGTGAACCCAGGAGTTGGAGCTTGCGGTCGGCTGAGATCGCGCCACTGTACTCCAGCCTGGGTGACAGAGAGAGACTCTGTCTCAAAAAAAAAAAGAAAAAAAAGAAAAAGAAAAAAAGTCATTAAATGGACAGTCTCTCTCATTTACCCCACTCCCCAACCCTTAAGTGGTCCAAAATTATCTAGCTCCAGCATGGCTGCAACTTAAGACCACTATACCTCCCTGGAAGATCCATTTGGGTTTCTTTGATCTTATTCCAGAATTTACCTATTCAGATGCAAGTAAGCATGACATCATATCGTTTTTCTTTCACACAAAAGTAATATACTATGCACACTATACGACTGCTTCCTTTTTTTCTTCCTGGCAAGCTTCCCATAACAGAACTTAAGAAACACTCTCATTCTTTTTTTTTTTTTTTTTTTGAGATGGAGTCTCTCTCTATTGCCCAGGCTGGAGTGCAGTGGCAAGCAATTTCAGCTCACTGCAACCCTGCCTCCTGGGCTTAAGTGGTCTTCCCACCTCAGCCTCCCAAGTAGCTGGGATTACAAGGATGCACCACCATGCCTGGCTGGTTTTTGTTTTTTTTTTTTTGTATGTTTTGAGACGGAGTTTTGCTCTTGTTGCCCAGGCTGGAGTGCAATGGCGCAATCTCGGCTCACTGTAACCTCTGCCTCCCGGGCTTGAGCGATTCTCCTGCCTCAGGCTCCCAAGTAGCTGGGATTACAGGTGCACACTACCACTCCCTGCTAATTTTTTGTATTTAGTAGAGATGGGGTTTCACCATGTTGGTCAGGCTGGTCTTGAACTCCTGACCTCAAGTGATCTGCCTGCCTCGGCCTCCCAAAGTGCTGGCCGTGTCTGGCCTTCATTCTTCTTTTTTTTTTTTTAAGTTGTATAATATTCCATTTACATTTGTAGTTTATTTAAATAGCCTTCCACTGGTGAACACTTGGACTGTTCCACTCTTCTGCTATTAAAAAATCACACACCAGGAAAATAAGTCTTGCATTTTGTCTGCCACTTTGAATATTAGATCTGGGCTTTGAAGTGCTTAGCTGGAAAGGTGAGGAATTGGATAAGAAGACACTGAAGTGTCCAGTCCTGGAGTTTTAACGTGAGATGGAAATGGCGAGAGGCCAGGGGTGAAGGTGGGCTCTGGGACCCTGTCGTCTATTGTCTGAATTTAGGTCTTGCCTCTTTTCCCAGAGTGACCTTTGACAAGCCACCTAACCCCTGTTCCTCGCCTCAGTCTCTCATTTGGTAAAATGGGGAAGAAGGTTGGGTTGACCAGTCTTTTCTGGCTCCGATGTGGCCTGTGAGTCCAGAAAGGGACTCACACATACACCCATCCCTGGTGGCACAGGTCTCAATTGTCCGCAGCACGACCATCACCCTGACACCCAGCGCAGAGACAGATGTGTCCCTGGTGTACCGTGGCTTCATCTACCCAATGCTGCCTGGAGGGCCAGGTGGGCCAGGGGCTGAGGATGTGGCCGTGTGGGCGCGGGCCCAGCGCCTACATGTCCTGGCCCGGATGGCCCGTGGCCCTGACACAGAGAACATGGTGAGGCCGCCTGGGACATTCAGGGGGGTGTTTATGGTAAATATGGGAGCTAGGGGTGTGGTATAGGGCATCTGTGGTGATTTGAAGGTTCTGGGGAAGGACTGGGGAGAAATTAGAGGCAGGAGATGGATTTTTTTTGTGTGTGTGAGACAGAGTCTCACTCTGTTGTCCAGGCTGGAGTGCAATGGTGTGATCTTGGCTCACTGCTACATTCACCTCCCAGGTTCAAGCAATTCTCCTGCCTCAGCCTCCCAAGTAGCTGGGATTACAGATGTGCATCAGCACTCCTGGCTAATTGTTTTGCATTTTAAGTAGAGATGGGGTTTCATCATGTTGGCCAGACTGGTTTGGAACTCCTGACCTCAGATGATTCGCCCGCCTCAGCCTCCCAAAGTGCTGGGATTACAGGCGTGAGCCACTGCGCCCGGCTGGAAATGGATCTTTAGTAGAGGAGGGAGGGTGCTGAGGTTTTCAATTGTGAGCAGAATTTGAGGGAAACTTTGAAGCAGGTGAGGAAGGTCTGAGTCAGACTTGAAAGGTCCCTGAAGGCCGGGCGTGGAGGTAATCCCAGTAATCCCAGCCCTTTGGGAGGTAGGGGCAGGTGGATTGCCTGAACCCAGAAGTTTGGGACTAGCCTGGGAAACGTGGTGAGATATCATCTCTCCAAAAAATACAAAAATCAGCTGGCCATGGTAGCATGCACCTGTAGTCCCAGCTATTTGGGAGGCTGAGGTGGGAGGATCACTTGACCCTGGGAAGTTGAGGCTGCAGTGAGCCATGATCGCATCACTGCACTCCAGCCTGGGTGATGGAATGAGACCCTGTCTCGAAAAAAAAAAAAAAAAAAAAGCCCCTGAGGAGGAGGAGGGTCCCTGGGGGTCTCACCTCAGAGGTTCTCAGGATCTAAGGAGCTCTGAGGCCCTCTTCTTAGGAGGGGGTGGGGTACAGGGTGGATTTGGAGGTATCAGGGGTCTGAGGAAGGAATGAGAAGGGTTCTGAGGCCCCTGCCTATCACTCACACCTACCCTAGGAGGAGGTGGGGCGCTGGGTGGCTCATCAGGAGAAGGAGACTCGGCGGCTGCAGCGCCCTGGGTCTGCTCGCCTCTTCCCCCTGCCTGGGCGGGACCACAAGTATGCAGTAGAGATCCGGGGCCAGCTCAACGGCTCGGCAGGCCCTGGGCACAGTGAGCTAACTCTGCTGTGGGATCGGACTGGTGTGCCAGGAGGCAGCGTGAGTACCCAGGACCTACCTCCAACCCTAGCCGCAGGCCCCAGCCTCAGATCACCTGGGCTTTCTGAACCCCAGGCCACAAACTCTGAAATCCCTAGATTCTGGCCTCGGACTCCTTAACTCTTGGCCTCTGAACTCTGGACCTCCTCTTGAGCCCTGTGGCCCCTGACCTCTGCCCATAGACCCTGACCTCATCCCATATTTTGAACCCTGTGTTCTGACTCCTCACCCTTGACCCTGCTGACCCTGACCTCTGCCCTCCATACTTTGACCTATAGTAATCTCCAGATTCCTCCAGACCTTGGACCTGTTTACTGATTTCCTAAATCCTGACTTCCTATATGCCTGAGTTCTCAACCTGGGCTCCAAACCCTTACTTTCAGTTAGCGCCAGACTCTGACCCCTGCCCCAGACCTTGACTGCTGCCTTCCTGTGACCCCTTCCCCAGGAGATCTCCTTCTTCTTCCTGGAGCCCTACCGCTCGTCGGCCTGCACCTCCTATTCTTCCTGCCTGGGCTGCTTGGCAGACCAGGGCTGTGGCTGGTGCCTGACCAGTGCCACCTGCCACCTGCGCCAGGGCGGAGCCCATTGCGGGGATGACGGGGCTGGTGGGTCCCTGCTGGTGCTGGTACCTACCCTCTGCCCACTCTGTGAGGAGCATCGGGACTGCCACGCCTGCACCCAGGTGCCTGTGGGGCCACCAGGGGAGGTCACAAGGTGGAGGGAGCCAGAGCAGGCAATGGGCAGTCAAGGGAACCCCTGCTGGGGGGCATGGGGGAAACAGCAAGGGCTTTGGTCCTTGATCTGCAGAGCCTGGTGGGGAGGGTGAGATGGAGCTGGAGAGAGAGGCATCTGGGAGTCAGGACCCTCCCTGATGCAGGGGCCAGAGAATGCAACTCCATCCTTTTCCACTAGCGGGGAGTTTCTCAGCATAGGCACTGGAGCCCAGGAGTAGGCCTTCAGGCCTGCCAGCTCCAAGTGGTGTCAGGCAGCCCTCGACACCCTGCTTCCTCTTGTTCCCTGGGAGGGTTTGTTTCCTTGTGAGTGGCAAGGGAGCTGTTAAGGCTCCAGGCTCTCAGTCCCTGCTCTGTCTCAAACAGAGTGAGGCTTCCTCTTTCTCTACCCCACCCCACCACCATCCAGGAGCTCAACAGAAGTCCCAGAATTGCACTTCTGTGGCTCTGGTTGGGCCTCGTACAGGCTCCTGGGCCAATGACTGGAGCTGGGGGGAGGGAATGTGGGCCCTTGCCCGCCTCTGGATCCTGAGGATTGAATAAACCCCACTCGGACCACACAGAAGGGGCACTATTGCCCAAAGGAGACAGTGGGTGCTGGGCAGGCTGACCCATGGGTGTCTGTGGCCGAAAGGAGGGGTCCAGAGATGCAGGCAGCTGGGGAGGGAGATGGCCTTACAGGGACAGTCTGCAGGGTGGGGCAGGGGGTGGGATAGGCACTGGGAGCCCAAAGGAAAGGGCTGAGTGGGGTTCTGACTCCTCTGCCCAACTAACCCCCAGGACCCCTTCTGTGAGTGGCATCAGAGCACCAACCGCAAAGGAGACGCGGCATGCAGCCGGCGGGGCCGGGGTCGGGGTGCCCTGAAGAGTCCAGAGGAGTGTCCCCCACTCTGCAGCCAGTGAGTCCAGCTGGGTCCAGGGAGTGGGTGGGTGGATGTGCCCAGGGATGTGGGCTGGCTGTGGAGTGACCTGGCCCCCTGCTCCCCGCCCCAGGCGACTGACCTGTGAGGACTGCCTGGCCAACTCTAGCCAGTGCGCCTGGTGCCAGTCCACCCACACCTGCTTCCTGTTTGCCGCCTACTTGGCCCGGTACCCACACGGGGGCTGTCGAGGCTGGGACGACAGGTATGGTCCCTGGGGCAGGGCTAACAGAGGAAGATCCCCACCGGCAAGGGGCTGGGGCTCTGACCCCCACCCCTGCCATCCTGCAGTGTGCACTCGGAGCCACGGTGCCGGAGCTGCGATGGCTTCCTGACCTGCCATGAGTGTCTGCAGAGCCACGAGTGTGGCTGGTGTGGCAATGAGGACAACCCCACACTAGGACGGTGAGCCCGGGCAGGTGGGCGGGCAGGGTGCCCGGCTGTGTCCTTCCTCCATGACTGGTCATTCTAATGGCCTCTTTTCTTCTCTGCCCTCTTGCCCTGACCCCATTCCATGGCCACCTTCCTTTTCCGTACTGTTTTTCTGTTGTTTATTTTACCCTCCTGCTCGTTTTTCTCATTTTTCCTCCTTTTCCGGGTCTCTGTGATTCATTTTCTTTCTCCTTGTCTGTTTCTGTCTCTCCGCTTTCCCTTTCACTGCATCTCCATCTATGTCTCTCTTCTGTCTTCCAAAATTGTTTTTGTCTGCGACTTCTCCTGGTTTCTCTGTCTCTCCCTGTCATTGTTTCTATGTATGGCTCCTGTTTCTATGTTGTCCCCCGCTTCTTCACTCTCCCACCCTGCAGGTGCCTACAGGGGGACTTCTCCGGGCCCCTTGGTGGGGGTAACTGCTCCCTGTGGGTGGGGGAGGGCCTGGGGCTTCCCGTGGCCCTCCCTGCCCGCTGGGCATACGCCCGCTGTCCTGACGTGGATGAGTGTCGCCTGGGCCTGGCCCGGTGCCACCCGCGGGCGACCTGCCTGAACACGCCCCTCAGCTACGAGTGTCACTGCCAGCGGGGCTACCAGGGTGATGGCATCTCACACTGCAACCGCACGTGAGTGAGGCGGGGGTTGCTATGGAGATGTTGCCCCAGGCTGGGGCACATGGAGGTGGAGGGAGGAAGCCATTATAGCACTGGGTCCCCTCCTGTGGAACCAGCATCCCCAGTTAGCCAGGGGTTTTTACCTTGCACACTAGGTCCTTGTTAGAGTGACAGGGTAACCCTGGTTACCGTGGAAATGGGGCACCCATAGGCTGTGGGCCATAGTCTTCAGCGTTGCCATGGAGGCGGAGGAGGACCTAGTTGAAAGAGGTTTTCATAGTGGTGCTGTGTGGTTGCTATAGAGATAGGCGTGGTGATGCATGAAGTTACCTTGGAGACAGGGTCACCCACATAGCCCAAAACCATGGAAACAGCCAGTGGCTTTGATGGTGTCATGGTGGGTGGAGGTGATGGGGTGCTTTAGGGGCTCTGGGCCTTCCTGGCGCTTTCTCCACCCCCAACACGGCCCCTCAGGTGCTTAGAGGACTGTGGCCATGGCGTGTGCAGCGGCCCCCCGGACTTTACCTGCGTGTGTGACCTGGGCTGGACATCAGACCTGCCCCCACCCACACCCGCCCCGGGTCCGCCAGCCCCCCGCTGCTCCCGGGACTGTGGCTGCAGCTTCCACAGCCACTGCCGAAAGCGGGGCCCTGGCTTCTGCGACGAGTGCCAGGGTAAGCAGCCCTCGTGCTGGGCCCAGCCTGGACCCAGGGAGCCTCCTCCCTTCTTGGGGCTCCAGTTTGCTCTTCTTGGAGGGGGCCTCAGTGTCCTCTCATGCAGCTCTAGGTCCCCTGCCCCATTCCTGTTCCTGACTCAAACAGGTTTCAGTGCCACCCATCGCTCTGGCTGGGCTTCAGTTCCCCCTCTTGGGACTTGCTGTTTCCCCTGATCTGGGTCTTGGTTTCTCACCTTTGAAGCAGCCGGGTGGGGTCAGGGTTTAGCTGAGCCAATAGGCCTGGGCCTGTTTCCACCCTTGACTTGACTCTGTCCCACCTGCTGGGGCCTCCACAGACTGGACATGGGGGGAGCACTGCGAACGATGCCGGCCCGGCAGCTTCGGCAATGCCACAGGCTCTAGGGGCTGCCGGCCCTGCCAGTGCAACGGGCACGGAGACCCACGCCGTGGCCACTGCGACAACCTCAGTGGGCTCTGCTTCTGCCAGGACCACACCGAGGGTGCCCACTGCCAGCTCTGCTCCCCAGGCTATTATGGGGATCCCCGGTGAGCCAGCGGGCCAGCCAGGGCTGGGTAGGGTGTGCCTGGGGACACAGTGGGGAGGGGCAGGACTGGTCTGACACTGGCTCTTCTCCATCTCCCCAGGGCTGGTGGTTCCTGCTTCCGAGAGTGTGGGGGTCGCGCCCTCCTCACCAATGTGTCCTCAGTGGCACTGGGCTCACGCCGGTTCGGGGGGCTGCTGCCTCCAGGTGGTGGGGCTGCAAGAGCCGGGCCTGGCCTGTCCTACTGTGTGTGGGTTGTCTCGGCCACTGAGGAGCTACAGCCCTGTGCTCCCGGGACCCTCTGTCCCCCACTCACCCTCACCTTCTCCCCCGACAGCAGCACCCCCTGCACGGTGAGCACTGAGGAAACGAGGGTTCAGGCCCATGAGCCAGAACCATGTCCGCTGACCCAGCCTGCATCCCCAGACCCCTGACCCCAGTATTGCTGTTTTTTTAATCCTTCAAAACCCAAACTCCTCCTCAGATCCCCAGTACTTTGTTCCTAGGCCCACAGACAGACCCTCCCATTTCCCAGATAGCTTCCTATTTCCTCAGCTCCCATCTCCAATTCTCCAGATCCTCAATCTCCCCATTCCCAGACCAGGAATGGTAAATTGTTACACCTTGTGCACCAACTCTGACTGATTGCTACTGACTGCCAGGAGCTGCATGTTGAGAAAGGGGCTCAATGCAAGAGTGCCTGATAGATGAGCTGTGTCTACTTTGGACACAGGAAGGGGAGTGGTGGCCTCTATGCCATAGTTTGACAGTCTTCCCTGGATGTTCAAACAGCCCATTTCCAGTCTCAGATTGCCCTCCCCTCTTGAACCCCTCCTCCTCCCAGACCCCAGGGGTCATTTCTCATCCTCATTGTCTCCTAATCCTCGATTCTGCACCCGTCTAGCTGAGCTACGTCCTGGCCTTTGATGGATTCCCACGCTTCCTGGACACTGGTGTTGTCCAGTCAGACCGCAGCCTCATAGCTGCCTTCTGCGGCCAGCGACGGGACAGGCCCCTCACCGTTCAGGCCCTGTCTGGTACGGGGGCTAGGGGAAGTGGGACCTCTTAGTCCTGGGCTATGTATCCCTTGCCCCTGAACTCACCACCTGAAGTGGGCTCAGGACCCAGCTCTGCCGCTGCTTATGGGGTGATGTAGTCCCTCACCATCTCTGGACCTCAGTGTCCTTAGTTGAGAGGAAAATAGGATTGCGCCAGCTGAGCTATGTCTGCAGAGAGAAGGGCTGAATGAGACATGTCTCTGGGGCACATAGAATGTGGCTGGTGTGAGGACCCCACACCACTCACTCTTTCCAGCTAGGCAGGAATGTAGTAGCGCAATCTCAGCTCACTGCAACTTCTGCCTCCCTGGGCTTCAGCGATTCTCCTGCCTCAGCCTCCCGAGTAGCTGGGATTACAGGCGCATGCCACCATGCCTGGCTAATTTTTGTATTTTTTGTGGAGATGGGGTTTCACCATGTTGGCCAGTCTGGTCTTGAACTCCTGACCTCAAGTGATTCGCCCACCTTGGCCTCCCAAAATGCTGGGATTACAGACATAAGCCACCGCACCTGGCATATATATATATATATATATATATAAATTTATTGAGGCATATTTTATGTATACTAACATATCAGATAATTTCTGTCCCACCTACCCCCAAATCAGTATCTTTTCTAAAGAGATCCAGTCTCATGTAAGGGCAGTAGGAGTTGTGGAAGGTTTGGAGCTTGCTGATGACACGGCCCAATTCACGTTTTGAGGATCGCTGGGCCACCCTGAGTGGGGAGTGTAGGCAGCCAGGAGGACCAGTAGGGGATGGGTGCTGGTGTCCAGGTAAGACAGGACTTGGGCTTGGATAGCAGCTCAGGAGGTAGCTAGTGGTCGGTGAGAGATTTAGGCTTGAAGATCAATCTTGATGGGTTGGCTGAGGGAGGGGGTGCAGAATGGTTCATCCTGGCGATGATTATGAATAATATGGTGCCTTCCTTCCCTGCCCAGTCACACTGGGTTTTCTCAGCATCTGGGGGTGGAGGAGCCAGGAGTGTGGCTTTGCTGCCAGCTTCTGGCCTCTCTCCCCACAGGGCTGCTTGTGCTGCACTGGGAGGCCAATGGCTCCTCATCCTGGGGCTTCAATGCTTCGGTGGGCTCTGCCCGCTGTGGGTCAGGGGGCCCCGGGAGCTGCCCCGTCCCCCAGGAATGCGTGCCCCAGGACGGTGCTGCAGGTGCCGGGCTCTGCCGATGTCCTCAGGGCTGGGCTGGCCCACACTGCCGCATGGCTCTGTGTCCTGAGAACTGCAATGCCCACACTGGGGCAGGAACTTGTAACCAGGTACAGGTGGGAGAGGTCAAGCCTGGTGGGACAGGGCTGGTGATCAGGGCTCCCCTGAGTCCCTTGTCGTCCCCCAGAGCCTGGGCGTGTGCATCTGTGCCGAGGGCTTTGGGGGCCCCGACTGCGCCACCAAGCTGGACGGCGGGCAGCTGGTCTGGGAGACCCTCATGGACAGTCGCCTCTCAGCCGTGAGTTGTGGGTACCCGCTGTCTAGGGATGGTTGCCCCCAGGTCGTTCTCCCACCTCCACTCCTGGGACCACCCCTACACCCAGGCCTGGCACTTTGTCCTGACCCTAGCCTGATCCCCGACGTCCGCACCCATCCCTAGGACACTGCCAGCCGCTTCCTGCACCGCCTGGGCCACACCATGGTGGATGGACCCGATGCCACCTTGTGGATGTTTGGGGGCCTGGGCCTGCCCCAGGGGCTGCTGGGAAACCTGTACAGGTGAGGACTGCCCTGGGTAGGTGGGATTTGCAAATAAGAGAAGGTCACCTCGGGATGCTAAAAGTCACCTCAGAGGAGTGCAGAAAAGCCTCTAAGGTAAAGGACAGCCCAAAGGATGCTGGGACACTTGTCACAGGAGGCTCACCCGGGGACACTTGGGGACCAGGGTACTTATTTGGGTGGTGCTACCCCAGGGAATGGTGAGAGGACTGTCATAGGAAGGTCACCCCAGGGGATGTGGGGACATCTGTCAGGCAGGGTCACCTTGAAGGATGCTGGGATGACTGTAATGAGGCTGCTTTTTTGCACCCTGGTCCTAGGTACTCAGTGAGTGAGCGGCGGTGGACACAGATGCTGGCGGGAGCTGAGGACGGGGGCCCAGGCCCATCGCCCCGCTCCTTCCATGCAGCCGCATATGTGCCCGCTGGCCGTGGCGCCATGTATCTGCTGGGGGGACTTACCGCTGGAGGCGTCACCCGTGATTTCTGGGTCCTCAACCTCACCACCCTGCAATGGCGGCAGGAGAAGGTGAGCATCTCTCCCCAGCCCACTCCCCAGCCCTCACGCTGGGCCCTGACAGAGACAGCTGTGGTAGCTCCTGCCAGCTCCACCCCCAGAGGAAACAGAAGCCCCAGACTTGAATTTCCTCAGCCATCCTGGGTCACACTGTTGTCCTGAGCCAGTCCTGGGCTGGGACACAGCTTCACTCAGCAGCAGAGAGAGGCCAGGGGAGCAAGGGCTTCCCAAAGCCTTCCCACACCATCCACCATGGTGTGGCCCAGGCGGTGCGGGGGCTGGCAGGTCTAGGGGGGGGGCGGGGATCAGGGGGTCAGGACAAGGCAGGCTGGGTGGGGGGTCCCAGGAGGGGTGGAGACGACCTGGGGCAACCACCAGGCTTGAGCAGGTGGAAATGCCAAGGGGCTCACTGTGCCCCTGCCAGGACCCAGGCTGGTCCGACTGGCCCCAGGGGGGTCACTCCCTCCTTAGTACTTCAGGGAGGACTGTGGGGGGGCTGAGGCTCGCTTCTACCCACAAGGTGACCCCTGACCTCTAGCCCCATCGGTGACCTTGCCCCTCCATCCCTCAGGCCCCCCAGACCGTGGAGCTGCCAGCCGTTGCTGGTCACACCCTTACTGCCCGCCGAGGCCTGTCTCTGCTCCTGGTGGGTGGTTACTCCCCAGAAAATGGCTTCAACCAGCAGCTGCTCGAGTACCAGCTGGCAACCGGCACCTGGGTGTCAGGAGCCCAGAGTGGGACACCCCCCACAGGTGGGGCTGGGGACCGGGAGGGGATAGTCCCCATGGACCTCCTGGGCATCCGGGCTTCCTGTGGGCTCTCCATCCACTCCTGTGCTCTGTGGCCACCTGTCTCCCTCTCTTTCCTGCCCCCATGCAGATTCTCAGGGCACCCTCTCGAATGTTCAGGTTCTCTGACTGTCCTTCCTAGACTCCACAATTAACTGCCTACTCCCGGCCACATGTGGCCGCCATCCCCCGCCCGCAGGCTCTGAGCTCCCTGCTCCTCAGGGGTTCTTCCTCGATCTCGCCTCCTTTCTTTGATCACTGTCCTCTAGACATTCTGGACGCCGTGTCTGCCTCCCGAGAGCCTGGCAGAACTTACTGCCAGTTGAGGGTTCCCTTCTCTTTTCCAGAGTCTCTAATGATTGTCCATTCGAACCCAACTCAGAGGGATGGGTGGAGAGGGGCTCCCAGGCCTCCAGTCTCAGGGCCGGGGAAGGGAGTGGTCACTGAACAGGGGGGCTGGGAGGTCGGCGGGGTCAGTGCTATTGTCAGCCCCTCCCCCAGCCTGTCACCCTGCCCCTCACCAGGTCTCTATGGTCACTCTGCTGTCTACCACGAGGCCACCGACTCCCTCTACGTGTTTGGAGGGTTCCGATTCCATGTGGAGCTGGCGGCCCCATCCTCCGAGCTCTACTCCCTGCACTGTCCTGACCGCACCTGGAGTCTGCTGGCCCCTTCTCAGGGCGCAAAGGTCAGGAAAAGAGGCTCAGACCCAAGGATGTATGGGGCAGGAGGGAGGGGGCCTCCTTCCCAGTGCCGCAGGGACTGGCTCCATCCCAGATTCCTGTTTCCCCTCCTTTCTACGTTCCCTAACTGAGCTGACACCCCCACATCTCCCCTGCTTCCATCCCTGATTTGGAGGAGAGAACCTGAGGCCAGGAGGTCAGAGGCATGAGTTCTGCCCAGCTCTGCCCTCAGTCTTGGTGTGGCCCTGGCAGGCCCCTTCCCCGTCCTGGGTTTTTCCACTCGTACAAAGCAGGACAGAGGCTCCCCGCTCTTTCTGCCTTCAAGGCCAAGGAGAATGTGTGTGCGAGGGCAGGGAGCCCTGTCTGCACTGGTTAGAGAGGCTGGCGGTTTCAGTCCACACGTTTCCAAGCCCATCTTGGAGGCAGGGGGCTAGAAGCAAGAGACTCGAGGAGCCTCACCCCCAGAACGTCCCCACTGTCACTAGCGAGATCGTATGAGGAATGTGCGTGGCTCATCTCAAGGGGTCTGGGCCAAGTTCCTGGGGAGCAGCCTGGGTCATGGGGGTTCCGGGAACTCAGGAAGGAGATGGCTCTGTGGGCTGCTCTTGCTGGTACAGGAGGTTTCCTGGAGGAAATCTCACCTCACCTGAAGGAGGTGAGCTTTGAGGAGGGTTAGGATTGGGTGGGCTGGTTAGGGGACAGGTAGGGAAGTACAGGGGTGGCTGGAGGGCTAAGAGGGAGCAGAGGACAGCTCTGACAGGCTATCCTGCCCCCCGCCCCCCGTCTCCCCAACAGCCCCACCCCCGGCTTTTCCACGCCTCAGCCCTGTTAGGGGACACCATGGTGGTTCTTGGGGGGCGCTCGGACCCTGACGAGTTCAGCAGCGACGTTCTGCTCTACCAGGTCAACTGCAATGCCTGGCTTCTGCCCGACCTCACCCGTAAGTCCCCATTGTGGCTCCCAGGAGGCTGAGGGACATCCAGGAGGAACCCCATCCCCATCCTGGGACTCCCACTCCTCTGGAGTCACTGGGCCCCTGCAGACCCACTGGCAGAGCTCCCGCCCTTCTGGATTATCTAAACACCAGGAGATGCCCTCCTTCCTTTTTTTTTTGTTAGAGAAGTTTATTTTTTACTCTGACTGTAAAAATAACAATGTTCACTGTATATAATTTGTAAAATAGGAAAGAAAAAAACACTCATAATCCCCCTCTCTAGAGACAACCACTATTAGACATGGGGGTGTTTCCTACCAGTCTTTGCTGTTCATAGCTTAGAAGCATGCCTGTCACTTGCCTTTTTATTTCACTGTTGTGAGTGTGTTTCTGGGTCTGTCTCCTTTTCTTTTTGCTTCTCTCTCTGACCCTTTGTCTCTTTTTCTATTTTTATTAGCGACAGGGTCTCACTGTGTTGCCCAGGCTGGAGTGCAGTGATGCTATCTTGGCTCACTGTAGCCTCTGCCTCCCAGGCTCAAGCAAGCGATCCTCCCTCCTCAGCTTCCCAAGTAGCTGGGACTACAGGCACGCCACCACGCCTGGATAATTTTTTTTTTTTTTTTTTTTTTGTAGAGACAGGGTTTTGCTATGTTGCCCAGGCTGGTCTTGAACTCCTGGGCCCAAGCACTCCACCTGCCTCAGCCTCCCAAAGTACTGGGATTTAATTCCCTTTTTCTCTTCATCTGTCTTTTCAGATTCAGTAGACAGAGACTACTTCATATCTGTGTTTCTCAGTTTTTTTTGAGGATTTAAAAAAATTGAGGTGAAAGTCACATAACATAAAATTAACCACCTTAAAAATGCGTTGGCTGCAGCCTGAGTGACAGAGCAAGACTCCTTCTCAAAAAAAAAAAAAAATGCATTGGCATTTAGTGCCTTCAGAGAGTCGTCCAGCCGCCACATTGGAGACATGGTCTTGTTCTGTTGCCCAGGCTGGAGTACAATGGTGCAATCTCAGCTCACTGCAGCCACAACCTCCTGGGCTCAAGTGATCCTCCTACTTTAGCTTCCCAAGTAGCTGGGGCCACAGGTGCGCACCACCATGCCCAGCTAATTTTTTATTGTTTGTAGAGACGGGGTCTTTCTATGTTGCCCAGGCTGGTCTTGAACTCCTGGGCTCAAGCAGTCTTCCTGCCTCAGCCTCCCAAAGTGTTGGGATCACAGGCGTGAGCCACCGCACTTGGCCTTGTTTCTGCTGTCCTTTGACTCTGTGTTTCTCCTCTTTCCCTGCATCCTTCTCTGACTGGCATCATGGTGTGGGTCTCTTCCTGGAGTCTCCTGCTTTCTGTCTGAATACGCCATCTTTCCTCAGGCCCGGCCTCTGTGGGGCCCCCAATGGAGGAGTCTGTGGCCCATGCTGTGGCAGCAGTCGGGAGCCGCCTGTATATCTCTGGGGGCTTCGGGGGAGTGGCCCTGGGCCGCCTGCTGGCACTGACCCTGCCCCCTGACCCCTGCCGCCTGCTGTCCTCACCTGAAGCTTGTAACCAGTCTGGGGCCTGCACCTGGTGCCATGGGGCCTGCTTGTCCGGGGATCAGGCCCACAGGTAACCATGGCGACCATGATAGGCAGTGGGGAGTGGAGCCCTCTAATGGGGGTCCTGTGCTAGGCCACACCAGGATGGAGGCCTCAGGAGTATACCGCCTGGTTCAGGAAAGGGGTGAATCACTGCAAGCAGGGTGGCCAGGGGAGCTCTGAGTGGGGACCCCTGCCTGGGACTGGGATCTCATGCAAGAATGCTTGCTGGAGGAGCTGGGTCTGAACTGGGCCCTAAAAGAATGGTAGAGTTGAGACCATCAGCGATTCAGAAGTGAGGCTGAGACTGGAAGCTGGAGGGGGTCAGCTCAGAAAGGACTTCCCGTGCCTGGCAGAGGCACTGGCTCTGTCCAGCTCCACAGACCCCTCAGCTGCGGTTCCGGGAATGCAGACATCCTGGACACTGAAAGTATTTTCCTAGGCTTAGCACAGACTCACCTCGCTGCCCAGTCACCCTCACTGACGTGAGGCTATTAGTTGACCTTATTTGCCCGATGGGTGTGTTGTCAGTTACTACAGGAATGTTAATGGTTTGATTTTGGGGTGCTCCTTCCCCCAGACCTCACTGGAGGTGTTGTGTAACAGTGGGCACACCCACTGCTTTTCTAAAATCCAGAACAGTCTGAAACGTGTGTACTTCTTGGGATTTGGGGTAAGGGATTGTGGACCCCCACTGTGCAGGACAGGGAGCCATGGAAGGCCTAAGCAGGACAGGGCAGGGACAGGCCTGGGCAGTGAGATTCCTGGCGCTGTTGTGAGGGGTAGAGTGACGAAACACTTCAGGTGGGCACCAGGTTGGGCAAGGGGCTGCAGGGGTGGGGAGGACAGGACGGTCAGAGAGAAATCCAGGAGGCAGAAGGCTTTGGTGGCTGCATGGGCAGGAGGACCTGGGTGTGGTCCAGCGTCTCCGGCCTGGGTGACAGGTGGATGTGGGACCATCTATTACCAAATGGGGGTGGGGACAGCCAGGCTCAGGAGGCCTGTGCTATGTCCAGCTTGGGATGCAGGGTTGGGGGCCTGCAGGACAGTGTCTGGGAGGCAGAAGGAGGGGGTCTGGATGGGTGTGAGTGAGCCAGGCCTCATGCCCTTTAGGCTGGGCTGTGGGGGCTCCCCCTGCTCCCCAATGCCTCGCTCCCCGGAGGAATGTCGACGTCTCCGGACCTGCAGTGAGTGCCTGGCCCGCCATCCTCGGACCCTGCAACCTGGAGATGGAGAGGTGAGTGGTGGGGAAGG
Organism: Nomascus leucogenys; assembly: GCF_006542625.1. Taxonomy (NCBI): domain Eukaryota; kingdom Metazoa; phylum Chordata; class Mammalia; order Primates; family Hylobatidae; genus Nomascus; species Nomascus leucogenys. The sequence goes on from NC_044397.1 coordinate 85,253,625, forward strand.
CAGGGTTGAGAAGCAGCAGGTGTAGGACAGGGAGGTCCTGGTCTCCACTCTGGTCAGCTGTCCCACCCACCCCAGGGTCTCAGGAACCACCGAGTTCTCAGCTGGCTCAGGAGGGGTGCTGAGGGTCTCATCCAGCCTGTCTTCCCTCACCAGGCATCAGCCCCCCGCTGTAAGTGGTGTACCAACTGCCCCGAAGGTGCTTGCATTGGACGCAATGGGTCCTGCACCTCTGAGAATGACTGTCGGATCAACCAGCGAGAGGTCTTCTGGGCAGGGAACTGCTCCGAGGCTGCGTGCGGGGCTGCTGACTGCGAGCAGTGCACGCGGGAGGGCAAGTGCATGTGGACGCGGCAGTTCAAGAGGACGGGTGAGCACTGGGCCTAGTTCCTGAGAGGGGAGTCTTGGGGCCTGGACTCCTGGGTCTGAGGGAGGAGGGGATGGGGGCCTGGACTCCTGGGTCTGAGGGAGGAGGAGCTGGGCGCCTGATCTCTTGGGTCTGAGGGAGGAGGGGCTGGGGCTGGACTCCTGGGTTTAAGGGAGGAGGGGCTGGGCCTGAGCTCCTGGGTCTGAGGGAAGAGGGGCTGGGGCTGGACTCCTGGGTTTAAGGGAGGAGGGGCTGGGCCTGAGCTCCTGGGTCTGAGGGAGGAGGGGCTGGGCTTGTGATCTCCTGGGTCTGAGGTTCTAATCCCCGTGCCCCACCCCCAGGGGAGACCCGCCGCATCCTCTCCGTGCAGCCCACCTATGACTGGACGTGCTTCAGCCACTCTCTGCTGAATGTGTCCCCCATGCCGGTGGAATCATCACCCCCACTGCCCTGCCCCACCCCTTGTCACCTCCTATCCAACTGCACCTCCTGCCTGGACTCTAAGGGAGCGGATGGGGGCTGGCAGCACTGTGTCTGGAGCAGCAGCCTGCAGCAGGTACTGCACCTGGCCAGGACCGTGCCAGGCAAGGGCCCGGGCAGGTCTCCCTCCTCTCTGCCCTGGCAGGGACCTTTCTTCCACCATCTCCTCCACCCGCCTCCTTCCATCTCCCTGGCTCTAGCCTCAGTCCTGCTTCTTTCTCATGCCACCATCTCTTTCCTCCCTCATTGCCTCATGAGGGTCCCTGCTGTGTCCTCCAGCCATGCTTCTGTGTGTGCCGCTTTCCCAGCCCCTGGCCTCTGCCTCTCCAACTTTTGTCCATGGTATCATGGTCTCCTCATCCTTTCCATGACTTTAAAAAATTTTTAATTTAATTTTTTGTTTTTAATTTGTCGATATAATTCATAGGTTCACATCCATGACTCTTAATACTTCTCCCTTCAACCTCCCAAACCTTTTCTGCTTCCCTCCTCTCTCTTTCTCTCTCTACTTATGGAACTTTTGGTTGTAAGAAACAGACACTCCCTCGAGCTGGTTTTGTTATAAGGAAGTGTGGGTATTTGATGGACTCTGAGAGCAGGAAGTGTTTCTGCTCTGTCGCTCTCAGGCCACGACCCGTAATCTCAGCTGTTCTCCGCAATTCTCCATTGTCCAGTTTCTCTTGGCCTGATAGTCAACACACATGGCCGCAGATGGCAGCCTTGACCCCCAGTCTAGATGCCTTCTAATTCCAGAGACCACGTTCATCTCTGTGTTTGTCAGTTAGCTCACATTCTCGAGGAGAAACTCTGACTTAGTGCACGAGCTACATGTCCAGCCTTGGTGTAGTGGGATGTGGCCAGGGAGGGCTAGGAGCACGTGGTTCAAACGTGGCAGGTCAGATCTAGGCCTCTCCTAGGCTGTGGGGTGGAGAGATGATTCCTGAAGGTGGGTGTGGCCTAGGCAGGCATGTGTGTACCCGTGACAGTCCGCCCCTTGGACTGCCTGGCACATGCTCTCTTGTTTCCAGAAACTCCATTCCAAAGATGCTTCCACCTGACATGATTAAACTGTCGCGGTGGCAGACAAAGGCATTCGCACCCCACCCCACTGCCCCCCAGTGGGAGATAAGACACATTCACCTCCCACTGTCACATGTGGAAGCAATGTCACTCAGCCAGAGCCCACTCCTCATTCATACCTCGATTATGCAAGACCCACTCGAGGCAAAACTACTCACCATCCGACAACCCATGAACTAAGTGATCAGTCCAGCCACCACCCAGACACTAGTAGACAACAGTGCAGGGATGTGGGACACTTGCCATTTTGAGAGGTGAACTAAAGAAACCAACAGCACTTCGTGGAAATTCAAGACCAGGAGGGCAGGGTGTGGAGGACCAAGAATCCCACAGACCAGGAGCCCTGCCTGGGAGTGGTACATAAGCTCTCACCTGGAGGTAGTTTGCCTTGCGATCAAAAGCTCAGGCTGTGAAGTCAGTGGGATCTGGGTTTGACTTCAACTTGGCCACTTCCTGGCTGTTTGACTTTGGATGGGTGACTTCCCCTCTCCGAGACCTCAGGGAGAGTTTGCTAAAATGGGAATCATTTCACTAGATCCTGTCCCCTAGGGAGGTTGTACCAGTTAAATGGGGGAGAATTTACTTAGAGCATAGAGGAATGCCTGCCATTCAGGAAGGACTAAAAAATGGCTAATGATCATGATCATTGTTACTGTAATGAGCAGTGGTGAGAGGGCCAATCTGGCTGACCCAAGTCCTGCCACTGGGAGGATTCCCAGTCTCCACTGTACGGGACACACCAAGAGGGTGGCTGCGGGAGTTCCCCATGGGGGCTCTCAATGTGGCCAGAAGGGCAGAAGTCCCTGTGATTTTGGTCTGTGGTAAGCAGAGGCCTCTCGTCTCCAAGCCTGGAGTCCTACTGGTAGTATGGGTTCTCCCCGGATATTATTGAGATTTCCATCATTTATCTTTGTGGGAGCTCCAGGGAGCAGAAGGCATACCCACAGTCCTGTGGGCATGCGCTGTTCCCCCAGCCTCTCGGTGCCTGCCAAGTTCTCACATGCCTGAAGAGCTGGGGGTGCTAAGGAGATGGGGGAGTGGCCAGGAGGGAGGCAAGGGGAAGAGGTGGGGCCAGTGAACTGGAGAGCACAGCCTGTCCCCAGGGGCCAGACGAGCACAGTGTTGATGGTGTATGTGAATGTGAGAGGGGACTTTTGCCAGACTTTCTATGAAACCTCCTAGCTTTAAAGTGATGGCTTAGCTGGGTGGGGTGGCTCAGGCCTGTAATCCCAACACTTCAAGAAGCTGAGACAGATTGATTGCTTGAGGCCAGGAGTTTGAGACCTGCCTGGGCAACATAGCAAGACCCTCATCTCTACAAAAAAAAAAAAAAATTAGCCAGGCATAGTGGTGCGTGTCTGTAGTCCCAGCTCCTTGGGAGGCTGAGGTGGGAGGATCACTTGTGCCTGGGAGGTTGAGACTGCAGTGAGCCATGATTACAGCACTGCACTCCAGCCTGGGTGACAGAGCAAGACCCCATCTCTAAAAAAAAAAAAAAAAAAAAAGTTAGGCCAGGTGCAGTGGCTCACACCTGTAATCCCAGCACTTTGGGAGGCTGAGGTGGGTGGATCATGAGGTCAGGCATTCAAGACCAGCTTGACCAATGTGGTGAAACCCTGTCTCTACTAAAAATACAAAAATTAGCCAGGCATGGTGGCAGGTGCCTGTAATCCCAGCTACTCGGGAGGCTGAGGCAGGAGAGTCGCTTGAACCTGGGCGGCAGAGGTTGCAGTGAGCTGAGATCGCGCCACTGTACTCCAGCCTGGGTGACAGAGTGAGTCTCCGTCTAAAAAAAAAAAAAAAAAACTGTTGGCTTAGATTCCACCACACAAATCAAACATAATAGGCGTGCAGGTGAGACCTGTTATGATTTGGCTCAAGGGCTGCCTGATTCTAACCATCCGGCATTGTTCTTTTTTTCTTTTTTTGAAATGGAGTCTCACTCTGTTGCCCAGGCTGTAGTGCAGTGGCATGATCTCGTCTCACTGCAGTCTCCACCTGCCAGGTTCAAGTGATTATCCTGCCTCAGCCTCCCGAGTATCTGGGACTACAGGTGCACGTCACCACACCTGGCTAATTTTTGTATTTTTAGTAGAGACCAGGTGTCACCATATTGGCCAGGCTGGTCTCGAACTCCTGACCTTGTGATCCACCTGCCTCGGCCTCCCAAAGTGCTGGGATTACAGGCGTGAGCCACCACGCCTGGCCCAGCATTGTTCTTTTTAATGGCTTTGACCTGTGAGTCTGGAGCAGGCAGCAGAGACACTCCTTCTCTGGTCTGCCTCCTTCCTGTCATCCTCCCTCCCTCTCTTCAGCGAATTTATCATTGAGCACTTTCTTTCTGCTGGGTGCTTTGCTAGGCAGGGGGGAATGTCAGCAGATGAGCTAGAGTCCTGCTCTCAGAACTTATGTTCATACACCTTTTCCATGAACTCAGGAAATGCAGTGTATGATGTTGGGCATCTTTGCATTTGGTCACTAGGGAGATCACAGCAGAAAGTGCTGTGCAGGACTGAGGATTCAGGGTTCTCCACCCCTCCCAGATTGTCCCACCATCTGCCAACAAGTGCCCTAAATTTAGATCTGGAAGCCCAGCCCAGCAGAGAATTTGCCTCTGGCAGTTCAGCAAGTCTCAGTGATTTGCAGGCCCCTCAGTGGGCTCCAAGCTCCAGCCACAGCAGTCAGGGTTTTCTATTTCAGGATTCCATGGTTGCTTTGCCTTTTCCTAAGTGCTTTCAGGCAGCCAGCCCAAATTAACCCCTTTCCTCTTATTCTTCACTTATGGCCCAAGCAATAAATAAAATGCCTTATACACTGAGGTAAGTTCCCAAGAGCCTGAATCTCATTGTGCACATTTTTGGGGTCCTGACATACAAATATGGCTTGTGAGTTGCTACGCAGCCCCTAACCAAGGACTCTCAGGTTCTCAGTATGGGGTGGGAGAAGCCTTTTTGCCTCAGCAGCCACATTTTTTCTTTTTCTTTTCCTTTCTTTTCTTTTTTTTTTTTTTTTGAGACGGAGTCTCGCTCTGTCGTCCAGGCTGGAGTGCAGTGGCGCGATCTCCGTTCACTGCAAGCTCCGCCTCCTGGGTTCACGCCATTCTCCTGCCTCAGCCTCCTGCATAGCTGGGACTACAGGTGCCCGTCACCATGCCTGGCTAATTTTTTCTATTTTTAGTAGAGACGGGGTTTCACCATGTTAGCCAGGATGGTCTTGGTCTCCTGACCTCGTGATCTGCCCGCCTCGGCCTCCCAAAGTGCTGGGATTACATTTTTCTAAGAAACTGTGGTTTGCAACCCCACTCCTGATACTCTTTTCTGTCTCCTTCTGGGATCATTGCCATTTTTCCTTTACCTGGAAGAAACAGAAGTGCCCTTAGTAAGGAGGGGAACTCCCTCCACCAATACAATGGTACCTGTTGGAACCCAGGGTAGAAAGTACAGCAGGGCCTCACAAGGAACTGGAGACAGAGACTGGAAACCTGCCTTTCTATCTGTCTTTAGGGCACGTGGTTCTCATCTCTGTCTGTTTCTGCAGCCTGCTCTTTTCCTGCCTGTCTGCGCCCTCTTTATTTGATCATCATTTGCTTATCTAAACAATCCCTTCAACCCAAGTCTGCGCGATCTTCTAGTTTATTTTCTTTTTTTGAGACAGAGTCTTACTCTGTTGTCCAGGCTGGAATGCAGTGGTGCAGTCGTGACTCATTGCAGCCTCAACCTCCCGGGCTCAAAAAATCCTTCTACCTCAGCCCCCCCAGGTAGCTGGGTCTACAGATGTGTGCCACCACGCCCAGCTAATTTTTTATTTTTTGTAGAGATGGTGTCTCACTGTGCTGCCCAGGCTGGTCTGGAACTCTTGGGCTCAAGTGATCCTCCCACTGTAGCCTCCCAAAGTATTGGTATTACAGGTGTGAGCCCCTGCGGCCAGGCAACCTTCCAGTTTCAAGATCCTCCCCAGCCCGACTTCCAGCCTTGGTGTGTAGTTACAAATGCTTGAGAGGGAAAACGTGATGACCCCAGCTAGTGTCCACTTTGCTCTACCTGTCTGTGGCCAGGGAGGGGTGAGACCTCAAAGAGGGTATGGTCTGGGAAGATACCCAGAATGTGTTTGTTTAAGCTTATTTCCCCATCTCTCTCTTCCCTGCATCCCCATCCCCTCCCCCCCATACAGTGTCTGAGCCCTTCCTACCTGCCCCTGCGATGTATGGCCGGAGGCTGTGGGCGGCTGCTCCGGGGACCTGAGAGCTGTTCCCTGGGCTGTGCTCAGGCAACCCAGTGCGCCTTGTGCCTGCGGCGCCCCCATTGCGGCTGGTGTGCCTGGGGGGGCCAGGATGGGGGTGGCCGCTGCATGGAGGGTGGACTCAGCGGCCCCCGTGATGGTGAGAGGGCTTTGGGCATGGGGGGAGAGGGGCTGGCCCTTGGCTGGGGTCTGATACAGTGAACAAAGGGATACCGGGCCAGACCGAGAGGTGGGGCTCAGAGGAGGCAGGAGGGAGGGCCTAGGCAACTGGGGCAGGTGGTACAGAGGTCCAGGTAAAATGCTATATCCCCGGTGCTAGGGCTGACGTGTGGGCATCCAGGGGCCTCCTGGGCCTTCCTGTCCTGCCCCCCTGAGGACGAGTGTGCAAACGGGCACCACGACTGCAACGAGACGCAGAATTGCCACGACCAACCCCACGGCTATGAGTGCAGCTGCAAGACAGGCTACACCATGGACAAGTGAGGCTGCAGGCGGCGCGGGGGCCAGACAGGCTAGGGTGGGAGAGTCTGTGGGGAGCAGTAATGGATGAGGCCTAGAGCCAAGCAGCACAGAAGAAAAGAAAGCTTGAGGCATGAAGGCAGTGGGATTGATCCCTGAAGGTCAAGAGTGGTGAGACTGAGCAGGGAAGAATGAGTTTCATAGGGTACCCCAATGGCCAGGCACAGTGGCTGATGCCTGTAATCCCAGCACTTTGGGAGGCCGAGGCAGGTGGACCACTTAATGCCAGGAGTTCGAGACCAGTCCACAGGGAGACCCCATCTCTACAAAAAAATAAAAAAGAAAATAGGGTACCCTCAAAAGAGGAGATAGGGTTGTGGGCTACACCTGGAGGGGGTGGTGGGCTAGATCCTGAAGAGGAGATATTGACAGGACAGAGCAGAGATGAGCAACCAGTTGAGAAAAGGGTGGGGTAGTTGGTTGGGCGCTAGGCCATGAAGCCACGAGGAGGGTGGCCACCTGCCCTGAGCCCCACTTTGTCCCTGCAGCATGACAGGGCTGTGCCGCCCTGTGTGCGCCCAGGGCTGTGTGAACGGCTCATGCGTGGAGCCCGACCACTGCCGCTGCCACTTTGGCTTTGTGGGCCGCAACTGCTCCACGGAATGCCGCTGCAACCGCCACAGTGAATGCGCTGGTGTCGGGGCGCGCGACCACTGCCTGCTCTGCCGCAACCACACCAAGGTGGGCCGCCCGGGGCCTCAGACCGCCGACCCTGGAACCCAGGCCCTCGCTTGCCTTCATCCCACGCTCAGGCGTCTCGCATCTCATTCTGAGCCCTGATAAGCCAGGGACAGATAAGCCAGAGCCCTGTCCCAGGGAGATGTGTGGAGACTTGGGGGATGCTGCCTGGGTTTGGATCCCAGAGGGTCTGCCCTGGAATAGTGGACGGAGTGGGTGCTGGGCCAGGAGGACAGGCACATGGAGGAGGATTTGAGATAATAGAGAGAAGGGCTTTTGAGCTCAGCACTTTGGGCTGCAGGTGTGCAAGGGAAGGTGGGGGCTAAATCCCAGGGAGGCTGAGATTGTCCAAACCAGGTACCCGAGCCTCTATTGCCCTCCCGTGGGCTCTCAGAACCTGCCCCTGTGCCCCCCACACCCTCCTACCCCTGGTGACTCTCCAGCCTCTCTAACTATCCTGTCCTGGGTTCTCAGGGCAGCCACTGTGAGCAGTGCCTCCCGCTGTTTGTGGGTTCAGCTGTCGGAGGCGGGACCTGCCGGCCCTGCCATGCCTTTTGTCGTGGAAATAGCCACGTCTGCATCTCCAGGAAGGAGTTAGCAATGTCGGAGGGAGAGCCAAAGAAGTACTCACTGGACCCAGAGGAGGTGAAAGAGAGGGATCAGATGCCTGGGTCTGAAGGAGGAGGGGCTGGGGAGCTCTTGGGTCTGAGGGAGGAGGGGCTGGAGGCCTAGATTCCTGGGTCTGAGAGAGTAGAGGCGGGGGTCTTGGACTCCTGGGTCTGAGGGAAGAGGAGCTGGGGCCTGAACTCCTGGATCTGAGGGAGGAAGGGATGGGAGCCTGGCCTGGGTCTGAGGGAGTGGGGGGTGGGAGCCTGGCCTCCTGGGTCTGAAGGGGGAGGGGGTGGGAGCCTGGACTCCTGGGTCTGAGCGGGGAGGGGGTGGGAGCCTGGACTCCTGGGTCTGAGGGAGGAGGTGGCTGGTCCATGCCTTTCTGTGATCACACTGTCTTTCCTTGGCCAGATTGAAAACTGGGTGACAGAGGGTCCTAGTGAAGATGAGGCTGTGTGCGTGAACTGCCAGAATAACAGCTATGGGGAGAAATGCGACAGCTGCCTGCAGGGCTACTTCCTCCTGGATGGGAAGTGCACCAAGTAAGAGGAATGGGGGGCCGGGGATCCCACCCTTCTCACTGGGAGTAGCTCTGGAGCCAGACCCCCTCTTTAGTCCTCCACCCCCAGTCAGGAGAGGATGACACCCCCAGGGAGCACCCAGGCTGGGGTCAGGGTAGGGAAGGAGCTGGAATGTGATGCCACTCCCTACCTCCAAGTCTAGTGCTGAAGTGTAGGCACAGAGTGGCCCGATCGAGAACAAGATGGGGCGGCTGAGGGCAGAGGCCTTGGAACAACCTCCCCTTTCCATCTCCTTCTTTCTGAGTGTTCAGTGAGTGCTGGAGTCTGTGCAACTCGGGTTCCAATCCCAATGGCAATTTAACTGCTTTGTGGCCTTGGGCAAACAGCTTGACCTCTGTGAACCTTAGTTTCCTCTTCTGGCCTGTTGCACAGAGTTGAGCTCACATATGGGGTGTCCATCCTGGACCACTGCAGGCCATGGGGGCTCCGTAACCCTCAACTTCTTCCCCAGATGCCAGTGTAATGGCCACGCGGACACATGTAACGAGCAGGATGGGACGGGCTGTCCTTGTCAGAATAACACAGAGACGGGCACATGCCAGGGCAGCTCCCCCAGTGACCGTCGAGACTGCTACAAGTACCAGGTGCGGCTGCAGAAGCTAGCGGTGGGCCGAGGGCCCTACACCTTATGGAGGTCAGGGCTGGGATGAGGTAGCCAGGCTCAGGCAGGACTGACAACATGGGATCCGAATCAGTGGTTTTGGGATCCAGTGCAGCTTGACAGACTGTTCTTGAGCCCCATTCAGTTACAGGCCCTGAGCAGTGATGCTGGGGACCAAGATATGAGCCTCTGGGGGACTCTCAGACTGGTGGGGAGACAGTCTCCATTACAGGTAGTCACAGCTAAAGGTGGCACATGCCAGAAAATCTATCTCATGGTAGCTCAACCGAAAAAAGAAAATGGGCTGGGCATGGTTGCTCATGCCCGTAATCCCAGAACTTTGGGAGGCTGAGGCGGGAGGATCACTTGAGCCCGGGAGTTCAAGACTAGCCTGGGCCACATAGTGCAACCCCATCTCTGAAAAATATTTAAAAATTAGCCTGGCATGGTGGTGCACATCTGTGGTCCCAGCTACTTGGGAGGTGGAAGTGGGAGGATTGCTTGAGCCCAGGAGGTCGAGGCTGCAGGACTGTGTCTCAAAAACAAACACACACACACACACACACACACACACAAAAAAAAAAAAAAAAAAAAAAAAGAAGAAAAGAAAATGTATTGACTCTTAGAACTGAGGGTCTGTGACTGCCTTCAGGACTGGCTGGATCCAGGTGCTCATACAATGCCATCAGATCCAGGTGCTCATACAATGCCATGTCTCTCTGCGTCTTGACTCTGCTTTTCTCTGCATTGGCTTCATTTTCAGGCAGATTCTTCCCAGTTAGCAGGCCCCCTCTGATGAACTGAGGTTAGCAGAGATCTCGTATCATTTAATACCCAGATTCAAATTCCTCTTGAGTGCGTTTCCCTTTTTCTTCTGCACAGAGGCTCCTGGAGCACCTGCACTGGCCACCTGGCTGGCTGCTGTGTTCCAGACTTGCCTCCATGATGTCCCAGGCTCCCTCCTCAGAGGACCGCCCCCCCCGCCCCCCCCAGCCACCTTCTGTCTCCAGTCCCAGAGGGAAGAGAAAGTCTCTTGCTCTCAGTCTCCCTTACCCATCTATAGAAACATAATAGCTGCAAAGATGCAACCCCATCCCAAATGACAACAGTTTTACAAGCCTTACTGACCCCTAACATTTCTATCCTGGGCCAGAATTTCTGCTTTTTCATTTTATTTTTTTAATTTTTAATTTAATTTAATTTTTTCTGGACACAGAGTATTGCTCTGTCGCCCAGGCTGGAGTGCAGTGGTGTGATCTTTGCTCGTGGCAGCCTCCACCTCCTGGGTTCAAGTGATTACCCTGCCTCAGCTCCCTGAGTAGCTGGGACTACAGGCACATGCCACCATGCCTGGCTAATTTTCTGTATTTTAGTAGAGATGGGGTTTCACCATGTTGCCCAGGCTAGTCTCAAAACTTCTGAGCTCAGGCAATCCATCTGCCTTGGCCCCCCAAAGTGCTGGGATTACAGGCGTGAACCACCACACCCGGCCCAGAGTTTCTGCTTTCTTGATAAGGGAAAGGCCTATTGGCTTTTACCAGGGAGTCTCAGAGATTAAATCAGACCTCCTCCTCTACCAGGTCTGTTGGCTGCTTAGAAGTAGCAGTTTTTCTTGGTTCTTTTTTTTTTTTTTTGAGACGGAGTCTCGCTCTGTCGCCCAGGCTGGAGTGCAGTGGCGTGATCTCAGCTAACTGCAACCTCCGCCTCCCAAGTTCAAGCGATTCTCCTGCCTCAGCCCCCCGAGTAGCTGGGACTACAGGCGCGCACCACCACGCCCGGCTAATTTTTGTATTTTTAGTAGAGACGGGGTTTCACCATGTTGGCCAGGATGGTCTTGATCTCTTAACCTTGTGATCTGCCCACCTTGGCCTTCCAAAGTGCTGGGATCACAGGCGTGAGCCACCACGCCCAGCCGGTTCTTTTTTTTAATGTATTTATTTTTGAGACGGTCTGGCTCTTTCACCCAGGCTAGAGTGCGGTGGTGCAATCTCAGCTCATTGCAACCTCTGCCTCCCTGGTTTCCATCATCCTCCCACCTCAGCCTTCTGAGTAGCTGAGACTACAAGCATGCGCCATCATACTTGGCTAATTTTTTTTTGTAGAGATGGGGTTTTAACCATGTTGCCCAGGCTAGTCTTGAACTCCTGAGCTCAAGCAATCCACTCACCTTGGCTTCTCAAAGTGTTGGGATTATAGGCATGAGCCACCATGCCTGGTCGGGCTTTTGGGTTTTTTTTTTTTTTTTGACACAGGGCTTACTCTGTCACCCAGGCTAGAGTATAATGGCACAATCATAGTTCACTGCAGCCTTGAACTCCTGAGCTCAAGTGATCCTCCTGCCTCAGCCTCCTGAGTAACTAACTATAGGCACACACCACCATGCCTGGCTAATTAAAAACAATTTTTTAAAGATGAGGGTCTTACTATGTTGCCCAGACTGGTCTCAAACTCCTGGGCTCAAGTGGCACTCCTGCCTCAGCCTCCCGAAGCACTGGGATTACAGGCATGAGCCACTGCGCCTGTTTTCTCTTGGTTCTAACAGTGATTGCAGTAATAACTAGAATGTCAGGAGCGCCTGCCACAGAGCTGGGTGCTGTGCCGTGTAGACAGTGGTGACAGCATAGATATGAAAAGTTTTGCAAGACTGTGCTGGGGCCTCAGTGGGGTACAGACTTAAGAGGAAGACAGATTCAGAGACATTAAATGTCCTAGCTGGGCACAGTGGCTCATGCCAGCACTTTGAGAGGCTGAGGCGGGCAGATCACTTGAGGTCAGAAGTTCGAGACCAGCCTGGCCAACATGGTGAAACCCCTTCTCTACTAAAAATACAAAAATTAGTTGGGTGTGGTGGCAGACACCTGTAATCCCAGCTACTCGGGAGGCTGAGGCAGGAGAATCGCTTGAACCCGGGAGGCAGAGGTTGCAGTGAGCTGAGATGACGCCACTGCACTCCAGCCTGGGCAGCAGAGCGAGACTCTGTCTCAAAAAAAAAAAACAAAAATCTCACTCCAGATCAGGTGGTCAGTTAGGCTTGGAGCCTGGAGTGACCCTGGACTGATCTCAGAACTTGAGTGGTTTCCACTAAGCCACAGGAATCATAGCCGTTATCCATCCAGCCACACATTCATTCAGCACACAGTCATTGAGCACCTAGCATATGGCAAGCACTGTGCAGGTTGCTGGGGACACAGTATGGAACAAAGCAGGCAAATGTTCTGTCTTCAGGCGTTTGCATTCTCATGGAGGCATCAGAAATGAACAAACAAGTCAGACGCTCGTGTGTTAGACAGCGATGAGCGCTAAGGAAAGTTAAATAGGAAGCGGAGGCTAGGGCTGTTGCGGAGTGGGAATGGTAGACACAGTGGCCAGGGAAGGCCTAGGTGAGAAGGAGGCTCTTGAGCAAAGACCCGAAGGAGGCAAGGGGCTTGACAGGCTGACAAGCGACAGGAGAACCATACAGGCAGAGGGTCCGCCAGTGCAAAGGCCCCAGGGTGGGAGAGCGTCTGGCACAGTATAGAAGCATCCAGGCAGGCAGACGAGGCTGGCTGACCCCGCGCCAAGTGCCATGCACATGATCAGTGGTCCTGTGAGCGAGCCGTGGTTACTCCCTGTGTGCAGAGCTCATAGGTTAAGTCTGTGTGCTCAGGCTCAGTGAGGTTAAGTCACTAGTCCAAGGCCACACAGCTAGCAAGGAGGTAGAGCCGGAATGCAGCAGCGTTCTTCGTTGCTGTGCCTCAGAGTGCCAGAGGCCTCAGTATCAGGGTGCTCAGGTCATTAGGGTGGCACCAGGGGCAGCAGTGCTGGAGTGTCAGGTCCTGGCAAGGTCTACACTGTGGCAGAGAAGGTCCAGGGGGTCACAGGGAAGTGACTGGGGCAGTGGGGGTAAGGCCCAGGGCAATGGCTAGTTAACAGTGGGTATAGAGTATTGGTCACTGCTGCTTGGGGGACAGGCTGGCGCCACGCTCAGCCCTGATAGCCACTGCCTCTAACCCTGCCTGCAGTGCGCCAAGTGCCGGGAATCGTTTCACGGGAGTCCGCTGGGCGGCCAGCAGTGCTACCGCCTCATCTCGGTGGAGCAGGAGTGCTGCCTGGACCCCACGTCCCAGACCAACTGCTTCCATGAGCCCAAGCGCCGGGCACTAGGCCCCGGCCGCACTGTCCTCTTTGGCGTGCAGCCCAAATTCACCAATGTGGACATCCGCCTGACGCTGGACGTGACCTTCGGGGCCGTGGACCTCTATGTCTCCACCTCCTATGACACCTTCGTGGTCCGTGTGGCCCCTGACACTGGCGTCCATACTGTACACATCCAGCCACCCCCACCCCCACCACCTCCACCACCCCCTGCAGATGGTGGGCCCCGGGGGGCCGGGGATCCAGGAGGAGCAGGGGCCAGCAGTGGGCCGGGCGCCCCAGCAGAGCCACGGGTACGGGAGGTATGGCCGCGGGGCCTGATTACCTACGTGACAGTGACGGAGCCGTCAGCAGTGCTGGTGGTCCGCAGCGTGCGGGACCGGCTGGTCATCACCTACCCACACGAGCACCATGCCCTCAAGTCGAGCCGCTTCTACCTGCTGCTGCTGGGCGTGGGAGACCCAAGTGGGCCTGGCGCCAACGGCTCGGCCGACTCGCAGGGCCTGCTCTTCTTCCGGCAGGACCAGGCCCACATCGACCTGTTTGTCTTCTTCTCCGTCTTCTTCTCTTGCTTCTTCCTCTTCCTCTCACTCTGTGTGCTCCTTTGGAAGGCCAAGCAGGCCCTGGACCAGCGGCAGGAGCAGCGCCGGCACTTGCAGGAGATGACCAAGATGGCCAGCCGCCCCTTCGCCAAGGTCACCGTCTGCTTCCCACCTGACCCTACTGCCCCGGCCCCCGTCTGGAAGCCGGCTGGGCTCCCACCACCCGCCTTCCGCCGCTCTGAGCCCTTTCTGGCACCCCTGCTGCTGACAGGGGCCGGTGGGCCCTGGGGACCCATGGGAGGGGGCTGTTGCCCACCAGCCATCCCCGCCACCACTGCTGGGCTGCGAGCTGGGCCCATCACCCTTGAGCCCACGGAAGATGGCATGGCCGGCGTGGCCACACTGCTGCTCCAGCTGCCTGGCGGGCCCCATGCACCCAACGGCGCCTGCCTGGGGTCAGCCCTCGTCACACTGCGGCACAGGCTGCACGAGTACTGTGGGGGCAGTGGGGGTGCTGGGGGCAGTGGGCATGGGACTGGTGTGGGCCGGAAGGGACTGTTGAGCCAGGACAACCTCACCAGCATGTCCCTCTGACGTGCCCAGGGTCCTCATCCACAGCAGCTGGGTCACCTGATGGGGCCGCCCTGGACTTGGGGTCCCTCCACCTGGGGGCCCCTGGACACTGTCTACTTGGAGACCACTGGCTCCCTTCCCCCAGGGGTGCCCAGATGGGGCCTCCTTTGTTCGGCATTCAGCAGCTATTTATTGAGTACCTACTCTGTCAGGCACTGTCATAGGCATGGGGCAAAGCAGGAACCAAGAGACGAGGTTCCTTAATCTCATGGGACTTAGATTCTAGTGAAGAGAGACAATCAGTGCAGACGCACACACCCCACACGCACACACACATGAACACATGCACATGTGCACACACGAGTAAGATGGCTTCAGAGAGGGAGAAGCGCCATGAGGCCTCCAGAGGACGTGGCAGTGAGGGACGATGGGGTGAGTCAGCTGGGCATTCAGAGAAGCTAGACTGAGAACGCCTGAGAAGAACCAGCTACGGGAAGAGCTTCGAGAAGTGAAGGCAGAGGCCCTGGGTGGGGGCAGGCTTTTATTGGAAGGACCAGAAAACTGGCAAGTGTGACCCAGATCAAGTGTGAGGAGATGAGGCTGGGGACAGGCAGGGGCTGGATCACCCAGGGCCTTGTGGGCCCCACATAGGGTTTTGGGTTTTATTCTCAGGGCAACGGGAAGCTGTTGGATGGTTTGATGAAGGGGAGTGACAGGATCCGATGTACCTATTTAAGAATTTAAGAGGGCCAGGCGCGGTGGCTCATGCCTATAATCCCAGCACTTTGGGAGGCCAAGGCGGGCTGATCACAAGGTCAGGAGTTCGTGACCAGCTTGGCCAATATGGTGAAACCCCATGTCTACTAAAAATACAAAAATTAGCTGGGCATGGTGGTGCACACTTGTAGTCTGAGCTACTCGGGAGGCTGAGGCAGAAGAATCGCTTGAACCCGGGAGGCGGAGGTTGCAGTGAGCTCAGATTGCGTCACTGCACTCCAACCTGGGTGACAGTGCGAGACTCCATCTCAAAAAAACAATTTAAGAGGTCACTCAGTTGTGCTGTGGAGAATGGGCTGGAGGGACAAGAGGGGCAGCAGGGATGGTGGGCTGGAGTAGGGTGCTGGTAATGAGGGAGTCTGGCTCAGATGCAGGATGTGTGTGGAAGAATATAATGAGGTGTGGACGTCAGGGTGAGGGAGGAGACAAAACCACGATGACCCCTAGCTTTGTGGCCTGAACTGCGGGTGGCTGAGGGGGTCGTTAATTGAATGGGGCAGACTGGGGTATATGAGGAAGATCAGAGTCTGGTTCTTGACATGAGATGCCTTTGAGACATCTCTTCACTCAGGTCCAACTAGGGATACAGAAACACTGAATATTTCAACAGCAGAAATTGAGTGGGGGGATTGATAGCGCTGGCGAGGGAAGCGGCTGGGAAGAGACAAATGGCACCATGAGACAGCCCAGAGGTGAATAGGACCCCCAGGCTGCAGGGACAAAGCTCAGCCGTGGTGTTACCTCACCGGGGACCAGGGTCACGCAGCAAAGCTGGAACAACAGAGGCGTGTTGTGGGGGAGCCTCAGAGGGAACAAAACCTCTGCCTCAGATCCCACCCCAGGTGGGCATGGCGGCCACTGAGGTTGGGGATGAAAATGCCGGTACTGTCAGTGCACAGCCCTGTTCCAGACAGTGCTGCCTGGAAGATTTCTGGGCTCTCCCGAGGAGCCACCCCACACCTGAGCCACCTCCTTGGACTCCTGTCCTCTACCCCTTTGAGGACCTCCCTCCCTTCTACCCTAGCTGTCTTGTTGAACTTGGGACTCTCCTTTCCCAAGACTTCCATCACTAGCTCCTGGAGGGACTGGACTCTGCATCTTCCCTTCGCGTGGAGCCTCAGTGTGAGAGGCCCTGCCAATGCATGCATGTCAGAGGCGGTGGGGACCACATCAGAAGAAGAGGGGGGCGACGAAATTAACAAATAAAAAGTATGGGGAAGACCCAGGTGTCTGAGCGCATCTGCACATGTCCCAGCAGGGCTAGGTCTCAACTCTGACCCAGCCCCACATGCTGGATAACTTGGATAATTGCCCTTATGATGGTGCCACTTCCAAGCCAGGGTGGCTTTGTTCCTGGCTGCCCCTCTTAAAGGGGGAAGGGGGACGCGTATGCCACAACAGAAGCGTAATAAACACCAATACACAGCTCTTGTTTCCCAGAAGGGATGCGCTGAGGGCAGACGTGGGTGGTGGCTTTTGACTCTTCCCTAGATCTTCCTCAGGGAGACCCCAGTTTGGCTCAGGAGGGAAAACAGGCTGCATTGGTCCCAGCTACAGCTTTTTGTTGTTGTTTTGTTTTGCTTTTTGAGGGGACAGAGTCTCACTCTGTTGCCCAGGCTAGTGTGCAGTGGTGTGATCTTGGCTCACCGCAACCTCCATATCCCGGGTTCAAGTGATTTGCATGCCTCAGCCTCCCAAGTAGCTGGGATTACAGGCACGTGCCACCATGCCTGGCTAATTTTCTTCTATCTTTAGAGGAGACAAGGTTTCACCATGTTGGCCAGGCTGGTCTCAAACTCCTGACCTCAAGTGGTCCGCCCACCTTGACTCCCAAAGTGCTGGGATTACAGGCATGAGCCACTGCACTTGGCCTTTTTTTTTGAGACAGGGTGTCTCTTTTTCTGTGACAGGCTAGAGTGAAGTGATGCAATCATTGCTCACTGAAGCCTCAACTTCCTGGGCTCAGGCAATCCCCCCACTTCAGCCTCCCGAGTAGCTGGAACTACAGACGTGTACCACCTCACCCAGCTAATTTTTCTAATTTTGGTAGAGATGAAGTTTCACCATGTTGCCCAGGCTGGTCTTGAATTCTGGAGCTCAAGTGATCCTCTCACCTTGGCATCCCAAAGTGCTGGGATTATAGGTGTGAGCCACCATGCCTAGCCCAGGCACAGATTTTATTCTGGGCCCCAGTAGAAGGGTTCAAACCAGACAGGGCCGAGAATGAAATGAGACCCCAGCACAATGAGCTTTCTCTTTTTCTTTTTTTTTTTTGAGACGGAGTCTCGCTCTGTCACCCAGGCTGGAGTGCAGTGGTGCAATCTTGGCTCACTGCAGGCTCCGCTCCCCGGGTTCACGCCATTCTCTTGCCTCAGCCTCCCAAGTAGCTGGGACTACAGGTGCCCACCACCTCGCCCGGCTAATTTTTTGTATTTTTAGTAGAGACAGGGTTTCACCGTGTTAGCCAGGATGGTCTTGATCTCCTGACCTCGTGATCCGCCCGCCTCGGCCTCCCAAAGTGCTGGGATTATAGACGTGAGCCACCGCGCCCAGCCCAATGAGCTTTCTCTAATTCGATTAGGGTAACAGTCAAAACTGAAAGCATCATGAGAGCTGCTTTACGTGGCATGCACCTAGGCAAACAAAATCCCTGATTCCTCCCAGGTGGGAGCTGGAGATCTCTGTCCTCTCCATCAGCCTCAGCAGCATAGGCATCTTGCTGGGTGTGTTAAACAATGTATCTTTTCTGCACAACCCGGCTCCAAAGTGCAAGCTGGTTGCTTCATCAGGTGCTCGGCGGAGGACGATGTGTCAGACCCAGAGGGTGTGTGAGTCTCCATTATGGGCCAGGAATAACACTGTATTTTCCTTTTCTTTTTTTTCAGAGATGCTCTTGCTTCGTCACTCAGGCTGGAGTGCAGTGATGTGATCTTGGCGCACTGTAGCTTCAACCTCCTGGGGTCCAGTGATCCTCCCACCTCAGCCTCCTAAGTAGCTGGGACTACAGATGCACGCCACCAGGCCTGGCTAATTTTTTTGTATTTTTGTAGAGACAGGTTTTCGCTGTATTGCCCAGGTTTAACATGGTATCTTCATACTTTGTGGGCAATTTAAGGGATTTCCAGGGGTTACTTTGAGCTCACGTGAGTTTTGCCTTTATGAGCTAATAGTAGCACCTACCCTCCAGGATATAACCGTGAACTTGCATTTATATGAACTGAGCAGCACGTGCTGGACAGTTTGGGTAACATACTGCTGTGGTTTCATTTGGTCTCTCCAGCAATCATGAGGTCAGTAACCCATAATCCCCTTTTGCAGAGGAGAAAACAAAAGGTCATAGACATGGTTTAGCTGTTGCATGACAGCTGTCAATTGACTCTCAGATCCATGTGCCTGACCACCAGGCTCTTCCACCTCCCAAGGAAGGACCCCTTAAATTAGGTCGACATAGCTGAAAGCTGTCCCAGCACAGAGCAGGCACTGGGGCAGGGTGTCCAAAAGAGCTGATTTTTCGGCTGGGTGCAGTGGCTCACGCCTGTAATCCCAGCACTTTGGGAGGCTGAGGCAGGTGGATCACCTGAGGTCAGGAGTTTGAGACCAGCCTGGCCAACATGGTGAAACCCTGTCTCTACTAAGAGTACAAAAACTGGCTGGGCGTGGTGGCTCACGCCTGTAATCCCAGCACTTTGGGAAGCCGAGGTGGGCAGATCACTGAGGTCAGGAGTTCGAGACCAGCCTGGCCAACATGGTGAAACCCCATCTCTATTAAAAATACAAAAATTAGTTGGGCGTGGTGGTGGGCACCTGTAATCTCAGCTACTCGGGAGGCTGAGGCAGGAGAATTGCTTGAACCCAGAGGCAGAGGTTGCAGTGAGCCAAGATTATGCTACTGTACTCCAGCCTGGGTGACAGAGCGAGACTCTGTCTCAAAAAATAAATAAAAATAAAAATAAATAAATAAAGGTACAAAAATTAGCTGGGCGTGGTGGCAAACGCCTGTAAACCCAGCTACTCAGGAGGCTGAGGCAGGAGAGTTGCTTGAACCCGGGAGGTGGAGGTTGCAGTGAGCAGAGATCGCGCCACTGTACTCCAGCCTGGGCAACAAGAGCGAGACTCTGTCTCAAAAAACAAAAACAATAGCCAATTTCTGCTAGGGATAATGCAGAATATGCTAACTAGAGAGCTAAGGAGTGTGACATGTGCTGCCCTGAGAGAGGGAGTCCTGAGGCCATGGAGTTCCTCCTGCATGAGCAGTAAGGAGCTAAGGTTCTTTAGGACTCCTCTGTGTTATGCGTGGACCTCTCAGGTGAAGTGTCTTCCTAGCAGTCATCCTGTGACTTTGGCCTCCTAAGCAGATGATTTGCACCATGACTGGGCCTTTTCTCTGGGATGCATAGCCACACTCCCTCCGACTCTCACAAATGCTCTATGGTACGTGTTCCTCCCTCCATGTCAGCCCTCCGCCATCACTTCTCCCTGCACATACCTGAGTGTAAGTGGCGTATGCTGAAGTGGGAGAGAGTCTGAACATGGAAGGCTGGATGCCTGGTTCTAGCTATGTGCGGCTCCCAACCCCCTGGGGATTTCAGGGATAGAGGGAATATTTTACTGAGGGCCTCCAGGCCTCCAGGCACTGTGCTGAGTGAGTGCTTGGTGTGAATCTTATCTTGCCAACATCATCACTGGGAGGTGCTAGCTTGGTTTTCCATTTTGCCCATTCGAAAGCTCTGTTGACTAAGAACTCAGGGCTAAGTAAGAGACGAAGGCCGGGAGCGGTGGCTCACGCTTGTAATCCCAGCACTTTGGGAGGCCGAGGCGGGCGGATCACGAGGTCAGGAGATTGATACCACGGTGAAACCCCGTCTCTACTAAAAATACAAAAAAATTAGCCGGGCGTGGTGGCGGGTGTCTGTAGTCCCAGCTACTCGGAGAGGCTGAGGCAGGAGAATGGCGTGAACCCGGGAGGCGGAGCTTGCAGTGAGCCGAGATCGCGCTACTGCACTCCAGCCTGGGTGACAGAGCGAGGCTCTGTCTCAAAAAAAAAATAATAATAATAATAATAATAATTAAGAGACGAGCCAGATTGTGACGCAAGCCTGTCTCTGTTGCCCCACACATTACCTCCAAAGTTGCTTCCCTTTTCTAAGCCGATGTCTTCTGATTACCTACAATGGGCCCCGCATTGTGCTGGGAGCTGGGGACAGAGTAGTGAATAAGGTCTCTGCCCTCATGGAGCTGATAAGCCAGTGTGGTGCCCAATAATAAGTAAATGATGCTGCATGCTGGAAAGTGATCAGAAAAGGCAGTGAGAGAGCAAGGGGTTGGCACTTGCTATTTTGCTTTTTTTTTTTTGAGATGGAGTTTCGCTCTTGTTGCCCAGGCTGGAGTGCAATGGCGCGGTCTCAGCTCACTGCAATCTCTGCCTCCCGGGTTCAAACGACTCTCCTGCCTCAGCCTCCCAAGTAGCTGGGATTACAGGTGCCTGTCACCACGCCTGGCTAATTGTTGTATTTTTAGTAGAGACAGGGTTTCACTATGTTAGCCAGGCTGGTCATGAACTCCTGATCTCAGGGGATTCACCCACCATGGCCTCCCCAAGTGCTGGGATTACAGGCATGAGCCACTGCACCCGGCCTGGGACTTGCTATTTAACATAGGTGGGATGGGAAGGCCTCTCTTGTAAGATGATAAACGAGCAGAAATTAGGGAGTGAGCCAGAGGGACATTTGAGGGAGGAGCATTCCAGGCCAAAGGAACAGCCAGTGCAAAGGCCCAGAGTTGGAGTGTGCCTGACATTTCAGAGAAACAAGATTCATGCGGTTGGAGCAAAGAAGGAATAAGGGGAGATAGGGAGACAAGGTCACGGAGGGAACAAAAGCCATGTCCTGTAGGTCCCTGCACCACGGTGAGGACTCAAGCTTCCACTCTGTCAGAGATGGCATCATGGGAGGATTCTGAGCTTGGGAAGAATGAGCTCTGACACAGGTGTTCACAGGATTCCCCTGGGAGGAAGAGGCTAAAGTGGTAGGAGAGGGTGGGAAGCCCATTGAGGAAGCCCTGTGTCCATGTTGAAGAGGAGAGTGGCTGGAACAAGGTCGGGATAGCAGAGCGGGGAGAAGTGGTGAGATTCTGGATATATTCTGAAAGCAGAACTGGGGAGAAGTGGTGAGATTCTGGATATATTCTCAAAGCAGAACTGGGGAGAAGTGGTGAGATTCTGGATATATTCTCAAAGCAGAACCAGCAGAATTTGTTGACAGATTGGGTGAGAGAGAAAGTGACTGAGCAACGGAACCGGTAGAGTTTGCTGTTTCCTGGCATGGCAAAGACTAGGCAGAGTCAGTTTGGGGGTTGGGGTACATCAGCAGTTAGGTTTTATATATGTTAAATTTGAGATGGCTCTTAGATATCCTGAGGGAAGATGTCACTCCACGAGTGGATACAGCTCCAGAAAGAGAGAGAGAGAGAGAGATAACAGCAAATAATAGTAATATATTAATATTAGAATAGGCCGGGCGTGGTGGCTCACGCCTGTAATCCCAGCACTTTGGGAGGCCAAGGTGGGCAGATCACGAGGTCAGTAGATCGAGACCATCCTGGCTAACACGGTGAAACCCTGTCTGTACTAAAAAATACAAAAAATGAGCGGGGTGTGGTGGCGGGCCCCTGTAGTCCCAGCTACTCAGGAAGCTGAGGCAGGAGAATGGTGTGAACCCGGGAGGCGGGGCTTGCAGTGAGCCAAGATCGTGCCACTGCACTCCAGCCTGGGCAACAGAGCAAGACTCCATCTTAAAAAAAAAAAATTTTCGTAGAGATGTCTCGCTGTGTTGCCGAGGTTGGCCTCCAAATCCTGGCCTGAAGTGATCCTCCTGCCTCAGCCCTCCCAAAGCATTGAGATTAGAGGCAGGAGCCACCACATCCAGCCCACAGTGATTCGAGTTCACACTTTGGCCTTTCCCTGTGTTCCATCTCTTGTTCTCACAATAGCCATATGACATGCTAGGGATTGTTAGCCCCAGAGGGGGAATCAGGTTCAGAAAGGTTTATGAATTCACTAAGATAACACAGCTAAATGGTGAGGAGTCAAGATTAGATCCCAGGTCTGTCCAATTTTGAGACCTGAACATTTTTTGATCTGCTGTTGGTTGCTTTTGCAGGAAAGAGGGTTGATTGAAGTAGACAGTCCCTAAAAATTCCTTTTTAGGCCAGGCGCAGTGGCTCATGCCTGTAATCCCAGCACTTTGTCAGGCCGAGGCGGGAGGATCACCTGAGGTTAGGAGTTCGAGACCAGCTGGGCCAACATGGAGAAACCCCGTCTCTACTAAAAATGCAAAATTAGCTGGGGATGGTGGCACATGCCTGTAATCCCAACTACTAGGGAGGCTGAAGCAGGAGAATCGCTTGAACCCAGGAGGTGGAGGTTGCAGTGAGCTGAGATGACGACATTGCACTCCAGCCTAGGGAACAACAGCGAAACTATGTCTCGAAAAAAAAAAAAAAAAAAAAAAAGGCCGGGCGTGGTGGCTCACGCCTGTAATCCCAGCACTTTGGGAGGCCAAGGCAGGCGGATCACAAGGTCAGGAGATCGAGACCAACCTGGCTAACACGGTGAAACCCTGTTTCTACTAAAAATACAAAAAAAAAAAAAAAATTAGCTGGGCATGGTGGTGGGCGCCTTTAGTCCCAGCTACTCGGGAGGCTGAGGCAGGAGAATGGAGTGAACCCGGGAGGCGGAGCTTACAGTGAGCCGAGATCGCACCATTGCACTCCAGCCTGGGCAACAGAGTGAGACTCCGTTCAAAAAAAAAAAGAAAAAAAAATTCCTTTTTAGCTCCAGAGAGCCTTAAGCTTGGAAGTTCTCTGCTTTGGAGACAAAAGTCCCCCACGCCTGTTCGAATTGTGTGCAGGCCAACAGTCCATAGGTATGGAGCAAGCAAGGGCGCTCTCCTGTTTTTTCTTTGAACTTCAGTGCCCCCCGTCCTCCCAAGACTGACTTTCTGGTTTTGCTTATTTTCAGAATGCAGGCAGCTTCAGGCAGGGAGTCAGCAGCTAAAGGGTTAGTGGTTTTACTTTGTTAGGGTGAGGGCGCCTGGGGTTTGGGAGGGATAACTTGCCAAAGTCACACACTGCCTGGCGGGGTCACACGTAGGCATCTGTCGTGTCCCCACCTCTCTCACCAATCCTCTCTCTCCACCCAGATTCCTACCCTGGGACAAAATGGATGTAGGCGGAGTTGGTTTTCAGGTTTTTATTGTGGGTGCATTTCTGGCAGCGGGACAGGGGTGGTGAGGCAGTCCCTCCCAGGAGTGGCCAGAGAAGGCCAGAGGCGAGACTGGTGGAAAAGGACGGGGAAGACAGGGAACTTCCTTACTCTCGGATCTTCAGCTCCCGCGCCATCTGGCAGAGGGCGCAGGGCAGACAAAAGGTGAGGGCCGCCCAGTCGTGCCCGACGGAGCCCTAGAGGGTGGGAGAGAGCGGTCAGGAGCCCTGCGGTGGGTCCCAGGAGGCCAGTCCCCAGCTCCCCGCTCCCGCGGGTCCCCAGCCCGCAAGCACCTGGATGTGGTAGCGCTCCCGCATGCCGGTGCGGATGGAGTGCAGGCCTCCGGGCAGGTAGGGCGCGCAGCAGCACTCGCCGAAGTCGTCGGAGATGCGGCAGGCAAGGCACAGAGGAGCAAAAGTGCCGCACAGACCTGGGCGGGGCGCAGGAGCTCAGGGGCGGGGCCAGCCGGGGCCTCCCGACGGCTCCGCCCCGGGGAGGGGCGCGGTTGGTTCGCCCCGGAGGCATTGAGGGTCCCAGCCAAGGAGAGGTCCCAGAGGGAATTAGAGGTCCGAGGAGAGGATGGCTTAGCGATTGGAAGACAGGGTTTTTCTTTTTTCTTTTTTTCTTTTTTTTTTTTTTTTTTTTTTAGAAATTGGAGGCTGGGCGCGGTGGCTCACGCCTGTAATCTCAGCACTTTAGGAGGCCTAGGCGGGCGGATCACGAGGTCAGGGGTTTGAGACCAGCCTATCCAACATAGTGAAACCCCGTCTCTACTAAAAATACAAAAATTAGCCAGGCGTGGTGGTGTGCGCCTGTAATCTCAGCTACTCGGGAGGCTGAGGCAGGAGAATCGCTTGAACCCGGGAAGCGGAGGTTGCAGTGAGCATAGACTGTGCCATTGCATTCTAGCCTGGGCGACAGAGCAATACTCCGTCTCAAAAAAAAAAAAAAAAAAAAAAGAAAAAAAAAGGAAAAGAAATTAAAGTCTCAGTCTGTCATCCAGGTTGGGGTGCAGTGGTGTGATCACACGGCTCACTGTAGCCTCGACCTCCTGGGCTCAAGCAATCCTCCTGCCTCAGCCTCCCGAGTAGCTGGGACTACTGGTGTGTGCCACCACCCCAGGCTAATTTTATTTTTTATTTTTATTTTTTTTGAGACGGAATCTTGCTCTGTTTCCCAGACTGGAGTGCAGTGGTGTGATCTCGGCTCACTGCAACCTCTGTCTCCCGGGTTCAATCAATTCTCTGTCTCAGCCTCCCGAGTAGCTGAGTTTACAGGCGCCCGCCACCACGCCTGGTTAATTTTTTGTATTTTCAGTAGAGACGGGGTTTCACCATCTTGACCAGACTGGTCTTGAACTCCTGACCTCGTGATCCACCTGCCGCGGCCTCCCAAAGTCCTGGGATTACAGGCGTGAGCCACTGAGCCCGGCCTATTTTTTATTTTTATTTTTGTAGAGATGGGGATCTCATTATGTTGCCCAGGCTGGTCTTGAATTCCTGGCCTCAAGGGATTGTCCTGCCTTGGCCTCCCAAAGTGCTAGGATTACAGGCATGAGCCACTGCACTGGGCCAGGAGCTAGGGTTTGAAGAGGGAGTTGGGGGTCACAGTGAGGAAAGCTGGGCATGCAAAGGGGAGGTTGAGGGCCCGAGAAGTTGAGTGTAGGAAGGCATGAGGTAGTATCCTAAGGAGTGTTGGGGGTCTGAGGAAAGGGTGAGTGTTAGAGTGGGAATTCCAAGTCCAGGGAAGGGAGGTGGGAGTGGGGTTAGCAAGCGGTGGGAGGAGGTTGGAGGTGAGCTTCCCTCTCCCGATTCCCCCCAAACCCGCCTTCCACCAGGCCTGGAGAGGGAGCAGGCAGGCACTCACAGACAGGCATGTCATTGCAGCAGTCCGTGAGACCTGTGTGCCAGTCACTGAGCTGGGTCTGATAGCAGCTGGTGGTGGCGCACTGGGGCTGACTGGTTACGGGGTAGGACATAGCTGCAGAGGTGGGAGGGTAGGGGTGAGCTGGCAGCCTCGCAGCACCTCCTGGGCACCCCACTTCTGCCACCCTTCCCTCTGCCGGGCAGTCTGGGTGGGGCCGCCAGGCCCGCACTGAAGGGACACCACTGTGCCTCCCCCTTCCCTTCTGCCACATCTGGGCACTGGCAACCCCAGTCTGTCCCTGTTGCTGCTGGCTTCTGCACGTCTGGTTAGGCTGGGGGTGGGGGTCTCCTGCACATCTGAGGAAGGGTGGGAACCACATCTAGGTGGGGCCTGGCGGTGCCGCCTCCTCCTCCACGTCTGGGCCTGGGTTCTGGGTTGCAGCATTTCTGGGGCCTCTGGGGTGGAAGCAGGCGCCGTCTGTCTTCGAAGCAAGGGTGCCCAGGGGAGGGAGGCGGCCAGGTTCCAGTACCGAGAGGGTTGCTGGTCCACCCAGCGATCCCACCTTTGCCTTTCACGTTGTCGTGCATCTCAAACTGCATCTTGCTGGCCCTGAGGAAGTGGTGCTGGGGACGGCAGAAGTGGCTGCGGCGACAGTGGCGGAGTCTGTCCAAGGGACGCTGGATACTGGGAAGGTGGGGGGCAAGGGACTGGGGCACTGGGGGCTGGGCTCTCAGGGGGAGGGGAGCTGGGGAGAAAGAGGCCAAGTCAGCCTGCGGCCAGGAGAGACATGGAATAGGGAATGGATAGGGTGGGGGCGAGAAACTCGCCCATCTCTTTCCAACTGCCCGACAGATTGCAGAGGACCCTCCCCATACCCGAGATAGAGCTTGAGGGAGAACAAGAAATGGAGATGGACAGAGTCAGAGACAAGGGGAGAAAGCTCAGAGCCAGGTGCCCGTAGAGATGTCACCAGTAACGCCCACATGTGCCCAGCACTTTGACTCCTCTGCAAGCCCATCTCACAGATGAACACTGAGGCTCAGAGACATGAGGAGGAATGCCCCATGTCTGATGGCCCAGGCCAAGGGGGTTCGTAGAGGTGATGCTGGGCCCCAGGACTTCTAAATTCAGCTCAGCCCACCCCAGTTAAGAAGGAGGGATTTGGGGGCATTGGGAAGGACAGAGATGTCCCGAGAGACAGACAATCAGAGATATGAAAGGAGACAGAGTGATATGAGTGGGATGAGGAGGAGGGAGAACAGAGTAGAGGCGCCCAACCTCAAAGAAAGGGCTGCGGAGGGGATGCTCCTACCTGTAGGACCTCGATGGCAGTGATGGAGACAGACGTGTGGAGACACGGGCACTGACTTCCCCTTCTCAGCCCAGAGCCACTTATATGGGCGGCCACGCAGCCCTGGGCGGGGCTCTGACAGAGGTGCCCAGGGAGCCAAGCCGGTCTGATCGACCCTCTCCCCGAACTGGGATTTCCCACCCTCCCTCTCCACTCCCATCCCCCCACTTCTCCTCCTGCCTCAGCTCCCAGGACCAAGGGGAGAGAAGGCGGTGAGGGATAGGGGAGTGGGGGGGCGGGGGGCCACAGCTGGGTCAGTGTGCAGAGACCAAAAGAGAGGGAGAGACAGAAACACAGTGTCAGAAAGGCAGGCAGGGAAATCCCTCTAGACAGAAGGGAGAGAGAGAAGGAGATTCAGAGAGATGGAGACACGCAGGAAGATGTAGAGAGATGGAGAGGTGCCAAGAAACAGAAGGGCACAAAAATGTGAAAAGAAATAACAGGAAGAGGGGAGATGGGCCAGGCATGGTGGCTCTCGCCTGTAATCCCAATACTTCGGGGGGCTGAGGTGAGAGGATCGCTTGAGCCCAGGAGTTGGAAACCAGCCTGGGCAACATAGGGAGACCCCATCTCTATAAAAAATACAAATAAAATTAGCTGGGCATGGTGGCATGTGCCTGTAGTCCCGGCTACTTGAGAGGCTGAGGCAGGAGGATCGCTTGAGTCCAGAAGGTCGAGGCTGCAGTGAGCCCTGTTCCCGCCACTACACTCCAGCCTCAGTGACAGAGCGAAACCCTGTCTCAAAAAAAAAAAGGAAAGAAAAGGGGAGATGGGAGACAGAAGAGAGACGGAGATGGAAAAGTGGAGAGGCAGGTGGGGGGAATCACTGAACAGGTTTAGAGGGCAGTGAAATGGGGAGAGGTGATGGGTGAGGAAAGAGAAAGGCCGGGTGGAGTAGGAGCGAGTGCTGTGTGGGACTCTCCTTTCAGGGTCTCTCTCATCTCTCTCAGTGACGTCCCCACTTTCCTGGGAGAGGGGGACAGTGTCCTACCCATTCAAGCCAGGAGACACATGGGGGGCAGTGTGTTTTGGGGAATGACTCATGTTGGAACCAAAGTAAATAAACACACCTCATCCCAGCTCCAAACTGGGAAGGGAGGCGGCTGGGAACTGAAAAGCCGCAGTTCCTGAAGGACGTGGACGTCACCCGGTTCTCCTGGGTCCTAATGGAGCAAAGTACTGGGGGCTTGGACCCCGGGGTCTGAGGGAGGATGGGCTGGGGCCCCGGACTCCTGCGTCTCATGAGGCCGGGCCGCACATCCCTCAGTAGGGTAGGGGTCCTGGGATTCCACACTGCTGGGCCCCTGAGCAAGGAAGGAGCTGGGGGCCTGGATGCCTGAGTCGCCAAAGTCTCCCCCCAACAGGCCTGACGGGGTAGGGAGGTGACTCAGTGAGGGAAGCAGCGTTAGAGCTGGGTGGGGTTCTCAGCACGGGTGTCACCCCAAAAATGTAGGAGGCACTAGAAAACTGGGGTGTCATCTGCAGAGAAGGTGGTGTCATCACCCCACTGGGTGTGGGGTGATGGCAGGTGGATTGCCCTGCTAGCCTGGGATCCCAGGTATCCCCTCCCTCCCTCAAACACATTAGGACCCAAGCCTTGGTCTCCCAGCACCACCCAGATGGTTGGGTCTCCTTGTCCCCAGAACTCTCGGCAGCGCTCACTGTCTTGCCGGTGCACGTCCATCATTGGTCCTAGAGCCTGGATGTCTGGGGGACATCTTCTCCTCACTTGTGTCCTAACATCCCTGTCTCCTCATCTCTGAATCTTCGTCTCTCACCCTGCATCTTCACCTTTCCAGCTGTGAATCTCTCTTTCTTTCCTCATCTCTGCAAATCTCTTTCTAAATCTCTGTCTCTCCATCTCTGGGTCCCTCTCCTTCCAGGCTCTGTGTCTCTGTGCCCTTATCCTAGGTCTCTGTCTTCTATGTCAAAATCTCTTCTGAATCTCGCTTCCCATCTCTCTTCATCTCCAGACCTGCCCCGTGAAGGCAGCCACAGGGCCCCATCCCCGCTGCTGTCCAGACTAAGGGTGTAAGTGACTCAAAGTCAGTCATCTCCGAGGACCCTAGGGCTCCCAGGATGACACTGTGAGTTGTCCTCAAGTTTCCTCTCTCACTCCTGACACAGCCTGGGGGCCCCAATTAGATCTAGCAATTCATGCAGGTGAGGAAATAGAGACTGGGGAATCTGTGAGGTGGCCTGCTTGGGGGTGAGGAGGGCCGTGAGCAGGAGGAGGAGCTCCTGGGGGGCTGAGGAGTGATGGTGCCCCAGTCATCAGGCATCGGCCTACATCCTCCTCAAACAGGGTTGCCACATAAAACACAGGCTGTCCTGTAAAATCTGAAATTCAGATAAGCAACAAACATTTTTTTTTTTTAGCATAAGTATGTTTCATGCAATATTTGGGGCATATTTATACTAAAAAGTATTTGTTATTTATCTAAAATTCAAATTAAATTGGGCTTCCTATAGTTTTTATTTGCTAAATCTGGAACCCTACCATCAAAGACAGAGGAATCCAGGGCTCCAGCCCCCTCTTTTCCCAGAACCTAGGAGTCCAGGCCCCAGCCTTCCCTCCTCAGGATCTGAGAGTCCAGGTCCCAATCCTCCTCTTCCCCCTTAGAAGGAATGGGGCACCCAACCCCCTTCTCCTTTGGAAATACAGGAGTCCAGGCTCCCAGCCCTTTTCTCCCCAGAACCCAGGCATCCAGACCAGGTCTCAGTCCAGTTGCCCAATGTGGGTCAGTCATCACTGTGGGTTTCACAAGGTGGGTTGTGCCATCTGTGGCCCCGGTGGAACTGGTTGGGCTGAGCGGACAAGTGGGGTGGCCCCCCTTCCCATCCTCAACCTGCTGTTTCCTTCAGGGCCAGCCCAGCAGGGCTGGGAGTGAAACAGGAGGGACTTGGGGAGCTCTGGGTGTGCCCCTGTGTTTGGGTGTGTTGTGTCTCTGTGTGTGGTTGTGAACAATTGTCATGACAATCCCTGACTGTCATGATGTGTCTCTGTGCTTTTTCTGTGGTCTGCGGTGTGATATGAGAGGGTCTCTTCTATTTGTGTGTCTGTATTGCCCTCCTGTGAGTCCACACACTGTGCACTGCTGTTTGGGTGTGTTTGCAGTTATTGTGATTCTGTAATTCCGGTTGGATTAAGGTAGCAATTATTTATTGAATGGCAGCCTTATGTGATGGACTCTGGAGCCAGAAAGCCTGGGTTCAAATTCGTTTTTTTTTTTTTTTTTTTTTGAGATGGAGTTTCGCTCTTGTTGCCCAGAGTGCAATGGTGTGATCTCAGCTCACCACAACCTCTACCTCCCAGGTTCAAGCAATTCACCTGCCTCAGATGCCCGAGTAGCTGGGATTACAGGCATGCACCACCATTCCTGGCTAATTTTTTGTATTTTTAGTAGAGACGGGGTTTCTCCATGTTGGCAAGCTGGTCTCGAACTCCCGACCTCAGGTGATCTGCCCGCTTCGGCTTCCCAAAGTGCAGGGATTACAGGCATGAGCCACCGTGCTCAGCCTCAAATTCTTTTTTTATTGAGACAAAGTCTCACTCTGTTGCCCAGGCTGGAGTGCAATGAATGGGAGGACTCACTGCAGCCTTGACCTCCCCGACTCAAGTGATCCTCCCACCTGAGCCTCCTGAGTAGCTGGGACCACAGGTGTGCACCACCATGCCAGCTAATTTCTACAAATTTTTTGTAGTGATGGAGTCTTGTTATGTTGCCCAGGCTGGTCTCAAACTCCTGGGCCCAAGCAATCCTTCTGCTTCGGCCTC
Source organism: Nomascus leucogenys (assembly GCF_006542625.1). Taxonomy (NCBI): domain Eukaryota; kingdom Metazoa; phylum Chordata; class Mammalia; order Primates; family Hylobatidae; genus Nomascus; species Nomascus leucogenys. The sequence goes on from NC_044397.1 coordinate 85,284,057, forward strand.
CTAAAGTGTTGGGATTAAAGGCATGAGCCACTGTGCCCAGCCTGGGTTCAATTTCTGACTGTTGGCTGGACATGGTGACTCACACCTGTAATCCCAGCACTTTGGGAGGCTGAGGCAGGCAGGTCACGTGAGGTCAGGAGTTCAAGACCAGCCTGGTCAATATGGTGAAAACCCATCTCTACTAAAAATGCACATAAAAAGCCAGGTGTGGTGGCATGTGCCTGTAGTCCCAGCTATTCGGGAGGTTGAGGCAGGAGAATTGCGTGAGCCCAGGAGGCAGAGGTTGTAGTGAGCCAAGATTGCACCATTGCGCTCCAGCCTGGGTGACAGAGCGAGACTCCATCTCAAAAAAAAAAAAAAAAAAAAAAAAACCTACCAAATTCTGACTGCCTGTCAGTGGCTGTGAAACCTTGGGCAAGTCACTAAACTTCTTTGGATATCAATTTTCCCACCTATAAGATGGGTTGTTGCAAATAAGGTTGTTGAGAGCATTAAATAAAAAGTGCGGCCGGGCACAGTGGCTCAGGCCTATAATCCCAGCACCTTGGGAGGCTGAGGCAGGCGGATCAACTGAGGTCAGGAGTTCATGACCAGCCTGGCCAGCATGGTGAAACCCCATCTCTACTAAAAATACAAAAACTAGCCGGGCATGGTGGTGTGTGCCTGTAGTCCCAGCCACTTGGGAGGCTGGGGCAGGAGAATCGCTTGAACCCAGGAGGCAAAGGTTGCACTGAGCCAAGATCGCACTACTGCACTCCAGCTTGGGCAACAGAGTGAGACCCCGCCTCAAAAATAAAAAAAAAGTGCTTGGAATTGTGCCTGTCACATAGGAAACATTTTTTTGTTGCTGCTGCTGATGACGATGATGTGTTCTTCTGGTTGCCGGGGATACAGTAGGGAATTAACCCAGGTCTTTGCTCATGGTCCTCCTGGTAGGAGCTGGATGACTGGTCCAGCTCTCAGTGACTGGTCATGTAATTGCATCGCTGGGGTGTCTCTTTTGCATGTGGAACAGGATATTTCTTGTGTGCTGTGATCACGGGCGATTCTGATTGTGTGCCTATATTTGTGTTTGTGCTTGTAGGTGATTATATTGCTGCGTGTGTGTGATTCTTTGTGTCGGTGCAAATGCAAGATCAAATCTAACACAAATTGTGAAGGCACGTGTTTGGTGTGATCTTGCATTTCTGACTCTGAGGTGCTGGGAGTGTGTCTGTAATTGAATCTTGAGAACCCTTCTCTCAGCTGTGAGGCCACTCCCTTACATAACGTCCCACAGGTGACCCCTGGGAGAGATCCTTCCAAGATGAGCCTTGGTTTCTCCCTAATGGGGATAGTGGGCCCAGTGGCTCAAGGAGAAACGGGAGATTGAAAGGGAAGGTGGGAGGAGACCAGTGAGGCCAGGGAGAGGGTAAGAGACGTGATGGTGGCACAGAAAAACGATGGCTGGATGGGGACAGAGGAAGAGCTGCCCAGAGATGGGGATCTCTGTCCATTCATTCCATGAGCATTTCCTGAGCCCCTGCAATGTGCCAGGACCTCTGGTCGGTTCAGGGTCTGGGGGAAAGCAGAGAGACCCAGAGAGATGAACGCCCACCAGGAAAGCTGTTGCTGCCCCGAGGTGGCCCACTGCCTCCATGATAGGCCTCAGTGACAGTTCTGAGTGATGGAGATGCAGCGATGGGGAGGGACAGAGAAGGCCAGATCTGTCCAGATCAAAGAACAGAGGCCATGGGGAAAGGTCCCTTCCAGGTGAAGGGGACTGCCATGAATCATTTTCTTATCACCTCCTAATAAGCTCATGATGCAGCTGCACCTCCTAAGACCCCAACCAGGCTCACGCCCACAGCCAGAAGGGTTGGACAAGCTTGGTGTCGTGGATTCATGGGAGAAAATATCTGGGAGACCCCATCCTTGGCCCTGCTTTCCCCAGGACCCAGGAGTCCGGGTCCCCCGCTCTCCAGTCCCCCAGCCCCAGGAGTCCCACCTCTCAGCCCCTCTCCTTTTGTTTGTTGCCTGAGTTTCCTTTTTTCTCTCTGGGCCTGTAACTCTTTGTTTACCTCCATCTGTGTTTTGTGTCTCTCTTGTATCTTTACATCTGTATCTTGATTCTCCCTCACTGGGCCTCAATTTTCTCACTTGTAAACTGGGGATAATACTACTAATAATAATCCAATCTCTCAGAGCTGTGACGAGGAAGACATGAGATAATTATGTAAAATGCTCAGCACAGAACCAGGCCACAGTAAACTCAGTACAAGAGAGCTCTATTATTATTACTGTTTTATTTTTGCTATCTCCCCTTTGGTATCTCTGTTTTTTTCTTGGTCTCACTTGAGTCTCCAGTCTCCTCTAGCTCTGGGTTCCTTTTGCAGACAGCACCTGCCTCTGACTTCCCTTTTCGGGATGAGGAAAGGGCATATCCAGGCCAGGGCTTCCCCTGAGCCTCTTCCTTCTCCCTCTCCATTCCAAGCTCCACCTCATTACCCAGAACACGTGCCTGGGGGTAAGGCCTGGCTCCCTTACCATAAATAGCCTCATAAAATCCTGAACCCCAAACCTGTCATCCCTGGGCGGGCGAGTGACTCAAGATCCCGGAGTTCCCGCTCCTAGACACTAAACCTTCAGGTTTCCAGCCCCCTCCTCCCTCTGACCCAGGAGTCCCGGCCCCTAGTCCCTCCTTCCTCGGGTCCCAGACTTCTCGTCCTTCAGAACCAAGGAGTCTGAACTCTCAAATCCCCAACCTTCCTCAAGACCCAAGGATCGGGTCAGCAAACAGCCTAGGTATGTGGGGCCAGAAACTCCATTCACGACCATTCTGCGACCGTCTACGCCCAGGGTTCCCACCCCGACTCAGTCCCTCTGGAGGCGGGTCCGACACGCGAGGCGCTTCTTTGGAGTCTGGCTGCGAAAGCTATCCATGACGTCAGTCACTATCTTCCAGCCAATGGACACTCGGCCTTCTACCTCCCTGGGCCACTCAGGACCCTTTGCCTGGTAGGCGGGGCCCACAGCCCAACTCGGACAGCGATAGGCTTTCGGAGACGCCAGTCTCTGCCAGGCCCCGTCAGTCGGCCAATAGACGCGGAACCTGAGGGAGCGGAATCCAGGTCCACTCCGCAGACGCCGGAGCAGGCTCGCGAGGGAACCGGTTCTCCGGGTCTGGCCGGGTAAGCCCTTTCCAGCACGCCTAGTATTGGGATTCTGCACATAGCTCGGCTGGGAAACTGTGAGGCTTAGTGAGGCTCGAGGCGGAGTGGGGAGCTCAGTCCCGGCGAACCCATCTTGCTTTCTTGGAGAAACTCAGACCGGGATGCTGGATCTAGTTATTCATCCATCCGTTCCTCCCACCCTAAGCCTGATTCTCGTCTGCTCCTGCCTTCCTGCTCCTTCATCCGTTCTGCCCTTCCTGCCCTCAATTCTTTCACTCACGGATTCCCTCGTCTAGCCACTCACTCACACACTCTCCCACCTATTAGTTAGACAAACATTTCCTGAGGCTTCTGGTGTGCCAAGCCTCGTGCTGGGCGATGCTGGTGACCGAGATGAGTCAGGCCTGGGCCGTACCCTCAAGGAGCCCGGGTCAAATGGGAGGTTGGACGTTGATGGGCATGGGTGTGCGGAGACGGTGGGGAGCCCAGGAGAGACTTTTTTGAGTTTGGCGTGGTCGGGAAAGGGTTTCCAGGGGAGGGGCCATTGGAGCTGGATCTTGGAGGAGCAGAACGTGCCAGGCAAAGTGGAGATGCCAGGCAAAATGGGTGTGGGGAGGGTGTTTCAGCGTGACCAAAGACAGGGAGGCATGCAGGAGCAGTACTGCATGCAGGTGCCTAAGCTGAAGGCCAGTCAAGTCTGTATGGCCAGCAGGGGAACTGTAAGGCTGGAGGAGGCCGAAGAGATGAGTAGAGGCCAGGCTGAGGAGCTTGGACTTTGTCCTGAGGGTGAGGGGGTCGTGGAGAGCCACGGAAGGGTTGAGAGTAGCGGAGGACAAGGTCATAGTTGGTCCAGAACTGGAGGAATGAGACTGGAAGCCAGTAGCCCAGGAGGTGGCTCTGGCAGGGATTCAGGTAGGAGAGAGTGGAGCGTGGATCAGGGAAGAGGCCGAGGGGATAAGACAGAGATTCAGGAGGCAAGGCTTGGTGCTGTGGCTCATGTCTGTAATCCCAGCACTTTGGGAAATTGCAGTGGGAAGATCACTTGAGCCAAGGAGTTCAAGAGCAGCCTGGGCAACATAGTGACAGCCTCATCTCTACAAAAAATTAGCCAGGTGTGGCCAGGCGCAGTGGCTCACTCCTGTAGTCTCAGCACTTTGGGAGGCCGAGGCAGGTGGATCACGAGGTCAGGAGTTCAAGACCAGCCTGGCCAAGATGGTGAAACCCCGTCTTTACTAAAAATGCAAAAAATTAGCCAGGCTTGGTGGTGGGCACCTGTAATCCCAGCTACTCGGGAGGCTGAGGCAGAAAATTGCTTGAACCCAGGATGGGGAGGTTGCAGTGAGCTGAGATTGCGCCACTGCACTCCAGCCTGGGCCATAGAGTGAGACTCAAAAAAAAAAAAAAAAAAAAAGAAAAGAAAAAGAAAAATTAGTCAGGTGTGGTGGTGCATGCCTATGGTCCCAGCTACTGAGGAGGCTGAAGCAGGAGGATCACTTGAGCCTGGGAAGTTGAGGCTGCAGTGAACCAAGACGGTGCCACTGCACTCCAGCCTGCACAAGAGTGAGACCTTATCTCAAAAAAAAAAAAAAAAAAAAAAGAAAAAGAAAAAGAAAAATAAGGAGATTCAGGAGGCAGAGAGAACAGAAAGTGGGGATTGATGGGCTATGGGACAAGGGGTTGTCCAGGATGAGACCCAGAGCTCTAGTCTGGAGGACAGTGGAGCCATCCCTGAGGTGGGGACAGGAAAGAGGAGCAGGTTGATGGGTAGTGACTGTTTTGACAGAAGTGAGCAAGGGGGTTCTATGAGTTGGTCAAGGAGAGCGGTGACTCAGCCCAGTGGATCTGGACCTTCAGGAAGAGTTCTGGGCTATAGCTCCCTGCCCCAGCACAGGCCCTGACTCAGAAGTCACTTGCTGGGTGAACGAGGACCTCTGAGCTGAGGATCCCTTGCTTCGCATCCTGCGAGGAAACCGCTTTGTTGTTTCTGCGTCTTCAGTCTCTCCCACCGCTCCAGCATTCAAACATGTCCATCATCTCTAAACACGTGCCCTGTATCAAGCTCTCTTGTGGTGCCCACTGGCTCAATCCCTTACCTTCCACTCCCTCTTCAACCCACTATGTCTGGCTGCCCAACGGCCATGACCCTGCAGTGGCTCTGGACAAGGTCACTGAGGTCACCTGCTCATTGCTGAGACCTGAAGGTAACATTTCAATCCTCATCTGAACTGGTCCACTCCCTGAAACTCCCTTCACCCTACATCCTCCTTCCTGGCTAGCTTCCTCCCTCTCCGGCTGCTCCTTAGAACCCGCCAGACTTGCCTTCCACTGCCCACCCCTGCCCACCCCTGCCCACCCCTTTACTAGGGGTGTGATCCTCAGGGCTGTCTCTGTCCTGGCCCTCTTGTTGCTTGTCCCACCTGCCCAGGCTTCCTGGAAATGTTCCAGTCCCTTGGTTCCATCTAGACTGCATTTTTTTTTTTTTTGAGACAGAGTCTCATTCTATTGCCCAGGCTGGAGTGCAGTGGCGCAGTCTCAGCCCACTGCAACCTCTGCCTCCCAGGTTCAAGCGATTCTCTTGCCTCGACCTCCCAATTAGTTGGGATTACAGGCGTGCACCACCACACCCGGCTAATTTTTGTATTTTTAGTAGAGACGGGGTTTCGCCATGTTGGCCGGGCTGGTCTTGAACTCCTGACCTCAGGTGATCCACCCACCTCGGCCTCCGAAACTGCTGGGATTACAGGCGTGAGCCACCACACCCAGCCCCAGACTGCACTTCTGACCCTTGTTGCCTCCTGGATTGTCTTCCTGAGACCTTCCAGCTCACCATGTCCAGAATGGCCCTCAGCAGGTCCCGCCTATCACACACACACCTGAGCCTCCTCCCATTGAAGAGACAGCTTCACTGTCCACCTGCTCCCATGGCCAGACCTGGGTGTCATCTCTGTCCCCTTGCTGTCCTACAGGACAGCACCTCATCAGTAGGTGCTGTTCTTCCCACCTTTTATGGCTCTGGGACGCTCCACCTACACTCCCTACCCTCACGGCTCCTGCCCCAGCTCAGGCCTCCTCCTTGGCCTGTAGGGCTCCAGTTTTGCCCTTTCCTGTCCATCCCCCAGTGTCCCAGCAGGATCTTTTAGTGCCCTGAGCTGACCCTGGCTCTTTCCTGCTCAAAGCGCTCCTGTGGCTCCCCACTGCCCTCCAGTTTAGTCCAAATCGTACTCCAGGCTCTTCAGGCCCTGCTCCTGCTGACCACTCCAGGCCCCTCACGCCCCTCCCCACTTTGCACCTGACCTTCTGGTCAGGTGGAAGCTTTTTCTAGCCAGGTGGCAGCTTTGATCACTGCCAGCTGGCTCTCACAACCTGGCATGTTTTTTCTTCCTAGCAGACTTTTGTTCATCCTTTAGTGTCAAGCTCAGATCACCACCTCTGTGAAGCCCTCCCTGACTACCACAGGTGGAACCCCTGGGGACTGTGACACCCTGTGTCTGTTCTTCCACCCTCTCTGAATCCAGGATCAGAAGCCCTTTGAAGGCACGACCTGGGTATAAATCATCTCAACTCCAAACTCAGGACTTACAAGGGGCCAGAGAGTTGGTCCAAGAGCTGATTGTCACAGCTGGACAGAGCTTGCATTTCCAGTTTTTGTTTTTTTGGAAACAGGGTCCAACTCTTGCCTAAGTTGGAGCGCAGTGGTGCGATCATAGCTCACTGCAACCTCAAACTCCTGGGCTTAAGTGATCTTCCTGCCTCACCCTCCTGAGTAGCTAGGACTACAGGAGTGTGCCACCACGCCCGGCTAATTTTTAAATGTTTTTTGTAGAGACTGGTCTATGTTGCCCAGGTTGGTCTCAAACCCCTGGACTCAAGCTATCCTCCTGTCTTGCCTCCCAAAGTGCTGGTATTACAGGCGTGAACCTCCGTGCCCGGCTGCATTTACAGTATTTTGAGCGCCAGTTCGTTTCTGATTTCCTGCTAACTTTGCTCCAGTTCTGCAGGGTGTCTGGGTCACTGGAGCCTATGAGACCCAAGAGATTATTTTTAACTTTTATATCCCCCTGATGGATGCTGAGCCTGGTCTCCCTGGGACCAGGGTGAGTCCAGCTAACCGAAGGTCTTCAAGGGGAGGAGCTGAGGACCCAGCATCTCCTGGCAGTGTACCTGGATGAAGTCCGAGGGGAGGTGGGTCTGGGTTACCAAGGAGTCCACTCCCTTCTGGTCCCAAAAATCCAGGCCCCCATACCCCTCATTCCAGGTTTCTTAGTTCCCAGCCGCTTGAGTCCGAGGCTGCCCCCTGGTGGGCAAACACCCCACCGTATTTGAGAGAGGCCAAACTAATTAAATACTTTTATTTACAAGAAATAAACCAACCAAGCGACCTGCAAGGGAGGGCCAGTCCCCGTCCCTGCGGCGGTCGCAGCAGCAGCAGCAAAAGGCAGCGGTGGCGTGCAGGTCCAGCCGTCTCGGTGACCGGTGTGTGTGCGCGTCCCCCTCCCCGTGGCGGGGGTCTCAGCTTTCGGGCCCGGGCCCCCGCCTCGCCCCCTTGCCACCCCCGACTTAAGTAAGGCACAGCCCGCGTCCCCTTCCGCCCGGCCCGGAACGCATTCATGACGGAGGCCGGCGCAGATGGGAACAACAGGCTTTTAGTGTCGCCCCCCGCAACCCCGTCTCCCCGCGCGGCCCGGCTCCGGCGGGCGGCTCACACCGGCGGCGGGGCGGGCGCGGGCCCGGCGGGCGGAGTGAGGACGAGGCGGATGCGCTCCACGCACAGCTCTGCGGCCTGGCGCGTCTCGCGGCACAGCGCCGCCAGGGTCAGGAAGCCGTGCGGCAGGTCCTCCACCACGCGCAGCGTCACCGGCTGGCCCAGGTTGCGCAGTCGCCGCGCGAGCATGACCGAGTCATCCAGCATGGGGTCCAGCGCGCACGCCTACGGGACAGCGGGGACGGACGTGGAGAGAGGGTGGAGGACCGACAGACCGGGGTCGGGTACAGCGAGGAGGGGTTTGATGAACAAAGGGAGCGGGAAATATGGACACAGACAGGAGTGGACGGAGGCAGGAGACGGTGGGTGAGGAGTTGGGGAGAGAATGGAGGGAATGGGGGGAGTTGTGGGAAGAATGGGAGAATGACTTTAACTGCGATCCCTGGCCTCTCTCCAGCCTCTCCCTCCCCACCCCGCCAAACCCACCTTTTTTTCTCTTGATTCTCCAAGCCCAAGGGGCTGCCCCACTGATCCTGTCTCTTGGTACTCAAAATTGCAAAGTAAAACGGAGGCAGCCCTGACTCCTGTCCTCCTCCCGTTCGTTCGGGGCATTGTTCTCCTCTGGGGACAGCCTGTCCCTTTCTCCCCACTCCGGAGCTCTCTTTCCCAGGTGCACCCGTGCCCGGTCCCGCTCCTCCCTGGGTGCCCTGCTCCTCTCTAAATGCACCTGTACCGGCCCCCTCTGGCGCTCACCACGATGTGCACAGGTGGCAGGCTCTTGAGCATGCTGTCGGGTGCCAGCAGCGGCGACATGAAGGGGTTCTTGACTATGGGCGAGGAGTAGAGGGGCATCTGTGTGGCACCCTGGCTGGAGCGTCGGGGGTGGAAACCCTCGGGGAAGGCGGCATGGACGCCCAGGCCTCTGTCCATGGGGCTCAGCTCATTTTTGGCCTCAGCCTCTTCCCCTGCATCCTCAGGTGGTAATAAGAAGTTGACATCGGAGGGTGTGGAGGGGCCAAGTGTCTCAGCTGACAGCGACATCTCTGGGGTGTCCGACGACGTCTCGGAGTTTCCCCTCAGGCTTAAGTCCCTCAGGGTCAGGTTCCTGAGGGAATCCGTGCCCAGTGGGCCCTGGGGCTGGGCCAGCGCTGCTTCAGACACACTGCGGCGCATCGGCTCTGAGAGAGGGGGAGCAGATAGGCCTGGCTCCGTTAGTTTAGGTGTGTGTGTGGCTGGCAGGGAATGCCATGGGAAGGGCAGTCGCCTGTGGAGCGCTGTGAAAGGCTGTGTTTCCCCAGACTCTTGCCTAGGGGATGGGTGGAGTTCCAGATGCCCCAGGTAGTCATGGTGGGGGTCTTGGCAGTGGGGCTGTGTGTCCTAGTGAAGGATGTGTGTGTGTGTGTGTGTGTGTGTGTGTGTGTGTGTGTGTCTGGGAAGATTAGGTGCAGTTTACCTCTAGGAACCTATTTTTTCTTCTAGATCAAGGAAATGAAAATAGTCCTTGGTTCATAGGTGGCAGGACTCAGTGGGATAAGATGTGGGATTAGGTACCGCTACCCACTGGGGATCATAATATATATATATATATATTTTTTTTTTTTTTTTTTTTTTTTTTTTTTGAGACAATGTCTCGCTCTGTCACCCAGGCTGGAGTGCAGTGGCGAGAACATGGCTCACTGCAACCTCTACCTCCCAGGTTCAAGTGATTCTCGTGCCTCAGCTTCCCGAGTAGCTGGGACTATAGGCATGTGCCACCATGCCCGGGTAATTTTTGTGTTTTTTTAGCAGAGATGGGGTTTTGCCATGTTGGCCAGGCTGTTCTCGAATTCCTGGCCTCAAGTGATCTGCTCGCCTCGGCCTCCCATAGTGCTGGGATTACACTTACCACAAGGTGAAAATGGATCAAAATGATTTGAATAGTAAGCAGGCCCAGTGGCTTGAAGGGAGGCTCTGTTCACAGGGAGCTAACAAGTCTCCAGGGTGTCTCACATTTCTAGGGGTCTGGCACCTGTAGCCACACGGATCTGCTTCCCTAAATTTCCTTTGTGTTCTTCAGTTTTATCCCTTCACGTGACCAGGCAAGCAAGTGCCCAAACGATGCTAAAGATACACTTCCAGCCCACCTGGCGTGCCCAGCTTGGCCTCAGCTCTGTCCATTTTATCAGACCCACACTGCCTACCATGAGGGCCAAGATGCTACAGTTTTAGTTTTTTACTTTATTTTTATTTTTATTTTTGAGATGGAGTCTTGCTCTGTCACCCAGGCTGGAGCGCAGTGGTGCGATCTCGGCTCACTGCAACCTCCGCCTCCCAGGTTCAAGCAATTCTCCTGCCACAGCCTCCTGAGTAGCTGGGATTACAGGCATGCCACCATGCCCAGTTACTTTTTGTATTTTTTTTTTTTTTTTTTTGAGACAGTCTCACTCTGTTACCCAGGCTCGAGTGCAGTGTCGTGATCTCGGCTCACTGCAACCTCGTCTCTTGGGTTCAAGTGATTCTCCTGCCTCAGCCTCCTGAGTAGCTGGGATTACAGGTGCGTGCCATCATGCCTGGCCCATTTTTGTATTTTTAATAGAGATGGGGTTTCACTATGTTGGCCAAGCTGGTCTCCAACCCTGACCTCAAGTGATTCCCCTGCCTCGGCTTCCCAAAGTGTTGGGATTATGGGCGTGAGCCACCACACCCAGCCTTACTTGTCTTTATAAATCTACGAAGGCGAGGTGCAAAACAATGTGAGAATAACTACTTAAGTGCTTTGTGGCCCAGAGGGTCACTGGAACAGAATGGGCACACCAGGGGTGCTGGCATCTTCTAATAGCACCTACTGGGTGCCACGTATTGTACTGGCCACTTGACCCAAATGGTTGGAGGCAGACCTCAGCACAGCCCAGTAAGGGTACTCTTTTTTTTAGTTTTTTTTTTTTGAGACAAGGTATCGCTCTGTCACCCAGGCTGGAGTACAGAGGCTCTGTCTTGGCTCACTGCAACCTCTGCTACCCAGGTTCAAGCGATTCTCATGCTTCAGCCTCTCCGGGAGCTGGGACTACAGGTGTATGCCACCACACCCTGCTAATTTTTGTATTTTTTTGTAGAGAAGGGGTTTTGCCGTGTTGGCCAGGCTGGTCTCGAACTCCTGACCTCAAGTGATCTGCCTACCTTGGCCTCCCAAAGTGCTGGGATTACAGGCGTGCACCACCACACCTGGCTAATTTCTTTGTACTTTTACTAGAGACAGGGTTTCGTCATGTTGACCAGGCTGATCTTGAACCCCTGACCTCAAGTGATCTGCCCACCTCAGCCTCCCAAAGTGCTGGGATTGCAGGTCTGAACCACCATGCCCAGCATCTTCCCTGGGACTTTTGCTGTGCTAGGCTGTCCCTCCTGCTCACCCTGGCTAGGCATGTGACAGGAGTGAATCACTCACCTGCTATGGGCTCCGACATCTTCTGGGACTTGCGTCCACTTAACTCCAGGAAGGAGTTGAGCCACGAGGAGGCACCCAGGCGGAAGTCTCGGAGGAGCAGGGCTGTGTCCCGCCGCACCAGCCCCATCATGCCGAGGGCTTTCTGGTCTGAGTTGGAGTGGTCCTCTGTCTTTGCACCTGCAGAGTATATGCGGGTATCTGAGTTGTTTTCCCCTTTCTGGGCCCAGTCTTAATGCCCAGAATTTCAGGCATCTGTGGTCCCAGGGACCCAAGAATATCCAATCGCTTCAAAAGGGATAAGGAGGCTGGGCACAGTGGCTCATGCCTGTAGTCCCAGTACTTTGGGAGGCCAAGGCGAGAGGATGGCTTGAGCCCAGGAGTTCAAGACCTGCCTGGGCAACATAGCAAAAAACACAAAAATTAGCTGGGCGTGGTCACGGTGGTGCACACCTGTAGTTCCAGCTACTTGGGAAGCTGAGGCAGGATGATTGCTTCAGCCTGGGAGGTCGAGGCTGCAGTGAGGTGTGTTTGAGCCACTGCACTCAGCCTGAGCGACATGACACCTTGTGTCTGTCTCTCTCTGTCTCTCTCTCTCACACACACACACACACACACATACACAGGAAAAAAAAAAAGGGACAAGGAGTCTTAGATTCCTCTGCCTGGCTCTCCTTCCTCAGTCACAGGAGTCCCGGTCCCCAGCCCGTCCCTGCAGGACTCAGACATCCCTGCAGTCCTTTTTCCCTGCTGAGGGTGTGGGCCTCACCAGCATAGGCGCTGACACACTTGGAGAGCACACTGAGGGGCAGCAGGGGGTCCATGAGGCTCAGCAGACGGGAGGGAGAGGCGGCAGGCTGCAGCATTGTGGCCGGGTAGGCTGCCATGATGCCATCTGGCACCCGCACCCCGTAGGCTGCTGCCCGAAGAGCCACGGTGAAGCAGAGGTTCCCACCTGCACTGTCCCCCGCAAGGCAGATTCGTTCCCCTGTTGAGCCTGGTTTGGGAGAGGGGTGGTTGGTGGCAACCTGGCAGGGGCAGGGGCCTGGGGAGGGAGGGCAGGGAGGAACTCAAGCGGGGAGAACTGGGCTCTCCAAGGTGGGGTGTGGGGCACTCCAAGGCCTAGCAGACTGCAGTTTTAGAGACTGGCAGACTAAGGCACAGATTTGGGCTCACATGGTAGACAGAGGGTCAGGATGACTCAGGACCTGGAGAGGCCCAGGGAAGGCCTGGGAAAGTCTGTCGGGGCTGGAGGTTGGGAGCAGGGAGGGCAGGTGGTGGGAAAGGGGAGTTGAGCTCAGGTCTGTTGCAGGAGGGGGGCCTCAGAGGGTGGGAATGGAAGGTCAGGGTTCAGGCTCAGCACAGAGGGGCTGGGCTGCAGGCTCTGTGCCCTGGGGCATGGCCACACACTGCTCTGTGCCTCAGTGTCCTCCCAAGATGCTGATCTTTGAAGAGGGAGGTCAGAGAAGCTGGACTGTGGGCCAGGAGCCTGGCAGGACAGGAGAACAGGGCCTGGAGCTATCATAGGGGGAAGACAGAGGCCCGAGGAGACAGGATGGTGGATGAGAAGTGGAAGTGGAGATGGAGAGTCTGGGTGCCACAGTCGAGGACAGAGGATAAAGTGGCTGAGGCGGAAGACTGGGCAGGACCTGGGTGAGCAGGAGCTGGGAGGTGTCGGGGGAAGAGAAAGGCAGAGGGTGAGGCTGAGGCTGGAGGAGCTTAAAGCAGGCTGGGTGGGATGGGAGCAGGCGCAGGTGGCTGTTGGGGCCTAAGGCTCACCAAGGAGGGTGCAGTGCTTGATGGCCCAGCAGTAGGCGAAGAAGCACTCCTCCAGTGCACGGGGGAAGGGGGCCTCGGGGGCCAGGGAGTAGTCGATGGAGACGATGGGGGCGCCCAGCTCCTGGGCCCAGCTCTTGAGGTAGGGCTCGTGGGATTTGGAGGTCTGGGCCACGAAGCCACCGCCGTGGAAGTGCACTATCAGGGACTGCGAGCGGGGTGCCTGCTGGGGGCGCGGCCACAGCTCCAGGCTCCGTTGGCCGTTGGACTTTACCAGGCTGCTGAGCTCCTCACTGTCCTGGGGGTGAGGAGGGAGACGGTGTGTGAGGTTGGGGAGAGCTGGCCAGGGCTGCACCCGTCCACGGGGATGCCAAGGTGGGGGCTGCCCACGCTTCTCGGGTCTGTCCCTGTCCCTGACTGAGGCTGGAACCCTACCTGTCCTTCACGCAGGTCGTAGGAGATGAGCCTGACGAGGACGGGCCCAGGGCCCGTGTGGGCCAGTGGGGGTGAGATGGTGACTGTGAGCGTGGGGTTGGCAGTCAGCGGCATCTCAAAGGCTTCAGGTGGCAGGCTGAGCAGGCGGCTTACCCTCACGGTGGCCGATGCCATGTTGGCCAGAGACTGGAGGGAGGGGACAGAAGGGGTGCTGGGGAGGGTCTGCCTACAGGGGTGCCCTTCACCTCTCCCTCTGATCCCCAGTCTTTGCCCTTGTGTGCCATCCCTGGGCCTGGAGCCCCACAGAGACCTACTGTGGCCTCAGATGAGTTTCTGGGCCTCAGTGTCCCCATCTGTAACAGGCCCTCACCGATAGCACTTCCATCTCGGTGATGTTCCAGAAGGCTTTCCAGAAGTGCACATCCAGGTTCTGTATGATCCGCTCAAACTCAGCCCCACGCAGCTCAGGGTCGATGGCAAAGCGGCCGCTGGTGAAGAGAGAGCTGGCGGCCACACCTGGGGGTCGGAAGGGGTGTCAGGGAGCCCCACTGGGTCAGGCTGCTTGGGCAGGAATGGGGAGGAGGGCCAGGAGAGTAGGCTGCAAGTAGAACCCGGCCGGGACTCACTGAGGCCTGTCTCGTTGCGTTTGTAGTGCTCCCCGAAGGACACCAGCCCAATGGAGATGGTCTGCAGGAATGGCCGGATGGCAGGCGTGAACTGTGGAGAGACGCAGCTGCGTCACCCACCGCTCAAGAGAGGGATGGGGAGAGGGCAGGAGCGAGGCGCAGGGATGTGCGGGGAAGACACATTCATTCAGTAAACGTTTCATGAGCTCCTACTGTGTGCTGGGCATAGCTCTCGCCTGGTTCACGGACCTGATGTTCTCAAAGGGAAAACAAATGATCAGCATATAAACAAAGCCATGCGCAGTATCATGACAAGGAATGACGAATGGTTTGAAAAACAAAAAGGCAGTAGGTGGAGAGGACACGAGTGATGACTAGGGGTCAGGCTACTTAGTGGGTCTCGGAGGAGAGATCTGACTGAAGCGAGGGGAGGGTGTTCCCTGCACAAGGCACAGAGAGCGTGAAGGCTTAAAGATGAGCTCACAGGAGGCTGAGGCAGGAGAACTGCTTGAACCCGGGAGGCAGAGGTTGCAGTGAGTGGAGATCACACCACTGCACTCCAGCCTGGGTGACAGAGTGAGACTCTGTCTCAAAAAAAAAAGGTGAACTCATGCTTGGTGCTTGACCTGGGTAGTGAGACCCAGGGGGCTAGTGTGGCTGAAGCAGAGTGAGCGGTGGGGAGAGGGGCAGGCAGTGACGTTGGAGAGGCAAAGGGGGCTCATGTAGGGCCTGGGCAGAGGAATTTGGATTTCATTCTCAGTGCGGGGTGGTGCCACTGGTAGGCTGTGTGGTGGGGAGTAGGATGGTGCAGGGACTTCCTGAAAGTCAGAGAGAGGATGGATGGGGAGAGGAGGCAACTGGAAGACAGGAACAGGGAGATAGCCAGAGACAGCCCCCGAGGCACAGGGACCTGAGGCAAAAGGACAGCCAGAGAGGGAGACTGAGGCCTAGACATGGGACCAGCCGGCCACCACAGGGGGAGGGGGAGACAGCGTCTGACAGAGCAGACACGCAGTTAAGGAAAGACAGTGGGGTCCGGGCGCGGTGGCTCATGCCTGTAAACTCAGCACTTTGGGAGGCTGAGGTGGGTGGATCACTTGAGGTCAGGAGTTTGAGACCAGC
Organism: Nomascus leucogenys; assembly: GCF_006542625.1. Classification (NCBI taxonomy): domain Eukaryota; kingdom Metazoa; phylum Chordata; class Mammalia; order Primates; family Hylobatidae; genus Nomascus; species Nomascus leucogenys. Next base: position 85,299,291 of record NC_044397.1, read on the forward strand.
CTGGCCAACATAGCGAAACCCCATCTCTACTAAACGAAAAAAAAGAAAAAAAAAAAGACAAGACAATGGGGACACAGGATTAGAAGAAATGGAGCCACAGGAGGCCAAGGCAAGGGATTGGTGGGTTCTTCTGTTCACTCTATACTGGCCAAGGTCCTGCTGCATGCTAGACACCGGGCTGGAGCAGTGACCAAGTCAGGGGAGGCCTCTGCCCTCCCGGGGACTGACATTTTAAAGGGGAGACTGCCCTGCACCAAGGCAGAGCTGGGCCCTGCCCCTGGCTGGGTGCCCAGTAGGCCAGAGGGCACCTGAGTGCCTGGCTACTGTGGCTGGGATGCTGGTTCGGGCAGCCCCGGGATCTCTTTCTCATGACACTAGGGTCACGGCTGGGACACAGGGAGGAGCTGGCTGGCCTGGCTGGGCTGATCAATACTTGTGGGTTCAGCCCTGGTGAGGGGAGGTTTCCAGGAATGCCTGGGCTGGGTTGCTGAGGATAGCCTAGCCCGCAGGGAAGCCTGGAGATGTGGGGTGGGAGGGGGAGGCTGAGGTGTGGGGAGGCCCAGAGAGGGCCAGAAGGACTACAGGGTCACATGGCTCCAGATCCCTCCCTGAGGGTTCTCAAACTCAAGTGACTTCAGGGGCCAGACAGGTAACAAAGAGTGAATGCATCTCCTGCGTGTAGGACAATAGAGAGTAGTGGATACCCTGGTGAAAAAAGCTCTGCAAGTTGCATTTCTTACTACTCGGCAGATATGACCTAGGGACCATGAGTTTGAGACCCCTGGTGCAGCTCTGTCTGAGCTCCAGCCAACTTCCCCTTTCTGTACCTGCTGTTTGCTGAGTCCAGTAATGCTGACCACTGGTTACTTTACCGTACTATAGGCCAGGCCAGGGGCTACCAGGTGCCTTCATTGTGGGCCCAGAGGGGCACGGGGCAGGGGGCTCACCTGGAAGCCCAGGCAGCGGCCATAGAAGCATCCCTTATGCAGCGTGACATACTCCCGGAGGAAGTCGGCGGTGAGCCCCTCGTCGCCCTCAAAGAAGAGCACCCCCGGCTGATTGGTAACCAGCAGGCGCTGGGCGTAGTAGACCAGAGCGCGGAGCTGGGTGAGGGCAGCTAGGTAGGCCTCCAGCTCGGCCAGGTTGTGGCTAGTGCGGAAGAAGATGCTGCGGCGGTTGGAGGCCACATAGCGGGATTTGTGCAGGAGGTGCGCCAGGCAGCAGCGGGCTGTGTGCACCAGGCTGCGGTACCCATTGGCCGGTGTCTCTGGGTCCAGGTCAAAGAGGTGCGCCACGCCCAGCAGGCGACCTAGGGCGGGCTCCAGCCCCAGCGCCTGCTCTCGCACACCAGCAAAAACGCCTGACAGCCGCTGGGCCGTTTCCCCAGGACCCTGGCTGGAGAAGAAGGCTATGTTGTCCTCTGCCAGAGTCACCAGCGACTGTGTCATTGTGCGCAGGTCCATGTTGTGGATGAGCCTCGAGGCTGTGGGCGGGGGGGAGGCCTGTTAGGCGGGGCTGATCAAGCCTTGCTCAGCTGGGGCCCAGGAGTCTGGACCATAGCTTACCCGCTCCTCCTTCAGACCTCAGTGCTGTCTTCTTTCAGTTCCAGGGGCCCAGGACCCCAGGTTCCTCCTCCCTTAGACATAAGAGGTCACCCTCTTGTCTCTAGGAATCAGAAGTTTGGGGCCCCAGTTCCCAGTGCCTTTGTCCCTCCTCAAGAGCCAGGAGTTTGGGCCCTCAGCTCCCTCCTCCCTCAGATCCAGGAGTCCAAGCCCCAAACCCTTCTTCTTCAGGACCCAGGAGCCCCTGCTATCACCTCTTTGGGACTCAGAAACTTGCTGCCCTGGCCTCCTGAATCCAGACATTCCCTGAGCCCACACGACTCTGCTTCCCTAACTCATTCATCTCTCCTGTGATCCAGGAGGCTGCCGGTCCTTCTTTCTTCCTTCCAGGAACCCAAGAGTCCAGTCACCTGTCTCCATGAACTCTCCTGGGGCCCAAGACTCCTTCTCCTAGATTCCAAGAAGTCTAGACCCCCAGTTGGTCCCCATTCTCAGGACCCAGGAGTCCGGGTCCCCCATCCCATCTTTCCTTCTTAGGCCCCAAGTGCTACCCACAGGCCCTTCCCCTCCAACAACATTTGGGAGAGTTCAGCCCCAGCCCTGCCATTCCCATCTCTTGGGACCCTGGTCCCCAAGCGCAGCTCTCCTTGAACTCAGGAGTTCACAATTCTAGACTTCACTGAAGAGTCATTCCTCATCCTTCAAGTCTGGCTGTGGAACCCCCTCCAAATCCCAGTTCCCTCCCTGTTTCTCTGTGAGGTCCCCAAAACTCAGTCTTGCTTCTCCCCCAGCGGGGTCCCCTGGCCTTCAGGCTTGTCCACTGGTCCTGGGTTGCATGGCCAGCCCTGCTCTCTTGCCTGGAACAGCGATACTCATCACTGGTGTCGACCTTGAGCATATCCGTGCAGGTCCCGTGCTGAGAGCTTTCTGTGTGTTTCCTGCTTTAGCGTGCTAACCCTCTGGGACCCACACCACCTGGGTTCAAATCTCTATTATTGCCAGCATCCCTATTTTACAGGAGAGGAAACTGAGGCTTAGGTTTTAAGTGAAGAGGTTAAAGTTGCATTGCAAGTGGCAGAGCTTTTGTAAACCCAGCTCTCTGGGTCCACAGCCCCACTTATGTGGGGCTCCCCGCTAGGACTCTGGAAGCCACATCTCAAAACTCGCCCTGGACTACGTCTGACTCTCCACACTTCCCGGTCCCCAAGGACCTTCCTTCTGAGATCCTTTCCCAGCCATTCAGGCCGCCCTGTTTCTTGGATGCCCTGTCACCCAGGTCCTGAACAAGCTGCCCTTGGTGGAATGCTACCATCTGCTCCAGGGACTTCCCTCCCAAAGCCCAGCACCTTGCCTGTTTCCCTAGAAGAAGGTATTTCCTTTCCCTTCTAGGTCCTGGGGCCTGGCAGCGGCCATTCCTGTCTCTCAGCTGGCTGGACACTCACCCCTCCTAGGCATCTTCCGAGCTTCCCTGGGCTGGGACTGCTGGTCTGTGGCTTGTGCCAGTAGCAGCCTGGGGCAATAAACCCGGGGGCGGGGCTGGCCTGCCCAGGGTGTAGCCGCACAAGCCACCTCCCACCCAGAAAGATCAGTGAGGACCACGTGCTGTAAACAGAGTAGAGGGCTCAGCTCCCTGCCCTGCCCCCCACCTGCTCCCAGACTCAGCTCAACTGGTAGTCCTGTTACAGGCTCCTCTGCCTTAGAACCCAGGAGTCCACACCCACAGCCCCTCCTCCCTCAGACCCAGGAGTCCAGGCCCCCAGCCCCTTCATCCTTTAGGACCCAGGAGTCCCAGCCCCAGTCCTGAACAAACCGTCCCCTCTCACCCAGCCAGGCTGCCCTCTCTGTCCCCAGAGAGGACTCAGGGAGCCAAAGGCCCAGTGATCTCAGCTCCCGCCTCCTAGTCTGGCCCTGGCACAGCCAGCCCCAGCTGTTGGGGGGAGAGAGGAGGTAGCCAGCCCTGCCTGTCCCTCCTGGAAGGACAAAAGCCGATTAAGGGCAGTGCCAGGCTCAGCTAGCGGCCTGAGCTGCCTGCCGGTCCTACTGGGTGGTGTGACCACACTGGGTACCCTGGATCTGCCACTTATCCCTCTCAGCCCACCCTGCTGTGACTGTCATCCCCACCTCACACATAGGGAAACAGAAGCTCAGAGAGATGCTTCACCCATGTCATTCACCCGTGTCATTCCACAGATTCCTTGTCTGGCCTCAGCTTGTCACTTCCAAGAGGTACTCCCCAGTTGCTTCTCCCCATCTAAGATATGCACGCCCCCATTATTTTCTGCCATGATACTTAGTTCTGTACCATCCTGCCATTTGACACTTTATAATTTGTTTACATGTTTGTTCATCTCCCCCAGGACAGTACTAGGTTTTATGGAGCCATGAAACTTATAAGGTACAGGGGTGTGGCCCTTTAGGAAGAAGAAATACAGAATTACAAATACAAGATTAGGGCCTTGGGCCAGGTGCAGTGGCTCACGCCTGTAATCCCAGCATTTTGGGAGGTCAAGACGGGCGGATCATGAGGTCAGCAGATCGAGACCATCCTGGCTAACACAGTGAAACCCTGTCTCTACTAAAAATACAAAAAATTTAGCTGGGCGTGGTGGCAGGCATCTGTAGTCCCAGCTACTCGGGAGGCGGAGGCAGGAGAATGGCGTGAACCTGAGAGGCGGAGCTTGCACTGAGCCAAGATCGTGCCACTGCACTCCAGCCTGGGTGACAGAGCGAGACTGTCTTAAAACAAAACAAAACAAAACAAAACAAAACAAAACAGATTAGGGCCTTGGAAGGGGCCTGTGTGACTGAGGGACTCTGAGGCCTCAGGGTCATTTGGCCGGAAGTGAATCTTCTGTCCCGGACTGTCATCCCCCAGGTGGCCCTGGGGCCTATCATGGGACCTGGCACATAGTAGGTGCTCAGTGGATATCTGAAGCAGGAAGGAAGGCATGAAGAGGCAGAGTGAGGGCAGAGGGGCTAGTTAGCTCAGGAGACGATGGCCCCTCCCCAGGGCTGGCAGACAGATGGATAGACAGAGGCCTCAGGAGGCAGTGTTAGGCTTGCAGCTGTGAAAATGGGACGATGTGGGCCAGGCACGGTGGCTCATGCCTATAATCCCAGCACGTTGGGAGGCCAAGGTGGGTGGATCACGAGGTCAGGAGATCGAGACCATCCTGGCCAACATGGTGAAACCCCATCTCTACTAAAAATACAAAAATTAGCGGTATGGTGGCGGATGCCTGTAGTCCATTGGGAGGCTGAGACAGGAGAATCACTTGAACCCAGGAGGCGGAGGTTGCAGTGAGCCGAGATCACGCCACTGTACTCCAGCCTGGGGAAGGAAAGAAAGGAAAGAAAGAAAGAAAGAAAGAAGGAAGGAAGGAAGGAAGGAAGGAAGGAAGGAAGGAAGGAAGGAAGAAAAGGAAAGAAAGACGGCCCAAGCACTTGCTGGCGACCCTGGATGAGTCTGTTTTCCTCATCTGGAAACTGCACTTGGCCGTTCTGCCGGCTCAGGGTGGGAGACAGAATTTATAAGTGGGGCCATGGCCGGCATCTTCTGCATGTGGTTTGCTTTGTGGGCTCACTCGGCCTTCCTGAGATGGTGTATTGGGTGATTTTTCTCTGCGGCACTTGTCACCATCTAGCATACTATACAGTTTACTACAGGAATACCTTGCTTCACTGTGCCTCGCACATACTGCATTTTTTACAAATTGAAGGTTTGTGGCAACCCTGTGTCAAAAAAGTCTGTTGGCACCATTTTTCTGATAGCAGGTGCTCACTTCGTGTCTCTGTGTCACATTCTGGTAATTTTCACAGTGTTTCGCGCTTTTTCATTATTATTATATTTGTTATGATGAACTGTGATCAGTGATCTCTGGTGTTAACTGTTGTAATTGGGGGCACCACCAACCATGTCCATGTAAGAGGGCAAACTTTACCGATTAATGCTGTGTGTATTCTGACTGCTCCACTGACCAGCCATTTCCCCCATCTCTCTTCTCGAGCCTCCATATTCCCTAAGACATACAATATTGAGGCCGGGCATGGTGGCTAACGCCTGTAATCCCAGCACTTTGGGAGGCTGAGGCAGGTGGATCACTTGAGGTCAGGAGGCTGAGACTGGTGAAACCCCATCTCTACTAAAAATAAAAAATTAGCCGGGCATGGTGGTGTGTGCTTGTAATCCCAGCTACTCGGGAGGCTGAGGCAGGAGAATCGCTTGAACCCGGGAGGTGGAGGTTGTAGTGAGCCAAGATCACACCATTATACTCCAGGCTGGGCAATAGAGCAAGAGTCTGTCTCAAATAAATGAAATGAAATGAAAAACAGAATAAAATAAAATAGAAATCAGGCCAATTAACAACCCTACAATGACCTCGAAGTGTTCAAGTGAAAGAGTCTTATGTCTCTCACTTTAAATCAAAAGCTAGAAGTGATTAAGCTTCGTGAGGAAGGCATGTCCAGTGCTGAAACGGGCTGAAAACTAGGCCTCTTCTGCCAGTTAGCTAAGCTGTGAATGCAAAGGAAAAATTCATGAAAGTAATTAAAAGTGCTACTCCAGTGAACGCATGAATGATAAGAAAATGAACCAGCCTTGGCTGGGCACGGTGGCTCACGCCTGTAATCCCAGCACTTTGGGAGGCCGAGGTGGGCGGATCACGAGATCAGGAGATCGGGACCATCCTGGCTAACATGGTGAAACCCCAGCTCTACTAAAAATACAAAAAATCAGCCGGGCGTGGTGGTGGGCGCCTGTAGTCCCAGCTACTAGGGAGGCTGAGGCAGGAGAATGGTGTGAATCTGGGAGGTGGAGCTTGCAGTGAGCCAAGATCACGCCACTGCACTCCAGCCTGGGTGACAGAGTGAGACTCGGTCTGAAAAAAAAAAAAAAAAAGAAAGTGAACTAGGCTTATTGTGGATATGGACAAAGTTTGAGTGGTCTGGATGGAAGGTCAAACCAGCCACATTTCCTTAAGCCAAAGCCTAATCCCAAGCAAAGCCCTATCCCTCTTCAATTCTTTGAAGGGTGAGAGAGGTGAGGAAGCTGCAGAAAAAAGGTTGGAAGCTAGCAGAGGTGGATTCATGAGGTTTAAGGAAAGAAGGCATCTCTGTAACATAAAAGTGCAGGGTGATGGCCGGGCACCGTGGCTCACGCCTGTAATCCCAGCACTTTGGGAGGCTGAGGCAGGTGGATCACCTGAGGTTGGGAGTTTGAGACCAGCCTGACCAACCTGGAGAAACCCCATCTCAACTTAAAATACAAAAAAGAAGCCGGGCATGGTGGCGCATGCCTGTAATCCCAGCTACTTGGGAGGCTGAGGCAGGAGAATCACTTGAACCTGGGAGGCGGAGGTTGCGGTGAGCCGAGATCCCGCTATTGCACTCCAGCCTGAGCAACAAGAGTGAAACTTTGTCTCAAAAAAAAAAAAAAAGTGCAAGGTGATGTAGCAAGTGCTGCTGGAGGAGCCGCAGCAGGTTATGCAGAAGATCTAGCTAAGATCATTGATGAAGACGGCTACATTAAGCAACATATTTTCAGTGTAGATAAAACCACCACGTATTGGAAGAAGACGCCATCTAGGACTTTTCTAGCTGGAGGGGAGGTCAGTGCCTGGGCACCAAAGCTTCAAGGCCAGGCTGACCCCCTTGTTAGGGGCTAATGCAACTGGTGACTCAGTTGATGCCGGTGTTCATTTATCATTCCAGCAATGTTAGGGCCCTTAGGATTACGCCAAATGTACTCTGCCTATGCTGTTAAATGGAACAAAGTCTGGATGACAGCACGTCTGTTTATAGCATGGTTTACTGAATATTTCAAGCCCACTGTTGAGACGGACTGCACAGAAAAAAACAAAATATTTCTCAATGACAATGCACGTGGTTACCAAAGGGCCCTGGTGGAGTAGATTAATGTTGTTTTCATGCCCGCTAACACATCATCTGTTCTGCAGCCCACCAGCCAAGGAGTAATTTCAACTTTTAAGTCTTATTATTTGTTATTATTATTATATTTTCTTGAGACGGAGTCTCGCTCTGTCGCCTAGGCTGGAGTGCAGTGGTGCTATCTCAGCTCACTGCAAGCTCCACCTCCTGGATTCACGACATTCTCCTGCCTCAGCCTCCTGAGTAGCTGGGACTACAGGCGCTCGCCACCACGCCCGGCTAATTTTTTGTATTTTTAGTAGAGACGGGGTTTCACCATGTTAGCTAGGATGGTCTCGATCTCCTGACCTTGTGATCCACCTGCCTCGGCCTCCCAAAGTGCTGGGATTACAGGCGTGATCCACTGCGCCAGGCCAATTTCAACTTTTAAGTCTTATTATTTGTTATTATTATTTTTTAAATTTTTAGTTTTAGAGATGGATTCTTGCTGTGTTGCCTGGGCTGGAGTGCAGTAGCGCGATCATACTTCACTGCAGCCTTGAATTTTGGGCTCAAGTGATCCTCCTACTTCAGCCTCCTGAGTAGTGGGGACTACAGATGGGCACCACCATGCCTGGTTCATTTTTTTTTCCAGGTTTTTAGAGACAGAGTCTTGCTATATTGCCTAGGCTGGTTTTGAATTCTAGGCCTCAAGAGATCCTCCTGCCTTGGCCTCTTGAGTAGCTGGGATTACAGGTGAGAATCACTGCATCTGGCTAATTTTTTGTATTTTTTAAGAGACAGGGCTGTGTTGCCTAGGCTGGTCTTGAACACTGGACCTCAAGTGATCATCCTGCCTCAGCCTCTTGAATAGCTGGGATTACAGGCATGTGCCACCAGGCCCAGCTGTAAGTCTTATTAAATAATAAAAAAAATAGAAATACATTTAGAAATACATTTTGTAGGCTGCAGTGGCTCATACTTGTAATCGCAGCACTTTGGGAGGCCGAGGCAGGAAGATAGCTTGAGGCCAGTTTGAGATCAATCTGGGTAAGATAGTGAGACCCTCCCCCTCTACCAAAAATAAAAAAAAAAAAAAAAGAAAGAAATACATTTGATAGCAGGAACAATGGCAACAAAGGATTTAGACTATAACGTAGACTTGGCTGATAAAGCACCAGCAGGCTTTGACAGGACTGACCCCCATTTTTTTTTTTTTTTTTTTGAGACAAGTTTCCCTCTTGTTGCCCAGGCTGGAGTGCAATGGTGCGATCTCAGCTCACTGCAACCTCCGCCTCCCAAGTTTAAGTGATTCTCCTGCCTCAGCCTCCTGAGTAGCTGGGACTACAGGTGCCTGCCACCACGCCTGGCTAATTTTAGTATTTTTAGTAAAGACGGGGTTTTACCATGTTGGCCAGGCTGGCCTCAAACTCCTGACCTTGGGTGATTTTCCCACCTTGGCCTCCCAAAGTGCTGGGATTATAGGCGTGAGCCACCATGCCTGGCCTGACCCCAATTTTGAAAGTTCTACTGTGGGCCAAATGGTATCAAACAGCATCACATGTTACAGGGAACTGTTTTGTGAGTTAATCGAAGCAGAAAACTTCATTGTTACCTTATTTTAAGAAACTGCTACAGCCACCTTCCACAATCACCACCCTCGCAAGTCAGCAGCCACCACCACTGGGGCAAGACCCTCCAGCAGCAAAAAGATGAGGATTTGCTGAAGGCTGAGATGATCATCAGCATAGTAAGGGGCCAGGTGCGGTAGCTCATGCTTGTAATCCTGGCACTTTGGGAGGTCAAGGCAGGAGGCTCACTTGAGGCTAGGAGTTCGAGACTAGCCTGGGCAACATAGTGAGATTCCGTCTCTATAGAAAAAAAAATTAAAATATGTACATAGTATTTTTAGACATATGCTGTTGTACACTTTAATAGACTATAGGATAGTGTAAACATAACTTTTTTATGCACTGGGAAACCAACAAATTTGTGTGACTCGCTTTATCAAGTGGTCTGGAACTGAACCCCAAATATCTCTGAGACATGCCTGAATTTTTATTGTTTGTTCTCTGATTCCCCCACTAGATTGTAAACTCCCTGAGGGCAGGGACTTTTGCCTGTTTTATTCAGCCTTTGGGCAGTGCCTGGTGCACTGTCGCCCCTTGGTAAAGTGGTAGCATCCATGCCGGTAGGGATCTTTTAAGATGAAGAGTGGGGGCCGGGCGTGGTGGCTCACACCTGTAATCCCAGCACTTTGGGAGGCTGAGGCAGGTGGATAATCTGAAGCCGGGAGTTTGAGACCAGCCTGGCCAACGTGGAGAAACCCTGTCTCTACTAAAAATACAAAATTAGCTGGGCATGGTGGCGCATGCCTGTAGTCCCAGCTACTCGGGAGGCTGAGGCAGGAAAATCACTTGAACCTGGGAGGCAGAGGTTGTGGTGAGCCAAGATTGCACCATTGCACTCCAGCCCAGGCAACAAGAGAGAAACTCTGTCTCAAAAAAAAAAATAAAATAAAAAGATGAGGAGAGGGGACATTTCCGACAAAACAAGTGACTGCACAAAGGAGTGGGGAAGGGGCTGGACCCAGGCCCTAGGGACTCCAGAGCTCTGCCCTTTGTCCTGTTCCAGGCGGCTCCCTGAGGACTGGGCTGGGTGGAGCTGGCAGGAAGGGATGCTAAGGTTGCCAGAAACTCGCCAGGAATCCCTGGCAGAGGGCACTGGGGCAGGGGCAGGCCCACTGGGGCTGTGAGTAAGGACTAGGGCAGAGGTAGGGCAGAGGGGATTTAGCTTTGGGGGGTGTCCCACTGACTGGGCACTGGACCTTTCTTTGCCCTAAAGAGTTTCTGGACAGCTGAATCCGACTCCTGGGGACTGAGCAGGGGTAAGGAGGGCGGTGGGGAAGGAAGTGGTGTGGGGGTGGATGGGGGATGGAGGAAGGGCCAGGTGTGGGGCCTGGGAGGAAGCAAAGGCTTGTGAAGCCAGGAAGCCTGGAATCAGATGTAGGCAGGGACAATGAGCGGCTGGATCCCCGAGAGTGTCTGCATAAAAGAGCAAACATTGCACCAACAGCCTCTGTGTGCCTGGTCTCTTTCTCTCTGTGTGTGTGTGTGTTTAATTTAAAAATAGGGATCGAGTCTAGCTATGTTGCCTAGACTGGTCTTGAACTCCTGTGCTCAAGCAATCCTCCTACCTCGGTCTCCCAAAGTGCTGGGATTTCTTTTCTTTTTTTTTTTTTTTCATTCTCAAAGGAGGTGATGACATTTCTTTATGTGTTTTATGTGAAGTGACTCATGTCACCTGCCCCACAACCCATGAAGGAGGGACCATTATCATCCCTTTTGGCAGATGACAAAAGTGAGGCACAGAAAGGTGACATAACCCCCTGGGGTCACACGGCCAGCAGGGGGCAGCTCCAGGGCAGTGCTGCTGATCTCTGCTGTGTTTCTGTGTGCTTATCCCTCTGTCTGTGCTTCAAAGTATATGCTTTCTGGTCAGGTGTGAGTGTGTCTGGGGTTCATGTGTACATATGTACCTCTGCAGGTATGTGTCATGGCTGGCGTGTGTCCTGGCCTGTGTCCGTCGGCACTGGTACATTTGAAGGTATGAATGTTTGTATGCCTGTGAATGTATCTGTGTCTCTGTTTCTCTTGGCCTGTGAGCTTGTGTGGGCGTGTTTGTTTATGTATGAATGGATATACATGCTTGTGCGTGTCTTGGTCTCCGTGTGTGTGTTGAGAACAAACCTCTCCCCATTTGCTCAAGCTGGAACCCAGGATATCATCCTGGCCACCTCCCCACCCCCCAATTCCCATGCATTCCATCCCCTAGTCCTGCCCACTCTGCCTACTAAAGGCCTCTAGAACCTGGCCCTTCTCCCCACCTCCACTGCCTCCTCTCTGGTCCAGGCTGTAGCATCATTATCTGGGTGACTGTGACAGATCTTTATATATTTCTGATTTTGTTCTCTTTGATTTGTTGTCCACATAGCAGCCACAGGATCTTTTTAGCACACAAATCCTTCACACACTTCCAACCCTTCCACACCCTCTCCCTCGCTTTCAGGATAAAGCCCCCAATCCTGGACATGGCCTCCCAAGCCAGGTAGCACCCTCCTCTCTCTCTCTCTTTTTGAGACAAAGTCTCATTGTTGCCCAGGCTGGAGTAGAGTGGTGCGATCACAGCTCACTGCAGCCTCAACCTCCTGGGCTCAATTGATCCTCCCACCTCAGCCTCCCAAGTAGCTGGGACTAGAGGTACACCCCACCATGCCCGGCTAATGTTTGTATTTTTGGTAGAGACGGGGTCTCACTATGTTGCCCACACTGGCCTCAAACTCCTGGACTCAAGGGATCCTCCCACCTTGGCCTCCCAAAGTGCCAGGATTACAGGTGTGAGCCACTGTACCCAGCTACCATCCTCCTCTCTTAAACTGCCTGCCCTGTTTCCTCTTCCTCCTGGCCCTGGCTGAGCTCCCTCTGCACTGTAACTCAGTGTTTCCTCAAGCCTCGGGTCTTTCTCCATCCTGTCCTCTTTGTTCCCCTGCCTGCCCCCTGCACAGCACTTAACGCCTGTCCATCTTGGGTCCAATATCGCCTCCTTGGGAAGCCTCCCAATTCTATCTTCCCAGGGTATTTTTCTCTGTTGTATTTATCACAGTTTACAATCATAGTCTTATCTGAGTAATATCTGTGTCCCCAGCTCAACTGTGAATCTGTCCTTTTTGCTACTGAGAGCCCAGGCCTGGCACAGCTCAGTGTTCAGTGAATGTCTGCTGAACGAATCTTTGTGACTGGAACCTCTTGGGCCCAGAATCAAGTTTGGGCCCACAGCAGTTGTGGGCCCACAAACTCCCTGCCCCGAGGAGGCTGAGGCAGCCATCTCTTTGCCCTCACTGGTCAAGTAAGGAAGCCCAGGCAGCCTTGGTCCCTCAGAGCCCCAGTGTCGTCACCTGGGAAATGGGGTGATCATAAGGACACTAGCCTCATCCAGTTACTGGCAAGATGAAACTGATGACGAGGATTGCTCCAGCCAGCCCAGATGCCCTTGAGGCAGGAGTGAGGTCTGATTAATTTATCTAAAGCCTGGCACGAGGGCGGGGCTTCAGGAAATGACAGGCAAATCTTGGAGTTTGCAGGAATGAGCCTTTGTGAATGGCTTATTCTGCAGGGAGCCCTGCCCAACTGGATTCTGACTCCTCATGACAACCCTAAGGGAAGCGTGATTATTATGATCTCTGTTACAGTTCACACATTCCTTCACTTATTAATCCAATAAATATTTGAGTGCCTATTTGCCTGGCATACCAGGCTCTGGAAATACAGGGTAAACAGGGCAGATACAGCCCTGCTTTTAGGATATTCACTGTCTAGTGGGGACTAACAGTAACAATAACCTTCACTTCTCCTGAGGGTTTGCTGTGTGCCTGTGCCAAACGCTCTACACTCATTCTAACCTCACAAAAGGAGGTACTCCTATCATCATACCCATTTTAGAGCTCAGAAAGCTGAGGCAGGGAAAGAGGGAGTCTCCTGCCCATCACATCACAGCTCGCAGCCTGAGGAACCAGATCTCTGACATCCACGTTTCTTAACTACAGTCTGTACTGCCTCTGGGTATGCTATGCTGGTGTGAGGCTCAGTGTCTTGCTGTGACAGCGAGTGCCCTTGGGCTCCAGTCTGTCTGCCCTCTGAGCCTGTCTGAGCCTGCGTGTGTCTGGAGCCAACTCCAGGTCTATTCTGGGCTAATGATGTGTTCTACGGCAGGGGAAGCAATGAGTTTGGGGTCCCTGGGGCTGAGGGGTGGTGTTAGTTTCCTTCCTGCATGGGAACTTCCCACGGGTCCCTATGCTGATTGATAAATCCTTGTAACTGAGGACCTGCCTCTGCCTGAGGCTTGCAGCATTTCTGTTGGTCTGTCAGCCTTTGTTCCGCCTTTTGAGACCTGAAAATAATGTGACACCCTAGAGAAATCAGGCCTTCCCTTTTCCTGAGGCAGGTGTGGAGGTCTGAAGCCAAGCCAGGGCCCGTTGTCCTGGAAAGGGTAGGGGTCAGGGCTAGGCCCCAGTGGAGCCGGCTGAAGCAGGTGGACTGACAGTGAATGGATGGATGGATGGATGGACTGATTTGCCGGGTGGGAGGCCGGGACTGCGATGAGCTTTACTGACTGCGATGAGCTTTACTGGCCCCGCTGCACTCTCCACTATGGGTACCCCTTCCTCCTACCTCTCCTTGACTCACCCCTAGACTTCCTCTTTGAGTAACACCTGCTAACCTCCTTCCCCCTTATCCTCTCAAGAGCGCTGGAGCCCTGAATATCGGCGCTTGAACCATTCCCCAGGTGGGAAACACTGAGGGCAGCCGTTGCCCTTGGTCACACAGCGAATACGGAATCCGAGCGGGAACTCTGGTCCACGAAGGTCGCATTCCGGACTCTGCTCCCAAGCCGATCCGGGCGTCAGCTAGTCCCTGTACCAGGGTGAGCCTCTCGGCTCTCACATCACCCCCTTCTCACAATGGATCATCCCGTTGTCCCCGCAAGCGGCAATGGGCCAGTCCGCGGACCCCCCCAACTCCCTGTGGCAGTGGGCCAGTCCACGCTGTCCCCACTGCCCCGCAGGATGTACGAGGTTCCTTCCGGGCTGCTGCCGGTCTCCGGGCGCTCACCTTTGGCCTTGCCTTTTCGCCACCGCCGGCGACCGCGGCTCCTCGAGCCCTCTTTGGCATTCTTCGAGGCCGGGGCCATAGCGGCCTCGGCGGGCTCCGTTTCCCCGGCCAACTCCATCAATTCCCCGCGGTCCTCGCGCGGGGGCCAATTCCAGCCGCGAGGCCCTGCCCGGAGGGCCAATCCTCGCTATACACTACCGTCGGGCCCCCCTATTACCCAATCCCGAGCTTGCTCTTCTCTGGGTCCAGCTCCCTAACCAATCCTGGTCTCCCTCCGCTGCCGTGCTCCGCCCCCAACCGCCAGAGTTTAAGATCTGGCTCCGCCCCCTATTGCTCATTAAAGGGCTCGCGGCCAACAAAAAGGCAACCCTAGGGGCGACGAAAAGCGTCCTTCGGGCAGGACTAGTGCGGAGCCCCGCGGGGAGCACCCCAGCAGGGAAGTCCCGATCTTCCCACGTGCTGGGAAGCCTCCCATGTGCTGGCTCAGTCTCGCCATCCCACTCACCTTCCCAGGGAGGGATCCCCTAGAACGCGGCTCGGCCCGCCTTTTGAAGGGGAAAAGTGGGGCGCCGCTGAGCCTCTGCCTGGGGTGGGGGCGGGCCAGGTCCTCTGCCAACTCAAAGACGAGGCGGGGCGCCAGCGCTGGAGGCGTGGCTGTGCCTGAGAGCCGTTGGAGGAGGGAGCCCCGCCTTCCCTCTCCTGTCTCCTAGTTCTCCTATTGCGCTTTTCCTGGGGGATCGTTCTCCCTGTGTCTCCGCCCCCTAATCCATGCTCCCGCTAATGGGGGTGGGGGATGGTGGTAGGAGAACGCTCGGCGCCTGCGCACTAGCTTCAGGCCGCGGGCTGGCCCAAGAGCTGAGGTAGAGGGAACGACGCATGCCTGAGAAATGGCGGGAAACAGAGGAGGCTCGAGGCTTGCGCACACGCACACAGCCAACTGCTTCTGGACCGCCTGAGAGGCAACTTCGCCCGCCGCGGTGGTGTGGGGCGGGTGCGGGCATCCTTTGAGACTGTGCTCTGGAGGCCTGGAGAAACAGCTTTCTATCCTCAGCACTGGGGAGAGCAGGCCTCTATCCCTGTCGTTGCCTGCCACTCCTCCTCCTTCCCTCTCAAAGCATACCCACCAGAACACAACCCGCGCTGAGAAACGCGTTACCCTCTTATCAGCTATGGGAGAAAGGAGACAGACTGGCCTCTCGGCGGTGGGGCCGCCATTGCCTGCTCTCTGGACCAGGGCCTCACAGATGCCCTCAGCTTCAGGATTAGGACTGCGTTGCTTTTTCCTCCCACATCAGGGGACTTCAACAAGTAACCTCCAGTTCCATAGATAAAACTTGCACTCCCCCCTTCTCCATGGCAGGGGTTTTGAGCCTGGAGAAGGAAGATCGGAACTTCCTGGGGCTCCTGTGAAGCAGGCAGGGGGCAGCACTGGGCCCCGGGAAGAGGCGAAGAAGGCGAGGGAGTGCCTGCGGTGAGCCCAGAGCCTTGGGCCCATTATCCTCTGATGCTGCTCCCCCAACTTTCCTGCCGTCAGTCCCTGACCTTGCCTGAGACCTTGGCGGCTCCCGCACCTCCCTCCCGGCTCCTCGCTGAGAACACAACCCGCAAGGCCATTCCGCCTGGCTGGACTGAGTCCCCTATGGAGGCAGCCTGGCAGGGAGCAGGTGTCTTCCTGGCAGAAGAGGACAGACCTGGTAAACTGAGAGACTGTTGATGCCCCGATGTTCTGCCTAGCCTGCCTGGAAACTCCAGAAGGGTAAGGTACCATCTTTGTATTGTATTGCTGGGACTTACGCCCGTGTCTGCCCCAGAGCTGGTGCTCGGTCAGTTTCTGAGGATGGATGAATGAACACTGATAAGAGGGCCGCTTTCCTGGTCTCCTGGTCCCTAGCCCAGAGTGCCTTTCCACTCTGGGATTTGATTTTCCCCAAATCCTCTGTAGGGAGGCAGCCTGGTCCGGGGGAGAAAGACCCTGGCTTCAAATCCTGACTTCGCCACTTCCTAACTGCATGGCCCTGTGCAAGAACCTTTACTTCTTTATTTTTCTGCCTCATGTCCTCATTTATAAAATGAGGATGTTGGCCAGGTGCTCGGTGGCTCATGCCTGTAATCTCAGCACTTTGGGAGGCTGAGGTGGGAGCTTGCTTGGGGTCAGGAGTTCGAGACCAGCCTGGGCAACATAGCGAGGCCACGTCTCTACGGAAAATGTAAAAATTAGTGGGGCATGGTGGTGCACTTGTAGTCCCAGCTACTCGGGAGGCTGAGGTAGGAGGATCGCTTGAGCCCAGGAGTTTGAGGCTGCAGTGAGCCATGATCATGCTAGTGCACTCCAGCCTGGGCGATAGAGTGAGACTTCGCTTTTTTCTTTTTTTGAGATGGAGTCTTACTCTGTCACCCAGGCTGGAGTGCAGTGGCGCCATCTCAGCTCATTACAACCTCTGCCTCCCGGGTTCAAGCGATTCTGTGCCTCAGCCTCCCGAGTAGCTGGGATTACGGGCACCTGCCACCACGCCTGGCTAATTTTTGCATTTTTAGTAGAGATGGTGTTTCACCATCTTGGCTAGGCTGGTCTTGAACTCCTGGCTTCAAGCAATCCACCTGCCTCGGCCTCCCAAAGTGGTGGGATTACAGGTGTGAGCCACTGCGCCCGGCCTTTTTTTTTTTTTTTTTTTTAAATACTGGGGATGTTGATCTTTATTTCAGGATTGTTGAAGGATGACCAGAGCTAACCTGATACACCGTAAGTTTTTAGTATTTCTTAAGTAAATGAATGACTGGCCCTGAGAGGCTTCAATTCCTCCAGATTCAAACTCACCTGTATCCTGGTAGTGTCTGTGATTTCGGGCACTGGTTTTCTCATGTAGCGACGTCCCACCGTGTCCTGACATCACTTTATAACCAGATTTTCTTTTGAAGCCTAGCTTCACTCCCTGGGCCACCATTCCACCCATCGTGGCTGGAGAATCTGTGTCTGAAGATGATCCCACATCTGATTCTGACTCGGAATCTGTGACCCACTCAGAAAGTGCCTTCCACTCTAGGGCTGATCGCTGTATGGATAGTTCCTGCAGTTTTGTTAGAAATCCCAGCTCTGTCAAAGATCCCTGCTTGGATTTGGCTCCCTGGACTGGAGTTGTTTGCTTGTCTGACTGTTCAGGTGTCTCTTGGGACGTAGATTCAGTCGGGGCAGATGGCTCCCTTTTGGCTCCAGGTTTAGCCTGGGCCGCAGGTGTTGATTCAGCTTCTTGTTGAGCTGGAGGTGGCTCTCCTGGCCCAGGCCCTGGCTGGGCTACATGTCTTTGTCTCAATGCTGGCTCTTGTTGAGTTGTAGATTCTTTTCCTAGTCCAGGTGCCTGCTGGGAGGCAGCTTCCTGTTGAGTGAGCAGCACCCTTTGGATGTGAGGTGATTGCTGTGGTGCAGGCTTCTGTGGGGCAAGAAATTCCTCTTGTGAAGCAGATTTTTGTTGGGCTCTAGGTTCCTTCTGGGAATCAGCATCATGTTGTGCAGGGGTCTCCTGCTGGGTGAGGGGTCTTTGGTTTGAAGCAGGCTCCCGTTGGGTATTGGATCCCTGCAGAGTCTTCGATTCTGGCTGGGCTATGGGTGTCTTTTCTGGCCCAGGCTCTGGCTGGGTTATAGGCCTCTGGTGTGGCTCAGGTTGCCAGTCTGGCCTAGATGCTGACTTAGAACCTGGCTCCATTGTTATTTCCCTCACGGGAGATACTGATCTTCCAGGTTTCATCCTTCTGGGCTCCCACCCAGCCCTCTGTCTTCACAGATCTCTCATTGATTCCTCATGATGGCACTTCCTCTTGGGTTTCACTCCATCCTGGCATCACTGGTCTTCCTTTTTAAGGTGGCTGGCAGTTGGCCGACCACAGCTGGCCCCACTAAGTAATGAACTCTGTGCCTCTTTCTTTGGTGGGAGGATTAGGAATAGGAGGAGACTACGTGCCCAGCACTCTCTTACAAGAAGGGAGGGGCTTGCTCGCTTGTGTCATAAATAGGGCCCCACCCCACCCACCACTCAGTTAAAATGTTTCTTCTCATAAGGCAAACATCCCAATTTAGGCCTCCCTGTCATCTGGGATGACAGAAGCCAGATGCTGGATGAGTGTTCCTTTTTTCTCTCTCCTTCTGATGTTTGAGGAAAGCGTCATTCAGGGGGCAGTCTCTGTAGTTGTTGTAATAATTATTTCCCTCTTTGTTCATTCCTACAAATGGTTGCCAGATTATTTATTTATTGAGACAAGTCTTTCTCTGTTGCCCAGGCTGGAGTGCAGTGGTGCCATTTTGGCTCACTGAAGCCTCCACCTCCTGGGTTCAAGCGACTCTCCTGCCTCAGCCTCCCAAGTAGCTGGGACTACAGGCGCACACTGCCACGCCCGGCTAATTTTTGTATTTTTAGTAGAGATGGGGTTTTGCCATGTTGACCAGGCTGCTCTCAAACTCCTGACCTTAAGTGATCCGCCCCCGCCCCCCGCCCCCGGGCCTCCCAAAGTGCTGGGCTTACAGGTATGAGCCACCACGCCCAGCCAGGTTGCCAGTTTAATTTCCTTATATTGTCACTCTGATCATTTAACTTTCATGCTAAAAACTAATGTCATGCCCTCCCATTTTTATAGCTTGAGGCCCTTCTGAATGGCATTTGAGATACTCCATGCCATCTCTCTAGCCCTGAACTATGATCCCGTACTAGATTGGAAACTCACAGAAGACAGTGACCACTGATGACAATGACAGATAATGACTGACAATGATAGTGGTAACGGTCATGATAGTAGTTATAAATACCAAAGGCTGCCTAAGTGCTAAGAAACTGTGCCAAGTTTTTTTTTTTTTTAAACCTATATTATCTTTAATAAGATCATGTCTGGTTCATTGGTATACTTTTTTTTTTTTTGTCCCCACCTAGCTCTTACCTCAGAAAGATTAGTCGAATGAGTGAAAGATAAACAAGTAGGCCAATGGAGACAGAGTGAGGGTCTTGGTGGGGATAAGTATGTGTAGAATCTGGATTCAGTCTACAGTGAATAGGGTAAAATGGGTCATCTGGATGTGAATTGGCAGACCCCATTTGAAGGAAACAATTTTGATCTGTTACATTTAAAAATATTTATTGACTTCTGTTTGCTACTTTCCTGATTGTATTTAAGGTTAAATGACACCAGCTAGGAAGCTACAGTTTCCTGGAATCTTTCAGATAATTAAGCCTAAGCCTGGGTAAGGGGAGGGCACAGGATAAGACTGAGGAGAGAAGAAGGCACTAGAGAGAGCAACAATCAAAATGATCTTGAGAAACATGCTTTTTGAGAGCACTGGAATGATTTAGGGGTGGGTACAGTGGGAGAGTGAGGTGGGAGAAGAAGAGTGTCTGGTAGGTGTGCCCACTGTCTTCTTGGCTGAGAATGTTTAATTGGAAGAGTGGGCGCTCAGAGCTCCTACAAAGGCAGAGCAAAGCTTCTTAGCTGACATTGTTTGAGAAATTGCTGGCAGGCTCTGGAATGCTTGTTTGGCTTTCTGTGGTGCCTTTGGTGTCCTAGGGTGCAAATAAAGGGGAGAGGCTAGTGTTAAAAACATTTTTAACATTTCTTTTTTTTTTTGGAGACAGAGTCTTGCTCTGTCTTCCAGACTGGAGTGCAGTGGCACGATTTCAGCTCACTGCAACCTCTGCCTCCCGAGTTCAAGTGATTCTCCTGCCTTAGCCTCCCGAGTAGCTGGGACTACAGGTGCCTGCCACCATGGCTGGCTAATTTTTGTATTTCAGTAGAGACAGGGTTTCACCACATTGGCCAGGCTGGTCTGGAACTCCTGACCTCATGTGATCCACCTGCCTCGGCCTCCCAAAGTGCTGGGATTACAGGCATGAGCCACCATGCCTCGCCTTAACATTTAATTTTTTTTGAGACGGAGTCTCAGTCACCCAGGCTGGAGTGCAGTGGTGCGATCTCGGCTCACTGCAACCACTGTCTCCCAGATTCAAGCGATTCTTCTGTCTCAGCCTCCCGAGTAGCTGGAATTACAGGCACCCACCACCATGCCTGGCTAATTTTTGTATTTTAGTAGAGACAGGGTTTCACCATGTTGGCCAGGCTGGTCTTGAACTCCTGACCTCAGGTGATCCGCCCACTTTGGCCTCCGAAAATGCTAGGATTACAGGTGTGAGCCACTGTGCCCAGCCAACATTTAATTTTTATGAGAGTTTTAAAAATTATAAAAATAAGACTCATTCAGTGGAAAAAATTTTTAAAATCCAGTAAAAAGTAAAACGACCCCTCCCACCCCAGCCTCTACAACACATTTTCCAGGGCTAACCACTGTTAATAGTTTGCTACATATTTTTCCATACCTTCTGGTATATAAATACAATGGTTTATTTTAAAAACAAAAATGAGATTATACTATACGTATTGCCTTAGTCTGCACCTTTAAGAAATCTGGCCAGGCATAGTGGCTTATGCCTGTAATCTCAGCACTTTGGGAGGCCGAGGTGGGCAGATCGCTTGAGCCCAGGAGTTAAAGACCAGCCTGAGCAACACGGGGAAACCCTATCTCTACAAAAAATACAAAAATTAGCCGGGCATGGTGGCGTGTACCTGTGGTTCCAGCTGCTGGGGAGGCTGAGGCAGGAGGAACATTTCAGCCCAGGAGGTGAGCTGTGATCATGCCACTGCATTCCAGCCTGGGTGACAGAGCAGGACCTTGTCTCAACCACGCACCCCACCCCCAAAAAAAAACTGAATCTATTATTGCGAAGTATTATATTTCTATAGAAGTTCATAGAAACTTATACATGCAATTAAACAAATAGTTACAAAGCAGATATTCATGAAACTATTACCTAGGCTTAGAAATAGAATATTGTGTCTGGGCACGGTGGCTCACGCTTGTAATCCCAGCAGTAGGGGAGGCTGAGGCAGGCAGATCACCTGAGGTCAGGAGTTCGAGACCAGCCTGACCAACATGGAGAAATCTGTCTTTACTAAAAATACAAAAGTAGCCAGGCGTGGTGGCGCATCCCTGTAATCCCAGCTACTCAGGAGGCTGAGGCAGGAGAATTACTTGAACCCGGGAGGCGGAGGTTGCAGTGAGCCAAGATTGCGCCATTGCACTCCAGCCTGGGCAACAAGAGCAGAGCTCCATCTCAAAAAAAAAAAAAAAAAAAAAAATGAAAGAAATAGAATATTGCCAACAGCACCCCTCCTTTCCTGATCACTGCTTCCTCTCCCCCTCACAGTGATAATCCTGACTTTTATAGTAATTATTTACTTTCTTTTCTTTATTATACCACCTATGTGTATAGATTCCTAAATAATTTAGTTTATTTTTGCTCATTTTTAAACTTTATGTATACATTATGGTCTGAATGTTTATGTGTCTCTCCCCATTTTTTTTTTTTTTTTTTGAGATGGAGTCTCACTCTGTTGTTCAGGCTGGAGTGCAGTGGCATGATCTTGGCTCACTGCAGCCTCTGCCTCCCAGGTTCAAATAATTCTCCTGCCTCAGCCTCCTAAGTAGCTGGGATTACAGATGTGCACCATCATGCCTGGCTAATTTTTTTGTATTTTAAGTAGAGATGGGGTTTCACCATGTTGGCCAGGCTGGTCTCGAACTCCTGACCTCAGGTGATCCCCCTGCCTTGGCCTCCCAAAGTGCTGGAATTATAGGCATGAGTCACTGCACCTGGCCTCACTTTAGTTTTAATTCACATTTTCCTTGTAATAATAAGATTGAGTGCCATTGCATCTGTTTATTAGCTGTTTGGGTTTCATAATCTGTGAAGTGGCTATTCAAGTATTTTTGCCCGTTTATCTGTTGTATTTCCTGCCCTCCTCTCACTGGTCTGTAGGAATTCCTTATATATGTATTCTGAATACTAATCCTTTGAAGGTTGTGTATGTTACATATATCATCTCCTACTTGGCAGCTTGTCATTTTATTCTTTTGATGATCAAAATTTCTTAATCTCAGTGAAGTCAGATTTATTTACTCTTTTACTTTATGGTTTGTGCATTTTGTATTTTGTTTAAGAAAGGCTTTCATAC
The DNA here is from genome assembly GCF_006542625.1 of Nomascus leucogenys. Classification (NCBI taxonomy): domain Eukaryota; kingdom Metazoa; phylum Chordata; class Mammalia; order Primates; family Hylobatidae; genus Nomascus; species Nomascus leucogenys. Next base: position 85,321,429 of record NC_044397.1, read on the forward strand.
CTCAAGGTTGTGAATATATTCTCCTGTATTTCCTTGTAAATTTGTCTTTCAAATTTAGATCTGTAATCCACCTGAAACTTATGTTAATGAAGGATGTGAAATAGGGGGTCTCTACATCGTTTTTTTTTTCATTAATATATTGTTGATATCTCTCCAGCCAACACATAATGATTTATCTCATTATTATTATTATTATTATATTTATTTTAGAGACAGGATGTTGCTGTGTTGCCCAGGCTGGTCTTGAGCTCCTTGGCTTACTGGATCCTCCTGCCTCAGCCTCCTGAGTAGCTAGGATTGTAGGCCTGAGCCACTGCCCCTGGTTTACCTAATTATTTTTGACAGTAATTAATTTTTCCCAATTTGGCTTTGAAGAAAATTTCCCCCATTTATTTGTCAATACAAATACTGCTATAATTAATATTCTTGTACCTATATCTTTGAGCATCCATGCTAGTATTCTATTGTTGAGATTTCCTAAAGTGAGATTACTAGATTAAAGTTATTATACTCATTTACAATTTTGATACAGCCAAATTTATTTTACTTCCGTCAATAGTGTATAAGGATCCTGATATATCCCATTCTTGATAATATCATAATATCAATCAGTTTAACATTTGCCAATTTAGTTTTTTTGTTTTTTTTTTTTTTTTTGAGACAGAGTCTCACTCTGTCGCCCAGGCTGGAGTGCAGTGGCACGATCTCAACTCTCTGCAACCTCTGCCTCCCAGATTAAAGCAATTCTCGTGCCTCAACCTCCCGAGTAGCTGGGATTACAGGCGTGCACCACTATGCCCAGCTAATTTTTATATTTTTAGTAGAGACGGGGTTTCACCGTGTTGGCCAGGCTGGTCTTGAACTCCTGGCCTCAAACAATCTGCCTGCCTCGGCCTCCCACAGTGCTGGAATTACAGGCATGAGCCACTGTGCCTGGCTGCCAATTTACTTTTTATATGACACTTAAAAACTGGTAGACTAAACTGGGCGTAGTGGTGTGTACCTCTAACCCCAGATCCTTGGGAGGCTGAGGTGGGAGGATCACTTGAGCCCAGGAGTTTGAGACCAAGCTGGACAACATAGCAAGACCCCCTACTCAAAAAACAGAACAAAATAACAAACACAAAACTGCTAGACCAGGGAGGAGTCAAATTCTGTTTGATGCTGACACTGGTGTAATCTTCAGAGATTAATGACCAGGTCTCCAACAGCCCCATCTACCTTCACTTTGGTAAACTGAGGTTTTAAAATCTAAGAATTTGGTTAAACCTTTCCAGTATCAGGAAAATTATATCCTGCTTTTCTTGCTCTTCCTATTTCCCGACAAGTTGACATTGAGTAGAAAGGGCTGAGTTGTGTGCTTATCCTGGTCTTAATTTCACCTCTTTTTTCTATTCTCAACCGTGCTTCATCCCTAGTGATTTCACGGAGTGAGTCTGGTATAAGGAAAATCATCCTTTGGAAACTTACTTGTTTTCTTCACATTGCCCTTGAAATGATCACAGGGGCACTGCTTCTTTGGCAGCCCAGACACTGTCATGAGTTTTCTTCTCGGGGCTCTCAGGAACCAATCTGGAACAACAGCATTGCTGCTTAGATGGGAGAGTTAATACATTTGATAGGAGGGAGTAGGACAGAGCTTTAATCGCCATCTTCTGTGCCTTGCATTTCCACTGCAGTGGGGTGGGAAAAGGGGTCAACAGAGAACAGTGTCCATCCAGCTATTTGAATGCCAGTATTTCTGAGTTGTTTCTCCTGACAACTTTGGGCAAGGTTTGGGCAAGGGTTTGGGCAAGGGTTTGGTGGCAGGTTTGGAGGGTGCATCAGAATGTCATTACTCCAAAGAATGAGGAGTAAGGCTTGGGTGTCTGCTTTCCGGTGGCTGCTTTCCCTTGGGGAAGCCATTTTGCCTCTCTGCTTTCAGTCTTGCCTATGAGTAAAATAAGGCTGAGAATAGGATTCAGGAAGCTTTTGGAAGGCCAGGAAAAAATAAAAAGGCTTTTGGACGGTAGCTCTGGGTTCTTCAGGAAAAGGATAAGGGGCAGGGGGCAGCCTGACATTTGGCTGGCTTTCCCCTAGACCTTGGAGAAGTCCAGTTCTTTCCTGAGAGTCAGGAAGAAAGTGGGCACAGGTGCTGCATGTGGCAGGCTGTGGAGAGGGGAATGGGTGAGGTCAGCTGAGATAACATCTGCGTTGGTCTCAGAGGGGCCCAAGGGAGAGAGCTGGGGTCATGGTGATGCCATCGCTGTTGTTGATGCTGAGTTACTGACCTTTGCACTCACATTCTTGGCCATCTTCCTGGAGCCATCTCCTAGAAGCCTGGCCTCGGTCCCTATGGCCTCTGGCGACCCCTGTCGGAAGGAAACAGGTCACATTCAGACACTGGAAAGAGAACAGAAATGATCTTCCCAGCATTGTGCTACCTAGGTCAGCACAGTTCCATTTTTCCATTTTTACTTCAAGAATCTGGGTTACTTCAAGAGACGAATATTTTATTTTTATTTATATTTTTGAGATAGGGTCTTGCTATGTTGCCTAGGCTGGTCTTGAACTCTTGGGCTCCAGTGATCCTCCTGCCTTGGCCTCCCAAAGTGCTAGGATTATAGGCGTGAGCCACTATGCCCAGCTGAGGGGTATTTTAATCGATAAGGGATTGAGGTTTAAAATCTGGCCTATACATAAGCATATTCAAAAATTTAATGATTAAAAAAATCTGGCCTAGAGAAAAGCTTAGCTGAAGGTAGGTGGAGAAAGAATGGCTTCTAGATGGAAGACAGGATAAAAGGCAGGGGTTTGTCGAAACCTCCTGCTCTCTCCCCATACCTCACATTAAAATCCTCATGACTTAAAAGAGTGAGAGCGAGGAGGAGATTATTCCTTAAATCAAGATTTTCCCTTGACCTCCAAGTTGCTGGGTTTTTTGTTTGTTTGTTTTTTGAGACAGGGTCTCACTCTGTCATCCAGGCTGGAGTATAGTGGTGCAATCACGGCTCACTGCAGCCTTGACCTCCTGGGTTTGGTTGGTCCTCCCATCTCGGCCTCCTGGGTAGCTGAGGCTTCAGGCATGCACCACCACTCCTGGCTAGTTTTTTGTAGTTTTTGTAAAGATAGGGTTTCGCCAAGTTGCCCAAGTTGGTATGGAGCTCATGGGCGTAAGCGATCTGCCCGTCTTGGCCTCCCAAAGTGCTGTGATTATAGGCATGAGCCACCACACCCACCCCAAACCCCAAGTAGCTGTATTTGAATCCAAAATCCCAGTTCAACTATTAAACGATGGTATTTACCTTTGTTCCTCTGGAACAAATACATTCTTCTTTTGGCCTCTATCCGAGCCTGTTTTATTTTCTGATTCTGTCTTATCTCCATTTTTTGATACTTAAAATATTCCTATGACAGGCTGGGCACAGTGGCTCATGCCTGGAATCCCAGCACTTTGGGAGGCCGAGGCAGGCGGATCATGAGGTCAGGAGATCAAGACCATCCTGGCTAACATGGTGAAACCCCATCTCTACTAAAACTACAAAAAATTAGGTGGGCGTGTTGGCGGGCGCCTGTAGTCCCAGCTACTCGGGAGGCTGAGGCAGGAGAATCTCTTGAACCCAGGAGGCGGAAGTTGCAGTGAGCTGAGATCGCACCACTGTACTCCAGCCTGTGCGACAGAGCGAGACTCGGCACCCCCCCAAAAAAAAAAATTCCTAAGACAATCAAGGATGATGGATTATAGACTTGAGATTCTCAAGTAAGAACTTGGCTCAGATGATACTTCCTTTGTGGTAGTTTCTGATATTTCCTTTCAGAATGAATTATACCTTCATATGGTTCCCACTGTTGTTGAATGCAGTTGTTATTGCACTGTAATGTTGTTGTTTGAAATCTTTTATGGACTGGATTGTGTCTCCCAAAATTCACATGTTGAATCCATAACCCCCAGTACCTCAGAATGACTGTATATGGAGATAGGACCTCTAAAGGGGTGATTAAAATCAGGCTGTTATGGTGGGCCCTATGCCAGTCTGGCTGGTGTCCTTATAAGAAAAGGAGATTTGGGCTGGGTGCGGTGGCTCATGCCTATAATCTCAGCACTTTGGGAGGCCGAAGTGGGTGGATCACAGTGTCAGGAGTTTGAGACCAGCCTGGCCAACATAGTGAAACGCTGTCTTTACTAAAAGCACAAAAATGAGCCGGGCATGGTGGCGCACGCCTATAGTCCCAGCTACTTGGGAGACTGAGGCAGGAGAATTGCTTGAACCCGGAAGGCAAAGGTTGCAGTGAGCTGAGATCGTACCATTGCACTCCAGCTGGGCAACAAAGCAAGACTTTGTCTAAAAAAAAAAAAAAAAAAAAAAAAAAAAAAAGTAGGGGGGATCCTAGAGAGCTCTTTCATTCTCTTTCCACCTCTTGAAGATAAGAGGAGAAGTCCACTGTCTGCAACCTGGAAGAGGACCCTTGCCAGAACCCAGCTGTGCTGGCACCCGGATTTCATATATCCAGCCTGCAGAACTGTGAGGAATAAATTTCTCTTGTTTATGCCACCCGGTCTGTGTTATTGTGTTATGGCAGTCCTAGCAAACTAAAATAAAATCTTTCTCCTTCACTAGACTCTGAACCATTGGTTCCGTAGTCATTCAGCTATGTGGTTCCTGACACATGGTAGGCATTTGGTAAATGTTTGTTCAACACGTGGATGGATAAATTGTTTGGAGAGGACCCTTAGAGATCATATGGTTCAATTCAGGCCTCCTACTTCCCAGACTTCTGCCACACAGATGGAGGGGGTTGCGTCATTTCCCCAAGGGCTGCTTTTCCAATGTTCTCATGTGCTGTTTTGAGTGTTATCAAAGTAATTTAAGCAGGCATAGCCCCTGCCATCTAAACTTTTCTAACATTTTTACTCTTGCCTGACCTCTACTCCTAGTTCCAGAGAAAAACCACAGAATATTAGACCCTGAAGGAAATCCTAGAGATTATTTAATTGAATTCCTTAATTCTGAAGTTTTTTTTTTTTTTAGTCTAAATGTAATTTAACTGTTGGAGAAAATTTTGAAAGTACAAACAGGGAAATTATTATTCTTACTGACTGTTGGTATTTTGGCATATTTGTTACTTACATAGGCTTTTTATTAATATAGTGATAACCATAACATGTAAACACATTCTCTTTTTAGGCATGTTGCTGTGTCATCTTCATAACACATTTTTAATGAATGCATAGTACTCTCAATAATTATGTGTTCCAAATTATTTAACTGCTTTCCCATTGCTGAATATTTAGAAAGTTTTATTTTTTAGATGTTGGTAAATTTCTTTGTTCTTGTAACTGTTTTCCAAATTTTAGATTATTTTCTTGGGAGAGAGTTCCCAAAGTGGAATTACTGGGTCAAAAGTTAAGAATTGCTTTCAGAAGAGCTGTACTAATGTTTAATTTTTTTAAATTTAATTATTTATTTATTTTTTTTGAGACGGAGTCTTGCTCTGTCGCCCAGGCTGGAGTGCAGTGTTGTGATCTTGGCTCACTGCAACCTCTACCTCCCGGGTTCAAGCGATTCTCCTTCCTCAGCCTCCCAAGTAGCTGGGATTACAGGCACCCACCACTATGCCTGGCTAATTTTTGTATTTTTAGTAGAGGCAGGTTTTACCATGTTGGTCAGGCTGGTATTGAACTCTTAACCTCAAGTGATCCGCTCCCCTCGGCCTCCCAAAGTGTTGGGATTGCAGGCATGAGACACTATGCCTGGCCACTTTATACTTTTTCTCTAAACAAATTTATTTTGCAAAACATCCTCATCCTATGCAATATTATCTGTGAAATTACAGGTTTGATGTATGCTTAGTTTTTTTCCTAACATGCATTAAAATATGTAAGTATTAAAGTAAAAAGAAGCTTATTTACCTTCCACCTAAAATCAGTTTTGGGAACCACTGATACAGTGGCATAAGCATGCACTTTATATCCACATGGGCCTGGGGTCAGCTACTGGCTCTGTCACTTAACTGTGTCGACTTGGACAAGTCACTTGGCTTCTATGATCCTTGATTCCCTGATTTGTGAAAGGAGGATGGTAAAATCCTCCTTGCAGAGTTGTTGGGAATAAGTGAGCTGCTGTGGGAGCCCAGTGCCCAGGCGAGTGTTGAGTACATGATGGTTATCATCGTGGTTATTGCGGTGGAATTCTGGTTATTTTCCAAAGAGAGCATCTATGCTGGAATATTGGGCTTGTGGCTTTCTGCTTATGTGGATGTGTAAAGAAGTTACTTCCACTAGTTAGGATTTGTGGTGCATCTGTCATTATTTTCATTTCCCAGATCCACTACATATTTGCTTTGTGATTTTGGACAAAGTTGTGTAACTTTTCTGTGCCTCATTTTCCTAATTTGTAAGATGTGGTTAATAATAGTACAGTAGTCCTCTCTTATCCACAGGGGATGCATTCCAAGACCCCCAAGATACTTCAAGTCTCAGATAGTACCAAACCCTATATATATATATTTTTTCTACACATATACACTTATGATAAAGTCTAATTTATGAATTAGGCACAGTAAGAGATTAACAATAACTAATAAGATAGAACAATTTTAAAAATATACTGTAATAGGCCGGGTGTGGGGGCTCACACCTATAATCCCAGCACTTTGGGAGGCCGAGGCAGGCGGATCACGAGGTCAGGAGATCGAGACCATCCTGGCTAACATGGTGAAACCCCATCTCTACTAAAAATACAAAAAATTAGCCGGGTGTGGTGGCGCATGCCTTTAGTCCCAGCTACTCGGGAGGCTGAGGCAGGAGAATGGCGTGAACCCAGGAGGCAGAGCTTGCAGTGAGCCGAGATCGCACCACTGCACTCCAGTCTGGGCGACAAGAGACTCCATCTCAAAAAAAAAAAAAAAAAAAAAAAATATATATATATATATATATACACACACACACACACACACACACGTATATATACTGTAATAAAAATGATGTGAATGTGGTTTCTGTCTCTCTTTCTTTCTCAAGATAACAATATTTTTGGACCACTGTTGGCGGGTAACTGAAACTGCAATTAAGTGGGACTACTCTACACGAGTGTGCGTGTGTGTTATTTCCCAGCTCTGACCACTAGAGGGCCTAGGAGCACCAGCACCTACTAGCAATGGGCCTATCAGTCAGTGCCCATGGTCTGTAAATATCATTCTCCCATGAAAGGAACTAGGGCTTCCAGGAAAAATAGCTGATCCAGGGCTGGGGCAGAAAAACAAAAGAGGAGCCCGAAGCTTCTTGTGGTGTCAGAAAGTAAAGAACTGCTCAAAAAATGATGGAGATGTGTCTAAAGGTCACAGAAGCCAACTAGAAGGAGCTCCCAATGGCCAATTTTGGGACAATATGAGCAACATAATAAATAATGATAGCAATGGATTCCAACCCATAAATACTCATGAGTCCATGCTGATATAAATAAATAACTGAACAAATAAATAAATAAGGAAGAAGAGGCTAGGCATGGTGGCTCACACCTGTAATCCCAGCACTTTGGGAGGCCGAAGTGGGGGGATCACTTGAGGCCAGGTATTAGAGACCAGCCTGGCTAACATGACAAAACCCCGTCTTTACTAAAAATACAAAAATTAGCCGGGTATGGTGGTGTGTGCCTGTAGTCCCAGCTACTCAGGAGGCTGAGGTGGGAGGATCGCTTGAGCCCAGAAGGTGGAGGTGGCAGTGAGCCAAGATCACACCTCTGCACTCCAGCCTAGGCAACAGAGCGAGACTCTATCTCAAAAAAAAAAAAAAAAGAAAAAGAAAAATAAATAACTCTTTCTTATGGCAGAATTCCGATTAAATAAATGTAGAAGGAACGATGGAAGTAGAAAATCACTATTTGGCCAACACCACAATAGTAATTCTTCATAGGAAACAATCATCCATAGATTCTAAAAGTTAATGTTAAAAGTATGATGATGCTGTAACTGGTGAATAACAAGAAAAAAAAGTATGATGGGAAGAAACAGGCTATTTACATATTTCCAAAGTGTCTCTCCACAAGATACTTATTAATTACAATGAGATGAATAGTAACTTTACAGTAGAGAAACCTGGCAGACACCACCTGAACCAAGTGCTTAAAGTGAACTTCATCAGTAATGAGAGATATCGACATCCTGGGGCTCTTTCTGGGATGTCCAGAGAAGGATACATCACTTCTGAAGTATTCTTGCCCAAAATGCGTAGCCGGAAATATCAGACAAACCCATATTCAGGGGGCATTCTACAAAACAACTGGCTAGAACTCTTCAAAAGTGTCAAGGTCCCGAAAGAGAGGGAGAGACTGAGAAACTCTCCCAGATTGGAGGAGACCTAGGAGATCTGACATTTTATTCAGTGGGATCCCAGATTGGAGTCTGGAGCAGAAAAAGGACATGAGTGGGATGATTAGCAAGATTTGAACATTTGTAGATTAGTTAATATTATGGTATCAATGCTAATCTCCTGGTTTTGATAATCGTATTATGGTTACATAAGATATTGTTTGAAAACAATTGGATGAAGGCTGTACTGGAACTCTATTTTTACAGTATTTTTCAAAGTCTGAAAAATGAAAAGTAAGAAAAAGTAAGAAATGCATTAGATTTGTGAGGACAAATGAGATAATAAGTGTGAAGTGCTTAGAACGATGCTTGTGATATAGGAGTTCTTAATGTGTCTGGTATTATAAGTAATTTTATAATTAATATTACAATTAATGAATAATCCGTTATTATAAGTAATTTATTTCCTAATGACCTCATATATTCTCACTTATTTCTATTTCCCTTAACCCTGTGAAAAGCATACTGAGCATGTATGTGATTAAGAGATAAAATAAGATTAGACTTTATTCTGAGATTTATTTTGGGGATGGAGGAGCTATTATTTCCTTTAGCGACTAAGTAGCTCAGACTCAGGCCAGCATTGCAAAACTTTGCTTGGCTAGGAAGCAAGACTTGAGCCCCGCCGCCACCCACCCGACGTCGTTTGTGATGGCGCCCCCTGGTGGCGCAGGGAGCTTTCCCCAGTTCCTTACCCTCGTGCTTTAGGAGCGACTTAGAAATTTTACTCAGTCCATTTATTAAACCCTTTCTAGGTCACGCTGCGGATCATTTAATCTTCACAAGTGTATGTGACAAGTGGTATTTTCTTCATTTTAAGATGATAAAACTGAAACTCAAAAAAGTGAGGCGACTTGTCTAGGGTTGCAAAGTGTGTGGCAGAGCCAGCATCTAGGTCCCCCTGACTTCCAAGCTGAGTGTAAAGGTCTAGGTGAGTCTAAAAGTGTGGCCATGCAGAGAACTATTGGTGTAGAGCAGTGGTTGTTGACCGAGGGTGGTTCCCCCTCCGGGGACATTTGGCAATGTCTAGAGATATTTTTGGCTTCCATAACAGGGGTTTGGATGAGGGAGAGGGAAGGCTGCTATTGGCATGTAGTGGAGAGAGGCCACGCGGATGCTGCTGAACATCTCACAATGCACAGAACAGCCCCCACCTCAAGGAACTGTTCAGCCCAAATGTCAGTAGAGCTGCTATGAAGCCCTGGTTTGATTTAGCAACCTGAGGATGCATTCTTGCAGTTAGCTAATGTTTGCTGAGTACTAAGCTGGATAGCGTGAGGGATATGGAAACTGTACCAGTCTATGCCATCAAGTAGTTTGCAGCCTAGAAGGACAGGGGGTGGAGGCAGGAAAGGCACATGAAGGCCCTCAATATAAGGCAGCAGATGATAAGTGCAAGAAGAGAGTGTCCAGCAGGGCTAAGCCGGCTCTCAGGAGGGAGACCACATGTCTGGCTGTGGGAGGAACTGAAGGAAGCTGTGGGAAGGTGGTTTTGAGCTGGGTGTGTGAGCAAAGTTGAGCTGGTGGAAAAACACAATACCTGTTCAGGGAAGGGCAAACAGGTTAGTTTGGGTGGAGAAATAGTATTTTTTAGTGAGTAGAGAGAGGTACACTGGAAAGGCAGGTTGGGGCTAGAGCTTTGAATCCAGGCAGAGGACTCTAGCCTGGGTGTCTCTCATAGTGATGGAAAAGTCTTCCCTTTCGGAATAGTGGTCTAGGCCCTAGGGCTATGGGGCTTAACAGCTTCCGGAACACTCTCTCTACAAAGGAGGGGATGTTGGAAATTGGGGTGGAGAAGGGAGAATACCTCCTGATTTTAGGACCAAGTTGATGCTGAGTATGTAACAAAGCCATTTCACCTCAAAGTGGCCTTTGGGGAGATGGTGCTCACAAGCGGAAATATACATGGGGATCAGGTCTCTTCTGCGTGGTTGCTCTGTGAAGGGCTGGCCTACTTTATAGTGAAAGCTGGAGCAGATTTGGAACCCCTAAGCTAAGTAAGGTTGGCTTCCCAAAATGTGAGCTGTTACAGCAGGGCTTGCTATGGATAAAACTTCACATATGGACACTACCTGGTGACAGACTTTTTCTAGTTTATTATGTTACCAGCAAATAGCATTAAGACATGTTGGTGGCATTCTGGTGCACTGTAAAGAATATAAGCAAGGACTTCCTGATCTTCTATAAAGGTACCATTGCTTTCAACACCCTCCCACCACCATCATTAAGTTTAGCCATGAGAATTATGTTACTCTTTTGGAAAAGTGTTGGGGGAGAAGGCATGGGAGCAAATCTTTGTTGAGCTAGTATATACATACATACGTACGTGTGTGTGTGAGGGGGATCAGCTACAATTGCAGATATTTTCTTTTCTTTCTTCTTTTTTTTTTTTTTTTTTTGAGACAAGAGTCTCACTCTGTCACCCAGGCTGGAGTACAGTGGTGCCATCTCGGCTCACTGCGGCCTCCGCCTCCCGGGTTCCAGCAATTCTCCGTCCTCAGCCTCCTGAGTAGCTGGGACTACAGGTGTGTGCCACCAGGCCTGGCTAATTTTTTGTATTTTTAGTAGAGATGGGGTTTCCACGTGTTAGCCAGGATGGTCTCGATCTCCTGACCTTGTAATCTGCCCTGCCTCGGCCTCCCAAAGTGCTGGGATTACAGGTGTGAGTCACCGCACCCGGCCAGTTGCAGATATTTTCACATACAAAATCTCGTTTAACTCTCTCAACATCGTTTGGGTGTAAGTACAGTTTGCTGTTTTTGGTAAAGGAGGAAACTGGCATCGAGAAAGGCTCACTTGCCCCAATCCCCCATAGCTAAGAGAAGCTGCATTTTGATGTGTCTGTGGCCTATTTTGCCACATTTCCTCCCCCCGTTTTCTCCTTCATAGAGTCTTGTTTACCTGGATTCAGGCTGCTAGAGACCGTGGGCATCAGCATTAGTGGCAGCAACAGGAGGAGGGAAGAGATTAGAACTTTCATTGCAACTGTCGGTGCAGCTGTAAGTTGCTTGAAGAGTGTAATGGAAGGTTCCCTGTTGGAGGCTCCTGATTGCTGGGGATGACTCAGGTCAGGGTACTCAGCCTGGCGGTCTATGATTTAGTCCCAGGCCAGCGTTCCCATTTGAGGGTGAGAACAGGTGAGGTGACGCTGTCTTGCTGTTAGGTAACAGATTAGACCATGTGCTTTATGGGAATCTGGGAGGTGAAACTGGTCAAACAAAAGAAATTCAGCATTCTTAAGAACAAAAGAAGGTGACTGATAACTTGGCAGCCGTGCCAGTTCTCTCCTGTACTCTTTCCCGCCTCCTCACACCCCAATGCCTCATGATTTCTTCCTCAAATCTTTTTTTTCTCGCTTGGATTTCCTTATACCTTTCAATGACCCTCTCTATCTGAATATTTGGCAGGAAAGCGGGTATAAGTGTTGGTGGAGGAGATGTTGACAAGGTCTGTTTCCCCTCTGTGCTCCTGCTCCCATCCTTGGCAAAATATCGGCAATAGTAGTGTTGTTGCCTGGGAAGTTGCCCTGTCCTCTCTCTGTTCACAATTCCCTCCAATTCTGCAGCCACGTAAGGTGGCAGCAGAGCAGGATCCAGGCACAAGAGGCAGCTCCCCTGCCCAGAACACCGCCCCTGGAGCAGTGGGTGACACCAGGCCTCCTTGTGTGTCCATCGGGAAGGTGGCCATGGCTTAGTTGTTCTGGTCTAAAGGGGAGGGAACTGGGATGGGGGAAGAGACCCCCAGAGCTGCAGGTCTCAGAGGGTTTGAGAAACAGGAGCCACAGGAGGGAAGGAGCCCTGAAGTGTGTTTGCCTAGCTGCTGGGGCGCCTGGCTCCAGCACTTGTTTGGAAATGGCCCAGGGCAAAAGAAGAAAGGTAATAATACTTGAAGTTAACATTAGGGGCATAGAATATCAGCACTCACTAAACTTGACATTCATTTGAGACTTTAGGAAGTGTACTCAAAGGGAGAGGAGAGGCTGGACTTGAATGCTGGGTGATACTCATGGGGGCTGAAGGGAAGGCTAACAAGGGAGCCCTTTTTTGGAAGCCTCCAGGCAGGAGTGAGAGCAGGGGGTGTGACTTTGTTTCCTTGAGAGGAGGAAAGAGGAAAGGCATGAGTCAAAGCTCTTTGATTTTGTTTGACCATTCTTTTTTCTCCACGTTTTCAAATTATCTCGGCCTGTTGACTTGTCACAGAGTTGATTGTGGACTTTGCTACTGCAGTGTTTATAAAGCACTGCAGGGGCCAGGGACTGCTAGGACTGAGCCTGTGTCCAAGTCGAAGACTCAGGGTGGGCCTAAGCTTGTTCTGATGCAAATCACTGATGTGGCTTCTTTCTGGAAAATTCTAAAACCAGGAAGATGACATCCATTTCATAAAGCCTAGAGATATGAGTGCAGTCATCTCTCAAAGTGGCAAGAGTGCAGGGGGACTGAGAGGGACTTGGTCGGGTGGAACTTGAGCTGGAGGTCGGGGAGGATTTGGGTTGGTGGAGAGCAGAGAGGAGGGCCATGCAGAGCAGGAGTGTGTTGTAGGAGAGGTGCCCCTGGAGCTCATTGGATGGGGATCTTAGAGGACAGGAGCTGTTTGTGTTCATTTTTGTATTGCCTGAACTTACACAGGGCCTGGCACTTTGGGAGTATTCTATAAATGACTGTTGAATGGAATGATGGTTTTGTAGCCCATTAACTGGGCCTGATATATTAGAAAGTGTGCGAAAATGTAGCCCATTAGCAGAAAGAAAATCTTACTGAAAAACCATCCCATGTACAAATGGAGGCTGGTGTGGACACTTTACTTACGCTGCTGAGTTCTGCATCAGTCCACACCGAGGCCACCGCAGGGGCCGAGAGCTCCTCCTCAGACCTTCTTCCGGGTGCCTCAGTCTCTTTACCCCCCTGTTCTCCCAGGTCCCGCTCCCTGTCAATTCACTCCATCTGGTTTCCCCTCCATGCACTTGGGGTGGGTGTTGCATCCTGTGTCCCATTGGAGGGGGCTTCTGGTCTGTTAGGTCTATTAATATAAAACACCCCCAAGACAAATGGACTTTTTTCTTGTTAACATGACAACTTCTTATAACGCATCTCAAGAACATTATTTGTGTCAAGAGTCCCTCTGATGTACAGAGGCCCTCCCTCCCCCAGGAAGGAGGTCAGGGGAAGTTAGGAGAAAACACCGCCCTGCCTGGGTTACTTATTTCCCTATTCTACAGTGTACTTGGTAGATGTTCAAAGACGTTCAAAAATATTTGTTGACTTTGTCCATGATCCACATGGCTCTCATATAGTCATTTATTCACACATACATTCAGTGAGACTTTGAGCGCCTAGTGTGTGCCTGGTATTTGCTAGATGGGGGATGCTGAGATCAGGTGTGCTGCTGTCTCTCAGGAGCTCTCACTATACAGCTGCACCTAGGGTGACCAAATCCACCTGCCCCACTTTACAGACATGGAAATTAAAGTGCAGGGAAGTTATAGGATTAGTTCAACAACACAGTCAGTAGCCTCAAAGTTACAGGAGTAAATCAAGTTTTCTGACTTGCTGGATTTTCTATTAGTGTGCAGCTACCTGGCTGCTGCAGGTGCAGACATGGTGAGCTCCAATAGGAGAGAGGACGTTCAGAGTGAAGTGGGAGCCCTGAGCACCCTGGATTAGCCAGGAGGACATGCCAGGTCCAGCTGTGACCGCACAAAGGACCATCAGGGATATTGCATTCTTTTTTTCACTTTGAGCTTGAAATGAAGAAACTGATCCCAGGAAACCAAGAGTGGAAGATTTTTCACAGGGGATTAGTGAGATGCGTCAAAAAGCCTGTTTTGGATGGGTGCCTGTAATCCCAGCACTTTGGGAAGCTGAGGTGGGAGGATGGCTTGGGCCCAGGAGTTTGAGACCAGTGTGGGCAACATGGTGAGACCCTGTCTCTATAAAAAGTTTTTTTTTTTTTTGTTTTTTGTTTTTAAAAAAGAAAACCCTTTTCTGATGTCTGTCATGGTGTTTCTCACTGAATGGTAATGGTCTGACTTTGAGTGGGTTTCATCCATAGCCTGGAGCTCTGTGAGGCAGGGACCAGGTGTGATTCACCTTTGTCTCTCCGGTGACAGTACACAGCAGGCTCCGATAAATATTTCTTACAAAATAAAACTGAATAAAAAGTAGACACCTGCACAGGTGTGGGATGGCTAAGCAGCAGCAGAAGCAGGAAAAGTCAGCGTCCCCAGATCAGCTGATATAGCATTCAACTTCTAGATAGAGGTGAGGTGCCAGGACGGGGATGGGGTTCCTGTGGCTCTGCTGCTCTGGGGGACACCCCTAGGATTCAGAGTGTTGGCTGTGATTGCTGCACTTCACTTGCCCATGGGAAAGTGAGCAGAGGGTGTGGGGCTTCAGGTGACCCTATGTGGGAAATGGCCGAGGGAAGATGGGGTAGGTGGCACATAGAGGTTGTTTTTTTATTTTTTTTATTTTTATTTTTGAGATGAAGTTTCATTCTTGTTGCCCAGGCTGGAGTGCAATGGCACAATCTTGGCTCACTGCAACCTCTGCCTCCCAGGTTTAAGCAATTCTCCTGCCTTAGCCCCCCGAGTAGCTAGGATTACAGGCATGCGCCACCATGCCCGGCTATTTTTTTTTGTATTTTTAGTAGAGACAGGGTTTTTCCATGTTGGTCAGGCTGGTCTTGAACTCCTGACCTCAGGTGATCCGCCCACCTTGGCCTCCCAAAGTGCTGGGATTACAGGCATGAGCCACTGTGCCCGGCCAAGGTTGTTTACCAATATTTGAAGGTTGGTTGTATGAAAAAGTGTTAGACTTGGCTGGGCGCGTTGGCTCATGCCTGTAATCTCAACACTTTGGGAGGCTGAGGCAGGCAGATCACCTGAGGTCGGGAGTTTGAGACCAACCTGGCCAACATGGCGAAACCCCATCTCTACTAAAAATACAAAAATTAGCCGGGCACAGTCGCGGGCGCCTGTAATCGCAGCTATTCAGGAGGCTGAGGCAGGAAAATCGCTTGAATCCAGGACGGGGAGGTTGCAGTGAGCCAAGATTGTGCCACCGCACTCCATCCTGGGCGACAGAGCCAGACTCCATCTCAAAAAAAAAAAAAAAAAAAAGGAAAAGAAAAAATGTTAGTGTCACATGCATCCATGTGAAGAGACCACCAAACAGGCTTTGTGTGAGCAATAAAGCTTTTAATCACCTGGTACAGGCGGGCTGAGTCCGAAAAGAGAGTCAGTGAAGGGAGTTAGGGATAGGGCAGTTTTATAGGACTAGGGTAAGCAGTGGAAAGTTACAGTTAAAGGGGATTTTTCTCTTGCAGGCATGGTGGGGAGATCATAAGACTCATTGTCCAGAAGAAGAATGTCACGAGGTTGATTGATAGATCAATTGGTACAGGGCAGGATCAAGTCATGATAGAATGTTGTAAGGTTGGTCAATCGGTTAAGACAGGACTTGGCTGTTTCCCTTCTTTTGTACTTTTCGGTTGCCTCAGGCCATCTGGATGTATACGTGCAGGCTTGGGCTCAGAGGCCTGACATTCCTGTCTTCTTATATTAATAAGAAAAATTAAACAAAATAGTGTTGAAGTGTTGGGGTGGCGAAAAAATTGTTTTTAGGATGGTATGGAGAGATAATGGGCCATGTTTCTCAGGGCTGCTTCAAGTGGGATTAAGGGCTGCATGGACACCTTAAAGAAAATTTTCTAATGGGTTACATGGAGTAGGAGTTGAGGCTGTGGGGAGATCTTGGGGCAGAGGATGGTACTGTGGGGTTGTTAAAAGTAGCATTTGTCATATAGAATGATTGATGATGGTCTGAATGCGGTTTTGTATGAATTGAGAAACCAAACGGAAGACACAAGCCCCAAATAAGAGAAGAAGAAAAAGAGGTACCAGAGGACTAAGAATTGGGAGGACCCAGGACGTCCAGTTAGAGAGTGCCCAAGGGGGTTCAGCATAATTACTTGCTTGGTTGGCGAGTTTTTGGGCTCTATCCTTGAGTTTTTTTATGTTGTCATATACTAGGCCAGACTGATATAGGTAAAAGCAACACTCTTCATTTAAAAATATACAGAGTCCTCCTTTTTCAGCAGTGAGTAAGTCAAGGCCTCAGCAGTTTTGGAGGACAACTGCAGCTGAAGAGTCAACCTGGGCCTGAAGGACTTGTAGAGTTTGTGATATGTCTGTGATGCTAGCAGAGAAGTCATTACAGAGGCTATGGAAGGTCGTGACAGAGGCTGAAAGGCCTGCTATTCCAGTTCTGAGCACAATAGTGGAGGCAGAAAGTCCTAAACTGACAAGTAAGGGAATTAGTGGAATAACCTTTTTTTTTTTTGTCGTGTTGGTGTCATGAGGGGAACAGGAAGCTTTTCAGTCCTATTCACAAATTGAATTTTGGGAGTAAGGTAAACTAGTGTGCATGTGCCTGTCCAATTAGCAGGTAGACACATGTAGGCAGAGGATCCACAGAGGAAGAAGAGACCTTGTGCAAGGCAAAACTGGAAATGCAAAGTAAAAAGATGAGAAGGAATACTAAAAGAGGTGTCTTGTACTCAGATTCCTAGGGATCCAGCTAGGGCGGCAGCCGTCAGAGGTTGTAATGGGGACTGATGGGGTAACTGCGTAGAGGGGGAGGCTCGATTTTCATGGTATATGAGAAAATGTTGAGTGTCTACGAGCAACCTTTCACTGTTATTTACAGGACTGGGTATAAGCAAACAAGAAGAGGGCCTGGGAGGAGAGTCTGATGAGCAAGGGGAAGGTAGCCAAGGATGGAGTGAAATACAGGGTAAGTGTCTTCCTAGGCAATAGTAACTGCTAATGTTTTTAAGTTTGCCAGTATTGATAGAGGGCTTGTCTGTAATACAGAGCTGGGAGGCTCCAATTATTTCAATGGTATGTGTAGTTGGGCTTTGGAGATGAAGAGTGAAGGAACATGGAGAAGGTGAAAGGTTACCTAGGGGAATTCTAGTGGGTCTTTGCCAAGAGATACATAAAGGAGTGGCCACAGGAATAGTAGTTTGTGTTGTGAAGGGTCCAAATATGGGGGGAGTAGAGTTGATATAAGGAGAAAGGTTTTTAAGTAAGTGTGGAAGATAGTCGCCTAGAGGGCTGGTGTCTGGGACAAGGTTGGGGCCGAGCAAGAAAGTGCGTCCATGTAAAAGTTCAAATGGACTGTACCCTGTAGCATCTCGAGGACAGGCTCTAATTCTGAGAAGGGCAAGAGGTAAAAGTACTGTCCAGTCCTTTTTAAGTTGGAGACTGAGCTTGGTGAGGTATGTCTTTAAAAGACCATTAGACCGTTCTACCTTTCCTGAAGATTGAAGACGGTAAGGGGTATGAAGTTAGACTTATTTCAGCCTACAGAGAGTAGGACGAGAACTGGTGAGTATGTATCAGACACATTTTGGCTCAGGATGGAAAAGAACTGTCACAGTAAAGTAAGTTTCCTTGGGAAATTACAAGTTTACTGGTGGAGTTCAGGCCTGAACTGGGTGTCTGAAAATACTTGTTAGAGTGATTTCTAAGGTTACAAGGGCAGAGCTTGGCTTGAAACCAGGTTTCCCACCGATACCACATATTAGGTATTATACAAACTGTCATTTGCAATGAGACACCGCCCTATGATGCAGCCTGAGCTCTCTGACAGTTACTTCCTGTCTTTGTGGGCGATTGTGATTTTATCTCCTTTGCGACCTGGACTTTGCCCCCTACCCTTTGCTCTTGCCAGCCCTCCCACTTCCTTTACTGGTGACAAGGTTTAAGTGCATTTACTGATGATGGTCACAAGGTGGCAGCACTGCCTCACTGGTGTTTCCTAAGACCTCTGCTCGGAGGTGGGCCAGACGCTGTTAGGATTAAGGAGGGCATGAATGAGGCTAAAGGTAAACTTTATTTTCCTTTTTTTCTCCTGTGAAGTAACAGAATTTGAGGTGAGTGTGAAGTAATTGCATTTTAGAACTGGAAGTGCCATGTGCGGTGGCTCATGCCTGTAATCCCAACACTCTGGGAGGCTGAAGCAGGAGGATGGTTTGAGCCCAGGAGTTCCAGACCAGCCTGGGCAACATGGTGAGACCTCATCTCTACAAAAAATAAAAAAATTAGCCGGGCATGGTGACACATGCCTGTGGTCCCAGCTACTTGAGAGCCTGAGGCAGGAGGATTCCCTTGAACCCAGGAGGTCCAGGCTGCATTAAGCTATGATCCTGTCACTGCATTCCATCCAGCGTGGGTGACAGAATGAGACTCTGTCTCAAAAAACTCCAAAAATGAATACAAAATAAAAAAGATCTGATAGAAATGCTTCATAAACTTTAATGTGCTCACAGATCACCCAAAGATCTTGTTTAAATGCAGATTCTGGCCGGGCGCGGTGGCTCACGCTTGTAATCCCAGCACTTCGGGAGGCTGAGGCGGGCGGATCATGAGGTCAGGAGATTGAGGACACGGTGAAACCCGTCTCTACTAAAAACACACACAAAAAATTAGCCGGGCGTGGTGGCGGGCGCCTGTAGTCCCAGCTACTCGGAGAGGCTGAGGCAGGAGAATGGCGTGAACCCGGGAGGCGGAGTTTGCAGTGAGCCGAGATTGCGCCACTGCACTCCAGCCTGGGCGACAGAGCGAGACTCCGTCTCAAAAAAAAAAAAATGCAGATTCTGATTCTTTTGGTGGGGTCTGAGATTCTGCATTTCTTTTTTTTATGATTGGCATTTTCACAAGATTCTGCATTTCTAAGGAGCATTTGGACGATGTCATTGCTGCTGGTTGGTGGACCACACTTAGAGTAGCAAGGCTTGAGTATCATTTAGAGATTAATTCTCGCTGCATCTGATTTATGGATGAGGACAGACTGAGGTGTGGAGGAGGAATAGAACTTGCCCTCCATAGCCATGCCCTCACTGCATGACTTTTTGTGTTTAAACCCAGGGCTTCAGCCTCTTTGTCCAGTCCTTGCCTCATGCATCACATGGCCCCTTCACTGTTGTTGGTGGCATCTCTTTAGCTTAGGAACTCAGAACCCCATTTTTATCACCCATTCTGGGCTTGGCTCAACATGTCACTTTGACTGGTTCTCCCCTTACTCAAAACCTTCACTGACTCTTCTGTAATTCACAAGATCAAGTTCGAATGTCTGTGTCCAGTGTTCATGCCTGTACAACATATGTATGATCCCCCTTTAGCAAGCTTACCTAACTTCCCTGGTTTTGTTTTTGTTTTTGAGATGGAGTCTTGCTCTGTCGCCCAGGCTGGAGTGCAGTGGCACAATCTCGGCTCACTACAAGTTCCGCCTCCTGGGTTCATGCCATTCTCCTGCCTCAGCCTCCCTAGTAGCTGGGATTACAGGTGCCCACCACCACGCCCGGCTAATTTTTTGTATTTTTAGTAGAGGCGGGGTTTCACCGTGTTAGCCAAGATGGTCTCGATCTCTTGACCTCGTGATCCGCCCGCTTCAGCCTCAAAAGTGCTGGGATTACAGGCGTGAGCCCACCACGCCTGGCCACTTACCTGTTTTTAAACCATCTCTTTCTGCTCTTGCTCTCCCTGCTCCTTCCTGTTCCCTACACATACTCCGTTCTCGTCTCTCTAAGTGGTAGTGGTGGTGGCATGGGCTCTGGTGTTAGACTCACTGAGTTTCTAATCCAACATCCACCAACAACCTTGGCAAGTTACTTCACCTTTTTGAGGATCAGCATCCTCCTGTGAAATAACCCCACGTGGTGGTTGAGAGGAGTAAATAAAAAAACATCTGTACCTCATAAATATATATACCTACTATGTACCCCCAAATGTAAAAATTAAAAAAAAAAAAGTAAAACAACATCTGCAAACCCACTCTCATTCCTCAGACCCTCTTCAAAGCTAGCATCTACAGTGGTGCCTGCCACCTGGTTTCCTTGGCGTGTGTTTCTCCTTGTCTCTGCTTTCCTAAGGTTGAACCATTCAGGACCTCACCTGAATCCCGTCTGTTCCATGAAACCTTTCCCAGCCATTCCTGACCCAGTTGATCCCTCGCTTCTATAAATTATTTTATCCATGTATTGGCATTTAATTATGTGCCAGCCCTCTCAGTGAGACCCCATAGGGAGGCTGGAAGGGTACTGGCTGTGTGCGAATTGAAGGTTAATTGAGTGAATTCTTTTCTTACTACCCACTGAGTGTTAGAGCTGCCGTTTCTTTTTTTCAGCTAGTCCTAGCAGCAGTTCCTCCTGCACCAGCTGCACCAGACCCTGGCAGGCATGTGAATACCTTAGGGATTGCTCTTGTCAGGGTCCTTCCTGCCTCTGGGTTTTGGTTAAATTGGTGTTTCCTTTTGCACGATGTCAGTGGTCCCTCTAAGGGAGAGATTGATGATATCTCTTTATGGAAATGCCAAGATAATGACTGAGGAAGTTGAACCCAATATCTTATTGCTTAAACAGCCTGGTTACAGGAGATGTGTACACACTTTCCTGTTTCATTAAAATTACAAGTCTTTACTCTCTTACTTCAGAAGAGATTGGGGACAAAAGACCAAGTGGGAGTGTGGGCAACATAGCGAGACCCCATCTCTACAAAAAAATAAAAAATTAGCTGGGTGTGGTGGTGTATGCCTGTAGTCCCAGCTACTCTGGAGGTCGAGGTGTGAGGATCGTTTGAACCTAGGAGCTCAAAGCTGCAGTGAACTATGATCATGCTATTGCACTCTGGCCTGGGTGATAGACCAAGAAAAAAAAAAAAAAACAAGTGGGGAGGACAGGGTGGTTTAGGGGAGTTAATGTACCTCTAACCTGGATTCTCTGAATTGTTCTTTCAGTCATATCTGGAAGTGTACATCTTTGCATGTGTGGTCATATATTTATATCACATCACTCATAATTCCCTCCCTGTCAGTGGCAATTAGGAGATCATGTCAGTCAGGATTAGGATATTAAAATTATATAGTATGTACTTTCACTGGAGCAAAGGTTTCTCTGAAGTCTGGAGAGAAAATGGACCAGTAGGGCTGGACCCTTTACTTGGGGTCCTGCCTTCTCTTTTTATTGGACAGCAGCCTACTCAGCCATCACTTTCCCAATCAGGGGCTTTTTTTTTTTTTTTTTTTTTTTGTTGTTGAGATGGAGTCTCACTCCGTCGCCCAGGCTGGAGTGCAGTGGCACGATCTTGGCTCACTGCAAGCTTCGCCTCCCGGGTTCATGCCATTCTTCTGCCTCAGCCTCCTGAGTAGTTGGGACTACAGGTGCCCGCCACCACACTTGGCTAATTTTTTGTATTTTTAGTAGAGATGGGGTTTCACCGTGTTAGCCAGGATGGTCTTGATCTCCTGACGTCATGATCTGCCCACCTCAGCCTCCCAAAGTGCTGGGATTACAGGCATGAGCCACCGCGCCGGCCAATCGGGCTTTTTAACCTTCCCATTTTCCTATAAAGGGTCCATGCCAATGTTCAGATATATTTATTGTGCCTGGAACTGGATGTTCTTTTAAAAAGTAAAGCCCAAGGACAGCTTCCTAGCAGATTTCCAGGATTCTAATCTTCACTGTCTAAGCTGTGGGTTTCCAACCTTGGATACTGATTAGAGTCACTTGTAGGGCATTTAAAACCTACCAATGCTTGTGCCTTCCCCCAAGAGAGTGTGATTTGATTGATGCATGATGTGGCCCAAGCACTGGTTGTTTATGAATGCTTCCAAGGAAAATGGCCATTTTACAGTGGGGGAACTGTAGCCCAGTGCTCAAAGTTAACATCTCCAGTAATCAGAGATATCGACATCTTAGGGTATCTTAATACGATGGATGGAGAAGGCGCAGCATCACCTCTGTAGTATTCTTGCCCAATATATATAACTTTAGTTTCATCATGAGAAACAACTAGAAAAGCCCAAACCGAAGGTCATTATACGAAATAACTCACCAATACTCTTCGAAAATGTTAAGGTCATGAAGGCAAGAGAAATCCTGAGGACCTGTCCCAGATTAAAGGAGACTGGGAGGACAGAGCAATGAGATGCAATGTCTGATCCTAGATTGGATCCTGGTCCAGAAAAAGAACATTAGTGGGAAGATAAAGGGGATTTGAATAAGGTCTATAGATTCATTCATTGTACAGTATCAGTGATCATTTATTGATTTTGATGATTATACTGTGGTTATCTAAAATGTTAACATTTGGGGAGGCTGAGTGAAAGTATATGAAGACCCTGACTATTTGTAGAAGTTTTTTGAAAGTCTGAAATTATTTCAGATGAAAGTAAAGAAAGGAAAAGACAGCTTCCAGGTGATTCTACTGAGTTGCCTAAGCTGAAAACCACTTCTCTAAGTTATCTTGCCTAATAATACTGTCAAGAGTAATCTTCCTGGAAATACCATATTGTTATGTTTGTGACCTTTTCAAAGCTTTCCAGTGATTGCTGTCATCTAGGATGAAGTTCCTGCTCCTTAGGCTACCATTTAAAGCCCCCATAGCATGGCCTCAATCTACTCCATTGATTTACATGGAAGGACTTAACCTACATTTTACTTTCTCATGCCTGAGCTTATTCTAATTCTTTTACTCCTTCCTATATAATACCCTTGCCTTCCTGTTCAGCCTCCTGAGCTGTTCTTTGTCCTATGGTCCATTTCAGACCCTGTCTCTTCATTGAAGCCTGTATAGTTATTCCTGTTAGAAGCAATCATCCTTCCTTTCTTTGAATTCTGGTAGGTACCATGGTGTGGAGTGAACCACGAGCTTTAGATTCAGAAATATGTGAGTTTGAATCCTTTGACCAGTTCCACCTTTAACCAGTTCTGAGATAAGGGACAAGTTTATCAACATCTTGAAATAGAGGGGTAATGAAGTACCTGCATCAAAGGGTCATTGTGACCATTAGATCAGATGCAAGCATAAAGGTCCTCAGCACAGCATATAGCAGATTCTTTCCTCATCACTTTAATAGCTCAGTGGTTCCCAGAAAGTTTGTGAGTGGTGTGAAGGCTCTTATCAAAATTTCCTAAAGAGCCTTTTAAAAATATTTGCACCTGGTCATCACTAAGATGACAGATGCTCTTTAATGGAACTGAATGCTTGGGACTTTAAGAAATTCAACTGAGATTTTTTTTTTTTCCCTTGGAACACAACTGAGTAAATAAGTGACCTAAGGGCAGAGGAATGTAACCCGAAAGAGGGAGAAGGGAGGAACTGGATTTTTAGGTAGGAAAAAGCTGTGATGCCTTCCACACCCACTCTGTTGCTGTCAGTGAGACAGCAGTGAGGAAGTACCACTCCCTAGTACAACTCCTTAAACCATGAGTCCTGAACAGCCCTTCACTAATCCATTCCCTGTCCAGGTGATGTGTACCTGGGTGAGTCAGGTCCCCATGAGTCAATCATTCTTCTCCCTCTTCAGCTCCTCCATCCTCACCACTCAGTGCTATGTGCTATGGTCTGGCCCCACCTCCCAGGCCATTAGTATTGGCTTAAGAAAGCAAGGCTTGGAGGGGCAACTGAGAAGGAAGTCAGAGGCCACTAGGCATGGAAAGAGGCAGGTGGGGCTGTCATTGCTCAAAGGCCACATACTCTGGGTGTGTTTTATGACTGTTCCTGGATTTGAAATCTTTTCCCCTTTGTGATCATTCCAGAGGCTCACCCTCCTCCTGCTTCCTTCTCATCACACTATCTGTTCCTAGTGCATCCCTTTTATGGCCAGAGAATGGCTGTACAAATAGTTAACAATTCAGTAAAAGTTACAGCTGGGCACGGTGGCTCACACCTGTAATTCCAGAACTTGGGAGGACGAGGAGGGCGGATCACGAGGTCAGGAGTTCAAGACCAGCCTGACCAATGTGGTGAAACCTTGTCTCTACTAAAAATACAAAAATTATCCGGGTGTGGTGGCACGCACCTGTAATCCCAGCTATTCAGGAGACTGAGGCAGGAGAATCGCTTGAACCTGGGAGGCGGAGGTTGCAGTGAGCCAAGACTGTGCCACTGCACCCCAGCTTGGGCGACAGAGCGAGACTCCATCTCAAAAAAAAAAAAATTACTTTTTATGAGAACTGGGAACCTGGCCTTCCTTTTTGCCAAAAGAGATTGAGGTCCATAAACGCCAGCTTTTATTCCGGGCTGTGCAGTTGTGAGTGTGGTATTAGGGAACAGGTACATAAGTGAAGGGTGAGACAGAAAACAAAATGCTGGCTGTTTGTCAAATCCTGAGAGTAGAGGGGACAAAAATCATTCTGAAAGGTGGATGTCATTCAGGAGACCTTGGAAATCTTAGGGTGTCCTCTGCCCAGATGGGGAGGAGGATGAGGTTAAATTATGGAGTTGAGTGACACTTGGTACATTACTAAACTTCTCTGCTTCAGTTTTTTTTTTTTTTTTTTTTTTTGAGACGGAGTCTCACTCTGTTGCCCAGGCTGGAGTGCAGTGGTGTGATCTTGGCTCACTGCAAGCTCCGCCTCCCGGGTTCATGCCATTCTCCTGCCTCAGCCTCCGGAGTAGCTGGGACTACAGGCGCCCGCCACCATGCCCGGCTAATTTTTTTTTGTATTTTTAGTACAGATGGGGTTTCACCGTGTTGGCCAGGATGGTCTTGATCTCCTGACCTCGTGATCCGCCCACCTCGGCCTCCCAAAGTGCTAGGATTACAGGCGTGAGCCACCACGCCCGGCCTCTGCCTCAGTTTTTTTAATCTGTAAAAATGGGGATGGTGACACTCAGGATTCTTTGAGAGGACTGGAGCTACATGGAAACCCCTTGGGATAGTGCCTGGCAGATAGTGAGTGCTGCATCGGTGTGAGTTATTATAATTATGGGAATAGACAAAGGTGCCACCCGGGGCATCCAGAGTGGGGAGGTATTTTCCAGTCAGAGTCCTGGGAGGCCAGCTGGAGATGAAGCTGGTGACGGGGGAGGCTTAACCTCCAGGAGTGGAAGGATTGGGAAGGAGTAACTCATGCATAACATTCTGTGAAAATACCTTTACCCAACAGCAGGAATATGCAGAGTGGGTGTGGCTTCTGTCACAATTATTGTCCCTGGGGTCTAGGAATGTGAAACCCAAGCCTAGAAACAGGCTTCAGGGGTGCCTTGCAAATTAGCATTCATCTTGCCAAAGGAAAATGTTCATCTTGTTAAAAGAAAGCATTTATGTGCTAAAAGAATCCCTTCTTGTGGCCCAGGTCATTATTTTTGCCTTGGTACTATCCTTTTTTTTTTTTTTTTTTTGAGAAGGTGTCTTGCTCTTTTGCCCAGGCTGGAGTGCAGTGGTGGATCTCAGCTCACTGCAAGCTCTACCTCCCAGGTTGACACCATTCTCCTACCTCAGCCTCCCAAGTAGCTGGGACTACAGGCGCCTGCCACCATGCCTGGCTAATTTTTTTGTACTTTTAGTAGAGACGGGGTTTCACAGTGTTAGCCAGGATGGTCTCTATCTCCTGACCTCGTGATCCGCCCACCTTGGCCTCCCAAAGTGCTGGGATTACAGGCGTGAGCCACCGTGCCCTGCCTGTACTATCCTTATTTACAAGATGTAAAGAGAAAGACTGGGCTGGACTCAGTGGATCACGCCTGTGATCCCAGCACTTTGGGAGGCCGAGGTGGGCGGACTGCCTGAGGTCAGGAGTTTGAGACCAGCCTGGCCAACATGGCGAAACTCCATCTCTACAAAAAAATACAAAAATTAGCTGGGCGTGGTGGTGTGTGCCTGTAATCCCAGCTACTCAGGAGGCTGAGGCAGGAAAATCACTTGAATCCAGGAGGCGGAGGTTGCAGTGAGCCGAGATCGTGCCATTGCACTGCAGCCTGGGTGACAAGAACGAAACTGTCTCAAAAAAGAGACTGAAGAAGAGTGAAATAAGGAAATACATATATGCATTAGCAGGGCAGAATTGGGATTGGTATGTGTATGTGAAGAGGAAGCATGTAAAAATTGTATGTGAACATAAAAAGGACTTCTTGTTTTAAACAGACCTCTCCATATAAATAATGTGGACTGCCATGAGTAGATAGCAGACTCCATCATAAGAACATTCCAGCAGAATCACAAGAGAATGGATAGTGTGGCTGCTTTCTAAGTGATAGTTTAGAGTGAGCAAGTCACTGAAAGGAAAGGAGACCAAGAAGATGGGTGAGGGTGAGAGAAATGGGATGGTGAAAGGAAAAGACTGAAAGTAATGTTTACTGAGGGGTCACCAGGTACCAGGCTGTGTGTCTAATGCCTTACACATCTTTTTTTTTTTTTTAGATGGAGTCTTGCTCTGTTGCCCAGGCTGGAGTGCAGTGGCGTGATCTTAGCTCACTGCAACCTCCACCTCCCTGATTCAAGGGATTCTCCTGCCTCAGCCTCCTGAGTAGCTGGGATTACAGGCGTGCACCACCATGCCCAACTAATTTTTGTGTTTTTAGTAGGGACAGGGTTTCACCATGTTGGTCAGGCTGGTCTTGAACTCCTGAGCTCGTGATCCACCTGCCTTGGCCTCCCAAAGTGCTGGGATTGCAGGCGTGAGCCACTGTGCCCGGCCAGTGCCTTACACATCTTAATTTACGTTCTTGCCTATGATTCAGACAGAAAAGTGAGACACAGAAGGAAGGCAAGGCAAATTTTTGTTGTGGGTGAAGTTTATAAAAGGTACCTGTATTAGGCAGAATAATGGCCTCCTGAAAATATCCACATCCTAATCCCTGGAACCTGTGCATTTTACTTTATTTGGCAGAAAGACTTTGCGGATAAGATGAAGTTAAGAATCTTGAGATGGGGGAATTATCCTGGATTATCTGAGTGGGCACATTGTAATCAGAAGGATCCTTATAAGTGAAAGAGGGAGGCAGGAGAGTCAGGGTGAAAATGATGTAGCATGAGGAAGACTCCAGTGGCCACTGCTGGCTTTGAAGATGGAGGGGAGCCATAAGCAAAGGAATACAGGTGGCATCGAGAAGCTGGGTCAGGCAATGGAGAGGATCTATTCCTTAAACCTCCAGAAGGAAACCTCTAGAAGGAACACCGCCAATGCCTTGATTTTAGCCCAGAGAGATCTATTTTGGACTTTTGACCTCCAGAACTATAAGAACTGGGAAAAATGTATGTAGTTTTTACATTCCAGGAGGTTATAGTCTGCTACATAGTGAAAAGGGGCTGGAAAAAATAGGCCAAAATGTTAAACAATGATTAGGTCTAGATTATGGGTGGAAAATAGAATACAATTGATAGTTACTTTTTCTTTCATACTTTATGTCTTAATTTTCAAAGGTAAGAAATTAAAGGTTATTACTGTCAGGCCTCTGAGCCCAAGCTAAGTCATCATATCTCCAGTGACCTGCACGTATACATCCAGCTGTCCTGAAGCAACTGAAGAACCACAAAAGTAAAAAGAGCCAGTTCCTGCCTTAACTGATGGCATTCTACCATTGTGATTTGTTCCTGCCCCACTCTAACTGATCCGTTGACCTTGTGACATTCTTTTTCCTGGACAGTGAGTTTCATGATCTCTCCACCGTGCACCTTGTGACCTCCACAACTGCCCACAAGAGAAAACCACCTTTAACTGTAATTTTCCACTGCCTACCCAAATCCTGTAAAACTGTCCCCTCCATTCTCCCTTTGCTGATTCTCTTTTCAGACTCAGCCCACTTGCACCCAAGTGCCTGTATAGTAGACTGTCTTCACATGGACACGAGTAACAATTACATTGCGATGTTATAAATAGAAGTATTTCAATGTACCTGTTAAATCCTCTGGAAGATCACCGAGAAGGCATATCTTTGAGTGTAAGGATGAATTTGCCAAGGACAGGAGTGACATTATAGGCACAGTTTTTGCAAAGGCAGGAAGAGAGGGCCTTATCCTTCAATCTAAATGGTCCATCATTTCCATGGATCAAACTCAAAGGAATGACTAGTCATCAAGGAATGTGTTCAGTCACATCTTATGGGGTAAACTGAGACATTCCGGGAGCCTGGAATCAATGTGAAGTAGTTGCAGACTTGGTGGCAGGGAAGAATGTGCTCCTAAAATCTGTTGTTTAGGGCTCAGCCTTTTCTGCTTTTTTCCTCCTATTATTTCTTAACAATGCTGAGGTGGGCAGGGCCCCAGTCCCGGAACAGGTCACCTGTACTTAAGAGGAAGGTTTGTTTCCTTTGTTGATAGGGATGGGTGTATAGCCCTGAGTTTGTTTTTTTTGTTTTTCTTTACTAGCAATTACGGAAACATAGAGTGGCTCCTTTCTCTACTAATAGCCTCATAATGGAGCCATCTAAATCTCTTACTGATTCCTCTATCCTCCATGGAGCCACACCTTTCCCCAGCCCTCTTAGATCCTGGGGGAATCAGAGGACCTTGTATAAGCACTATGTGAGGAAACAAGAAAACCTAGGGATAAGAACTCTTGTAATTGCCTCTATTTTTTTTTCTTTCTTTTAAAATAGTTTAAACTTTTATTTTAGGTTCAGGGCTCCATGTACAGGTTTTTTGTTTTTGTTTTTGTTTTTGTTTTTGTTTTGAGACAGAGTCTCACTGTGTCACCCAGGCTGGAGTGCAGTGGCGCGATCTCTGCTCACTGCAACCTCCGTCTCCTGGGTTCAAGCAATTCTCCCGCCTCAGCCTAGTAGCTGGGATTACAGGCGCCAGCCACTACGTCCAGCTAATTTTTATATTTTTATTAGAGACGGGGTTTCACCATGTTGGCCAGGCTGGTCTGGAACTCCTGACCTCAGGCGATCCGCGGCCTCCCAAAGTGCTGGAATTACAGGCGTGAGCTACCGTGCCTGGCCTGCAGATTTGTTATATAGGTAAACTTGTGACTCAGGGGTTTCGTATACAGACTATTTTGTCACTCGGGTACTTAGTACCCAACAGTTTTGTTTTTTTTTCTGATCTTCTCCCTCTTCCCACCCTCCACCCTCAAGTAGTCTCCAGTGTCTGTTGTTCCCCTCTTTCTGTCCATGTGTTCTCATTTAGCTTCCACTTATAAGTGAGAAGACACAGTATTTGGTTTTCTGTTCCTGTATTAGTTTGCTAATCTATTTTATTAAAGTGTGTGTCCCTTTCATCCCTTCTCCCTCCCCACCCTAATATTTTAGGGCTAAGTCCTCGTCACTGGACACAAAGAAACTGGTTTCTTAGATGCTGCTATGCTTTGGTTCCACCCACCAAGACAATGGGCCTATTTTTTTCTATAATGAAAGGCCCTGTGTTTGGCCCGTACAGTTCTACCTTGAACTGGTGCCAAAGCTCACACCTTCCTGTTCTGTTCCTTCCAGGTCATCTCAGAATCTGCAGGCTTGTGGGGCAGGGTAGGGAGTCCTGAGTTGTGACCACAGAAAGGGGAAAGCTGTGAGAATCCAAGACAGTTGTTCTTGAGAGAGTCTTCTAGGCCTGTTGGCAGAAGAAGCAGAATTGTGGGTCAGGACCTGGGTCCTGGTGTTGGTGACTGAGCTCTGACTTTGAATGAGTAGATTTGCCTATCTAGGCCTTAGCTGTGCCTTCTGCAAAATGAGATTTGAGATGAACTCAAGCCCTTACAGCTTGACTGCTCTGGCCATGCATTTTCTTTCCTCTTCCTCATTGAAATCTATATCATTCCTTCAGGGCCCAAGGACCCACGCTCGGAAGAAATCAATTTGGCTAATGTCCTTATGAGAAGGGACCAACTCTCAGGCTTTATGTGCTCTTTGGCCTTTTAGGCAAGAGTGGAGAGGGTGGATATTTTTGTCCTAGTCTTGTTTTGGTGCTCTTTGACAGCAGGAAGGGCAGAGTCCTGCCAGACTGTGAAAGTCTTGACCACCAGCTTAAGGGGTCTGGACTCTTGTGAGTGTGGAACTACCAGAGGCTTTAAGTGGGAAGTGACCTGTGTCTCAGGACACATACTCTAGGAGAAGTGTGGCTGTGGAGAGTCCACATGAGAGACTCAGATCTGAAGTGAGAAATCAGAGGGCATGAAGAACTGGTGTAGGCGTGAGCCATTTGAGGAAGAGTTGGAGGTCTTTGTGAGTGACCAGAGGGGAGGAGATGGGAAGGAAGGGCCTGAAGATGGCTCTGAGCTGTGTCTAGTTTGGGATTTTGGGTGGACCAGATGTCATTAGCCCCAAGATAAGGGCGGGGCTAGGTTGGTTAGGGACTGAAATGCTAAACCCAGTTTTGGATGTTAGATAAGATGCCTATGGGCCATCCAGGTGGAACTACTGTGTGGGGAGTGGGAAGAATACAGCTGGGGCTAGATCCAGGGAGTGGTAGAGGATGAAGAGGAAAGAGGTAGTGAGCTGGGGGGGTCTCTGCCACTGTGGTAACTTCACACCTGCTCTCCTGCATCGAGCTCATGGCTGTGTTCTACTCTTTCCCTCCCTGTTCTCTGATCAGAGCGATTTTTCAGGGTTTTGGCTGGATAGGTATTATTAGCCCAGGGGTCACATATTTACTACCAGTGGGGACTGCGAATCAATGAATGGAGAGGTGAAAAGAGGAGAGTGAAGGAACGACTTTTGGAGAAAGATAATAGGGAAGAGGAGGCAGGTGAAACACATGCTATAAAATATGTTAGCATTCATTATAAACTATAAAAAGCACAACGCAAATGTACAGTTCTGCTGAGAACACTGTGACCATGGGTTGGAAGGGGGAGAGGTGAGACTAGGAGGGTAAAGGGGAAGAAGTAGCTTAGAAGGATGAAGCCAAAAGCCAGGCTACTAGATCTAGACGTCTCCTTGGAAGGCTGTCTACTGCTTAAAAATTACTTGGCCTATCCAATCTCTTGGGTGTAATGAGTTTTTTTTTTTCTTTTTTCTTTTTGAAACAGAGTTTTGCTCTTGTTGTGCAGGCTGGAGTGCAATGGCACAATCTTGGCTCACTGCAACATACACCTACCGGGTTCAAGTGATTCTCCTGCCTCAGCCTCCCGAGTAGATGGGATTACAGGCATGTGCCACCACACCCAGCTAATTTTGTATTTTTAGTAGAGAGGGGTTTCGCCACGTTGGCCAGGCTGGTCTCGAACTCCCGATCTCAGGTGATCCACCCGCCTCAGCCTCCCAAAGTGCTGGGATTATAGGCGTGAGCCACTGTGCCCGGCCTGGGTGTAATGAGTAATGAGTTTTATATGTTTATATGACAATATTAAATGCTAATAGCCAACAAATATTGTATGCTTACAATTAGTACATCTAACACAGCTAGTGTAACTAATATTGTGTACTAATAATACAATGAGTGGCCAACAAATATTGTGTGCTCAGTACATACCAGGCAGTGTGCTAAACACTTTAACTAGATTACCTCAATTGATCTTCACAACAGCACATGAGGCGGGTACTTTTATTGGCCCCATTTTACAGATGAGGGGAGTGAGGTATAGTCATTTGCCC
Source organism: Nomascus leucogenys (assembly GCF_006542625.1). NCBI lineage: Eukaryota > Metazoa > Chordata > Mammalia > Primates > Hylobatidae > Nomascus > Nomascus leucogenys. Next base: position 85,353,089 of record NC_044397.1, read on the forward strand.
AGGGCCTTGCAGCTTGTATGCTGGAGCCAGAATATGAAGCCAGGCCGCCTGGGGGACTATATAGCATGTGGTCTTTTTTTTTTTTTTTTTTTTTTTATTTTTTTTTATTTTTTATTATTATACTTTAGGGTTTTAGGGTACATGTGCACAATGTGCAGGTTTGTTACATATGTATCCATGTGCCATGTTGATTTCCTGCACCCATTAACTCGTCATTTAGCAATAGGTGTATCTCCCAATGCTGTCCCTCCCCCCCCCCCACCCCACAACAGTCCCCGGATTGTGATGTTCCCCTTCCTGTGTCCATGAGTTCTCATTGTTCAATTCCCACCTATGAGAGAGAACATGCGGTGTTTGGTTTTTTGTCCTTGCGATAGTTTACTGAGAATGATGTTCTCCAGTTTCATCCATGTCCCTACAAAGGACACGAACTCATCATTTTTTATGGCTGCATAGTATTCCATGGTGTATATATGCCACATTTTCTTAATCCAGTCTATCGTTGTTGGACATTTGGGTTGGTTCCAACTCTTTGCTATTGTGAATAGTGCCGCAATAAACATACGTGTGCATGTGTCTTTATAGCAGCATGATTTATATAGTCCTTTGGGTATATACCCAGTAATGGGATGGCTGGGTCAAATGGTATTTCTAGTTCGAGATCCCTGAGGAATCGCCACACTGACTTCCACAATGGTTGAACTAGTTTACAGTCCCACCAACAGTGTAAAAGTGTTCCTATTTCTCCACATCCTCTCCAGCACCTGTTGTTTCCCGATTTTTTAATGATGGCCATTCTAACTGGTGTGAGATGGTATCTCACTGTGGTTTTGATTTGCATTTCTCTGATGGCCAGTGATGATGAGCATTTCTTCATGTGTTTTCTGGCTGCATAAATGTCTTCTTTTGAGAAGTGTCTGTTCATGTCCTCTGCCCACTTTTTGATGGGGTTGTTTGTTTTTTTCTTGTAAATTTGTTTGAGTTCATTGTAGATTCTGGATATTAGCCCTTTGTCAGATGAGTAGGTTGCAAAAATTTTCTCCCATTCTGTAGGTTGCCTGTTCATTCTGATGATAGTTTCTTTTGCTGTGCAGAAGCTCTTTAGTTTAATGAGATCCCATTTGTCAATTTTGGCTTTTGTTGCCATTGCTTTTGGTGTTTTAGACATGAAGTCCTTGCCCACGCCTATGTCCTGAATGGTATCGCCTAGGTTTTCTTGTAGGATTTTAATGGTTTTAGGAAGCATTCCCTCTGAAAACTGGCACAAGACAGGGATGCCCTCTCTCACCGCTCCTATGCAACATAGTGCTGGAAGTTCTGGCCAGAGCAATCAGGCAGGAGAAGGAAATAAAAGGTATTCAATTAGGAAAAGAGGAAGTCAAATTGTCCCTGTTTGCAGATGACATGATTGTATATCTAGAAAACCCCATTGTCTCAGCCCAAAATCTCCTTAAGCTGATTAGCAACTTCAGCAAAGTCTCAGGATACAAAATTAATGTACAAAAATCACAAGCATTCTTGTACACCAATAACAGACAAACAGAGAGCCAAATCATGAGTGAACTCCCATTCACAATTGCTTCAAAGAGAATAAAATACCTAGGAATCCAACTTACAAGGGATGTGAAGGACCTCTTCAAGGAGAACTACAAACCACTGCTCAATGAAATAAAAGAGGATACAAACAAATGGAAGAACATTCCATGCTCATGGGTTGGAAGAATCAATATCGTGAAAATGGCCATACTGCCCAAGGTAATTTATAGATTCAATGCCATCCCCATCAAGCTACCAATGACTTTCTTCACAGAATTGGAAAAAACTACTTTAAAGTTCATATGGAACCAAAAAAGAGCCCGCATCGCCAAGTCAATCCTAAGCCAAAAGAACAAAGCTGGAGGCATCACGCTACCTGACTTTAAACTATACTACAAGGCTACAGTAACCAAAACAGCATGGTACTGGTACCACAACAGAGACATAGATCAATGGAACAGAACAGAGCCCTCAGAAATGATGCCGCATAGCTACAACTATCTGATCTTTGACAAACCTGACAAAAACAAGAAATGGGGAAAGGATTCCCTATTTAATAAATGGTGCTGGGAAAACTGGCTAGCCATATGTAGAAAGCTGCAACTGGATCCCTTCCTTACACCTTATACAAAAATTAATTCAAGATGGATTAAAGCATGTGGTCTTAATTACTCAGCAGTTCAGGGTAGTTCAGTACATTCTATACTTTTCTGTTTTTTTTTTTTTGTTTGTTTTTTTGTTTTTTTTTTTTTTGGAGATGGAGTCTTGCTCTGTCGCCCAGGCTGGAGTGCAGTGGTGCAATCTCGGCTCACTGCAGCCTCTGCCTCCCAGGTTCAAGTGATTCTCCTGCCTCAGCCTCCCGAGTAGGTGGGACTACCAGCACGTGCCACCACGCCCTGCTAATTTTTGTATTTTTAGTAGAGACGGGGTTGCACTGTGTTGGCCAGGGTGGTCTCGAACTCCTGACCTCGTGGTCTGCCCACCTTGGCCTCCCAAAGTGCTGGGATTACAGGTGTGAGCCACCGCGCCTGGACTTTTCTGTGTTTTTTTGTTTTGTTTCCTTTTACCTCTAACGAAGACATAGATAAAATGCAGCTCAGGTACAGAAAGTGTCAACTTTCAGGTTGACTCCCACATTGAGAGCAGGAATGCTGGGGAAAGCAACAGGGTAGGAGTTCTCATAGAGTGGTCCTTGGATCATCTGTATGGGAATCTTTGAGGATGTTTATTAAAAACCGAGATCTAGGCCGGGCGTAGTGGCTCACACCTGTAATCCCAGCACTTTGGGAGGCCGAGGCAGGCAGATCACAAGGTCAGGAGATTGAGACCAATCTCCTGGCTAACACAGTGAAAACCCGTCTTTACTAAAAATACAAAAATTAGCCTGGCGTGGTGGTGGGTGCCTGTTGTCCTGGCTGCTGGGGAGGCTGAGGCAGGAGAATGGCGTGAACCTGGGAGGCGGAGCCTGCAGTGAGCCGAGATCGTGACATTGCACTCCAGCCTGGGCAACAGAGTGAGACTCCGTCTCAAAAACAAACAAAAAAAAACCGAGATCTAGGCCAGGCGCGATGGCTCATGCCTGTAATCCCAGCACTTTGGGAGGCCGAGGCGGGGGATCTCTTGAGGTCAGGAGTTCAAGATGAGCCTGGCCAACATGGTGAAACCCTGTCTCTACTAAAAATACAAAAATTAGCTGAGCATGGGGGTGTCCACCTGTACTCTCAGCTACTCAGGAAGTTGAGGTGGGAGAATTGCTTGAACCCGGGAGGCAGAGGTTGCAGTGAGCCGAGATCGCGCCACTGCACTCCAGCCTGGGCAACAGAGTGAGATGGTCTCAAAACAACAACAAACAAAACAAAAAAAACCCTGAGATCTATAGTTGTCACTTGGGCCAACTGAAAGAAGAATTTCTCAAACATTGATGTTTGAGACCTACTGATTTAAGGCTGAATGTCTGGTTCTGGAAGGAAATGGAATCTTGGCTTCTTCAGTCACCACAGTTTGGGTCTTGTTTCTCTGTGAAATTAACAATGTAGGCCGGCACGGTGGTTCACTCCTATAATCCCAGCACTTTGGGAGTCCGAGGCGGGTAGATCACCTGTGGTCAGGAGTTTGAGACCAGCCTGGCCAACATGGTGGAACCCCGTCTCTACTAAAAATACAAAAATTAGCCAGGCTTTGGTAGCGCATGCCTGTAATCCCAGCTACTAGGGAGGCTGAGGCAGGAGAATTGCTTGAACCTAGGGGGTAGAGGTAGCAGTGAGCCAAAATCGCGCCACTGCACTCCAGCCTGGGCGAGAGAGCGAGACTCCATTTCAAACAAACAAACAAACAAACAAAACCCAAAACAATAATGTGGTCCATGCTCTCTTTCTTTCTCTGGGCTCTTGGAGGGGTGGGGTGGGAGGACCAAGAATGGATAAAATTGCACTTGCCTTTATATCAGAGGAGGCACTGTGAGGCAGCATCTCTTACGTTTGCCTTTCATTTGTTTTTCTCCCCTGAGATGGGTTTCACTTCTCTCTCTGTCCTGTTGGGGAACTTCCCAGCTAAGGACCTCCATGTGGTTTGGTGCTCGGTTGGGCGATGAACATTGGGAGGGGAGCAGTTGTAGTTGTGACTTCTCTCGGGCCTGCCGTGCTCTGCCATGGAGGTGGAGTGACATGAAGTTTAGCTGCTTCACCTAAGTCTGCTCAAGAGTGGGGACTGCTGAAAGCAGTGAATGGGGGACAGTGGAATTGCAGCCTGGGATATGAAACGGGGATCCTGTTACCTGCAGCTGTAGTCTTCATATGTCCTCATCTTTTGTGACTCCCCTAGGGCCCTGAGCTGAGCAAGACAGACAAACAGGAGGAAGTATTAATCTTTCTGCTTCCACCTCATCCACTAGCAAGTTTGGAGGGCCAATCCAGTTATACCCACTGCCTTGGGTGAGGACATCAGAGAGTTTTATGCAGCTCAGTTTTGGGGATGTTCACACACTCTGGCCTCAGGAAGATCCAGAAGTGAGGGAAAGGCTCTGGGCTGGGAGTGAGGAGGCCTTGTTTTGTGTCAGCTAAGCTACTAACTTCCTTTGTTACCATGAGAAAGTCACTCGCTCACTCTGGACGGGAGTTTTCTTATCTGTAAACCGTTGGATTTGAGTGAGATCATCTTTGTGTTCTCAGGTTCTGATTCTGTGATTAGCAGTGGTAGGTAGGTTGTGGCAGGTGTGGCGGAGCCCCGAATGCTGCTTTTTCTGTCACATGTGCCTCCCTCCCCCAAAAGGAACAAGCTGTGAGTTTTATTTGCATTTTTTCTTGAATAGCTCTGTGTTTCTGAGGGCTGAAGAGGCCCACTGTGGGTGTGGTGAGGACAGTCTGGAGGCAGGAGCTTCCTTTGGCTCTGGGGAAGGAGGCCAGTTGGTAGCTTCCCTGCCATTGCACAGACTTCTCATGTTCCAGTAATGACATGACTTCCCTCCCTGTTCTGCCTGCCTCTCTAATATTCAGTTTCTAGAGTAGGCTATGATTGTTTTGATAGATTTCCCAACTGTTTCCTGCCTACAGGTCTTTGAAGCAAATAGCAGGAAATTCTTTTCATAGCCATCAGGGTCTCTGTTTCATATTTCCCCTTTTCCATAGAACCTGACAGATCCAGGGCACAGAGAGACACATGTGCATGCTCCAGCTCCCAGTATTCATACAGATACGGTGAAGGGTAGGTGGAGTTATATTCTTATGGTTTGGTTAGTATTGTCTGGGGAGCTCCTGTAACACATGTGAGACTCTGTGTGCTGTGATAATGTCTTGTATGTCACTGCTACTTAAGAGTTTAAGGTGAAGCTTTGTGAGTGTATTACATGTGTCTGGTGCATGCGTGTGGGTAAGAATGTGGATCAGTGGCTGCTGATGTGCTGATGCTGAGAGGAAGTGATTTAGGAGCTGGGCTTGCTGTCTTTATGTTTCTGCTTTTTGTGCAATGTCCTGGTAACTTGTCAGAGGCTGGATAAGATGTTAGAAATTTTCTTAATCCAGTCTGAAATCCGCCTTGGTTTATTCCTGGGTATGAATCATGTGAGGGATTAGGAGGTGGAGGATGAAATTCCCAGACCTTCTGAATAGTCCAAGGTCAGTTCTCAGAAATCAGATGTTGGTTGTTTAGCCATCACACCCTTGGATTTATGAGTTGGACCTAGAGGATTTGATCATTTCTGTGACAGAGGTATCATCCTGTTCCTGGAAAACTGGCGACACGTTGACATGCAGGAAACTGGTCAGATTTATGGCTTGTTTCTAACCAACATTTAGGCATTCTGCCCTTTAAAAACAATTAAATTTCACTGATATTTTTCACGTATCTAACAAGGGCCAGGTGCTGAATTCTCAAAGATAAATAAAATAAGCTGGGCGCGGTGGCTCACGCCTATAATCCCAGCACTTTGGGGGGCCGAGGCGGGTGGATCACTAGGTCAGGAGTTCAAGACAAGCCTGGCCAAGATGGTGAAACCCCACTTCTACTAAAAATACAAAAATTAGCTTCGTGTGGTGGCGGGCACCTGTAATCCCAGGTACTTGGGAGGCTGAGGCAGGAGAATCGCTTGAACCCGGGAGGCGGAGGTTGCAGTGAGCTGAGATCGCACCACTGCACTCTAGCCTGGGCGACAGAGTGAGACTCCATCTCAAAAAAAGAAAAAAAGAAAAAACAGATAAATAAAATAGGATCTCTTTCCTCGGGAACAAATGGTTTGTCTTTTCTTGAACATGGCCTTCTGGGGCTAATTCTTACAGTACCCAACTGTCTCTCTTGCAAGCCTTTGGGAGCTCTCAGAATCAGACAGGCTAGCTCAGACACGCAGCAGCTGACACAGGAGAGTGGGATGTGAGTCCAACCCCTTGCCACTTTCTGACTCTCCCTTTTAGGACACAGTGTCCATGGGAAGGCAAGACACTGGGCTCTTTAAGAAAGGCTGTGGCGGGAATGTGGTGGGGGTGGCAACTGCAGTTATCTCTCAGCTTGCCCCTCAGCTCTCCAGATACAGCAGCATGGCCTCAAGCACACCCAGAGGTGGAGAATGAGTGTATGTTCCCTGGGGGACCAGAAATGGGATTTGTTAGTTGTTCTTACAAACAGTAGTAGGGAGATGGCAGGGCAATTTGAGCCTTGCGGAGTCCGTAGGGAACTATAATTACTTCTCTCCATTCAAACCAGGATGCTAGGCAGTAGTTAAATGGGGCAGGGCCAGGCACGGTGGCTCATGGCTTTAATCCCAGCGATTTGGGAGGCTGAAGTGGGAGGATTGCTTTTAAGAGTTTGAGACCAGCCTGGTCAACTTGGTGAAACCTTGTCTCTACTAAAAATATAAAAATTAAGTCTGGGCGTGGTGGCTCATGCCTGTAATCCCTGTACTTTGGGAGGCCGAGGTGGGTGGATCACCTGAGGTCAGGAGTTTGAGACCAGCCTGGCCAACTTGGTGAAACCTTGTCTGTACTAAAAATATAAAAATTAAGGCTAGGCGTGGTGGCTCATGCCTATAATCCCTGTACTTTGGGAGGCTGAGGTGGGTGGATCACCTGAGGTCAGGAGTTTGAGACCAGCCTGGCCAACATAGTGAAACCCCCATCTCTACCAAAAATACAAAAATTTGCTGGGCGAGGTGGCATACTCCTATAATCCCAGCTACTCAGGAGGCTGAGGCAGGAGAATTGCTTGAACCCAGGAGGAGGAGGTTGCAGTGAGCCGAGATCTTGCCAGTGTACTCCAGCCTGGGTGACAGAGTGAGACTTTGTCTAAAAAAAAAAAAAATATATATATATATATATATATATATATATATTTATACACACACACACGCATGCACAGACAGATATAGATATCTATATATGTAGGTATCTATCTATATACAAAAATTAGCTGGGCATGGTGGGGCACACTTGTAATCCTAGCTACTCCGGAGGCTGAGGCATGAGAATCAACTTGAACCCAGCAGGTGGAAGTTGCAGTGAGCTGAGATCATACCACTGCACTCCAGCCTGGGTAACAGAGTGAGACTCCATCTCAAAAAAAGGGAGGGATGGGCATTTGTGGAGAAAGATGCATAGGAAATGCTCAGGCCAGGCACAGTGGCGCATGCCTGTAATCCCATTCCTTTGGGAGGCCGAGGTGGGAGGACTCCTTGAGCCTAGGAATTCAAGAGCAGTCTGGGCAACATAGCGGGACCTTATCTCTAAAAAAAAAAAAAATTCAAAAAATTTAGCTGAGTATGGTGACACATGCCTGTAGTCCCAGCTACTTGAGAGGCTGAGGCAGGAAGATCACTAGAGCCTTGGTGGTTGAGGCTGCAGTGAGTCATGATTGCCCCACAGCACTCCAGCCTGAGTGACAGAGGGCAGAGCCTGTCTCAAAATAAAAAAATAAAAAAGGCATGCTCAGACCAACTGGTGCCAAATTTTTGTCGGAGGGTCATACATTAAGCTGCTGTCCCCTCCACCACACAGAGGCACAAAGGCAGTGGCAGCTGGGACTTCCTTCCCTGTTTTCTCCCATTCTTCTAATTCTTCATGATGCCCTTTTGTGACTTCTTTCCCCCTTTAATACTGCTTTTGATATCATTTCAGCCTGATGTCACTTGTGTAAATCACTGGGGGTAGGATGAGTGAAAATTTTCCAAACCACACATTCTTTTTTTTTTGGGACACAGTCTCACTCTGTTGCACAGGCTGGAGTACCCTGTCACAATCATGACTCACTGCAGCCACGACCTTTTGGGCTTAAGTGATTTTCCTGCCTCAGCTTCCAGAGCAGCTGGCTCATGCTACCACACTTGGCTAATTTTTTGTAGAGACAGGGTCTCACTTTGTTGCCTACACTGGTCTCAAACTCCTGGGCTCATGTGATCCTCCTGCATCAGCCTCCCAAAGTGCTAGGATTATATATCGGCTTGAGCTGCTGTGCTCAGCCCAAACCCCACATTCTTTTTTTATTTTTATTTTTTATTTTTTGAGGCAGGGTTTTGCTATATCACCCAGGCTGAAGTGCAGTGGTGTGAACACACCTCACTGCAGTCTCAACCTCCTGGGCTCAAACCACCTCAGCCTCCTGGGTAGCTGAGACCACAGGTGTGTGCCACCACATGCGGCTAACTTTTTAACTTATTTTTGTAGGGACAGGGTCTTGCTATATTGTTCAGGTTAGTCTCTAGCTCCTGGGCTCAAGTGATCCTCCTGCCTTAGCCTCCCATAGTGCTGGGGTTATAGGCATGAGCCACTGCGTCTGGCCCAAACCCCACATTTTTTTTTTTTTTTTTTTTGAGATGGATTCTCTGTTGTCCAGGCTGCAGTGCAATGATGTGATCTCGGCTCACTGCAATCTCTGCCTCTTGGGTTCAAGTGATTCTCCTGCTTCAGCCTCCCTAGTAGCCAGGATTACAGGTGCCCACCACCACACCCAGCTAACTTTTGTTTGTATTTTTAGTAGAGACAGGGTTTCCCCATATTGGCCAGGATGGTCTCGAACTCCTGACCTTAGCTGATCCACCCACTTGGGCCTCCCACAATGCTGGGATTACAGGTCTGAGCCACCACGCCTGGCCCCAAACCCCACATTCTTAATGGCAGCTCTGGGCTCTTCATATTTTCACTTCTCCAGGGTAACCCTGGGAACTTAATTCTAACTTGGGTCCTATTGTAGCTCCTTAACCACCCCAACAGCTCCGTAAGTATAGTTCAGCTTGAGAGAAAGAGACACAGAGAGAGAGACTTCAAGCACTGGGTGTTTGGTGCCTTCGGAGTCAGACAGACTGGACCTGGATTTAAATCCACTTTGTTCTCTATTATCTGCGTGATCTTGGGCAACTGACTTAAGCTCTCTAGGGCTCAGTTGCGACATTTGTAAAATGAAGATGATACCATGTAATAGTTATAATAATAGCTAGTGTATTGAGCACTTTATATTTATTAATACAGTTAATCCCCATATATCTCTAGGAATCAGGTACTATTGTAGTTGTCATTTCTCATATAAGAAAACTGAGGCATAGAGAGGTTAAGCAGCATGCCAACATTAACACAATTCTTAAGTTGTGGAGCTGGGATTCTGAACATGGAAGCCCGACCTCAGAGCCTGTGTCCTTAACTACTGCACTGGACTATAGTGCACAGAATGTTAACAAGGATTTGGGGGGGGGGAAGCCCCCCAAAAACACAAAGCATTTAAAGCACCAGGTATAGAGCTTGGCAATAAGTTATTAAATAACTGATGGCAGTAAATGGCAGCTGTTGCCACCAGGGTAGAAAAGCCTGTTTTCCAAGCTGTACTTCCCCATGGGCACGTGGAGGATGTGGCCCTCAGTCAGGGCAAGGCAGGAGAGAGACGGGTCTTCCCGCTGTCCCGGGGTTTGCAAGATGTCAGGGCTTTTTACACTCCAACTCTGTTAGACACAGTTTGTTGGCAAAAGTCTTGTTTCTCTAATCCCAAAGTTGCCTAACAGGCCCTGAAAGGAAAACACAGGACCAGGGTGGCCATAGGAAGGGCTCCCTTCCACTGAGCCAGTTGCTCAAGAATCACTTTTCTCACTGCTTCAGAGGAATCTGGCTTTTTGTATCCTGCTGTCTTACCCATTTGGTCAGGGCTCCTGGATAAGCTACCTGGGGAACAGAGTGGGGCCTCTGCCTAAATTGGCACAAGGTGAAGAGTCAGTGCCAAGAAACAAAGGAGACCCTGCAGGGACCTGGGGAAACCCAAATCTGGGCTTCAGGGGAAGGGAGCATCAAGCCTGCTCTGATTCTTTGGCATGTATACTTTGGCCCTCTGCCTAGGCTTGTGAATGGCTTGGTCAGTCACTGAGCAGTTCGGGCTCACCTGTCCCATTCAAGTCACCAGCTGGGTTAGAGGCAGCATGGTTTTTGGCTAAATGTTTTTTTGGAAGCCGAGGAACCTGCATTTCACTATAGCTCTGACACTTTTCAGTTAAGTTGTGTGATCTTGACAGTTTACTCTTTTCTGAGCCTCACTTTTCTCATTTGTGAGAAAATTATGAGGATCTTTTTTGAGACAGAGTCTCATTCTGTTACCAGGCTGGAGTGCAGTGGCTTGATCACAGCTCACTGTAGCCTCGTCTTCCTAGGCTCAAGCAATTTTCCCATCTCAGCCTCCCAAGTAGCTGGGACTACAGGTGTGCGCCACCATGCCTGGCTAATTTTTAAATTTCTTGTGGAGATGAAGTCTCTGTATGTTGCCCAGGCTCGTCTGAAACTGCTGGGCTCAAGCAGTCCTCCCACCTCAGCCACCTAAATTTCTGGAATTATAGGCATGAGCCACCGTGCCTGGCTGAATTATGAGGATCAAATGACATCACATACACAAAGGCCTTAGAACAGCAACTTACACATTATAGGTGCTCAGTAAATGCTCACAGTCACAGGTTAGGTGCAGTTGGGGGCTGTGGAGAAATATAAAGTACAATCTCTTGCCTTTAAGGAGGTTGCAGTCTAGATGGGGTGAGAGGTAATAAGATAGAAAATCATGTAAATCACAGTGTTGGGAATGCATATAACATAATACTGGCTGGTTGTGCGCAGTGGTGTTATTGTAGCCAGTGAGGTTTATCTGAGGTGCAATTATTGTGAATGGGAAACTTTCGCAATAACATCAGCCAACAAGTGTCATGGACCATGAAGGCTTTGAGAGTTCAGAGCTATGAGAGCTGCCCCATGGGCTAAGCCAGGGAAGGCTTTCTGAACAAGTGAGTGTTGCAAACCTGCACAGATTGGAGAGGAAGGTGGAAGGACACTCCAGAAAAAGAACAGAATGAGGCCAAGTAGCATAAGTTCAGAGGATAGGAAGAAAACAGATTGGAACCAAGGGCTTGTAGGGGATATGAGAGAGAGATGAGATTGAATAGGTGGGTTGAGGTCAGGTTGTAAAGAGCTTTCAATGCCGTGCTAAGGAGTTTGGAATTTATCTGAAGGTTTTTGAGGAGGGTAATGACGTTCATATTATGACCTCGATTTGGCCACGTATTCTTTTAATTTCTCTGGACCTTAGATCCCTCATCTATACAGTAAGAAGCTTGGATCATGTGATCGTAGAGGAGTTTCTCTAGCTAGAGAGTTTATGATTCTATGATACAGGAAGACTATTTTATTTTTGTCTTTTTTTATTTATTTATTTTTGAGATGGCATCTTGCTCTGTCACCAGGCTGGAGTGCAGTGGTGTGTGATCTCGGCTCACTGCAACCTCCACCTTCCCGGGTTCAGCAATTCTCGTGCCTCAGCCTCCTGAGTAGCTGGGATTACAGACACACGCCACCACACCCAGATGATTTTTGTAGAGACGGGGTTTCACCATGTTGGCCAGGCTGGTCTTGATCTTGTGATCTTCCTGCCTTGGCCTCCCAAAGGGCTAGGATTACAAGCGTGAGCCACCGCACCTGGCCAGGAAGATTATTTTAATGATAAAACGCAGAATCGGTATGAAGGGGAAAAACTGTAGATGGAGGATTGTTCAGAAAGCCAGTGCAATATCAGGGAAGAAGCCTCTTGTAAGAGACTTTGTGTGTGAGTGAGGAGGGCCTTTACTGTATGTTATAGGTACTTTGACATTATAACTTTATTAACAGTTTGAGTTCGGCAAGATACATCTCAGGAGACACCTAACTTGGGGCACCTGGAGAAGTGGATAAATTGATAAAATGTTTCAGGAAAGGAGTGATTATTTGGTAGGCTTCAGGTTTATACCATTCCTGTTGTGAAATAACCTAAGAAGGGCAGAAATAACATTATTGCTTCTCTTTAGATGTTTTGTATAGTTTTTCAATTTATAAAATGGTTTCACAGGTATTATCACATTTGCTTTTCACCAGAGTCTCCTGAGGGAGGTTAGGCAGGTGCTTTCTCAGAGTTTTTTTTTTTTCCCCAAATCTAGGCCTCTTCATTCTTTCTTTTCCTTTCTCTTTTCTTTTCCTTTTCCTCCTCCTCCTCCTCCTTCCCCCTCCCCCTCCTCTCCCTCCTCTTCCTCCTCCTCCTCCTTCTTCTTCCTTCTCTCTTCTTTCTTCTTTGTAGAGACAGAGGGTCTCCTCTTGTTGCCCAGGCTAGTCTTGAACTCCTGGGCTTAAGTGATCCCACCTTGGCCTCCCAAAGTGTTAGGATTACAGGCATGAACCACTGCACCTGGAGTTACTAATTTTTTTAGTATCTGGCCAGATACTATTTATATTATAGACACCTATAAACCAAAAAGTGCCTGAGACAGATCTCAATCAATTTAGAGGTTTATTTTGCCAAGGTTGAGGATGCTGAGGATGCACCTGGAGAAAAAGAGCCATGTTGCAGTAGGATCTGTGGCCTTGCTTTTTCCAAAGAGGGTTTTGAGGACTTCAATATATATATATAAATTTTTGGAGATGGAGTCTCGCTCTGTCGCCCAGGCTGGAGTGCAGTGGCATGATCTCGGGGCTCACTGCAAGCTCTGCCTCCTGGGTTCATGCCATTCTCCTGCCTCAGCCTCCTGAGTAGCTGGGACTACAGGCACCCGCCGCCACACCTGGCTAATTTTTTTTTTGTATTTTTAGCAGAGACAGGGTTTCACCGTGTTAGCCAGGATGGTCTCTATCTCCTGACCTCGTGATCCACCCCCCTCGGCCTCCTAAAGTGCTGGGATTACAGGCATAAGCCACCGCGCCTGGCCGAGGACTTCAATATTTAAAAGAGAAAGAGCAGGCAGGAGGAGGAGGAGGAAAGAAAAAGAAAGGGGAGGGTAGGCAGTGAAGCAAACAGTTATATTCTTTGGAGGCTTTGATTAGCACTCAGTGAATTCACATTTTACATGTGAAAAGAAAGGAATGGGGGGCAGTCAATTATGCATTTATCTAGTGCTCAATAGATCTACATTTTACATAAGATAATGTAAGCCTGTGAAATTACAGCTATCTGTTTAGGAACAAAAAGAAGGCAGTTTCTGCATGACTCAGTTCCCAAGCTTAACTTTTCCCTTTGGCATAGTGAATTTGCGATCCCAAGATTTTATTTTCCTTTCACAAACTCAATACATTGATTAAGTTTAAGACTTCACCATGTGCCTCACACATGGAATCCAGTAAATGTTTGGTGCTATTTATTCATTCATTGAATTCCTTAATAAGCATGTAGTTTCCTGAATGCCTACTAGATACTAAGCACTATATTAGGTACTAAGTGTATTAATGGAAATAAAAACATGGTGGCCCTTAAGGAGCTCATAGCCTTATAAGGGAGACAAGTCAAACAGTTACAGAACAGAATGACAAGCACGGGTCGGGCTCTGTGGCTCACGCCTGTATTCCCAGCACTTTGGGAGGCTGAGGCAGGTGGATCACCTGAGGTCAGGAGTTTGAGACTAGCCTGGCCAACATGGAGAAACCCTATCTCTACTAAAAATACAAAAATTAGCCAGGCGTGATGATGGGCACCTGTAATCCCAGCTACTTGGGAAGCTGAGGCAGGAGAATTGCTTGAACTCGGGAGGCGGAAGTTGCAGTGAGCTGAGATCGTGCCACTGTACTCCAGCCTGGGCGACAAGAGCGAGACTCTGTCTCAAAAAAAAAAAAAAGAATGACAAGTGTTATGATTAAAGGACAAATCAAGTGTTACAGGAGCATAGGGGAGGGCTTACTAACTCATCCTGGGATGAGAATGCTGAGAACAGAGAAACCTTTTCTTCTCTTTTCTTTCTATTTTTAAGAGCTAAGCTCTGAACGAGGAGTAGAAATTGAGAGGAGGGCCGTCTAGGGAGAGGGAGCAATACACGCAAAGTCCGTGACGTGAGGGAGTGCAAAGTGAGTGATGTGTTCAGGGAAGTGCAAGTAGCTGAGCCTGTTGCCACAGAGAGTACACAGGCACAGTGATTAGAAATAATCAGGGACCAGATTACGAAGAGCCTGGTATGCTTGGTGAAGAAGTTTAGATTTTATCCTCAAGGTGATGGAGAACTACACCTAGATTTTAGGCAGGGTATTGATGTAACCACCCAACAGGTTCTTCCTGCCTGCTGCACAAATAATGACCACAGCATTGCAGTAAAGAAAGAGTTTATGGGGTGGGACGAAAGAGTTTAATTGACACAAGGCTGGCCACACCACATGGGAGATGGAATTGTTATTCAAATCAGCCTCATCTTCAGCTCATAGGTTAGAGGTTTTTCAAAGGCAGTTTGGGGGAAGGGGTTGGAGTGCTTGCTGCTGATTGGTTTGGGTGGAGATGAAATCACAGGATCTTGAAGCTGCTCTCTTGAGCTGAGTTGCTTCTGGGTAGGGCCACAGGAGTGGAGTTGGCAGGTCCAGGTGGAGCTCTGGGTGTCAGACATGCAAAAAACCTGAAAAGATATCTCAAAATGCCAATCTACAACAGTGATGTTATGTGCAGGACATATCTGGTGACCAGTCTACAGCTTAGCAGAATTCAGGTTCCTCTCCTCCCCCTAGCCTGATGGCCTTTCATTAGCTTTACAAGGGTGGTTGAGTTTGGGGGAAGGTTTCTTATCATTTAAACTATAAACTAAATGTCTCCCAAAGTTAGTTTAGCCTAAGCATAGGAATGGTTAAGGGAAAGGCAAGATGCGGGAGCATGGGTTAGATAAGATCTCTTACTGCCATATTTTTTCACTGTTATAAGACGTGGTGGTTCACGTATCATTGACATTAGCAGACTTGTGTTTTAGGGTGATCTCTTTGACTGTCAAAGTGGAGGACAGATTGAATCAATGAGTTAGGGGAAGATGAAGCCCAGAAGCAGGATAAGTTGCGTTAGCTGTGATTGCTGCTTTCTTCTCTGGGATGCCCCTTTCCATCTTTACGGATCTTGCCTGTAGTACTTGCCATAGCACCAGGAAAATAGAAGGCATTTTACATCATATGTTGGTTAGCTCCACTGCTGTGGCTTGTGCTAACAGTGACTGGGCACTGATTTGAAAGTAAAGTGAGCACCCTTTTTCCTGCGGTCACAAATCAGGCAAAATTGCTTTCTTGGTTAGAACTGACATGGAAGATACACACACACACACACACATATATTTTTTGAGACAGAGTCTCACTCAGTCGCCCAGGTTGGAGTACAGTGGTGTGATCTTGGCTCACTGCAGTCTTTGCCTCCTGGGTTCAAGCAATTCTTCTGCCTTAGCCTCCTGAGTAGCTGGGATTACAGGTGTGCGCCACCATGCCCAGCTAATTTTTGTATTTTCAGTTGAGATGAGGTTTCACCATGTTGGCCAGGCTGGTCTTGAACTCCTGACCTCAAATGATCCCCCTACCTCAGCTTCCCAAAGTGCTGAGATTATAGGCGTGAGCCACCGTGCCTGGCCAGAAGATATGTTTGGCTCTTCTCAAGATGTCTCCATAGACATTTTCCATTTTGTGAAGAGTCTTTGTTCCAAAGTTGACAGTGGGTTCCTTTAGGGCAGCAAACATATTTTTATTCATTTTTGTAGTCCCTGGACTTATCACAATACATGATACATACTAGGCAATGATAGATATTTGTTTCATGAATTTGAAATTCATGTGTTGTATTTGAAATACGTTTCATGAAATATGCTGTAAATGTTGATTAGGTGCTCAGATTCCCCCTCAAAAGCCTTTTAAATCTAGAGCCTAATGGGGTACTGGGCATATCTAAGGCCTGAGAAGGAGGGAAACTCTAGGAAATGGCAGGAATTAGCAGAATGGAAGTAAGTTACTTCCCGGAAGTATTTAGCAGTTGAACTGAGACAGTTTCAGAAAGATTCTGGGCCAAAGGTTTTTAGAAAGACCTACTGGGGAGATTGGGAAGTTCTGAATTCCTTTTGCTACCTTCTGTTATACAAATCACTTTTGTTCTTCCTCATATACTTTAAAATACATTTGGCTGGCACAGTGGCTGATGCCTGTAATCCCAACACTTTGGAAGGCCAAGTAGGAAGATTGCTTGAGGCCAGGAGTCGAAGAGCAGCCTGGGCAACACAGCAAGATCTTCATTAAAAAATTAGCCAGGTGTGGTGGCATGCACCTGTTGTCCCAGTTACTTGGGAGGCTGAGGTGAGAGGATCACTTGAGCCCAGGAAGTCAAGGCTGAGTGAGCCATGATTATACCACTGCACTCCAGCCTGGGTGACAGAGTGAGACCTTGTCTCTGAAAGAAAAAAAAAAAAAAAAAAAAATTGGCAGGGTGCGGTGGCCCACACCTATAATCCCAGCACGTTGGGAGGCTAAAGTGGGAGGATCACTTGAGCCCAGGAGTTCTAGAGCAACCTGAGCAATGTAGTGAGACCTTGTCTTTTTTTTTTTTCTTTTGAGACAGAGTCTCGTTCTGTCGCTAGGCTGGAGTGCAATGGTGCGATCTCGGCTCACTGTAACCTCCGCCTTCCAGGTTCAAGCGATTCTCCTGCCTCAGCCTCCCCAGTAGCTGGAACTACAGGCATGCACCACCACACCCAGCTAATTTTTGTATTTTTAGTAGAGATGGGGTTTCACCATGTTGGCCAGGATGGTCTCGATCTCTTGACCTTGTGATCTGCCTGCCTCGGCCTCCCAAAGTGTTAGGATTACAGGCGTGAGCGACCACGTCTGGCCAAGACCTTGTCTTTACAAAAAATAAAATTAGCTGGGCATGGTGGTGCACACCTATAGTTCCAGCTACTTGAGAGGCTGAGGTGAGAGGATCACTTGTGAGCCCAGGAGGTCAAGGCTGCAGTGAGCTGAGATCGTATCACTGCACTCCAGCCTGGGCAACAGAGTGAGACCCCATCTAAATATAAATAAATAAATACATAAATAAATAAATAACAGTTAAACTACATGACTTGCCATGGTTTCCTGATTCTTTTGTCTTTTTGTGTTTCCTTTCTTTGTTAGGAATGTTTTCTCCTTTATGCCATTATCATCATTCTTCAGTGCCCTGCTGAAATGCTTTTTATGAAACCTTATGGAAAGAATAATCTTTCCCTACCGAAGTCATCTCAATTTTTAGACCCCCTTGTGGTACTTAATGCTCTCTACCTAGAATTATATATGAGTTATCATTCTTACACTAGAAGGAAGGAATCATATGTAATTTAGCTATGAGTATTCCAGAGTGTCTAGCACAGGTCTTTGTAAATGTTGAATGGACAATGTGGCTGAGCTGTATTACTAATTTAGTGTTATGGTTACTTTTACTTGTCAACCTAGCTGGACCATGATGTGCCCAGGTATTTGGTCAGACATTATTCTGGGTGTTTTTTTTTTTTCCCAAGATGGAATCTTGCTCTGTCGCCCAGGCTGGAGTGCAATGGCTTGATCTCGGCTCACTGCAACCTCCACCTCCCAAGTTCAAGCAATTCTCCTGCCTCAGTCTCCCAAGTAGCTGGGATTATAGGCTCATGCCACCACACCTGGCGAATTTTTGTATTTTTAGTAGAGACGAGGTTTCTACATGTTGGCCAGGCTGGTCTCGAACTCCTGACCTCATGATCCGCCTGCCTTGTCCTCCCAAAGTGCTGGATTACAGGCCTGAGCCACTGCTCCCGGCCTATTCTGGGTATTTCCGTGAAGATATTTTTGCATGAGATTAAGATTTAAATTGATAGATTGAACAAAGTAGATTGCTCTCCCTAATATGGGTGGACCTCATCCAATCAGTTGAAGGCCTGAATAGAACAAAAAGACTTATCCTCCCTTGAGTAAAGGAATTCCTCCTGCCTGACCACTTTCAAACTGGGATATTGGCTTCTTCCTGTCTCCAGACTCAAACTGAATCATCAGCTCTTGAGCCTTGCTGGCCTTTGGACTGAAACTATACAACCGGCTCTCTTGGGTCTCTAGCTTTGCAGCTCACCCTGGAGCTCTTGGGACTTGTCAGCCTTCATAATTGTGTGAGACAATTCTTTATAATAAAGTTCTTTTTATATACAAACACACAACATCTTGTTGGTTCTGCTTCTCTGGAGAACCCTACTACACTTGGGTTCTAAATGTTAGAAATATCCCAGGGAAGGGAAAAGAGTCCTATCTACCATTCCTGGCACAGGATTACATGAGGCACACGTTAAAAATGATGCTTACCTTTGATATCTTTTCATCTCTTGAACCCTTTTTATGAACTCTTCTCCCTCTTCTAAGATTTAAGGTATATAGGACTTTGATGCTACCCTTATCCCTCTACTTTAATATCTGATCCAGGCCTATCTTGTTCCTCATTTATGGCCCAAATTTCCTGCTTTTGAGTCATTTTCCCAATCCTACCCCATTCCCATTAAAGCTCCCAACTCAGTGTGTTAGATGGAAGCTGGATGGTGAGGGAAAAGCAGTTTGTACAAGTGATTCATGTATAGCTGAAAGCTCTGTAATCTCAGAATCATTTGCTAAATGAATTAGATGAAATACCATGTAGTTTAATAAAGTGGGATGAAAATTTTAGGCAGAGTGGGGGCAAAATCTTTGAGTAACTGCCCAATGGGAGTTACTCAACCCTACCTGGAGTCAGTCCTAGGGTTAGCATTCCTGTGCGCTTACTGCTTTGACAGATTCTTCCCTTTTCCATCTTTGAAACCAGTTTCACCAGGAACGGTGGCTCACGCCTGTAATCCTAGCACTTTGGGAGGCTGAGGAGGGCGGATCACCTGTGGTCGGGAATTCGAGACCAGCCTGACCAACATGGAGAAACCCTGTCTCTACTAAAAATATGAAATTAGCTGGGCATTGTGGTGCATACCTGTAATCCCAGCTACTCAGGAGGCTGAGGCAGGAAATTGCTTGAACCCGGGAGGCAGAGGTTGCGGTGAGCCGAGATTGCACCATTGCACTCCAGCCTGGGCAACAAGAGACTCTGTCTCAAAAAAAAAAAAAAAAGAAAGAAACCACAGTTTCTCTCAAAATATTAACAAACAAGTACTCCCACAGAAGTAGCAATGGAGAGTCTACTGCTAACATAAGAAGAGAGAAAGAAGGAAACCATTAGCAGTCTCCACTGGATTTTTATAAGTTAGCAACTATTTATAGTTTTGAAAGTCCTATTTTAGAAGAATATGATTTGTTTAAAAGATGATGAGCAAATCAGTAGTTTTATATTATATGTGGTCATAATCAGAGAAAAGACCTGGTTATAGGAGAGGAGATTTTAACGTGGTATGGAGGCACTATGTTTGAAATGTTGGTAAGTCAAATCTGTCATGAAGCTGCTCTGCCTTAAAATACTTAGGATCTATCTTATCTTCAGCTAGCTCTTCCCTTCCAGATTTTGAAACCAGCGCAATTGTCCCACAGGACTAATGTTTACAGGTTTTTTGAATAAACACAGAAATTGACCTTCCCTAGTCTTAAAACTCTAAACTTGTATTTGTCTCATCTGAGTTCCTTCCTTAGGAAACCTACCCTCAGGCAAGGAACTGAAACTCATCAGATCCTCACATCCAGACAATGAGATACCAGATTCCTTATCCGTCATGACTGCTTCCCTACCCCTCCCTAATTTCTGTTTTCCCACCTTTCCTGCTATATAAACTCCCCAGTTTCAGTCGGTCAGAGAGACTGATTTGAGACTTTATCTCCTGTTGTCCTTCACTGCACCCCCCGATGCAAGCCCTCCTTCCTGGAAATACTTGTTGACTCAGTGACTGGCATTCTATGCAGCAAACTGCAGGACTAGGCTGAATGCCTGGTATTTCAGTAGTAATTTCCTGTGAGAAGGAAGGAAGTAGTTAGAAGAAAGAGCATGATCATAATAGGAAACTAAAAACTCTGCATCTGTTTCAATATTTTAATATTTAAATATATTTAAGCCTGTCTTATATTAAAAATATCCCCTTTTGAACTCTACTTCTCTTACTGGCTTCTACCACATCACTCTCTTCTTTTTTTAGAAACTAACATTTATTTATTTATGGTTATTATTTTTTTTTTTTGAGACAGTATCTCGCTCTGTTGCCCAGGCTGGAGTGCAGTGTTGCAATCTTAGTTTACTGCAACCTCCTCCTACCGAGTTCAAGCGATTCTCCTGCCTCAGAGTAGCTGGGACTCCAGGCATGTACCACCACGCCTGGCTAATTTTTGTATTTTTAGTAGAGACGGGGTTTCACCATATTGGCCATGCTGGTCTCAAACTCCTGACCTCAGGTGATCCGCCCACCTCGGCCTCCCAGATTGCTGGGATTACAGGCTTGAGCCACCGTGCCTGGCCTAAACTAATACTTAAAAAGAGTTTATAGTATACTATCTCCATTTACTTATCTCTCATCTACTCCTGAGCATCCTAGAGTAGATTTATTCCCGTTGTGCAACCAAAACTACTCTCACCAGGGTTGCCAATGTTGACACAGTTGCAAAATAGAATGACCCTTTCTCACCCTTGTTTTACTTGGCGTTGCAGCACACTTAACCACAGTCCGCCAGTGCTTTGCTTTGGAATTGCTGCTCTGGCCCTCACACTGTTGGGTTCTCTTCTACCTCTCTGGCCATTCCTTTTGAGTTTTCGTTACCACCTTCTCTGATGTGTCCATTCCATTCCTTAAATTCAGTGGTCTTTAGGGTTCTGTCCTTATGTCCTCTTCTCTTTCTATATACTCATGTTCCCTCTGTGACTTCAGTTATAATTGATACCTGATGAATGGCCCATCTCTCTCTCTCTCTCTCTTTTTATGAGACAGAGTCTCCCTTTGTTGCCCAGGCTGGAATGCAGTGGCGAGATCTCGGCTCACTGCAATCTCTGCCTCCCGGGTTCACGCCATTCTCCTGCCTCAGCCTCCTGAGTAGCTGGGACTACAGGTGCCTGCCACCACGCCGGTTAATTTTTTGTATTTTTAGTAGAGACAGGGTTTCACTGTGTTAGCCAGGATGGTCTCAATCTCCTGACCTCATGATCTGCCCGCCTCGGCCTCCCAAAGTGCTGGGATTACAGGCGTGAGCCATCGCGCCCGGCCATCTCTCTGTCTCTTTAAACAGTGATGGGGTCTTACTCTTTCACCCAGGCTAGAATGCAGTGGTGTGATCATAGCTCACTATAACTTTTAACTCCTGGGCTCAAGCAATCCTTCCACTTTAGCATCCCAAAGTGCTGGGATTACAGGTATGAGCCACTGTGCCCAGCTAATTAAAAACTTTTTTTTTTGGTAGAGACAGGGTCTTGCTATGTTGCGCAGGCTGATCTTGAACTCCTCTGGCTTCGAGCTATTCAGCTACCTAAGCCTTTCAAAGGGCTGGGGTTACAGGTGTGAGCCACTGTGCCTGTCTCGCGTTCTCTCTCTCTCTTTTTTTTTTTTTTTTGAGACAGAGTCTCCTTCTGTCGCCCAGACTGGAGTGCAGTGGCATGGTCTCTGCTCACTGAAACCTCTGCCTCCCGGGTTCAAGCGATTTTCCTGCCTCAGCCTCCCAGGTAGCGAGATTACAGGTGCCCACCACAACACTTGGCTAGTTTTTGTATTTTTAGTAGAGACAGCGTTTCGCCGTGTTGGCCAGGCTGGTGTCAACTACTGACCTCAAGTGATCCGCCTGCCTTGGCCTCCCAAAGTGCTGGAATTACAGGCGTGAGCCACTGCACCCAGCCCTCCATCTCTCTTGAATTGTATATCTCAACAGTTTATTGGACATCTGCTTTTGAATATGCAACATGTCCAAAGAAACTGAACTTACTTGCCTCTAAACCTGATTGTTTAAAACAAAATTGTAGCCAGGTGCAGCAGCTCACACCTATAATCCCACCACTTTTGGGAGGCTGAGGAGGGAGGATTGCTTGAGTCCAGGAGTTTGTGACCAAGCAAAGAGTAAGACCCCATCTCTATTTAAAGAGAGAGAGAGATGGCTGGGCGTGATGGCTCATGCCTGTGACCTGGGCAGCATAATGTCTTTTTTTTTTTTTTTTTTGAGATGGAGTCTCACTCTGTCGCCCAGGCTGGAGTGCAGTGGCGCAATCTCGGCTCACTGCAAGCTCTGCCTCCTGGGTTCACGCCATTCTCCTGCCTCAGCCTCTCCGAGTAGCTGGGACTACAGGCGCCCGCCACCACGCCCGGCTCATTTTTTGTATTTTTAGTAGAGATGGGGTTTCACTGTGGTCTCGATCTCCTGACCTCGTGATCCGCCCGCCTCGGCCTCCCAAAGTGCTGGGATTACAAACGTGAGCCACCGCGCCTGGCCTGAGACCTCATGTCTTAAAAAAAAAATTATCTCGGCGTGGTGGCATGTGCCTGTAATACCGGGTACTCAGGAGGCTGGGATTGCTTGAGCCCCGGAGGTTGAGTCTGCAGTGAACTGTGATCACACGACTGCACTGTAGCCTAGGTGACAGAGTGAGACCCTGTCTCAAAAAATTAACAAAAAAAATTTCAGTGGATGGTACCCCACAATGATCCACACCAGAAATCTGGCCACCATCTTTGATTACTCTTTTATCACCCCCACATCTAGTCAATCACTCACTCTTGACAATACTACCTGCTAAATATCTCTCAAGCTGTCCACTTCTTTTTCCAACCTTACTCACACTACTGATTCAGGCATTTCCTTTTCTAGATCACTGCAACAGCCTTCTCTCTGATTCCACTTTTTTGTCTTCAGTCTAATTCCATGCCACTCTAATTCATTTTCTGCAGTGTGGATGGAGTGGATGTATGAGACAAAATTCGAATCACATTTTCCCCAATGTTAAAGCCCTTTAAATGGTTCTCTGTTGCCCTCAGGATGCACTTTGATCTCTTCAATAGGGTCCCCAAGCTTTTTTTTTTTTTGTCATATTACAAGTGCTAATCCTGCCCCTACCTTACTCCCATTCTTGTACTCCAGGTACACAGCACATTCTTTAATTCCTTAAATACCCCTGTTCTCTATTGTGTCGGGGCCTTTGCACTTATTCTATCTGCCTAGAATGCTCCTGTTATGCCTCTTTCTTATCAACTTTAGTTATCTTTGGTTTAGACATCACTTCTTCTGTGCTATGCTATGCTAACACCCCAACCCCAGGTCATGCTTCTGAAGTACCCAGTACTTACCCCTGTGTAGCGCTTACCATGCCCTCTCAAGATTACCTGGTGAATGTAGTGTAAGCATTTTGTATGCAGAGACTACATGTCTCACTGTTGAATCCTGGGTCCTAGAAAAGTAACACATAATAGATGCTCAGTAAATACACATCGTTACTTCGGGTATGTTTCTCATTAAATCAATTAAACAAGTGGTACAGAGCTGGTAGGGAATGACCAGAAATGAGGTCCTAGGCCTCGATGTTAGGTTTTTTTTTTTTTAAAGTAAAGCCAAAGTTCAGATTATTGCAGTTTTATAGGTTGGCTGTGGGTCTTAATGGGCTTATGGGATATTACTTTTTTTTTTTTTTTTTTTTTGTTTTTTTTTTTTTTGAGACGTAGTCTCGCTCTGTCGCCCAGGCTGGAGTGCAGTGGCGCAATCTCGGCTCACTGCAAGCTCCGCCTCCCGGGTTCACGCCATTCTCCTGCCTCAGCCTCTCCGAGTAGCTGGGACTACAGGCGCCCGCCACCGCGCCCGGCTAATTTTTTGTATTTTTTAGTAGAGACGGGGTTTCACCGTGGTCTCGATCTCCTGACCTCGTGATCCGCCCGCCTCGGCCTCCCAAAGTGCTGGGATTACAAGCGTGAGCCACCTTGCCCGGCCGGGATATTACAATTGAATCGAAACTCTGTCCAGCTGGTACAGTCTTTATCCAGGCCTCAGTGTTCTTTTTTTTTTTTTTTTAAAAAAAAAAAAAACAACAACAGCTTTATTGAGATATAATTTATATGTCATACCACTCACCCATTTAAAGTATATTCCTCAATGATTTTTTTCCACAGCAAGAGTGGAAGTTTATTTTATTTTTAAGATGGAATCTTGCTCTTGTCGTCCAGGGTGGAGTGCAATGGTGTGATTTCGGCTCACTGCAACCTCTGCCTCCTGTGTTCAAACGATTCTCCTGCCTCAGCCTCCTGAGCAACTGGGATTACAGGCGCCTACCACCCAGTTAATTTTTTTGTATTTTTAGTAGAGACGGGGTTTCACCATGTTGGCCAGGCTGGTATCCAACTCCTGACCTCAGGTGATCCACCCACCTCAGCCTCCCAAAGTGCTTGGGATTACAGGTGTAAGCCACCACGCCGGGCCGGGAGTTTATTTTTAAAAGGCTTTAGAAAATGAAAAAAGAGAAAGTATGCTTGGAAGACATCCAAGTGGGTGCCTTGAAGAACAAGTGCCTGATTTTTAGTATAGTCACAGAATTGTGTAACTATCACCAAAATCAGTCTTCAGAACATATTCATCACCCCAACAAGAAACTCCATGCCCATTAGTAATTGCTCCTTTTTTTACCCCACCCTTCAGCCTCCTCTCTCCAGCCCCTGGGAACCCTAATCTACTTTTTTGTTTCTGTGAACTTGCCTATTCTCAATATTTCATATAAATGGAATAATATGTGTTCTTGTGACTGGCTTCTTTCACTTAGCATAATATTTTCAAGCTTTATCCATGTTATATCATATATCAATACCTTATTTCTTTTTATTTTTTACTTACAATTTTTTTCCTATACAGATGAAGTCTCACTGTATTACCCAGGCTGGTCTCAAACAACTGGGCTCAAGCGGTCCTCCCACCTCAGCCTTTCAAGTTGTTGGGATTATAGGTGTGAGCCACTGTGCCCAGCCCCGTTTCTTTTTATTGCCAAATAATCTTCCATTGTATGTATATACCACGTTTTGTAAATCC
Organism: Nomascus leucogenys; assembly: GCF_006542625.1. Lineage (NCBI taxonomy): Eukaryota > Metazoa > Chordata > Mammalia > Primates > Hylobatidae > Nomascus > Nomascus leucogenys. The sequence continues at coordinate 85,378,285 of NC_044397.1, forward strand.
ATTCATCAGTTGGTAGACATTTGAGTTGTTTCTGCTTTTGGCTATTACAAACAGTGCTGCTTATGAACATTTTTTTTTTTTTCTAAGAGATGGAGTCTTGCTTGGCTCGCTGAAACCTCTGCCTTTCCAGTTCAAATGATTCTCCTGGCCCAGCCTCCTGAGTAGCTGGGATTACAGGTGCACACAACTACACCCAGCTAATATTGGTATTTTTAGTAGAGATGGGGTTTCACCATGTTGGCCAGGCTGGTCTTGAACTCCTGAGCTCAAGTGATCTGCCCACCTCAGCCTCCCAAAGTGCTGGGATTACAGGGGTGAGCCATCAAGCCCAGCCATGGACATTTGTGTATGAGTTTTTGTATAGACATGTTTTTATTTCTCTTGGGTATATACCTAGAAGTGGAATTGTTGGGTCATATTATTACCAGAATGGGGTCCTGATCAAGTCCCCAAGAGAGGGTTCTTGGATCTTACACAGGAAAGAAGTCAGGGTAAGTCCATAGAGTAAAGTGAAAGCAAGTTTATTAGAGAAGAAACAAAAGAATGGCTGGTCCATAGGCAGAGCAGCCCTGAGGGCTGCTGGTTGGATATTTTTATGGTTAGTTCTTGATTATATGCTACATATGGGGTGGATTATTCATGAGTTTTCCAGTAAAGGGGTGGCAATTTCTTGGAACTGAGGGTTCCTTTTCCTTTTTGACCATTTAGGGTAACTTCTAGACATTGCCATGGTATTTGTAAACTGTTATGGCACTGGTGGGAGTGTCTTCTAGCATGGTCACACATTATAGTTAGTGTATAAAGAGCAATGAGGACAACCAGAAGTCAGTTCCATCTTTATCTTGGTTTGGGTGTGTTTTGGCCAGCTTCTTTACTGCATCCTGTTTTATCAGCGGGGTCTTTGTGACCTGTATCTTGTGCTGACCTCCTATCTCATCCTGCAACTAAGAATGCCTAATCTGTGAATGCAGCCCAGCAGGTCTCAGCTTTATTTTACCCAGACCCTGTTCAAGATGGAGTTTCTCTGGTTCAAACACCTCTGACATATTTCCCCCCTCCTTTTTACAAGGGGATCTTTAATCCTAAGGGTTGCAGAGGGGCAAAGATCCATCCACTGTAACTTCTTTAGGCTGAATAGGGGCAATGATATTCCTGCCTGTTAAGGTCTCTTGTATCCAGGGTAGAGAGGAGCTCAGTCAGAAAGCCTCAGTATGGTGAGGGCCCTTCATAACTCTGAGTTCTGACAAAAGGTGATATCTGAAAGACTAATAAGTGCTCAATTTAAGAAAACATTGAATAAGCTTATCTTGCATTTTTACACAAAGAATATGACAGCAATATATTCCACAAAAGTAAAGCGAAATAAGTAAAATTATTCCAAGTGAACTAAATAAGAAAGCTTTTCATGAATGGGGCAGTTGTTGCAACCAAGCCGATACAGAGTCACTAGCTGATTCCAATACATGCCCAGAATTAAGATATTGATCCAGATTTTTACATTACCTTCCTCTTTTGTTTCTTCTGAGCAGCAGCCAGAGATCACTGGTTGATTCACAAGAAGAGGCAGAGTCAGTCTAAATTGCAGAAAAAACTCAAAAAGCAACAGATGAGACTAGAATCTAATAACAGGTGTATGACAGTTTTTGAAAAATAATTTTTCTCTAATTTCCATTTTTATTAAAAACAAATCATGGTAGGACTCATTTATTTGCAAACTAAGTTTTAGTCTTATTATACTAGGTCTGATTATTTGTATAAAGTGCAGCAAGAGTAATTATTTGCCATATAGGCTCTTTTTAAATTGGATTTGATGGAACTTTGTTCCATAAGGATTCTCAGATTAGAGCTTTTAAAGCACTCATCCTAGCCATGAGTTTGTACCTTCAAATACTTGTATGAATTGGGTACATTTCTTTCCTCTCAATTTCCCAGGATAATTGGGACTCCTGGGCCAGAAAGTGACATTTTTGGCCAGGTGCGGTCGTCACACCTGTAACCCCAGCACTTTTGGAGGCTGAGGTGGGTTGATCACTTGATGTCAGGAGTTTGAGACCAGCCTGGCTAACATGGTGAAAACGCTGTCTCTACTAATAATACAAAAAAAATTTAGCCTGGCATCGTGGCACATGCCTGTAATCCCAGCTGCTCGGAGGCTGAGGCAGGAGAATCACTTGAACCTGGGGGGTGGAGGTTGCAGTAAGCCAAGATCGTATCACTGCACTCCAGCCTGGGTGACACAGTGAAACACTCTGTCAAAAAAAAAAAAAAAAAAAAAAAGTGACATTCTTTACTTACCACAGGTCAGGATCCTTGTACAAGGACTGCATAGACAAGGCATGAGGCCAGTTTTCCCAGGGGGCTTTTTCTGACTCTGTAAGTCAACTTTGATTCCTTAAAAGTAGTCTTTTTGTACCTGGCATGCCATTCCAGTCCAAGCCTTCATAAAATAACCATTGTCTCCAATGGTGTCCTGTTACGAAAGAAAACAGATTCTTATTGTACTTGTGCAAATATTGCCATAGTTAAGAATACTTACAGTTTCCAAATTTTGGAGAAATGAGGTAGAGAGAAAGAAATATGCTCCAAATTTTCTTTATAGGAATATATTTTACTTGTTAAAATCTGTAAATAGCTCAAAAGAAAAGTATTCTTGACTCTGAAAAGACAGAAAGGATCAGCAATGTTTTGGGCAAAAAGTCATAAAAAGATTATTTTCATCTTTTGTTGGTTCAGTCTATGCAATTAGTTCCTGTTTCACTCAACATTATGTACACATTAGTTTTCCAAGAGAGTCTTTGAAGTTCTTTCCTCTCTATTTTAATGGCACACTTTCCAAAGTTATCAAAGGATTTAAGAGTACTCATCAGAGTCCTATAGCTGATTATAAACTGCCCTTTAAAGAGGATCAAAATAAGACAACAATTGTCTGTGGATGACAAAAATTATTATGGCAGTCATGGTTACTTCTGTGGCATACAACAATTTTACAAAACAATTATAATTATTACTGATAATATACACTAAGTCATATCAGTATTATAGGAGTATAGCATAATTTTGGAAAACATACCAATAACACATTTATACAAATATAGCCCAAAGAAAGCCAAACACTATTTCATATTTGACAGTGCTTCCTGTATGATTTTAATATACCAAATAAACCAAATATGTCTCTTTTGGACTTTAGGGTACCTGATATTTAAAGGATTAATCAAGTCAGAAAAAGGCAACTTATAATTTGATTTTGGAAAGTTTTCAAATATTGAAGGTTTAAAATACTTGATATAAAATAGAATCCCAGCACACCGTAAGTCATTTAGCCAAAATGATAACTCAAAGATTTTAAAAAGAGAAAAACCTGGCCGGGCATGGTGGCTCACGCCTGTAATCCCAGCACTTTGGGAGGCCGAGGTGGGCAGATCATAAGGTCAGGAGTTTGAGACCAGCCTGGCCAATATGGTGAAACCCCGTCTCACCAAAAATACAAAAAATTAGCCAGGCGTGGTAGTGCACGCCTGTAATCCCAGCTACTTAGGAGGCTGAGGCAGGAGATTTGCTTGAACCTGGGAGGCAGAGGTTTCAATGAGCCTAGATTGCGCCACTGCACTCCAGCTTGGGTGACAGAGTGAGACTCTACCTGAAAAAAAAAAAGCGGGGGGGAACCTTTACTCATTGACAGAGGGAAGACTTAGCTTTCCAAATAATCTTTCTCTTTTCTTTCATTCTTTTTCCTGTAGTTTATTCAAAAGGCAAACAAAAATCTTTCATTAAAAAAATTACACAAAAATCTTGTTCAAGAGTGAAAGCCAAGTCTCACCTTCACGTTAGTGTACTATATTGATGTTAAATCCAGTTCTTAATAAAACCTAATAGACAAATCTGTTCAGGTGCAATGGCTCATGCCTGTAATCCTAACACTTTGGGAGGCTGAGGCAGGAGAATCACTTGAGCCCAGGAGTTCAAGACCAGCCTGGGCAACACAGTGAGACCCTGTCTCTTAAAAAAAAAAATCTTTTTTTTTTTTTTTGAGACAGAGTCTCACTCTGACACCAGGCTGGAGCGCAGTGGTGATCTTGGCTCACTGCAATTTCCGCCTCCCAGGTTCATGCCATTCCCCTGCCTCAGCCTCCCGAGTAGCTGGGATTACAGGTGTGCACTGCCACACCCAGCTAATTTTTGTATGTTTAGTAGAGACAGGATTTCACCATGTTGGCCAGGATGGTCTTGATCTCCTGACCTTGTGATCCACCTGCCTCGGCCTCCCACAGTGCTGGGATTACAGGCGTGAGCCACCGTGCCTGGCCAAAAAAAAAAAAATCTTATACACAAATCTGCCTAATCTTAATCATTTTATCATAAGGTAAGATTCTTACAAACCTTTTATAACTCTTTACAGTTTTGTTTTGGTTAAAGAATAGAACCATGCTCTAAGAAAGTCATGTTATGCTTTTATTCCAATGTTCAATTTACAGATAAATTGAATAATACTCCTTTAATTTTGGCCAATATCTTCTTATACGGAATTTCTTTTGCAACACTAATCTTTCATAAACCTTTCACAACTTACTCAAACATCAGCTTTATCCTATCCTTTAACTCTCTAAATTAGGGAAAAAAAATCCCCACACTTTCTTATGATCTTTTACCAAAAACACATTCTACTTTCCTTATATATCTTGAATGTAAAACTGTTTCTCTAGTAGTCTCAATTACATATGTTACAATGTTAACTCTTAGCAACTTTTATTTTTGGTGAAAGACCTGGTAAGTAGGCAATTTTATTTATGTACCAGGTGTGTAGCCTAGGACACCAGACAGAAATGCAGATAAGGTCTGACTATTTCCAACATAGCTGGGGGCATGGATAACTCCATATGTCCCCAGGCCTTACCTAGAATCTAGCTACAAAGCAGGTAAGTTGTACAGTATCAAAAGTCAAAGTAGTAGTTTATAACCTTAAACCATCTAGCAAAGATAGTATTTGACCTGCCTAATTTAGACTAAATGTCTAAGTTTTGAAGATGTTTTTATTTTACCAATAATCTTGAAAAGTGTCTTTATTTCATGAAGATTACTAAAGTCATGTGAACTAAAAGGCATTAAAGTTTTTATTTTTCTGACCAAATATTTGATTTCAGCACTTATTTTTCTTAAAGCCAATTAATTAGAGCTTTTTATATAAATACCACACACACAACACATATAAATACACAGACAAGAAAAACAAAAACAAGAACAGAAAACAAAACTTAGATACACAAACAGAAGCAGAACCAATAGTTGTAAGATTTTTCATTTGCCAGTTTTTAAGTTTTTCTTTCCCATTTTATGAACCCTATCATGACTTACACAGACCATCTAGACTTTCTAACTTGTCTTATGTTTCCCTTTTTCCTAAATAATCAGTCATTCTACTTTAGGACAAGGATTTACCATACAAGATCTTTTCTCACATAATATTTCTTTTCTTTATAACTTTCCTTGCCAAAAATACATCTTCATATCCATAACTTTCTTCACACCTCTCTCCCCTACTGTTTTTTTCTCTTTCTACCTTTTTTCTATTTTCTTCTGTTCCCTGTCCTAATTGTCAGCTAAGCAATACTAAATTACGTTTCCAAAGGGCCAACTCTTAGATGAAACAAAATAGAGAATTCATATTTTATTCAAACCAAGGAAAAATGGTGTGAATAACAGTTCAGTTAAGACAGCCAGGGCCAGGCGTGGTGGCTTATGCCTGTAATCCCAGCACTTTGGGAGGCCAAGGCAGGTGGATCACCTGAGGTCAGGAGTTCGTGACCAGCCTGGCCAACATGGTGAAACCCCATCTCTAATAAAAATACAAAATTAGCTGGACATGGTGGCACGTGCCTGTAATCCCAGCTACTCGGGAGGCTGAGGCAGGAGAAACACTTGAACCTGGGAGGTGGAGGTTGCGGTGAGCCGAGACTGCGCTATTGCACTCCAGCCTTGGAAACAAGAGCAAAACTCTGTCTCAAAAAAAAAAAAAAAAAAAAAAAAAAAAGACAGCTAGGAAAAACATACACTCTTACACATAGAGATTTCTCTAAGGATGTAAGTTAAGTTAATTACTGACTGGCTTTAGGGTGGAGCCTTTTAAAGAACAATGCCAGGAAAGCATGAGGTTTCTAGAGCCTAATAAGCAGACACAGCTGGAAGGCAAAACAGATCCCCGAGAATTAAGGGACCATTTTTTTTTTTTTTTGAGACGGCGTCTTGCTCTGTCGCCCAGGCTGGAATGCAGTGGTGCGATTTCAGCTCACTGCAAGCTCCCCCTCCCAGGTTCACGCCATTCTCCTGCCTCAGCCTCCTGAGTAGCTGGGATCGCAGGTGCCCGCCACCACACCTGGCTAATGTTTTGTATTTTTAGTAGAGACGAGGTTTCACCATGCTAGCCAGGATGGTCTCGATCTCCTGACCTCGTGATCTGCCCGCCTTGGCCTCCCGAAGTGCTGGGATTACAGGCATGAGCCACCGTGCCCGGCCAAGGGACCCATTTTTGTACTGGATCCTGGATCCCAAAAAAGAGGTAATCAGCCCATCTCCCATGGGAGACTCATCTCTCAGTGGGAGTTGCGGATGTTTCCATACCTTTTAGGTGGCTGAGAGCATGTTTCTCTGATCCAAATATGCAAAGAGCTGAGTATCCCCCCATAACTGCCATTAGCTGTCCCTTAACCTAGTTATTACACATGGAGGCTAAAAGCTCTCTCATAATGCAAAGTAATTTCTTTTTTTTTTTTTTTTTTTTTTTTTTTTTTGAGACAGAGTTTTGCTCTTGTTGCCCAGGCTGGAGTGCAATGGTGCGATCTCAGCTCACCACAACCTCCGCCTCCCAGGTTCAAGCAATTCTCCTGCCTCAGCCTCCCGAGTAGCTGGGATTATAGGCATGCACCACCACACCTGGCTAATTTTGTATTTTTAGTAGAAACGGGGTTTCTCCATGTTGAGGCTGGTCTCAAACTCCTGACCTCAGGTGATCCACCCACCTCAGCCTACCAAAGTGCCGCGATTACAGGCGTGAGCCACCGCGCCTGGCCAATGCAAAGTAATTTCTGATACCCCCCAAAAGTCAAAATGTCAGGTAATGCAATGCAAAACAGAACAGAGCATTAGATTTTGAGAGGCATCTATCTGCTTTTATTTTATTTTTTTTGAGACAGAGTCTTGCTCTGTCACCCAGGCTGGAGTGCAGTGGTGTAATCTCAGCTCACTGCAAACTCCACCTCACGCGTTAAAGCAATTCTCTGCCTCAGCCTCCCAAGTAGCTGGGATTACAGGCGCCCGCCACCATGCTCAGCTAATTTTTGTATTTTTAGTAGAGATGAGGTTTCGCTATCTTGGCCAGGCTGGTCTTGAACTCCTGACCTCGTGATCCACCCGCCTCGGCCTCCCAAAGTGCTGAGATTACAGGTGTGAGCCACCGCACCCGGCCTATCCACTTTTAATTGCTGGGGTTCCGTGAAGAAAAGAGAAGTTTTCCCCAAAATGGGGTCTGTGTCATCCTCTGTTTTTCCCGAGGAGTCCCAGGCTGTTAGAAATTATCTTAGGTCCTCTTATGTAAGCATGAAGGTGGCAAGAATAAAAACTGGAGAAAGAGAATTCAGTCGCCTGAGAAGAAAAAGTTTTTGTTTTTGTTTTTTCCAGAAAAGTAAGATCCAAGAAAAAAAACATAAAGGCCTTTAAAACGTATGTATATCTTGGACATCTGCTTTAAATTAAGCTGGCTTTTAACCAAATCTTATTACTAGACTCTAGTTAAAGACAAACAGCCAATATTTCTGGCTTTTGGACTTTACCAAAGGTAACTTGCCAGATGAAACCAATAAGTTTTAACTAAGGTTATGACTTAACTGTGGGTGTACCGGGTATTTCCAAAGAGTTGGTAAGCAGTTTTTACAAGATCTAGAATCTCTAAAGGTAGCACAGAGAAAGGAAAATTTGAGAAGGGAAGCCAGAAGTTGTTCATGGACGGGGGCACATGTTTTCAGGATCTCCTGAGGGTTATGTCATGGGCAAAAAAAAAAAAAAAAAAAAAAAGTAATAACAATAAAAAATAAAAAATAAGTTGTTCATGGAGAGGAAGAGAATTAATAAATGGTAAAGGTCACACAAATAAATCAGAAAGGACTTATTTCCCAGGCTGAAAATTGAACCCAGGCCACCATTGTGAAAAGATGAAATCTTAGCTACTGAGTGACAACATTGGGCAGTTTCTGTTATCCTTCCCAGAAGAGCCTAGAGCAGCCAATTTTGAACTTGCTAAGGCTTTTAACTGCTCAAGATAATTTTTAGGGCTATGACATGAGCCCCCAAATTCCTGCCCTCCAGATGGCAGAGACCAAGAGAAAGTACCATGGTTACAATGTCAGACTCCCAAGGACATAAAACAAGATGAGGGAGAAACCTCATCCAGGTTTTTGGTTGGTTTGTTTTGTTTTTTGGTTTCATTAACCTGCAGCAATTTGTAACTGAACAGCTTTCTGGGGCGGCTTGAACAGAGGGCTTACAGGGGTCCTTGGCCTGCATTCTATCCTGTGGTATCTCTTTTTATGACAGAACGTCACAGAAAGACAAATTCATAGCGCAAATTACACTGGATTTGTTACAGCCTAAGATTAGCTTCATAAATCCTTTTTCCCAGTAATGAAAACTTTGCAGAGGAGATAAAAAGTGATTTTTACCATGCATTCAACTGGTTCGCACACAGAGAGAGAGAGGAAAGGGAAGGGAGAGGGAGAAAAGCATTGACTGCAGCAGGGTAGGGGAGGCAAGGAGCTCGGGGGCCAGGGAAAGACCCACCCATTGCAGTGACACTGGATCAAATGTTCAGGCAGCTGATCGTCAGTCTTGAAGGGATCGTTTCTGGTAGTCTCATTGGCTCTCAAGTTTCCCCCTTTAGGGAGAAAAAAGCTCCCTGTGTCCCACGATCCTGTACATGCCTAATCCTGTCACTCATAGCCTTCAGCAAAGAGCACAAGGCAGATTAATCCAAAGAGAATAGCGGTTAACATCCCGTAGTACCAAATCCATTTTTAACCAAGAACAGTGTTACCAAGGGAGACCTCTAACTCCCTATGTCTTAGGAGGGACTCTGACCTTCCTAAGTTGAGCCTTTAACCCAAGTTCAGACAAGCGTCCTTGCCCTTTACTGTGATGGGCCTTTTAACCCCTTATGCATGCATGCATGCATGCCTGCCTGCCTGCCTGTCTGCCTGCTTGCCTGCCTGCCTGCTTTCCTTCCTTCCTTCCTTCCTTCCTTCCTTCCTTCCTTCCTTCCTTCCTTCCTTCCTTCCTTCCTTCCTCCTTCCCCCTTTCCCTCCCTCCCTTCCATCTTCCCCCTTTCCCTCCCTCCCTTCCATCTTCCTTCCTCCCTCCCTCTCTCCCTCCTTTCCTCCCTCCCTTGCATCTTCCTTCCTCCTTCCCTCCCTTCCTTCCTTCCTTTTCTCTTTTAATATATAAAAATTTTTAGCTAATCTTCTCTGTATCTTTCCAATTTTAGTATATGTGTTGGTGCAGTGAGCACAATCCGCTATGTCTTAGGAGGTATTCTAAACCTTTCAGGTTGGGCCTCTAACCCAACTTTGTCCTTTACCCAGGATAAAATGTACCCCAGCACTTACCCAAAGTTAGCCAATTGGTGCTGCGTGGATGATTTTCCTTTGGAGTTGGGGGTCTCTCCAGTATTGTCCCTTCATGGTTCCCTGGAAGATGTTATGGGAAATGGGTCCCAATCCAGACCCCGAGAGAGGGTTCTTGGATCTTGCACAAGAAAGAATTCAGGGCAAGTCCATAAAGTGAAAGCAAGTTTATTAGAGAAGTAAAGAAACAAAAGAATGGCTACTCCATAGGCAGAGCAGCCCTGAGTGCTGCTAGTTGGTTATTTTTATGGTTAGTTTTTGATCATATGCTAAATATGGGGTGGATTATTCATGAGTTTTCCAAGGAAGGGGCAGGGATTTCTCAGAACTGTGTAGACCATATAGGGTAACTTCCAGACATTGCCATGGCATTTGCAAACTGCTATGGTGCTGGGGGGAGTGTCTTCTAGCATGCTAATACATTATAATTAGTGTATAATGAGCAGTGAGAGCAACCAGATGTCAGTTTCATCGCTATCTTGGTTTTGGTGGGTTTTGACCAGCTTCTTTACTGCATCCTGTTTTATCAGTGGGAGACTTGTGACCTGTATCTTGTGTTGACCTTCTAGCTCATCTTGCAACTAAGAATGCCTAACCTCCTGGGAATGCAGCCCAGCAGGTCTCAGCCTCATTTTACCCAGCCCCAGTTCAATATGGAGTTGCTCTGGTTCGAACACCTCTGACAGTATGGAGGGCTTACAATTCTTAAGAAGAGAGAAGTTGCTGAGCTTTAGAGAATAAGCTGAAACATGCATGAAGCACTAATAACTCTTGCCCTGTACTTTGTTACTTTAGTGGTAAATTTTACAGCTGGTTCTTTGAATAATTTACGTTAATTAAGTTTCTCTGTCTGATGTGAAGTAGCCAGCGAATAAGCAAAGCCTAATTCTCCAATAAAGATAAAGCCCTTTTTGGGTTAAATGGAAGTAGGAGAATGTCACGTCTGTTTCCGTCCATTTCCATTCCTGCTCCTTCTCCTCTGGACCAAACAGGGCTGGCTGATGGAGTTAACCAGGAAGGCTTCAAATGGGGAGATTGGCTCATTTAAACTCCTGCTAGTATTAAACTGTTCCTCAGTCCTATGTAAGTTAAGACAAAAAAGTTATGAAACTCATGTGAGTTATAGTTATAGGATTCTGTTAACAAGTATATCATATCCAGATAAATATGGGCACCTTGAAAGTAGTTGTCCTGGGAATAAATACACATCTATTCAAAAAATTCTGTCATCATTACTCAAAATATTTTGGTCAACTTGCCATGTAGAGTTACTTTCAAAATCAGTCTGAGGCCTACAAGAAAACCAGTTTCACTTCCTTATAATCACACTTAGGATTTCAGATACTTGCTACTCTGCTTGTGTTTATTAGCCTTTTTAAAATAGTTACCCCTTTTTATTTCTCTAGCCCCAAGCAAGGAAAACTCTGGGTTCACATAGTGCTCCAAGTACAGGACAAGGCTCACATCATACAGAACCCAAGCAATGAAGAAAGATTGGCATGCTTCACAAGACTTTGACCTTTAAACAAAGCATGGTCAGTCTCTTTTCTCCAGTGTCCTGTTTCTGCTTTGTGATCCCCTCCCCCACCCTTTTTGTATTAAAGAACCCTTAAACCTGAGGCTGGGGACATGGCCTTGAATTGTCCTCTCAGAGGAAACAGGGAGAATGGGTAGAGAGAGGTACTTCAGAGGTCTCTTTTTCCTTCTGCTTGTGGGTAGTTAGTTAATGATCTACCAGCAGTCCCCACTCTTGGGGATACTGGGATCATGTTCCAGCCCCACATCACAGCTTAGGGCAGAGGGCACTTTGTACACAGAGGGAGCTGCATCTGACTTTCCTACTTCATCTGTAGAGTCAGTAGCCATCTGTGGTCTTGTATGTTCTCAGTTGTCAGGCTCCGGTTATGAAAATGGATCTTTCAATTTTCTTTCCCTCTGAGTCTACTCTGAGGGAAAATGGGGACGTTTACTAGCAGAGGAAAAAGAAATACTGAAGTTTGCAAAAATTGATAGAAAGCTGGGCTCCCTGCTCACCATGCCTCCTTCCTCCCCAGCAGTTTCTAAACCCCCAGAACATTACAGTGAGATTTTAGCTGATGGTACAAACATGTCTACAGGATTTCCTCAAGCTGGGGCTACATTTGAAGGCTTTATATTTTGGCCATCTGACCTGCTTTTCTCTTTTTCCAGAGGATTCTACTTTTCACAAATAGGTATGATCTAGGAGTTCAGCCTCCTTCATCCTTCACTAATTGCAGAATAAGCAATGCAGAGGCTGTTCAGAGAGTATCTTATCTGTGGGGAGAGGGAGAGGAAGCACTGGGACACCTGCCAGGGGAGGGACCAGAGGGCATAATTAATAAATGAACAACCCTGGAGCAGAATAGGGGACGAGTTAGACACAAGGAAGGAAGCTAAAGGAAGCCAGAGAATTTCAGGAATTGAGGGTATCACATGGAGAAATAAAGAGCGAGTTAGACAGAGGCTGTTGGTAGTCCCTACCCTGCCATCTGAAAGAATTGCCTGATCAAGGCCTACTATGGGCATGGTCTTAGGCTAGGTTTTAGGGATAAAGAGATAAATAAGACACAGTCCTTATTTAACAAGTTTACAGTCTAACAAAAAGGAGATAAATTGACAAATTGGAGGTGATTTTTCAGAATGTGTGGTATTGTGGGCTAGGAGTCTGCTACCATTGCTAATAGCTGGCATTTATTTTTTACCCACCGTCTTCTAAGCATTTTATGCATTAAATAACTCATCAACTCCTGACATCAGCCCCTTGAAGTATATATTGCTATTGCTATAATCCTTGTTTTATAGGTAAAGAATCTGAGGCACAGAGATATTACACATAGCCTGCATGAGGTCTTACAGCAGGCACTCAGAAGCAGAACTCCAGCACAGGTAGTCTGGTTCTAGAACCTACACTGGCACTAACATAGCTGCTAATAAGTCATGTGGGGAAGCTCTGCCACTTCATGTCTTCATGCCTTTGTACCCACTTGTCTTTCCTTGGCCTGAGATACTCTTCCTTAAAGCCTCTGGTCAACGAGAGGCTCTTCTTTGATATCTTCTCTGACTCCTTCTGCCTATCCGAGAGCCATTGCTGCCCTTGGAGCTTACCCAACACTTTGTCATTGCATTCTATTTGTTGGAATTTCTGACTCCTTTTATTATAAGCTTCTGGAGAGCAAGGAATTTTTATTCTCGGAAAACAGTTGTAAAAGTAGAGCCAATAATATAATGAGTTTAAATGTACTTATCATCCACCTTCAGTGATGAACATTTCAGTTCAATCTTATGTCATCCATACTCCCCCTTCCAACCATGAATTATTTTGTAGAAAATCATAGACATCAAATCATTTCATCTGTAGATATTTCAGCTTACTCCCAAAATAGAAGGGCATTTTAAGAAACAGTATCACAGCCAGGCGCGGTGGCTCACGCTTGTAATCCCAGCACTTTGGGAGGCTGAGGCGGGCAGATCACGAGGTCAGGAGATCGAGACCACTGTGAAACCCCGTCTCTACTAAAAATACAAAAAATTAGCCGGGCGTGGTGGCGGGCGCCTGTAGTCCCAGCTATTCGGAGAGGCTGAGGCAGGAGAATGGCGTGAACCTGGGAGGCGGAGCTTGCAGTGAGCCGAGATTGCGCCACTGCACTCCAGCCTGGGCGACAGAGCAAGACTCCGTCTCAAAAAAAAAAAAAAAAAAAAAAGAAACAGTATCACAAACATATCAGAAAACGTTATCACACTAAAAGATTATTTCCTCCTGGGCCGGGTGTGGTGGCTCACACCTGTAATCCCAGCACTTTGGGAGGCCGAGGCAGGCAGATCACAAGGTCAGGAGATCAAGACCATCCTGGCTAGCACGGTGAAACCTCGTCTCTACTAAAAATACAAAAAAATTAGCCAGGTGTGGTGGTGGGCACCTGTAGTCCCAGCTACTCGGGAGGCTGAGGCAGGAGAATGGTGTGAACCCGGGAGGCGGAGCTTGCAGTGAGCGGAGATCATGCCACTGCACTCCAGCCTGGGCGACAGAGCGAGACTCCGTCTCAAAAAAAAAAAAAAAAAAGATTATTTCCTCCTTAGTATCAAAATATCCAGCCAATGATCAAATTTCTGCAATTACCTTATAATTGTTCTTCCTTTCCGTTTTTCATTTATTTGTTCTTTCATTCCTTCCTTTGTTCTTTCCCTCCCTCCTCTTCTTCTTTTTTAAATAGTAGGTTTGAATCAGAATCCAAATCAGAAGGACTTTATTTTTTAATCTTCATGTTCTCTTCAACACCTAGATTAGTATTTGACATATAGTAAGTCCTCAATAAATGTTTGTTAAACAAATAATCAGAAACCTAGAAAAGGTCCTGTTTGATATTTGGTTGGTTTCTTGGAATGCCTTTCAATTTCTGATAACCTTAGTTTTTCAGGGGTTAACTTTGGTGCTAGCTATTATCAGTGTATGAACATTGCTAGAGGTTTGAGGGCAATGGGTATATCCTTGACTCAGATATTTGTAGGCTAGGAGGAAATGGGGGTCCTTGCTTTCTTTCTTTCTTTTTTTTTTTTTGCTTTGAGACAGAGTCTCATGCTGTTACCCAGATTGCAGTGCAGTGGCATGACCTTGGCTCACTGCAACCTCTACCTTCGAAGTTCAAGTGATTCTTGTGCCCCAGCCTCCCAAGTAGCTAGGATTACAGGCACGCACCACCATACCCAGCTAATTTTTTGTATTTTTAGTAGAGACGGGGTTTCACCATGTTGCCAAGGCTGGTCTCGAACTCCTGGCCTCAGGTGATCCGCCTGCCTCGGCCTCCCAAAGTGTTGGGATTACAGATGTGAGTCACTGTGCCTGGCCTGGTCCTTGCTTTCTTGTTTCTGTTTTTTGCCCTTGGTCTCTGTCATGGGCTGAATTGTGTTCCCTTAAAATTCTTCTGTTGAAACCTTAACCCCTAGTGCCTCAGAAAGTGACTTTATTTGGAAATAGGGGCTTTAAAGGTGATTAAGATAATGCCTGTAGGGTGGGCCCTAATTCCTTCTGACTGATGTCCTTAAAGAAGAGGAAATTTGGACACAAAGAGAGACACCACGGATGTGTAGGTAAAGAGAAGAGACCATGTGAGGAGACAGCAAGAAGGCACCTCCAAAACTATGAGAAATAAATTTCTGTTGTTTAAGCCATTCAGGCTTTCTGGTGCTCAGCCATATAGTCATATGGCAGCCATATAGTCTGTTATAGCAGACTAATAACAGTATCTTATTGCACGTTAAATTGTCGCTCACTCCTGTAATCCAAGCACTTGGTTAGGCGGAGGCAGGAAGATTGCTTCTGTTCAGGAGTTCAAGAACAGCCTGGGCAACATAGCGAGACCCTGTCTCTACAAAAAATAAAAATATTACCCCCATGTGGTGGTATGCGCTTGTGGTCCCACCTATTCAGGAGGCTGAGCCTGGGAATTGCCTCAGTCTGGGAGGTCAAGACTGCAATTAGCCATGATTGTGCCACTACACTCCAGCCTGGGCAACATAGTGAGATCCTATCTCAAAAAATAAAAGTTGAGGGCCAGGCACAGTGGCTGACACCTGTAATCCCAGCACTCTGGGAGGCCAAGGTAGGTGGATCACTTGAGGCCAAGAGTTTGAGACCAGCCTGACCAACATGGTAAAACCCCATCTCTACTAAAAGGAATACAAAAATTAGCCTGGTGTGGTAGCATGCACCTGTAATCCCAGCTACTGGGGAGGCTGAGGCACGAGAATCACTTGAACCCAGGATACCAGGATTGTAAAGGAGCTTCCAGAAAGCACCAGCGGCTTTATGTGTGCTTGGTACACAGAATTCTAAGATGGCCCCTAATACCTAGAGCTATGAATATGATGAGATATCACACCCACGATTATGTTACCTTGTGTGGCAAACAGGATTTTGAAGACATAATTAAGGTTACAACTTAGTTGATTTTGAATTAATCAGAAGGGAAATGATCTGAGTGGACCTAATGTAAACACATGAGCTTTTTAAAAGCAAAATCAGAGAGTTTTCTCAGGCTGATCTCAGAAGGGAAAATCAGAGATAGTAGAAGTGTGAGAGGGATTTGACTTGAGAGAGGTTCTCCATGGCTAAGATGGAGGAGGTCACAGTGCTAGGACCTGAGAAGGTCTTCTAGGAGCTACTAATAGTCCCTGGCTGACAACAGGACAATGGGGAACTCAAACTATGACTTCAAGGAACTGAATTCTGCAAACTAATGAGTAAGTGTTGTTTTAAGTCACTAAATTAGTGGTGGTTTATTGTATAGCAATAGAACATGAATACAGGTGCTTTGTACCTGATAGATTGAATTAGTGGCTCCTTTCCTTAGTTTATATTTAAAAATTGAAGTAAAATTTTTTTTTTTTTTTTTTGAGACGGAGTCTCGCTCTGTCTCCCAGGCTGGAGTGCAGTGGCGCGATCTCGGCTCACTGCAAGCTCCGCCTCCCGGGTTCACGCCATTCTCCTGCCTCAGCCTCTCCGAGTAGCTGGGACTACAGGCGCCCGCCACCACACCCGGCTAATTTTTTGTATTTTTAGTAGAGACGGGGTTTCACCGTGGTCTCGATCTCCTGACCTCGTGATCCACCCGCCTCGGCCTCCCAAAGTGCTGGGATTACAAGCGTGAGCCACCGCGCCTGGCCTAGTAAAATTAAAATACATTGAAATGTCTATAGATCTCAAGTATACAAGTTGATTTTTGGTAAATGTGTATACCCATGCAATCACTACCTGAATTGAGATGTAGAACATTTCCATCAGCCCCAGAGCTCCCTTGAGCATCTTTGTCATTAATCCCACCCTCTGGGGCGAATTCTTTTTTTTTTGAGACAAGTTTCGCTCCTCTGTCACCCAGGCTGGAGTGCAATGGCGTGATCTCAGCTCACTGCAAGCTCCGCCTCCTGGGTTCACCTCATTCTCCTGCCTCAGCCTCACGATTAGCTGGGACTACAGGCGCTCGTCAACACGCCTGGCTAATTTTTTGTATTTTTTAGTAGAGATGAGGTTTCACCATGTTAGCCAGGATGGTCTCGATCTCCTGACTTCATGATCCGCCTGCCTCGGCCTCCCAAAGTGCTGGGATTACAGGTGTGAGCCACCGCGCCCAGCCTGGGGCGAATTCTTAACATCTTTAATTGGAATTGCCTATTCTTGAGCTTCATTTAAATGTCATCATATAGGCTGGGCATAATGGCTCATGCTTGTAATTCCAGCACTTTGGGAGGGCCGAGGCAGGAAGATCGCTTGCCTCCAGGAGTTCAAGACCAGTCTGGGCAACATAGCGAGACCTCCTCTCTATAAAAAAATAAAATATTAGCTGGGTGTGGTGGTGGCGTGCATCTGTAGTCCCAGCTACTGAGGAGGTTGAAGTGGGAGGATTACTTGAG
The DNA here is from genome assembly GCF_006542625.1 of Nomascus leucogenys. NCBI lineage: Eukaryota > Metazoa > Chordata > Mammalia > Primates > Hylobatidae > Nomascus > Nomascus leucogenys. The sequence continues at coordinate 85,395,375 of NC_044397.1, forward strand.
CCTGGGAGGTCAAGGCTGCAGTAAGCCATGATTGTGCCACTGCACTTGGCCTGGGTGACAGAGTGAGACCTCCTTCTGGAAAAGAACAATGACATTATATAGCATGCGCTCCTTTGTGTCTGGCTTCTTTTGCATGGCATAATGTTTTCAAGATTTATCTTTTTTTTTTTTTTTGAGATGGAGTCTTGCCCTGTCACCAGGCTGGAGTGCAGTGGCACGATCTCAGCTCATTGCAACCACTGCCTCCCGGGTTCAAGTGATTCTCCTGCCTCAGCCTCCTGAGAAGCTGGGACTACAGGTGCACGCCACCATGCCCAGCTAATTTTTGTATTTTTCGTACAGACAGGGTTTCACCATGTTGGCCAGGATGGTCTTGATCTCTTGACCTCATGATCCGCCCGCCTCGGCCTCCCAAAGTGCTGGGATTACAGGCGTGAGCCACTGCGCGTCCTTACAGGGAGGGTCTCATTCTGTTGTGCAGGCCAGAGTGCCATAGTATGATCATAGCTCACTGCAGCTTTGAACTCCTGGTCTCAAGCAGATCCTTCCACCTTGGCCTCCTAAAGTGCTGAGATTGAAGGTATGAGCTATGCTGCCGGCCCATCCATTTTGTTTTGTCAGTAGATTGTACCCTTTGATTGCTGATTAGTATACTATTGTATGGGTATTCCATAATGTGTTTATCATTCATCTGCTGATAGACATTTGGGTTTCCAGTTTTTAGCTATTGTGAATAATACTGCTATGAGCATTCATGTACAACTGTTTGTGTGGATATGTATTTTCATTTCTCTTGGGTAAATATCTACGAGTAGGATTGCTGGATTGTAAAAGTGTATATTGAACTTTATAAGAAAGTGTCAACTGTTTTCTAGAGTGGGTGTGCCATTTTATATTTCCCCTAACAATACATAAGAATACCAATCATTCCCCATCCTTACTTGGTAAGGTCAAGTCTTTTAAAGTTCAGCCATTTGCCAACAATTTCTTCTTGAGTACCTCTCTGTGCTTTGCAGAATAGATTATTCATCTCATGCCCATCATATAGTATGTCTTTCCAACTCTTTATAATTTAATTCCTACCTGTGCTTCAGGTCACTGTTTCCTAACACGGAATACTTGTGAGAATCACTTGGGAGTGTTTCAGAATACACAAGCCCTAGTCTCACTACAGGCATATTGTATCAGCTTTTCCAGGGATGGTATATATACTTAGTTATGTTGAAAAGGTTCCCTAGGTAATTCTGATGCATACCCCTAGCTAAAAACATTGATTTAGCCCCAGGTCCTACCTATTATCTCCATCCTGGCTATATGTTGGTAGTGTCTTGGAAGGCTTAAAAATTACAAAGCCTGGGCTGGGCGCTGTGGCTCACGCCTGTAATTCCAGCAGTTTGGGAGGCTGAGGGGGGCAGATAACGAGGTCAGGAGATTGAGACCATCCTGGCTAACACAGTGAAACCCCGTCTCTACTAAAAATACAAAAAATTAGCTGGGCGTGGTGGCGGGTGTCTGTAGTCCCAGCTACTCGGGAGGCTAAGGCAGGAGAATTGTTTGAACCTGGGAGGCGGAGCTTGCAGTGAGATAAGATTACGCCACTGTACTCCAGCCTGGACAACAGAGTGAGACTCGTCTCAAAAAAAAAAAAAAAAAAAAAGTACAAAGCCTGGGTCCCTCTCCAGACCAATTATATTGGAATTTGTGGGTGGAGTCTGAGCATCAGTTGTTCTTTTAAAAAATTCCCCAGTTATTCCAATGTGTAGCCATATTTCCCATTAGATTTCTCTGACTTCTTGTGGCATTTACACCTTTCTTTTTTGGTATTATGATTATTTTTCAGGTCTTATCTCCTGTCTTGGGCTTTATATTCCTTGGGATAGGGACCTTGCCTTCTTCATTTCTATATCTTTCATGAACACATGAATTGGTCATCAGGAAGAGATTCTCAGCCACACATAGGTTGTGTCCTGGGTCTCAGGTTCACATGTTAATGCTATAGTCTTTGTTCTCCACAAGTTCAGAGGTTGCTTGGGATGAAGGATGTGGGTAACTCCACAGTGCAGCTGGTAGACGGAGGTCACCCTGTTTGGTATGTTTTTAGGTGTAGCATTGGAACTAAGAATTCTGTGTGTGGGATGGAGGGGCAGGGATATGTAGGGGGAGAGATCTAATTAGGATGGAGGAATTATACAAGGAAGTAGTGATAAAGGAAGGAAGAAACTTCTTTTTTTTCTTTTTTTTGAGATGGAGTCTGCCTCTGTCACCTAGGCTAGAGTGCAATAGCATGATCTTGGCTCACTGCAACCTCTCCCTCCCGGGTTCAAGTGATTCTCCTGCCTCAGCCTCCAGAGTAGCTGGGATTACAGGCGTCCACCAACACACCCAGTGAATTTTTGTATTTTTAGTAGAGACAGAATTTCACCATGTTGGCCAGGCTGGTCTCGAACTCCTGACCTCAAGTGATGCAACCGCCTCGGCCTCCCAAAGTGCTGGGATTACAGGCATGAGCCACTGCACTCGGCCAGAAACATCTTCTCTTTAGAAGAAGTTTGAACTTATCTAATAGGCCAGAGTAGGCCACTGTAGATTTTTGAATAGGGGAGTGAACTAGCTTTTAGGAGGGTAATGAAGCAGTCATATGCAAGGAAGATTTCAGAGAGACTGGAGACAAGAAGTCAAGCAAGACTTTGAGTGTTGTTGAGGGTCTGGGTCAGTTAGGTTTATGGGAATGGTGAGAACAGCATAACTGAGCGTTGTTAAAAAAGGATCAAGAGGCTTTCACAATGTATTGAATCTGGAAACAAATGAGCAGGGGCTGTGGAAACTTAGGGGGTGTCACTGGGAGGAATGAGTGAGCTGTGTGGGAGAGCTTGTTTAAATGGGTAACTTCAGACAGTATTTGGATGTGGGTGTCATCAGTTCTGGAAGTAGTTGGGGCTAGAGATATAAATTAAGAGCCATCTCCAGAGTGGTCACTAAGCTGATGAAAGAGGGTGGATGGAGGGAGACAAGAAGGGTCTGACTACTAAATCTGGCATGAGGGAGCAGTACATAAGTGGGAAATGGAAGGAGGAGAGCTTTCCAGAACGGAAAAATTGTCTGTGATCTTAGATATTGTAAAAGGAAAAAGTGTGAGGTCCCTAAAAATGCCTTTGGATTTGGCCAAGACATGGATACTGATTTTGTGCTGTTTCCAGCGATCTTGGGTATGGAGGCACTGCAGAGGGCCAGGAAAAATTAGGTGATGAGGGAAGGCAAAGACAGCACATGTGTTTCAATTGCTTGCAAGTGAAGGAAATGAGGTTATAGCTTAGTACTTAGCAGAATTAATAAATGAAGGCTATTTGGGTTAGAAGAGATCCGACCCTCCTAGAGGGCAGAATAAAGGAACTCGGAACCAGGAAGAGTTAGAAGGTCTAGAGAGATTTATATGTGAATGAACCTGTGGAGACCCTTGTATAGCTACATCTGATTCACTGGAGCCACCGGTGTGGGGAGTGTTGTTGGCCCCTAATGAAGAGGCTGGGAGGTCTTTTACTCATGAGATCATCTTCTCTCCCAGAGGAAGATAGGCACTTCCTCCCAGGCAAGTTGGAGCTGTGGTCTGTTGTTCCCAGATATACTCACTTTGTTAGCAGGTATGCAAATGAATTTAGCTAATTCTCTGATCACTAGATCAAATATCTGTAGGCTTAGAAATAGTTTCACAGCTGGGCGCAGTGGCTCACGCCTGTAATCCCAGCACTTTGGAAGGCCAAGGCGGGCGGATTGCCTGAGGTCAGGAGTTTGAGACCAGTCTGGCCGACATGGTGAAACCTTGTCTCTACTAAAAATACAAAAAAATTAGCTGAGCATGGTGGCATGCACCTGTAATCGCAGCTACTTGGGGAGGCTGGGGTAGGGGAATTGCTTGAACCAGGGAAGTGGAGGTTGCAGTGAGCGGAGTTTGTGCCACTGCACTCCAGCCTGGGCGACACAGCGAGACTCCGACTCAAAAAAAAAAAAAGAAGAAATAGTTTTACTCTGACTCCCCATTGAACAATTTGTTTATTTTATTCTGCCTGTAGAGAAAAACATTGTCTAAGGTAGTATCAACCATGAGGCAGCATGTCGATATCTGATATATTATTTTTATTATAAAAACATAGAACAATTTTCATACATAATTCAGACATGGTCTTAGCCAGGAAAAATTAAATAACACAGCACAGCATGGATGAGGGAAGGTATGCACAGTCCATGTCAGGGTTCGAAAACCCTGAAAGAGGTACCTGAGTATAGAGAACTCCAAGCTAATCCTGTTGGAGAAAGCCTCTTAGGCCTAACCTGAGATCAGGTAAGCAATATAGAATAAAACCTTTCTCTTAGCCCCAAAGGGATTCCATCTGTGTAGAAGACTGGGTGAGAAGTACATTTGCCTGTCTTCCTCCTGTCCTTCCTTTTTTTTTTTGAGACGGAGTCTCGCTCTGTCACCCAGGCTGGAGTGCAGTGGTGCAATCTCGGCTCACTGCAAGCTCTGCCTCCTGGGTTCACGCCATTCTCCTGCCTCAGCCTCTCCGAGTAGCTGGGACTACACTCGCCTGCCACCACGCCCAGCTAATTTTTTGTATTTTTAGTAGAGACAGGGTTTCGCTGTGGTCTCGATCTCCTGACCTCGTGATCCACCCGCCTCGGCCTCCCAAAGTGCTGGGATTACAAGCGTGAGCCACTGCGCCCGGCCCCTTTCTTTCCTTTTTATTATAAGATACATTTATAGACCCCATAGAAGAAAAGATAAATTTCAGAGGCTGTTAAAAAAGGCTAGGCCTAAGTTATAATCTTCCTCCTCACAGCCCCGTTTCCCCAAGGGGCATTAGCACCAGTGCAGCTTTCTAGCTGTAAACAATGCCACCAGCATGAGTGATAGTGTCCCTGTAGGGTGCTCCCACTTCTCAAGGACCAAGTATACCTTAGCAGAGGCCAAGGTTTCCTGACAAAGTGAATGGGGGCAAACAGAAAATGCACAGGTGCAAACATGGAATAGAATGGTAGTTGATGATTGGTCTGAGGTGCCTAGAAACTGAGTTAAATCTAGCTCTAGCCATGAATGAAGAAAACCTTTTCTTATTTTCTATTTGGAGCCTCTGACAAAAAAAACCTTGAGAGGCTCCTGACCAAGGGACCTGAGGGATTTTGGTGGTTTCTTTCATCTAAGGCAATCGGATTGGCTTACATAGCTAAGCTAAGTAAAAATAACCCTTTTCACATAAATAAGCAGTTACAAAAATTAAAATGTTGGAATGTCTCAAGAGAAAAGGAGAAAAATCCCAATATCCCAAATTGTGTATTCTTTAACAATAATTTAAATAATCGCTGAAGGGCAGCTCTCTGATTCCTTTCCCAAGTTCCTAGCAGATTGTGTTTATCAGAAGCTGGTTCCCTCCTAAAGCTATAACCCCTCCCTCTCAGCACTGCCTTGAATAGAGCCCATAAAGATATTATATCTGTGCTTTTGCATTTTCCGTCAGGAATTGCCTTGGATTTTGGCAAGTGATTTTCCTAGTTGCTTCTAGTGGGTTCTCTGAAGACAGGCTTGCCAGAGGACTAGGTGGTATTCTAGCTAACCACCAAGGTGCTTAGACCCCGATCCTACAGGTAGACAACCCTGACAGTGGACAAAGGTGTGGAATTTCACTGTTGGTTATATATTTGATTTTCTTGGGTTTGGTGAGTTTACACAAGGCTTTGGAGAAATAGGAGAAGGCATTACTGCCTTTACTTTCTCTCTCTCTCTTGTTTTCTGGCACATGTACTTAATGGAAAAGGACATAACCTCAAGGCTATGGCAAATCCGAATTAGATTGATAGAACAGGACTGGGGTGGGAAGGAGTGAGTGCTCTGAACAGGCAAGTTTAAAACAAGTCCAGGTTGGGAAAAGGGGAAGGGAGGGGAAGTTCTGGCCACTGTTTCCCAAAGTCAGCTTTGCCAAATTTCAGTGACAGGAAGGTTGGGTTTCCTACAGACTCCCAATGTACCTTTTCATCTGTTGGCACTGAGGGAGGGGCAGTGACCAGGCAGCCTGGAGGTGCCTATTAGGAAGGAAGAGTAGGAGAAAATTATTTCTGTCCCCACCCCCCTACCCCTACAGGGGAAAGGAATCTCCTAGTGATGAGGGTGAGAGACTTGGAATACATCAGCACTGCAATGAGCAGGACAGGTTTCATTACTTCTTTTTTACTTCTGAATAAATTATTTCTGTGGCTGTTGGGGATGGGGAGGCTGAAGTTGGTTGTGTGGGTTGCTGGGCTTCAAAGTTCAGGGTAGAATAAGTAACTTCATTCATCTGAAAAGCACAAGTAATGATCAGTTAAGTCAGTGACACAGGGCAGGGCCTCACCTTGCCTGGTGTGATTCAGCACCACAAGCTGTTACCATTTTGAAATTTTAGCTCTGGAGAAGGGCTTTTGTTGTTACCCATTCTCTGCTTGCTGACCTCCTGATGAATGATCATTAGAAGAGAGAAATTATGGTATATATGCAGTGGAATAGGATAATGCAGCAATGAGAACCAGCAAACCACAAATACGTACAACAATATGGATGAGTCTCACAAAGCAATGTTGAAGAAGCCACATAATAAGGATATGTCGTATTTCTCCTTTATATAAAAACAAAACCAAGCAAAACTAATCTGGAGCATTAGAAGTCAGGATAATGGTTACTCTTTGGAGGGAAGTGACTGGTAGAGTTTCTTTCTTTCTTTCTTTCTTTCTTTTTTCTTTCTTTCTTTTTCTTTCATCTTTCTTTCTTTTCTTTTTTTTTTTTTTTTTTTTTTTTTTTTTGAGATGGAGTCTTGCTCTGTTGCCCAGGCTGGAGTGCAATGGCATGATCTCGGCTCACTGCAAGCTCTGCCTCCTGGATTCAAGTGATTCTCCTGTCTCAGCCTCCCAAGTAGCTGGGATTACAGGCATCCACCACCATGCCTGGTTAATTTTTTTTGTATTTTTGGTAGAGACAAAGTTTCACCATGTTGGCCAGGCTGGTTTAGAACTCCTGACTTCAAGTGATTCACCTGCCTTGGCCTCCCAGAGTGCTGGGATTACAGGCGTGAGCCACCACGCCTGACTGGAAGGTTCTCTTTTTAAGGGGAGGTCATGTAGTATTTCATGATTTGGGTGCTGCTTACCTGGGTGTGTTCAACTTGTGAAAGTTCATACATTGTGAAAGTATAATTATGATTTAGCACTTTTCAGTATGTATGTTTGCTCTATTGAAAAGGTAAAATGAAAAATTCTTTTTTTTTTTTTGAGACAGAGTCTCCCTCTGTCGCCCAGGTTGGAGCGCAGTGGTGCAATATTGGCTCACTGCAAGCTCCACCTCCCGGGTTCACGCCATTCTCCTGCCTCAGCCTCCCAAGTAGCTGGGACTACAGGCGCCTGCCACCATGTCCGACCATAAAATGAAAAATTCTATAAAATTATTATAAAAAACAGGATGTCAGATCTATTAAAATTGAAATTATCCTTTTGACAGTAAGAGCAGGATCAGACTGAAATTAGGGGAGTGAGAATGATTCAGTGCCTTCCTTTTTTAGGCCATTGTGCTGGGTGCTCTATGTAGGTTATCTTGTTTAATCCCTTCAACTTCTCTTTGAAGTAGGCAGAATGCCCATTTTACAGATGACAAAGCTGAGGATCAAAGAGGTTAGGTTACTTGACAAGGGTCACAGAGCTACTAAGGGTCACATCCAGTATTCAGACACAGGATGGGAATAATTCCAAAATGCATGTTCTTGCTACAAAGTAGACTCATGGGAGTGATTACAAATAGTCTTTGTTGTTGCACTGAGGAACATTAACCCAAACTTGATGTTACATTGTGTCTTCAGGAATAATCAATTCTACACAGAATCATTTCTATGAGAAAATAAGCCCATGAAAACCGGCTATGCTTACCTTGTTAGGTGGGTCATTGGAGTGGACCTGAGCTGGAGAAGCAAAAGAAGAGTTAGCAATCCATGGAAATGCAAAGCTGACTTAAGGTGATTCTAGCTGAAGGAGGTGGCAGTTGGAGGGTGGGGAGTTTAAGGACCAGTTAACGAATTTACTTCCCTGAGTGTATGGTCCAGACCCAGCACGTTAGTACCAGAGAGGGGTCAGGGGCAGAACCACAAGAGGCCACAATCCACTTGTGAAGAGTTCTACCAGTTTACAAGGCCTTGATTTTTGCCCAGATGGGTTTCTCAGCAACATGCTCCAGTGGCAAGGAGGGGCATTGAGACTTGTAGCACCCACAGCACCCACAAGACAAGGAAAGTCTCACCAAGGGAGAGTGCCCACATCCGTAATAGAGGCAGGAGGCGGAAGGAGTAAGGCTGAGGAAATGGCTCCTGGAAACATGGGATCTTCCTCAGGCCTGCCTGGCCTAGGCAGAGTGAGCCTCTCTCCTCAGATGTGTCTCAGGGGACTCCTGTGGCTAGGAAGGGTGGGAAGACCTATGCCACCTTAGGGTTGGGAAATAGAGATCCTTTCTGTGAAAATTCAGAAGGGAGGGAGTGGTTTGGGAATCCAGGATTCCCTGCCATGGGAGGGCACGTGGTGGAACATACCAGTTCTCACTGGGGTAAGTGGCTTTACTTACTGTGGTTGGAGACTGAGGGTTTGTGCTCTGTGAGATCACGCTGGTCGCTTGCCCTAAATAAATATCAGACACTGTGACTGCTATTCCCAAGCATAGAATCTTTGTTCCTTAAGTTAGGAAGGACACTGTGAGCAGGTAATTCCTTGGAGTCCTTGATGTTCATACTGCGTTTCTTCTGAGGGCCTTGTTCTTCAGTCTGACTACAATCCCTTCTAGTGTTTACTCTTTTCCTGTTTGCTGGATGTTCACATTTCATTTTATTCTTTATCAGCTGCTTCTGTGCCTACTTCTATCCTTAAAACCTTTCCCATTTTGTTTTCCAGGGTAGATACTGTGCTTTTTTTTCCTCTATTTATTGTTTAAGAGGACTTTGGTTGTTTTTACTTTCTCTTAGGTTCTCTTCCTATGCTATTTCTCCCTCCTCTTCCTACTGTGGTCAACAGAGCACATGACTTGCTTTCTCCTGCTGCTTCTTTCATTTTTTCTTTTTTTTCTTTTTTTTTTTTTTTTTGAGACGGAGTCTTGCTCTTTCTCCCAGGCCAGAGTGCAGTGGCGCGATCTCCGCTCACTGCAAGCTCCGCCTCCCGGGTTCACGCCATTCACCTGCCTCAGCCTCCCGAGTAGCTGGGACTACAGGCGCCCGCCACCGCGCCCGGCTAATGTTTTGTATTTTTTTAGTAGAGACGGGGTTTCACTGTGTTAGCCAGGATGGTCTCGATCTCCTGACCTCGTGATCCGCCCGCCTCGGCCTCGCAAAGTGCTGGGATTACAGGCGTGAGCCACCGCGCCCGGCCGCTTCTTTCATTTTTTCATTTGTTTTCCTTCTTAGACCTTGCTTTCCCTGACTAGGGGACAGAGGAACATACTTGAGTCTCTTCCTCTAGATTAGATGGGGATGGGAATAGCCATGTCTGAGAGATAATGGGAGACAGGGAGCATGAGATCAGAGAAGAGGAAACCTGTGGGAATTAGTGCCGAGAAGCAGGAGTTTAGTGGGAGGAGTATGAGATCCAGGCCCAGAGACAGGCAAAGAATTCTTTCCCTCTCCCAAGCATGGCAGTCAGCCTTGGAGGAAACAGAATAAGAGGAAAGGCCATCATACCTGCCAGTCTTCTTGAAATGCAGAAAACATGCCAGGGCTACTGCTATCAGAACAACCAGGGCCAGTACTCCAATCACAATGCCAGCAATGGCCCCAGGTGAGAGGCCATTTTCTGGTGATGGATCATTATCTGTCATGGGAAGAAAAGAGGAGAAGAAATGAAGGTGAAATTACTTTACAGTGGGGGCTGGGAAATAACTCTCAGAGTGAAGTAGTTTCTAATTGTTCCTTCAAGGAATACAGTTTCTTTGTAGGAAGGTTGCTGGAAGGTGATTAGCTAACTATATCCTTGGAATTTTTTTTTTCAATCACCATGTTTCTTTTTTTCTTTTCTTTTTTTTTTTTTTTTTAAGACAGAGTCTTGCTCTGTGGCACAGGCTGGAGTGCAGTAGCATGATCTTGGCTCACTGCAACCTCCGCCTCCCGGGTTCAAGTGATTCTCCTGCCTCAGCCTTCCAAGTAGCTGGGACTACAGGCACGTGCCACCAAGCCTGGCTAATTTTTGTATGTTTTTAGTAGAGATGGGGTTTCACCATATTGGTCAGACTGGTCTTGAACTCCTGACCTCGTGATCCACCTGCCTCGGCCTCCCAAAGTGCTTGGATTATAGGCGTGAGCCACTGCGCCCAACCCCAATCACCATGTTTCTAGGTTGATGATCTCTCTTCTGTCAGTTTCACCCTGGCCTTTCTGCACTCAGACATTTTTAAGGCTTTGAAATGTGAGAAACGCTGATTGTTATTTTGTATGTGATTAGAACTTTCCACCTTTTTCGTGGTTGCATCTTTTTCTCAGTGTCTCAGTTGTGGCAGTCGGTGCATTCTGAATTCACCACCTCTTTTGCATAGAGAACTGGCTTCCCATAGGCTCCCAGCAGGGGTATGAAAGCAAGCCCAGTTTTGTGTGACTGTTTTACTCTGAAGTGTGAATGGCTGGAGGACTCCCTGTCAGCCTTGCAGAAACGCTATTAGAACTGCACTGCAGGTCGGGCACGGTGGCTCACGCCTGTAATCCCAGCACTTTGGGAGGCTGAGGTGGGTGGATCACGAGGTCAGGAGTTCAAGACCAGCCTGGCCAAGATGGTGAAACCCCATCTCTACTAAAAATACAAAATTTAGCTGGGCGCGGTGGCAGGCGCCTATAATCCCAGCTACTTGGGAGGCTGAGGCAGGATAATCGCTTGAACCTGGGGGACAGAGGTTGCAGTGAGCCGAGATCACACCACTGCACTCAAGCCTGGGCGACAGAGTGAGACTCTGTCTCAAAAAACAAAAACAAAAACAAACAAACAAACTGCAATCTAAAACTTCCTTCCTCTCTTTCTCTTCCACAGGAATCAGATTTGCATCATGGTCTGAGATTCCTCTCACTCTCGCCTCACTTTCCCTCACAGGCATTTACCCCAATAAATTATCTCGTATGTTTAATCCCATCTTCACTGTATCGCAGTAGATGGAAACTAACATACCAGGCTTAAGACTTTGCTTTACCTCCTTTTTTCTGCCTTTCCCATATTTGATCATAGCCATGTCCCATTTCTTGTATAATGCTTCTCCCCCCATATATATATAAAATAAATATATAAATAATACCTTTTGCATCTATTTCTTCTTCTTCTTCTTTTTTTTTTTGAGGCAGGTTCTCACTCTGTCACCCAGGCTGGAGTGCAGTGGCACAATCATGGCTCATTGTAGCCTCTTGGGATCAAGTGATCCTCCCACCTCAGTGTCCTCAGTAGCTGGGACTACAAGCACATGCCACCATACCTGGCTAATTTTTTTCTTTCTTTGTGTTTTTTTTGAGACTGAGTTTCGCTCTTGTTGCCCAGGCTAGAGTGCAATGATGTGATCTCAGCTCACTGCAACCTCTGCCTCCCAGGTTCAAGCGATTCTCCTGCCTCAGCCTCCTGAGTAGCTGGGATTACAGGCATGCGCCACCACGCCTGGCTAATTTTATATTTTTAGTAGAGATGGGGTTTCTCCATGCTGGTCAGGCTGGTCTTGAACTCCCGACCTCAGGTGACCCGCCTGCCTTGGCCTCCCAAAGTGCTGGGATTACAGGCGTGAGCCACCATGCCCGCCCACCTGGCTAATTTAAAAACATAATTTTTATAGAGATAGGGTTCCACTATATTGCCCAGGCTGGTCTTGGACTCCTGGGCTCAAGAGATCCTCTAGCCTTGGCCTACCAAGTGTTGGGATTACAGGTGTGAGCCACTGTGTCCAGCCTATTTCTTTATATCTGTTGCAACTATTTGGGGCTTAACCCTCACCAGTCAACTCAGGCTGGTGATTAATGCTATGTTAGCTACTTTTGTGGGGTACTTCCTGTGTGCTAGGTCCTGTGCTGCTAAATGCTTTACATATATCTCATTTGATCCATAAAATAGTGCTGTCAGGTAGACATTATTTCCATTTTAAACATGAAAAAAATGGAAGCTTAGAGTGGTAAAAAGCTTACCTAAAGTCAGATGGCTAGTGAGAGGTGGATCTGAGATTTGACTCTAGGACTATCTGATTTCAAGGCTAATGATAATAGTAGTAGTAATAGCAGGTAACATTTATGAAACATTTCCTCTGTGCGTGGTGTTTTGCTGAAGGTTTATTATTACATTAAATCTTTAAAATAACACTATGGGGCCAGGTGTGGTGGCTCACACCTGTAATCCCAGCACTTTGGGAAACAGATGGGAGGATTGCTTGAGCCCAGGAGTTCAAGTTCAGCCTGGGTAACATGGTGAGATTCTGTCTCTCCGAAAACAAAAATAAAAATATATTAGCCAGGTGTGGTAGCGTGTACTACTTAGGAGGCTAAGGTGGGGGAATTGCTTGAGCCCAGGAAGTTGAGGCTGCAGTGAGCTGTGTTTGCACCACTGCACTCTAGCCTGGGTGACAGAGTGAGACCCTGTCTCAAAAACAAAACAAAAACCCAAAACCCATGCAATTCTATGGAGCAGGCATTCTCAGTGCAATTTTCGGTTGAGGAATCCGAGGCTCAGAGTAGTTAAGAATCTTGTGCAAGAAAGAAATTTATAACTGTAGGCCAGGTACAGTGATGCGCGACTGTAATCCCAGCAATTTGGGAGGCTGAGGCAGGTGTATCACTTGAGCTCAGGAATTTGAGACCAGCTGGGCAAGATGGTGAAACCCTGTATCTACAAAAAATTACAAAAATTAGCTGGAGGTGGTAGTGCGTGTCTGTAGTTTCAGCTACCCAGGAGGCTGAAGCAGGAGGATTGCTTGAACCTGGGAGGTTGAGGCTGCAGTGAGCCATGATAAGCCTCGGTGACAGAGTGAGAAACTGTCTCAAACCAAAAAAAAATAGTTGTTCTTCAAAAAAGATCACTATAATTGACAACTTTTAACTAGATTGACTAAGAAAGAAAGAAGATTCAAATTACTAAAGTCAGAAATGAAAGTGAAACATTACTACTAATTCTGCAGGAATAATAAGGATTATAAGAGTACTATGAGTAATTGAATGCCAACAAATTGGATAACCTGGATGAAATGAACAAATTCCTAGAAACACAAAACCTGCCATGATAGAATCATGAATAAATAGAAAATCCGAATAGACCTATAACCAGTAATGAAAATGAGTCGATAAAAGCATTTGACAAAATTCAACATTCTTTCATGCTAGAAAACACTGAAACTAGGAATAGAAGGAAATTCTCAACAAAATAAATGCTACACATGAAAACCCCCAGCTACCATCATAGTCAATGGTGAAAGATTGAAAACTTTTCCTTTAAGATCAAGAACAAGACAAGGATGCCTGCTTTTGCCACTTCTATTCAATGTAGTATTGGAAGACCTAGACAGAACAATTAGGCAAGGAAAAAAAAGCATCTAGATTGGAAAGAAGTAAAATTATACCTGTTTGCAGAGTAGACTAACTTATATATAGAAAACCCTAGAGATTCCACACAAAAAAACTATTAGAATAATAAATTCAGCAAAGTGGCAGGATACAAAATCAACATACAAAAATCAGTAGTATTTTTGTATACTAATAACAATCCAAAGGAAAATTAAGAAAAAAATTCTATTTATAAGAGCTTTAAAAATACTTAGAAATAAACTTAACCAAAGAGGTGAAAGATTTGTACCCTGAAAATACAAAACATTGCCAAAAGAAATTAAAGAAGACATAAATGGAAAAGTCACCCCATTTTCATGGATTAGAAGACTTAATATTGTACCCAAAGTGATCTACAGATTCAGTGCAATCTCTACCAAAATTCCAGTAATATTTTTTGCAGAAATAGAAAAATTCATTCTAAAATTTATATAGACTCTGCAGGGACCATGGATAGCCAAAGCAATCTTGAAAAAGAACAAAGTTGAAGGGCTCACACTTCCTGGTTTCAAAATTTTTTACAAAGCTATGGTAATCATCACACCCGTAATCTTAGCACTTTGGGAGGTGGAGGCAGGTGGATTGCTTGAGCTCAGGAGTTTGAGACCAGCCTCAGCAACATGGTGAAACCCCATCTCTACAAAGAAAAGCAAAACAAAACAAAACAAAACAAAAAAACCCCAAACAACAACAATAAAACAAACAAACAAACAAACGAAATCCAAAAGCTACAGTAATCAAAACAGCATGGTACTGGCAAAAAGAAATAGAAACCAGTGCAATAAAATATAGAGTCCAGAAAGAAATGTTTGCATACATAGCCAAATGGTTTTTGACAAGGGTGCCAAGATCATTCAGTGGGGAAAGGATAGTCTTTTCAACAAATGGCATTGAAGAAACTGGATATCCATGCAAAAGAATGAAATTGAACCTTTATGTAACATCATATATAAAAATTAATTCAAAATGCATAAGAGACCTAAATGTAAGAGCTAAAACTATAAAGCTCTTAGAAGATAGAGTGAAAACTTTGGAACATTGAATTTGGCAATGATTTCTTGGCTATGACGCTAAAAGCATAGGCAATGAAAGAAGAAGTAGAGAAATTGGACTTCATGAAAATTAAAAGCTTTTGTGTATCAAAGCACATTATCACAAAAGTGAAAAGACCTCTTATAGAATGGGAGAAAATATTTGAGAATCATATATCTGATAAGGGATTAATATCCAAAATATATAAAGAACTACTGCAACTCAACAAAAAATCTCCAAACAACCTAATTAAAACATGGGCAAAGGACTTGAATAAACATTTCTCCAAAGAAGATAAATGGCCAATAAGCACATGAAAAGATGCTAAATATTGCTAATCATTAGGGAAGTGCAAATCAAAACTCCAATGATATACCACCTTATAACCATTAGGATGGCCATTATAAAAAACAAAACAAAACAAAACCAGAAAGCAACAAATGTTTTTGAGGATGTAGAGAAATTGGAACTCTAGTGCATTGCTGGTGGGAATGTGAAATGGTATAGCCACTGTGGAAAATGGTATGATGGTTCTTCAAAATTAAACAGGATTACCATTTGATCCAGCAATTCCACTTCTGAGTATCTACTTAAAAGAACTGAAAGCAGAGATTTGAACAGATGTTTGTATACCCATGTTTGTAATAGCATTATTCATAATAGCCAAAAGGTGGAAGCAACCTAACTGTCCATAGATGGATGAGTCAATAAGCAAAATGTGATGTATCTATCTACACAGCATAATATTATTCAGTCTCCAAAAGGAATTAAATTCTGATACATTCTACAACGTAGATGGACCTTGAAGACATTGTGCTAAATGAAGTAAGCTAGACACAAAAGGACAAATGTTGCATGCTTCCATCTGTATGAGAGGTACTTAGAATAGTTAAATACGGGGTGGGCACAGTGGCTCATTCCTGTAATCCCAGCACTTTGGGAGGCCGAGGCTGAGACCAGGAGATTGAGACCAGCCTGGGCAACACAGTGAAACCCCATCTCTACAAAAAAACTTAAAAACTTAGCCAGGCATGGTGGTGTACACCTGTAGTCTCAGCTACGCTGGTGGCTGAGGTGGCAGGATTGCTTGAGCCCAGGGTATTGAGGCGGGAGTGAGCTTTGATCACACCACAGCACTCCAGCCTGGGTGACAGAGCGAGACCCTGTCTCAAAACAACAAAACAAACAAAAAAACCCAACAAACCAAAAAACAACAACAACAACAACAACAACAACAACAACAACTAAGTATGTGTATATTTGATTCAGAGCCTGAGCTCTTTTTTTTTTTTTTTTGAGACAGAGTCTTGCTCTGTTGCCCAGACTGGAGTGCAGTGGCGCGATCTCGGCTCACTGAAAGCTCCGCCTCCCGGGTTCACACCATTCTCCTGCCTCAGCCTCCTGAGTAGCTGGGACTACAGGCGCCTGCCACCACTCCTGGCTAATTTTTTTTTTTGTATTTTTAGTAGAGATGGGCTTTCACCATATTAGCCAGGATGGTCTTGATCTCCTGATCTCGTGATCCACCCGCCTTGGCCTCCCAAAGTGCTGGGATTACAGGCATGAGCCACTGCGTCCGGCCTGAGCCTGAGCTCTTAACCACTTTGCAATTCTGTTTGCTATAATGGTCTCTTCGTTGATATTCTGCCTCCTGTGAGTTTTATCCATTTTGCACACCACTGGCAGAGTAATCCTCCAGGGACATATAGGAAGGGGTGAGGAGTCACTTACAGTTTACGGTCAGCATGATGGGGTCGCTTTGGTTCTTACTGATTGGGTTGAAGACCTCACACCAATACTTCCCAGCATCCTCCCTCTTGACAGGGTTTATGCTGAGGGTGGTGTTGCCCTGGGACAGCTTCATCCTCTCTGAGGACGGGAGACTCTGGTTATTGAAGAACCAACTGATGGAGATTCCAGTGTCATTTGTGGAGCAGGTCAGGTTCACAGAGTCCTTATCTTCTGTGACTGTGGTCTTGCTGGCTTTGATTTGGGGCTGTGCTACTACTGGACTTAACTCTGTGGACAAACAGAGTATCTGAGATAACCTACTGAGAATAGGGTTGGGGCCTGGGGCCTGGGGCTATGCTCCTTTCCCTGAGATCTCACGCAGCTCTCAGGTCCCACAGTGAGCTGTGCAAAGGTGATCAACCAGGGGATAGCCCTGACCCTCTGCAGAAGGTCGAGTGTCTTTGTTCAGGTGATGATCTGTAAGGAGAGGGCTGCACCTCCCTCCTGACCCCAGATCGTCTCAGAGTGACCCTCTGGATATCTCTGTATCCCCACTTGGAATCCTCTTCTCAGTGCACAGACCGAGCAACCTCATCATCAGGTAGAATGTTTTTCCCACTGACTTTTTTTTTTTTGAGACAGAGTCTCACTATGTCCCCAGGCTGGAGGGCAGTGGCGTGATCTCAGCTCAGTGCAACCTCCGCCTCCCGGGTTCACGCCATTCTCCTGCCTCAGCCTCCCAAGTAGCTGGGACTACAGGTGCCCGCCACTGCGCCCGGCTAATTTTTCTGTATTTTTAGTAGAGACGGGGTTTCACCGTGTTAGCCAGGATGGTCTCGATCTCCTGACCTTGTGATCCGCCCGCCTCGGCCTCCCAAAGTGCTAGGATTACAGGCATGAGCCACCGCGCCTGGCCTCCCACTGACCCTTTCCTGGAGCTTTCTGTGATCAGGCATCCTTCCTGTGACTGTCACTTTACCTACAAAAGGGAAGGTAGTGTTTTTTTTTCATTAAATAATTTTTTTAGGGAATGATGATGCCCCATCCAGTCTTTATGACCTGAGTATCTGGTTCCAATTTGAAGGATTTCTCACTGTAAAGAGGAGTTTTACTTCCTGGTCTGTGGATAGAATATCACAGTGGAGATTCCTAGAGAGTAGGCACAGTGTTAACAAAAGGCTGATATTCTTACCTTCTCTACAAATACACGCTGTTTGGCATTGCCCATTCTCTCCAATGCAGAACCCCTGTGGCTGAATCTCCCGATTTCTCCAAGTGTGGGTCACTCGCTGTGCTCTGTGCTATCCCATGTGCTGTGCCCACAGCCTCATACAGCTGGTGACTTCAGAGCCAGGACAAGCTTAGGGAGGCAGCCTGACCCAGGGGAGGCTCAGGTGTTGACTGCCTTTTTTTTTTTTTTTTTTTTGAGACAGAGTCTCTCTCTGTTGTGCAGGCTGGAGTGCAGTGGTGCCATCTCAGCTCATTGCAACCTCTGCCTCCCGGGTTCAAGTGATTCTTGTGCCTCAGCCTCCCTAGTGGCTGGGATTACAGGCATGCGCAACCATGCCTGGTAATTATTTTTTTTTGTATTTTTAATAGAGACAGAGTTTTGCCATGTTGGTCAGGCTGGTCTCGAACTCCTGATCTCAGGTGATCCTCCCACCTTGGCCTTCCAAAGTGCTGGGATTACAGGCATGAACCACCACGCCCAGCCATTGACTGCCATCTTGATTTAGCTGGATTCATGACAGGCCACCTGGACACCTTCTGCACACACCTGCGTCCTACCCCACATGGAGTCAGGGCAGAGCCAATCACCAGGCAAGCTGGGAGTAGAGCGGGGAGCAGAGTCTGAGCTGCTCATCCCTGATGAAGGGCATTTTCTTCCCTCATTTAGGGAAAACTAATGTGAGCCTGTTTTAAAACCTCACATATTCCTTATATCTTATGGGGTAGGTAAAAGAAGGCCAAGAAGTTACAGAAAGGGACATGTTAGTGACTGAAGCAAATTGATCTTGAGGACCCTTTCTGCTTCCCCCTCTGTGAAGCCCCTCCTGCTACATGGGGCTTTCTGGGGCTGAGAGAACCCCCTTCCCACATTCCAGGCTGGAGCTAAGGTCAGCTGTGAGAAATCAGAAAAACAAAGGGAAGAGAGTCTGCAGAGATGAATTGAGAGGGTTCAGGGGAGAATTTGGACTTGTTTGTGCCTGTTGGATACAGGCTGGAAAAGAAAATTTCTTCTCTGCTCCTATTTGAAAACCAGAAAGCTTGTACCCCAGATCTTAGTGTCGATGCTCCAGGAATTACTTACCAGAGACTATGATTGTCTTGACTGTGGTCCTGTTGCGGCCAGTGACTAAGTTATTGGCGTGGCAGGTATAGGATCCACTATTATTCACAGTGATGTTGGGGATAAAGAGCTCTTGTGTGCTTTGCTCGAATGTTCCATTGATAAGCCAGGAGTACTGTGCAGGTGGGTTAGAGGCCGCATAGCAGGAGAGGTTGAGGTTTGCCTCTGGACGGTAATAGGTGTCTGAAGGGGAAATGGTGGGTGTGTCCGGGCCATCTGGAGCAAAGAGAATAAAGCCACAGGTGATATCATCAGAGGGAAGGGGAAGCTCCTGGTCTGAAGAAGGGCCACAGTGTTCCTCTCTACTAAGTCACAACTCTGAAGTCCCAACCAAACCTCCATTGTGTCCACTGAGTCTGGGTCTCAGACATTCACCTGTTTCTCCCATCACAGGCTGTGGACCCTGAGCCTCCCAGGACAGGAGCAGCCCCTCCCCTCCTATTCTTGGTCCAGGCTGGGGCTGCCCAGGTTTGCTTGGGACAGGAAGTCATGGCCAGCCTGGGTGTCTAGGGTTAAGGGTCTGCATCCTTGGACCTGAGAGGGACTGAGAGGCCTGCCCTCTGGCTGCATGGATTTGGGCTGGCAGCCTGGGCCACAGAGGAACAGAAGATACTCACAGGTGACATTCAAGGTGACTGGGTCACTGCGGTTCGCACTCACTGGGTTCTGTATTTCACACTCATAGGGTCCTGTGTCATTCCTTGTGACACTGAGTAGAGTGAGGGTCTTGTTGCCATTGGACAGCTGCAGCCTGGGACTGACTGGGAGGCTCTGACCATTTACCCACCACAGGTAGGTTGTGTCCTGAGCCTCAGGTTCACAGGTGAAGGTTACAGCATCCTTGTCCTCCTCGGGGTTGGAGTTGTTGCTGGTGATGGAGGGCTTGGGCAGCTCCGCTGTGCAGATAACAGAGAAGATTGCCCTGTGTGGCACCTTTGATTCCTCCACAGACATTTTTCTTTTCTTTTCTTTCTTTCTTTTTTTTTTTTTTTTTTGGAGACAGAGTCTAGCTCTGTCGCCCAGGCTAGAGTGCAGTGGTGCAATCTCGGTTCACTGCAAGCTCTGCCTCCCGGGTTCAAGCAATTCTCCTGCCTCAGCCTCCCGAGTAGCTGGGATTACAAGCTCACGCTACCATGCCTGGCTAATTTTTTTATATTTTAGTAGAGACAGGGTTTCACCATGTTGCCCAGGCTGGTCTCGAACTCCTGAGCTCAGGCAATCCACCCTCCTCGGCCTCCCAAAGTGTTGGGATTACAGGCGTGAGCCACCGTGCCCAGCTGGTCATTTTTCTTTCTTTCATTTTTTTTTTTTTTTTTTGAGACGGAGTCTCACTTTGTTGCCCAGGCTGGGGTGCAGTGGCACGATCTTGGCTCATTGCAGCCTCCTCCTCCTGGATTCAAGTGATTCTCCTGCCTCAGCCTCCTGAGTAGCTGGGACTACAGGCGCACGCCACCACACCTGGCTAATTTTTTGTATTTTTAGTAGAGATGGGGTTTCACCGTTAGCCAGGATGGTCTCGATCTCCTGACTTTGTGATACACCTGCCTCGGCCTCCCAAAGTGCTGGGATTCCGGCCAGGCATTTTTCAATCAGAGCTGGCATCTCCCCACCTCTCAGCCAACCTGAGTCCTTAAAAGCTCACGGCAAGTGTGTGTTTCACAAGACAGATGCGTGATGATCTGAGGGCTCAGAGACCATGAGGCTGCCTGCTCTGTGTGAGAGAAGTACAGACTTTCTCAAGTGTGAACTGAGCAGCAGTGTTGGGTCGTGGACAGACCCAGGACTGGGAATCACAGCCCCGGGCACTTCTGGTCCTTCCCTGACTGGCTGATGCCTGCCTGACCCACCTGTGGGTCCTCACCTGGAACATGCAGGTGCTGGGTCCCTTCCAGCTTCACAGTCCTACTTTGCCCCACTAGGTGTGTTTTCTCTGCAGCTTCCCTGTCTAAGGACATCCTAGAGATGGGTGATGATGGGACCTCCCGTTGTCCTTAAACCCTGAGGATACTGCGCAGCCTGGCCTGGGACTGTATGTTTCAGCAGAAATAGCAGGGGACACCAGGGGCAAGCCTGAAGGTCAGCTCAGTCATTAGGCAGCAGAACCACAAGGTAGGGTAGTTTTTCCCAGGTGTTAGATGATGACTGACTCGAGCCAGTGACCCTAAAGATAGAGCAGAGTGCAAGGAATAATCTAGAAAAGAGTGAGGGTGACAGGCAGGAGATGCCTGGATTTAACAGCATATCTATGTTCCTTTTCTTTGGTCTTTAATGTCCCTTTTCCCCCTGAAAAGAGCAGGTGATGACACTGTGGATCTTTTCTGAAATATGTGGGTTTTTTGCAAATGCAGAATAAACAACTAGTGGAATGGAAGGAGCATGAACTTGCTGAAAACCTGACCCTCATGGACTGTGTGTGTTTGGTAGATCTGGGATATAAATTTGAGAAGTTAAATTATTCCATTTGCGAAAATTGTTATTAATCCTCTGGATCTAACACCAATTAATAAGAGGAATATTCTCTAGAGAGCATGATAAACTCTTAAACCAAGCTCTGAAGTCCAGTAGGATCATGTTATGATCAAAGAAAGATGCTGAAGTCAGTTTGAAATCAGTGACTTCCTGGGTAGAAGGGACTCATGGGTCCTATTAGGAAGACAGAACTTGTCAGAAAGGATATCTGAGGGTTCTTAATTGCATTAAGAGAGAAACGATGCCATATGAGGAGAAGTGATGTATGTTATGTTAGTAAATTTAGAAAGAGTTCTATGTTACAAATTTCTGTGGAAATTACAGGTAAAAAGAGGAACCCAAAACAGTCATGTGAAATGCTTTCTTCCTTTTCTCTCAACTTCAGGAAACACAACTAGAGTTTGACCAAATTCATCCAAATTGGTCAGAGACTTAAGTGAGACACCAGTGGCTAATGCATCTCCCTGTCCGAGAGACCCCACATTATGACAGTGGTGTCATCATGAGGACACAGATGTATGTGGAATGGGCAGCAAACCCATCAGACAGCACCCGCCTGGCCAGCTCCACCTGGGGAAGGTCCCAGGAACCACTAGAGGATGTGAGGCCACAGCAGGACAGGGATGGGGTTAGGAGTCAAATGGGTGAAATGAGCCCATGGGCTTTGGGGACTGCAGACCTGTCCTTCTGCCTCTGATCCCGTGGTGAGTCAGTATAGAGAGTGTATGGAGGAGTCACTCGTCCCTGTCATGTGGCCTGTTCCACATGTCAGCCTCACCGAGGGACCTGGGGACAGTGGCTTGTGATGGACCTGGCAGGGGCGGCTGCTCCGGGCTCATTTCTGTGCCTTTCCTATTGCCTGGGAGGTGGGCCTGGCCACAGTGTGAGCGGGAAGGGAACAGGACAGTCAACCTTGTTAGAGGGAGTGTCTGGGAAAGGCCTAAGAGTGGAGGAAACTGTGCAGTTCAGCTGGGATAAAAGAAGAGGAAAAGGCCGGGCACAGTGGCTCACACCTGTAATCCCAGCACTTTGGGAGGCCAAGGCGGGTGGATCATGAGGTCAGGAGATCAAGACCATCCTGGCTAACACAGTGAAACCCCGTCTCTACTAAAAATACAAAAAAATTAGCTGGGCGTGGTGGTGGGCTCCTGTAGTCCCAGCTACTCGGGAGTCTGAGTCAGGGGAATGACGTGAACCCAGGAGGCGGAGCTTGCAGTGAGCCAAGTTTGCGCCACTGCACTCCAGAGCCTGGGCGACAGCGCGAGACTCCGTCTCAAAAAAAAAAAGAAGAGGAAAATGAGGACATGGAGGAGCAGAGAGAGTCAGAGATGCCCATGACAGTGAGCAGTGGGGGCTAAGTGACCTTAGAGACCCCAGCAACCAGGAGCCTCTGGTGTCCCAGAACCAAGACCAGGGAGCCCTGAAAACCTTCCCACAGCTGAGCAGCCCCAGAGTCACATGAAATATGGTACTTGGGGTGGCTTTAGGGGCAGATGATCAGGGGATGGAACATGGGTCTCAGTCTCTGGAGGAATGGGGAGCAGGTATGGCAAAAACCTCCCAGGATTCTGCAACCAGATCCAATCTCTAAAGAGGTTATGGATCATTCAAATCATTCATTCATTCATGAGAGAACTACTGAGTGTGTGTTTCATATTGGGCCCTGGCTGGTACAGGGTGTGAGCAAGGAGAGAAAGCAAAGTCCTTTCCTTTATCCTCCTGTGGAAGTGACACCAACACATCAGGAAACACAGGATTTCAAGTCCAGGGAGCAGAGGTGTGGGTCTGGGTCTGAGGGGATAGGCTTGAACATTTTTTTTTTTTTTTTTGAGATAGAATCTCACTGTCTCCCAGGCTGGAGCACAGTGACATGATCTTGGCTCACTGCAACCTCTGCCTTCTGGGTTCAAGCAATTCTACCACCTCAGCCTCCCAAGTAGCTGGGATTACAGGCATGCACCACCATGCCCGGCTAATTTTTTTTTGTATTTTTAGTAGAGATGGAGTTTCACCATGTTGGCCAGGCTGGTCTTGAACTCCTGACCTCAAGTGATCCACCCACCTAGGCATCCCAAAGTGCTGGGATTACAGGTGTGAGCCACAACGCCTGGCCTAGGCCTGAACATTTCTGACACTGACTCTAACTGTTGAATAAGTTCCAGAATAAAACTTGGTTAATTCTCCATTTGATCTCACTCCCCAGACCAGGGTCTCCCCTCTGGGCGGCAGATGCCTAAGAAGAAAGGAACTGAACCAACTCTGGTATTGGGGTCCACAGATGCCAAATAAGGCCCCTGGAGTAGAGGAGAGGTTAAGGCTGTGGCTGAAGATGAATCCCCTGTAACTGTTCTGCCAGTTACAGTCTGTGTGACCTTGATACAGTGACTGTATTTATTGCCATGTGGCTCAGTTTCCCCTCAGCAAAATAGTATAAATGGTTAATGGTTTTGGCTTGTTTTGTGGTCTGTGAATTAACCTTAAAATATTTATAATTATTTGACCTCAGCTCTGCATAGGGGAGCTGCCCAAATAAACAATCTTATTTTTATTTTTATTTTTGAGATGGAGTCTCGCTCTGTCACCCAGGCTAGGGTGCAGTGGTGTGATCTGGGCTCACTGCAACCTCTGCTTCCCAGGTCCAAGCGATTCTCCTGCCTCAACCTCCTGAGTAGCTGGGATTACAGGCACGCACCACCACGCCCGGCTAATTTTTTTGTATTTTTAGTAGAGACAGGGTTTCACCATGTTGGTCAGGCTGGTCTTGAACTCCTGACCTCATAGTCCATCCACCTTGGCCTCCCAAAGTACTGGGATTACAGGCGTGAGCCACCGCCCCCGGCCACAGCATCTATTATTGTTGGATTCCATGAGAGTGCCACTCAGCCTGATCCCTGGTGGACAAGGAGCTTTCAGGAGCATCCTGTCTCCTCTGTTCCTCCTCCTGGGGATGCTGAACTTCCTATGGCATCTCCTAAGCCCCCAGGGCAGTTGGCTGGTGGCCTGGGGAGCTTGTCCATCTGTCCTCTCCAGGCTGAGACTAAGGTGAAGGATGAGGCTCTGTCCTTGCCCAAGTGAGGCTCTAGTGCCTGAACTCTGGCTGGTTACCAGCTCCAGGAGCCACAGCCTTCGGATAGCTCAGATTCTTGCTCCTAGTCAGCTCTGCCCAGGCCACAATCTAGCCCTGGCCCAGGCTCCTCAGGGTCACCAGGAGTTGAGAACCTTGGGATAGTGTTTTGGAGCAGAGGATTCCCAGGGCTGAGCTTGTCTGTGAGGATCCCAGAAGGCCCCTCAGGCCACACCCTGACTGACTCCTACTGGGTTTTTCTTAGGGACATGTTCACCAGGAGGGTCCCCTGGGGACTAGATTGAGACTGGTCTCCCCTCGATAAGTTGCCCACATCAGATTGTCCTTCCTCTGAAATAAATGTCTGCAGGATCAGGACTCCAGAGTAAGATATTCGATATTTTGATGTCTGTCCCATAGTGTATCCTGCACTAAATGCTCAAACCTTAACATGGGGTATAATGCAGAGGGGGCCACAGGCACAGTCCAGGCCTGACAATCCCGTGTGTGGGAAGTAGAACTAACCCCCCAACACCCAGAGGTCATGGGGGAATCACTCACGGTATACATGGAACTGTCCAATTACTTCTTCATTCACAAGATCTGACTTTATGACTTGTAGGGTGTAGAAGCCTGTGTCATTCTGGGTGACGTTCTGGATCAGCAGGGATGCATTGGGGTATACTGTCTCTCGACTGCTGTATGCGGGCCCTGGGGTAGCTTGTGCAGTTCCTATTGCATATGCTACAATTAGATGGTTGCCATACACTCTTTCCCCTTTGTACCAGGTGTAGCCAATACGATTCTGGGGCAGATTGTGGACGAGTAGAAGAACTTCCTTCCCCTTTGCGACATTGAATGGTGTTGATTCAATAGTGAGCTGGGCAGTGGTGGGCGGGTTCCAGAAGGTTAGAAGTGAGACTAGGAGAGGAGAGAGCTTCCGTCAATATTGGGACGTATGCATTAGGGTGGAAAAACGGGGCCCTGGGTCCTGAGCAGGTGTCTTCACCCCTCCACCTTGGAGTGTGTGTGTGTGCGTGTGTGTCCTGCTGGGTCAAGGTCAGCAGTGTGACTCCCATTCCCCTAGTGCCTCTGACCTTGTCATTTCTCTGGAATACTCTTCCCCAGGGATCTGCACAGCTCCCTCCCCACTGCCCTCAGATCCTGCTCACATCAGGGTGCTCTTGGGAGATCCTTTCCCTGACACCTCCTGTAGAGACCCTGGGTCTTCCCTTTCTGACCTTTTTCTGCTCTGTTCCCTCCAGGGCTCTTGTCAACACCTGACCTCACATTCTAGATCTCTTTGCGTGTCTGTCTTCCCCACCCATGAGAGTGTGAGCTCCGTGAGGGCAGGGATTCGTGTAACGTTGGTTGCACCCCAGTGCCTGGGATAGGCTGCAGACTCCTGTGGATGAGTTACTGAGCATTCCCAGGGCTCTTCACGTCCTGGGGTTTATTTGCCAACATCTGAGGTTGGTGGCTCAGGGCTCTGTTTAATGCCCCTTTTAAAATGTTTTCCTTAATTGTCACGCTGACTTAAATTGTGATTATTGTCACCAGTTTTTGAAATTTATTGCTCATTGATGATTCAGTTGGAAAAGGTAGAAAATGGGAGATCGTTTATTCACTAACAGTTTCAGATCACTGAGACTTTCCTTTTATGATCTCTATCCCTTTCATGTCCTCTCTCCTATTTGGCTCCAAGAGAAGCCCTCTGTCCCCTCTTAGAGCTCCATCCTACCCAGAGGACCCTAGCCATTCTCTGTGCACCCTCCTTCCTCCCCTTCCCAGGGAGTCCTCCCCTCACCTGTGAGCAGAAGCCCCTGCCAGAGGACACGCACTCTGTGAAGTGGGGCTGAGAGGTGCCCCATGGTGTCTGCTGCTGGCTCTGTCTTCACGTGTGGAGGAGAGCTTGGGCTCCAGGAACGCTTCGAGCACGGCAGCTCTGTCAGCTCTGCTGTTTTCCACTGTCTGTGCTGAGCCTCCTCCCTGGGGCCCAGAGCTTTGTCTGATCATGTGTGCTGGGGCGGGGTTTGTCCAGGAAGCTGTTTCCTCTCCTCTCATTCCTGCCTCTTTGTCCTTACTTTCTTTTTCCTTTCTGTCTACATTTTGGTTTTCCAGACCACACTTTGAGAATCAAGGCTGATGGGACCTCTGTCCCCATCAGGGGAGGAGAATCCCCCCTCTCCAGCACTGACCTCTATTGTGTCCTGTCTATGGGTCTGTCAGCAGCACACAGAGAACCCTGGCATATCCAAATGTGGTAATTATTTTCTTTGCCACACAGTGAGCTGCCAGGTCTCCCCATGCTCTCCAGTGCGCTGGGAAGGTAGGAAGACACCCAGCAGGAAGGTGACAGAGGTGGCTCTGGGGGATGGAAAGGGGCTCACTTGGGGATGACTGGGGAGGGACCAGCCCTCTGTCTCTAGTGTCACCAGCCTGGCCTCTAACCCAGGGAGAGAGACCCAGGCCCAGGGGTCTCAGATGGAGCTGCAGCTCTTGGATATGGAGGGGGAGGTGTCCTGTGTGTCCTGGGAAGAGAGGACTGTGATAGAGGGAGGTGGGTGGCTCTGGGCTCTACTGTCCTTGGGGAAGGCTTCAGGGGGACCCTCCCTCTCCGTGTCTGTTGGCTGAGCTGAGGCTCAAGGCCTGTCCGTGTTCTCCCTGACCATCCTGGTTGGTCTCTGTCCTCTGCGAGGCTGATTGTCCTGTGGTCACTGCACCTTCCCCACGAGTGGTGCCAGGAGAGAATGGGGAGCTGCACAGGGACCCCTCACAGAACAGGGTCCTCAGAGGGCCCAGGAAGAGCAGGTACATGGGGAGGGCCCAGAAGGGTGTTTTGGAGCAAAGGATGGAAAGTGGGCTCTACCTTCACCTCCTTAGCAAAGCCAGGTTCATGACCAGGGGAATTTGTTTCCTGAGTGTTGTCTGTGTGCAATGTCTCCCCCTGGAGGGTAAGATGAGACCTGCAGCCTTGTCAAGGACTGCCCCAGGGATGCTGACCAGGGTCCACATGATGTGAGCTGGCCCAGACCTCTGGGCAGACGTGGGCTCTGACCTCCAGGCTTCAAGGTCAAGTCACCCCAGGTCCTGTTCACTGCGGGTCCCCAGGCTGCCCAGCTCCATGCAGTGCAGGATGAGCCCAGGGAGAGGATGTGAGTTGTCCAGAGGACTTCTGTCAAGATTCGAGAGAACTGTCCACCACGGGGATGGGCTGCCTTAGAAGGAGCCATCTGTCCCAGAAGTTGGAAAAACAAAAACAAAAACAAAACAAAACAAAACAAAAAAACAAAGGCCCAGTGAGGTGTCTTTGGGGGCTTGAGAATGAAATCCTGTCACGTGTGGCAACATGAATGGAACTGGGCTAGGAACAGAAAGTTAAACACCACATGTTCTTAGTAATATGTGGAAGCTAAAAGCTAATCACAGAATTGTCATATGAAATAGGAATTTCACTGTTAGGTATATGTCCAAAGAATTGAAAACAGGGACTCAAACAGATACTTGCATGGGAATGTTCACTGCAGCATTATTCACAATAGGTAAAACATAGAAACAACCCAAGCGTCCATCAACACATGAATGGATAAACAAATATGGTGATACATACAACAGAATGTCAATCAGCCTTAAAATGGAGTGAAGCTCTGACATATGCTGCAACATAAATGGACCTTGGAAACATTATGCTAAGTAAAATAAGCCAGAAACAAAGTGACATATGTGTATGATGCCATTTACATGAAAAATCAAGAATAGGTAAATTCAGAGACAGAAAGTAGATTAGGGATTATCAAGATCTGGGGGCAGGGTGCAATGGGGAATTTTTTTTTTAATTTTTAATTTTTGTGGGTACATAGTAAGTGTATATATATATATGGGGTACACGAGACATTTTAGTACAGGCATGCACTGTATAATAATCATATCATAGAAAATTGGGTATCCATCCCCTCAAGCATTTATCCTTTGTGTTACGAACAATCCAATTGCATTCTTTTAGTTGCTTTAAAATGTGTAAATAAATTATTGTTGACTATAATCCCCTTGTGCTGTTGAATAGTAGATCTTATTCATTCTTTCTATTTTTTTATACCCATTAACTGTATACCCGCCTCTCCCCTATCCCACCACTACCCTTCCTAGTTTCTGGGAACCATCCTTCTCTTCTTTATCTCCATGAGTTCAATTGTTTTGATTTTTAGATCCCACAAATAAGTGAGAACATGTGATGTTTTTCTTCCTGTGCCTGGTTTATTTCACTTAATATGACCCTTAGCTCCATCCATATTGTTGCAAATGATAGAATCTCATTTTTTTTATGGCTGAATAATACTCTATTGTGTATAAGTGCCACCTTTTCTTCATTCATTCATCTGTTGATGCACACTTAGGTTACGTCCAAATCTTGGCTGTTGTGAACAGCTCTGCAACAAACATGGGAGTGCAGATATCTCTTTGATGTACTGATTTTCTTTCTTTTGGGTATATACCCAGCAGTAGGATTGCTGGATTGTATGGTAGTTCTATTTTTAGTTTTTTGAGGAATCTCCAAACTGTTCTTCATTGTGGTTGTACTAATTTACATTCCTGCCAACAGTGTACAAGGGTTCCCTTTACTCCATATCATTGCTAGCGTTTTTTATTGCCTGTCTTTTGAATAAAAGCCATTGTAACTGGGGCAAGATAATAGCTCATTGTAGTTTTGATTTGCATTTCTCTGATGATCAGTGATGTTGAGCACCTTTTCATATGCCTGTCTGTTATTCGTATGTCTTTTGAGAAAGTCTATTCAGATATTTTGCCCTTCTTTTAATTGGATTATTAGATTTTTTTCCATAGAGTTGTTTGAGCTCCTTATATATTCTGGTTATTAGCATTTCTAGTTCTTTAAGATGTATCATTAGGTTTTAGGTTATTTATTTGAAGTTCTTCTCTTTCTTTTTTTGATATAGGCACTTAGAGCTATAAATTTCCCTCTTGGTGCTGCTTTCATTGTATCCCACAGGTTTTGGTATGTTGTGTTTTCATTATCATTTGCTTTGAGAAATTTTCCAATTTCCTTCTTAATGTCTTTGTTGACCCACTGGCCATTTAGGAGCATATTGTTTAATTTCCATGTGTTTGTATAGTTTCCAGAATACCTCTTGTTATTGATTTCTAGTTTTATTCCATTGTAGTCAGGGAAGATACTTGATATTATTTCAATTTTTAAAATGTTTTAAGACTTGTTTTGTGACCTAATATATAGCCTATTTTTGAGAATGATCTGTGTACTGAGGAGAAGAATGTGTATTTTGCAGCCATTGGATGAAATGTTCCATCATTCCATTCGTTCTATAGTTCAGATCAAGTCTGATGTTTCTTTGTTGATTTTCTGTCTAGGAGATCTGTCTAATGCTGAAAGTGGGGTGTTGAAGTCTCCAGCTATTATGGTATTGGGGTCTATCTCTCTAATATATTTGATTTATATATTTGGGTGCTCCAGTTTTGGGTGCATATATGTTTACAATTGTCATATCCTTTTGCTGAATTGACCCTTTTATCATTGTATAATGACCTCCTTTGTCCCTTCTAACAGTTTTTGTCTTTAAATCTATTTTGTCTGATATAAGTATAGCTACTCCTACTCTTTTTTTGGTTTCCGTTGGCATGGAATATCTTTTTCCATCTCTTTAATTTCAGTCTATATGTATCTTTATGGGTGAACTGTGTTTCTTGTAGGCAACAGATCATTGGGTCTTATTTTTCAGCCATTCAGCCATTCTATATCTTTTTTTTTGGAGAATTTAGTCCATTTACATTCAGTGTTATTATTGATAAGTAGGGACTTACTCCTGTCATTTTGTTGTTTTTCTGTTTTTATTTATTGCAGTCTTCTCTTTCTTCTTTCCTTCCTTCCTGTTGTCCTTTTAGTGAAGGTGATTTCCTCTGGTGGTATACTTTAATTTCTAGCTTTTTATTTTTTGTGTGTCTGTTGTATGTTTTTTGATTTGTGGTTACTATGAGGCTTGCAAATACTATCTTAAAACCATTACTTTAAACTGATGACAACACTGATTACATAAACAAACAAACATGCAAAAAGAAAACTAATAAAAACTCTACACTTCAACTTCGTCACCCCACTTTTTAATGTTTTGTTGTTTCTCTTTATGTCTTATTGTACTGTCTGTGTCCTGAAAAGTTAATGTAGTTGTGATTTTTGATTGGCTCATCATTTAGTCTTTCTACATAAGAGAAGTTTATACACCACAACTACAGTGTTATACTATTCTGTGTGCTTAACTATTACCAGTGAGTTTTGTACCTTTAGGTGATTTCTTCTTCGTCATTAACATCCTTTTCTTTCAGATTAAAGAACTCCCTTTAGCATTTCTCATAGGACAGGTCTGGTGTTGATGAAATCCCTCAGCTTTTGTTTGTCTGGGAAGGTCTTTATTTCTCCTTTGTGTTTGAAGGATATTTTTGCCTGATATACTATTCTAGGGTAAAAGTTGTTTTCCTTCAGCACTTTAATTATGTCATACACTGTCTCCTGGCCTGTAAGGTTTCCACTGAAAAGTCTGCTGCCAGATGTATTGGAGCTCCATTGCATGTTGTTTCTTTTTTCTTGCTGCTTTTAGGATCCTTTGATCTTAGGGAGTTTGATTATTAAATGCCTTGAGGTAGTCTTCTTTGTGTTAAATCTGCTTGGTATTCTATAACCTTCTTGTATTTGAATGTCAATATCTTTCTCTAGGGTTGGGAAGTTCTCTTGTATTATTCCTTTGAATAAACTTTATGTGCCTATCTTTTTCTCTACCTCCTCTTTAAGGCCAATAGCTTTTTTTTTTTTTTTTTTTTTTTTCTGGAGATGGAGTCTTGCTCTGTCACCAGGCTGGAGTGCAGTGGCACAGTCTCGACTCATTGCAAGCTCTGCCTCCCAGGTTCATGCCATTCTCCTGCCTCAGCCTCCCGAGTAGCTGGGACTACAGGCACCCGCCACCATGCCTGGCTAATTTTTTTGTATTTTTTTTAGTAGAGACGGGGTTTCACTGTGTTAGCCAGGATGGTCTCGATCTTCTGACCTCGTGATCCACCTGCCTAGGCTTCCCAAAGTGCCGGGATTACAGGTGTGAGCCACCACGCCTGGCCTAAGGCCAATAACTCTTAGATTTGCCCTTTTGAGCCTACTTTCTAGATCTTATAGATATGCTTCATGGTTTTTTTTTTTTTTGTCTCCTCTGTGTTTTCAAATAGCCTGTCTTCAAGCTCATGAATTCTTTCTTCTGCTTGATCAATTCTGCTATTAAGAGACTCTGTTGCATTCTTCAACATGTCAATTGCATTTTTCAACTCTAGAATTTCTGCTTGAATCTTTTTAATTATTTTAATCTCTTTGTTAACACTTTAATTTTATTTATTTTGTAGAGTCAGGGTCTCACTCTGTTGCCCAGGCTGGTCTCAAACTCCTGAGTTGAAGTGATCCTCTGGCCTCTGTCTCCCAAAGTGTTAGGATTACAGGCACGAGCCACTGTGCCCAGCCTCTTTGTTAAATATATCTGATAGCATTCTGAATTCCTTCTCTGTGTTGTCTTGAATTTGAGTTTCCTCAAAACGATTATTTTGAATTCTTTGTCTGAAAGGTCACATATTTCTGTTTCTCCAGGATTGGTTCCTGGTGCCTTATTTAGCTTGTTTAGTGAGGTCGTGTTTTCATGGATGGTGTTGATGCTTATAGGTGTTTGTTGGTGTCTGGTCACTGAGAAGTTAGGTATTTATTGTAGTCTTCATATCGTAGTCTGGGCTTCTTTATGCCTGTCCTTCTTGGGAAGGCTTTCCAGGTGTTTGAAGGCACTTGGGTCCCAAGCCCAAGAATGCTGTGGTTTTTGCAGACCTATATAGGTACTGCCTTGGTGATCTTGGATAAGATCTGGAAGAATTATCTGGATTACCAGGTAGAGGGACTTGTGTTCTTTTCGCTTAATTTGTCTCAAAGAAATGGAATCTCTCCATTTGTGCAGAGCCACCTGGAACTGGAAGTATGGTGATGCAGGCACCCCTGTGGCTACCACCACTGGGATTGTGCTGGGTCAGACCTAAGTACCACACTGGGTCTTGCCCAAGGCCCTTCCCTTCAGGGTGATGAGTTCTCCTAAGCCTCAGATGTGTCTAGAAATGCTGTCTGGGAGGCAGGGATGGGAGTCAAAAACTGCAGCTGATTAGCCAGGCATGGTTGTGGGTGCCTGTAATCCCAGCTACTCAGGAAGCTGAGGCAGGAGAATCGCTTGAACCCAGGAGGCAGAGGTTGCAGTGATCAGAGATTGCACTCCAGCCTGGGCGACAAGAATGAGACTCCATCGCAACAAACAAACAAACAAACAAACAAACAAACAAACTGTGGCTAATCTGCCACTCAAACAATGCAAAGTCCTTCCTGCTCTTCCTTCCCCTTCCTCCACCACCACCACTGTTCCACAGGGGATTCCACCTGTCCTCTGCTGATGTTCACTTAAAGCCCAGGGGCTCTTCCATCAGCTTGTGGTGAATGCTGCCAGGCCTGGGACTCACTCTTCAGGGCAGTGGGCTCCCCTCTGGCCTAGGGAAGGTCCAGAAATGCTCTCCAGGAACATAGGCCTGGACTCGGTAACCCCAAGAGACTGCTTGTTACTTTATCCCACTGTGGCTGAGCTGGTACCTGAGGCACAAGACAAAGTCCCCTTTACTTTTTCCTCTATTTTTCTCAAGTTGAAGGAGTCTCTCCCCATGGCTACCACAGCTGGGAATGCATTGGGTCACCCAGAAGCCAGCATGTCTCAGAGCCCAAGGCCCACTGCATATTGCCTGGGTATCACTACTGGTTATTCAGGGCCCAGGGGCTCTGTAGTCAGCATGTGATGAGTTCTGCCAGGATTGGGTCCTTCCCTTCAAGGCAGTGGGCTCCCTTTTGGCTCACGGTGTGTCTAGAGATGTCATCTGGGAGCTAGGGCCTAGAATAACGGCCTCATGACTCTGCCCAGTTCCCTGTCCTACTGTGGCTGAGCTGGTATCCTAGATGCAAGACAAAATCCTCTTTACTCTTCGCTCTTCTCTCCTTAAGCAGAAGGAGGGTCACTTTTGTTGCCTCTAGCTGCATTGCCTGGGATTGGGGGAGGGGTGGTGAAAGCATTCCCTTAGCCATGCCAGCTGGTATCTCCCTTGGTTACATGCCACGCTAGTCCACTGGCTTTAAGCCCAGCCTAACTAGGAGTTGCCTTTTAAGTTCACCTAGAACTCCAGAGCACATCAGCCCACCGTGGGGAGGCTTGCTGAAAAACTGAAGTTCCGACTGCTGGGATGAGTGATTCCTCTCTGGCTAGGACTGGTCCAAATACTGCCTCTGTGTGTGGGCACTGGCTGAGCCCAGCACGGCTTTATTCTTTGCTGTGATGGGGCAGCGCTGAATTCAATGTAAGGTGCTCCAGTGGCCGCACTCACCCTTCCCAAAGGGCAGATTCTGTCTCCACACTGCAGGGCTGCTGCGGGATGGTGGGGGATGGGTGAGGGATGGCGTGGCCTCTGTCTAGCACTCTTCAGTGCCTTTTTTCTTTCTTTTTGTAAGACAGAGCCTCCCCTGTCACCCAGCCTGGAGTGCAGTGGTGCAATCTCAGCTCACTGCAGCCTCTGCCTCCTGGGTTCAAGTGATTCTCATGCCTCAGCCTCTCGAGTAGCTGGGATTATGAAAGTGCGCCACCACGCCTGGCTAATTTTTGTATTATTATTATTGTTTTTTGAGGTGGAGTCTCACGCTGTTGCCCAGGCTGGAGTGCAGTGGTGCAATCTCGGCTCACCACAACCTCCGCCTCCTGGGTTCAAGCAATTCTCCTGCCTCAGCCTCTTGAGTAGCTGGGATTACAGGCACGTGCCACCATACCCGGCTAATTTTTGTATTTTTAATAGAGATGGGGTTTCACTATGTTGGCCAGGGTGGTCTCAAATTCCTGACCTTGTGATCCGCCCGCCTCAGCCTTCCAAAGTGCTGGGATTACAGGCGTGAGCCACTGCGCCCAGCCTAATTTTTGTATTTTTAGTAGATATGGGGTCTATGTAGCCCAGGCTGGTCTCACGCTCCTGACCTCAACTGATCTGCCTGCCTCGGCCTCCCAAAGTGCTGGGATTGCAGGCATGAGCCACTGCACCTGGCCCAATGCCTCTTTCAGCGATATGAAGTTAAAACCAGGTACTGTGATTGCTCCCCTGGTTTTTGGTTCTTGTGACAGTGCTTTTCTATGTGCAGATTAAAATGTAGTGTTCCAGTGGGGTGGGGGGGAAGGGACAAATGGTGTAGGCATCTATTCTACTGTCTTGCTGTGTACCCTGGAAACTATTATCTAATGATACAAAGTTTCTGTTTGGAGGGATGAAAATTTTCTGGAAAAATTAGTGGTGATGGTGGTTTAACATTGTGAATATAGTTAATTCCATTTGTGTATTTAGAGACAGGGTCTCACTATGTTGCCCAGACTAGACTCCAACTCCTTGCCTCAAGCAATCCTCCCTCCTCAGCCTCCTGAGTAGTCGGGGCTACAGGAGCACTCCATCAGGGCTCTGTAGTAAATTCCATTTAATTGTATAGTTTAAAATGGTTAAAATGATACTTTTTAATCTATATATTTTATTACAGTTTTAAATAAGTATTTGGTGAAAAAAAACCCCACCATATAAAATACCCACCCTGGGCAGATAGTCCTCAAACTCATGTGCGGACCCCTCATGACATTCTGCGCAGAGATCAAATGATTTAGACGTGAGACTGACTAGACAACTGCAGATGCATGAAATAAACGTACTTCCAAAGAGAGTTCCGCTGGGACCTGTGGGCCCTGCAGAGGGGAGGTCAGCAGCCCCCTGGAAAGACCCCAGGTTGGAGCCCTCTGGTGGACAGTGAGGAAACTGTAGAAGAAACAGTCATGCCAAGCTAGTTTGTTTTAAAAAAATCATCCTTTGTTTTTAATGTTTCTAGACAAAATGTCAACACTGTCATGTTCCATATATTTTCTTTCGCAATGTTCTTTGATTCTAGCTCTTCTCTGGTGTTTTAAAACAAGCTTACACTAAACTGAGATGTTCAAAGTCTGATGCCCTGCCACTTTCTTACTTCAGTGCATGTTTCTTTTTCAAGACAGAGTCTCGCTCTGTCGCCCAGGCTGGAGAGCAGTGGTGCTATCTCGGCTCCTGCAACCTCCACCTCCTGGGTTCCAGCAATTCTCCTGCTTCAGCCTCCTGAGTAGCTGGGATTACAGGAGGGTTCCACCACACCCAGCTAATTTTTGTATTTTTAGTAGAGATGGGTTTCACCATGTTAGCCAGGGTGGTCTTGAACTCAGGTGATCCACCCGTCTCCACCTCCCAAAGTTCTGGGATTATAGGCGTGAGCCACTGCGCCCTGCCTCAGTGCACGTTTCTTATAATTCCTTTTAAAATCTGACCATTGTCATGGGCATTCATCAAGTCTGTGAATGCAGACCTCTGGGATATGCCCAATGGGAATATTGGGGACTCAGGGAATAGTTATCACCCAGGGTAGGATGGCATGAGGCAGTATCAAGGGACACCTGCAGGGGGGTGGGGGTTGTGTCCCACAGATGGTGGGAGCCACAGATGGTTTCATCAGGACAGAGGCACAATAACCGCATCTTGATGGTCTCAGGGCTTAGACTCACCTGTTGTGCGTCCAGAACCAGGCATTGACCAGGGTTCAAATTAGTGCTCCACCTGCGGAGCCCTGGGCAGAGATGGACAACAACTTCCCCCTGCAGGACAGTCAGTGCAGGGCTGGGTCACCTCAGCACTCCATGGGCCTTTGCCTGCAGTGTTCTCCTGGCCAGGGAGGAGGCCAGGCCCATACCTGTCTCATCACCTAAGGGGCTGTCTGCCCTGAGGGTCTGCAGAAGAGTTGAACAGAGTAAAGGGCACAGGAAGCAGTAGAGCCGTGTCTCTTCTTGAGCTCTGTGAACTTTTGTCTTCTTA
Source organism: Nomascus leucogenys (assembly GCF_006542625.1). Lineage (NCBI taxonomy): Eukaryota > Metazoa > Chordata > Mammalia > Primates > Hylobatidae > Nomascus > Nomascus leucogenys. The sequence continues at coordinate 85,431,598 of NC_044397.1, forward strand.
GTCCCTGAGGTCACTCCCAAATGTGGGCATCTAGACCTGAGGCAGGAGAGTAGGATGGGGCCAGCTTCTTGGCATGTGACCTGTGTCATCACATGGGGGCCTGTGCATAGAAGGGTCCTGCACTTAATATAATGCCCTTCTGTGGCTGTGTTGAAACCCTCTTAATCCTGTCTTGAAGAAGGCTACTGCATTTTCAGGTTGCACTGAATGCCCCACATTATGTAGCTCTTCCTGGGTCAGGAGCAGGGAGAGGGAGAGGCCATGAGGTGAGGGGGAGGCTCAGGGCTGGATGGGACCCATGTCCCCTAGGGCTCTGTGCTGCCCCTGTCTTAGGACCTGCAGGGCGGTTTGGTCTCATCTGTTCGCTCCCAGTGTCCACTGAATGGTGCTTGTATAGCAGGGACTGTCCCACTATCCAGGACAAGCCTACAGTGTGTGTGCTCACTCAGTATGTGTGTCAGGCTGGACAGAACCTCACTTTATCCCTGTCTGCTGTGGGAGCTGCAGCAAGGATCCCCTCCTGGGAGTCTCCGTGTCTCTGTACCTGAGTGGTGGGATGAGGAGACCTCAAAGGGCCGTCTCAGAGGGGACTCAACAGTGTTGGGGCTGGAGGAGGCCTGGGCTCTGGGGCCCGAGGATGTCACACACCTCTTGAGTCTTTTGAAATGGTTTCATCTGTTATTTTGAAAATCATATAAGTGGCTGGGCGCAGTGGCTCACGCCTGTAATCCCAGCACTTTGGGAGGCCGAGGCAGGCAGATCATGAGGTCAGGAGATCGAGACCATCCTGGTTAATATGGTGAAACCCCGTCTCTATTAAAACTACAAAAAATTAGCCAGGTGTGGTGGCAGGTGCCTGTAGTCCCAGCTACTTGGGAGGCTGAGGCAGGAGAATGACGTGAACCCGGGAGGTGGAGCTTGTAGTGAGCGGAGATCACACCACTGCACTCCAGCCTCGGCAACAGAGCGAGACTCCATCTCAAAAAAGAAAAAAAAAAGTCACATAGGAAAGCACACTTATTGTAAATTCCAGCAATATAAGCACTTGTAAAATAATGTGTCAGATCCCTGACCCCACCCCACTCCAATTCCATTTCCAGGATGTAACTGCTGTTTGCAGTTGGTATGGATCTTTCAATAATACTTTCTTATTTGTTCCACTCATTGTTTATACAGCCAAACGTTAATGAATTATATTATTACTTGGTAATGTTGTTTTATAGTGAAGCATGTGTGGTGGACACTTCCTTTCTCAACACATGTGGATTTGCTCCAATTGTGTTTCTTTTTCTGTTTTAGAGGTTTTATTTTAGGTTCAGGGGTACATGTACAGGTTTATTATATACATAAACTGCATGTCACAGGGGTTTGGTGTACAGATGATTTTGTCACCCAGGTATTAAGCCTAGTACCCAACAGGTGTTTTGTCTGATCCTCTCCCTCCTCCCACCCTCCACCCTCAAGTAGGCCCCAGTGTTTGTTCTTCTCTTTGTGTCCATGGGTTCTAATCATCTAGGTCCCACTGAAAAGTGAGAACATGCGGCTGGGCATGGTGGCTTATGCCTGTAATCCCAGCACTTTGGGAGGCTGAGGTGGGTGGATCACGAGGTCAGAAGTTCGAGACCAGCCTCCCCAGTATGGTGAAACCCCGTCTCTACTAAAAATACAAAAATGAGAACATGCGATATTTGGTTTTCTGTTCCTTTGTTAGTTTGCTAAGGATAATGGCCTCCAGCTCCATCCATGTTTCTGCAAAGGAAATGACCTCATTCTTTTTTATAACTCTGGGTATATACCCAGTAATGGGGTTGCAGGGTCAAATGGTACTTTTGTTTTTAGTTCTTTGAGGAATTACCATAACTGCTTTTCACAATCGCTAAACTAATTTACATTCTCACCAACAGTGTGTAAACGTTCCCTTTTCTCTCTCTCTGTTTTTTCTTTTTTAGACAGTCTTGCTCTGTCGCCCAGGCTGAAGTGCAGTGGCACAGCCTCAGCTGTCTGCAACCTCCACCTCCTGGATTCAAGTGATTCTCGTGCCTCAGCCTCCCAAGTAGCTGGGACTACAGGTGTGCACCACCACGCCTAGCTAATTTTTGTATTCTTAGTGGAGTCGAGGTTTCATCCTGTTGGGCAGGCTGGTCTTGAACTCCTGGCCTCAAGTGATCCTCCCTCCTTGAATTCCCAAATTGCTGGGATTACAGGTGTGAGCCACTGTGCCCAGCACATTCCTTTTTCTCTGCAACCTCAGCAGCATCTGTTATTTTTTAACTTTTTAATAATAGCCACTCTGGTGTGAAATGGTATCTTACTGTGGTTTTGATTTGCGTTTCTCTAATAATTAGTGATGTTGAGCACTTTTTCGTATGCATGTTGGTCCATATGTTCAAGCTTTTGAAAAGCATCTGTTGATGTTCTTTGCCCAAGTTGTGTTTTTTAATTGCTTTTCCCTTATTTATTTTATTGCATGGCTACACTGTGATGCTTTATCCACTCGCCTATCGGATTTGACGCTGTGTCCCACTCTTCATGTTGACAAGACATTCTGTGGTGACTATCCTCATACACATATTTTTTCCCTACGTGGAGTATTAATCCAGGAACTCGTTCATTCAGCTCTTATAAAGTACCCTGTGCCAGGCTGTGGGCAAGTCAAGGGCTTTAACAGAGACAGGGCAGGCACAGTCCTGCCTTCTCAGAGCTCACCGCTCAGTGGGGCTCTCGGAAGTGGGATAGTGGTCAAAGCATATGCACACTGAACACAATGAGGCCAGGGCTGGGTGTGATGGCTGAGCTCAAACTTGCAATTCCAGAGCTTCGGGAGGCCAAGGCAGGAGGTTGCTTGAGGCTAGGAGTTCAAGGCTGCAGTGAGCTATGATCATGCCACTGTACTCCTGCCTGGGCAACAGAGCGAGACTCCATCTCAAAAACCCCCAAAAACCCAAAAAATCATGGGCCAAAGTTGTTGTAAGTACTGCAGTCCCATCAGGAATATATGAAAATGTCCATCTCCAGTATCCCCACCTTTCTTGGAATAATGATTGGAGTAGAAAGTGCCTGTGTTCCTATGCCTACCTCTGCCCACACACCATCTTCACTTACACTTAGTCATCCACCACTTACCCTTTCACTAAGTGCTATTGATTATGTCCCTGTGGTGGACCAGATGGCAGGAGCCCCGAGATGTCCTGAGCAGCTCCCTCTATTGGTCCTTCCAAGAGTTCTGGTTCCACAGGTGACACACCTGAGCACAGGTGACCCCTGCAGAACCTGTGATTACCACTGAAGGCTGACAGTGAGTGGTGGGTGTTCCAGGAGGGGCCGTCACCTCCATGTACAGGGTTGGGGAAGGTGGAAGGGAGCAAGTGGCTGATGACTTTGGCTGTAAGGCTGGTGGACAGGCTGATGTGGGCTCCTGGGAAGGGATGGAGAGAAGAGGGGAGGGGAGGGGAGGGGAGGGAAGGGAACGATACAGAAGTTGGAACCTGCCTTCATGGACCAAGAACAGCAGGGAGGCCATCCAGGCTGCAGCTGGGGAGGGAAGACATGGGGAGTAGTGGGTCAAGGGAGAAGCAGACTGTGATTGACCTTGGGGGCTGGGCGGTGAGCAGAGGTATGTTACGTGTGTCTGTCCCTGCCATTGATATGAGGAGGGGTGGGGCTGTGGGTGACACCTGGGTCAGTGGGATTTCCTAGTGTCTGCTGTTCCCCAAAGCCTCTCCATATAGAGGGTCAGTATAGATCTGATGCTGTGTCTGGGGGAAGGGGCTGGTGGTCCGAGGCAGCCTGTGGTGCTTACTGTCCCTAGGGATGAGAGGAAAGGGATAAGGAAGCCTCTTTACAGTGAAGCCTCAGGTATGTGAAGCCACAGGTATCTCACCTGGTGACTGTCATCAGACATGTGCCTTGGGTGACAGTTTCAGGGTTCAGGTGGTTGTTACTGTTATGATGTTTGCCCGACAAGGACCCAGGTATCCAGGGATCCAGAGCACAAGACCCCTGGTGAGGGGAGGGTCAGATGAGAATGAGCAGGTTCAAGTGGTCAGAGTGGGAGGGACTCCTGGAGAGACTGAACTTCAAAACTCTTCCTGTCAGGAGCTGTGGCTGTGTCCAGGAGAGATGACAAAGGTGACCCAGGACATTGAGTGAGTCATTGAGACATTGGATATGAGGACAGGGCAGAGAGGACCCTGGTGACTGCTCAGATGTGGGATGTGAGGAGGGCTCTGACCCATGCACGTTACAGGATCCCCCAACCCCGAGCCCACAGGTGACCCTTACACTGGGGATTCTGAGTGCTGTGTGTGCCCAGCAGGGACACTGGATTGGCTGGACCTGAGTCCCTGTAAGGGCAGGGATGGTCTGTAGGGCCAGAGTCTTCTCTGTGGGTGTGATGTAAGCAGGAATGAGCAAGATGGAGGTGATAAGGTTTGGCTTGGAGGAGTTGGTAGAGGAGCCCAGGGGCTTGGGTCATCTCAGCTTCCCAGGGGCTCAGCTGGGGCTGGAGGAGCAGGATGCTGTGCTCAGGGCGTGCTTCAGGCAGGGTGATGTGTGTGGTTCCAGGGTCAGGCAAGAGGGTCAAAAATTAATCATGAAAAGTCCCCACCTTTTGTAGGTAGAGACAGTGGCCTGAGTGTCAGGGGCAGGAAGATGCATCATGAGGCAGGAACAGGCACTCAGCCTCCCAGAGACCACACCCTGGGTGCAGCACTCAGCCCTGCAGGGAGCGGCAACAGATGTGCCTACAACCCTAATGTCCAGGCACATGCAACAAATGTTTCTCCCTCATTGCATCTTTCTCATGTGGAATAGAATGGGCAGTGATATGATTTGGCTGTGTTCCAACCCAAATCTCATCTTGAATTGTAATTCCCATAATCCCTACATGTTGTGGGAGGGACCTGGTGGGAGGTAATTGAATCATGGGGGTGGTTTCCCCCATGCTAGTCTCATAATAGTAAGTTCTCGTGAGATCTGATGGTTTTATTAAGGGCCTCCCCCTTTGGTTGGCTCTCATTCTTCTCATTGATGCTGCCATTTGAAGGACATGTTTGCTTCCCCTTCTGCCATGATTATAAGTTTCCTGAGGCCTTCCTAGCCATGCTGAAGGTGAGTCAATTAAACTTCTTTCCTTTATAAATTACCCAGTCTCCAGCAGTTCTTTATAGCAGCTTCGGAACGGACTAATACAGGCAGCTTTTCCTGCAGTCTCTTTCCATCCATGTGCTGCCTGCTGTGATGCCTGGGAATGGGGCGGGCCCCCCCGAGTCACTGTCCAGGGTGCTGATGTCCATGAACTGTTGAAGAGCTGAGTTGTGATCTCCCAGTTACTTCTGCTTTCTTTTATTCTTAACAACCGAGCATGTCACCAAGGAGAAGATAGAGAGGTACTAGGGGCATGGAGAGCCCTCTGTCTCCCTCTCTCAGGACTTGGAGGGTGCTGGGGACATCACTACAGTCAGGATGACCTCATCCAGGTACCCATGTATAGTTTGTAATGAATGATGATGAGAAAATGGCCTTGAGAGGAGTGATGGACAGAACAAGAGCATCTCAAAGATGTGCTCATCCTCATCCCCATATCTGTGAATAAGTCTCATGGTAAAAGACACTTTACAGATTCAAGGAAAGATCATGAGATGGGGAGTGATAAGGCTTGGCTGTGTCCCCACCCAAATCTCATCTTGAATTCCCATGTATTATGGGAGGGGCCTGGCAGGAGGTAATTGAATCATGGGGGCAGGTCTTTCCCATGCTGTTCTTGTGATGGTGAGTGGGTCTCAGAAGATGTGATAGGTTTATAAGGGGGAGTTTCCCTGTACAAACTCTCTTTTTGCCTGCTGCCATCCATGTAAGACATGACTTGCTCCTCCTTCCCTTCTGCCATGATTTTGAGGCCTCCCCAGCCATGTGGAACTGTAAGTCCATTAAACCTCTTTCTTTTGTAAATTGCCCAGTCTCGGGTATGTCTTTATCAGCAGCATGAAAATAGACTAATATGGTAAATTGGTACCAGTAGAGTGGGGTGCTGCTGAAAAGATACCCCAAAATGTGGAAGCAACTTTGGAACTGGGTAACAGGCAGGGGTTGGAACAGTTTGGAGGGGTCAGAAAAAGACAGGAGAATATGGGAAAGTTTGGAACCTCCTAGAGACTTGTTGAATAGCTTTGCCCAAAATGCCGATAGCAATATGGACAATGGGCTGGGCGCGGTGGCTCACGCCTGTAATCCCAGCACTTTGGGAGGCCGAGGCGGGCGGATCACGAGGTCAGGAGATCGAGACCATCCTGGCTAACATGGTGAAACCCCGTCTCTACTAAAAATACAAAAATTAGCTGGGCGTGGTGGTGGGCACCTGTAGTCCCAACTACTCAGGAGGCTGAGGCAGGAGAATGGTGTGAACCTGGGAGGCGGAGCTTGCAGTGAGCCGAGATCGCACCACTGCACTCCAGCCTGGGTGACAGCGAGACTCCGTCTAAAAAAAAAAAAAAAAAAAAAAAAAAAAAAAAAAAGCAATATGGACAATAAAGTCCAGGCTGTGGTGGTCTCAGATGGAAGTGAGGAACTTGTTAGGAACTGGAGCAAAGGTGACTCTTGTTATGTTTTAACAAAGAGACTGGTGGCATTTTGCCCTAGCCCTAGAGATTTGTGGAACTTTGAGCTTGAAAGAGATGATTTAGGGTATCTGATGGAAGAAATTTCTTTCTTTTTTTCTTTTTTTTTTTTTTGAGACAGAGTTTCACTCTTGTTGCCTAGGCTGGAGTGCAGTGGCACGATCTTGGCTCACTGCAACCTCTGCCTCCTGGGTTCAAGTGATTCTCCTGCCTCAGCCTCCCGAGTAGTTGGGATTACAGGCATGCGCCACCACACCTGGCTAATTTTGTATTTTTAGTAGAGATGGGGTTTCTCTGTGTTGGTCAGGCTGGTCTCGAACTCCTAACCTCAGGTGATCTGGCCACCTCAGCCACCCAAAGTGTTGGGATTACAGGCATGAGCCACCACACCCAGCCCTCTGGTGGAAGAAATTTCTAAGCAGTGAAGCATTCAAGAGATGACTTGGATGCTGTTAAAGGCATTCAGTTTTATAAGGGAAGCAGAGCATAAACATTTGGAAAATTTGCAGCCTGACAATGCAATAGAAAAGAAAATCCCATTTTCTGAGGAGAAATTCAAGATGGCTGCATAAATTTGCATAAGTAATGAGGAGCCGAGTGTTAATCCCCAAGACGATGGGGAAAATATCTTCAGGGCATGTCAGAGTTCTTCACGGCAGCCCCTCCCATCACAGGCCCAGAGGCTTAGGAGGAAAAAGTGGTTTCATGGGTTGGGCCCAAGGTCTCTGTGTTGTGTGCAATGTAGAGACCTGTGCCCTGCATCCCATCTGCTCTAGCTGTGGCTGAAAGGGGCCAACATAGAGCTTGGGCCATGGCTTCAGAGGGTGCAAGCCCCAAGCCTTGGCAGCTTGCATGTGGTGTTGAGCCTATGGGTGCACAGAAGTCAAGAATTGGGGTTTCAGAACCTCCGCCTAGATTTCAGAAGAGGTATGGAAACACCTGGATGCTCAGACAGGAGTTTGCTGCAGGGGCAGGGCCCTCATGGAGAACCTCTTCTAGGGCAGTGCAGAAGAGAAATGTGGGGTTGGAGCCCCCACACAGAGTCCCTACTGGGGCACCACCTAGTGGTGCTGTGAGAAGAGGGCCACCGTCCTCCAGACCCCAGAATGGTATATCGACTGACAGCTTGTACCACGTGCCTGGAAAAGCTGCAGACACTCAATGCCAGCCCATGAAAATAGCCAGGAGGGAGGCTGTATCCTGCAAAGCCACAGGGGCGGAGCTGCCCAAGACCATAGGAACCCACCTCTTGCATCAGCGTGACCTGGATGTGAGACATGGAGTCAAAGGAGATCATTTTGGAGCTTTAAGATTTGACTGCCCCACTGGATTTCAGACTAGCATGGGGCCTATGGCCCATTCGTTTTCACCAATTTCTCCCATTTGGAATGGCTGTATTTATCTAATGTGTGTACCCCCCTTGTATCTAGGAAGTAACTAACTTGTTTTTGATTTTGCAGGCTCATAGGCAGAAGGGACTTGCCTTGTCTCGGATGAGACTTTGGGCTGTGGACTTTTGAGTTAATGCTGAAATGAGTTAAGTCTTTGGGGGACTGTTTGGAAGGCATGATTGGTTTTAAAATGTGAGGACATGAGATTTGGGATGGACTGGGGTGGAATAATATGGTTTGGCTCTGTCCCCACCCAAATCTCATATTGAATTACCACATGTTATGGTGGGAGGTAACTGAATCATGGGGGCAGGTCTTTCCCATGCTGTTCTTGTGATGGTGAGTGGGTCTCATGAGATCTGATGATTTTATAAGGGGGAGTTTCCCTGAACAAGCTCTCTCTTTTTGCCTGCTGCCATCCATGTAAGACATGACTTGGTCCTCCACCTTCTGCCATGATTGTGAGGCCTCCCCAGCCATGTGGAACTGTAAGTCCATTAAACCTCTTTCTTTCGTTTTTTTTTTTTTTTTTTTCTTTTTTCTTTTTTATTATACTTTAGGGTTTTAGGGTACATGTGCACAATGTGCAGGTTTGTTACATATGTATCCATGTGCCATGTTGATTTCCTGCACCCATTAACTCATCATTTAGCATTAGGTGTATCTCCTAATGCTGTCCCTCCCCCCTCCCCCCACCCCACAACAGTCCCCGGAGTGTGATGATCCCCTTCCTGTGTCCATGAGTTCTCATTGTTCAATTCCCACCTATGAGTGAGAACATGCGGTGTTTGGTTTTTTGTCCTTGCGATAGTTTACTGAGAATGATGTTTTCCAGTTTCATCCATGTCCCTACAAAGGACATGAACTCATCATTTTTTATGGCTGCATAGTATTCCATGGTGTATATGTGCCACATTTTCTTAATCCAGTCTATCGTTGTTGGACATTTGGGTTGGTTCCAACTCTTTGCTATTGTGAATAGTGCCGCAACAAACATACGTGTGCATGTGTCTTTATAGCAGCATGATTTATAGTCCTTTGGGTATATACCCAGTAATGGGATGGCTGGGTCAAATGGTATTTCTAGTTTGAGATCCCTGAGGAATCGCCACACTGACTTCCACAATGGTTGAACTAGTTTACAGTCCCACCAACAGTGTAAAAGTGTTCCTATTTCTCCACATCCTCTCCAGCACCTGTTGTTTCCTGATTTTTTAATGATGGCCATTCTAACTGGTGTGAGATGGTATCTCACTGTGGTTTTGATTTGCATTTCTCTGATGGCCAGTGATGATGAGCATTTCTTCATGTGTTTTTTGGCTGCATAAATGTCTTCTTTTGAGAAGTGTCTGTTCATGTCCTCTGCCCACTTTTTGATGGGGTGGTTTGTTTTTTTCTTGTAAATTTGTTTGAGTTCATTGTAGATTCTGGATATTAGCCCTTTGTCAGATGAGTAGGTTGCAAAAATTTTCTCCCATTATGTAGGTTGCCTGTTCACTCTGATGATAGTTTCTTTTGCTGTGCAGAAGCTCTTTAGTTTAATGAGATCCCATTTGTCAATTTTGGCTTTTGTTGCCATTGCTTTTGGTGTTTTAGACATGAAGTCCTTGCCCATGCCTATGTCCTGAATGGTATTGCCTAGGTTTTCTTGTAGGATTTTAATGGTTTTAGGTCTAACATATAAGTCTTTAATCCATCTTGAATTAATTTTTGTATAAGGTGTAAGGAAGGGATCCAGTTTCAGCTTTCTACATATGGCTAGCCAGTTTTCCCAGCACCATTTATTAAATAGGGAATCCTTTCCCCATTTCTTGTTTTTGTCAGGTTTGTCAAAGATCAGATAGTTGTAGATATGCGGCATCATTTCTGAGGGCTCTGTTCTGTTCCATTGATCTATGTCTCTGTTGTGGTACCAGTACCATGCTGTTTTGGTTACTGTAGCCTTGTAGTATAGTTTAAAGTCAGGTAGCGTGATGCCTCCAGCTTTGTTCTTTTGGCTTAGGATTGACTTGGCGATGAGGGCTTTTTTTGGTTTCATATGAACTTTAAAGTAGATTTTTCCAATTCTGTGAAGAAAGTCATTGGTAGCTTGATGGGGATGGCATTGAATCTATAAATTACCTTGGGCAGTATGGCCATTTTCATGATATTGATTCTTCCAACCCATGAGCATGGAATGTTCTTCCATTTGTTTGTATCCTCTTTTATTTCATTGAGCAGTGGTTTGTAGTTCTCCTTGAAGAGGTCCTTCACATCCCTTGTAAGTTGGATTCCTAGGTATTTTATTCTCTTTGAAGCAATTGTGAATGGGAGTTCACTCATGATTTGGCTCTCTGTTTGTCTGTGATTGGTGTACAAGAATGCTTGTGATTTTTGTACATTAATTTTGTATCCTGAGACTTTGCTGAAGTTGCTAATCAGCTTAAGGAGATTTTGGGCTGAGACAATGGGGTTTTCTAGATATACAATCATGTCATCTGCAAACAGGGACAATTTGACTTCCTCTTTTCCTAATTGAATACCCTTTATTTCCTTCTCCTGCCTGATTGCTCTGGCCAGAACTTCCAGCACTATGTTGAATAGGAGCGGTGAGAGAGGGCATCCCTGTCTTGTGCCAGTTTTCAGAGGGAATGCTTCCAGTTTTTGCCCATTCAGTATGATATTGGCTGTGGGTTTGTCATAGATAGCTCTTATTATTTTGAGATACGTCCCATCAATACCAAATTTATTGAGAGTTTTTAGCATGAAGGGTTGTTGAATTTTGTCAAAGGCCTTTTCTGCATCTATTGAGATAATCATGTGGTTTTTGTCTTTGGTTCTTTTTATATGCTGGATTACATTTATTGATTTGCGTATGTTGAACCAGCCTTGCATCCCAGGGATGAAGCCCACTTGATCATGGTGGATAAGCTTTTTGATGTGCTGCTGGATTCGGTTTGCCAGTATTTTATTGAGGATTTTTGCATCAATGTTCATCAAGGATATTGGTCTGAAATTCTCTTTTTTGGTTAAGTCTCTGCCAGGTTTTGGTATCAGGACGATGCTGGCTTCGTAAAATGTGTTAGGGAGGATTCCCTCTTTTTCTATCGATTGGAATAGTTTCAGAAGGAATGGTACCAGTTCCTCCTTGTACCTCTGGTAGAATTCAGCTGTGAATCCATCAGGTCCTGGGCTCTTTTTGGTTGGTAAGCTATTGATTATTGCCACAATTTCAGAACCTGTTATTGGTCTATTCAGAGATTCAACTTCTTCCTGGTTTAGTCTTGGGAGGGTGTATTTGTCGAGGAATTTATCCATTTCTTCTAGATTTTCTAGTTTATTTGCATAGAGGTGTTTGTAGTATTCTCTGATGGTAGATTGTATTTCTGTGGGATCGGTGGTGATATCCCCTTTTTCGTTTTTTATTGCATCTATTTGATTCTTCTTTCTTTTCTTCTTTATTAGTCTTGCTAGCGGTCCATCAATTTTGTTGATCCTTTCAAAAAACCAGCTCCTGGATTCATTAATTTTTTGAAGGGTTTTTTGTGTCTCTATTTCCTTCAGTTCTGCTCTGATTTTAGTTAGTTCTAGCCTTCTGCTAGCTTTTGAATGTGTTTGCTCTTGCTTTTCTAGTTCTTTTAATTGTGATGTTAGGGTGTCAATTTTGGATCTTTCCTGCTTTCTCTTGTGGGCATTTAGTGCTATAAATTTCCCTCTACACACTGCTTTGAACGTGTCCCAGAGATTCTGGTATGTTGTGTCTTTGTTCTCGTTGGTTTCAAAGAACATCTTTATTTCTGCCTTCATTTCATTATGTACCCAATAGTCATTCAGGAGCAGGTTGTTCAGTTTCCATGTAGTTGAGCGGTTTTGAGTGAGTTTCTTAATCCTGAGTTCTAGTTTGATTGCACTGTGGTCTGAGAGACAGTTTGTTATAATTTCTGTTCTTTTACATTTGCTGAGGAGAGCTTTACTTCCAACTATGTGGTCAATTTTGGAATAGATGTGGTGTGGTGCTGAAAAAAATGTATATTCTGTTGACTTGGGGTGGAGAGTTCTGTAGATGTCTATTAGGTCCACTTTATGTAGAGCTGAGTTCAATTCCTGGATATCCTTGTTAACTTTCTGTCTCATTGATCCGTCTAATGCTGACAGTGGGGTGTTAAAATCTCCCATTATTATTGTGTGGGAGTTTAAGTCCCTTTGTAGGTCACTGAGGACTTGCTTTATGAATCTGGGTGCTCCTGTGTTGGGTGCATATATATTTAGGATAGTTAGCTCTTCTTGTTGAATTGATCCCTTTACCATTATGTAATGGCCTTCTTTGTCTCTTTTGATCTTTGTTGGTTTAAAGTCTATTTTATCAGAGACTAGGATTGCAACCCCTGCCTTTTTTTGATTTCCAGTTGCTTGATAGATCTTCCTCCATCCCTTTATTTTGAGTCTATGTGTGTCTCTGCACGTGAGATGGGTTTCCTGAATACAGCACACTGATGGGTCCTGACTCCTTATCCAGTTTGCCAGTCTGTGTCTTTTGGTTGGAGCATTTAGCCCATTTACATTTAACGTTAATATTGTTATGTGTGAATCTGATCCTGTCATTATGATATTAGTTGGTTATTTTGCTCGTTAGTTGCTATACTTTCTTCCTAACCTCGATGGTCTTTACAGTTTGGCATGTTTTTGCAGTGGCTGGTGCCGGTTGTTCCTTTCCATGTTTAGTGCTTCCTTCAGGAGCTCTTTTAGGGCAGGCCTGGTGGTGACAAAATCACTCAGCGTTTGCTTATCTGTAAAGTATTTTATTTCTCCTTCACTTATGAAGCTTAGTTTGGCAGGATAGGAAATTCTGGGTTGAAAATTCTTTTCTTTAAGAATGGTGAATATCGGCCCCCACTCTCTTCTGGCTTGTAGAGTTTCTGCTGAGAGATCAGCTGTTAGTCTGATGGGCTTCCCTTTGTGGGTAACCCGACCTTTCTCTCTGGCTGCCCTTAACATTTTTTTCTTCATTTCAACTTTGGTGAATCTGACAATTATGTGTCTTGGAGTTGCCCTTCTCGAGGAGTATCTTTGTGGCGTTCTCTGTATTTCCTGAATCTGAATGCTGGCCTGCCTTGCTAGATTGGGGAAGTTCTCCTGGATAATATCTTGCAGAGTGTTTTCCAACTTGGTTCCATTCTCCCCATCATTTTCAGGTACACCAATCAGACGTAGGTTTGGTCTTTTCACATAGTCCCAAATTTCTTGGAGGCTTTGTTCATTTCTTTTTATTCTTTTTTCTCTAAACTTCCCTTCTCTCTTCATTTCATTCATTTCATCTTCCATCAGCGATACCCTTTCTTCCAGTTGATCGCATCTGCTACTGAGGCTTCTGCAATCTTCGTGTAGTTCTCGAAACTTGGCTTTCAGCTCCATCAGCTCCTTTAAGCCCTTCTCTCCATTGGTTATTCTAGTTATCCATTCTTCTAATTTTTTTTCAAAGTTTTTAACTTCTTTGCTATTGTTTTGAATTTCCTCTCGTAGCTCAGAGTAGTTTGATCGTCTGAAGCCTTCTTCTCTCAACTCATCAAAGTCATCCTCCATCCAGCTTTGTTCCGTTGCTGGTGAGGAACTGCGTTCCTTTGGAGGAGGAGAGGTGCTCTGTTTTTTAGAGTTTCCAGTTTTTGTGCTCTGTTTTTTCCCCATCTTTGTGGTTTTATCTACTTTTTGTCTTTGATGATGGTGATGTACAGATGGGTTTTTGGTGTGGATGTCCTTTCTGTTTGTTAGTTTTCCTTCTACCAGACAGGCCCCTCAGCTGCAGGTCTATTGGAGTTTACTAGAGGTCCACTCCAGACCCTGTTTGGCTGTGTGTCAGCAGCGGTGGCTGCAGAACAGCGGATTTTCGTGAGACCACAAATTCAGCTGTCTGATAGTTCCTCTGAAAGTTTTGTCTCAGAGGAGTACCCGGTTGAATGAGGTGTCAGTCTGTCCCTACTGGGGGTTGCCTCCCAGTTAGGCTGCTCAGGGGTGAGGGACCCACTTTAGGAGGCAGTCTGTCCGTTCTCAGATCTCCAGCTGCATGCTGGGAGAACCACTACTCTCTTCAAAGCTGTCAGTCAGACAGGGACATTTAAGTCTGTGGAAGTTCTTGCTGAGTTTTTGTTTGTCTGTGCCCTGCCCCCAGAGGTGGAGCCTACAGAGGCAGGCAGGCCTCCTTGAGCTGTGGTGGGCTCCACCCAGTTCGAGCTTCCTGGCTGCTTTGTTTACCTAAGCAAGCCTGGGCAATGGCGGGCGCCCCTCCCCCAGCCTCGCTGCCGCCTTGCAGCTTGATCTCAGACTGCTGTGCTAGCAATCAGCGAGACTCTGTGGGCATAGGACCCTCCGAGCCAGGTGCGGGACACAATCTCCTAGTGTGCCGTTTTCCAGGCCCGTTGGAAAAGCGCAGTATTAGGATGGGACTGACCCGATATTCCAGGTGCCGTCTGTTTCCCCTTTCTTTGACTAGGAAAGGGAACTCCCTGACCCCTTGCGCTTCCCGAGTGAGGCAATGCCTCGCCCTGCTTCGGCTCGCGCACAGTGCGCTTCACCTACTGTCCTGCACCCACTGTTAGGCACTCCCTAGTGAGATGAAACCGGTACCTCAAGCAGAAATGCAGAAATCACCCGTCTTCTGTGTCGCTGGGGCTGGGAGCTGGAGACCGGAGCTGTTCCTATTCGGCCATCTTGGCTCCACCCCCATTAAACCTCTTTCTTTTGTAAATTGCCCAGTCTCAGGTGTGTCTTTCTCAGCAGCATGAAAATGGACTAATACAGGGAGATTATTGTGGTTTATCCAAGATGCGTCCAAAATAACCACAAGGCCCCTTTCTTATAAGTAAGAGAGGGAGGCAGGTGTGGGTGGAGATGTGGAGACAGAAGCAGGGGACAGAGTGGTTTCAAGATGCTGCGCTGCTGTCTCTGAAGATGGAGAAAAAGGACACAACCAAAGATGTAGGCAACCTCTAGGAGGTGGAAAAGGAGAGGAAACAGACTCTGACCTGGAGCTTCCAGAAAGCACACAGCCATGAGGGCACCTTGGTTCATGTTTTTATGTCACTCAGCTTGTGGTAATTTGTCACAGCATCAACAAGAAACGAAAGAGATGTCACCTTTCCTCATCTGATGGTGTATGCAGGTGGGATAAGGGGTCATTTAGAGTTAAATCCTGATGCAAATCCTGATGTAAATCAACCCATTACCATTTGTTTTCTTACCTCTCGTCTCATGATGAACAGCCTGTGGCAGTGGCAGAACACCCTTGGGAACCGTAGCTCTGTGCTTTAGTGCAGGGACTGGCTTGTTTGTGGGAAGGTGCTGCCTGGTCCAAGTGAACCTACATGAGATCGTCACCCTTCCAGGGGCCCTCAGGGAAGGGCTGAGAGCCGCTGGCCCAGGTGTGTGGAGGAGCTGCAGGTGAGGCAGGGCTGGAGGGGCCAGGGAGAGGAGCAGAGAGGTTGTCCTGTCACCATGGGAGCCTGCATGAGCTTTAGCTTGGGGAGCCCTGCTCCTCTGACCTGGACGGTCCTGTGTGGAGAGGAGGCTTGCTCAGTGAGATCCATGCCAGGGGGTAAATTGGGAACTGATGAAATGAGGGGCTAGAGTCCTGGGTAGTGCCTTGGAGGACCTTGCTTGAGGACTGAATTTTTGGTCTGTCCCCACCTTGATTACTCTGACAGCCCCTCTCTGTGTCCCACCAGGGCTAAAGATGTCCTGAGCAGTGGCCATTGGGACAGAGGAGAACCTGGTGGCCAGGGCTAAGCATCCAGGATCCTGGATTTGGGGACAGGCAAACTCACTTGTGGAGGACAGTGATAGACAGGGCCGCCAGGGCCTGGGTGAAGAGGGCAGGAGGGCTCAGGACACTGGAGGCTGTGTGGGGGTCACACCCACGACCTGTACCACCCATGGATGCTCCTGCATTGCTGACCTTTGTGTGGACATCAGATAGCCCCATCTTCTGTGCTCCTGAGACCCCACATGCATTCACAGAGGGACCCAGGCTGGGGCTGTGCATGGCCATGGTCCCTGGGGTAGTGGGAAGACAGCTGAGTGCTTGGCTGGCTGGGCAGGGCTCCTGTGAATCCCACCCTTTCCTGTATAGGGTCCACCCCAGCCTGACTCCCAACCCCCTACTCCCATCTCCCAGGGAAGAGAGACTGGGGTTGAGATAAGGCGTTGATATTTTTCCTGTGTGACCTGGGAGAGAATGGACATGGAGTTTCAGGGCAGTTTCTGCTAAGTTCCCATGAGCAGAAAAAGCCAATGAGAGAAAGGGTCCTCTTTATTCAGATCCTTTTGAGGTGACCCCGGGTGGGCCACAGGCCCATTCACTTTCCCTGCAAGCCCCCGCTTCCTGTGGTGATGAGAGGCCTTTGTCCTGACCCACCCAGAGCCCAGCGCAGCCTGTCGGGATCTCCAGATATTCAGCAGGGACCCCCATCCCTCCCTGTCCCCAGGCCTGTGTCTCCTCAGGACTCAGAGCTGGTTCTCTGGCTCAGGCTCCATGTCCTTCCCCATCCCCAGGGCTGGGGGCTTTGGGGACGCTCCATCAACCCACAGGAGCAGCTCCCAGAGGAACCTAAGAAACCACATCTGCTTTGTGGTTGACCCAGCAGTAAATGTTTGTGTCATGGTTTAGCGATTCCTGAAAAAAAAAAAAAAAAAAAGAGAAGAGGCCTTGACCCCTGTGGCTTTCTCAGAACAGAGTCTGGTGTCTCCCAGGCTCTGGGCCCATCCAGGGCTGCTCTGATGCTGAACCTGGCTGTGCTCAGGGGGTTCCTGTTCCCAGGCCCCTTCCTCATCTGCTCACCACCCCCGGTTCTGTTTGCAGTTTCCTGAATCTCAGAGCTCAGCCAGGTGTGGGTGGGGGCAGATCCTGGGTCCCCCTGGAGCCTGTGGGACCAGAACACCTGTGGCCCACACTCACCTCATAGATGGAAGCGGCTGTCCTGGGGTCGGGTAGCGGGGCCTGGGCAGGGGAGAGAGGGGATGTCAGGGGACAGAGAGGGAGAGACATGGAAGGTTCCTGTCTCTGATCGGCCGGGACTTACTTCCCTGGGTCTACTTCTGGTCATTTCCCCTCAGGAGTGACCAGCTCTGCCCCTGAGCTCAGCCTCCCAGTGTGGACACAGCACCCCGACCCCTGTCCTGGCTGGGCCCACCCCGCACCCTTGTTAATGTGGGCCCCTGACTGATGCTCCCAGTGTCCACTCTGCACCTGCTGCACTCCAGGGGTCTCCTCAGGTGACAGAGGGCCCCAGGGTGGGGTCAGCACAAGGCGTGGGTGGTCCTGGCCCTGTAGGGAGGCCTGGATCTTGGCTGGAGGCACTCACTTTGACCTGACTGTTCTGGGGAAAGGTGGGTTTGTGCTATGCTGTGGGGTTGATGGTCCCCCTGCCCTGAACCTGTACTGCTGGGACCCCAGTAGAAAGGGGCTGGGGAGGGGATGGGCTTACAGGGTAGGTGGAGTTTTTTGAGGGACCATGGCCTGGGTGACAGAGACAGGAGTCAGCAGCCGGGTGGGAGGAGAGCCTGGGCCCCTCACGGAGGAGGGCATTGGGGTCCTGAACTCCCAGAGAGTAAGGGAGAAGGGGCATCTTACCAGGAGAGACCCTCCAGCCATTTTAGGGGCCAAGTGAGCAAGTGAGTTTGCAGAGGTGACCCATGATGAAGAGCCCACAGGTCAGGGCTGACCTGGCCAGTCGGGGTCCCCTGCAATGACGTTTTATGAGACTCCTCCTTGAAGCCCCATGGAAAGGATCAGAGAACCTCAGAGGGTGACTGGCAGGAGTGGACACTGTGGGCCAGGCCTAGGGGTTCCCAGCCACACCCAGGCTGAAGGGACACCAGGGAGCTGCTCTCTAAAGTCATGCTGGGCACTGGCCCTAGGAGAGGTCAGACTTATTTGTGAGGAGTGCAAGATTAAAAGCCAAACTTTGGAGTTAGAACAGGGGATGAAGAGGGGACCCTATTTCCAAAGAGGGGCATGGAGATCTCCTTTCTCCATTGGTTCTGTAGCAGGAGCTGAGCCAGGTGAGGGGATCGAAGACTTTACAAAGCCACATCTGTCCTGGCCAGAGGGGAAGGACCCTCAGGCAGATGCTGGGCCAGGAGAACATTGACCCAGGGACGCAGGAAAGGAACTGAGGGCCCAGGGAAGGAACCAGATCATGGGGGTTTGCCTGAGAGGAAGGGTTAAGGCCCCAGAGGGAAAGCAGGGCCAGGCACATGTGCAGGACACTGAGGGGACCACAAGTGTCTTGGATTCTCCCAGAACTCAGTGTCCCTACTGTGGCCAGACCCTGCACTCAGGGCCGGTGATGCTGAAATGGGACAACAGCCTTGTCTTCTCTCTCTACCCCTTGGCAAGAGACATAAAGGACATTCTAGGACATGCCATCCTGGGGCCCAGTTTCTCTTGTCTCACAGCTCAGGGGCTGCGGGAACTGCATTAGCCATGGGGGCACTGACCCTACCCAGCCTTTTCTTTTTCTTTTTTTGAGACGGAGTCTTGCTCTGTTGCCCAGGCTGGAGTGCAGTGGCGTGGTCTCGGCTCACTGCAACCTCTGCCTCCCAGGTTCAAGTAATTCTCCTGCCTCAGCCTCCCCAGTAGCTGGGATTACAGGCATGCACCACCATGCCTGGCTAATTTTTGTATGTTTAGTAGAGTCGAAGTTTCACCATGTTGCCCAGGCTGGCCTCCAACTCCTGACCTCAGGTGATCCACCCACCTCAGCCTCCCAAAGTGCTGGGATTACAGGCATGAGCCACTGCTCGGCCAGTTTTTGTTTCTTTTAAAGCAGTTCCAGAAATGTTTCTTGTCTAGCAGAAAAGCCCCAGCTCTTAGAGCCTGGCTGGCAAGCTTTGATATACAAATGAAGGCCATTAGAAACTGGGTCCACCCAAACATGGGGATTCCTGCCCTCTTCTTGCCCTTGCTCCCATATGTGCCTGGCAACATGGTCGCCCCCACATATCCCCACGTGTGTAGAACCATCAAGGCTCCCTGCGTTTGCATATTAAAAGGCCAGGGTGGAAGGGCCAGTTTCTTCTTGGGCTACATGAATGACGTGGCTGGTCAAACCAATCCCCTGAGCCCTACTCAAATCAGACACCACGTCCTCCGGCCTCCTCATACAACTGGCTGTTTTCTGCTGCACTTAGGGTTTCCTCTCTTTGCTTGGAACCCCACTCCATCTGTCCCTGTATGGGGGAGCTTTTTCCTTTTTTTTGCCTATTAAACTCTTTGCTCCACGTGTGTCTGTGTTGTTTTATGTAAATTGGCACAAGACCAAGGATCCTGGTATTGCTCCAGTCATCAGAGCCATATCAGTGTGACCCTAGTCAGTGACTGTGTCCCTATGCCTCAGTTTCCTTTCAATAAATAAGATAAATGCTATTTGGCTACAAGGTTGTTTATGAATTAACCTCAAAATGTTTACAATTACTTGATCTCAGCTCTGCACAGAGCAGCTGCCCAGATGAACAGCATGTATGTATTTGAAATGCTTGTTCCCCAGTGGTGTAAAGAAATAGCACCTGAACATAAATTTAATTTTCTCAGCAAGGCCATTTTATATTTTCTGCCAAAAGGGTACACTCACCAGCAGTTTTGCGATGAGAGTACACTGAACAAAGGAGATAGGGTCATTTATAATCTGACGTGTCTACCTTACTGCTGTGTCCGGTTTCCATTGGCTGGAACAGGACCTCACATTCTGTATTTGTGCCGATTGGCTAGCAACTTAGAACTTTTTAAAAGAGGCAAAGGCAGAGGAGAACAAAGGAAGGAGGAAGTAACTTGTGGAATGCTAAGAAAGGTAAAAACATCTTCAAATAAGGAAGAGGAACAGGCTATGACCTAATGCTTGCTTGGACCAGTATAAGCATACCAGGGCAAATATTTAGGCTAAATTGTGGGAGCTAAGAACATAAAATACATTGATTTTTTTTATTATGGCTAGCAGATATTTAAGAATGTTAGCACATGTCTTTGAGTAAATTTTGCTTCTAAGAGAAAAGTTGCTATTTATTCCTAATTAGACAGAGAGGAAGGTCTTTGAAGAGGAACCTCTACTTTACTTTTTACATATGCTTATTTGCCTCTAAGAGAAAGGGCCCTGGGCCTGATTTCAGGTGGAGAAGGAGCTGCTGGGAGCATCCTCTCTTTGTTTCCCCTAGGAACACTGAACTTCCAATGGAGTCACCGAAGTCCCCCAGGCAATGGGCTCATGCGCTAGTAATCTTGTCCCTCTGTGCTCTACATGCTGAGTCTCAGGTGAATGCTGAGGCTCTGTCCTTGCCCAGATGAGGGCCTGGGGGCTGAGCCCTGGCTAGTGACCAGCTCCAGGAGCCACTGCCCTTGGACAGCTGGTAAATTGTTGCTCCTGGTCAGCCCAGGAGGCAACAACCCAGCTGTGGCATAGGCTCCCCAGGGCTCCACAGGATTCCACAGACCCCTCAGGCCAGACCCTGACTTAGTTCTCCAGGGTCTTCTCAAGGTCATGTCCACAGGGAGGGCACGGGGTTCTTGGCTGAGACTGACCTCCCCCTGCTGAGTGCCCCCCATCAGACTGTCCTTCCTCTGCAGTGAATGTCTGCAGGGTCTGGATACAGGAAAGGAATTCTGATCTGTTGAAGTTTGTCTATCCCATATGTGTCCTGCAGTAAATGTTCAAGCCCCAACATGGGACGTAATACAGAAGGATATGCAGGCACAGCCCAGGCCTGACAATCCCATGTATGTGAAGTAGAACTGACCCCCAACAGTCAGACGCTGTGGGAGAATCACTCACGGTATACATGGAACTGGCCAGATACTTCTTCTTTCTCAGGGTTTATCTTTATGGCATGTAGGGTGTAGAATCCTGTGTCCTGGGTGACATTCTGGATCAGCAGGGATGCATTGGGGTATATTGTCTCTTGAATGCTGTGTGCAGGCCCTGAGGGTAGTTATTAGAGTTCCTATTACATATCCTGTAATATGGTGGTTGGTCTCCACCCTTTCCCCTTTGTACCAGTTGTAGCCAATAAGATCCTGGACCAGATTGTGAGTGAGTAGAAGAACCTCCTTCCAACTCTGTGGCATTGGACAGCATGGCTTCAACAGTGAGCCTGGCAGTAGTGGGTGGGTTCCAGAAAGTTAAAACTGAGGCTAAGGTGGGGGAGAGAGCATCAGTCAATATTGGGACCTATGTATTTGGATGGAAAGATGGGGCCCCGGGTTCTGAGGAGGTCTCTTCACCCCCCAGCCCTGGTGTGTGTGTGTGTGTGGGAGAGAGAGTGAGAGAGAGTGTGAGAGTGTGTGTGTGCATGTGTGGGTCCTGCTGAGTCAAGGTCAGCAGCATAACCCCCATTCCCTCAGCACCTCTGACCTTGGCACATCCCAGTTTGGAATCCTCTTCCCCACGAGTCTGCACAAGCCCCCACCTCTTATTGCCCTCAGATCCTGCTCACATCAGGACATCCTTGGGAGACCCTTCCCCTGACACCTCCTCTAGAGACCCTGGGTCTTTTCTTTCTGACCTTTCCCAGCTCTGTTCCCCCCAGGGCTCTTGTCAGCACCTGACCTCACATTCTAGATCTCTTTGGGTGTCTGTCTTCCTCCCCATGAGAGTGTGAGCTCCGTGAGGGTGGGGACTTGTGTGATATTGGTTGCACCCCAGTGCCTGGGACAGGCTGCAGACTCCTGTGGATGAGTTCATGAGTGTTCCCAGGACCCTCCACGGCCTGGGGTTTATTTGGCAATTTCGGAGGTTCGTGGGTAAGGACAATATTTAGTGGCCCTGCTTCTGTTTTTTCTGGAGAGTTACCCTAACATAACATTTTATTGTCATCAGTTTTCAGAATTTATTGATCAGTGATGGTTCACTTGCAGTATGTTAACGGTGGAGATTGTTTCTCCATTAACAGCTTCAGATCATTGAGATTTTCCTGGTGTGATCCTTGTCCCTCTCTGGTGTCCTCTCCTCTGAGGCTCCAACAGAAGCCCTCTGTCCCCCATCAGAGTCCCATCCTCCCTAGGAGATCCCAGTCAGTCTCTGTGCTCCCTCCTCCCACCCACTCCCAAGGAGTCCTCCCCTCACCTGTGAGAAGGAGCCCCTGCCAGGGGATGTGCCCTCTGCAGGGAGGGATGAGGGAAGAGCTTGAGCTCCAGGAACGCTCTTGTCAGGGCTGGTGTGACTGTCGGCTCTGCTGTCCTTCCTCCCTGTGTGCTGAGTCTCCTCCCAGCGCAGGAGCACTTCCCAGGGTCATAGGTGGGGGTGGGCTCTGCTCAGGAAGCCTCTCTGCCCCTCCCCGCTCAGTCCTGCCTTCTTGACCATTCTTTTTTCCTTTCTATCTTCATTTAAATTCCCCAGACTATGCTTTGAGAAGCAAGGTTTATTTGGACTCCTGTCCCTTAACTGGACAAATCACCCTCCCCAGCACTGATCTCTGCTATGTCTTGGCCTTGGGTTTGTCAACACCACACAGAGAGTTCCTGGGGTCCCTAAACCTGGTTTATTGTCTCTATGACAAAGAATCCCCTGGTGTATTCAGGGTCTTCTTAGTGTTCTTAAATGTCTGGGAAGGTTGGATTTCCTCCCAGCAAGGAGGTCACAAAGATGTCTGGGGTCCTAGAAATGGACACATCTAAGGCTAAAGCCCGGGTCTAAGATTCTTACTTGTTCTTTCTGCAGCGCTATGTGACCCTAATTTCCTGGGAGTAACTGAGAATGAAGCTGCATGTTGCTGTAGTATTATGTCATCCAGACCTCAGACATTTTTAGATCGCCTTTATGATTTTCTCTACAGCTTGTACCACATTTATTATTATTTACTTCATACTATTTTTCTTTTTTTAAGATGGGATTTTGCTCTTGTTGTCCAGGCTGGAGTGCAATGGCATGATCTGAGCTCAATGCAACCTCTGCCTTCCGGGTTCAAGTGATTCTCCTGCCTCAGCCTCCGGAGTAGCTGGGATTACAGGCATGCGACACCATACCCAGCTAATTTTTTGTATTTTTAGTAGAGATGGGGTTTCACTATGTTGGCCAGGCTGGTCTTGAACTCCTGACTTCAAGTGATCCACCCGCCTTGGCCTCCCAAAGTGCTGGGATTAGAGGCATGAGCCACTGTGGCCAGCCCATACTATTTTTTTCTAAATAAACTTAGTTTACAAAACATCTTTGTTCTATCAGGGCACGGTGGCTCACACCTGTGATCCCAGCTACTCGAGTGGCTGAGGTGGGAGGATTGCTTGAGGCCAGGAGTTGGAGACAAAACATCCTTGTCTTATGCAATATAATAGTCCATGAAATTACAGATTTGATGTGTGCTTCAATGTTTTTCTAACATGCATTAAAATAAACACATGAATATTAAAATTAAAAAAATAGCTTATGTAACTTTCACCTAAAATCAGTTGGGAAATGCTGATACAGTGACATAAGCGTGCACTTTATATCCAGATAGACCTGGGGTCAACTACTGGCTCCGTCACTTAACTATGTCAACTTGGACAAGTCACTTGGCTTCTGTGATCCTTGATTCCCTGATTTGTGAAAGGAGGATGGTAAAATCCACCTTGCAGAGTTGTTGGGAATAAGTGAGCTGCTGTGGGAGCCCCGTGCCCAGGCAGGTGTTGAGTACATGATGGTTATCATTGTGGTTATTGCTGTGGAATTCTGGTTATTTTCCAGAGCGAGTGTCTATGCTGGAATATTGGGCTTGTGGCTTTCTGCTGACGTGCATGTGTGATGTTACTTTTTCGCTCGTTAGGACTTGTGG
This sequence comes from Nomascus leucogenys, assembly GCF_006542625.1. NCBI lineage: Eukaryota > Metazoa > Chordata > Mammalia > Primates > Hylobatidae > Nomascus > Nomascus leucogenys. Next base: position 85,455,368 of record NC_044397.1, read on the forward strand.
TGCATCTGTCTTTATTTTCATGTCACAGTTTTACTATCTATTTGCTCTGCGATTTTTGTCAAGTTGCCTAACTTTTCTGTGCCTCATTTACCTAATTTGTAAAATGTGGGTAACAGTGAACTAGTGTGAGTGTGTATTTCCCAGATCTGACCACTAGAGGGCACAGAAGCACCAGCACCTGCTAACCGTGGGCCTATCAGTGCCGATGGTCTGCAAACATCATTCTCCCATGAAAGGAACCAGGGCTCACTGGAGACATATAGCTGATTCCAGGGCTGGGTCAGGAAAGCCTAGAGGAGCCTGGAGCTTTTTGTGGGGCCAGAAAGTAAGGAACTACACGAAAAATGATGGGGATGTGTCGAAAGTTCACAGATTTCCAAGGAGCTCTCAATGGTCAATTTTGGGACAATATGAACAACATAATAAATAATGATAGTAATGGATTCCAGTTCATAAATACCCATGGATCCATGCTGATATAAATAAATGATTGAATAAATTAAATAAATGAGGGAGCAGAAATAGTTTTTTTCCTGTAGCAGAATTCCAGTTAATAAATGTAGAAAGAGTGGTGGAAGTAGAAAATCACTATTTGGCTCACAACACAGTAATTGTTATTTGTAGGCAAGGATCATCATGGAATATGAAGGGGCCTGGAATGAGGCAGGAGTGAGAACAGGTGGCGTGATTTTGTTTCCCTGAGAGGAGGGAAGAGGCAAGCCATGAGTCAATGCCCTTTGATTTTTGTTTGACAATTCTTCTCTCTGTGTTTTTAAATTATCCCAGCCTGTTGCCTTGTCACAGAGTTGGTTGTGGGCTTTGCTACTGCAGGGGTTATAAAGCACCTGCAGGGGCCAGGGACTGTTCTAGGCAGTGGAGCCTGTGTGTGAATTGAAGGGTCAGGAAGGGCCTAAGCGTGGTCTGATGCAAACCACTGATGTGACTTTCTGGAAAATTCTAAAAATAATCTCTGCCTTCAGGAGGCTCAAGTCTAATGAGGGAGATGACGTCCACTTTATAAAGCCTAGAGATATGAGTGCAGTCATCTCTCAAAGTGGCAGAAGTGCACGGGGGACTCTGAGTTGGGTGGAGCTTGAGCTGGCCTCACAGGGCAGGGTAGGATTTGGGTTGGTGGAGGGCAGAGAGAACGGCTGTGCGGAGCAGGGATGTGTTGTAGGAGAGGCACTGTTTGGAGCTCTTTGTATGGAGACCATTGAGGGTAGGGGCTGTTTGTGTTCATTTTTGTATTCCCTGAACTCATAGAGCCTGGCCCTTTGGGAGTATTCTATAATTGACTGTCGAATGGAATGATCGTTTTGTAACCTGTTAACTGGGCCTGATGTGTTAGGAAATATGCAAAAGTGCAGCCTGTGTCTTAGAAAATACGTGAAAGTGCAGCCTATGAGCAGAAAGAAAATCTTACTGAAAAATGATCCCACGTACACATGGAGCCTGGTGCGGTCGCTTTACTTATGCTGCTGAGTTCTGCATCAGTCCACACTGAGGCCACCGCAGGGGCCGGGAGCTCCTCCTCAGGCCTTCCTCTGGGTACCTCAGTCTCTTTACCCCTCTGTTCTCCCAGGTCCTGCTCCCTGTCAGTTCACTGCATCTGGTTTCCCCTCCATGCACTTGGGATGGGTGTCACATCCTGTCATCACGGGTGGCTTTGGGACCCTCAGGTCCATTGATTAAAACACCTTTAAAACAAATGGACTTTCCTCTTGTTAACATGACAACTTCTTATAACTCATTTCAAGAACATTATTTGTGTCAAGAGTCTCTCTGATGTACAGAGGCTCTCCCTCCCCCAGGAAGGAGGTCAGGGGAATTTGGGAGAAAACACCGTCCTGTCTGGTTACTTATTTCCCTATTCTGCAGTGTACTTGGTAGACATTCAAAAATATTTGTTGACTTTGTCCATGATCCACATGGCTCTCATAGAGTCATTTATTCACACACACATATTCAGTGAGGCTTTGAGTGCCTAGTGTGTGCCTGGTATTTGCTAGATGGTGGATGCTGAGATCAGGTGTGCTGCTGTCTCTCAGGAGCTCTCACTATACACCTGGACCTAGGGCAATCGAGTCCACCTGCCCCACTTTACAGATGTGGAAATTAAAGTGCAGGCAAGTCATAGGACTAGTTCAATGTCACAAGGTCCCTAGCCTCAAAGTTACAGGAGTAAAGCAAGTTTCCTGACTTGCTGGATTTTCTGTTAGTGTGCAGCCGCCTGGCTGCTGCAGGTGCAGACATGGTGAGCTCCAATAGAAGAGAGAGGATGTTCAGAATGAAGTGGGAGCCCTGAGCACCCTGGATTAACCAGGAGGACATGCCGGGTCCAGCTGTGACTGCACAAAGTACCATTGGGAACATTTGCATTCTCTTTTTCACTTTGAGCTTGAAATGAGGAAAACTGATCCCAGAAAACCAAGAGTGGAAGGTATTTCACAGGGCATTGGTGAGATGGGTCAGAAAACCCTGTGTTGATGTCTGTCATGGTGTTTTTCACTGAACAGTAATGGTCTGACTTTAAATGGTTTCCATCTGTAGCCTGGAGCTCTGTGAGGCAGGGACCAGGTGTGATTCACCTTTGTCTCTCCAGTGACAGTACACGGCAGGCTCCGATAAGTATTTTTTTTTTTTTTTTGAGACGGAGTCTCGCTCTGTCGCCCAGGCTGGAGTGCAGTGGTATGATCTCTGCTCACTGCAAGCTCTGCCTCCAGGTTTCACGCCATTCTCCTGCCTCAGCCTCCCGAGTAGCTGGAACTACAGGCGCCCGCCACCACGCCTGGCTAATTTTTTTTGTATTTTTTTAGTAGAGATGGGGTTTCACCGTGTTAGCCAGGATGGTCTCGATCTCCTGACCTCATGGTCTGCCCGCCTCGGCCTCCCAAGGTGCTGGGATTACAGGCGTGAACCACCACACCCGGCCCTCCGATAAATATTTCTTACAACATAAAACAGAATAAAAAGTAGACACCTACACAGGTGTGGGATGACTAAGCAGGAAAAGTCAGCGTCCCCAGATCAGCTGATGTGGCATTTGGCTTCTAGATAGGGGTGAGGTGCCAGGACGGGGGTCCTGTGGCTCTGCTGCTCTGGGGAACACCCCTAGGATTTGGAGTGTCTGCTGTGGTTGCTGCACTTCACTTGACCATGGGAAAGTGACCAGAGGGTGTGGGGCTTCAGGTGACCCTATATGGGAAATGGCTGAGGGAAGATGGGGTGGGTGGCGCATGGGGTAGTCTACCCATATTTGAAGGTCAGTTCTATGAAAAGATGTTAAACTTATTTCAGCCTATGGGGAGAAAGATGAGGATTGGTGAGTGTGAAACAGACACATTTTGACTCAAGATGAAAAAGAACTGTTACAGTAAAGGAAGTTTCCTTGGAAAATTACAAGTTTACTGGCAGAATTCAAGCCAAGGCTGGGTGTCTGAAAATACCTCTTAGAATGATTTTTAAGGTAACAAGGGCAGAGCTTGGCTTGGAATGTAGTTTTCCACTGATATCACATACTAAAAAAATGTCCTTTGCAATGGGACATTGCTCAGTGATGCAGGCTGAGCTCTCTATGACAGTTACTTTCAGTCATGTGGGCAACTGTGATTCTCTCCAGTCTGTGACTTGGACTTCACCAACTAGCTCTGTTCCTGCCCCTGCCAGCCCTATCCCCTCCTTTACCCCAGGAGTTAGGTGCATTAACTGAAGATGGCCACAAGGTGGCAGTGCTGCTTTTTTTTTTCTTTTTCTGAGACGGAGTCTTACTCTGCTGCCCAGGCTGGAGTGCCGTGGTGCCATCTCGGCTCACTGCAACCTCCGCCTCCCGGGTTCAAGCGATTCTCCTGCCTCAGCCTCCCGAGCAGCCGAGTAGCTGGGATTACAGGTGCGTGCCACCACACCCAGCTAGTTTTTTTGTGTTTTTAGTAGAGACAGGGTTTCACCGTGTTAGCCAGGATGATCTTGATCTCCTGACTTTGTGATCCGCCTGCCTCGGCCTTCCAAAGTGCTGGGATGACAGGTGTGAGCCACCGCGCCCGGCCCTCTCTGGTGTTTTCTAAAACCTCTACCTGAATGTGGGCAAACCAAAGAGGCTTTTAGGATTAAGAAAAGGTCACGAATGAGGTGAAAGGTAAACTTCATTATTATTTTTCTGTTGTGAGGTGACATAGTTGAGTGTGAAATAGTTGCAATTTAGAACTGGAAGACACTGGAGAGAAGTGCTTCACAAATCTTTATGTGTTTATGGGTCACCTGAAGATCTTGATTAAATACAGATTCTGATTCTTTTGGTGGGGCCTGAGATTCTCAATTTCTAAGGCGCTTTTGGATGATGTCATTGCTGCTGGTTGGTGGACCACACTTTGAGTAGCAAGGCTTGAGGGTCATTTAGAGATTAATTCTCATTCCATGTGATTTATGGCTGAAGAGAGACCAAACTACAGAGAGAGAATATAACTTGCCTTCCATAGCCATGCCCTCACTGCATGACTTTTTGCATTTAAACCCAGGGCTTCAGCTTCTCCGTCCAATTCTCGTTTCATGCATCACATGGCCCCTACGCTGTTGTTGGTGCCATCTCTTTACCTTAGGAACCCAGAGCCCCATTTCCACCACCCACTGATCTTGGCTCAAGGTTTCACTTTGATTGGTTCTGCCCTTACTCAAAACCTTGAGGGGCTCTTCTATAATCACAAGATCAAATTTGAACCTCTGTGTCTACTGTTCATGCCTCTACAACATGTGATTCCCCCTTTAGCAAGCTTACATAACTTCCCTGTTTTTTTAACTGACTCTTTCTGCTCTAGCTCTCCCTGCTCCTTCCTGTTCCCTACACATACTTCGTTCAGGTCTCTCAATGTTAGTGGTGGTTACATGGTTTCTGGTGTTAGACTCACCGAGTTTCTAATTCCATATCCACCACCGACCTTGGCAAGTTACTTGCCCTTTCTGAGGATGAGCATCCTTCTCTGAAATAATTTCATGTATCGACTGAGAGATTAAATAAAGTAACATTTGCAAGCCCACTTTCCTTGTCATTCCTCGGACCCTCTTTAAAACTAGCATCTACACAGGGTAGGGAGCATCACACACCGGGGCCTGTCGTGGGGTGGAGGGAGGGGGGAGGGATAGCACTAGGAGATACACCTAATGTAAATGACGAGTAAATGGAGTGCAACACCAACATGGCACATGTATACATATGTAACAAACCTGCACATTGTGCACATGTACCCTGGAACTTAAAGTATAATTAAAAAAAAAAAACCAAAACCAAAAAAAACTAGCATCTACAGTGGTGCCTGACACCTGGTTCCCTGGCTTATGTTTCTCCATGTCTCTGCTTTCATAAGGCTGAAGCATTCAAGGCCTAACCTGAACCCTGTCTCTTTTGTGAGCATTTCTTTCTTTCTTTCTTTTTCCTTTTTTGTTTTGTTTTGAGACGGAGTCTCATTCTGTCGCCCAGGCTGGAGTGCAGTGGCACAATCTTGGCTCACTGTAACCTCCACCTCCCGGGTTCAAGCAATTCTCCTGCCTCAGCCTCCTGAGTAGCTGGGATTACAGGTGCATGCCACCATGCCCAGCTAATTTTTTTTTTTTTTTTTTGTATTTTAGTAGAGATGGGGTTTCACCATGTTGGTCAGGATGGTCTTGAACTCCTGACCTCAAGTGATCCGCCCGCCTCGGCCTCCCAGTGTTAAGATTATGGGCATGAGCTACGATGCCCGGCCTTATGAGCATTTCTGACCCAACTGATCCCACCATTCTATAAATTGTTTCACCCATGTGTTGGCATTTAATTATGTCCCAGTGAGACCCCATAGGGAGGCTGGAAGAGTACTGGCTGTGTGAGAATTGAAGGTGAATTGAGTGAGCTCCTTTCTTACTACCCCCTGAGTGTTAGAGCTGCCATCTCTTTTTTTTTTTTTTCAGCTATTGCCAGCAGCAGTTCCTCCTGCACCAGCTGCACCAGACCCTGGGCAGGCAAGTGAATACCTCAGGGATTGTTCCTGTCAGGGTCCTTCCTGCCTCTGGGTTTTGGTGAAATTGGCGTTTTCTTTTGCATCTTATCAGATGGCCCTTTTGAGGAGGTTATTGATGATATCCCTTTATGGAAACCCTAAGATAATAACTCCAAGGAAGTTGAGCACGGTATTTTCTAACTTAAACAGCTTGGTGGCAGGAGATGTGTACACTTTCCTATTTCATAAAATTTACAACAGATTCAGAAGAGATTAAGGACAAAGGACCAAATGGGGAGGACAGGTTTGTTTAAGGGAGGTCATGTACTTTCAATCTGGAGTCTATCAATTGTTCATTCAACTCTATGTGGAAGTGTGCATCTTTGCATGTGTGGTCATATATTTGGATCACATGATTCATAATTCTGTCCCTGTCAGTGGCAATTAGGAGCTCATGTCATTCTTACAAGAATAAACTATATGGGTGTGCACTATTACTGAAGCCAGGGCTTCTGATATCTGGAGAGAAAATAGGCCAGGAGGGCTGGTCACTTTACTTAGTGCCCTGCCTTTCTCTCTCTCTCTTTTTGAGATAGAGTCTCACTCTGACACCCAGGCTGGAGTGTAGTGGAGTATAGCTCACTTCAACCTCCACCTCCTGGGCTCAAGTGATCCTCCCATATCAGCCTCCTGATTAGCTGGGACCACAAGCACATGCCATCATGCCCAGCCTATTTTTTGTTTTGTTTATTTGTTTGTCTGTTTTTGTAGAGATGGGGTTTCACCATATTGCCCAGGTTGGTCTCGAACTTCTGGGCTCAAGTGATCTAGCCATTTGGGCCTCTTCCAAATGCTGGGATTACAAGTGTGAGCCACCCTGCCCGGCCCTGCCTTCTCTTTTTATTAGACAGCAGTCTACTCACTTGTCATGTTCCCAGTAAGGGGATTTTTAACCTTCTCGTTTTCCTACCAGGGGTCCATGCCAAAGTCCATATGTGTTTAATTGTGTCTAGAATTGGATGTTCTTTTTGAAAAGAGCAGCCCAATTAATGGCTTCTTAGCTGATTTCCAGGATTCTAATCTTCATTGTCTAAACTTTGGGTTTCCATTCCTGGATACTGGTTAGAGTCACTTGTAGGGCATTTAAAATGTACCAGTGTCTGTGCCTTCCCCAAGTACGTCTGATTGGATTGGTGCATTGTGTGGCCCAGGCATTGGTTGTTTAAGAATGCTTCCAAGGAAAATGGTCATTTTATTGTGGAGGAATTTTAGCCCAGGGCTCAAAGTTAACATCCCATTAATTAGAGATATCGACGTCTTAGGGCATCCTAATATAATGGATGGAGAAGGCACAAAATCACCTCTTTGGTTTTCTTGACCGAAGTGTATAACCTCAGTTTAATCATGAGAAAAAATTAGAAAAATTTAAACTGAGGGTGCCTTTACAAAATAACACGCCAATGCTTTTAAAAAATGTTAAGGTCATGAAGGCAAAAGAAATTCTGAGGAACTGTCCCAGATTAAAGGAGACTGAGAGGACAAAACAATGAGATGCAATGTGTAATTGTATATTGGACCCTGTTCCAGAAAAAGGACATTAGAGGGAAGATAAAGAGGATTTGAATAAGGTCTGCAGATTCATTCATTATATGATGTCAGCGATAATTTATTGATTTTAATGTTTGCACTGTGGTTATCTAAAACAATGTTTGGGGAAGTTGAGTGAAAAGTATATGGGGACTCTATTTTTGGAACATTTTTGAAAGTCTGAAATTATTTCAAAATGAAAAGTTTGAAAAAAAAAGGAGAAGAAATCTAGATATTTCTATTAAGTTACCAGAGTTGAAGACCATTTCCCAAGTTATCTTGCCTAATATTGTGGAGTAATCTTCATGGAAATGCTGTTTGTCACGTTTGTGAGCTTCTCAGAGCTTTCCAGTGACTTCTCTTATCTGTAGGATGGAGTTCCCATAACTTTGACTGCCACTGAGAGCCCTCATAGCCCGGCCCCAATCTACTCCCTTGATTTACATTGAAGGACCTGACCCACATTTTACTTTCTCATTTCCAAACATTTTCTAATTCTTTTCCCTGTTCATATCATACCCTTGCCTGTCTTCTCAGCCTCCTGAGTTGTTCTTTGTCCTAAAGGCCCATTTCAGACTCTGTCTCTTCACTGAAGCCTGTATAGTTATTTCTGTTAGAAGCAGTCATCTTTCCTTTCTTTGAATTCTTGTAGGTACAATGGTGTGGAGTGAAACATGAGTTTTATTTTATTATATTATATTTTAGAAAAAAATCAATTTATTCTGCTCATTAAAAGTTTTTCTTTTAAAAAAAATCTTAAAATTTTGATCGGAGAAGGATTAGAGATTAAATTGTTGATGTTTGAATTTCGTTGTGGTTTACGAAAACTTTTATTTTAGGTTCAGGGTACATGTGCAGCTTTGTTATGTAGGTAAACCTGTGTCACAGGGGTTTGATGTACAAATTATTTCATCACCCAGCTACTAGGCCTAATAGTAGTTGTTTCCTGCTCCTCTTCTTCCTCCCACTCTCCACCCTCTGGTAGGCCCCAGTGTCTGTTGTTCCCCTTTTTATGTCCATGTGTTCTCATCATTTAGCTCCCATTTCTTTTTTAATTTTAATTTAATTTAATTTAATTTTTTTTTTTTTGAGACAGAGTCTCTCTCTATCACCCAGGCTGGAGTGCAGTGGCGCGACCTCGGCTCATTGCAAGCTCCGCCTCCCGGGTTCATGCCATTCTCCTGCCTCAGCCTCTGGAATAGCCCGCCACCGTGCCCGGCTAATTTTTTTGTATTTTTAGTAGAGACGGGGTTTCACTGTGTTAGCCAGGAGGGTCTCAATCTCCTGACCTCATGATCCACCCACCTCAGCCTCCCAAAGTGTTGGGATTACAGGCGTGAGCCACCGCACCTGGCCTTAGCCCCACTTATAAGTGAGAACATGCAGTATTTGTTTTTCTGTTTCTGTGTTAGTTTGCTGAGGATAATGTCCTCTAGCTCCACCCATGTTCCTGCAAAAGAGATGATCACATTATTTTTTATGGCTGCATAGTATTCTGTGGTGTATATGTACCACATTAAAAAAATGCAGTTTTCCATTGAGAGGCATTTCGGTTGATTCTATGTCTTCTCTATTGTGAACAGTGCTGCAGTGAACATTCATGTGCATGTGTCTTTATGATGGAATGATTTATATTCCTCTGGGTATATACCCAGTAATGATATTGCTGGGTCAAATGGTAGTTCTGTTTCTAGCTCTTTGAGGAATTGCCATACTGCTTTCCACAATGATTGGACTAATAATTGACACTCCCAGCAACAGTGTATAAGCACCCCCTTTTCTCCGCAACCTTGCCAGCATGTTACTTTTTTTGACATTTTTTATAATAGCCATTCTGACTGGTGTGAGATGGTATCTCACTGTAGTTTTGATTTGCATTTCTGTAATGATCAGTGATAGTGAGCTTTCTTTCCTATGCTGTTGGCCACATGTATGTCTTCTTTTGAAAAGTGTCTGTTCACCAGGTGGAGTGGCTCACATCTGTAATCCTAGCACTTTGGGAGGCTGAGGTGGGTGGATCACTTGAGGTCAGGAGTTCAAAACCAGCCTGGTCAACATGGTGAAACTCTGTCTTTACTAAAAATACAAAAAAATTAGTTGGGTGTGGTGGCGGGCACCTGTAATCCCAGCTACTTGGGAGGCTGAGGCAGGAGAATTTCTTGAACTTGGGAGGTGGAGGTTGCAGTGAGCTGAGATTGCGCCACTGCACTAAAAAAAAAAAAAAGTGTGTTCATGTCCTTTGCCCACTTTTTAGTGGGTTTTTTTTCTTGTAAATTTGTTTAAGTTCTCTATAGATGCTGGATATTACATTTTAGTCAAATGCATAGTTTGCAAATATGTTTTCCCACTCTGTAAGTTGTCTGTTTACTCTGTTGATAGTGTATTTTGCTGGAAGCATGAGTTTTGGATTCAGAAATATGTGAGTCTGAGTCCTAGTTCCACCTTTTATCAGGTGAGATAAGGGACAAGTTAATTGATGTCTTGGAATAGAGGGATAATAGTGCCTATTTAAAGGGTCATTGTGAGCATTGGATGAGGTACAAACATAAAGGTCCCCAGCATGTAGCAGATTACTTCCTCTTCATTCCTGTAGCTCAGTGGTTCCAAAGGTATTGTGGGTGGTGTGAACTTTCTTATCAAAATTTTCTATAGATCCTTCAACTAGGATGACCTTGAACTGAACTGAATGCTTAGGACTTTAAGAAGTTCAACTGACATTTGGATTTTTGTGAACACAACTCAGTAAATAAGTTATCTGTCAACAGAGGAATGTAACTCAACAGAGGAAGAAGGTAATGACAATGGGATTGTAAATGGGAGAAAGCTGTGATGCCTTCCACATCCATCCCTTTGTTCTCAGTCAGACAATATCAAGGAAGTACAACTTCTAAAATTATGTAAAGGAAAATAAACACCTCAGGACTGCCAAACTCATTACACCAAAGGGATACTTCAGCCTGGAGACTGAGTCATGCAAGACCACCATTTTTTCCCCAAATGAACAACTGTTACTTTACAACCTTGTGTCAAAGCATTGTACATTAGCAAGAGCCCCAGGAGAAGACGAAAAGGCCCTAGGCATATCTGGATGACCTCCCTCACAAATTGTTTTTTTGCTGTCCTCGAACCACATTTGAAGTATATTTGTGGAACAGACTCTTACAAGTAGTCTTAAATATTGACTTCTCATAACTATGGAGATCGTGTCATTGGACTAGGAAAAAAAACCCAGGACTTTAGTTAAAAATAAATGCATTCATGATGATTGCTAACCCAACATTAAGCAGAACAAGAGTTAATTACATGAGGGTAAATTGATACAGGACTAAAATGATTTTTTCATGACCTTTTTTTTTTAAAAACAATTGCTGACTTTTTTAATGTTTTGTTCTCCAGAGTCAAAAAAGCTTTTTTTTTTCTTTTGAGCTTTTTAGCTTACAACAAATTGGGTAAAGTATAATTTTGTGAGCAAAATTTGAAAGATTTATCTTTCTCTCTACCCAATTTCTACAAAAATAAACTGTAGATATTCTTAATTTATGGCAATATAGATATTTGCATAAATTCCATAAGAATTTATTTTCTTTTATAACAGGACACAATTGGAGACATTGGTTATTTTACCGAGGCTTTGAGTGAAATGGTATATTTTCAGATATGACCAGAATGTTTTGAGGAATTGAGATTGACTTTATAGAACTGACAAAAAGCCTCTTGGACAGACTGACCTAGTTACTGTGTCTATGCAGTTTCTATAAAAAGTTAATGATCTGTGGTAAGTAAAGAATGTCACTTTCTGATAGGCCCAGGAACCCCCAAGTTATTTTGAGACCTCAAGAAAAGAGGAATTCACCAAATTCATACAGGTATCTACAGACGCAGATGAATTCCTGGCTCGCATAGCCTTGAGAGGCTTTTGGAAGTCTAATCTGAGATTCCTTATGGAAAAAAAGTCTCAGCAAAGCCAATTTAAAAAGACTCTCTATGGCCAACCACTATTCTTGCCATACTTTATGCAAATAATCAGGCCAGGTATAAGACTAAAACTTATTTTGCAAATACATTTGTCCTACTATGATTTGTCTTTCATAAAAATGGGAGCCTGGAGAGAGAAAAATTTGTGTTTCAAAAGAAAACTTCAGGACAACTGTTATTAAATTCTAGGCTTGTTCATTATTTTTGAGTTTTATTATTTGCCTATAATTTGGACTGAATCCTAAATTCTTTCCTGGCTATAAGTATCAAAAGTAATGATTTCAAGCTTTTCTTCATTTTGGAATATTAGAAATTAAAACTGCTTTTCTTCAAGCCCTGCAAACTGAAACTAGACAAGTTAAGTGAACTTTTGGAGAAATCACAGCAACTTATATATAAACAACCTTTGTGCCTGTTGACTACACAAAAGGGTCACATGAGTACTGGATTTGGACTGAGATTCAGAGAAATCTGTGAGATTGTCACTGCAGTTAGAAGATGCTTCAGAGACTCTAGAAAAATGAGTCTATAGGCTGGGCGTGGTGGCTTATGCCTGTAATCCCAGCACTTTGGGAGGCTGAAGTGGGTGGATCACGAGGTCAGGAGATCGAGACCATCCTGGCTAACGTGGTGAAACCCCGTCTCTACTAAAAAATACAAAAAATTAGCCGGGCGTGGTGGCAGGAGCCTGTAGTCCCAGCTACTCAAGAGGCTGAGGCAGGAGAATGGCATGAACCTGGGAGGTGGAGCTTGCAGTGAGCTGAGATCGCGCCACTGCACTCCAGTCTGGGCGACAGAGCCAGACTCCTTCTCAAAAAAAAAAAAAAAAAAAAAAAAAAAAAAAAGAGTCTATAGACTGCTGTAGACAATAGAGGTGAGCCAACATGCAACTGAAAGTGTTAGTGATCATGGCCCAAAGAATTGCTCTAATTGAGGAGGCAGTTGTGTATCCTTAATTGGAGTCCAGGATTATACTTTTTTTTTGTTGTTCTTGCTGTAATTAGTCCTTGGTCCTTTTCTGATTTGACTTCACCCCCTTTTCCATGGGAGATGACTTCCTAGGAATGAGCCTTCATAGTGATGTAAGATCAGATGAAACATAGCCACAAAGTCATGTATTTAACAGTAATTTCTCTGAAAGATTTAGAAGAATGTTGGGGGTGGGCAGGTGTGGTGGCACAGGCCTGTAATCTTCACATTTTGAAAGGCCGAGGTGGAAGGATTGCTTGAAGCCAGGAGTTCAAGACCAGCCTGAGCAACAAAATGAGACCACATCTCTACAAAAAAGAAAATAAAATAAATTAGCTGGGTGCAGTGGTGCATGCCTGTAGTCTCAGCTATTCGGGAGACTGATGTGGGAGGACCTCCTGAGCCCAGGAGTTCCAGGCTGCAGTGAGCTACGATCATGTCACTATACCCTAGCCTGGGTGACAGAGCAAGACCTTGCTTCTTAAAAAAAAAGCGGGAGGTGGGGTGGGGGGAACAGGAAGGCAAAAAGCCTCAGGGATCTCCAGATGACTGTCCTCTAAATAGTTCTTTGCTGGCCTCAAAATCTTTCAAGATGTATAGCGTTTCATAAAACAAGGCATGTCAATTATAACTTCAGGTATGCAATCAAAATCTAGCTCCTAAAACAAAAGCCTGTTAAGTTTTATTCTGATAATATTTATCTTCCCAGGCACAGAACAAAGGCAAGATGAGATCAATTATTCTTCCACCTATCCCATCTCTTTCTACCTGCCTTCCCCCCGTAAGAAAATATATAAATACTAAGCCTTCTGCAACCTCTTCAGAGAGAACACACCCACAGAGGTTTTCTGTGATTCATGTTTTCCCAGGGTGCACCCTCAAGCTCTGGCTCAATAAACCTTAACTGATCAAGACCCTTGCCTCAGTCAGTCATTCTGGATGACCACCATGAGTCTTGCACAGGCCTTCACTGATCCCTTTACTGCCCAGGTGATGTGTACCTAGGTGAGTCAGGTCCCCACGAGTCAAACACTCTTCTCCCTTTCTGCCTCCTCTACCTCCCTCTCCTTATTCAGTGCTGTGTGCCCTGGTCTGGCCCCGGCTCCAGGCCATTAGTATTAGCCTAAGAAAGCAAGGCCAGGAGGAACAGGCTGAGAAGGAAATCAGAGGCCAACAGGCATGAAAAGAGGCAGATGGGACTGTCATTTCTCAGAGCCACCCACTCTGGGTGTGTTTTATGACTGCTACTGGATTTGGAATCTTTTCCTCTTTGTGGCCATAATGGGAACTCACCCTTCTCCTACTTCCTTCCCATTACACTTTCTATGCATAGGGAACTCCTTTTATGACCAGAGAAAGGCTGTAAAAATAGTTGACAATTGAGTAAAACTGATTTTATAATGACTGGGAACCTGGCTCTGTTTTTTTCCAAAAGAGACTGACATTCCTCAAAGCCAGCTTTTATGCAGGGCTGTGCAGTTGTGAGTGTGGCATTAGGGAACAGGTACATAAGTGAAGGGTGAGACAGAAAACAAAATGCTGGCTCTTTGTCAAATCCTGAAAGTAGAGGGGGCAAAAATCATTCTGGAAGATGTATGTCATTCAGGAGACCTTGGAAATCTCAGGGTATCCTCTTCCCAGATGAAGTGGAGGATGAGGTTAAATTATGGAGTTGGGTGGGTGATACTAGGTACATTACTTCTCTGCCTCATTTTTTTTTTTTTTTTTTACGGAGTCTCGCTCTGTTGCCCGGGCTGGAGTGCAGTGGCATGATCTTGGCTCACTGCAAGCTCTGCCTCCTGGGTTCATGCCATTCTCCTGCCTCAGCCTCCCGAGTAGCTGGGACTACAGGCACCCGCCACCACGCCCGGCCAATTTTTTTGTATTTTTAGTAGAGATGGGGTTTTATGATGTTGGCCAGGATAGTCTTGAACTTCTGACCTTGTGATCCACCTGCCTCAGCCTCCCAAAGTGCTGGGATTACAGGTGTGAGCCACTGCACCCAGCCTGCCTCATTTTTTTAATCTGTAAAAATGGGGATAACATCCAGGAATTTTTGTGAAGATGTTAGCTACACGGAAAGATCTTAGGATAGTGCCTGACATATAGTGAGTTCTAAGTCAGTGCAAACTATTATTTTTATGGGAATAGGAAAAGGTGCCACCCTGGACGTGTAGAGTGAGGAGGTGTTTTCCAGCCAGGGTCCTAGCAGGCCAACTGGAGATGAAGATGGTTAAGCAGAAGCAGCTTAACTTCAGGAGTGGAAGGATTGGGGAGCAGTAGCTCATGCACAAGATTCTGTGAAAATGCCTTTACCTAACAGCAGAAATACCCAGAATGGATGTGGCTTCTGTCACAATTATTGTCTAAAAATGTGTCCTAGACTCAAATGGCTTTGCTGTAAGCCAAGTACGGAAAAGGGCTTCAGGGCTGCCTTGCACATAGCATTCATCTCGTCAAAGGAAAGCATTCATCTTGTTGAAGGAAAACATTCATTTTGCTAAAGGAATCCCGTCTTGTAGCCCTGGTTATTATTTTTGTCTCAGTACTATTCTTGTTTATAGTTTGTAAAGAGAAAGACTGAAGAAGTGTGAAATATGGAAGTGCATGTATGAATTAACAGGGCAGAACTGGGACTGGTACGTGTAAGTTAAGAGAAAGTGCGTATAAATTTATGTGAACATAAAGAGGACTTCTTGTTTTAAGCAGACCTCTTTGTATAAATAATGTGGTCTGTCTTGAGTGGATGGCAGACTCTATCACAAGAACATTCCAGCAGAGTCATGAGAGAATGGGGAGCATGACTTCTTTCTAAGTGGCAAGTTAAGAGTGTGTAAGTCGATGAAGAGAGAGGAGATGAAGGAGAAGATGGCTGAGGATGAGAGAAATGGGATGGAGAAAAGAACAGACTGAAAGGAATGTTTACCAAGGGCTCATCAGGTACCAGCCTCTGTGTCTAATACCTTACACATCTTAATTTACTCTTTGACTGTCATTTTCTGATACAGTAAGAGTCATCTTTGTGCCGCAGATGAGAAAAGGCTGTGGGAGGTGAAGTGAGTGGTCCAGGATCATCCAGCCAGTTCATAGCAGAGCTGGTGTGTTTCACCTCAAAGTTTGTACTCTTGCCTGTGATTCACACAAAACAGTGAGATATAGAAAGAAGGCAAATGAAATTTTTGTTGTGGATGATGTTTATGGAAGTTACCAGTGTTAGGCAGAATAACGGCCTCCCCAAAATGTCCACATCCTTATCCATGGAACCTGTGCATGTTACTTTATTTGGCAAAAAGACTTCACTCTTGAGATGGGGAGGTTATTCTGGATAATCTGGGGTGGCCCAGTGTAATCAGAAGGGTCCTTGTAAGTGAAAGAGTGAGGCAGGAAGGTCAGGGTGAAAATGCTGCAGTCTGAGAGACTCCACTAACCATTGCTGGCTGTGAACATGCATCAAAAGACAGAATTTCAACTAATGTAGTTATAGATCTAATTGGCTTTTAATTGTGATTCAGGATTTAGGGCAGCTCTCACTCTACAAATACAGTGATAGCTGCCCCTGGGCAATACAATAACAAAACAATGGGTTTTGTCAAATTGGAACCAGTAAACAGAGCCATAGAAATAAATGGATTGGTTAACATCAGGGTACTTCAGGTTACTCTTTTTGGGGTAAATGTTAAAGCAGAGGGGACTTCCTTCTGATGTTGACTCAGGGAGACTGGAATCTTCTGTTTTCAGAAAACATTGGTTTGTTTTGAGATCTGCTTCCTTAAAATTCAAGTTGGAGTATGTAGCATTTAGCATGAGTGGCTCTAATTTGGAGTCTTTAGACTCTCACTTAAGTGAGAGTGCGACCAAAACTTAAAGCATTAGCATTACTCTCAGTTATCATCATTTTTGGCTTCCATTGTTTATAGGTTATGATATCCTCCTGATCACACATTTCTTTGAGTTTATGTAATTCCAGCCAAATAGAGACCATTTGATATTTGATGGATGACAGCACGCAAACATTTAAAACTTTTAGAGATTACAGCACACCAGGGAGACCACTAGTATGACTATGAGGAAGATAATGTTAAGAGTTTGGAGTATGCACCTTTGGTAAGATACAAACCAACTGAAATAGAGTAGATAAAAGAATGAACCAGATGAGTGTAGCCATTTTAACCAAGTAGCATGTTTATTAACTTTTGCAACTGAGACTCTATAATATCTGATATATTTATCCATGTGCAACAAGAAGAGTCATAAACTACACAGACTCCTCTATGATCAGCCAATAGGGAGCAACTTTATTATCTAGCATTGCATGCCTGGGTTAAATTAAAACAGGCAGTGAGAACAAGTGAGTCTAGGAGTCTGACTCTAAAAGAGACCATAGTACATTTGAACAAAGAGTTGTGTTAAAGATGCTGCTAATGTCAGCCATTGGGTGGACTAAAGGATCTCGTACGTAAAAATTTGGGGTTGACACGATAGATTAGACACTCCGTTAATCTATCATTCTCTGTATTTTCTCAAACATAACATCCCAATCAAAGCCTTGATAATATAACCAATGTTTTAAAATATATCCCATTTTAAAGACAGCAGATTCTCACGGAACTTGTGCAAATAACTGAATTACCATAAACATATGAATACTCATGAATAGTTGCCCAGTTCTGTGGCAGTCAGGAGGGAGCAAAAGTAAATGTTATAATTTTTGTTCACAAAAGTCTACTTTACCAAATTGCAGTAAGGTATAGATAGCTTAAAAGATAAAGAAATTCATAAATCTGAAAAAGAAAACAAAGAATTGGCAATTTGTCAAATAAAAAAATCTTAAAAATGGGCCAGGTGCAGTGGCTCACGCCTGTAATCCCAGCACTTTGGGAGGCCGAGGCAGGCGGATCACGAGGTCAGGAGATTGAGACCATGGTGAAACCCCGTCTCTACTAAAAATACAAAAAATTAGCCGAGCGTGGTGGTGGGTGCCCATAGTCCCAGCTACTCAGGAGGCTGAGGCAGGAGAATGGCGTGAACTCGGGAGGCGGAGCTTGCAGTGAGTGGAGATTGTGCCACTGCACTCCAGCCTGGGCGACAGAGCGAGATTCCATCTCAAAAAAAAATCTTAAAAACATTATCCTCATTATTATTTAGTTCAATGAAATTGATTTTTTTTCCTTCTGTGTTTTGGTCGGCAACTTCACGAAGGTATCAGCCTGTTTGCAAGTTCTTAGGTTCTTAGACAGTCCAGTAGCATGATCTTAAAGTTATCAGAAACTTGTGTTCAAGAGTACTTGTCAGAGTCTTTTCCATAAATCTTGAAGAAGAAGCAATTTTGAACGGTAGCTGGTTGCAAATGCTTTGAGGAAGAATAAAAACAACTGTCTGTGAATGACAAAGATTGAAAATGACTGTGGTTAAAACTATGAGGGGAGTTCATTATGATAAAGACACAGCTCACATAGAAATTTAGTTACTTCTGTGGCATATGACATTATGACTGATAACATATTTGATTTCTAGGAATCTCATATAATTTTGGAACACTTATATCAGTAACATAACCATAAATATAACTTAGAGAAGGTTTAGCACCACTTATCAATTGACAATGCTTTCCATGTAATTTAACATATCAAATAAGGTGGCTTTTCCACTTAGCTTCTGTTTCTCAACTGGATTACTGATTTCTTGGTAGAGCCCATTAATGAACAGGGCCAGCAAAGTATAGGCTTTTATATGTTGAAAAAGTTTTCTAGGAAATTCTAATACTCCCAGCTAAAGAACCATTGTTTTAGCCTCATATTGTACGTATTAGAACAGGAGTTCTCCATCCTGGTTACATGTTAGTAGCATCTGGGAAGCCTTAAAAATTACCAATGCCTGGGTCCCACTCCAGACAGTAGGTCAGAATTTATGGATGGGGCTTTAGCATCATTTAAAAAAACATTTCTCAGTGATTCCAATGTGTAGCTATATTTCCCATCAGGTTTCTCTGATTTCTTGTGGCATTCACTTTTTCTACTTTGGTATCATGATTGTTTTTCATATCTTATCTCCTGTCTTAGGTTGTATGTTCTCTGGGTTAGGGACCTTGCCTTCTTCATTTCTGTATCTTCATGAACACATGAATTGGTCATCAGGAAAAGGTTCTCAACCACACGTAGGCTATGTCCTGAATCTCAGGTTCACACATTAATGCTAGAGTCATTGTTCTCCATGAGGTCAGAGGTTGCTTGCTTTGAAGGGTATATGGGTAACTCCACAGTTCAGATACTGGATGGGAGATTACCCTGTTTCTAGGCATAGCATTGGAACTACGAATTCTATGTGTATATGGGGTAGAGGGGCAGGGATGTGTAGGAAGACAGTCCTAATTAGGATGGAGGAATTATACTAGGGAGTAGAGGGAATGGAAGTGAGAAGAATTAGTAAAGAGAAGAAATGTGAACTTATCAAATAGGCCAGAGTAGGCCTCTGAAGATTCTTGAGTAAGTGAGTGAACTAGATTTTAGGAAGGTAATGAGACAGTCATATGCAAGGAAGATTTCAAATACTAGAGACAAGGAGTCAAGCAGGACTTGGAGCAGTTGTTGAGGTCTATGGGAGTGGAGAGAATGACACAAGTGAGAGATGTTAAGAAAGGATCAAAAGACTTTCGTAGTGCATTGAATCTGGGAAACAAATGAGCAGAGGCTGGGGATAATCACAGCTAAGAGACAGTGGGGTACAGGGAGCATGCAGACCAGGGAAGAAGAGACCTGCAGGAATTAGTGCTGAGAAGCAGGAGTTTATTGGGAGGAGGAGGAGATCCATTCCCAGGATACAGGTCCCTCTCCCAAGCATGGCGGTCAGCCCTGCAGGAAACAGGACAAGAGGAAAGGCCATCATACCTGCCAGTCTTCCTGAAATGCAGAAACTATACCAGGGCTACTATATCAGAGCCACGCTGGCCAGTACTCCAATCATGATGCTGACAGTGGCCCTAGCTGAGAGGCCAGGAGAACTTCCTTGTACTAAAGCATCTGTCATGAAAAGAAAAGAAGAGAAGGAATGAAGTTGATGCCATTTTACAGTGGGGTACCCCAGGAACCAGCTCCTAGCATGAAGTAGTCTCTACTTGTTTTTTCAAGGAATACATTATTTTTGTGGGAAGGTTGCTGGGACATGATTAGCCAACTATATTCTTGCAGGATTTTTTCCTCTCACCATGGTTGACGATCAGTCTTCTGTCAATTTCATCCTGGCATTTCTTTACTCAGATATTTTGAAGACTTTGTGATGTGAAAAAGCTGATTGCTATTTTATGTGTCATTAGAACTTTCTACCTTTTCACGGTTGCATCTTTGTCTCAGTGTCTTAGTTGTGGCAGGTCTCTTTGGCAGGGAGCTGATTGACAGAAGGCCCAGGTCAGTGCATTCCAAATTGACCACCTCCTTTGCACAGAGACCTCTCTTCCCAGGAGCTCCCAGCAGAAGTATGGAAGCAAGCCCAGTTTTGTGAGACTCTGTTTAACTCTGATGGGTGACTAGTTGGAGGACGCCCCATCAGCCTTGCCTAAACTCACTTAGAACTGCACTGCTATCTAAAACTTCTTTTTCTTCCTCCTTTACAGGAATCAAATCTGCATCGTGGTCTGAGGGCTCTCCCAGGCTCCTCTCACACCCGCCCCATTTCCCTCACGGGTGTTTTTCCTAATAAATTATCTTGCATGTCTAATCCCATCTTGGTTGCATCTCAGTGGGTAAAAACTAACATACCAGGTTTGATTCTTTGCGCTTAGCTTTTTTTTCTCTCTCTTTCACATGTAACCAGTAACCATGTCCTCGTGTTTTCTGTGTTGCCTCTTTTTTTTTATATGTGTGTGTATTTACCTAAGATACCTTTTACACACACACACACACACACACAATTTTTTGCATCTGTTTCTTTATTTCTATTGGAACCATTTACTTTTGGCCCTCACCAGTCAACTTGGGCTGATGATTAATGCTATGTTAGCTACTGTTGAGGGGCACCTCCTATGGGCCAGGCCCTGTGCTAAATACTTTACTTGTATCTCATTTGATTTATACAATAACCCTGTCAGGTAGACATTATTTCCATTTTACAGATGAGACGACAAAGGCTTAGAGTGGCAAAAAATCTTTACTGATGTCATATGGCTGGTGAGAAGTAGACTTGAGATTTGATTCTAGGAGTACCCAACTTCAAGCTAATGATAACAGTAGTAATATACCAGCTAAAATTTATGAAACATTTCCTCTGTGTGGGTGTTTTGCTAAAGGTTTCATTGATGATTACATCAAACCCTTAAAACAATGCTATGAAGCAAACACTGTTACTGCAATTTTCAGTTGAGGAATCAGAGGCTCAGAGAAGTTAAGAATCTTGTGCAAGAAATTTATAACTGTAAACCCTTACATTAAAAAAGAAGAAACATCTCAAATCAACAACCAAATTTACAACTTCATGGTATAGGAGAAAAACAAACTAAACCCAAATATATTGAATGAAGGAAGTAATAAGGATTAGAGTGGATATAAGTGAAATGGAGAATGGACAAACAATAGAGGAAATCAATGAAACCAAAAGTTGGTTCTTCAAAATAAGATCAGCAAAATTGACAACCATTAACTAGATTGACTAAGAAAAAAAGAGAGAAATGGAAATTACTAAAATCAGAAATGAAAATGGACTCCTGGCATGGTGGCTTACACCTTCAATCCCAGCACTTTGGGAAGCCAAATCGGGAGGATTGCTTGAGGCCTGGAGTTTGAAACCAGCTGGGGCAACGTAGGGAGACCCTGCCTCTACAAAATTAAAAAAAAAAAATCCGCTGGGCATGATGGCATGCACCTGTAGTTTCAGCTACCTGGGAAGCTGAGTTGGGAGGATTGCTTGAGCCCAGGAGGTTGAGGCTGCAGTGAGTTTTGATCGCACCTCTGCACTCCAGCCTGGTCTGGCCTAAAGAGTGAGACTCTGTCTTTCTCTCTCCCATTCAATGGGGAAAGTGCAGTCTTTTCAGCAAATGATTTTGGGAAAGCTGGAAATCCATGCAGAAGGATGAGCTGAACCTTTACCTGACACCATATACAAAAAACTAACCCACAGTAGATCAAAGACGAAATGTAAGAATAAAAACTATAAAACTCTCAGAAGAAAACACAGGGAAAAAAACTCCATGACATTGGATTTCACAGTGGTTTCTTGGTTATAATAACAAAAGCATAGGCAACAAAAGAAAAAATGGATAAGTTGGACTTCATGAAAATCAGTAACTTTTATATATCAAAGAACATTGTCGAGGAAGTGAAAAGGCAACCCTTGAAGTGGGAAAAATATTTGCAAATCATGTATGATAAGGGATCAGTTTTCAGAATATATGAAGAACTACTACAAATCCACAACAGCAAAAATCCAAAAACCCAGCTAAAAAAGGACAAAAGACTGAAATAGAGATTTCTCCAAGGAAGATATACAAATGGCCAATTAGCACATGCAAATATGCTCAACATCACTAATACTTAGAGATATGCAAAACAAAACCCCAATGATAGAATACCTCAAACACAGGATGGCTTTTATTAAAACACACACACACACACACACACACACACAAACAACAAGTGTTTTTAAGGAGGTGGAAAAGTTGGAGCTCTAGTGCATTGCTGATGGAAGTGTGAAATGTTATAGCCACTGTGGAAAACAGTATGGCTGTTTCTCAAACAATTAAACAAAGAATTACCATTGGATCCAGCAATTCCACTTCTGGACATATATGCAAGAGAATTGGAAGGAATTTGAACAGACATTTGTACACTGATGTTCACAGCAGCATTAGTCACACAATAGCCAAAAGGTGGAAACAACTGAAAAGTCCATTGAAAGATAAGTGGATAGAAAAATGAGGTGTATCCGTACAATGGAATGTTCTTCAATCTTAACAAGGAAGAAAATTCTGATACATGGTGCAAAATGGACGAACCTTAAAAACATTATGTTAAGTGAAACAAGCCAGACACAAAAGGCCAACTGTTATATAATTCCATTTATATAAGGTTGTTAGAATAGTCAATTACATGGAGACAGAAAGTAGAATGGAGGTTGCCAGGGGTTAGGGGGAGAAGGAGTGAGAGTTACTGTTTATTGGGCAGAGAAATTTATTTAATATGGTAAGATGAAAAAGTTCTGGAAATGGATGGTGGTGATGGTTACATAACACTAAATTGCACGCATAGAAATAGTTAATGGTGGCCGGGAGCAGTGGCTCATGCCTGTAATCCCAGCACTTTGGGAAGCCGAGGCGGGCAGATCACCTGAGGTCTGGAGTTCGAGACCAGCCTGATCAACATGGAGAAACCCCATCTCTACTAAAAATACAAAATTAGCTGGGCGTGTTGGCACATGCTGGTAATCCAGCTACTTGGGAGGCTGAAGCAGGAGAATTGCTTGAACCCAGGAGGCGGAGGGTGAGCCGAGATAGTGCCATTGCACTCCAGCCTGGGCAACTGGCCCTACCCCTTCCCTTTCATGCAGAGACCCTGTGGCTGAATCTCCCTGTGTCTCCAAGTGTGCATCACTCACTGTCCTCTGTGCTGTGTCCACAACCTCATACAGCTGTTGACTTCAGAGCCAGGGCACAGCTCAGGAGTCTTCACGGAGGCTCCCTGTCTTCCCATTTTTGTGCAGCCTGACTCGGGGGAGGCTTGGCTTCAACTGGCAACTTGATTTAGCCAGATTTGGGACAGGCCACCTGGGCACCTTCTCCATACACTCGGGTCCCACCCCAGGTGAAGTCAGGGCATGCCCTGTCACCAAGGGAGCTGGGAGTAGAGTCTGAGCTGCTCCTCCCTCATCCAAGGGGCTTCTTCCTCTTATTTGGGGAACGTTGTGGGCTTGTTTCAAAGCTTTGGATGTTTCTTGCAGCTAATGGCATAGGTAAAAGAAAACAAAGGGGTAACGGAAACATAGGGGTGCCATGTGTTGGTGACAAAGAAAAGCAACTTGACCTTGAGGACCCTCCTTCTTCCCCCTTTGTGGAGTCCTTTCCATGACATAGGGCTCTGGGGCTGATGAAGGCCCCTTTCCACGTTTCTCAGGTTAGCCCCAAGGTCAGCCAAGAGAAATCAGAAAAACAGGCAGAAGAGCGTCTATAGAGATAAACTGGGAGGGTTTAGGAGAAAAGTTGGGGATTTGCTTGTGCATTTGGACACAGGCTGGGAATGAAACTTTTTTTCTGGCTCGCCTCTGAAAGCCAGATAGACTCTACCAGAAAACATACTGCCAGTGCTCCAGGGATCCACTTACCAGAGACTGTGATCATCCTGACTGTGGTCCTGTTGCGGCCAGTGGCTGAGTTAGTGGCGTGGCAGGCATAGGATCCGCTGTTCTTTGCAGTGATGTTGGGGATAAAGAGCTTTTGTGTGTGTTGCTGGAATGTGCCATTGACAGACCAAGAATACTGTGAGGGTGGATTAGAGGCCGCATGGCAGGAGAGGTTGAGATTTACCCCTGCATGGTAATAGGTGTCTGAAGGGAAAATGGTGGGGGCATCTGGGCCATCTGGAGCAAAAGAATAAAGTCACAGGTGATGTCATCAGAGGGAAGGGGAAGCTCCTGGTCTGTGGAAGAGCCACAGTGTCCCTCTGAGCCAAGTCACAACCCTGAAGTCCCAACCAAACCCCTGCTGTTTCTATTGAGACAGAGTCCAAGACATTTACCTGTTTCTCCCATCAGAAGATATGGACTCCAAGTCTCCCATGACAGGAGCACCCCCTCCCCTCTTATTCTTGGTCAAGGCTGGGCCTACCCATGTTTGCCTGGGGCAGAAAGTCATGACCAGCTGGGTTTCTAGGGGTGGGTGGGGATCTGCATTTTTGGAGCTGAGAGGGACTGAGAGGCCTGGCCTCTGGCTGTGTGGATTTGGGCTGGCGGCCTGGGCCACAGAGGAACAGAAGATACTCACAGAGGACATTCAGGGTGACTGGGTCACTGAAGTTCGCACTCACTGGGTTCTGTATTTCACACTCATAGGGTCCTGCATCATTCCTTGTGACACTGAGTAGAGTGAGGGTCCTGTTGCCATTGGAGAGCTGCAGCCTGGGACTGACCGGGAGGCTCTGACCATTTACCCACCACAGGTAGGTTGTGTTCTGAGTCTCAGGTTCACAGGTTAAGGCCACAGCATCCTTGTCCTCCACAGGGTTGGAGTTGTTGCTGGAGATGGAGGGCTTGGGAGTCTCCGCTGTGCAGATAACAGAGAGAAGATTGCCCTGTGTGGCACCTTTGATTTCTCCACAGGCATCTTTCAATCAGAGTTGGCATCTCCCACCTCTCAGCCTACTCAAGTCCTTAAAAGCCCACGGCAGGTGTGTGTGTCACAAGACAGATGCACGATGATCAGGGCTCGGAGACCATGAGGCTGCCTTCTCTGCGTGGGAGAAGCACAGACTTTCTCAAGTCTGTGCTTGAGAATTGAGCAGCAGCGCTGGGTTGTGGACAGACCCAGGACTGGGAGTTACAGATCCCGGTGCCTCTTCTGGTCCCTCCCTGACCAGTCTGCCTGCCTGGCCCACCTAGGGGTCCTCACCTGAAACATATAGGTGCTGGGTCCCTTCCAGCTTCACAGTCCTACTTTGCCCTTTGAGGTGTGTTTTTGAGAGTTCTGTTTCCAAGAACATTCTAGAGATGGGAGATGATGGGACTTGCCACTATCCTTAATTCCTGACTGGATGTTTCAACAGAAATAACACAGGGGAGGCCGGGGCAAGCCTGGAGGTCGGTTCCGTCATCAGGCAGTGGAGCCACAAGGTGGGGCAGTTTTTCCCAGGTGTTTCATCGTGACTTACTTGAGCCAGTGACCTCTAAAGATAGAGCAGAGTCCAAGGAATGATCTAGAAGGAGTGAAGGGGACAGACAAGAGCAGGTGGCTTTGGAGCAGAACCCTGTTTCCTTTCCTTGGTTTTTAATGTCCCTTCTTTCCCTGCAGGGGGCAGGTGAGGAGCTGTGGATCCTCCCATAAATACATGTGGACATTTGCAAATGCAAACTGACTGGTGGGAAGGGGGAGCATGAAGTGCTGGAAATTTGGCCCTCATGGACCATGGGTGTTTGACAGTTATGAGAGAGAAATTTGGGAAGAAGTTTTGCAAATATTTTCTCCCACTGGACATTATGCAAAGTGAAATAAGTCACTGACAGGACAGATACTGTAGGATTCTACTTACACGAGGTTCCTAGGGTAGTCACACTCATGGAATCACGTAGTAGAATGGTGGTTGCTATGGGCTGGGAGTGGGGGGAATGGAGAGTTGTTCATGGGTCTGCAGTTTCAGTTACACAGGATGAGGAGGTTCTAGAGATCTGCTGTACAGCTTTGTGCCTATAGTTCATACACAGTATTTCTTATGCATAAGGCTTAGGACCAAAAGTGTTTTGCATTTCTAACTTTTATAAATTCTTGAACATTTGCAGTATACTTACTGGTTTAGCATCTCAAATCTGAAAATCCCAAATCCAAAATGCTCCAGTGAGCATTTCTTTTGAGCATCACATTAGTGGCCAAAAAATGTGGAATTTTGGAGCATTTCAGATTTGGGATTTTTGATGGTCAACGTGTAACTGTAATTTACATTTTAAAATTTGTCAGGAGTTTAGATATTATGTTCTGACTATAGTCAAAAACAAAATTGCGGGAAACATGAATTTTTTTCCATAAGTAGAAATGGCTATTAATTGTCCACAGATCTAAAATCAATTGGTGGAAGGAGTATTTCTCTTGATAACAAAATAAGGTTTAGGCGTCCTGTGAATTCCAGCAGGATCACATTATGCGCAAAGGAAGATCCTGAAGTTCACTTGAAATTAGCAACTTCCAGGTAGAGGGAGGCACGTGAGTCCTGTTAGGAGGACAGAACTGGTCAGAGAGGAACTCTTAGGTGTGTCAATTCCATAAAGGGAGGAACAATGCCAAATTAGGAGAAGCGATGTGTGTTATGTTAGTAAATTTAGAAAGCTTCCTGCCCCTAATTCCTACGCAGAGTTAGGCAAAATTGGGAGGAACCCAAAACAGGCATGCGCAATGCTTTCTTCATTTTCTCTTGACCTCAGGAGACACAAGTAGAGTTGGATTAGGTTTTTGCGAATTGGACAGAGTCTAAGTGAGACGCCAGTGGCTCATGCATCTCCCCACCTGAAGGACCCCATCTTATCACAATGGTGCCATCATGAGGACACAGATTTGTGTGGAACAGGCAGTAAGCCCATCAGACAGCACCTGCCTGGCCATCTAGGATCTAGTCTCTAAAGAGGTTTTGGATCCTTCATTCTCTCATTCATTCCCTCTCTCCTTCATAAGAGAACGATTGAGTGTGTCACATATTGGGCCTGTCCTGGTGCAGGGTGTGAGTGGGGAGAGAAAGCAAAGTCCTCTCTTTTGTCCTCCCATGGGAGTGACAGCAACACATCAGGAAACAGGATTTCAGGTTCAGTGAGGGGGGTTAGGATCTTAGAGGGAGCCTGGACATTCCTCACACTGGCTCTGACAGTTGGGGCAGGTGATTTAGTTCTGGAGTACAAATTAATCAGTTGCTTATTTGCTCTCACTTCTTTGAGCTTTGGATGCTCAGGAAGAAAGGATTTGAGCCAGTGGATGACCATGGGGTCCATGGAACCCAATAAGCCCTGCCTTCTTGTGGAAGAGAGGATGGGGCTGTGGCTGGAGAGAGACCTCATGCGACCCTGATCTGTCCCTTGTGTTTGTGTGACCCTGGTTCAGTGACTGTGTCTTCCTGTGCCTCTGTTTCTTCTCAATAATAAGCTTCTATTAAAAGAAATAATAGGCCGAGCGCAGTGGCTCACGCCTGTAATCCCAGCATTTTGGGAGGCCGAGGCAGGCAGATCATGGAAATAGAGACCATCCTGGCCAACATGGTGAAACCCTGTCTCTAATAAAAATACCAAAATTAGCTAGGGGTGGTGGCATGCACCTGTAGTCCCAGCTATTCGGGAGGCTGAGGCAGGAGAATCGCTTGAACCTGGGAGGCGGAGGTTGCAGTGAGCCGAGGTCGCACCACTGCACTCCAGCCTGGCAACAGAGACTCTGTCTCAAAAAAAAAAAAAAAAAAAAAAGAAAAAGAATTAGAAAAAGAATTATTATTTCTTTCTCAATAGGAAAATGATATTTTCTGCCAGGTTTTCTATGAATTAGCATTAAATTATTCATAGTCACTTGACCTGAAACTTGCACAGAGGAGGCGCTCACACAAACCGCACGGGTTATTATTTGCCTCCATGAGAGTGTCCCCTTGGCATGATCCCTGCTGGACAGGTTGCTGTTAGGAACATCTTTCTTCTATTTCTGCCCCTGGGGACACTGAACTTCCTATGGAGTCTCAGCCTCCCAGGCCAGTTGGCTGATGACCTAAGAAGCTTGCCCATCTGTCCTCTCCACTCTGAGTCTCAGGTGAAGGACAAGACTCTGTCCTTGCCCAGATGAGGCTCTGGAGTCTGAGCCCTGGCTGCTGAGCAGCTCCAGGAGCCACAGCCCTTGGACGGCTGGTAAATCTTTGCTCCTATTTGGCCCTGCCCAGGAGGCTACAACCCAGTGCTGGCATAGGTTTCCCGGGGTTACCTGGAGTCAGGATCCTGGGACAGGGGTCTGGAGCAGGGGCTTCCAGGGATGAGCTTCTCTGTGAGGATCCCAGGGGGCCCCTCAGGTCAGGCCCTGACCCAGTTCTTCAGAGTCTTTCTCAGGGTCAGGTCCATGGGGAGGGCACGGGGTGCCTGGCTGAGACTGATCTCCTTCTGCTGACTCCCCCCATCAGACTGTCATTCCTCTGCCGTGAGTGTCTGCAGGGTCTGGATGAAGGAAAGGAGTTCTGATCTGTGGAAGTCTGTCTCCCCTGAGTGTGTCCTGCACTAAATGTCCAAACCCTAAAGTGGGATGTAATGCAGAGAGGGACACAGGCACAGCCAGGCCTAACAATCCTGTGTGTGTGAAGAACTGGCCCCCAACACCCAGAGGTCATGGGGAATCACTCACGATGTACGCTGAACTGGCCAGTTACTTCTTCATTCATAAGATTTAGCTTTATGACTTGCAGGGTGTAGGATCCTGTGTCATTTCTGGTGACGTTCCGCATCAGCAGGGATGCATTGGGGTATACTGTCTCTCGACTGCTGTACGCAGGCCCTGGAGTAGTTAGTTTATTTGGTATTACATATCCTATAATTCGACGGTTGGCGTCCACCGTTTCCCCTCTGTACCAGTTGTAGCCAAGAGGGTCCTGGGGCAGATTGTGGACAAGTAGAAGAATCTCCTTCCCCTCTGCAGCATTGGATGGCACAGCTTCAATAGTGAGCTGGGCAGTGGTGGGCGGGTTCCAGAAGGTGAAAAGTGAGGCTAGGAGAGGGAGAGAGCATCAAGCAATATTGCAACTTATGTATTGGAGTGGAAAAATGGGGACATCAGCTTTGGAGTTTGTGTGTTTTTGTGTGTGTGTGTGTGTGTGTGTGTGTGTGTCCTACTGAGTCAATCAATGTCAGCAGCACAGTCCCCATTTCTTCAACACCTCTGACCTTGGCATTTCCCTGTGTGGAATCCTCTTCTTCAGGGTTCTGCACAGCTCCCTCCACACTGCCCTCAGATCCTGCTCACATCAGGGCGTCCTTGGGAGACCCTTTCCCTGACACCTCCTCTGGAGACCCTGGGTCTTCCCTTTCTGACCTTTCCCTGCTGTGTTCCCTCCAGGGCTCCTGTCAGTGCCTGACCTCACGTTCTAGATCTCTTTGTGTGTCTGTCTTCCTCCCCAGGAGAGTGTGAGCTCTGTGAGGACAGGGACTTGTGTGATGTTGGCTGCACCCCAGTGCCTGGGACAGACTGCAGACTCCTGTGGATGAGTTCCTCAGCATTCCCTGGGCCCTCTGCTTCCTGGGGTTTAGTTGCCAATGTCTGACGTTGTTGGCTGAGGACAATGTTTCATATCCTGGTTATGCTTTTATTTGAAGTGTCATCTGGTATGGTTATTATTATCATTTTTCAAAATGTAGTGGCCAGTGATGATTAACCAGGAATATGGAACACTTGAGATGTTCCTGCCTCTTACCAAGTCCAGTTCAATGTGATTTTCCTGTTGTGACCCCTGCCCCTCTCTTGTGTCCTCTCCTCTATTAAGGCTCCAACAGAAGCCCTCTGTCCCCTCTCAGAGCCCTGTCCTCCCCAGGAGACCCCAGCCAGTCACTGCTCTTCCTCCTCGTGTCCTCTCCCAGGAAGTCCTCTCCTCACCTGTGAGCAGGAGCCCCTGCCAGGGGATGCACCATCTGCAGGAAGGGGCTGAGATGGGCCCCATGGTCTCTGCTGCCTGCGTGTTCTCCTCTGTGGAGATGAGCCTGGGATCCAGAAACTTTCTGAGCACGGCTGTCAGCTTTGCTGTCCTTCCTCCTTTTGTGCTGAGCCTCTTCCCAGGGCAGGAGCACTTCTCAGGCTCATGGGCGGGGTCTGTGCCCAGGACACCTCTCTGTCCCCTCCCCTCTCAGTCCTGCCTCCCTGTCCCTCCTTTCCCTTTATTTTCTGTCTGTGTTTCAGGCCCCTGGGAATTGCTGAGGTCTCTGACTCCTTCAGCAGTGATTCTCTCACCCAACCTCTGCACACACTATGCAGACACACACACACACAGAGACACACACAGAGACACACACACACACACAAAGAGACACACACAGTCACACACACCCTGGAGATTGGATGAGCACAGCCCTGTGCCCTCAGCATCCTGCAGCCCATGTCTCCAGGTCGGGGTGCACAGTCGCTCCCCCTGCCCTCTCCCATCCCCATCTGGCTCTGCCCTTCAGATCAGGAGGTCAGGGCTCCGCAAGGACCCTGTCACAGGGACACCACCACTGAGCTTTGGGGAGGTGTGTGCTCACTGGTGAGAGCGATCCTCCCCCTCTCTCATTGTGTCAAGCTTGGTTGCAGCTTCCAAGGATGGACATTTAATGTCCTGGATATCCCAGAGGAGACTATCCTTACTGGTGGTGTGCAGGGCAAATAATCTCTTATGCCTCCTGAGAGAGAGGGCTGTTCTGGTTGGTCAGTGGGGGCTGTGGGCCTAGTGGTCATCAGGGACAGGTATCAGCCATTTTCTTGCTCTTTGGGTTCTGGCAGCTGAGCTGGGGCTCGGGCCTTCCATGTTCTCTCTGACCATCTTGGGTGTCCTCTGTTTTCGCCCAGCTGACTGTCCTGTGGTCACCCCACCTTCCCTATGGTTAGTGCAGCAGGAAGTGGGGAGTTGCCCAGGGGCCCCACAAGACAGTGCTCTCTGAGATCCAGGAGAGGGAGCCTGGGACAGAGCAGGGGCTCAGAGCTGGAGGGACTCATCCCAACTTACTCTGCAGCCAGGATGGGCTCAGCCCTCTCCATGCTGATATCTCCTGGGGTCTGTCCTAAGGGTTTGGACCTGGCCAGGCCTCTCTGTGTAGAGGAAGGATGGGCAGTGGCCGGAGAGCCTGTCTGGGGGGACGTTGCTCACACCTGAGAGGGCAGGTAGGGGTGGGCCATGTTCTGGGAACAAAGGGAGCTCATCCCTTGCTCCCCAGGTTGTGTACATGAGAGAGCGCTCTCCTCCCTCCTGGCTTCACGAAGGACAGCAGGGAGCAGGTGGCCACATCCCAGATAGTGCCTGGGCGTGACCATCACATACTCTCCAAGCCTCCTGGGGTGCAGAGGGAAGGTCATAGGGTGCCTGGCTGATTCCCCAGAGGCACTGTGGGCCCTCAGGCAGCTGTGGTTCTGTCAGCGCTGGGCTCAGCCTGTCATGCCCTAGAGAACAGGACACACGGAGCAGGGGTGGGCATTTAGGGAGCAGTCACAGAAAGAATTGATGAGGATAGAAGGAGGTCACGAGGGGAAAGCGCCCAGTGTGGCGTCGCGTGCACCAGCGCTGCCCTGGGAGATGCCTTTAGCTAGGCCCAGGGAAGGATTGGGTGTATGGGGCAGGAGCTGCCTGCAGAGGGAGCGGCCTCATGTTGCCGTCTGCCTGGCTGCAGGGAGGAGCTGACAGAGTCCGTATGGGGAGCTTGGAGGGTAAGGAGGACGTGGGCCGAGGTGCCCTGGTGAGGGTGGACTCTGCTGGGCTGTGGGTTCTGCTGAGGGAGGTCAGCAGCCCCTGGGAAGGCTCCAGGCTGGAGGGACTCTGCCGCCCTCTGGTGGACTGGAAGGGAAGTGTGGGTGGCCGCAGTCCCAGGCCAGGCTGCGTGTTTTATTCCACATGGATCTGCACATTTCACACGAGGTCACCCACATGTTATGTCAGAGCTCCATCACATTCCAGCCACATGAGTCCCAGTCTCTGTGGTTGCAGGTTCACTGTCCTCCCCCTTTCACAATCAGATGTCCCAGACACAGATTTCTGTCACCTGTGAGTTTGTGTTTGTGTGCAGTGGGCTGCACTGTGTATGCCCTGGTGCAGTGATGTCTGGGTGGGGCTGAGCACTGGGCAGGGAGAAGACCCCCTTCTCCAAATTTCATCACGTTAAGGATAAAGGCTTCAATAATTTTGGGGGGACATATTCAGTTTCCAGCAGGGGAGCTGGGAGCTGCTTCATTTCCCGTTCTTGAGACTTGGCTTTCTTTGCTGAGATGGCTTCAAACTCACAGTCCCACTCTGGGCTGTAGCCCCACAGAGCCTGTTTCCTCCTCACTTTTTCTGCCCATTCCTGGGTTTTCTTCCTGTGCTACCATCTCCCTGTGGCTTCACCTGCTCCCGTTCCAAGCAACTTCCCCTAGGTCGCTGCCCCCCCTCACCATCTCTGGCCTCATTGGCCTCTGCCATTTTTTCTGAGGCCTGAGCTCAGAGTTCTGAGCCCTGATCCCAGGAAGGGTGAAGCTGGGATGGGTGCTGTCGAAGGTACTGTTCTCTGTGGACAGCTTGACAGTGAGGCACCCTGATGTGTCACCAAGGAGGAGGCCCTTGAAGAAAGCTGTTCTTCAGGGGTGCTTGCATCATAGTGGGGGTGGGGGGTAGATACTCTGGAGTGGGCTGGACCCATGAACTGCAGGGACCCTGTTCTATCTCAGGGACCAGCTCCTCCAGCCCCGTGTTTTTCTCTGTGGCTGATTCTCTGGTGTGATCTCTGAGCCTGTGTTAGTCCTCCTCACAATGGTCACAGCTGTGTGTGGAGATCTAATGGGGTGTGTGTGGCTCATGTGCTCACACAGAGTGTCCTGGGGTCAGGCTTTATGACCTACCCTGCCCCAACTCCACAACAAGATCTGAATAATGTGCCAAGTAAGATAAAGTCAGAATCCATGGGGGAGGGTGAGAGTCCTGGCAGTGCTGAGGTCTGTGCCTCCAGCTTAACTCTCAGTCTCTTTGCAAATACATTTATGTTGTGCATCTGCAGTTGGCTGGGCAGTTTCATGTCTCTAAATCCTTGAATCTCTCTGTGGATAAGGTCACGAAGGGTCTGCATGTAAGTGCGTGAGGGCTATCTGATTAGGGTGGGTATGTTTTACATAGTAGGTTTTCTTCACCAAAGACTTTTCAACAAATTGTGATAGAGTGTATATATGTACATTCATATATATTTGTATGTGTAAGATAAATATATATTTATAAATATATCTGTAAATATGCACATTTATATATGTATAATGTGCCATTTTAACCACTTTAAAATGTGCAAACAAATGGAGTTAACCACATTCGCAATGTTAAATAACCATCACTAGTATTTTTCCTAGAAAATTTTCATTATTCCAAACTGAAACTTTGTATCTTTTAAACAATAACTCCCTATTTCTTCCACCCTAGACCTTGATTATCTCTAGTCTTTCTGTCTCTATGAATTTGCCTGTTGTTGGGGTTTCTATAAATGGAATCATACAC
The DNA here is from genome assembly GCF_006542625.1 of Nomascus leucogenys. Classification (NCBI taxonomy): domain Eukaryota; kingdom Metazoa; phylum Chordata; class Mammalia; order Primates; family Hylobatidae; genus Nomascus; species Nomascus leucogenys. The sequence continues at coordinate 85,488,741 of NC_044397.1, forward strand.
ATATTTCATTTTGTTTCTGGCATATTTCATTTAGCATAATGTTTCCAAGGTCCCTGCATGTTCCAGCGGGTGTCAGAGCTTCATTCCTCTTTATGGCTGATTCACATTTTGTTTTTATGTATCACCATATTTGTTTATCCACATTCATGTGTTGATGGACACTTGGGTTGTTTCCATATTTTATCTATTGTGAATAATGCTGCAGTCAACACTTTCATTTGAGTACCTTTTTGAGTCCCTGGATTCAATTCTTTGGGTATAGGGCCGGGCGCGGTGGGTCACGCTTGTAATCCCAGCACTTTGGGAGGCCAAGGCGGGTGGATCACGAGGTCAGGAGATTGAGACCACGGTGAAACATCGTCTCTACTAAAAAAAAAAATACAAAAAAATTAGCCGGGCGTGGTGGCGGGCGCCTGTAGTCCCAGCTACTCGGAGAGGCTGAGGCAGGAGAATGGCGTGAACCCGGGAGGCAGAGCTTGCAGTGAGCCGAGATTGCGCCACTGCACTCCAGCCTGGGTGACAGAGCGAGACTCCATCTCAAAAAAAAAAAAAATTCTTTGGGTATAGAGCTAGAAATAGATGCTGTTTCACATAATAATTCTTTGATTAGCACGTGGAGGAATAGCACAACTGTCTTTCATAGTGGCTCTACCTTTTTATATTCTCACTAGCAATGTATGAGGATTCCAAATTCTATGTAAGGCTGCCACACATTATTTAACATTTTAAAAGAATGGTAGCCATTGTTGTCAGTGTGATATGGTATCTCATTGTGGCTTTGACTTTGCAGTTTTCTAAGAACAAATGATGTTGAGTGTCTTTTCATGTCCTTATTGACTATTTGTATTTCTTCCTCTTCCTCTTTCTCCTCTTCTTCTTCCTCTTCTTCTTGTTCTCCTTCTCCTTCTCCTTCTTCTTCTTCTTTTCTTTTTTTTTTTGAGATGGAGTCTCACTTTTTTGCCCACGCTGGAGTGCAGTGGTGCGATCTCAGCTCACTGCAACCTCCACTTCCTGAGTTCAAGGGATTCTCTTGCCTCAGCCTCCCAAGTAGCTGGGACTACAAGCGTGCACCACCATGCCCAGCTAATTTTTGTATTTTTAGTAGAGATGGGGTTTCACCATGCTGGCCAGGCTGGTCTCAAACTCCTGACCTCATGATCTACCTACCTCAGCCTCCCAAAGTGCTGGGATTACAGGCATGAGCCACTGCACCTGGCCTGTATATCTTCTTTGAAGAAATGTCTATTTGAGTTTTTGCCCATTTATAAATGGGGTGGTTTGTCTTTTTGTTATTGAGTTGTAGCAGTTCTTTATATATTCTGGACAGGAAGCTCTTCTATATGTAATTTGCAAATTTTTTCTCCCATTCTGTGCCTGGTCTTTTCACTTTCTTGATAATGTCCTTTGATGCACAAAAGGCTTGCATCTTTATAAAGCTTAATTTATCTATTTTTCCTTGTTGTTGCTCATGCTTTTGTGTCATGTCTAACAATCCATTACCACATTCGAAGTCATCAAGATTTACCCCTCTTTTTCTTTTTCTTTTTTTTTAAAATATATATTTTATTTACATAGGTTTTTGGGGGAACAGATTGGTATTTGGTTACATGAGTAAGTTTTTTAGTGGTGATTTGAGATTTTGGTGCACCCATCACCCAAGCAGTATACACTGAACCCAATTTGTAGTATTTTTTCCCTCACTCCCTTCCCACCCTTTTTACCTGAGTCCCCAAAATCCATTGTGTAATTCTTATGCCTTTACATCCTCATCACTTAGCTCCCACTTATGAATGAGAATATACGATATTTGGTTTTCCATTCCTGAGTCACTTCACTTAGAATAATAGTCTTCAATCCCATCCAGGTTGCTGAGGATGCCATTAATTCATTCCTTTTTATGGCTGAGTAGTATTCCATCATATATATATATATATATGTATATATATGATGTATATATACACACACACACACACACACACATACACATACATATATACCTACCAAGTTTCTTTATCCACTCATTGATTGATGGACATTTTTGTTGGTTCCACATTTGTTTTGGTGACTATGGCTTTATAGTATAGTTTGAAATCAGGTAATGTGATGCCTCCAGATTTGTTCTTTTTGCTTAGTCTTGTTTTGGCTATGTGGGCTCTTTTTGGTTCTATATGAATTTTAGGATTTTTTTTCTAGTTCTGTGAAAAATAATGGTGGTATTTTGATGGGAATTGCATTGGATTTGTAGATTGCTTTTGGCAGTATGGTCATTTTCACAATATTGATTCTACCCATCCATGAGCATGGGATGTGTTTCCATTTGTTTGTGTCATCTATGATTTATTTCAGCAGTGTTTTGTAGTTTTCCTTGCAGAGATCTTTTACCACCTTGGTTAGGTATATTGCTAAGTATTTTTTTCCAGTATTGTAAAAGGAGTTGAGTTCTTGATTTGATTCTCAGCCTGGTCGCTGTTGGTGTATAGGAGAGCTCCATCACGTTCCAGACCCATGAGTCCGTCTCTGTGATTGCAAGTTCACTGCCCTGCCTCTTTCACAATCAGATGTTCCAAATGCAGGTTTTGCGTCACCTTCTGTGAGTTTGTGTTTGTGTGCAGTAGGTTGTACTGTGTATGCCCGGGGTGCAATGATGCCTTGAGATGAGCACTGGGCAGGGAGCAGAAGAGGGAGGTGCAGGGCGGGAATATCAATGTTAGGGGAGCAGATGGGGAGCAGGGACAAATCATCTTCATTTCTTGTTGTCAGGGACAAATTCTGGGGCACAGCACCTGATTCTGGGGCACAGCAACCCACTGTTCGTGTTCCTGGGTGTCGTGAGTGCTCATAATTTCATGCGTCCTTGGCATCCATTTCTTAAGGTGTAAGCTTAACTGCCTCATATCAGAGGCAGGACTTGGTCACCATGACAGTTTCCAATACTGTACCCAGTCAAAAAGGCTCCAGTTAGTGGCCAGAGATAAAATCTTAGAGGCATCTCTCCTGCCTAGTGTGCTGGGATCCCCTCCCTCCAGCTGCTTCCTTTAAACTGATCGTTCTGACATTTGTCCTCAAATTTAAAGTGACCAACTCTCAGTCACAGTATGACCTCCTTGACCCAGTGTTCACTTGTTTTAAACCCGCCCATTAAAGCTCCCTGTTGTAAACCTGTCAGACAACACTCTGGACCCAGTAAAGCCATTGGCCTACAGGACCCTTCTCTCTTCCCTCCCTGGGCTCCCTGACCTCTGTGTCTGTGGTCTCCAGGTGTGCTGTGTGCTCCCCCATGTCTGTAAGTAGTAAAACTCTTACACTTTATTTTATTATTATTATTTCTAGTTTTTGAGACAGAGTTTCTTTCTGTCACCCAGGCTGGAATGCAGTGGTGCAATCTCTGCTCATGGCAACCTCTACCTCCTGGGTTCATTTTTGCCTCAGCCTCATGAATAGCTGGGATTATGGGCTTGTGCCACCATGTCTGGCTAATTTTTTAATTTTTAGTGGAGATGGAGTTTCATTGTGGTGTCCATGCTGGTTTCAAACTACTGACCTCAGGTAATCCACCTGCCCCTTAAAGTGTTGGGATTACAGACATGAGCCAGTGCATCTGTCCAAAACTCTTACACTTTTGCATTGTGGTTGTGTCACTCACTGAAGCCTCACCTGCCATCTGGGGCCTGACATCGAGGCTGACCCAAGGGACCTATGCAGGTTGAGCCCCTGCTGGAGTGCTTTTCTTGAGGCCTTGGTGCTGCTGGGGACAGGAGCTGCCAGCTAATATGATAGAGAACCTGAAGAGTTTCACTCAAAACCCTGGGCTAGATGATGTATTCCTGGGCTTAGGCTGCTATAACAAACACCATAGCCTGGGTGACTTAAACAATAGAGATCTATTTCTCATCGTTCTGGAGTCTGGGAAATCCAAGGTCAGGGAGACAGGTGACTCAGCCCTGGTGAGGGCTTCCTTGCAGATGCCTACTTTCTTTTTGTATCTGCACATGGTGCGGGTTTTTGAGGGGGTGGAGAGACAGCGAGGGAGAGGGAGAGATGCCATTCTCTTGTATTTTCCTTTTATTATAAGGGAATTAATTCCATCATGAAGCCCCTAGCTTTATGACCTAGTCATTCTCTAATTACCTCCTAAAGACCCCACCTCCAAATTCCATTTCATTAAGGATGAGGGTTTCAACAGTTTTGTGGGGACACATTCAGTTTCTTTTTTCTTTTTTTGAGATGGAGCCTCACTCTGTCATCCAGGCTGAAGTACAGCAGCATGATCTTGGCTCACCGCCACCTCTGTCTCCCAGGTTCAAGTGATTCTCCCCCCTCAGCATCCCCAGTAGCTAGGATTACAGGCATGCACTACCACGCCTGGCTAATTTTTGTGTTTTAGTAGAGATGGGGTCTCCCCATGTTGGCCAGGTTGGTCTCAAGCTTCTGATCTCAAATGAGCCACTTGCCTTGGCCTCCTAAAGTGCTGGGATTACAGGCTGATTTATTCAGTTTCTAGCAGGGGAGGTGGGAGCTGCTTTCCTTCCTGTTCATGGGACCTGGCCTTTTCTGCTGAGATGGATTCACACTCACAATCTCACCCTGGGCTGCAGACCCACAGAGCCTGTGTCCTCGACTCCTCTCCTGCCCATTCCTGGGTATTCCTTCCTGCACCACGTTCTCCATGTGGCCCCACCTGCTCCTGTTCCAGGGAGCTGCCCCTAGGTTGCTGCCCTTCTCACCATCTTTGGGCTCACTGGCCTCTACCATTTCTTCTGAGCCCTGAACACTGATCACTGGCAGGGAGAAACGGTGAAGCTGGGATGGGTGCTGTCCAAGGTGCTGCTTTTTGTGGACAGTTTGACAGTGAGGGAACCTGATGTGTCACCCCAGAGGAGGCCCAAAAGCTGTTTCTCAGGGGTGCCTGGATCGTGGTGGGGTGGGTACATTAGAGTAGGCTGGACCATGGACTGCAGGGACCCTGTTCTGTGTCAGTGACCAGCTCCTCAAGCTCCATGTTCTTCTCTGTAACTGACTGCCTTGTGTGCTCTCTGAGCCCAAGCTAGATTCCTTCCCACAATGTCCAGAGAGTCAGAGCTGTGTTTGGAGACCTAATGGGGGGTCTTGTGTGCTCACACAGAGTGTCCAGAGAACAGGCTTCGTGACCTCCCCTGCCCTACCCCCACATCAAGATCTGGATAGTGCGCTAGGTCAGATAAAGTCAGAATCCTTGGGGAGGGTGTTGTCCTGGGAGTGCTGAGGTCTGTGCCCCCAGCTTAATTCTCAGTCTCTTTGCCAATACATTTAAGTTGTGCATCTGCAGTTGGCTGAACAGCCTCATGTCTCCAAATTCTTGGATCTCCCTCTGGATAAGGTCATGAAGGATCTGCATATATGAGGGCTATATGATCAGGGTTTTACATAGTGGTTTTTTTTTTTTTTTTTTTTGAGAGGGAGTCTTATTCTGTCACCCAAGCTGGAGTGCAGTGGTGTGATCTCGGCTCACTGCAGCCTCCATCTCCCGGGTTCAAGCGATTCTCCTGCCTCAGCTTCCTGAGTAGCAGGGATTATAGGTGTGTGCCACCATGCTCAGCTAATTTTTGTATTTTTAGTAGAGATGGGGGTTTCACCATATTGGTCAGGCTGGTCTTGAACTCCTGACCTTGTGATCCGCCCACCTCAGCCTCCCAAAGTGCTGGGATTACAGGTGTGAGCCACCACACCTGGCTGTGTTTTTTTTTTTAAACCAAAGTCTTTTAAAAAATTGTAGTAGAGTGTATATATGTGTATATATGTAAGATATAAATATATATAAATATACATTTATATACAAATGTAGCATGCCATTTTAACCACTTTAAAATGTGCAATCAAATGGAATTAACCACATTCACAGTGTTAAATAACCATCACCACTATCTTTCCTAGAAATTTCTCATCATTCCAAATTGAAACCCTGTATCTTTTAAACAATAACTCCCTATTTTGTCCACCCTAGACCTTGATAATCTCTAGCCTACTTTCTGTCTCTATGAATTTGCCTATTCTTGATGTTTCATATAAATGGTATCATACACATATGTCATTTTGTTTTGGGCATATTTCAAGAGCATAATGTTTCCAAGGTCTGTGCATGCTCCAGTGTGTGTCAGGGCTTCATTCCTCTTTATAGCTGATTAACTTGCTGTTGTATGTATCACCATATTTGTTTATTTATTCATGTCTTGATGGACACTTGGGTTGTTTCCATATTTTATCTATTGTGAATAATGCTGCAATCAACATTCCCATTCAAGTACTTCTTTGAGTCCCTGGATTCAATTTTTTGGGTATATACCTAGGAAAGAATGTTGTTTTATATGGGAAGTCTGTGAATAGCTCTTTGAGGAAGAAAACAACTGTTTCCCATAGTGGCTGTACCTTTTTATATTCTCATCAGCAATGTATAAGGATTCCAAATTCTACATAAGGCTGCCACTGGTTATTTAGCATTTTGAAAGAACAATAACTATTTCCCGAATGACTAATGAAGTTGAGTGTCTTTTCATGTCCTTCTTGACTGTTTGTATATATTCCTTGAATAAATGTCTATTTGAGTCATTTTCCTATTTATAAATTGGGAGGTTTGTCTTTTTATTATTGAGTTGTAGCAGTTATTTATATATTCTGGACATGATACCCTTGTCTATATGATTTGCAATTTTTTTTTTCTCTTATTCTGTGTCTGGTCTTTTCACTTTCTTTTCTTTTTCTTTTTTTTTTTTTTTGAGATGGAGTCTTGCTCTGTTGCCCAGGCTGGAGTGCAGTGGTGTGATCTTGGCTCACTGCAAGCTCCGCCTCCCGGGTTCATGCCATTCTCCTGCCTCAGCCTCCCAAATAGCTGGGAATACAGGCGCCTGCCACCACGCCCAGCTATTTTTTTTTTTTTTTTTGTATTTTTTAGTAGAGACGGGATTTCACCATGTTAGCCAGGATGGTCTCGATCTCCTGACCTTGTGATCTGTCCACCTCGGCCTCCCAAAGTGCTGGGATTACAGGCGTGAGCCACCATGCCTGGCCCCCTTTTCACTTTCTTGATAATGTCCATTGACATAAAAAAGACTTGTGTCTTGATAAGCCCAATTTATCTATTTTTCATTTTTGTGTCTCATGCATTTGTGTCATATCTAAGAATTTACTGTCACATTTGAGGTCATCACGATTCACCCCTATATCTTTTCTAAGACATTTTTATGGTTTTAGCTCTTATATTTAAGTCACTGATCAATTTTGAGGTAATTGTTTGGTATGGTGGGATGAAGAGTTCCATAAGTTCATTGTTTTTCATGTGGTTATCCAGTTGTCCCTGCACCATTATTTGAGAAGACTATTCATACCCCATTAAATTATCTTGACACACTTGTCAAGGAGCAATTGACCGTAAGTATGAGAGTTTATTTCCGGACTCTCAGTTTTATCCCATTGGTCTCTGTGTGTATCCTTATGCCAGTAGCACACCCTTTTAATAATTGTACTGTTCATGAGCTTTCAAATAAGAAAGTACAAGTCCTCTAATTTATTTTGGCAAGATTGTTTTGGCTATTTAGGGGTAGTTTTTTCTTTTGAAAAACAACTACGTCAACGGTTCACAATTGGGGAAAGCTTTTCTCTTTCCTCCTGGAGGGAATTTGGCTGTCTAGAGACCTTTTTAGGAACCTAATCTAAGTAGATAAATTATCCCCACTTCCCTTGCTGAGGTGTTGTGTTAAAGTGTGCATTGCCTCCCGTGGAAGAATTGAGAGATCCTGGAAGCACTTGGCCACATGGTGAGGGACAGTGAGTTCCATGATAATGGGCACAGAAGACATCGTTTGGAACACAGTGTTGTTGGAGGAGCTGTATGCATCTCTACTACTTTATTTCTCTGTACAACCAACATCTCCACCAGACACAGTAGATATTAAAATCATTGTTTATCGTCTGTTGCACGGATCTTGGCTGACCTGTCAGCAGGAGCTAGAAGTGATACCTGGCAAGGCAGGGGAGGAGCAGGGCTCAGCAGGGTGAAAGCAGCTGGGACCCAGAGAAGCCAGAAAGGTCTGACTCTTAGAAACTAGGGGCCAGGAGGTGGGTGTCCTCAGGGGCAAATGGATCACAGTGGTACCCATTGCAGTGGACTGGAAGAAGGTAAGAGACACTGGGTATCCTATGTCCTCTCTCAGCTCCCTAACTGAAGATTTGGGGTCTGGGCTGGTTCTGTCCTGTAGCAGGCAGGGGGTAGACAGGGATGGCTGCATATCAGGCCAGAGTCCATGTCATCTTGTCAGGCACTGTCACTGCAGATGGAGAATTCTATTCAGACGCCTGGCCTGGGCACATGTGAGGGACCACCTCCTTCTTTTAAAATTATTTTAAGAAAACAATATCAGCAAATGTGATCAATGTTTATTTTTCTAAAATCATTATTAATGTCATGTTTTACAATATGTCTCTTAGGGAAATGGTGAGAACCATGAACACAATGTATGTTTTAAGTGGACTCTCCTATAATTTCAACTTTTATAGATTCTTATAGAAACTATTTTCTCTTTGAACACAAAGGTAATATCTCTGTGTTCATTTCTACTTGGAACTCTGTATTTGGGGTGGAGCGAGTCACATTTCCCCACAAAATATGGAAAGCATTTGACTACCAGAAAAAGTGTCCAAAACCTGCTGGTAATATGATTATAGGGCTGCAGGTGGAGGTCAGTTCAAGAGATGTGAAGGAAACTAATGTTGAGTAGTTTTTCTCAAAATCATGTGCAGAAGGAACAACCTCTGCCCACCTCATATTGGGATGAATGAGGGAGAGAAATAGAGATCAGTAATTTAAAGATCAAATTCAAGAGTCGGCAACAGGTTTGAGATGTGAATGGGTGTGAGAGGTGGACGGGTGAATGGTGAAGATGTTCAAAACACCTTCCTACCCCATATTGAGCCCCTGAGGTTGAGACAGTGTCCAGAGCAGAGGCAGCAGAATGCTGTGAGCTCACAGGGCCGGCATGAGACTTTAGCACAGTCTAGCTACTAGGTCTATTTTGGGATGGATTCATATTTAAGGAATAATCTAACAGTATGCAATTTTGAAAATATATAGAAATTCCTTTGCTATGAATTTTTTCTTCATAAGATATTTCTTCTTAAGGAGAGAATTGATTTTTTTTTGAGATGGAGTCTCAATCTGTCACCCAGGCTGGAGTGCAGTGGCATGATCTCGGCTCACTGCAACCTCCACCTCCCGGGTTCAAGCGATTGTCCTGCCTCAGCCTCCTGAGTAGCTGGGATTACAGGCGTACACCACCAAGCGCAGCTAATTTTTGTATTTTTAGTAGAGACAGGGTTTCACCATATTGATCAGGCTGATCTCGAACTCCTGACCTCGTGATCCGTCTGCCTTGGGCTCTCAAAGTGCTGGGATTACAGGCATGAGTGAGGTGGACTGTAGACCCTTTTGATTTGTGGTTACAGACCCTTGGAAAAGCCTCACCCTTCCTGCTGTGAGGTACAGGTAGTCATGTGGCATCACCTCTAAACGTATCTTCTCCTGAGACATCAAGTTTCTGATTAAGTCAAAGTCATTTCAACAGACATTGAAGATGTCAGTTTTACTCTCACACTCACAATTCTTCTACCAAGAGATGAAAGATTTTACTGGTGACTTGTTTGTAGATATTAAGGTAGATCAGTGGTTCGGACAGGGGAAATTTTGCCCTCCAGGGGGCATCTGGCAATGTCCGGAGACATTGTTGGTTGTCAGAGCTGGGGGAGAGCCCCCAAATGGTGCTGAACATCCTAGAGCTCACAGACAGCCCCACCAGCATGACCACCCCAAATGTCAACGCTGAGGAGTGGAGAGCCCTGCGGTGCCCTTCCTCAGCTTCCCTGGGGCTTCCTCTCACCTGCTCCTCCCCTCTCTCCCGACCACTCCTTCACCTTAGTTTCGTCGTTGCCCAACAGTCCCCTCCACCTGAACTTGCTCTTAGTCCAAGGCCAGCCCTGATATCTGAACTCTCCTGGCTTCATTTTGCTCCTTAGCAGGAGGTGCCCACTAGAGGGCGCACTCGCCCTTCCCGGCACTCAGGCTCTACCTTTCCTTTCTAAGACGAGCGTGGCTGGCCCAATCCCAGCCCTCAACAGTCTTTAGGTTTGCCCTCGGGGCAGCTCTTGGACAGGCATCAGGAACCCCAGGGAGGAGCCTGACTCTGGAGATTTTTGTGCATGGACTGGGGACCCGGAGCCACCCCAGGGCCCAAGTCACTGGGGAGGGGCTGGGTCCATGCACGGGGCGGCACACTCAGGGTCCGGACACTCCTGCCCTGTGTGGGTGCTGGGGACATGGCCATGCGCCTGTGTCCCTAAAGGCTCTGTCACTCAGGATTTGTGCCTGAGGGCCTTGGCTGGGCTGCTGTGTAAACTTCCAGATGGAGCCTTTCCCAGTGGGGCACGAGTCCTCCCAGAGATTTCAAGGAGGGCCTTCACCAGGAAGAATCAGGAGGGACGTGACAGCCACCGGGGTGTAGTTTCCCCCCAGGGCCTGAAAAGAGGGACCTCTTTTCATCATTTGCCCAGAGTGTTTGTACTGTCTCCATCATGATGGAATGATGTGGAATTTCATGCAAGGCCATTTTGCTTCTGTTCTGCTAATAATAATTTTGTTTCTAGCTAATCTGTTGATGTAGTAAAAACAATTGTTAACGTTGCTATGTTAAAGTGTGGCATTTTAACACGATGTTAAAACGCTACATTAAACCTTGCATTTCTGGGGAAGCAACTCAACGTAGTAAATTCTGACTCATTTTGGTCGTACTTCATTTGTGGATTTTCCCTCTTTGTTTCTGAGTAGGGCCTGCAATTTTACTTTTTCATTGTTTCCTGGTTTGCCTTTGATAAGAAGGTTCTACTTCCACAAAAATGAGTTAATGAGTATTGTTTATTTTCTTTTTCTCTGGAAGTGTTGTGTAAGGTTGATAGGAGCTGGTCTTTGATTGTTTTGTGGATTTTAAAAATTTAAACTGAAGAGATTTTTTACTTCTTGTTTGGTGAAGTAACATGGACATAGCATAATGTCTGTATGTTTGTGTGTGCCAATGACAGCCCTGTCCAGATCAAGACAGAGCACATTGTCTGCACCAAGCGACACTCCTGCGCCCCTCCCAGCCATTGCAAGCACCAGGTCACTGTCATTCTGATCTCTATCACCAGAGATGGGTTTTGCCTCTTGGGAACTTTATAGCTGTAGAAGCGGGCTTCATTTTCCCTTCTGCATTGGCTCCTTTCTTGCAACTCGCTGTGTGAGATCATCCGTGTTGTATGTAGCAGGGATCCATTTATTTTCATGTTGTAAATTATCCCTTAGTTTGAATACACCACTGTTTTATCCCCTGTGTTGTTGCATATTTGGACTGCGACACTATTTGGGTCTTCTGAATCATGCTGATGTGGACGTTTCTACACATATATTTTGGTGGCCTTACTCATTTCCTTGAGTGTAGAGACCATTGTATATGCTGGAACTTCTAAGATAGCTACACATTGTAATTTTCCTGTTAGAGAGTTGATCACATCTAAATTCCCACCAGCAACATCTCTGTGTCCAGTTGTTTCAACTCTTGGTATTGGCAGTCTATTGAATTTTAGCCTTTCTTATGTTGTTGGGATGAGATTTCATAATGGTTTTAATATACCTTTCCTAAATAAACAATAGCGCAAATGCATCTTTTCATGTCCTCATGGGCTATTACACATGTTCTACCATCTGGTGCCTCTTAGAGTTTTCTGCCATTTAAAAACATTGTGTTGTCAATCTTTCTCTTATTGTTATTTTGTTATGTATCTTGGGTATGGCTTCTTTGTCATATAGATAGATACACATGTCTGTCTCTGTATGTCTTGTGTATGCAGGAGAGAGAGAAAATTGGGAACCTTTTGTAGAACAGACATTCTCAATGTCAATGAATTTTATCTGTTGTTAAAAGATTATCATGTCATGTGAATTAGAGATATAGATTTATCTTTTTTTCTCTGTAGAGATATTCACGGTCATCTCAAATCATCTGCTTTTTGTGAGTATGCACACGAGTGTGCATGTGTTTGCATGTGTGCAAATATTTTAATTATTAAGTAAGATTTTAAGATGGGTGGCTGGGCATTGTGGCTCATGCCTGTAATCCCAGCACTTTGGGAGGCTGAGGCAGGATTTGAGCCTAGGTGGTGCAGACCAGCCTGGGCAACATGATGAATCCCCGTCTCTATTAAAAATATGAAAGATGGAATACTATGCAGCCATGAAAAATGATGACTTCACGTTCTTTGTAGGGACATGGATGAAGCTGGAAACCATCATTCTCAGCAAACTATCACAAGGACAAAAAACCAAACACCGCATGTTCTCACTCATAGGTGGGAATTGAACAATGAGAACACTTGGACACAGGAAGGGGAACATCACACACTGGGGCCTGTTGTGGGGTGGGGGAGGGGGGAAGGATAGCATTAGGAGATATACCTAATGTAAATGACGAGTTAATGAGTGCAGCACACCAACATGGGACATGTATACATATGTAACAAACCTGCATGTTGTGCACATGTACCCTAAAACTTAAAGTATAATTAAAAAAAAAGACCACGAGATTAAGGTTATTGGAGGGGCCCAAATTTTGCTAAAATGTAGGCATAGTTTCTGCAATCCCTTACTGCTCAGGACTCGTGTACAGAGGTCACCAGATTTGTGACTTCCCTAATTGCTCCTATAGATAACATCACTATTGTAGAACTCGAGATTGGTCTTTTAAGATGTTCCTCAGACTTTTGCGTTTTGGCAACCAGCAGAACTCATCCAGACCCATGATTAATGATTCATCCATTCATGTGGCTTCCATCCAGAGGCAGATTTAACACAGATAATTTTCCCCACCTGCATGATTTCATCCCCAGCCAGTCAGCAGTACTCATTCCTTAGACCTCTGCAGCTGAAACTATCCTTGAAAACCTCTAATTTCTGAGCCTCTAGGGAGGCTAATTTGTACAATAATAAACTTCTGTCCTCCTGTTTGACAGTCTTGGCCTAACTAAAATCTTTTGTAACTGCAAGTCGCCATCTCAGTAAATTGGTTTTGTCTGTGCAGGGTGCAAGAGGAACCCATCAGGTGATTATAAGAGTGGATTGAGGAGTTGCTCATTTCTTTCCAGTGGCCTGTTTCATGTTTTGGCTCCTGGAGGAAGAGATCCCTGGATGGGGACACAGTGGAAGCTTGTTCTCCTGGGGACCTGGGGACATTGGCTCATGATGGAGCCTGGCAGAGGTGACTGCTCTGGCTGATTTCTGTGCCTTTCCTATTGTCCAGGAGGTGGGCCAGGCCACAGTGTGAATAGGAAGGGAACAGAACAGTCAGCCTTGTTAGAGGGAGTGTCTGGGGAAGGCCTATGTGTGGGGGAAGCTGTGCAGGGTGGGGTATCCTAGCTGGAATGAAGGGGGAGGAAAATGAGGGACCTGGAGGAACAGAGACACCCATGGCAGTGAACAGTGGGGGCTACAGTGACCTAAGAGACCTCAGGGTCCAGGGGCCCCCACTTCCTTAGTCCAGGACCAGGGAGCCCTGGAAACCCTTCCATGCCCAGGGAGCCTCAGTGTCACATGAGATGGGGTGGCTTTAGGGGTAGGGGTTCATAGGGATAGAACATGGGTCTCAGGCCCTGAGGGACAGAAAACCAGTGTGGACAGAAACTCCTAGGATCCTGTATCCAGAATCAGGTATTTAAAGAGGTTATAGATTATTCATTCCTTCATTCATTCCCTTCCTCCTTCACGAGAAAGCTACTGAGTGTGTATGTTACATTGGGCCTGTGCGGCTGCAGGGTGCCAGTGGGGAGAGAAAGCAATGTCCTCTCTTTTATCCTCCCATGGGAGTGACACCAACACATCAGTATACAAGATTTCAGGTCCAGTGAGGGGCATTAGGATCTGACGGCGAGGACTGGACATTCCTTGCTCTGACTTTGATTGTTGAGGCAGGCAATTTAGTTCTGGAGTAAAAACTTACCAGTTGTCCATTTGCTCTCACTCCTCTGAGGTCTAGATAAGTAAGAAGAAAGGATTTGAGCCAATGGATGACTGTGGGGTCCCTGGAACCCCAAAATCCCCACTTCTGGTGGAGGAGAGGATGGGGCTGTGGCTGCACCCAGACCTCTAGTGACTCTGATCTGCCCCTTGTGTTTGTGTGACTCTGGTTCAGTGACTATGCCTCCCCGGGTCTCAGTTTTCTCTCAGTCAAATAAGCTAAATGGCAAATGGTCTGTGGCTTGTCACGTTGTCTGTGAATGAAGTTTAAATTATTCACAGTCACCTGACCTAATGCTTGGCACAGAGGACGTGTTCACACAAACAATGTTTATTATTATTTGCCTACATGAAAGAGCATATCTAGGCCTGATCCATGATGAACAAGATGCTACCAGGAACATCTTCTCTCTTCTGTTTCTGCCCCTGAAGACATTGAATTATCTACGGAGTCTCTTAAGTCTCCCAGGGCAGTTGGCTGATGGCCTAAGAAGCTTGTCCATCTGTCCTCTCCACTGTGAGTCTCAAGTGAAGGACTAAGCTCTGTCCATGCCCAGATGAGGCTCTGGGTGCTGAGCCCTGGCTATTAAACAGCTCCAGGAACCATGGCCCTTGTACAGCTGGTAAACCTTTGCTCCCGGTCAGCCCTGCCCAGGAGGCCACAACCTAACCCTGGCACACATTCCCCAGGGTCACGTGAAGTCAGGATTCTGGGACCAGGTTCTGGGGCTGAGGCTTCCAGGGTTGAACTTCTCTAAGAGAATCCCAGAGGGCCCCTCAGGCTAGGCCCTGACCAAGTTCTCCAGGGAATTTCTCAGGGTCATGTCCATGGGGAAGGCACGGAGTGCTTGGCTGAGACTGACCTCCACCTTCTGTGTCCCTCCCATCAGACTGTCCTTCCTCTGCAGTGAATGTCTGCAGGGTCTGGATTTGGGAAAACAATTTTGATCTGCAGATGTTTGTCTCCCCTGTGTGTGTCCTGCACTAAATGCTCAAACCCTAAAATGGGACATAATGCAGAGGGGTACACAGGCACAGTCCAGGTCTAACAGTTCTGAGTGTTTGAAGTAGAACTGACCCCGGACACCCAGAAGTCATGAGGAATCACTCACGGTGTATGCTGATCTGTGCAGTTACCTTTTCAGTCGTAAGATCTGCCTTTAAAATTTGTAGGGTGTAGGATCCTGAGTCATTCAGGGCGATGTTCCAGATCTCCAGGCATGCATTGGGGTATACTGTCTCTTGGCCACTGTATGCAGGCCCTGGGATAGTTACTTCATTGTGTATTACATATCCTGCAATTCAGTGGTCGGCATCTATTGTTTCCCCTTTGTACCAGTTGTGGCCAAGTATATCCTGGGGCAGATTGTAGACAAGTAGAACAACCTCCTTCTTCTCTACAGCATTGGATGGCAGAACTTCAACTGTAACTTGAGCAGTGGTGGGCGGGTTCCAGAAGGTTAAAAGTGAGGCTAGGAGAGGGAGAGAGCATCAGCCAACATTGGGACATATGTATTGGGGGGAAAAGATGGGGCCCTGGGTCCTGAGAAGGTCTCTTCACCCCTCAGCCTTTGAGTGTGTGTGTGTGTCCTGCTGAGTCAAGGTTAGCAGCGTGATCCCCATTCCTTCAACGTCTCTGACTTTGGCATTTTCCTGTTTGGAATCCTCTTCCCCAGGGGTCTGCATGGCCCCCTCCCCACTGCCCTCAGGTCCTGCTCACATCAGGGCATCCTTGGGAGACCCCTCTCCTGACACCTCCTCTAGAGACCTTGAGTCTTCCCTTGCTGACCTTTCCCTGTTCTGTTTACTCCACAACTCCTGTCAATACCTGACCTCACATTCTAGATCTCTTTGTGTGTCTGTCTTCTTCCCATGAAAGCATGAGCTCTGTGAGGGCAGGGTCTTGTGTGATCTTGGGTGCACCTCAGTGCCTGGGACAGGCTGCAGACTCCTGTGGATGAGCTCATGAGCGTTCCCAAGGTCCTCCATGTCCTGGACCAATTTCTGAGGTTGGAGGCTGAGGATAATGTTTCATGCCCTGGTTATGTTTTTATTTGAAGTGTCATCTGATATAGTTATTATTATCATTTTTCAAAATGTAGTGGCCAGTGATGATTAACCAGGAAAACAGAATACTTAAGATTTTCCTGCCTCTTACTAATTCCAGTTCTATATGATTTTCCTGTTGTGACCCCTGTCCCTCTCTGGTGTCCTCTCCCCTATCCAGGCTCCAACAGAAGCCCTCAGTCCCCACTCAGAGCCCCGTCCTCCCAAGGAGACCCTAGCCAGTCACTGTGCTTCCTCCTTGTGTTCACTCCCAGGAAATTCTCTCCTCAACTGTGAGCAGGAGCCCCTGCCAGGTGATGTGCTGTGTGCAGGGAGGGGCTGAAAGGGGCCTCATGGCCTGTGCTGCCTGCGTGTTCTCTTCTGTGGAGATGAGCCTGGAATCCAGAAACTTTCTGAGCATGGCTGTCGGCTGTGCTGTGCTTCCTCCTTCTGTGCTGAGCCTCTTCCCGGGGCAGGAGCACTTCTCAGGCTCATGGGCGGGGTCTGTGCCCAGGACATCTCTCTGTCCCCTCCCCTCTCAGTCCTGCCTCCTTGTCCCTCCTTTCCCTTTCCCTTCTGTCTGTGTTTCAGGCCCCTGGGAATTGCTGAGGCCTCTGCCTCCTTCAGCAGTGATTCTCTCACCCAGCCTCTACACATGCTATGTGCAGACACATAGACACACACACACAGAGACACACAGATACACACAGTCACACAGACACCCTGTAGGTTGGGTGAGCCCTGTCCTGGGTTCTCAGCATCCAGCCGTGTTTATGGCTCCAGGTCAGAGTGCACAGTTACCCCTTCTACCCTCTTCCATCCCCATTTGGCTCTTCCCTTCAGAGCAGGGGCTTGGACTGCACCAGGGCCCTGTCACAGGGATCTACCCTCACTGTGCTTTGGGTGAGCTAAGTGCTGGCTGGTGAGAGGGACACTTTTTCTCATTGTGTCAATATTGGCTACAGTTTCCAAGGATGGACATTCAATGACCCGGGTGTCCCAGAAGGGACTGTCCTTCCTGGAGGAGTGCAGGATGAATCTCTCATGTCTTCTGGGGAGAGAGGCCTCTGCTGGTTGGTCAGTGGGGGCTGTGGGCCTTGTGGTCCCAGGAACTGGTCTCAGCCACTCTCTTTCACCCTGGGTTCTGGTTGTTGAGCTGGGGCTGAGGCCTGTCCATGGTTTCTCTGACCATCTTTGGTGTCCCGTCATCTGCCCAGCTGACTGTCCTGTGGTCACTTTACCTTCCCCAAGGCTGATGCAGCAGGGAGTGGGGGGCTGCCCAGGGACTTCACAGGGCATGGCTGAGTCCCAGGAGAGGGAACATGGGACAGAGCAGGGGCTCAGAGCTGAAGACATTCAATCTGACTTACTCTGTGGCCAGGATGGGCTCAGCCCTTCCTGTGCTGACATTCCCTGGGGTCTGTCCTGAGGGTTTCGACCTTGTTAAGGCCCTCTGTGTAGAGGAAGAACAGGCAGTGGCTGCAGACCCCATGTGGGGGTCACTGCTCACACCTGAGAGGGCAGATGGGGTGGAATTTTGGGATGGATTCGTATTTAAGGAATGATCCAACAGTAGACAATTTTGAAAATGTACAGAAATTCCTATGCTATAAATTTATTCTGCATAAGGTATTTTTTCTTAATGAGAGAATTGACTTTTCATTCATAGATAGCTAAGATGGCCCTAAGATGTTGAGAACATCAGAATGGACTGTTTGGTGTCTTGTGGTGTGGTTTCATGCTTTATTTCTCCCATCCCATATCTACAGAATTCTCCATATCCCATTTTGTAATGTAAGTCAGTGGGTGTCATTCTGGTTCGTGGTTACAGACGATTGGAAAACCCATACCCTTCCTGCTGTAAGGTACAGGCAGCAATGTGGCATCTAAACATGCCTTCTCCCGTGACATCAAATTGCAGATTAAGTAAAATTCATTTCAACAGATATTGAAGATGTCAGTTGTACCCCTCACATACTCACAATTCTTTCACCAAGAGATGAAGGATTTTAGTGGTGAGTTGCTTTGAAAGGTTAGTGTAGATCTATGATTCTGTCAGGGCTAATTTTGCCCTCCGAGGGGGGCATTTGGCAAAGTCTGGAGAAATTGTTGGTTGACAGAAATGGGGGAGGGAGTCCTGTGACATTGAGTGGGTAGAGTTCCCAGAGGGTGCTGAACACCCTGCTGCTCACAGAGCCCCATTAGCATGACCACCCCAGTGTCAGTGCTGAGGAGTGCAGAACCCTGCTCTGCCCTTCTTCAGCTTCCCTGGGTCTTCCTCAGACCTGCTCCTTTCGTCTTTCTGGACTGCTTTCCCATCTCAGCCACCTCCTTGCACCTGGTTCCCTCCACCTGAACTCACACTTAGTCCAAGGCCAGCCCTGATCTCTCAACTCTCTTGGCCCCTTTTTGTTTACCAGGAGGGGACCACTAGAGGGCACCCTCACCCTTCCTGGAGCTCATGCCCTCCCTTTCAATTTTGAGACAAATACGGCTGCTTTTACTGTCACAATTCAAGCCCTCCAGATTCTTTAGATTTGCTCAGGCGGCAGCACTTGGACAGGCATCATGGACCCCACGGAGGACCGTCACTCTGGAAATTTTGGTGGCATGGACTGGAGACCTGAAGCCACCCCAAGGCCCAAGTAACTGGGGAGAGGCTGGGTCCAGGTGAGGGATCTGCACACTCGGTCCAGATGCCCCTGCCTAGTGTGGGCACTGGGGACATGTCCATTTGTCTGTGTCCCTAAAGGTCCTGTCACTCAGGATCTGTGCCTGAGGGCTTTGGCAGGGCTGCTGTGGAGCTTTCCAGATGGGGCCTTTCCCAGTGGAGCACGAGTCCTCCCAGGGATTTCAAGGAGGGCCGTTGCCTAGAAGAATCAGGAGGAATGTGGCAGCCACCAGGTGCAGGTTCCTCGCAGGGCCTGAAAAAAGGGACCTCCTTTCATCATTTGCCGTTCGTGTCTGCACTGTCTGCATCAGGATGGAATGACGTGGAATTTCATGCAAGGTCATTTTGCTTCTGTTCTGCTAATAATTTTTTTTCTAGTTAATCTGTTGATGAAGTAAAGGCAATTGTTGACTTTTGGGTGTTAAACTCACCTTTCATTTTTGGGGAACAACTCAATGTGGTAAATCCTGACTTTTTTTGGGTCATATTTCATTTGTGGATTTTCCCTCTCTGTTCCCAAGTAGGGCATGCAGTTTTACTTTTTCATTGCATGATGTTCTCCTCCCCGTGTCCATGTGTTCTCATTGTTCAACTCCCGCTTATGAGTGAGAACATGCGGTGATAGGTTTTCTGTTCCAGTGTTAGTTTGCTGAGAATGATGGTTTCCAGCTTCATCCATGTCTCTTCAAAGGACATGAACTCATCTTTTTTTATGGCTGCATAGTATTTCATGGTGTATATGTGCCACATTTTTTTTATCCAGTCTATCATTGATGGGCATTTGGGTTGGTTTTAAGTCTTTGGTATTGTGAACAGTGCAGCAATAAACATATGTGTGCATGTGTCTTTATAGTAGAATGATTTATAATCCTTTGGGTATATACCCAGTAATGGGATTGCTGGGTCAAATGGTATTTCTGGTTCTAGATCCTTGAGGAATCACCACACTGTCTTCCACAATGGTTGAGCTAATTTACCCTCCTACCAACAGTGTAAAAGCATTCCTATTTCTCCACATCCTCTCCAGCATCTCTTGTTTCCTGACTTTTTAATGATTACCATTCTAATTGGTGTGAAATGGTATCTCATTGTGGTTTTGATTTACATTCCTCTAATGACCAGTGATGATGGGCTTTTTTTCATATGTTTGTTGGCTGCATAAATGTCTTCTTTTTAGAAGTGTCTGTTCATATTCTTTGCCCACTTTTTGATGGGGATGTTTGATTTTTTCTTGTAAATTTAAGTTCTGTGTAGATTCTGGATATTAGCCCTTTGTCAGATGGATAGATTGCAAAACTTTTCTCCGATTCTGTAGGTTGCCTCTTCACTCTGATGATAGTTTCTTTTGCTGTGCAGAAGCTCTTTAGTTTAATTAGATCCAATTGGTCAATTTTGGCTTTTGTTGCCATTGCTTTTGGTGATTTAGTCACGAAGTCTTTGCCCATGCCTATGTCCTGAATGGTATTGCCTAGGTTTTCTTCTTGGGTTTTTATGGTTTTAGGTCTTACGTTTAACTCTTTAATCCATCTTGAGTTAATTTTTGTGTAAGATGTAAGGGAGGGGTCCAGTTTCAGTTTTCTGCATATGGCTAGCCAGTTTTCCCAATACCATTTATTAAATAGGAGCTTTCAACCCTGCCACAGCTGCGTTTACACCCATTCTTTCTCACTGCTAATGCAGTTTATTTCTTCTTCTTCTATTGCTTTGCTGATGAATTAGTCCAGAAGTTTAAATAACCTTTTATCAACTTTTTTAGCAACATTATTTTTGAGTTTATGGATGCTTTGCATTTTTAAATTTGTCTTCTAGTTTATTATTTTCTACTTTTAAGTTTCTTACACTTTTATTCTACTTGCTTTGTTTTTCTCTCCCTTCTTATTTGGACGATTAACTCATTTTTAATCAATGTTTTCAGTAGAAGCATTTTGGGTTGTGAATTCCCTGGGGCATCACTGTGGCTGCATCTTATGGCTTTTGGTAGATGTAGCTGTTAATCAAGTACCAGGTACTTAATATGTTCATCACTGTGTCTTGATTGACCTGTGCTTTGAAAATCCCTAGATGTCTAATTTTTCTAATTTCTAAAATTTATGTTACAGAGATTACATCTAGATCAAACTGTATACAAAATAGGTGCTTGAGTAAAAATTATTCAATAATATCTGCTAATATATGAGTAAGCCCAGTCTTCATAAATGTTCCTTGTGGACTTGAAGAGAACATCTGTGGTGCAGGGTAGTTGGCTGTAATGTGCCATTGTCATTGCCTGTTGATTGTGTGGTTGAAATGTGTATCATTTGTAGAGATTAGGCATGTTCCTCGAGTATTGCCAAAGTCTTTAAAGTGACTTATTGTGGACAACATGGACATTCAGAGTGTTAGGTGGATAATTAGCAATGGTCTTGAACAGAACAATGTATTCCTGGACATGTTCCAAATGAATAAAAATTAAATGTCAAATCAAAGCCACCAAAGCACCTCAAAGTGGGGAAGGACTTTATTATTGTATAGCCAAGGAAGAAAAGATTGATACCCATGAAAATTTCAAAAAGAGTCTTCATATCAAAAAGTTCTCTTTAAGAAAAACAAATACTATCTTAAAATATTTGCAATTATAATAAACAATGAGATAAGGTGCTACTATATAAAGAATACACAAAATTAACAAGACCAAAGCATAGCAGAGGGCAAATATTTGAAAATCAGTTCACAGAAGAAATGTTAACGCTCACTGTTTTCAAGATCATGATGTTTATTTAACATATTAGAGTTCCTAGCCTAAAGCAATAAGAAATGAAAGATAAATTAGTGGTATGAGGATTAAAAAACTAGAAATAAAACCATCGTTAATTTCAAAGAATAACATTGTTTATATAGAAAGATTCAAAAGAATCTAATGGAAATAATTAGAAATAATAAGAGAGTTTAGGGAGCTGAGTAGTATAAGAATAGACTAAAATATATTAACTTAACAGCAAACAACTATAATGTAATTAAAAAGAACATAATAGTGCCAGAGAATATAAAATATTTAGGAGTCAATTCAACCAAAGACCAAAATGCATACAATCTCTTCAGACAAAATTATAACAATCAAGAAACATTAAAGAAGGCCTAACTAAATGGAGAACTATACCATATTTATGCATCAGAAAAATAAATATTCTAAAGATGTCAATTCTATCTGAATTGATGTGTTGATTACATATAAACAAGTTCACCACATTGATCACAAATCTCTGAGACCAAAAAGTTGTAAAACTTTCCTTTTCTTTGTCTCAACATTTATTTTAGATTCAGAGGGTACATGTGCAAGTTTGTTCCCTGGGTATATTGTGTGATGCTGAGGTTTGGGGTACAAATGTTGCTCTCATCCAGGTATTGTGCATAGCACTGAACATTTTGTTTTTCATTTCTTGCCCGCTTTCTTCCCTCCCGTCTAGTAGTTTCTAGCTTCTCCTGTTGCCATTTTTTATGTCATTGAATACCCTATGTTTAGATCCCTCCCTCTTATCAGGTTATGGTTTATAGATTTTTCTTCCTGTGTTAATTTGCTTAGGATAATGGTCTCCAGCTGCGAACATATTGCTGCAAAGGAATGATTTTTTTTTTTAATGGGTGCCCAGTATTCCATGGTGTATAGGTAGGGATTCCTTATCTAATCTACTCTTGATGGACACCTAGATTGATTTAATGACTCTTAGACATATGAACACAGCTCACCCTCCTATACACAGGAGAAATGAAATTTGAGGTCCAGGGACAGCAAATGTTAAAATACAACCCCAGCCTCAGATGTCCCCAAATAGACGTTTGATCACATAATGTGTGGGAGCAACTGAGGTGATAGCACCCTCCCCTACTTTTCTTGGAAACATAAACATTTGTACACACCGTGTGGAGTAAAATTTCTAAATGCATGTCAAAATTTAAAATATATTTCTTTTTGCCTCCCAAACTTCACTGGGAAGAATTTATTACATTTGCAGTAATGAAAAATGACACCTAATCATAGTTATTCACTGTAGTGATGGTTTCACAGCAAAATATTGAGAAGCCCCTAGATTTTTCACCAGTATAATGCTAATTAATCAGGTTGTTTTATATCTACACAATGGATTATGATACAGCTGTATAAAAAGTAGATAATCTTTTGGCTATTCATATGCAAACACCTCCATGTTCTGTTCTGATTGTAGCATATAAACAACATAAAATGTGATGCATTTTTTGAACTAGATCTTATCTTAAAATGTTATCTTTATTTATTTTTTCAGAGACAGGGTCTTGCTCTCCCACCCAGGCTGAAGTTGCAGTGGTGTGATTATAGCTTACTGTGGCTTTGATTTCCTAGGCTCAAGTGATCCTCCCAACTCCCACTTCTGAGTAGCTGGGACCACAGTATGTGCTATCATGCCCATATAATTTTGTGTTTTGTTTGTTTTTATAGAGATAGAGTTTCACCGTATTGCCCAGGCTGGTCTTGAACTCCTGGGCTCAAGTGATCCACCAGCCTTGGCCTGCCAAAATGCTGGGATTACAAGCTGGAGCCACTATATCTGGCCCTGCATTCTTTTTTTATGGGACAGCAGTCTACTCACTCATTACTTTCCCTATCAGGGGATTTTTTTTTTTTTTTTTTTTGGAGACAGAGTCTCGCTCTGTCGCCCAGGCTGGAGTGCAGTAGCTCAATCTCGGCTCACTGCAAGCTCTGCCTCCTGGGTTCACGCCATTCTGTTGCCTCAGCCTCCCCAGCAGCTGGGACTACAGGCGCATGCTGCCATGCCCGGCTAATTTTTTGTATTTTTAGTAGAGACGGGGTTTCACCGTGTTAGCCAGGATGGTCTCGATCTCTTGACTTC
Source organism: Nomascus leucogenys (assembly GCF_006542625.1). Lineage (NCBI taxonomy): Eukaryota > Metazoa > Chordata > Mammalia > Primates > Hylobatidae > Nomascus > Nomascus leucogenys. Next base: position 85,512,382 of record NC_044397.1, read on the forward strand.
GTGATCCGCCCATCTCGGCCTCCCAAAGTGCTGGGATTACAGGCGTGAGCCACTGCGCCCCGCCTCATCGGGATTTTTAACCTTCCCATTTCTCTACTGTGGGTCCATGCCAATGTCCAGATGTATTTATTTGTCTAGAATCGGATGTTCTTGTAAAAAGAGCGGTCTAAGGAATGGCCTCCTAGCTGATTTCCAGGATTCTAATCTTCACGGTCTAAGCTGTAGGTTTTCAACCATGGATACTGGTTAGAGTCACTGTAAGGCATCTAAAACCTACCCATGCATGTGACTTCCCCTAAGAGTGTCTGATTTGATTGGTGTGTGGTATGGCCTGGGCACTGGTTTTTAAAAAATGCTTCCAAGAAAAATAGTAATTTTGCAGTGGAGCAACCTTAGCCCAGTGCTCAAAATTAACATCCCCAGTAATCAGTGATATGGACATCTTAGGGCATCCTAATATGATGGATGAATAATGCGCAGCATCACCTCTGTGGTATTCTTGCCCAAAGTGCATAACCTGAGTTTAATTATGAGAAACAATTAGAAAAGCCTAAACTGAGGGTTATTCTACAAAATAACTTGCCAATACTCTTCAAAAATGTTAAGATCATGAACGCTAAAGAAATTTTCAGGCACTATCCCAGATTAAAGGGGACTGAGAGGACAGAACAAAGAGATGCAATTTGTGATCCTAGATTGGATCACAGTCCAGAAAAAGGACATTAGTGGGAAGATAGGGAAGATTTGAATAAGGTCTATAGATTCATTAACTGTGCAGTGTGAGATCATTTATTGATTTTGATGACTGGGTAGATATCTATAATGTTAATATTTGAGGAAGTTGAATGAAAAGCATATGAGGACTCTGACTATTTTTGGGATATTTTTGAAAGTTTGAATATATTTCAAAATAAAAAGAAGAAAAAGGAAAAAAAGGAGAAGAAATCTTCCAGATATTTTCATGAAGTTGCCAGAGTTGAAGACCATTTCCCAAGTTATCTTGCCTAATACTGTCAGAATAATCTTCCTGGGAATGTTGTTTATCATATTTGTGTCCTTTTGAAAGATTTCCAGTGACTTCTCTTATCTATAGGATGAAGTTCCCATTCCTTATCTTGCCATTCAAAGCCCTCATAGAATGGCCCCTTGATCAATCTACTTCTTTGATCTGCATTGAAGGACCACATTTTACTTTATCATGTCCAGACATTTTCCAATTCTTTTCCTTGTTAGTATAGCACCCTTGCCTGTCTTCTCAGCCTCTTGAGTTGTTCTTTGTTCCAAGGCCCACTTCAGACCCTGTCTCTTCATTGAATCCTGTATGGTCATTTCTATTAGAAGCAGCTAACTTTCCATTCTTTGAATTCTGGTAGATATAATGGTGTGGAGTGAAGCACGAGTTTTATTTTATTATTATTATTATTATATTTTAGAAAAAAAAGCCAATTTAGTATGCTTGTTAAAAGTTTTCCTTTTTTAGGGCAGGCATGATGGCTCACGCCTGTAATCCCAGCACTTTGGGAGGCCGAGGTGGGTGGATGACTTGAGGTCAGGTGTTTGAGACAAGCCTAGCCCACATGGTGGTACCCTGCCTCCACAAAAAAATATAAAAATTAGATGGGCATGGTGGTCCACACCTGTAATCCTAGCTACTCTGGAGGCTGAGGTAGGAGAATTGCTTGAACCGGGAAGACAGAGGTCGCAGGGAGCCAAGATCGTGCCACTACACTTCAGCTTGGGTGATGGAGTGGGTGAGACTCCATCTCAAAAAAAAAAGGAAAAAAAGGTTTCCTTTGTAAAAAAATTTTTTAAAATTTAATTGGAGAAGGATTAGAGATTAAATTGATGTTTGAATTTCATTGGGATTTAAAAATTTCTATTTTAGGTTCAGGGGTACATGTGCAGGTTTGTTATGTAGGTAAACCCATGTCACAGGGATTTGATATACAGATTATTTCATCACTCAGGTACTAAGCCTAGTAACCAATGGTAATTTTTTTCTACTTCTCTCCCTCCTTTCACCCTCCACCCTCTGGTAGCCTCCAGTGTCTGTTGTTTCCCTTTGTGTTCATGTATTCTCATCATTTAGTTCAGACATATAAGTGAGAGCATGTAGTATTTGGCTTCTTTTCCCACATTAGTTTGCTAAGGTTAATATCCTGTAGCTCTATCCATGTTCCTGCAAAGGACATGATCTTATTCTTTTTTATGGCTGCATAGTATTCCTGCCCCCACACCCCATGTTTCCTGGGGCAGTGCTGGTGCACGTGATGCCACACTGGGCACTTTCCCCTCATGACCTCCTTCCATCCTCATCAACTCCTTCTGTGACTGCTCCCTAAATGCCCGCCCCTGCTCCATCTTTCCTGTTATCTGGGGCATTCCAGGCCTCCAGAACAGCATCTGCCTGAGTGCCCACAGTACCACTGGGAATCAACCAGACACCCTGTAACCTGCCCTCTGCACCCCAGGAGGCTCAGGGCACATGTGACGGTCACACACAGGCGCCATCTGGGATTTGTCCACCTGTCCCCTGCTGTCCCTCATGAAGTCAGGAGGGAGGACAGAGCTCTCCGGTGTGCATGGGGTGGGGAGTAAGCATGAGCTCCCTTAGCTTTTAGAACACAACCCACCTTCACCCGCCCTCTTAGGTGTGAGCACCATCCTCCCAGATGGGCTATCTGACCACTACCTGTGCTTCCTCTACACAAAAGGGCTTGACTAGGTCCAAATCCTCAGGACAGACCCCAGTAGAAGTTGTTCTACTTGTTTATCATCTGCCCCAGGATTATCTTGGCTACAACTGGTACAAAGGGGACCAAGTGGCCACCAACGACCAAATTATAGGATATGTAATTGACACTTAAGTAACTACCCCAGGGCCTGCATACAGTGATTAAGAGATGATAAACTCCTATGCATGCCTGCTGATCCATAATGTGACCCAAAATGACACAGGATTTTACACCCTTCAAGTTATAAAGCTAAATCTTATGAATGAAGAAATAACCTCACAGTTCAGCATATACCGTGAGTGATTCCTCATGTCCTCTGGGTGTTGGGGGTTCAGTTCTACCTTGCACATGCAGGACTGTCAGGCCTGAGCTGTGCCTTATTTCCCTCTGCATTATGTCTCATTTTAGGGTTTGGGCATTTAGTGCAGGACACATACAGGGGAGACAAACTTCAGCAGATCAGAATTACTTTCCTGCATCCAGACCCTGGAGACATTCACTGTAGAGAAAGGACAGTCTGATGTGGAGACTCAGCAGGAGATCAGTCTCAGCCAAGCACCTCATGCCTCTCCCATGGACCTGACTCTGAGAAAGACCCTGGTGAACTGGGCCAAGGCCTGGCATGAGGGACACCCTGGGATTCTCTTAGAGAAGCTCAGCCCTGAAAGCCCCAGCTCCAGACTTGCGTCTCAGGATCCTGACTCCAGGTGACCCTGGGGAGCCTGTGCCAGGCCTGGGTTGTGGCTTCCTGGGCAAGGCTTACTGGAAGCAAATATTTGCCAGCTGTCCACGGGCTGTGGCTCCTAGAGCTGCCTACCAGCTATGGTTTAGCTCCCAGAGCCTCATCTGGGCAAGGACAGAGCCTTCTCCACCTGAGACTCAGAGTACAGAGGACAGAGGGACAAGCTTCTTAGTCCATCAGCCAGCTGCCCTGGGAAGCTTAGTAGACTCCATAGAAAGTTCAGTGTCCCCAGGGACAGAAACAGAAGAGAGAAGATGTTCCTAGCATCCCTTGTTCACAGGGATCAGGCCTATGGGTACCCTCTCATGGAGGCAAATAATAATAAATGCTGTTTGTATGAACACCTCTTCTGTGCCAAGCATTAGGTCAGATGACTGTGAATGATTTAAATTTCATTCACCAAAAACATAACAAGCCATAGACCACTTGCCATTTAGCTTATTTGACTGAGAGAAAACTGAGCCACAGGGAGACACAGTCACTGAACCAGAGTCACACAAACACGAGGGGCAGATCAGAGTCACATGACCCTCTCCTCCAGCAGAAGTGGGGGCTTATTGGTTTCCAGGGACCCCCACGGTCATCCATTGGCTCACATCCTTTCTTCTTTGGCATCCAAACCTCAGAGGAGTGAGAGTAAATGGACAACCGATTAGTTTGTACCCCAGAACGAAATCACCTGCTTTAGCTATCAGAGTCAGTGCGAGGAATATCCAGACTTCCTCCTCAGATCCTAATCTCCCTTACTGAATCCGAAATCCTGTGTTTTTCAGAGTGTCCATGTCACTCCCACGGGAGGCTAAAGGAGAAGACTTTGCTTTCTCTCCCCATTCACACCCTGCGCCAGCACAGGCCCAATGTGAGACACACTCTAGTTCTTGTAGGAAGGATAGAGGGATTGAATGAAGTATCCATAACCTCTTTAGAGACTGGATCCTGGATGCAGAATCCTAATATAATAGAAATTGCTGGCCGTACCCATTCCCCGTTTCTCAGGGGCTGAGACCCATGTTCCATTTCTCTGAACCCCTGCCCCTAAAGCCATCTCACCTCATGTGACTCTGGAGTTCCTTGGCCATGGGAGGGTTTTCAGGGCTCCCTGGTCCTGGTCTGGGGCACTAGGTGCACCTGGTCCCTGGAGTCACTAAGGTCATTGGAACCCCCGCTGCTCACTGACATGGGTGTTTCTGGTTCTCTCTGCTCCTCTGTGCCTCTCATCTTCTTTCTCCTTAATTTTAGCTGCCATGCCCTGTCCTGCACAGCCTCCTCCACCCTTGGGACTTCCCCCGACATTCTCTCTAAAAAGGCTGACCATTCTGTTCCCTTCTTGCTTACATTGTGGCCTGGCTCAGCTCCTAGGAAATAGGACAGGCACATAAATTCAGCTGGATCTGTGGCCCCTGCTAGACTCCATCATGAACCAGTGTCCCCAGGTCACCAGGAGAATGAGCTTCCATTGAGTCCCCATCCAGGGCTCTTTCCCTTTATGAGGCCAACATGTGGAACAGGCCACTAGACAGGGATGAACGGTTCCTCCAGCGACTCTTATAATCACCCGACAGGTTCTTCTTGCCCTGCTGCACAGACAAAACCAATTTATTGAGATGGTGATTTGTAGAAAAGGAAGATTTTAATTACTCTGTTTGCCAAGCAGGAGGACAGAGGTTATTATGACTCAAATCAGCCTCCTCAGTTGCTCAGAGGTTATAGTTTTTCAAGCATAGTTTCAGTGGCAGAGGTCTAAGGAATGGATACTGCTGATTGCTCGGGTATGAAATCATGAGGATGGGGAAAATGGCCTGTATTTTCTGAATCCACCTCTGAGTGGAGGCCACATGACTGGTTGAGCCATTAGTCATGGGTCTGGATGAGGTCAGCTGGTTTCCAGAATGCAAAAGTCTGAGAAACATCTCAAAAGATAAATCTCAGGTTCTACGATAGTGATGTTATCTATAGGAGCAATTAGGGGATTCACAAATCTTGTGACCTCTGTACACATGAGTCCTGAGCAGTAAGGGATTGCAGAAACTATGCCTGCATTTTAGCAGAATTTGGGCTGCTCCTGTAATCCTAATCTCGTGGTCTTTCATTAGTTTTATAAAGCCAGTCCCTGAGCAAGGAGGGAGTTAGTTTTAGAAAGGGACTATTATCATCCTTGCTTCAACATTAACCTATAAACTAAATTCCTTCCAGCGTTAGCCTGGCTTATTCCCAGGAATGAGCAAACACATCCAGTCAGGATAGAGGCCAGATGGAATCAGCCATGCTAGCTTGCTCTCACTGTCCTAATCTTTGCAAAGGTGATTTCACTCTCTACATTGACTCAGCAGGGGGGTCAGAGGCAGGAGTACAGGTCTGCAGTCCCCAAAGCCCACGGGCTCCTTTCACCCATTTCACTTATGACTGCATCCTCATCCTGCTAGCTATGAGGCTCACATCCTCCAGTCACTTCCTGGAGACTTCTGGTTTCCTGTCAGGCCTATAGCAAGCTTGAAATTTGTCACTCAGTTCTAACAACAAGTAAAAAGCTGAACAAACTCAAAAATCAACAACTCTTTTAGATCCCTCAGAGAAGTGAGGTCTCAGTGCTAACTGACCCATATATTGAAGAGACCAACAGGCAAAGACAGACAGCACGCCTTACCTGGTCAGAAACCCCTGGCACAGAAGCCTCAGTGGGAACCATCGCTGGGGTCAGAAAAACCTGAACTGTAAATAATGAATTGCTGGAGGGTCAGTGTGAACAAGACCCAGAGTTAAACACTCAGGGGAATGGATTACTTCTGGGGTTAGGGAGACATGTTTGTGACTCTTAGCTTCTGGAGCCCTACCAGGTTCCTACAGTAATACCCAGTAAGAATCAGCTCATCCTTCCTGCAGGGGAAGGGGGAAAGAAACCACTTTGAAAGATGCCAGTGAATTCTATTCTGGGCAAGACCTGCCTTTAAGAGAAACTATTTTACCAGAGTCTAATCAGCTGGGGTTTGATCAGAGCCTAAATGCCCCGGGGAAGGGGAAATATCCAACTCCAGCCCCCTGTAGCCATCATGTCCTACCTAAGGGAAAGAAAAAACTGAGAGGCACTTACGATGTTCACAGCCCAGGCCACAGCTCTAATCCAATACCACAGAACCCTTCCCTCCATGGCATCACTGAATGCCTCACTCACCACAGCATCACTAAATGCCTTCTCACCCAAGTTTCTTTTACCCAGTACATCATGTCTGGTTTGCAAAAAAAACCATACAAGACAGACTAAGAGGCAACATTAGGCACTACGCAGAAACAGATGGGTGACATAAGTAGAGAGATGGATATTCTAAGAAAGACCCAAGAGAAATGCTAGAAATGAAAAATGCCCTTGATAAGCTTTTGAAAGTGTGTATACTGGTAGGCTTAACACAGCTGAGGAAAAAATCTCTAGCTTTATGGTGTGTTAATAGAAACTTCAAAAACTGAAACAGTAAAGTTTAAAAAGAGTGACAAAAAGTGGAAGAACATATTCAAGTTCATATTGAATATTTTGTATTGACAATAGTGTATTTTATATTTTGTAGTTGTGGGACAACTACAAAGACTGTAACATACACATAATGGGAATATTGGGACCAGGTGGAGGTGGCCAGGTGGGTACTATCTGATGGGTTTACTGCCTGTTTCACACACATCTGTGTCCTCATTGTGATGCCATTGCCATAAGGTAGGGTCTTTCAGGTGGGGAGATGCACAAGCCACTGGCATCTCACTTAGACTCTGCCCAATTTAAACGAAATTAATCAAACTCTAATTGTGTTTCCTGAGGTCTAGGGAAAATGAAGAAAGCATTTCACATGCCTGTTTCAGGCTCCTCCCCATTTTTCCTAAGTCTGCACAGGAATTAGGGATAGGCAGGTCTTTCTAAATTTGCTAATATAACACACATTGCTTCTCCTAATTTGGCATCTTTCCTCCCTTTATGTATTGTAATTAACACATATGACTTCCTCTTTGACTGGTACTGTCCTCCTAACAGGACCCATGAGCCTCTCTCTGTTCAGTGAGTTGCTAATTTCAAACCACCTTCAGCATCTTCCTTTGAGCATAATGCCTTCCTGCTGGAATTCACAGCACATCTTAACTTTATTTTGGTATCTAGAGAAATACTACTTCCAGCAATTGAACTTAGATATTTGCACTATTAATAACAATTTCCACTTATGGAAAAAATTTAATGTTTCCTCCAATTTTTTTGTTACTATAGTCAGAACATAACATGAGTTCTAAACTCCAGACAAAATTTTAAGGGAAAATTACAGTATTACACATGGAGCTCCCCAAATTCAAAAATCAAAAATCTGCAATACTCCAAAATTCAATATTTATCAGCCGCGGATGTAATGCTCCAAAGAAATGCTCACTGGAACACTTTGAATTTTAAAATGTTCAGATTCAGGATGCTAAACCAGTAAGCATACTACAAATATTCACAAATCTAAAAAAGTTAGAAATCCAAAACACATTTGGTCTTAAGCCTTATGCATAAGAACTACTCAGTCTTAATGAACTATAGGAACCAAGCTGTACAGCAGATTTCTAGAACCTCCTCATCCTGCATAACTAAAACGGCATATCCATTGAAAAACTCCCTATTCACCTCAGTCCCAGCTCCTGGCATCCACCATTCTACTCTCTGATTCACTCTGGAATCCACTTTTATGAGGTCCCTAGAGTAGTCAAACTCATGAAATCTGAGTGTAGAATGTCCAACAGGAGAAAATATTTGCAAAACTTCCTCCCACATTTCTGTCTCATATCCATCAAACACACATGGTCCATGAGGACCAGATTTCCAACAGTTCATGTTCCCTGTCTCCACCCGTCAGTTCTGCATTTACAAACATCCACATGTATTTCTAGAAAGATCCACATGGTCTTCACTGCCCTCTGCAAAGGGAGAGGGAACATCAAAAACCCAGGATGGGGAATATGTTTCTGCTCCAAAGCCACCAGCTTTTGCTTGTCCCCTTCACTCTTTCTAGATCGTTCTTGAGACTCTGCTGTATCTTCAGAGGTCACTGGTTCCAGTCATTCACCATGAAATATTTGGTGAAAATTGTTCCACCTAGTGGCTCCACTGCCTGATGACTGAATTGGCCTCCAGGCTTGCCCCTGGTCTCTTCTGTGTTAGTTCTACTAAAACATCCAGTCCCAGGCTAAGGACAATGAAAAGTCCCATTGTCACCCATCTCTAAGATGCCCTTGGAAAGGGAAGCCACAGAGAAAACAACTGGGTGGCGGTGGGTGGGGGGCGGCAAAGTAGGACTGTGAAGCTGGAAGGAGCACAGCACCTGCACATTCCAGGTGTGGATACCAAGGTGGGCTAGGCAGGCAGCAAGTCAGGGAGGGACCAGGAGAGGCACCAGGAGCGGTGACTTCTGCTTTTGTGTTTGTCCAAGACCCAGTGCTGCTGCTCAATTTATACTGGAGAAAGCCTGTGCTTCTCTAAGACAGAGCAGGCAGACTCATGGTCTCTGAGCCCTCAGATCATCATGCCTCTGTCTTGTGACACACACACCTGCCATGGGTTTTTAAAGAGTTGGGTGGGCTGAGAGGTGGGAGAGGCCAACTCTGACTGAAAGATGCCCATGGGGGAATCAAAGGTGCCACACAGGGCAATCTTCTCTCTGTTATCTGCACAGTGGAGCTGCCCAAGCGCTCCATCACCAGCAACAACTCCAACCCCATGGAGGACAAGGATGCTGTGGCCTTAACCTGTGAACCTGAGACCCAGGGCACAACCTACCTGTGGCAGGTAAATGGTCAGAGCCTCCCAGTCAGTTCCAGGCTGCAGCTGTCCAATAACAACAGGACCTCACTCTACTCAATGTCACAAGGAATGACACAGGACCCTATGAGTGTGAAATCTGGAATCGAGTGAGTGCCAGTCACAGTAACCCTGTCACCCTGGTTGTCCTCTGTAGCCCAGGCTGCCAACCCAAATCCACATGGCCAGAAGCCAGGCCTCTCAGTCCCTCTCAGGTCCAAGAACAGAGACTCTCAGCCCTGGACATCAAAGCTGTCCATGACTGCCTGCCCCAGGCAAATTTTGGTAGGCCCAGCCTTATCCAAGAATAAGAGAGGAATGGGATGCTCCTGTCATGGGAGACTCGAGGTCCCCAGTTTGTGATGGAGAAACAGGTGGATGTCTCAGATTCCAGCTCAGCGGACACAGCAGGAGTTTGGTTGGGACTTAAGGATTCTTCTTCTTTGGCTCAGAGGGACACTGTGGCCTTTCTACAGACCAGGAGTATTCTTGGCTTATCAATGAAAAGCTCCAGCAATACACGCAAGAGCTCTTTATCCCCCAAATCACTGCAAAGAATAGTGGGGTCTATGCCTGTTTTGTCCATAACTCAGCCACTGACCTCAGTAAGTTCACAGTCAAGAGGATCACAGTCTCCGATAAGTGAATCCCTGCATGATTGGCAATATGTTTTTGGGTGGAGTCCATCTGGCTTTTAGAGAAGAGTGAGGAAAAATATTTTATTCTCAGCCAACGTCCAATGGACAAAAGGAAATCCCCAATTTTTCTCCTGGACCCTCCCAATGCATCTATATGACTCCCTGCCGCTTGTTTTTCTTTCTCATGGCTGCCCTTGGGTCCAGCCTGAGAAATATGGTGGGGGGCTTTGTCAGCCCTAGAACACTTCACTGAGGGGGAAGGAGGAGGATTCTCAAGGCCACGTTGCTTCTCTCTATTACCAACACATTTTTTTCTGTTACCTCTTTGTTTTCTTTTACCTACTCCTTGAGCTACAAGGAACATCTGAAGCTTTGAAACAAGCTCACACTTTTTCCCAAATGAGAGGAGGATGCCCCTTGGACGAGGAAGAAGCAGCTCAGACTCTGCTCTCTACTCTGCTTCAGGCTCACTTGGTGACTGGCCCTGCCCTGACTCCACCTGTTGTGAGAACGGGGTGGTGGAGAAGGTGCCTGGGTGGCCTGTCCCGAATCTGGCTAAATCTAGCTCCCAGCAGAAGCAAAGCCTCCCCCAGGTTAGGCTGCAGGGAAATGGGAAGAGAGGGAGCCTCAGGGCAGACTCCTGAGCTGTGTCCTGACTCTGAAGTCACCAGCTGTATGAGGCTGTGGGCACAGCACATGGGACACAGCACAGAGGACAGTGAGTGATATGCAATGGAAACATTTGGCGATTAACCCTTGGGCCTTGGGGGCAGGGAAGGGGCAGTGCCAAAAAGTGTGTATTTGTAGAAAGGGTAAGACTACCAGCCACTATATATATGTGTATATATATGTATATATATAATATAAGACTTACCATTAACTATTTCTAAGCATGCAATTTAGTGTTGTGTAACCATTATCACTATCCATTTCCAGAACTGTTTCATCTTACCATACTAAACCTCTGTACTCAATACATGATAACTCTCACTCCTTCCCCCCCAACCCTTACTACTCACCATTCTACTTTCTGTGTCGATGTGATCGACTATTCTAACTATCTTACATAAATGGAATTATATAATAGTTGTCCTTTGGTGTCTGGCTTTTTTCACTTAGCATCATGTCTTCAAGGTTCATTCATTTTGCAGCTTGTATTGGAATTTTATTCCTTGTTAAGATTGAATAACATTCCAATGTGTAGATACACCTCATTTTTCTGTCCACTTATCTTTCAATCAACTTTTCAGTTGTTGCCACCGTTTTGGCTATTGTGAGTAATGTTGTTGTGAATGGCAGTGCATAAATATCTAATCAGATTTCTTTCCATTGTTTTGGGTGTATGTCCAGAAGTGGAATTGCTGGATCAAATGGTAATTCTTTGTTTATTTTTTTTGGGAAATAGCCATACCATTTTCCACAGCAGCTATAGCATTTCCCATTTCCATCAGCAACGCACTAGAGCTCCAGTTTTTCCACTTACTTGAAGATACTTTTTGCTTTGTGCTGTTGTTGTTTTTGTCAAAGCTATCGTAATGTGTGTGAGGTGGAGTATAGTTGTGGTTTTGATTTGCGTATCTCTAAGTATTAGTGATGTTGAGCATCTCTACATGTGCTTATTTGTCATTTGTATATCTTCCTTGGAGAAATCTCTATTTTAGTCCCTTGTTCAGTTTTTGTTTTTTTTTTTTTTTTTTTTGGATTTGTGCTGTTGTTGATTTGTAATAGTTCTTCATATATTCTGGAAATTAATCCCTTATCAGATATATAATTTGCAAATATTTTTCCCATTTCATGGGTTGCCTTTTCACTTTTCTCAATAACGTTTTTTGAAATTTGAAAGTTTTGGCCAGGCGCGGTGGCTCATGCCTGTAATCCCAGCACTTTGGGAGGTGGAGGTGGGCGGATCACGAGGTCAGGAGATCAAGACCATCCTGGCTAACGTGGTGAAACCCCGTCTCTACTAAAAATACAAAAAAAATTAGCCGGGCGTGGTGGAGAGCACCTGTAGTCCCAGCTACTCGAGAGGCTGAGGCAGGAGAATGGCATGAACCCAGGAGGCGGAGCTTGCAGTGAGCCGAGATCGCACCATTGCACTCCAACCTGGGCAACAGAGTGAGACTCCATCTCGGAGAAAAAAAAAATAAATTTGAAAGTTTTTAGCTTTTATGAAGTACAATGTATGCATTTTCTCTTTTGTCCCCTATGTTTCTGTTGTTATAACCAATATATCATTGTGAAATCCAATGTCATGAAGCTTTTTTTCTTTGTTTTCTTCTAAGAGTTTGGTAGTTTTCACTCTTCCATTTAGGTCCTTGATCCATTGTGGATTAATTTTTGTGTATGATTTTAGGTGAAGGTTCAGTTCATTTTTGTCCATGGATATCCAGCTTTCCCAGTATCATTTTTTGAAAAGACTGTCCTTTCCCCATTGAATGGTCCTGGCACACTTGTTGATAATCATTTGGCCATATATGCAAGCATTTCTTTCTGAGCTCTTTATTCTATGCCATTGGTTTCTACATCTTCCTTTATGCCAGTAGCACACTGTATTCATTACTGTGGCTTTGCTGAAATAAGGAAGTGTGAGACTTCCAGCTTTGTTCTTTCTTTTCAAGGTTGCTTGGTTATTTAGGGTCCTGAGATTCCATATAAATTTTGGGATAGATTTTTCTATTTCTGCCAAAAATGTCACTAAAATTCTGGTAGAAATTGCATTGAATCTGCAGCTCACTTTGTGTATTGTCCTCCTAACAATATTGAGTCTTCCAATCCATATAAAATGAAATGTTTTTCCGTTTATTGATGTTGTCTTTAATTTCTTTCAGCAATGTTTTGTAGTTTACAGGGTACAATTCTTTCACCTCCTTGGTTAAACTTATTCCTAAATATTTTATTCTTTTTGAGGTTAATGTGAAATGAAAATTTTTTCTTAATTTCCTTTCAGAGTGTTCATTATTGGTTTATAGAAATACAACTGATGTTGCATGTTAATTTAGCATCCAGCAACGTTACTGAATTTATTTATTAGTTCTTATAGGTTTTTTTCATCTTTAGGTTTTTCTACATACAAGGTAAAGTTACCTGTGAACAGAGAGATAATATAACTACTTTTTCCAATTTGAGTCTTTTTTTTCTTGCCTAATTTCTTTGGCTAGGACATCTAATACTATGTTGAATAGAAGTGGTGAAAGCAGGCATCCTTGTCTTGTTCCTGATCATAGAGAAAAAGCTTTCAGTCTTTCTCCATTGAATATGATGTTTGCCTTGGGCTTTTCACATATTGCCTTTATTATGTTGAGGTGTTTTTTTTTCATTCATATGGAGAATGTTCTTATTATGAAAAATTATTAAATTTTGTCAAATGCTTTTAGTTATCCAATCTTCTTACTAATTATAGGTCTATTCAGATATTTTTTGTGTCTCTAGGAATTTGTCCATTTCATCTAGTTTATCCAATTTATTGGTATACAATTATTCCTAGTATTTTTCTAATCATTATTTCTGTATAATTGATAGTAATATCTAAATTTTCCTTTCTTTTCTTTTTGCATATATAGAGAGACAGGCTTGTACTCTATAGGTGAGATCATGCTGGATTGCAGTGGCATGATCAGGGCTCACTGCAGACTCAACCTCCTGAGCTCAAGTGATCCTCTCACCTCAGCCTCCCAAGTAGCTTGGACTACAGGTGCATGTTACCTTGCTCCGCTAATTTAAAAACTTTTTTTGTAGAGACACCGTCTCCCTTTGTTGCCCAGACTGGTTTCAAACTCCTTACCTCAAGTGATCCTCCCACTATGGCCTCCCAAAGTGCTGTGCTGTGCCCCCTGGTACCCACAAGAAAGCAGAGGCTGGGGTGGGGTCAGCAACCAAATTCCAGTTTAGAGGTGGATTTGAACGTGGACTGGTCAGCCACCTCAGAAAAATTGGAGAGGATTATTTTGCATTGAATAAACTTATAGCCAAAAAAAGTAATTATAATACCAAAATAGAACAAAGTGAATGCCACAAAAATTGAGATAAATCTGATGGGAAATACAGCCACACATTGGAATCACTGGGAAACATTTTTAAAAAATGGATGCTGAAGACCTCACTCCCTATACATTCTGATTTAGTGGTCTGGCGTGGGACCCAGGCATTGATAATTTTTAAGCTTCCCCAGATGCTACTAATGTGTAACCAGTATGGAGAACTCTCCTGTTTAAATAGGTAGGACGTAGAGCTAAATTAATGGTTTTTAGCTAGATGACCCAGGGAGGTTTTTCAACATACATAAGCCTATACTTTGTTGGCCATATTTGTTAATGGGCTACACCAAGAACTCAGTAATCCAGTTAAGAAACACAAGCTAAATGGAAAAGCCACCTTATTTGATATGTTAAATTATATGGGAAGCATTGTCAAGTGATAAGTGATGCTAAGTATTCTCAATGTTAATTTATGGGTATGTTACTGATACGAGTGTTCCAAAAATTATATGAGATTCATAGAAATCTAATATCAGTCATAATGTCATATGCCACAGAAGCAACTGGATTTCTATATGAGCCATGTCTTTATCGTAATGAACTCTCATCGGGTTTTTAACCATAGTCATTTTAACTCTGTCATTCATAGACAGTTGTTTTGATTCTTTTTCAAAGCATTTCCAATCAGCTACAGTCCAAAATTGCTTCTTGCTTCAAGGAGATTTACAGAAAAGACTCTGACAAGGACTCTTTAATACAAGTTTCTGATGAATTTAAGATACCACTGGACTATCTAAGAACTTACAAGTTCTTCTGATAACCTTCATGAAATTGCCAGCCAAGACCAAGCAGGAAAAAACTCAATTTCACTGGACTAAATACTAATAAGGATGAGAATGTTTTCATGACTTTGTGTTTGGAATTTTGCTGATTCTTTAAATGTTTTTTTTTTCCAGATTTATGGAATTTTTCCTTTTAACCAATCTATAGCACACAGTAATTTGACAAAGTATACTTTTGTGAACAAAAATTGAAGCATTTACTTTTGCTCCCTATCTGACTGCCTTAGAACTGGGCAACTATTCATGAGTATTCATATGTTTATGATAATACAGATATTTGCTTAAGTTCAATAAATATCTGCTCTCTTTATAACAGGATACATTTGAAAACATTGGTTATATTACCAAGGCTTTGACTGGGATATTATATTTGAAAATATAAATAGAATGAAACTACATATACTGCAGGCAAGTGTAAAGTAAGCCTTGGTTTGGCTTCCTGGTCTTGAGAGGTTTTTGAAAGTTTAATCTGAGATTCCTTATAAAAAATATCCAGTAAAGTAAGTTTAAGAAGAGCCTATGTGATCCATTACAACTCTTTCTGCACTTCTGTAAACAGTCAGGCCAAGTTTGATGAGACTCAATCTATTTTGCAAACAAATTTGCCTTAGTGGTATTATCTTTGGTAGAAATAGAGATGCCCATAGAGAGAAAAATTATGTTGAGAAGAAAAACTGGAGTACAACTTTTATGAGATTTCAGCTCTGTTCACTGTTTTTGAGTTTTTATAATCCCCCTGTAGACTGGACTGGACCCTGAATTCTTCTAGTTTCTCCAATCCAATTTTCTCCTATGGAATCAGTAAGAACAAGATCTGCTGTGTTCCTGAAGCCCTATAAGCTGGAGGGGGACAACTCAATGTAAATTTCATGGGAAAACCTTCCTATCTGAGGTATGGGCCACTCAGAGCTGACCAAAATGTTTGACACCATAACTAGAGACACTTAACTGCAAACCAGGACAAGAAGTTGATGACCTCACACTGTGGACAGCTTTTCCCAAGATGTCAGAACAAGACTCCCCATCCTGATGAGGCTCTTGCCCCTCTTAATTTGTCCTTGCTCATGTCTGCCTCTTTTTCTTGGTGAGATAATGCTGTCATTAGAATTTCACAAGAAGTATCTTCTGAGGGTAGCTAAACAGAGTGTTAAATCTATCATTCATTTCCTTATTTCCACACAACATAAGAGATCCTTTAGTCCACCCAATGGCTGACATTAGCAGCATCTTTTTTTTTCCTTCAGCAATAACCACTTTTAATGATTTAGTGTATATTTTTATAATCATAAATTTTACTTGTTTGAACAGATAATGCATTAACAGTACAAATTTCAACAGATAGAAAAGCATATACTGAAAGTGTCCCTCGTAACACCTATCCCTCCTCCATCCTATCACCTGGTTTCCCTCTGCAGAGGCAACCAGGAATATCTGTTTCTTATGTCTGATCCAGACATACTCTACGTGTTAGGTTGGTGCAAAAGCAATCGCGGTTTTGCCTGTACTTTTAATGGCAAAAACCACAATTACTTTTGCACCAACCTAATATTTACAAGCACGTTGGAAGTCAGCTATGCTCCCCACTATACCACCGACACATCTTATAAGCACATTGGTCTAGTCTTTCTTCTTTTTTTCAAAAGTAAATGGTAAACATTTGAAGCTCCGGGAGGCGGAGCTTGCAGTGAGCTGAGATGGCGCCACGGCACTCCAGACTGGGCGACAAAGTGAGACTGTGTCTCAAAAAAAAAAAAAGCCATAACTATAAATAATTTCGTTATAGATCTATAGTAATTTTGTCTTTTGATGCACGTTCACAGCCAGTGATGGCCAGTGGTGTCTCTCAGGCTGCATCATTCTCACCCTGACCCTCCTGCCTCCCTCTTTCACTTACAAGTACCCTTATGATACACTGGGCCCACTGAAATAATCCAGAATAACCTTCCCATCTCAAGATTCTTAACCTCATCATATCTTCGAAGTCTTTTTGCCTAATGTAGTAGCATGTGCTGGTTCCAGAAGTCAGGATGTGGACATTTTTAGGAGGCCATGATTCTGTGTAACACATATACCCTTCGTGAACATCAACCACAACAAAAATTAGCTTTGCCTTCCTTCTGTGTCTCACTTTTCTGACTGTGCATAAACTTTAAGATGAAACACAGTAGTTCTGCAATGAACTGGCTGGATGACCATGGACCACTGACTTAAATTCCCTCAGCTTCTCATCTGCAGTAGAAGGTGACTCTTTTTTTTTCCACTTTTAAAATTTTCCTTTTTTTATTATTATACGATAAGTTTCTGGGATACATGTGCAGAACATGCAGGTTTCTTAAATAGGTATACATGTGCCATGGTGGTTTCCTGCACCCATCAACCCATCACCTACCTTAGGTATTTCTCCTAATGCTATCCCTCCCCTAGCCCCCAACACCCCAACAGGCCCCGGTGTGTGATGTTCCCCTCCCTGTGTCCATATGTTCTCATTGTTCAACTCCCACTTATGAGTTAGAACATGCAGTGTTTGGTTTTCTGTTCCTGTGTTAGTTTGCTGAAAATAATGGTTTGAGGCTTCATCCATGTCCCTGCAAAGGACATGAACTCATCCTTTTTTATGGCTGTGTTGTATTCCATGGTATATATGTGCCACATTTTCTTTATCCTGTCTATCATTGATAGGCATTTGGGTTGGTTCCAAGTCTTTGCTATTGTAAATAGTGCTGCAGTAAACATAGGTGTGCATGTGTCTTTATGGTAGAATAATTTATAGTCCTTTGAGTATATACTCAGTAATGGGATTACTGGGTCAAATGGTATTTCTTGTTCTAGATCCTTGAGGAATTGCCACACTGTCTTCCACAATGGTTGAACTAATTTACTCTCCCACCAACAGTGTAAATGTGTTCTTATTTCTCCACATCCTCTCCAGCATCTGTTGTTTCCTGAGTTTTTAATGATTGCCATCCTAACTGGCATGAGATGGTATCTCACTGTGATTTTGATTTGCATTTCTCTAATGACCAGGGATGATGAGTTTTTTTCCATATGTTTGTTGGTCAATAAATGTCTTCTTTTGAGAAGTGCCTGTTCATATCCTTCTCTCACTTTTTGATGGGGATGTTTGTTTTTTTCTTGCAAATTTGTTTAAGTTCCTTGTAGATTCTGGATATTAGCCCTTTGTCAGATGGATTGATTGTAACATTTTTCTCCTATTCTGTAGGTTGCCTGTTCACTCTGATGATAGTTTCTTTTGCTGTGCAGAAGCTCTTTAGTTTAATTAGATCCCATTGGTCAATTTTGGCTTTTGTTGCCATTGCTTTTGGTGTTTTAGTCATGAAGTCTTTGCCCATGCCTATATCCTGAATGGTATTGCCTAGGTTTTCTTCTAGGGTTTTGATGGTTTTAGGCCTTATGTTTAACTATTTAATCCATCCTGAGTTAATTTTTGTATAACATGTAAGGAAGGGGTCCAGTTTCAGTTTTCTGCATATGGCTAGCCAGTTTTCCCAATACCATTTATTAAATAGGGAATCCTTTCCCATTGCTTGTTTTTGTCAGGTTTGTCATGGTTGTAGTTGTGTTGTGGTACTTCTGAGGCCTCTGTTCTGTTCCATTGGTCTATATATCTGTTTTGGTACCAGTACAATGTTTTTTTAGTTACTGTAGCCTTGTAGTATAGTTTGAAGTCAGGTAGCATGATGCCTCCAGCTTTGTTCTTTTTGCTTACGATTGTCTTGGCTATACGGGCTCTTTTTTGGTTCCATATGAAATTTAAAGTAGTTTTTTCTGAGAAGAAAGTCAATGGTAGCCTGATGGGGATAGCATTGAGCCTATACATTACTTTGGGCAGTATGGCCATTTTCATGATATTGATTCTTCCTATCCACGAGCATGAAATGTTTTTCCATTTGTTTGTGTCTTCTCTTATTTCCTTGATCAGTGGTTTGTAGTTCTCTTTGAAGAGGTCCTTCAGATCCCTTTAAGTTGGATTCCTTGGTATTTTATTCACTTTGTAGCAATTGTGAATGGGAATTCTCTCATGATTTGGCTCTCTGCTTGTCTGTTATTGGTGTATAAGAATGCAAGTGATTTTTGCACATTGATTTTGTATGCTGAGACTTTGCTGAAGTTGGTTATCAGCTTAAGGAGATATTGGGCTGAGACAATGGGGTTTTCTAAATATACAATCATGCCATTTACAGAGACAATTTGACTTCCTCTTTTCTTGTATGAATACCCTTTATTTCTTTCTCTTGCCTGATTGCCCTGGCCAGAACTTCCAATACTATGTTGAATAGGAGTGGTGAGAGACGGCATCCTTGTCTTATGCCGGTTCTCAAAGGGAATGCTTCCAGCTTTTGCCCATTCAGTATGATATTGGCTGTGGGTTTGTCATAAATAGCTCTTATTATTTTGAGACACGTTCCATCAACACCTAGTTTATTGAGAGTTTTTAGCATGAAGGGGTGTTGAATTTTATTGAAAGCATTTTCTGTATCTAGTGAGATAATCATGTGGTTTTTGTCATTGGTTTTGTTTATGTAATGGATTACATTTACTGATTTGTATATGTTGAAGCAGCCTTGCATCCCAGGGATGAAGCTGACTTGATCGTGGTGGGTAAGCTTTTTGATGTGCTGCTGGATTCGGTTTGGCAATATTTTATTGAGGATTTTTGCATCGATGTTCATCAGGGATATTGGCCTGAAATTTTCTTTTTTGGTTGTGTCTCTGCCAGGTTTTGGTATCAGGATGATGCTGGCCTCATAAAGTGAGTTAGGGAGGAGTCCCTGTTTTTCTATTGCTTGAAATAGCTTCAGAAGGAATGGTACCAGCTGCTGTTTGTACCTCTGGTAGAATTCGGCTGTGAATCCGTCTGGTCCTGGGCTCTTTTTTGGTTGGTAGGCTATTAATTACTGCCTCAATTTCAAAACTTGTTATTGGTCTCTTCAGGGATTTGACTTCTGCCTGGTTTAGACTTGGGAGGGTGTATGTGTCCAGGAATTTATCCATTTCTTCTAGTACCTTTTTAAACTAAGAACACATTCTACTTTTTATAATATACTTTGCATATAGGGTTGTTTTTTCTATATCTGTTTTAATCACATACCCTAATTACATAATAAGCTCCTAGTAACCCTTTGATATGGTTTGGATCTGTGTCTCTGCCCAAATCTCATATCAAATTGTAATCTCCAATGTTGGAGGTGGGGCCTGGCGAGAGGTGATTGAAATACGGGGGAGGTCTCTCATGATATAACTTCATTGCCCTTGGTGCTGCCATAATGGTTGAGAATTCTTGTGAGATCTGATTGTTTAACCATGTGTAGCACCTCCTCCTTGCTCTCCTCTTCCTGCCTCCATCATGTGAGATGTCTTGCTCCCTCTTTGCCTTCCTCCATTGTAAGTTTTCTGAGGCCTCCCCAGAGGCAGAGCAGGTGCCAGAATTATGCTTCCTGTACAGCCTGCCAAACCATGGGTGGTGAATTCAACCTCTTTTCTTTTTCTTTTTTCTTTCTTTCTTTGTTTCTTTTCTTTTTTCTTTTTTTTTTTGAGACGGAGTCTCGCTCTGTTACTCAGGCTGGAGTGCAGTGGTGCAATCTCAGCTCACTGCCACCTCCGCCTCCCGGGTTCACACCATTCTCATGCCTCAGCCTCCCGAGTAGTTGGGACTACAGGTGCCCACCACCACGCCCAGCTAATTTTTTGTATTTTTTGTAGAGATAGGGTTTCACCATGTTAGCCAAGATGGTCTCGATTTCCTGACCTCGTGATCCGCCCGTCTCGGTCTCCCAAAGTGCTGAGATTACAGGGGTGAGCTGCCGTGCCCGGCCTCAACCTCTTTTCTTTATAAATTACCCAGCCTCAGGTATTTCTTGGTAGCAACATGGGAACAGACTAATACACCCTTATATTCAGTAGAACAAACTAGAAGGTAAGAAGTTCTAACTATGTACCTGATGTGAAGCTCAGGACAAAGAACAGAGCTGTGAAGATAATGCCTGGAATCTCTCCCCGCATGGCCAAGAGGCACAGCTGGGACATGGACTGGCTGTTGTTCCCAGGCTTTGCTATGGTTACATCTCTTGAACTCAGAATCTAAGAGCTCAAATCTAAAGACATGAGCCTACAGACAAATTAAGGAAATGTATATCTGCAGAGCAGCTGTTTGATGACCTTAAAACATCTAGTAGACATTATAAACCTGTCTGCCAGCAGACCCAGGCACAACTATCTAAATTAAATTCTGAAGACATTTCTACTTTATTTTACCAATAATTTAAAAACTATCTTTATTTAAAGATTACTAAAATTGAATGAACTGAAAAGCATTTGTACTTATTTACTTTATTTATGAGTACTCATTTATCTTTACATTAAATTGATACCATGTGTAAAGTATATACAAACATATGGATAGACATATACATATATGTAATGTAACATATTGCATATACATGTACACATAAAGATAAAGGGTGACAAAAAGACTTTAGAGTTTTAATTTTAGGACTTTAAGCATGGGATGGGTAAAACTCACTCTTTTAAAAGGACAGTTGGATTCAAATTGTGCCTTTGTAAATGAAAAAGTTAACATTTATCTGAAGAAGCCCTTACTGAGTTTTAGAAAAAATGGGTAGCAAATTTACATCTCAAAACACAAAAGGGGATAGAATTTAAGCTTTTACGTGAAGGACTTTGGACGTGTTCAAGAAAGGTTAAAAATAAATGCTACGGTAACACAAAAATGTTAAAAATTTACCATAAGATTTTATAAGAAAACTAATTTTATTTTAATAGGTAGCTTTAATTTGGTCTCTGTTTAACAACTGGACCACTGAGCTCAGGACAGAGCCCATTAAAGAAGAGGGTTGACAAAGTCTTTGCAATTGTTAGATCCTAATAATTTAAATATATGAAAAGAAGCACAGTTGGAAGGGAGAGGACCTAGACCTTTAAAAATCAAGGATTTCACTGAATCCCAGGTCCCCAAGAAGAGTAAAATGCCATGGGAACCATAATGTGCAACACTTCCACAGTTTACTTTGCTACAAAGGCATTTTTCTCATTGTTTAAACTATGTCTTTCTTATCTAAACATGCAAAGATATAAGTAGTCTTCTGAAGTAGTAATCATTTATTCTAACCACTGTTAGTCACCTCCAAAACCATAGATTTACCACTGACCCAGCAGCCAGCACACACACAAGATGAAGTATTTGTACAGTACAAAGTAATCTCTGATGACCCTAAAAGCCAGAGGTCAGGTAACACAGCAGAAAACAGAGCAGAGTTTTAGACCGGAAAGGAATCCATTCACTCACAACTCTTGGGGTTCCATGTGGAAAAACACAGAATCTTCCCAAACAGAAAAGTCTGTGGCATCTTTCCTGTTTTTCCTAAGTGGTCCCAGGCTGTTCAGAATTCTGTAGGTCCCCTAATGTGGCATCAAGGGCAGCAAGAGGGAGATAAAGGGAGGAATGAATAAAAGAACAATTGTTAAGAAAGGAATAGAGAGACTAAGCACGTGATTTAAAATGATTCCAGTCACCTGAAAAAAAATTCAAGAAACAAATAAGAAAAGCAGAAAAGTGAAGCAGCATCATTGTCTGGGGTAAATACCCAAGATTTATTGTCTCATGGCCACAGAAAACTAGGTTTAGAGTGAAAGTTTAATAAGTGAAAGAAAGAGAAGAGCTCTCTGCAGCAGAGAGGGGTCCTGGAGAAATGGGTTACTGCTTCTGTGGTGAAATGCAGCAGGTTTTATAGGTGAGCTTGAGGAGGTGGTGTCCGATTTACAAAGGGCATGAGATATTAGTCAGACCAGGTGTTCCATTTGCATAAGGTGCAAAAAACTGGTTAGGGCTAAGTGTGCTATTAGCATAGGGTATGAAAATCTGGCTGCCCCCACCCTAACCTTTTATTATGCAGATGGGTTTTCTACCTGACTGGCACCATGTTGCCAGTTTCTTTACTGTACATGTGGTGACAAAGAAAAGGAAAGATGGAGCCTCCATGTAGAACATGTCTGCCCCCAACCTGCCGGTAGCTCCTTTCTGTTGGCACAGCTGCTGGCATTCACCTGTGCAAGATTGCAGCTTGCTTATCTATTTCTGCAGTTCGATTTCTCAGGCTGCTCTTTGTTAGAAAAGAAATGATTTGGGGGCTGCTTTTTTATTAAAAGGGAAATTTCACCAAGGACTCTGTTGCTTTTACTATCAGCCTAAATAACTTCTTTTTATCTCCTGTATCATATTTCCCCCCTTAGGAGTAGTAACCCTAACTGCTGTTAAAGGGTGTTGGACAATGATTCTTTCTGGCTACTTCCTGCTGAAAAGGGGTGTCTTGTGGGAAACAACAGTTAAGTCTCCTCCTGAGGTCAATCTAAGTGTCCTCAGAAGAGATGCATGTCCATGTGTGGTTCCGTTATGTGCAGCACCATTTGGAGTTTAATAGCTTCTAGATGAGAAGAGATAAATGTTACAAGATGGTTTAGAGTATAGAGTTTGAATATGAGTATTAAGATTATCATTGTTAGTGGGGGTACTACAGGCCACAACCATGACAGTAGAGTTTGATAGCTGTTAGCTGTTCTGATGGGTTGTAATACTGACTTCCTCCACCAGATGTCACTGCACCTCACCAGAAGCGTTAACATAGAAACTATTTTTTTTGGATAAGTGGCATTGGATTGGGTGTTGAGAGTAACTTTAGTGTTAACTTTGGCTAAATCTTTTCTGTAATGATTAGTCCTACTATAAAGATGATAATTAAGCAGAATATTACAGCAATTAGAATTTTCCATCCAGATTTTCACATTGTGAGTGCCACAGTGTATAGTCATGCTGCAAATAGTAGAGTGAATATAACAATTCCCACAAGGGTGGTGTAGTAAATAATTTCCATCTAAAATTTTACTCCCCAAGATATAGAATTTCCCTTTGGGGGACTATGAAATTACAAATGTAAACCCATGGATAATCAAAATCTCCCTGCAAGTATGTGTCAAAAGGAAGTTCTAGTATCTGGTGGTGAATCTTGAGAGGAAAGGTAGAAATGAGAAAGTATCTGGTGAGGTAGGGGTGGGACTGAGGAGGATGAGTAGACCTCACTCATTTACTTATCTTTTATGATTTTTAGGTTAAGTTCTCCTATCTCTTCACATTGATATCTGGGACATTCCTCTAAGCTGTCAGGGGTTGCTCCCTCAGCTTTCCAGACTTTGGCTCAAGCGTCACGTATCCAGGAGTCAATACCTGTAACTTTTACCGCTGAGGGTGTTGAAAGAACAGTGTAAGTTTCTTCCCAGCTTGAGCTTAGGGAAGGAGAGAGAGAAGGGAGAGCTTTCCTAATACCAAATCTCCTGGGTTAAATAAAGGTGGTCTTATTTTCTGTAGTTGGACTTCTGCTGGTTGTGTTAATTTCTGTTGAAAGTGAGCCAGAGAGGTTACATGTTTAACCAATTCAGAGGTTTAATAGAAAATCATTGGTAAGGCCGGGCACAGTGGCTGACGCCTGTAATCCCAGCATTTTGGGAGGCTGAGTCGGGCGGATTGCCTGAGGTCAGGAGTTTGAGACCAGCCTGGCCAACATGGTGAAACCCCATCTCTACTAATAATACAAAAAAAAAATAGCCAGGCCTGGTGGCAGCCACCTGTAATCCCAGCTACTTGGGAGGCTGAGGCAGGAGAATGGCTTGAACCTGGGAGGCAGAGGTTGCAGTGAGTGGAGATTGCACCACTGTACGCCAGTCTGGGTGACAAGAGCAAAACTCCATCTCAGAAAAAAAAAAAGAAAAAAAAAAGAAAATCATTGGTAAGGAAACGTCATCCATACAGAATTTCAAAAGGGCTTAGGCCTAACTTTGAAAAGGTATTTCTTACCCACAGTAAAGCCATGGGAAGAAGAGTGACCCAAGGAAAGTGGGTTTCTTGGAACAGTTTTCTGAGGTGTCTTTTGAGAATATCGTTTGTCTTTTCTACCTTTCCTGAGAATGGGGGTCTCCAAGCACAATGGAGATGACACTGTATGCCTAATGCCTTTGAGACCCCCTGTGTGATGGCTGCCTTCAATGAGGGGCCACTGTCAATTTTGAGGTATTTATGTAGACCAAAGCAGGGAGTTATTTTATTAGCTAACACTTTTATTACCTCAGAGGCCTTTTCTGTAAGGCGTAGAAATGCATCTACCCAGTTAGTGAAAATATCTACCTATACCAGGAGGTATTGGATGCCCTTTGTCTTTGGCATGTCGGTGGAGTCTATCTGCCTGCCAGTACTCCCCTGCATAGTTTCTCATCCTTTAAGTTTGATGAGGAAGAAACTGCCTGTTGGAATTATTTTTAAGACAGACTTCACAAGCATTAACAACACGCTTAACTGTTTTTAATAAGTTCTCTCCTGAAAACAATCTCTGGACACACTGATAAGTTTTATCATTTCTCAAGTGAAAATCTTGGTGAAGGATATTAAGGGTGTTCCACTGGCTGGAGGCTGGCAAGTGGAGTTTGCCATCCTCTGACTATTGCCATCCTGAGGGCTGGAAAGTGTACCCTTGCGAGATGACCCAATCTACCTCTGCAGGAGAATAGTGAGGCTTAATTTTTTCTTATGGAGCCTTCCCAGATTAGAGAGCCTTTTAGTGTGTTAAGATCCTGAGGTTTTCTTGCCATTGACTTGGCTGCCTGATCAGCTAACTTGTTTCCTTTGGCTAATTCATCTGTTCCCTTCTGATGTCCCTTACAATGCATTACTGCTACCTCTTGTGGAAGGAAAACTGAGGATAATAACCTGTTAATTTCCTGGTGGTATTTTATAGGAGATCTATTAGTGGTAAGACTCTTTCCTTCCAAATTGCAGCATGAACATGTGTCAGGGGAACCCGACCTCAATATTTAGGTTCTTTCTATTTTTCATAAGTGTTGGCCGGCTGAGAAATAAAGAGTACAAAGAGATGAATTTTACAACTGGGCCTCTGGGGGTGATATCACATATCGGTAGGACCTTGATGCCCACCTGAGCCACAAAACCAGCAAGTTTTTATTAAGGATTTCAAAAGGGGAGGGAGTGCAAGAACAGGGAGTAGGTCACAAGATCACATGCTTCAAAGGGCAAAAAGGAGAACAAAGATCACATGCTTCTGAGGAAACAGGACAAAAGGCAAAACAGAACTACTGATAAGGGTCTATGTTCAGCTGTGCACGTATTGTCTTGATAAACATCTTAAACAACAGAAAACAGGATTTGAGAGCAGAGAACTGGTCTGACCTCAGATTTACCAGGGCAGGTTTTTTTCCCCACCCTAATAAGCCTGAGGGTACTGCAGGAGACTAGGGCATATTTTAGTCCTTATCTCAACCACGTAAGACAGGCACTCCCAGAGCAGCCATTTATAGACCTCCCCTGAGGAATGCAATTCTTTTCCCAGAGTACAATCTTGCTACATTATGTGGGGTATAAACAGTGAAGCCATTTCCAAGGGTTAATTTGGTGGCCTTCAATACCAGTAGGGCCATTGTGGCAACTGCTTGGAGGCATGCTGGCTATCCTTTAGCCATCAAATCAAGTTCCTTGCTCAGGTAGCCCACTGGCTGTTGAGTTGGTCCTCGGGCTTGAGTTAAAACTCTCAGGGCCGTTCCCTGCATTTCTGATACATAAAGATTGGAGGCCCTCCCTATGGGAAAGCTGAGGGATGGTGCCTTAAGTAAGGCTTGTTTTAGCTGGTTGAAGGCCTTTTGAGCTTCAGGTTCCCAGGTTAGAAAATGAGTTTTAGCCACTTGAGTTTCTTTAATGAGGTGATATAAGGGATGTTCTATCTCACCATACCCAGGTATCCATAGTCTGCAAAATCCTGTAATGCCCAAAAATCTTTAGTTGCTTGAGGGTTTTAGAGAGTGGGAAAAAGGAAATGGACTTAATCCTTTCTTCCCCTAATGCTCTGGTCCCTTCACATAATATTAAGTCTAGGTACTTCACTGAGGTTTGGCAAAGCTGGGCCTTGGATTTTGAAACCTCTGTCTGCTAAGAAATTAAGAAGAGTTTTCAGTGCCTTCCTGAGAAACTTCCTCAGTTGCAGCACAGAACAGCATGTCACTCATATATTGCAAGACCCTGATCTGAGGATGG
Organism: Nomascus leucogenys; assembly: GCF_006542625.1. NCBI lineage: Eukaryota > Metazoa > Chordata > Mammalia > Primates > Hylobatidae > Nomascus > Nomascus leucogenys. The sequence continues at coordinate 85,539,240 of NC_044397.1, forward strand.
GAAAAGTCAGAGAGGTCCTTTGACAATGCCTGTCAAAAGAAGTGAGGACTGTCTCAAAATCCCTGAGGCAGCACCATCCATGTTAACTGGGTGGTCTGGCCAGAGGGATCTTCAAAGGCAAACAAGTATTGAGAGTGAGGATGTAATGGTATACAGAAAAAGCCATCCTTTATATCTAGGATTGTGAACAATTTAGTTCCCTCAGGTGTTTGAGTTAGCAAGATATAGGGATTAGGGACCACTGAATAAATTGGGACTGTGGCCTTATTAATGAGGCAGACGTCCTGAACTAGCATCCATGCCCCATTGAGTTTTTGCACTCCTAATATTGGGGTGTTGCAGGGGCTGTTACAGGGTTTGAGGAGGACTCAACCTATCCTTCCTTGAACTGCCCACGCTTCTGGATTAATATTAGCTTCCACTGGGGGAGACAAAGTGTTTATCCTGGGGCTACAAGGATGTTGGCCCCCGTGTGATTAAAAATATTTCTACCTAATAAAGGAGTGAGAGTTTCAGACATACTTAAGAAGCCATGTATAAATAACAGGTCTCCCACTCTATAACTAAGGGGTTGAGAAAAATATCGGGTTAGAACCTTTCCTGAGATGTCTATCACAGTCATGCTACAGGAAGAGGGGAGGCCTGGATTAGAGAGAAGAGAGAGGCTGGCTCCAGTGCCCAGAAGGAGGTCCACCCTTCTTCTTTGAATTTCCAGTATCACCTGGGGTTCCTGTGCAGTAATGGCTGCTTAAGCTGCTGGAGCCAGGGGTTTGAATCCTGGGACCCATGGGTCCCATTGGACCATCTGTGAAACTGATTCTGATCTCAGTGACCTCCATCTCCAGGGGCAGTCTGATGGAATCGGCGCTGTCCAGGTTGCTGCCCTCTCCCGAAGCTTGATAATGAGGAGCCCTGGTGTGTCACTATGGAGGAGGCTGGGAAAAAGCTGTTTCTCAGGGCAGCCTGGATCACAAGGTGGGGGCACTTTTGACTTGGCTGCACCTGTGAATTACAGGAATTCTGCTCCATGTCAGCAACCAGCTCCTTCAACTTCGTGTTCCTCTTTGTAGCCGATTCTCTTGCCTGATTCCTGAGCCTGTTCTAGAGTCCTCCTCACAATATGTGATGGTCAGGGCTGTGTGTGGAGACCTAATGAAGGGTCTTGTGTGCTCACACAGAGTGTCCAGGGGACAGGCTTCATGACCTCCCGTGCCCCAACCCCACAACAAGATCTGGATAGTGGACTGGGTCAGATAAAGTCAGAATCCCCAGCATAGGTGTATGTCCTGGCAGTGCTGAGGTCTATGCCCCAGATTAACCCTTAGTCTCTTTGCAAATACATTTATGTTTTGCATGTGTTGTTGGCTGGTCAGTCTCATGTCTCTAAATTCTTGTGTCACTCTGTGGATAAGGTAACAAAGAGTCTGCATATAAGTATATAAAAGCTATCTGATCAGGGTGGGTGTGTTTTACATAGTGAAGTTGTTTTTCAACAAAGACGTTTCAAAAAGCTGTAATAGAATGTATATATAGACACATATGCATATTTATATGTGTTAGATGTTAATATATATTTCTATAAATATACGTATATTTATAGAAATATACATTAAATTTATATATAATGTGCCATTTTAACCACTTCAAAATGTGCAATCAATAAAATAAACCACACACACAATATTACATTACCATCACCACTATTTTTCCTAGAAAATTTTTATCATTTTAAACTAAAGGTCTATATCTTTTAAACAATAACTCCCTATTTTTTTCCACCCTAGACCTTGATAATCTCTAGTATACTCTCTGTCTCTATGAATTTGCCTATTCTTGACGTTTCATATAAATGGAATCATACACATTTGTCATTTTGCTTCTCACGTATTTCACTTCCCATAATGTTTTCAAGGTCTATGAATGTTCCAGTGTGTGTCAGAGTTTTTTTCCTCTTTATGGCAGATTAACATTCTGTTGTATGTGTCACCACATTTGTTTATTCATGTGTTGATGAACACTTAGATTGTTTTCATATTTGATCTTTTGTGAATAATGCTGCAATCAACATTCCCATGTGAGTACCTGTTTGAGTCTCTGGATTCAATTCTTTGGGTATATACCAAGGCATGGATGCTGTTTCATATGAGAATTCTATGATTAGCTTCTTGAGGAACAGCACAACTCTTTCTCCTAGTGGCTGTACTTTTTATAATCTCACCAGCAATGTATGACGATTCTAAATTCTACATAAGGCTTTCACTTGTTATTTAACATTTTAAAAGAATGGTAGCCATATTTGTAGGTGTAATATGGTATCTCATTGTGGCTTTGACTTTGTATTTTCCTAATGACTAATGATGTTGAGTTTCTCTTCATGTCCCTCTTGATGATTTGCATATCTTCTTTGAAGAAATGTCTGTTTGAGTCCTTTGCCCATTTATATAAATTGGGTGGTTTGTATTTTTGTTATTGAGTTATAGCAGTTCTTTATATATTCTGGGCATGAAACCATTGTCTATGTGATTTGCAAATATTATGTCTCATTCTGTGTTTTGTCTTTTTATTTTCTTGATAATATCCTTCGATGCACAAAAGGCTTGCATCTTTAGCCCAATTTATCTATTTTTCCTTTTTGTTTCTCATGCTTTTGGATCATACCTGAGAATCCATTGCACATTTGAGGTCGTTAAGTTTTACCCCTGTGTCTTTTTCTAAGATGTTTTTATGGTTATAGATGTTATAATTAACTCACTGATCCATTTTTAGATAATTGTTTGATATGGTTGGAAGTATAGTTCGCTAAGTTTATTGTTTTGCATGTGGTTATCTAGTTGTTTCTGCACCATTATTTGAAAGGATGATTGTTCCTCCATTAAATTATCTTGACACCCTTGTGTAAGAGCAATTGACTATAAGGGTGAGGGTTTATTTCTGGACTCTCAATTCTATCACTTTGGTCTCTATTTGTATTCTTATGCCAGCAGCTTCTGTTTTTAATAGTTGTAATGTTTTGTGAGATTTCAAATAAGAAAGTTCAAGTTCTGCAATTTATTTTGGCAAAATTGTTTTAGCTATTTCAAGGGTACTTTTTTGAAAAGCAAGGAGGCCAATGTTTTGCAATTGGGAAAGCCTTTTCTGTCTTCTTTTGGAGGGAAATTTTGTTGTCTAGGGATCTTTTCAGGAACTTTATCAAAATAGGTAAATTATCACCACTTCCTTTGCTGAGCTACTGTGTTAAAATGTGTGTTGCCTCCCGTTGAGGAATTGAGAGATCCTGGAAGCACTTGCCCATGTGGTGAAGGACAGTGAGCTCCATAATGAGGGGCACACAAGACATTGCTTTGGGACACAGTGTTGTCAGGGGAGCTGTGTGCATCTCTACTTCTTTATTTTTTGTACAGCTTGCATATCTGCTGGACATACTAGATATTGAAATCTTTGTTCATTGTCTTGGTTCTGGGTTGGCTGACCTGTCAGCTGGAGCTGGAGGACATGCCTGGCAGGGGAGTGACCCCCATGGGAAAGAGCAGGGCTCAGCAGAGTGAAAGCAGCTGGGACCCAGAGAAGCCAAGGAGCTCTGACTCTCAGAAGTCAAAGAGCAGCAGGTGGGTGTTCTCAGGGGCAAATGGACTGCACTGGTGCCCATTGCAGTGGACTGGAAAAAGGTAAGAGGCTTTGGGTATCTCATTTTCTCTCTCAGCTCTTCGGTAGGAGATTTGGGCTCTGGGCTGGTACTGTCCTGCAGCAGGGACAGGGTAGACAGGAATGGCTGCATATCAGGCCTAAGTCCATGTCATCCTCTCAGGCATTGCCACTGAAGATGGAGAATTTTGTTCAGAAGCCCAGCCTGGGCACATGGGAGGAACCACCTCGTTACAATTAATTTAAGAAAACAGTATGCATACTTTATTCTTCTAGAATAATTATTAATGTCATGTTTTACAATGTATCTCTTAAATGAATGGTGAGAATCATCTACATAATGTATGTTTTAAGTGGTCTTTTCTATAATTGCAGCTTTCATATATTGTTATAGACACCATTTTCTTTGGGAACACGCAGGCAGTATGCCTGTGTTCATTTCTACCAGGAAACATTTATGCAGGGTGGAGAGAGTCACATTTCCTTATGAGAGATGGAAGGCATCTGACTACCAGAAAAAGTGTCCAAATGCTGCTGGTAATGATCATGGGGCTGCAGGTGGAGGTCAGTTTAAGGAGGTGTCAGGGAAAGTAATTTGGATAGTCTTTTTTTTTTTTTTTTTTTTTTTTTTTTTTTTACAAAATCATGGGCAGAAGCCACCACCTGGACCCGCCACATGTTGGAATGGAGGAGGAACAGAAATAGAGTGCAGTAAATTAAGAATGAAATCCAAGAGTGGGCAAGAGGTTTGAGAGGTCGACAGGTGTGAGAGGTGGATGGGTGAATGGTGAGAATGTTCAAAACATCTTCTTTCTCTATAATAAGAGAGTATTTAGGCCTCTGAGTCAGACAGTGTCCAGGACAGGGGGAGCAGGATGTTGTCAGCTCTCCTGGCCAAAAGTGAGACTGCAGCAGTGTCCAGTTACTTGGTCCATTTTGGGATTTATTCATATTTTAAAAATGATGCAACAGTATTCAATTTTGAAAATATACAAAAATCCCTATGCTACCATTCATAGATAGCTAAGATGGCCCTAAGATGGTGAGAGAATCAGAATGGGGTTTGGGTTTACGTTGTGTATTTTTTTCTCCCAATATCTACAGAATTCCCTACATCCCACTTTTTAATGTAACCCAGTGGTTGTCATTCCCATTCGCAGTTACAGACCTTTCCAGTTCATGGTTACAGACCATTGGAAAACCCATACCGTTTCTGCTGTGAGGTACAGGCAGCCATGTGGCATCACCTCTAAACATGCCTTCTGGGACATCAAATTGCTGATTAAGTAAAAGTCATTTCAATAGATATTGAAGACCTCAATTTTACCCCTCTCACACTTGTAATTCTTCTACCGAGAGGTGACGGATTTTAGTGGTGATTTGCTTTTATAGATTAGTGTAGATTAATGCTTCTGCCAGGGGCAATTTTTTCATTCGGAAAAGCATTTGGCAAAGTCTGGAGACGTTGCTGGTTGTCAGAGCTGGGGGAGGGAGTCCTGCTGGCCTTGAATGGGTAGAGTCCCCAGATAGTGCTGAACATTCTAGAGCTCACAGAGCCCCACCAGCATGACCTCTACAAAGTTCAGTGCTGAGGAGGAGTGGAGAGCCCTGATATGCCTTCCCTAGCTTCCCTGGAGCTTTTTAGCTTCTCCTTCCATCTGTCTCTACCACTTTCTCACCTCAGCTTGCTCCTTGAACCTTAATGCCCTCCACTTAAACTTGCCCTTAGTTTAAGACCTGCTGTAATCTCTCAACTCCCCTGGCCCCTTTCTGATCCTTAGCAGGGTGTCCTCTAGAGGGCACCCTCGCCTTTCCTGTAGCTTCCCAGGATCCAGATGCCCCCTGCCCTGTGTGGGCACCAGGAATATGGCCATGTGCCCATGTCCCTAAAGATCCTGTCACTCAGGACGTTTGTGTGAGAGCAACTGAGGTGATCTTACCCTCCCCTGCTTTTCTTGGAACATAAAAATTTGTGCAAACCTTGTAGAGTAAAATTTCTTAATGCATGTGAAAATTTAAAAAATAAATATTTTTGCCTCCCAAACTTTCCTGGGAAAAATTCATCACAGTCACAGTCATAAAAAATGACACCTAATCAGTGTTATTCACTGTATTGTTTAACAGCAAAATATTGGGAACAACCTAGACTTTCACCAGTACAATGCTAATTAAACAGGTTACCTTATATCTACACAATAGAATATGATGCAGCTGCATAAAAAGTATGGAATCTTTCAGCTCTTCATATGGAAACACCGCCATGTTCTGTTTTAATTATAGCATCTGAACATCACAGAATAAGATGCAGTTTTTGTACTAGATCTGACCTTAGAACATTATTTTTACTGTTTTTTTTTTTTTTTTTAAGAGAGGGGGTCTCACTCTCATACCCAGGCTGAAGTGCAGTGGCGAGATCATAACTGACTGCAGCCTCAACCTTGTGAGCTGAAGTGATCTTCCTGCCTCAGCCTCCTGAATAGCTGGAATCACAGGCATTTGCCACCATGCCTAGCTAATTTTTTGTGTTTGTTTCTGTACAGATGGGGTTTCACCCAGGCTGGTCTCAAACTTCTGGGCTCAAGTGATCTGCCCACTTTCACTCCCAAAATGCTGGAATTATAAGCAAGTGTCATCACACCTGATTCTGCTTTTTTTTTTTTTTTAACTGGACTGCAGTCTACTCACTCATCACTTCCCCATCAGGCGATTTCTAGTTTTCCTCTATTTCTCTACCATATGTCCATGCCAAAATCCAGATGTATTTGCTTTTGCCTAGAATTAAATTTTTTTTTGTTAAGGAGAAGCCTTAGGAATGGTCTCCTAGCTGATTTTCAGGATTCTCATCTTCACTGTCTAAGCCATAGGTTTCCAACTCTGGGTACTGATTAGAGTCACTTGCAGGGCATTTAAAGCCTACCAATGCCTGTACCATCCCTCAAGTGTATCTGATTTGGCTGATGTATGGTGTGGCCCAGGGATTGGTTGTTTAAAAATGCTTTCAAGGAAAAGGGTCATTTTGCAGTGGAGGAACTTCAGCCCAGTGATCAAAGTTAACATCCCCAGTAATCAAGAGTAACAACATCTTAGGGCATTCTAATATAGTGGATGGAGAAGGTGCAGCATCACCCCTGTGGTATTCTTGTACAAAGTCTATAACCTGAGTTTAATCATGAGAAAATATTCGAAAAGTCCAAACTGAGGGTCATTCTACAAAATAAGTCACCAATACTCTTCAAAAATGTGAAGGTCTTAAAGGTAAAAGAAATCCTGATTAACTTTCCCAGATTAAAGGAGACTGAGAAAACAGTACAGTGAAATGCAGTATGTGATACTAGATTGGCTCCTGGTCCAGAAAAAGGACATTAGTCAGAAGATAGAGGGGATTTGAATAAGGTCTGTACAGGCATTCATTTTACAGTGTTAATAATCATTTATTGATTTTGATGATTAGATGCATATCTATAACGTTAATATTTGGGGAAGTTGAATGAAAAGCATATGAGGACTTTGCCTATTTTTGGAACATTTTTGAAAGTCTGAAATTATTTCAAAATTAAACATTAAAAGAAAAGAAAAGAAATACAGATCTTTTAGATATTTCTATTAAGTTGCCAAAGTTGAAGACCATTTCCCAACTTATCTTGCCTAATACTGTCAGAGTAATCTTCCTGGAAATGCTGTTTGTCATGTTTGTGACCTCAAAGCTTTCCAGTGACTTCTCTTATCTGTAGGATGAAGTTCCAATTATGTAGGCTGTCATTCAGTGCCCTCATAGCATAGCCCTAATCTCCCTTTTTTCTGATCTGTGTTGAAGGACCTGACCAACATTTTACTTTCTTATGTCCAAGCCTATTCTAATTTTTTCTTGCTTATGTAATGCCCTTCCCTGTCTTCTCAACTGTGGGAGTTCAGTCAGGGTGGTGGGAAAGATTTTAGAAGAAAAATTATAAAGATAGTTATAGGAAATAGTCACAAACCTTGGAAGGCCGGGTGGTTTGCATAGCTTCAGTAAAAGGTTTGGCTGAAGGCAGCTGAATTATCTTAAAAGCTTAGGGTGTAGATACATAGGAATGTAGAGGAGTTTATTTAAATAGCTTGTTTACTCAGGTGGTCCTAAAACCAACATTTAATCTTATGCTGGGGGAACTACTTGGGAGGTCTGCAATGTCAATTACCTTCTAGTGGTGTTTACTCAAGACCTTTGTCATTTAATCTGTACTAAATAAATGTGAACTTTGCTGGCTGATCAGGGCCACAGCTGCTGACTCTTTACCAGAAGGGTCTGGACCCTTCTCTGTATTGGTGAGTAGTGACTTGGCAGCCTAGCCTGCTCTTTCGCTGTATATTTTTGTCTGAGTGTATTTGTTCATCCGTTGCTGGGTCAGGGTGTGCCGGTTGGACCCAGACAGTTGGTGCCCCATGTGAGGACCTGGCATGTTGGTGCCCAGGTCTGAGGTATAGCTGCAAAGAATCGCGAACCCTCAAAAATGAAGAAGACTGTGCCATTGGTAAGCCAGTAAGTCGATAAGTCAGTAAGTCAGTAGGTCATTGGTGCCTGCTTGGGATCTCCAAGTTCGAGGGAATTGTTCAGGCTAGGGTTTGATCCTGGGACAATAGTTATCAGCACAACAGAAGCAGTATATAAAAGTATTCAAACAGCTGCTTAAAGCCACTGGAACCTCTGTTTTGCAGGCTCAATTAAGGGACCTAATGCAAATTGTATCACTTAACCCATGGTTCCTGGAAGAAGGTACACTAGACCTAGAGCTTTGGGAACAAGTGGGAAGAAATTTTTTTTTTTTTTTTTTTTTTTTTGAGACAGAGTCTCCCTCTGTCACCCAGGCTGGAGTGCAGCGGCACAATCTCGGCTTACTGCAAGCTCTGCCTCATGGGTTCATGCCATTCTCCTGCCTCAGCCCCCTGAGTAGCTGGGACTACAGGTGCCTGCCACCACGCCTGGCTATTTTTTTTTTATTTTTAGTACAGACAGGATTTCACCCTGTTAGCCAGGATCGCCTCGATCTCCTGACCTCGTGTGCAAGAGCAACGGGTCCCAGTAATCTTTAATGCTATGGGCTTTAGTGAGGTCTAGTCTGGTCCCATTATACACAGAAGAGCCTAAAAAGGGGAAGAAGGAAGAACCGTCACCTATTTTACCACCCTTGAGTCCCTCAGCCCCACTATCACCATGCCAAAATATCAAAGAGGAAACCGAGGTTTTGCCTCAGCCCCCTCCTCCAATAAATAAGAAAAAAGACAAGGGATACACTACAGCTATGGGACCCTGTCTTAAGCAAGCGGCATTAGAAAGAAGGGGAGCTTTTAGCCTACCCTGTGATGCAAAATCAATAAGGTAATCAGGTGTATGTTTATAGAGAGATAAGGAAAGGCATTAATGGGTGTAGCACACCAACATGGCACATGTATACATATGTAACAAACCTCTACATTGTGCACATGCACCCTAGAACTTAAAGTATAATAAAAAAAAAAGAAAAAGAAAGAAAAAGCATTAGAAGCCGAAGCCGCGCAGCCAGTCGGGCTGCGGGCGAAAGGAAAGCCTCAGCTGCAAAAAAGCTCGCACCGCCCAAGCTGGCAGGGTTCGCCCAGGCCGGCAGCATCCGCGCAGCGGTGGGAGGAGGGAACGGTGCAGACAAAAAGGGGCACGGACAAAAAGTGGAGCCTAAGCAAGCACAGTGCGGCCGCAGCCCAGGACCCGCCCCGCTGTCCTCCGGCTCCACGGGGGGCCCACGTTAAAATCTCCTGTGTTTCTTGTACACAAGGAACATCCCAAATTATAATTCTCTGTTAAGATTGAAGTTAAATTTAAATTATAATTATGGCCACCGTTTTTCCTCCGCTACCCGTGATGTGGCTCTCTCAAAATCTTAATTGGGTGAAAGAGTGACCTCTGAAGGGAGAGAAATTACAAAGAGCCCATGAATTAGTTGAGGAACGATTACAAGCCGGCCATATAGAACCATCTAACGGCCCTTGGAATTCGCCCATTTCATCATTCCCAAAAGTCTGGCAAATGGAAACTTTTGCATGACTTACGTGCTATTAATGCTAATCTACAGCCTATGGGACCCCTTTCCCTGCGGCGATTCCTCAAGATTGGCCTATAATTATTATTGACTTAAAAGACTGTTTTTATACTATTCCTCTTGCAGAACAGAACAGAGAAAAATTTGCGTTTACATTACCAGCTATTAAAGTCTGTGAGATTTTACGCTGATAATGCTGTTTCTTTCTATGTACAGAATAAAGACAAGATGAGACCAAATATTCTTCTCCCTACTTGTCTCTTCCTACCTGCTTTCCCTCCTTTAAGAAGATGTGTAAATACCAGGCCTCCTGAAAACCGCCTCAAAGACACAACAAGCCATAGAGGGTTTCTACAACTTGTGTTTTTCTAGAGTATGCCCTCAAGCTCTGGTCCAATAAACCTCAATTGTTTCAGAAACAAACCTCAACTGATTCAGACACTTGAATCAGGCACTCAATTTGGTTAACATTTTGCCAACCGTGAAGGGGTCCTCTTAATGGAGTTTAGAACCTTTGACCTGCAGTGCTTCTTTTGTTCATGCTCACTACCAACTATAGAGCTTTAGTTCTCACCAGTCGTGTGACTTTCTGAGAACTGGATCCTACTTTCTCTTGAGGTCCCTGCTCTCTCCGATTTTTTTGTTTGAGATGTGAGTTTTGTTTTTTCATGGAACTCCTCTCCTCATGGAGCTTTGCTCACTTCCTAAAAGGGAAATGAGTTTCCTGCTCCTGTGACAATGGAGAGCAGACTACAGCTTGGTCCCTGCTCAACTAAGGAGCTGGTTTGGGATTTTGTTTTAGAATTTGGTAGCTGCAGGATAAGGCTTATTACTACTTCATTCTAAGCTCTCCTTATGCTTAGAGTGTTGAACAGTATGTAAATAGTGCAATCGCTATTTGTGTTTTTGGCTTTTATCATTCTTCCTTTGGATTTGACCAACTCTTCACCTTGTCTAATGTCCAAAACACCTTTTGCTTGGTCAAATCCAAATCTAACAGGAGCTCTAAATTATGGTGAAGCAGGCCTTTAGGTTGGCTAAAATTCTGTAACTGCAGAACATCCAATTCCACCTCTAGAAACACCTGTTTGTTGAAGAAAATACAAATATTTTAACAGACAATATATTTCTTTGACAAATTTTGATGTGTCTGTCAGAGGGCCAGCAAATAGAAGTGGCCATGCACAATTGCCTTTTGTGGAAAAAATCTACATCATAGAGAATCATTATTAATGCAGGCATGTCTTGCCTTATCTGGATCTGGGAAAAATGGACTGAATCTGATACCTTAAAGATAAACAAGTTTAGCATTGATTTTTCTCTGAGGGCTGCTACCTGCAAGGTTTCACTGACACAAGACCAGCTTTGCTAACTGAACTTCCTTTCTTTCTCCCATGACCTGTATTACCACTAAAACCTGATTTACCTCCATAACCTCGTTTTGGACATGCAGAAATGCAGACAAGTAATCAGCCAGCTAAAGGGTAAAATTGTATTAGTCTCAAGTTTCCTGGCTTCTCTCTGTGCATTCTTTCCAATTGGATGGTAAAAATGACTGTTTTCTCCACCAAATTTTGATTAATGGGAGAAGATTTGTGTTGGACTAGTCTTGGTGTAGTAATTCTGGTGTACTTTTTAGTAATGTTGGGGTATGAATATTTTGATTGTTTAATCCATTTCCTCCCAGAAAGTCTTTTCCTTTATCTCTTTCCTTCTGTGTTGTTCATAAAGGGAGGTACTAGATAAGTTTTCTCTCATCTTGTCATATGTCCTTGTGGGCTTGCTTTGTGACCAAGTCAGAGCACTCACTCTTGGTCTCCACCATCGGGGGAGGAGTCATTTTTGAGTCACATTAGGTGACCAGCTGTAACATGGCTGAGAACCTGAGGTTTTTTATTTTGTTTCGTTTTCCAAATGTGTTAAGCTCCCAGGAGGGCTTGTCATAAGAAGTCCCATCCAGGCCGGGCGTGGTAGCTCACGCCTGTAATCCCAGCACTTTGGGAGGCCAAGGCGGGTGGATCACGAGGTCAGGAGATTGAGACCATCCTGGCTAACACGGTGAAACCCCGTTCCTACTAAAAATACAAAAAAATTAGCCGGACATGGTGGCAGGCGCCTGTAGTCCCAGCTACCTGGGAGGCTGAGGCAGGAGAGTGGTGTGAACCAGGGAGGTGGAGCTTGCAGTGAGCCAAGATCATGTCACTGCACTCCAGCCTGGGTGACAGTGAGACTCCATCTCAAAAAAAAAAAAATCCCATCCATCAGGGACTTTTGTCGTCCCAAGTCTTGTTGCTTGGATAGGGCTGTGGCAACAAGAGTCTTTTGCTTTCCTAAGCCTATTCCTGAGAGTACATATTTTATTTTAGGGTGGGGGAAAAGATCATTTGGATTGGTTTTTCACTGAAGAGGCTGTTGGATTGAGTCACTTAGAATCAATACACGACTGGAAATTCTAATTGTCCATGGCCAGAAGATGGATTCTTTAAATTGGGACTTCTAAGTTAAAAGATATTTTAGAGATCTCTTATTCCAAACAGTTGATCAGAGGATTGAATTTCAAAGAAAGATACCTGATAGTGTTATGGCTAGCCTTAACATTTCTTTTGACTAAATTACAGAGCAAAAACTCACCTAAAACAAAGTAATTTTGTTTTGTAAGCTCAAACTGCTTGACTTAGATAGTCTGAGAAAATAAGAATAAAAGCCACTTTACCTTGTCATCGAATAGTTAAAATTTTATGCTTTTACTGCTGCAGCCTGGATTTAATTTCGGGTCAGGGAACCAGCCTTGTTTTAATATTTGTGTGATTTTTGAGTTTTTGAGGTGCTCCTTCACCTCTTTGGAGATGCCTCATACATCCTTGGCTAAGCCATAATCTTGGTTAAGCCTTATTAGTTTCATTTGGGAGGATAGTTTTCGTTCAAAAAAAAAAAAATCAAAAGCCAGAAATATGAGCTGTTTTTCCTACCTAAAATCTGATATTAAGAAGTCTGAGGCCGGGCACGGTGGCTTACGCCTGTAATCCCAGCACTTTGGGAGGCCGAGATGGGTGGATCACGAGGTTAGGAGATCAAGATCATCCTGGCTAACATGGTGAAACCCTGTCTCTACTAAAAATACAAAAAATTAGCCTGGCATGGTGGTGGGCACCTGTAGTCCCAGCTACTGAGGAGGCTGAGGCAGGAGAATGGCATGAACCTGGGAGGTGGAGGTTGCAGTGAGCCGAGATCGTGCCACTGCACTCCAGCCTGGGTGACAGAGTGAGACTCTGTCTCAAAAAAAAAAAAAAAAATTCTGAAAGTGTTACAGTAGGTAGCTGGTCAGACATGAGCAGGGCAGGAGAGATCCTTCCACCCCCACACACTAGAAATGTCTAGTGATCATCACCAGGTGATAGTCAAGTCAGGTGGTTGTTAACTGTCTCTCTAAAGTAATAATTGGTTGCAGGTAGTGCCAGGGAGATATAGTCTCACAATAGATAGAAAACACCTGAAACAGGTGATCAGCAGCTTCCTAAGTTCTCAGAAGTTGAGCAAGTGGGCTCAAATATATGCATTAAGAGGCAACATAATAGAATTTCTGGTATATGACCTTCCAGGGACTTTTTTTTTGTTTTTTTTTACATTTTAGAAGCATCATTTTTTAGGAACTATGTTTTTAAATTTTTTATTTTATTTTATTTTTAAATCTTTTATTTCCATAGGTTTTTGGGGATTTGGTATTTAATTACATAAGTTCTCTAGGGGTGATTTGTGAGATTTTGGTGCCATCACCTGAGCAGTATAAACTGAACTCAATTTGTATAGTCTTTTATCCCTCACCCCCTTCCCACCCTTTTCCCCAAGGCCATTGTATCATTCTTACGCCTCTGCATCCTCATAGTTTAGCTCCCACTTATGAGTGAGAACATACGGTGTTTGGTTTTCGATTCCTGAGTTACTTCATTTAGAATAATTGTCTCCAGTTTCTTCAAGATTGCTGCGAATGCCATTAATTCATTCCTTTTATGGCTGAGTAGTATTCAATCATATATATACCACAATTTCTTTATCCACTCATTTATAGTTTACATTCCCACCAGCAGTGTAGACGTGTTCCCTTTTCACCATTTCCACACCAACATCTATTATTTTTATTTATTTATTTATTTTTGAGATGGATGGAGTTGCTCTGTCACCCAGGCTGGAGTGCAGTGGCATGAGCTTGGCTTACTGTAACTTCTGCCTCCCATGTTCAAGCCATTTGTCTGCCTCAGCCTCTGGAGTAGCTGGGATTACAGACATGTGCCACCTCACCCGGGTAATTTTTTTGTATTTTTAGTAGAGACAGGGTTTCATCATGTTGTACACGCTGGTGTCTAACCCCTGACCTTAAGTGATCTGCCCACCTTGGCCTCCCAAAGTGTTGGGATTACAGGTGTGAGCCACCGTGCCTGGCCAACAACTATTATTTATTCATTTTTTGATTATGAACATTCTTGCAGGAGTAAGGTGGTATCACATTGTGGTTTTGATTTGCATTTCCCTGATTATTAGTGATATTGAGCATTTTTTCATATGTTTGTTAACCATTTGTATATCTTCTTTTGAGAATTGTTTATTCACGTTCTTAGCCCACTTTTTGATGGGATTGTTTGTTTGCTAATTTGTTTGAGCTTCTTATAGATTCTAGATATTGGTTATCTTTCAGATATATAGATTGTGAAGATTTTCTTTCACTCTGTGGGTTATATGTTTAGTCTGCTGACTGTTGCTTTGCTGTGCAGAAGGTCTTTAGTTTAATTGTCTCACCTATTTATTTTTGCTTTTGTTGCATTTGCTTTTGGGTGTTTGGTCATGAACTTTTTGCCTAAGCCAATGTCTAGAAGGGTTTTTCCAATGTTATCTTCTAGAATTTTTATAGTTTCAGGTCTTAGATTTAAGTCCTTGATTCATCTTGAGTTGATTTTTGTATGAGGTAAGAGATGGGGATCCAGTTTTATTCTCCTACATTCAGCTTGCCAATTATTTCAGCACCATTGTTGAGTAAGGTGTCCTGTTTGGCCATGCTTCAAGTGTACTTTACTTTCTTTAATTTCTGCTCTAAAGCTTTTAAATAAACTTTACATAAACTTTCACTCTTGCTCTAAAACTTGCCTCAGTCTTTTCTTCTGCCTTATGACCCTTAGTTGAATTCTTTCTTCTGAAGAACAAGAATTGAGGCTGCTGCAGACTTCTACAGATTTGCTGCCATTAATATACTTTAGTGCCGTTCTACTTGATAGAATATATATAAAATATATGTATTCATAGAGGCCTTGAATCTACATTCTTGCTGCACTTTAGGTAAACAATCCAGGTAAAAGACTAAAACTTATTTTGGAAATACATTGGTCCCATATGATTTCTATTTCATAAAAATGGGAGACAGGAGGGGGAAAATTATTTTTCAGAAGAAAACAACAGAACAACGGTTATTAAATTTTAGATCTGTTCATTTTTTTTGAATTTTGTTATTTACGTACAATTTGGACTGAATCCTAAACTTTTTCCTGGCTACAAATTTCAAAACTAATGGTTTGAGAATTTTCTTCCATTTTTCTTCCATTTTGGTATATTATAAATTAAAACTGTGCTTTAAAAATTTTTTTTATTTTCTTATTACACTTTTAAGTTCTGGGATACATGTGCAGAACCTGCAGGTTTGTTACATAGGTATACACATGGCATGGTGTTTTGCTGCAGCCATTAACCCATCATCTACATTAGGTATTTCTCCTAATGCTATCCCTCCCTCCCCTAGTCCCCCACCCCTCAACAGGCCTCAGTGTGTGATGTTCCCCTCCCTCTGTCCATGTGTTCTCATCGTTCAACTCCCACTTATGAGTGAGAACATGTGGTGTTTGGTTTTCTGTTCCTGTGTTAGTTTGCTGAGAATGGTGGTTTCCAGCTTCATCCATGTCCGGCAAAGGACATGAACTCATCATTTTTTATGGCTGCATCAAATTCCATGGTGTATATGTACCACATTTTCTTTATCCAGTCTATCATTGATAGGCATTTGGGTTGGTTCCAAGTCTTTGCTATTGTGAATAGTGCCACAATAAACATATGTGTGCATGTGTCTTTATAGTAGAATGATCTATAATCCTTTGGGTATATACCCAGTAATGGGATCACTGGATCAAATGGTATTTCTTGTTCTAGATCCTTGAGGAATCACCACACTGTCTTCCACAATGGGTGAACTAATATCCACTCCCACCAACAGTGTAAAAGTGTTCCTATTTCTCCACATCCTCTCCAGCATCTGTTGTTTCCTGACCTTTTAATGATCACCTTTCTAACTGGCATGAGATGGTATCTCATTGGGGTTTTGATTTGCATGTCTCTAATGACCAGTGCTGATGAGCTTTTTTTCATATGTTTGTTGGTCACATAAATGTCTTATTTTGAGAAGTGTCTGTTCATGTGCTTTGCACACTTTTTGATGGGGTTGTTTGTTTTTTTCTTGTAAATTTGTTTAAGTTTCTTGTAGATTCTGGATATTAGCCTTTTGTCAGATGGATAGATTAAACCTTGCAAGCTGAAACTAGATGACTTACGTAAAGTTCTGGAGAAATCATAGCAACTTATATATAAACAACCTTTGTGCCTGCCTGTGTGTGGACTACACAAAAGGTACACATGATCACTGGATTCAGACTGCAATTCAGAGAAATGTGTCAGATTGTCATTGCAATTGGAAGATGCTTCAGAAACTCTAGAAAACCTAGTCTATAGGCTGCTCCAGACATTACAGGTGAGGCAACATACAACTGAAAGGGTTAGAGCAATGTTTGCCAAACGAATTGCTCTAATTGAAGCAGCAGTTGTGTGACTTTAATAAGGTTCCAGGATTATACTGTCCCTTTGTTGCTGTGAATTCCCTTTACCCTTTTCTGATTTGTCTTCATCCCCTTTTCCATGGGACATGACTTCTTAAGAATGAGCCTTCCTAGTGATGTAGGATCAGATGAAACATACAGTCACAAAGTCATGTCTTCTACAATGCTTTCTCTGAAAGCTTTTGAAGAATCGGGGGGCCAGGTGTGCTGGCACAGGCCTGTAATCCTGGCACTTTGAGAGTCCAAGGCAGGAGGATCACTTGAAACCAGGTGTTTAAGACCAGCCTGAGCAACAAAGGGAGGTCACGTCTCTACAAAATATAAAATAAATCAAATTAGCCAGGTGCAGTGGTGCATGCCTATAGTCTCAGATACTTGGGAGGCTAAGGTGGGAGGACCACTTTAGCCCAGGAGTTCAAGGCAGCAGTGAGTAAACTCCAGTCTGGGTGACAGAGCAAGGTTGTGTCTCTAAAAGAAAAAAAAAGAAAGAAAAGAAAAAGAACGGGGTAAACAGGAAAGCCAAAGATCTCGGGCATCTCCAGATGATTGCCTGAACAAATTGTTTTTTCCTGGCTTCAGAACCTTTCAAGATGTATATTTCTTTGTAAAAGAAAGACATGCCAATTGTAAATTTAAGTGAGCAATCAAAGTGTAGCTCCTAAAACTGAAGTATTTTAACTCTCATTCTGATAATATTTATTTTCTCAGGCACAGAAGAAAGATAAGATTAGATCAATTGTTTTTCTGCCCACTCCATCTCTTCCTACCTGCCTTCTCCCCTTTAATCAAATTTATAAATACTAAGCCTCCTGAAACCTCTTCAGAGAAAACACAAGCCACAGAGATTTTTTGCAACTCATGTTTTCCCAGGGTGCACCGTCAAGCTCTGGCTCAATGAAACTCAATTGGTCAAGACCCTTGCCTCAGTCAGTCATTCTGGATAACCACCATGAGTCCTGCAAAGCCCTTCAGTAATCTGTCGCCTTCCTAGGTGATGTGTACCCAGGTGAGTCAGGTCCTCGTGAGTCAAACACTCGTCTTCCTTTTCTGTCTTTCCCAACCCTACCACTCAGTGCTGTGTGTTCTGATCTGACCCCAGCTCCCAGGTTGTTTTTATTGGTCTAAGAAAGCAAGACCAGGAGGGGCAGGTTGAGAAGGAAGTAAGAGGCCAACAGCCAGGGAAAGTGGCAGGTGGGGCTGTCATTGCTCAAAGCCACACACCCTGGGTGAATTTTATGAATTTTTCTGGATTCAGAATCTTTTCCCTGTGTGTCTGTCTAGAAACTCACCCTCCTCCTACTTTCTTCTCATTGCCCTTTCTGTTTCGAGTGCACTCGTTTATGGCCAGAGAATGGCTATGCAAATAGTTGACAATAGAATAAAAAATGACTTTTTGTGAGACTTGGAAGCTGGTGTTTCTCTTTTCCAAAAGAGATTGAGGTTTCTAAAAGCTAGCTTTTATGCAGGGCTGTGTAGTTGTGAGTGTAGTTTTAGGGAACAGGTGGATAAGTGAAGGGTGAGACAGAAAACAAAATGCTGGCTGTTTGTCAAATCCTGAAAGTAAATGGGATAAAAATCATTTTTGGAGGAGGATGTCATTCAGGAGACCTTGTAAATCTTAGAGTGTCCTCTTACCAGGTGAAGTGGAGGATGAGGTTGAATTATGGAGTTAGGTGACAGTGGGTACATGCTTCTCTGCCTCAGTTTTTTGTTTTTTTAATCTAAAAATGGGGATTGTGGCACTTGGGATTTTTTGATGAGGACTGTAGTTACCTGGAAAGCTCTTAGGATAGTGCCTGGTGCATAGTGAGTGTTACATCAGTGTGAGCTGTTATAATTATGGGCATAGACAAAGGTGCCACTCTGGCCATCCAGAGTGGGGAGGTATTTTCCGGTCAGGGTCCAGGCAGGCCAGCTGGAGATGAAGCTGATTAGTGGGGAAGCTTAACTTCCAGGAGTGGAAGAATTTAGGAGTAAACAGAATGCACAACATTCTGGAAACATTCCTTTACCCAACAGTAGGGATACTCAGAGTGGGTGTGGCTTCCGTGGCAATCATTATCTCCTGGGAATCTAAGAATGTGTCCTAGAGTCAAATGGCTTTGATGTAAGCCAAACCCAGAAATGGGCTTCAGGGCTGCCTTGCACATAGCATTCATTCATCTTGAAAAAGGAAAGCATTCATCTTGCTAAAGGAATCCCCTCTTCTGGCCCAGGCCATTATTTTTGTTTTTGTACTATCCTAATTTTTAAGGTGTAAGGAGAAAGACTGAAGAATAAAATAATGAAGTACATGTATGAAATAACAGGATAGAATTGAGACTGGTACGTGTAAGTTAAGAGAAATTGTGTATAAATTTTGTGTGAACATAAAAAGGATTTCTTGTTGCAAACAGACCTCTCCGTATAAATAATACCCATTGCCTTGAGTGGATAGCAGACCACATCACAAGAACATTCCAGCAGAGTCATGAGAGAATGGGTAGTGTGGCTTCTTTAATTGGCAGGTTGGACTGAGTAAGTTACTGAAGAGAAAGGAGTTGAAGGAGAAGATGGGTGAGGGCAAGAAAAATGTGAAGGGGAAAGGAAAGGACTGAAAGGAATGTTTACCAAGGGCTCATCAGGTACCAGGCTCTGTGACTAATGTCTTACACATGTTAATTGACTCTTCCACTGTCATTTTCTGATGCAGTAAGAGTCAGCCTTACACTGCAGATGAGGAAAGAGGCTGAGGGAGGTCAAATGAGTGGCCCAAGGTCACCCAGCCACTTCATAGCAGAGCTAGTGTGTTTCACTGTGGTTTGTGCAGACAGAAAAGTGAGACATGTAAGGAAGGCAAAACATTTTTGTTGTGGGTGATGTTTATGAAAGTGACCTGTATGAGGCAGAATAATGGCCTCTTAAAAATGTCCACATCAGGGCCGGGCGCAGGGGCTCACGTCTGTAATCCCAGCAGTTTGGAAGCCTGAGACAGGTGGATCAAGAGGTCAGGAGTTCGAGACCAGTCTGGCCAACATGGTGAAACCCCGTTTCTACTAAAAATGCAAAAATTAGCTGGGTGTGGTGGGGGACACTGTAATACCAGCTACTTGGGAGGCTGAGGCAGGAGAATCATTTGAACCTGGGAGGCGGAGATTGCAGTGAGCCCAGATTGTGCCACTGCATGCCAACTGGGCAACATGAGTGAAACTCTGTCTCAAAAAAAGAAAAGAAATCCACATCCTAACTCTTGGAACATATGCATTTACTTTTCTTGGCAAAAACACTGTTCAAAGGTGATGAAGTTGAGTATCTTGAGATGGAAAGCTTATTCTGCCTTAGCTGGGTGGCTCCCAGTGTCATCATAAGGGTCCCTGTAAGTGAAAGAGAAAGGCAGGAGGGTCAGGGTGAGAATGATGCAGCCTGAGAGACTCCACTGGCCATTGCTTGCTGTGAGCATGTGTGATAAGACAAAATTACAACTAATTTAGCTATAGATGTAATTGGCTTTTATTTGTGATTTATGATTTGGGGCAGCTCTCCCTCTACAGATGCTTCAGCATCCCAAGTAGCTGGGACTATATTGCGGGATCTGGCCTGCAGCCTGCAATGCAACGGGGCTCTTTCTGTGTTCCCAGACAGATCGGCAGGTTGAGAAATAAAAGACACACACAAGATAGTGAAAGCTGGGCATAGGGGGATCACCGCCTTCTGGTCCTGCGATGCTGCCAATGCACTGGATATACCAGCATTTATTATTAAGTTTAGTGAGAATGGGGGTAGGTTAGTGAGGGATTTAGGGTCATTTATAGGCTCTCCAAAAGGATAACATTCCATTCCCAGAGCTATGGACATCTGCTTTTCTGGGATAATAATCTTGGTAATGTGAAACCTCCCTGACTGCACAACCATTCATAGGCTCTCTGCAGGGGGAAGCACATCATGTGCTGTTGGCTCATTCTGGCAGCCCAACCTGGCATTTGTCTTTACACAATCCTGCATGCAATTTTGTATTTACAATAATCAGGAGCATTTCATCTTTTATTCTATAGCAATAGTTTCAGGGGGTCTCCCTTCATCTCCCCCTTTTCTCTGATTTAAATGAACCATAGCAGTCATAGCTTGGCACTGATCACGATTGGATTGAAGAATATTTTTTCCAATTTTACACATGAACAATAAGCCTATAGCACAAATTATACACAGAACTAAATTAATGATAGTGGATCCTCCCAGATATTTTACCTATTGAATGGGGTTGAGATTAGATAACCCCTCAGAGATACCTTCTAAAACTTCAGCACTGGGTAAAGCAGTTAAGTGTGCTTGAGAGGCCTCAAAAATCTGTTCTTTTACCTTGCTTATGTCTAAACTTAAATTATCTTCACTTCCTTGTTAATGGCATTTTACCAATTCCCAATTGTGAACAGACTCATTATATTGGAATGGAGTTATATATGGCTTCAGGAACAGAGACGCTCTTGTTCTCTCCACCGCATGAGGGAGACTACCAGTATGACTATCAGGAGGAAAATATCAAGAGTTTGGAATATGTATCTTAGGCAAGATGCAAACCAACTACAATAGGATAGATCAAAGAAGAAGCCAGAAGAGTCTAGTCATTTTAAGCAGGCAGCACATTTATTGATTTTTACAACTGAGTCTCTGTAATACCCGATGTATTTATCCATGTGCAACAAGAAGTGTCAGAAACTGCACAGGCTCCTCGCTATTCAGCTGGTAGAGAGCAATTCTATTATCTAGCATTGCACGTCTATGTTAAATTAAAACAGGGAGTGAGAATAGGCAAGTATAGAAGTGGAAGCCTAAAAAAAACTCCATACATTTGAGGAAAAAGTTGTGTTACAGATGCAGCTAACATCAGCCTTTGAGTGGACTAAAGGATCTCTTGTTATGTAAAAATGTG
Organism: Nomascus leucogenys; assembly: GCF_006542625.1. Taxonomy (NCBI): domain Eukaryota; kingdom Metazoa; phylum Chordata; class Mammalia; order Primates; family Hylobatidae; genus Nomascus; species Nomascus leucogenys. The sequence goes on from NC_044397.1 coordinate 85,560,701, forward strand.
TGGGCTGGGTGCGGTATCTCACGTGTGTAATCCCGGAACTTTGGGAGGCTGAGGCGTGCGGATCACCTGAGGTCAGGTGTTCGAGACCAGCGTGACCAACATGGAGAAACCCTGTCTCTACTGAAAACACAAAATTAGCTGGGTGTGGTGGTGCATGCCTGTAATCCCAGCTACTTGGGAGGCTGAAGCAGGAGAATCACTTGAACCCAGGAGGCGGAGGTTGTGGTGAGCCAAGATTGTGCCATTGTACTCCAGCATGGGCAACAAGGGCAAAACTCCATCTTAAAAAAAAAAATGTGATTGACCTGATATATCTGACACTGTTAACTTACTCTCAGAAGCTACTTCTTGTGAAATCCTAAGTACAGCATTATTCTGGGAAGCAAAGGAGACAGGCATAAGCAAGGACAAATTAAGAGAGGTAAGAGTCTCATCATGATTGATAGTCTTGTTCTGACATCTTGAGAAAAGCTGCCCACAGTGTAAAGTCATCAACTTGTCGTGGTTTGCAGTTTGAGTGCCTCTAAGTTACGGTGTTGAACATTTGGTGAGCTCTTAGTGGCCCACACCTCAGTCACGAGGGATTTCCCATGAAATTTACATAGAGTTGTCCACCTCCAGCTTATATGGCTTCAGGAACAGAGCCGCTCTTGTTCCTAATGATTTCATTGGAGAAAATTGAATGGGAAGAACTAAAATAATTCAGGGTCCAGTCCAGTCTACCAGTGGATTATAAATACTCAAAGATAATGAACAGTGGTTCAATCTGGTAACAGGTGTACTACAGTTTTTCTTTTCAACGTAGTTTTTCTCTCTATAGGAGCCTCTATTTTTACCAAAGACAATTCCAGTAGGATGAATTTGTTTGCAAAATAGGTTGACTCTTACCGAACTTGCCCAGATTTTTTACCTAAGTGCGGCAAGAGTAGCAATGGGCCATAGAGGCTCGTTTTAAACTTCGCTTTGCTAGAAGTTTTTAATAAGAATCTCAGATTAAACTTCCAAAAGCCTCTTGAGACTAGGAAGCCAAACCAAGGCCAACTTCAGACTTTGCCTGCATTCCCTATGGGTTTATTCTATGTATATTCTCAAATATAACATCCCAGTCAAAGCCTTGGTAATATAACCAATGTTTTCAAACGTGTCTTGTTATAAAGAGAGCGGATTCTTACTGAACTTGTGAAAATAACTTTATTATCATAAACATATGAATACTCATGAATAGTTTCCCAATTCTGAGGCACTCAGATAGGGAGCAAAAGCAACTGTTTCAATTTTTGTTTACAAAAGTATTCTTTACCAATTGCTCAAGGAAAAAAGTTCATAAATCTGGAGAATAAAACATTCAAAGAATCAGCACATTTTCAAATAAAAAATTATGAGGACATTATCCTTTTGATTATTTAGTCCAATAACATTGAGTTTTTTTCTTCTTTGTCTTGAATTTCATGAAGGTATCAGCCTGTTCATTAAAATTTTGAAAATTCTTAGTCCAGTGGTATGATCTTGAAGTTATCAGAAACTTGTATTCAAGAGTCCTTGTCAGAGTCTTTTCCATAAATCTCCTTGAAGAAAAAGCAATTTTGGACTGTAGCTGATTGTAAATACTTTGAGGAAGAATCAAAGCAACTGTCTGGGAAGGACAAAGGTTTAAAATGACTATGGTTAAAAATCTAATGAGAGTTTATTATGGTAAAGACACAGCTCACATAGAAATCTGGTTACTTCTGTGGTATATGACACTATGATAACATATTTGATTTCCAGAAATTTCATATAATTTTTAGAATACTCATTAAAAAAATTTTTTTTTGAGACAGAGTCTCACCCTGTCACCCAGGCTGGAGTGCAGTGGTGCGATCTCAGTTCACTGCAAGCTCCGCCTCCTGGGTTCATGCTATTCTCCTGCCTCAGCCTCCTGAGTGGCTGGGACTACAGGTGCCTGCCACCACACCCGGCTAATTTTGTTTTTGCATTTTTAGTAGAGACGGGGTTTCATCGTGTTAGCCAGGATGGTCTCTATCTCCTGACCTCGTGATCCACCCACCTCGGCCTCCCAAAGTGCTGGGATTACAGGCATGAGCCATCGTGCCCAGCCTAGAATGCTCATATTATTAACATTCCCATAACTATTATTTAGAGAAGGTTTAGCATCACTTATCACTTATTCGAAAATGCTTTCTACATAATTTAACATATCAGATAATTTGGGTTTTCCATTCAGCTTCTGTTTCTCAACTGGATTACTGAGTTCTTGGTGTAGCCCATTCATAAATAGGGCCAAAAAAGTATAGTCTTATGTGTGTTGAAAAAGGTCCTTAGGTAATTCCAGTACTTCCAGCTGAAAATCATTGATTTAGTTTTAAGTTCTACCTATTACAACAAGAGTTCTCCATCCTTGTTACATGTTAGTAGTGTCAGGGAAGACTTAAAAATTACCAATGCCTGGGTCCCTCTCCAGACCTTTAAACTGGAACTAATGGGTGGGGCTTGAGCATCCACTTTTAAAAACATTTTCCAGTGATTCCAACGTGTAGCTCTATTTCCCATCAGATTTCTCTGATTTCTTGTGGCATTCAATTTTTTCTATTTTGGTATCATGATTATTTTCAGGTCTCATTTCCTGTCTTAGGCTTTGTGTCTCCTAGGTTAGGGACCTTGCCTTCTTCATTTCTGTATCTTTTTTAAACACATGAACTGGTCATCAGGAAAAGATCTCAACCACACATAGGTTGTGTTCTGAGTCTCAGGTTCACATGTTAATCCTAAAGTCTTTGTTCTCCGTGAGGTCAGATGTTGCTTGTGATGAACGTGTGGTTAAGTCTGCAGTGCAGATGGTGGAGGGGATTTCACTCTGCTTTTAGACATAGCATTGGAACTAAGAATTTTATGTCTATATGGGTGAAGGGGTAGGGATGTGTAGGAAGACAGTTCTAATTAGGATGGAGGAATTATACTAGGAAGTAGAAGTAAAGGAAGTGAGAAGCCTTAGTAAATAGAAGAAAGGTGAACTTATCAAACAGTCTAGAGTAGACCCCTGAAGATTCTATCAAACAGGCTAGAGTAGAGCCCTGGAGATTCTTGATTAAGTGAATTAACTAGATTTTAGAAAGGTAATGAGGCAGTCATATGCAAGGAAGGTTTCAAAGTCTGGAGACAAGAAGTCAAGCAATACTTTGAGAAGTGGTTGAGCTTTATGGGAATGGAGAGAATTACACTATTGAGAGATGTTAAAAATAATGAAGAGGGTTTCACCATGTGGAATTGTGTTTCTCATTTGAATCTGAGAAACAAATGAGCAGAGGCTGGAGATAATTATGTCTAAAAGACAGTGGGGTACAGGGAGCATAGAGGCCAGGGAGAAAGGGAACTGCAGGAATTAGGGCTGAGAAGCAGGAGTTTAGTGGAGGAAGGAGGAGATCCAGTCCCAGACACAGGCAAATAAGTCTTTTCCCTCTCCCAAGCATGGCAGTCAGCCCTGCAGGAACCAGGATAAGAGAAAAGGCCATCATGCCTGCCAGTCTTCCTGAAATACAGAAATGACATCACGGCTGCTAAAATGGATTAAGGCCAGGAAGATGTCCTGTTCCTGAAGGAGCTGTCATGGAAAGAAAACAAAAGAAAGAAGTTGATGTTATTTTACATGGGGGAGCCTCAGGAGCAAGCATGTAACATGAGGTACTCTAGAATTGTTTCTTCAAGGACTACATTATTTCTGTTGGAAAATTGATGGGAGATGATGATATTCTTGCAGTCTTTTCTCCCTCTCACCATGTTTCTAGGTTGGTGACCAGTCCTCTGTCAATTCTCTACTGCACTCAGATATTTTGGAAGGCTTTCGGAGATGAGAAAGGCTGATTGCTATTTTCTATGTCATTAGAACTTACCACCTTTGCACCTTTTCATGGTGGCATCTTTTTCTCAGCGTCTCTGTTGTGGCAGCCTTGAATGAGATCCTGCCAGGTCTCCATGGCAGGGACCTGATTGACAGAAGGCCCAGGTCAGTGCATTTCAAATTCACCACCTCCTTTGCACAGAAAGCTTTTTTCCCACAGGCTCCCAGCAAGGGTGTGAAAGCAAGCCTAGTTCTCTGAGGCTCTCTTTAACTCTAATGGGTGACTGGTTGGAGGACTCCCTATCAGCCTTGTAAAAACTCTTAGAACTGCGTTGGTACCTAAAACTTCTTTCTCTTTCTTTTTCACAGGATTCAGCTCTGCATAGTGGTCTGTGGGTTCTCCCATGCTACCTTCATGCCTGCCCCACATTCCCTCACAGGTGTCTTCCCTGATAAATTTTCTTGTATGTCTAATCCCATCTTGGGTGCATCTCAGTTGGTAAAAACTAACATACCAGGCTTGATTCTTTGCACTTAGCTTTTTTTTCTTTCTATCCCATAAGCAGTCAGTAACCATGTCCTAGTGTTTTCTGTGTTACCTCTTTTTCCATATACATACGGAAAAAGGTAGGTACAGTTGAGGGGCATTTCCTATGTGCCAGGCCATTTGCTAAATACTTTACCTGTATCTCATTTAATCCACACAATAACCCTGTCAGGTAGGCATTATTTCCATTTTGCCGATGAAAAGACAGAAGCTTAGAGTGGTGTAAAAACTTTCCTGGTGTCATATGGCTAGTGACAGGTGGATCTGAGATTTGATTCTAGGACTCTTTGACCTCAAGGCTAATGATGATGGTAGTAATATAGCAGCTGACATTGGTTTCTCTGTGTGTGGCATCTTGTTTCATTGACTGCATTAAACCTTTAAAATAATGGTATGAAGAAATCACTCTCATTGCAATTTTCAGGGGAGGAATCAGAGGTTCAGAGAAGTTGAGTCTTGTGCAAGAAATTTATAACTGTAAACTCTTACATTAAAAAAGAAGAAAGATCTCAGGTCAACAACCTACTTGAATACTTCAGGATATGCAAGAAGAACAAACTAAACCCAAGCACTGTGAATGAGGGAAATAATAAGGATTAGAGTGGATATAAATAAAATGGAGAATGGAAAAAAAAATAGAGGAAATTAATGAAACCAAAAGTTGATTCTTCAAAATAAAATCAACAAAATTGACAACCATTAACCAGATTGACCAAGAAAAAAGGAGAAAAGTTTAAAATTACTAAAATCAGAAATGAAAATGGACTCCGAGCATGGTGGGTCATGTTTTAGTACTAGCACTTTGGGAGGTCACAACAGAAGGATTTCTTGAGACCAGGTGTTTGGACCAGCATAGGTAACCTGAGGGGACCCTGTCTCTACAAAAAAAAAAAAAAAAAAACAAACAAAAAACGAATTAGCTGGGCATGGTGGCATGCACCTGTAGTCCTAGCGTCTTGGGAGGCTGAAGAAGGAGAATTGTTTGAGCCCAGGAGGTTGAGGCTGCATTGAGCCATAATGACACCACTGTATTCCGTCCTGGGCTGGCCTACAGAGTGAGAGCCTGTCTATCTCTTCACACACACAAAAAAAAGAAATGAAGCATGAAGAGATTACTACCAATTCTAATAAAATAATGATTACAAAAGTACTATAAATAATTGTATGCCAATAAATTGGATAAAGTAGATGAAGTAGACAAACTCCTAGAAACACATAAAAATATGAATAGAACTATAATCAGTAATAAGATTGAATCAATAAAAGCATTTGATGAAATTCAATATTTTTTCATAATAAAAACATTCTAAGAATGGAAGGAAACCACCTCAATATAAAGGCAATATGTGAAAAACCCAATGCTAACATCATACTCAATGGAGAAAGACTGAAAGCTTTCTCTGTATGAGCAGGAACAAGACAAGGATGCCTGCTTTTGACACTTTTATTCAACATAGTATCGAAGGTCTAGTCAGAAAAATTAGACAAGAATTTAAAAAAAGACATTCAAATTGGAAGGAAGGAGTAAAATTATTCCTGTTTACAGATAACTTGAACTTATGTGTATGAAATCCTAAAGATGGAACAGACCTATTAGAATTAAGAAATAAATTCACTAATGTTACACAGTACAAAATCAACATTCAAACATCAGTTGTATTTCAAAACACTAACCATGAACAATCTGAAGGGAAATTAAGAAAAAAATTTCAATTTATATTAACATCAAAAAGAATAAAATATTTAGGAGTAAGTTTAACCAAAGAGGTGAAATGATTATACCTGAAATCTACAAAATATTGCTGAAAGAAATGAACGACGACATCAATAAATTGAAAGACATTTTGTTTTCATGAATTGGAAGACTTAATATTGTTAGGAGGACAGTGCTACTCAAAGTGAGCTGCAGATTCAATACAATTCCTATCAGAATCTCAGTGACATTTTTGCAGAAAAAGAAAAATCTGTCCTAAAATTTATATTGAATCTCATGACTCTAAATAGACACACAGCTTTGAAGAGGAAGAATGAAGCTGGAGGACTCACACTTCCTGATTTCAGCATTTACTACAAAGCCCCAGTAATCAATACAGTGTGGTACTGGCATAAAGGAGGACATAGAAATTAATGAAATATAATAGCCCAGAAAGAAATGCTTGCATATATGGCCAAATGATTTTCATCGAGTGTGCCAAGATCGTTCAATGGGGAAGGGACAGTGTTCTCACCAAATGACAATGGGAAAGCTGGATATCGAAGGGCAAGAAGAGTGGAAACTTTACCTAACCATGTACAAAAATTAACCCACAATAGATTAAAGATCTAAATGTAAGAGCAAAAACTATACAACTCTTAGAAGAAAAGCATCATGATACTGGATTTCAGAATGATTTCTTGGTTGTAACAACAAAAGCATAGGCAACAAATAAAATGGATAAATTGGACTTCATAAAAATCAAAACCTTTTATATATCGAAGAACATTATCAAGAAACTAAAAAGGCAACCCATGAAATGATACAAATATTTGCAAATTATATGTGTGATAAGAAATTAATTTCCAGAATACATGAAAATCTACAAGTCAACAACAGCAAACCTCCAAAAACCCAACTAAAAAATGAACAAAGGATTAAAATAGAGTTTTCTCCAAGGAAGATATACAAATATCCAATAAGCCCACGCAAAGTTACTCAGCATCACGAATACTTAGAGATATGCAAATCAAAACCACAATGTTACACCACCTCACACACTTTAGGATGGCTTTGATAAACAACAACAATGGCAGCAACAAAAAACAACAGGTGTTTTCAAGTAGATGGAAAAATTGGAGCTCTAGTACATTGCTGATGGGAATGGGAAATGTTATAGCCACTGTAAAAGGTGGTGTGCCTGTTTCTCAAAAAATTAAACAATAGATTACCATTTGATCCAGCAATTCCACTTCTGGACATGCTCCTTATAGAATTGAAAGAAATTTGAACAAATATTTGTACACTGATGTTCAGAGAAGCATTACTCACAATAGACAAAAAATGGAAACAACTGAAAAGTCCATTGAAAGGTAAGTGGGTAGGCAAAGGAGGTGTATCTATACATTGAAATGTTATTCAACCTTAACAAGGAATAAAATTCCAATACATCATGCAAAATGGATGAACCTTGAAGATATTATGCTAACTGAAATAAGCCAGACACAAAAGGATAATTATTATATAATTCCATTTATAAAAGATAGTTAGAATAGCCAGTTACATAGAGACAGAAAGTAGAATGGTAGGTGCTAAGGGTTAGGGGAAGAAGGAGTGAGAGTTACTGTTTATTGGGTACAGAGGTTTAATATGGTAAGAGGAAAAAGTTCTGGAAATGGATAGTGTGATGGTTACACAGCCCTAAATTGTACACTTAGAAATAGTTAATGGTAAGTCTTATATTAGATATATATAAAGTGTCTGGTAGTCTTACCCTCTCTATAATTACACAGTTTTTGGCACTGCCCCTTTCCTGCCATGCAGAGCCCCAGGGGCAAATCTCCCTATTTCTCCAGCACTGCGTCAGTCACTGTCCTCTGTGCTGTGTCCCACGTGTTGTGCCCACAGCTTCATACAGCCGGTGACTTCAGAGCCAGGACGCAGCTCAGGAGTCTGCCCTGAGGCTCCCTCTCTTCTTATTTCCCTGCAGCCTGGCCCATGGGAGGCTTGGCTTCAACTGGCAGCTCGATTTAGCCAAATTCAGGACAGGCCACCAGGGCTCTTTCTCCACACATGCTGGTCCCACCCCAGGTGGAGTCAGGCAGGGCCAGTCACCAGAGGAGCCCGGAGCAGAGCAGGAAGCAGAGTCTGAGCTGCTCCTTCCTCACCCAAGGGGCTTCCTCCTCTCATTTGGGGAAAAGCGTGAGCTTGTTTCAAAGCCTCAGATGTTCCTTGTAGCTCATGGAATAGGTACAAGAAAACAAAGACGTGGCAGAAGGGGATGTGTTGGTGACAGCGAGAAACAACTTGATCTTGAGGACTCTCCTTGGCCCTCTGTGAAGCCTGTTTTACCACATAGGGCTCAGGGCTGATAAAGCCCCCTCCCTACCTTTCTCAGGGCAGACACAAGGTTAGACATGAGAAAATAGAAAAACAAGGAAGAGAGAGTCTGTAGAGACAAATTGGGAGGGTTCAGTAGGAGATTTTGGGATTTGCTTGTGCCTATGGGACACAGGCTGGGAATAAAAACGTTTTCCTGACTCTTCTCTGAAAGCCGGATAGACTCCACCGAAAACCCTATTGCCAAGGATGCTGGGATCCACTTACCAGAGACTTTGACTGTCATGGATCTGGAGATTTCCTTGCCAGTGGCTGAGTTACGAACATAGCAAGCATAGAGCCCGCTATGCTTTGTAGTAATTTGGGGGATAGAGAGATTTTGTCCTGATTGCTGAAACTTCCCATTAATTGTCCAAGAATACTCTGCCGGTGGGTTAGAGTCTGAGGAGCAGGACAAGGAGAGGTTTTCTCCTGAACGGTAATAGGTGAATGAAGGGTAAATTCTGGGGAGGTCTGGACCATCTGGAGCAAAAAGAATAAAGCCACAGGTGATGTCATCCGATGGAAGGGGATGCTCCTGGTCTCTTAAAGGGACACAGTGACCCTCTGAGCCAAGACACACCCTCAAGTCCCAGCCAAACCCCCTCTATATTCACTGAGCCAAAGCCTGAGGTATTCACCCGTTTCTCCTATCACAAGCTGTGGGCCCCAAGTTTCCCATGACAAGAGCGTCCCCTCCCCTTATATTCTTGGTTAAGGCTGTGCCTACCCAGGTTTTCCCAGGGCAGGGAGTCATGGCCAGCTTGGATGTCCAGAAGTAAAGGTGTCTATACTTGGACCGGAGAGAGACTGAGAGGCCTGGCCTCTGGTCGTTTGGATTTAAGCTGGTGGCCCGGCCCACAGAGGAACAAAAGATACTCACAGAGGACATTCAGGGTGACTGGGTAACTGCGGATGCCACCATATTGGTCCCATATTTCACATTGATAGGGTCCTGTTTCATTTCTTGTGACACTGGGTAGAATGAGGATCCTGTTTTCAATGGGACGCTTTACCCTGGGACTCACCGGGAGTCTCTGACCATTTAGCAACCACACGTAGGTGTGGTTCTTACTGTTAGGTTCACAGGTGAAGGTTAAGTCATCCTTATTCTCCCAGGGGTTTACGTTGTTGATGGTGATGTAGGGCTTGGGCAGCTTCGCTGTGTGGATAAAAGAGAGAAGATTGTCCTGTGTGGCACCTTTGATTCCTCCACAGGCATCCTTCAATCAGAGTTGGCATCTCTCACCTCTCAGCCCACCCAAGTCCTTGAAAGCCAATAGCTGATGCGTGTGTCAGAAGACAGATGCATGATGATCTAAGGGCTCAAAGACTGTGAGACCGCCCGCTCTGTCTTAGGGAAGCACAGACTTTCTCAAGTGTCAATTGAGCAGCAGTTTTGGGTCATGCACAGACACGTCAGTGGGAGTCACAGCCCCTGGTACCCTTCCGAGTCCCTCCCTCATCAGTTGACTGGCTGGCTCACCTTGGGTTCCTGACCTGGAATGTGCAACTGCTGGGCCCCTTCCAAATTCCATCCTACTTTGCCCCCCTAGATGTGATTTCTCTGCAGCTTCCATTTCCAAGGACATTCTAGAGATGAGTAATAATGGGACTTCCCATTGTCCTGAAACCCTGAAGATACTGAGCAGCCTGGCCTGGGACTGGATGTTACAGCAGAAATAACACAGGGGAGACCAGAGTCAAGCCTGGAGGTCAGTTCAGTCATCAGGCAGTGGAGGCACAAGGTGGGGCAGTTTTTTGCAAGTGTTTCATGATGAGTTACTTGAACCAGTGACCTCTAAAGATAGAGCAGAGTACAAGGAATGATCTAGAAAGAGTGAAGGGGACAGGCAAGAACTGGTGGCTTTGGAGCAGAACCATGTTCCCTGTTCTGGGTTCTTTAAGTTTCCTCTCCTTCTGCAGAGGGCAGGTGAGGACCATGTGAATCTTTCCAGAAATACATGTGGACATTTGCAAATGCAGAACTGACTGGTGAAAAGAGTGTGAATGAACTGCTGGAAATCTGGTCCTCATGGGCCATGTGTGTTTGATGGATATGAGACAAATTTGGAGAGAAGTTTTAGAAATATTTTCTTTCGTTGGACATTCTACTCTCTGATTCTGTGGTTTTGACTACTCTAGGGACCTCATGTAAGTGGATTCCAGAGTGAATATGAGAAGAGACTGCTGGTTGCCAGGAGCTGGGAGTGGGGAGAATCAGAAGTTGTTCATGGCTGTGCAGTTTCAGTTATGCAAGGTGGGGAGGTTCTAGAGATCTGCTGTACAGCTTGATGCCTATAGTTCACACAGATTGAGTATTTCTTCTGCATAAGACTTAGGACAAAAAGTGTTTTGGATTTCTGACATTTTTTGATTCTGAAATATTTGTCATATACTTACTGGTTTAGCATCCCAAATCTGAAAGATTCAAAATCTAAAATGCTTCAGTGAGCATTTCTTTTCAGCATCAGATCAGTAGGCAAAAGTGGGTGGTGATAAGCCAAATATATTCTTGCCCTTTTTTTTTCTGTCACCACGTTTCTAGCTTGGTGATTAGTTTTTGGTCAATTCCATACTGGCCATGCTGCACTCATATATTTTTGAAGGCTTTGGGATGTGAGAAAGGCTGATTGCTATTTTCTATGTCATCAGAACTTTCCACCTTTTTGTGGTTGCATCTTTTTCTCAGTGTTTCTGTTGTGGCAGTCATTAATAAAAGCCTTTCAGGTCAGATTTGGGACAGAGTTTTCTAATTCTGCAAAAAATGTTACTGGGATTCTGGTAGGGGTTGCATTGAATCTGCAACTCACTTTGGGTATTATTGTCTTTCTAAGAATATTGATTCTTCCAATCCATGAAAATGAAATGTCTTTCCATATATTGATATCGTCTTTAATTTATTTCAGCAATATTTTGTAGTTTTCAGGGTATAATCATTTGACCTTTTTGGTTAAACTTATTCCAAAATAGTTTATTCCTTTTGATGTTAATGTGAATTGAAATTCTTCTCTTAATTTCCTTTGAGATTGTTCGTTGTTACTGTACAGTCTAAAGAATGATCTAGAAAGAGTGAAGGGGACAGGCAAAAGCTGGTGGTTTTGGAGCAGAAACATATTCCCTGTCTTGGGTTTTGATTTTCCCTCTCCCTTTGTAGAGGGCAGGTGGCTCTTCCCTGATAGCTAGATAGACTTCACTGGAACACATATTGCCAATGCTCCAGGGATCCGCTTACAAGGGACTATCATCCTCTTGATTATGAGATTTGTTCTACCAGTGGCTGAGTTATGGATGAAACAGACTTAGACTCCTCTGTATGTTTTAGTGATTTGGGAGATAAAGCACACTTGTGCTGATTGCTGGAACTTCCCATCAGTCAGCCAAGAATGCTCTGCCAGTGGGTGAGAGTCTGTGAGGCAGGAGAGCTTGGGGACTTCCCCTGTATGGTAATAGGTGTATGAGAAAGAAATGGTGGGGGCATCCAGGCCATCTGGAGCAAAGAGAATAAAGTCACAGGTGATATTGTCAGAGGGAAGGGAAACTCCTGGTCGGTGGAAAGGCCACAGTGACCCTGTGAGCCAAGTCGCAACACTGAAGTCCCAGCCAAATCCCGGCTGTGTTCACTGATCTGGAGCCTGAGACATTCACCTGTTTCTCCCATCACAAGCTGTGGAGCCTGAGTCTCCATGACAGGAGCAGCCTCTTTTCTCCTATTGTTGATCAAGCCTAGGCCTACTCTGGTTTGCCTGGGGCAGAAAGTCATGGCCAGCTTTGATGTCCAGGGGTAAAGGTCTCTGTACTTGGACCTGAGAGGGACTGAGAGGCCTGGCCTCTGGCCATGCGTATTTGGGATGGCAGCCTGGCTCCCAGAGAAACAGAAGATACTCACGGAGGAGATTCAGGGTGACTGGGTCACTGCGGCTGGCACTCACTGGGTTCCGTATTTCACACTCATAGGGTCCCGCAATATACTTTGTGGCACCAAATATAAACAGGGTCCTGTTGCCTCTGGACAGCTGCAACCTGCGAGTCACAGGGAGGCTGTGACCATTCATCAACCACAAGTAGCTTGCGTCCGGAGTCTCAGGATCACAGGTTAAGATCACAGCCTCCATGGCCTCCCTGGGGTTTAAGTTGCTGCTGGAGATGGAGGGCTTGGGAGTCTCCACTGTGCAGAAAACAGAAGATTGACCTGTGTGGCACGTTTGATTTCTCCAAAGACATTTTTCAATCGGAGTTGGCATTTGCCACCTCTCAGCCCACCCAAGTCCTTAAAAGCCCATGGCAGGTGTGTGTGTTACAAGAGAGATGCATGGCAATCTGAGGGCTCAGAGATTGTGAGGGTGCCTGCTTTATGTGGGAGAAGCACAGATTTTCTTAAGTGTGAATCGAGCAGCAGCATTGGGTCATGGAAAGACACAGGACCAGCAGTCACAGCCCCTGGTTCCTCTCTGAGTCCCTCCGTCTCCAACTGCCTGGCCCACCTTGTGGTCCTCACTTGGAGCATGCAGTGCTGGAATCTTCTTAGTTTCAGTCTTACTTTGCCCCCAGAGGTATGTTTTCTCTGCAGCTTCCCTTTCCAAGGACATCCTAGAGATGGATGATGGAACTTCCCATTGTCCTTTAGCCCTTTGGGTACTGGAAAGCCTGGCCTGGGACTGGGTACTTCAGCAGAAATAACACAGGGGAGACCAGAATGAAGCCTGGAGGTCAGTTCAGTCATCAGGCAGTGGAGCCACAAGTTGCGGCCGTTTTCCTAGGTGTCTCATAGTGACAGACTTGAGCCAGTGATCTCTAAAGATAGAGTCCAAGAAATGACCTACAAAGAGTGAAGGGGACAGGCAAGAGCTGATAGCTTTGGACCAAGACCATGTTCCCTGTTCTGGGTCCATGATGCTCCCTTCCCCCTGTAGAGATCAGGTGAGGACCATGTGCATCTTTCTAGAAATACATGAGGATGTTTGCAAATGCAGAACTGAGTGGTGGAAAGGGCGAACATGAACTGATAATGGAAGTCTGGTGCTCATTGACCATATGTGTTTGGTGGATATTAGACCAATATTTGGGAAGAAGTCTTGCAGATACTTTCTCTCATTAGACATTCTACTCTCTGATTCTGAGTTTGACTACTCTATGTACCTCATATCAGTGGATTCCAGGGTGAATCAGAGAGTAGAATAGTAGTTTCCAGGAGCTGGGATCAGGGGAATAGGGCGTTGTTCCGTGGGTGTGCGGTTTCAGTTATGCAGGATGAGGAGATCTCATCTAGAGATCTCCTGTACAGCCTCATGCCTATAGTTCATACAGATAAAGTGCTCCTTATGCAGAAAGCTTCAAACCAAGTGTTTTGGATTTCTCATTTTTTTGTTATTTAGGAATATTTGCAGTATATATACTGGTTTAGCATCCCAAATCTGAAAAAGTTAAAATCCAAAATGCGCCAGTGAGCACTTCTTTTTAGCGTCACACCTGTGCTCAGAAGTGTTGAGTTTTGGAGCATTTCAGATTTTGGATTTCTGGATTTGGGATGCTCAATTTGTACTACTGGAATTTTCCCATTAAAAGTTGTCCGGGGTTTAGACCTCATGTCATGTTCTGACTCCAGTAACAAAAAAAAATTTAGAGGAAACATTAAAATGTTTTCATAAGTGGAAATTTTTACTGATGGTTCAAACATCTAAGATCAATTGCTGGTAGTATTTCTCTTGAGACTAAAATAAGGTTGAGGTGTGCCGTGAATTCCAGCAGGATCACATGATGCTCAAAGAAAGATGCCAAAGGTGATTTGAAATTAGCAACTCCTTAAGTAGAGAGAGTCTCGTTAAAAGGACAGAACTGGTCAGTGCGTCAATTACATAAAGGGAGGAATGATGCCAAATTAAAAGAAGCGATGTGTGTTATGTTAGTAAATATAGAAAGAACTCCCTGCTTCTAATTTCCGTGCAGAGTTAGGAAAAATGGGGAGGACCCCAAAACAGGTATGTAAAATGCTTTCTTCATTTTCTCTTAAGCTCAGGAAACACCACTGGAGTTTACGTTTGTGTGAATTAGGAAGAGTCTAAGTGAGATGCCAATGGCTCGTGTGTCTCTCCACACGAAGAACTCCAACGTATGAAAACGGCATCATCATGAGGAAACAGTTGTATGTGGCACAGGCAGTGAAACCATCAGATAGCACCCACCTGGCCACCTCCAACTGGTCCCCAAAACCACCAGTATTCCCATTACGTGTATGGTACAGCCTTTGTAGTTGTCCCACAACTAGAAAATTTAAAAATTGCTATTGTCAAAATAAAATATTAAATATGAAGTTGAATATGTTGTTCCACTTTTTTTTCCCCACTCTTTTTGAACTTTCCTGTTTCAGTTTTGGAAGTTTCTGTTGACACATCCTCAAGCTTGGTGTTCATTCCTCAGCTGTGTGCAGTCTACCAGTAAGCATCAAAAGCATTGTTCATTTCTCTAACAGCATTTTTTTTTTCTGAGACAGAGTCTTGCTCTGTCGCCGAGGCTGGAGTGCAGTGGCATGATCTCAGCTCACTGCAAGCTCTGCCTCCCGGGTTCACACACCATTCTCCTGCCTCTGCCTCCCAAGTATCTGGGACTACAGGGCCCCGCCACGACGCCCGGCTAATTTTTTGTACTGTTAGTGGACATGTGGTTTCACCGTATTAGCCAGGATGGTCTCTATCTCCTGACCTTGTGCCTGCCTCGGCCTCCCAAAGTGCTGGTATTATAGGTGTGAGCCACTGTGCCCAGCCATCTCTGAGGGATTTTAGCGAGTTGTTGACTTTTGAGTTTGTTCAGCTTTTTACTTAGTGTTAGAACCGAGTGACAAATTTCAAGCTTGGTATGTGCCTGATAGGAAGCCAGAAGTCTCTAGGAAGTGACCAGAGAATGTGAGCTCCATAGCAGGTTGAGGATAGAGTCACGATTGAAACGGGTGAAATGAGCCCATAGGCTTTGGGGACTGCAGACCTGTCCAGCCTCTGAAAGCCTGGTGAGTCAGAGCAAAGATTACAACAGAGACAGCAAACTAGCATGGCTGACTCCATCTGGCATCTAGTCTCAGGCTGGCTGTCCTCACTCATTCCTGGGCATAGGCCAGGCTAACCTTGGGAGGAATTTAGTTTATGGTTTAACTTTGAAGCAGGAATGAGAATAGTTCCTCCATAAAACTAACACCCTTACTTTGCCCAGGGACTGCCTTTGTAAAACTAGTGAAAGACCATGAGATTAAGATGATAGGAGGGAACTGAATTCTGCTAAAATGTAGCACAGTTTCTATAATCCCTGACTGCTCAATTGTCATTTGGCCAGAGTTTATAAAGTTTGTAACTAAGTGCTCCTGTAGATAACATCACTATTGTAGAACGTGAGATTAGTCTTTTGAGATGTGTCTCATTCTTTTGCATTCTGGCAACCGGCTGACCTCATCCATACCTATGACTAATGGCTCAGCCAGTCATGTGGTCCCTACCTAGTAGCGGATTCAAGCACAAACAGATCATTTCCCTCTGCCCGCATGATTCCATCACCAAACAATCAGCAGTACTCATTTTTTAGTCCTGTGCCCCCGAAACTATCCTTGAAAATCTCTAACCCCTGATCCACCGGGGAGGCTGATTTGAGGAATAATAAACCTCCGTCCTCCTGTTTGGCAGACTTGGAGTTGTTATAATCTTTCTTGACTACATATCACCATTTCAATAATTTTTTTTGTGTGTATGTGCAGGAGGCCAGAAGAACTTGTCTGGCAGTTCTAAGAGTGGATGGAGGAACTGCCTATCCCTGTCCCATGGTCTTGTCCACAGGTCAGCCTCACAAAGGGAAAGAGCCCTGGATGGGAATACAGTGGAAGGTCATTCTCTTAGTGACCTGGGGACATTGGCTCGAGATGAAGCCTGGCGGGAGTGGCAACTCCAGTGATTTCTGCACCTTTCCTATTTCCTGGGAGGTGGGCCAGGCCACAGTGTTAGCGGGAAGGGAACAGAACAGCCAGCCTAGTTAGAGGGAGGGTCTGCAGAAGGCCTAGGGGTGGAGGAAGAAGCTGTGCAGGACAGGGCTTGCCAGTCAGAATGAAGTGGGAGGAAGATAAGGGACAGAGAGAAGCAGAGAGAGGCAGAGACACCATGGCAGTGAGCAGTGAGGGCTACACTGACTTCAGAGACCCCAGGGACCAGGTGCCCCCAGTTCCACAGTCCAGGACCAAGGAGCCCCGAGAACCCTCCGGTGGCCAAAGAGCTTCAGAGTTACACGAGGCGGGGTGGCTTTAGGGGCAAGAGGTAGTGGGGGGATAAAACATGGGTGTCAGCCTCTGAAGGACAAGGGACAGGTGTGGCTAGAACCTCCTAGGATTCTGCATCCAAGATCCCATCTCTAAAGAGGTTTTGGATCATTCGATTCTTCATTCGATTCCTTCATTTGTTATGTGAGAGCTCCTGAGTGTGTCTCTCTCACTGGGCCTGTGCTAGTGTAGGGCGTGAGCGCAGAAAGAAAACAAGGTCCTTTCCTTGGTCCTCTCATAACAGTGACATGGACACTTTGGGAAAGACAGGATTTCAGGTTCAGTGATGGGGGTGAAGATCTATGGGGGAGGCCTGGACAGTTTTTTTGCACTGACTCTGACGGTTGAGGCAGGTGATTTAGTTCTGGGGTACAGACTAGTCAGCTGACCATTTGCTCTCACTCCTCTGAGGTTTGGATGCCTAAGAAGAGAGGATTTGAGCCAATAAATGACTATGGGGTCCTTGGAACCCAGTAAGCCCTCACTTCTGGTGGAGGAGAGGATGGGCCTGTGGCTGCAGACAGACCTCATGTGACCCTGATCTCCCCTTTGTGTTTGTGTGACTCTGGCTGAGTGAATGTGCCTTCCTGTGCCTCAGTTTTCTCTCAGTCAAATAAGCTAAATGGCAAATGGACTGTGGCTTTTCATGCTATCTGTGAATAAATTTTAAATTTTTCACAGTCACCTGACCTAATGCTTGGCACAGTGGAGATGTTCACACAAACAGCATTTACTATTGATTTCCTTTCATGAGAAATCACCTTTAGGTCAGATCCCTGGGGACAAGATGCTACCAGGTACATCTTCTCTCTTCTGCTTCTGGAGACATTAGACGTTCTACGGACTGTCCTAAGCCTCCCAAGGCAGTTGGCTGATGGTCTACAAAGCTTGTCTTTCTGTCCTCTCCACTCTGAGTCTCAGGTGAAGAAAACTCTGTCCTTGCCCAGATGAGGCTCTGAGGGCTGAGCCCTGGCTGGTGAGCAGCTCCAGGAGACACAGTCCTCAGACAGCTGGTAAATCCTTAGTCCCAGTAAGCACTGCCGAAGAAGCCACAGCCCAGCCCTGGCACAGGCTCCTCAGCTTTATCTGGAGTAAGGATTTAGGGACAGGGGTCTGGGGTTGAGGCTTCTAGGACTGAGCTTCTCTGAGAGTATCTCAGGGGGCCCCTCAGGCCAAGCCCTACTCAGTTCTCCAGGGTCTTAGGGTGAAATTTATGAAGAGGGCATGAGGTGCTTGGCTGAGACTGATCTCCTGCTGCTGAGTCCCTGCATCAGACTGTCTTTCCTCTGCAGCAACTGTCTGCAGGGTCTGGATGCAGGAAAGGAATTCTGATCGGCTGAAATTTCTCTCCTCTGTGTATGTCCTGCACTAAATGCCCAAACCCCAGCCTGGGACATAATGCAGAGAGGGACACAGGCACAGTCCATGCCTGACAATCCTGTGTGTGTGAAGTAGAAATGATCCCTGCCCTCCAACACCCAGGGATCATGTGGAATCACTCACGGTATAAGGTGACGGTGAAGTGTCCAGTTACTCCTGTAGTCTCATCACCTCGCTTTATGATGTGTAAGTTGTAGGATCCTGCGTCCTCCCGGGTGACATTCTTGATCAGCAGGGATGCATTTGAATATACCGTTTCTCGTCCACTGTATGCAGGCCCAGGTATAATTATTTGACTGTCTGCTACATATGATACAATGTAATGGTAGAGGTCCTTCATTTTCCCTTTGTACCACATGTAGCCAGGAAGATTCTGGGGCAAATTGTGGACAACTAGAAGAACATCCTTCCCCTCGGAAAGTTTGGGTGGCTGGGCTTCAATCATGACTTGGGCAGTGGTGGGCGGGTTCCAGAAGTTTAAAAGTGATGCTAGGAGGTGGAGAGAGCATCAGTTAATATTGAGACCTATGTATTGGGGTGAAAAGATGGGGCCCTGGGTCCTGAGAAGGTCTCTTCAATCCTTAGCCTTGAAGACACACACACACACACACACACACACACAAACACAGACACACAAAAAGGGCATGCATGTTTGTGTGTGTGTATGTTTGTGTGTCCTACTGTCCTACTAGGTCAAGGTCAGCAGCATGACCCCCATTCCTTCAACACTTCTGACCTTGGCATTTTTCTGTTTGGAATCCTCTTCTCCAGGGGTCCACATGGCCCCCTCCACACTGCCCTCAGGTCCTGCTCACATCAGGTCATCCTTAGACGTCTTTCCTGACACCTCCTTCAGAGACCCTGGGTCTTCCCTTTCTGACCTTTCCCTGCCCTGCTCCCTCCAGGGTTCTTGTCAACACCTGACCTCACATTCTAGATCTCTTTTCATGTCTGTCTTCCTCCTCATGGCAGCATGAGCTCCGTGAGGACAGGGACTTTTGTGATCTTGGTTGCACCCCAGTGCAGACTGCACTGGAAGGAACAGGCCGCAGACTCCTGTATATGTGAGATTTCTCAGGGCCCTCCATGCCCTGGTTGTTTTTCTTCCCCCAATTGTTGAGGTTTTTTGCTGAGGACAGTGTTTCATGCCCTGCTTATGTTTTTATTTGAAGTATCACCTGATATAGTTATTATTATCATTTTTCAAAATGTGGTGTCCTCTGATGATATATCAGGAAAACAGAACACTTAAGATTTTCCTACCTCTTACCAATTCCGGTTCAATGTGGCTTTTCTGTTTTGACCCCTGTCCCTCTCTGGTGTATTTTCCCCTATCCAGGCTCCAACAGAGCCTTCTTTCCTTTTTTTTCTTTTTTCTTTTTTTTCTGTTTTTTTTTTTGAGATGGAGTCTTGTACTGTTTCCCGGGGTGGCGTGCGGTGGCGCTATCTTGGCTTGCTGCAACTTCTGCCTCTTGGGTTCACGTGATTCTCCTGCCTCAGTCTTTCGAGTAGCTAGGATTACAGGAGCACACCACCATACCTGGTTAATTTTTTGTATTTTTGTAGAGGCAGGGCTTCACTGTGTTGGCCAGACTGATCTTGAACTCTTGATCTCGTGATCCACCCACCTCAGCCTCCCAAATTGCTGGCTTCTTTTATTTTTTGGAACCCCATCCTCTCCAGGAGAACCCATGCAGTGTCTCTGCTTCCTCCTCCTGTCCTCTCCCAGGAAGTTCTCTCCTCACCTGTGAGCAGGAGCCCCTTCCAGGTGATGCGCTGTGTGCACGGAGGGGCTGAGAGGGGCCCCATGGTCTCTGCTGCCTGCGTGTTCTCCTCTGTGGAGATGAGCCTAGGATCCAGAAGCTTCCTGAGCACGGCTGTCAGCTGTGCTGTCCTTCCTCCTTCTGCGCTGAGCCTCTTCCTGCGGCAGGAGCACTTCTCAAGCTCATGGGCGGGGTCAGGCCCAGGACACCTCTCTGTCCCCTCCTCTCTCAGTCCTGCCTCCTTGTCCCTCCTTCTGTTTTTCCTTTTGTCTGTGTTTCAGGTCCCTGGGAATTGTGGAGGCTCTGCCTTTTTCAGCAGTGATTCTTTCACCAAACCTCAACACACACTTTGTTCAGACACACACATACACACACACACAGAAGAGACACACACAGACCCACACAGTCACACACATACCCTACAGGTTGGGCAAGCACAGTCCGGGGCCTCAGCCTCCTGCTGTCCCCATGGCTCTGGGTCGGGGTGCACATTCCCGGCCTTTGCCCTCTTTCATCCCCATCTGGCTCTCCCCTTCAGTGCAGGAGGCTGCAGCTGCACCAGGTCCCTGTCACGGTGATGTCCCATTGTGCTGCGGGTGAGCTGTGTGTTGCCTGGTGAGAGGGACCCTTCCTTTCTGTAATCGTGTCTAGCTTGGCTGCAGCTTCCAAAGATGGACATTCAGGACCTGGGTGTCTCAGAGGAAACTGTCCTTCCTGGAGGTGTGCAGGGTGAATCTCTCATGTCTTTTGGGAGGAGAGGCCTGTGCTGGTTGCTCAGTGGGGGCTGTGAGTCCCATAGTCAAAGGGACAGTTCTCGGTCACTCTATGGGTCCCTGGGGTCTGGCGGCTGAGCTGGAGCTCAGGGTCTCTCATGTTCTTCCTGACCATCTTTGAGGTCCTCTCTTCTCTGCCCAGCTGATTGTCCTGTGGTCACGACACCTTCCCCGTGGTGGTTCAGGAGGAAGTGGGGAGTTACCCAGGAACCCCGCGGGACATGGCTCATTGAGACGCAGGAGGGGGAGCCTGGGACAGAGCAGGGGTTCAGAGCTGGAGAGATTCATCCCGACTTACTCCGTGGCCATGATGGGCTCAGCCCTCCATGTGCTGACATACCCAGGGGTCTGTCCTGAGGGTTTTGACCTGGCCAAGCTGCTGTCTGTAGAGGAGGAACAGGCAGTGGCCAGAGAGCCTGTCTGGAGGGACGTTGCTCACACCTGAGAGGGCGGGTGGGGGTGAGTTGTGTTCTGGGAGCAAAGAGCAATAACACCCCCCTTCTCCCCTCAAGCACACAGGAGAGGTCTGTCTTCCCAAGGGACAGCTGGGGGTAGGTGGCCACATCCCGGATGGTGCCTGTGTGTGACCATCACACGCGCTGTGAGCCCGCCGGGGTGCAGCGGGCAGGCAGGTCACAGGGTGCCTGGCTGATTCCCGGGGAGGCTGTGGGCCCTCAGGCAGCCGCTGTTCTGTGTCAGCACTAGGCTTGGCCTGGGATGCCCCAGAGAACAGGACAGATGGAGCAGGGGCGGGCATTTAGGGAGCAGTGACAGAAAGAGTTGATGAGGATGGAGGGAGGTCACCAGGGGAAAGCGCCTAGTGTGGCATCTTGTGTACCAGCACTGCCCTGGGAGATGCCTTTAGCTGGGCCCAGGGAAGGAGCAGGTGTGTGGGGCAGGAGCTACCTGCAGAGGGAGTGGTGTTAGGTTGGCGGCCGCCAGGTCAGGGAGGAGCTGACAGAGTCTGTGTGGGGAGCACGGAGGGCGCTGAGGACTTGGGCTGGAGTGACCTTGGTGAGGGTGGACCGTGCTGGGCTGTGGGTTCCACTGAGGGACGTTGGCATCCCCTGGGAAGGCTCCAGGCTGGGAGGGACTCTGTCACCCACTGGTGGACAGGGAGGGAAGTGTGAACGCCAGCAATCCCAGGCCAAGCTGTATGTTTTATTCCACATGGATCTGCACACTTACACACACGGTCAAACATATGTTATGTTACAGCTCCGTCACCTTCCAGCCCCGTCAGTCCCAGCCTCTGTGGCTCTACATTCAGTGTTCTCCCTCTTTCACAATCAGATCTCCCAAACGCAGATTTTTGTCACCTTCTGTGAGTTTGTGTTTGTGTGCAGTAGGCGACACTGTGTATACCCTGGGGGCGGTGATGTCTGGGGCTGAGCACTGCACATGGGCTTGGGAGCAGAAGAGGGAGCAGCAGGGTGGGAAGATCAATGTCGGGGGGGGAGGCACGAATCATTTTCATTTTCTCACTCCCAGGGACCAGAACCCAGGATTCTGACTCCAGGGCACAGCACCACACCCTGCTGGTGTCCCTGGATGTCATGATGCTCATAGTGTCATGTTGCCTTGGCATTCATTTTTTAAGGTGTAAGTTTATTTGCCTCAAATCAGAAGCAGGGCTTGGTCACCATGGCAGTTTCCAATACTGTATCTGCTTCAAGTGGCTCCAGTTGGTGGCCAGAGATAAAATCTTAGAGGCATCTCTCCTGCTTGGTGTTCTGGGCTCCCCTCTCTCCAGCTGCTTTCTTTAAACTGACCATTCTGACATTCGCCCTCACATTTAAAGTGACCACCGCTCAGTCACAGCGTGAGCTCCTGGTCCCAGTGTTTGCTGCTTGCTTTGAACACATCCATTAAAGCTCCCTGCTGGAAACCTGTCAGATAACAGCCTGAACTTAATAAAGCCATTGGCTTACCGGTCTCTTCTCTCCTCCCTGCCTGGGCTCACTGACCTCTGTGTCTGTGGTCTTCAGGTGTGCCGAGTGCTCCCCAGTGTCTGTAAGTAGTAAAAATACTTACATTTTCACGCTGTGGTTGTATCGCTGTGGCCTCACATGCCATCCAGGGCCTGACATTGAGGCTGCCCTATGGGACCTGTGCTGGCTGAGCCCCTGCTGGAGCTCTTGTTTTGGGGCCTCTGGTTCTGTTGGGGCAGGAGCTTCCAGCTAACTTGATTGAAAAGCTGATGCGTTTCACTGAAAACACTGTGTCAGATGATGTACTCATGGGCTTCAGCTGCCATAACAAACACCTCAGCCTAGGTGAATTAAATAATAGAAATCGATTTTTCACAGTTCTGTGAATAATGTGCTATTTTAACCACTTTAAAATGCACAATCCAGCGAAATTAACCACATACACAGTGTTAAATTACCATCACCACTATTTTTCCTAGGAAATTTTTATCATTTTAAACTGAAACTCTGTATGTTTTGAACAATAATTCCCTGTATGTTCCACCCTAGACCATGACCATCTCTACTCTATCTCTATGAATTTGCATATTCTTGATGTTTCATATAAATGGAATTATACAATTATGTTATTTTTTTCTGACATGTTTCACTTAGCATAGTGTTTCCAAAGCCCATGCATGTTCCAGTGGGTGTCAGATCTTCATTCCTCTTTATAGCAGATTAACATTTTGTTGTATGTGTCACCATATTTATTTATTCATGTGTTGATGAGCACTTGGATTGTTTTCATATTTTATCTTTTGTGAATAATGCTGCAATCAACATTCCCATGCAAGTACCTGTTTGAGTCCCTGGATTTAATTCTTTGGGTATATACCTATGAATGGATGTTGTTTCAAATGAGAATTCTATGATTAGCTTTTTGAGGTACAGCAAAAGTGTTTCTCCTAATGGCTGTACCTTTTTATATTCTCACCAGCAATGTATGAGGATTCCAAATTCTTCCTAATGTTGCTACTTGTTTTTTAACATTTTAATAGAATGGTAGCCAGTTTTGTAGGTGTGATGTGGTGTCTCATTGCAGCTTTGACTTTGTATTTTCCTAATGACTAATGATGTTGTGTATCTTTTCATGTCCTTCTTGACTATTTGTATATCTTCTTTGAAGAAATGTCTATTTGAGTCTTTTGCCCATGTATAAATTGGATGGTTTGTCCTTTTGTTATTGAGTTGTAGCTAGTTCTTTATATTATCTGGACATGAAAACTGCCTATATGTGGTTTGCAAATATTTTCTCTCATTCTGTGTCTATTAATTATTTTCTTGATAATTTCCTTTGATGCACAAAAGGCTCACATCTTGATAAAGCCCAATTTATCTCTTTATTTTTCTTGTTTCTCATGCTTTTGTATCATATCTAAGAATCCATTGCACATTTGACATCATCAATATTTACCTTTGTCTATTTTAAGATGTTTTTGTGGTTGTAGGTCTTATATTTAACTCACTAATCAATTTTTTAGAGAACTGTTTGATATGGTGGGTGGCAGAGTTATCTAAATTCACTGTTTTGCATGTGGTTATCTAGTTGTTTCTGCACTATCATTTGAAAGGAGAATTATTCCTCCATTAAATTGTCTTGACACCCTCTTCAAAGAGTAATTGACCATAAGTGTGAGGGTTTATTTCTAGACTCTCAACTCTATCCCATTTGTCTTTATGTCCATTCTTTTGCCAGCAGCTTCTGTTTTAATGATTGTACTCCTTTGTGAGATTTCAAATAAGAAAGTTCAAGTCCTACAATTTATTTTGGCAAGATTGTTTCGGCTATTCATGGGTACTTTTTTGAAAGGTGGGAGGCCAATGTTTCACAATTGGGAAAGCCTTTTCTGTCTTCTTCAGGGAGAGATTTGGGAAAACCTTTTAAGAAACTTTATGTAAGCAGGTAAACTGTCACCACTTTATTTGCTGAAGTGGTATGTTAAAGTGTGCATTGCCTCTTGTTGTTGTGAGACCCTGGAAGCACCTGCCCACGTGGTGAGAGACAGTGAATTCCATGATGAGGGGCAGAGAGGACATTGTTTTGGGATACAATGTTGTTGGGCGAGTTGAATATGTCTCTACTTCTTTGTCTCTGTACAGTAGGTGTAGGGACCAGCCCCGCAGGGTCGGTGGGTTTTTCTCCCCGTGTGCAGAGACAAGAGATTGTAGAAATAAAGACACAAGACAAAGGGATGAAAGAAAAGAGAGCTGGGCCCGGGGGACGACTACCACCAAGATGCGGAGACCGGCAGCGGCCCCGAATGCCAGGCTGCGCTGATATTTATTGGATACAAGACAAAGGGGCAGGATAAGGAGTGTGAGCCATCTCCAATGATAGGTAAGTTCACGTGGGTCACGTGTCCGCTTGGCAATGGGTGTCTTCCCAGAGGCTGGCGTTACTGCTAGACGAAGGAGCCCTCTAGTGGCCCTGTCTGGGCATAATAGTAGGCTCACACTTGTCTTCTGGTGACTTCTCACTATGTCTCCTCAGCTCCTATCTCTGTATGGCCTGGCTTTCCCTTGGTTATGATTATAGAGCGAGGATTATTATAATATTGGAATAAAGAGTAGTTGCCACCAATAATGATTAACGACATTCATATATAATCATATCTAAGGTCTATATCTGGTATAACTATTCTTTTATATTTTATTATACTGGAACAGCTCATGCCCTCGATCTCTTGCCTCGGCACCTGTGTGGCTTTCCACCCACAAGTGGGCATCTCCATTGGATACAGTAGGTTTTGAAATCCTTGTTTATCCTCTGGGGTCTGGGTCTTGTCTTACCTGTTAGCTGCAGCTGAAAGAGATGTCTGCTAAGGCAATGACACCTGTGGGGAGAAGAAGGGTTCAGCAGAGTGAAAGTAGCTGGGGCTGAGAGAAGCCAGGAAAGTCTGACTCTTAGAAACTATGGGTCAGCAGATGGGTGTCCTCAGGGGTAAATGGGCCATGCCGGTAGCCACTGCAGGGGACTGGAAGAAGGTAAGGGATGCTGGGTATCCCATGTTCTCTGTCAGCTCTGCAGCTGAAGATTTGGGCCCTGGGCTGGTACGGCCCTGCAGCTGGGGAAGGGTGTACAGGGATGGCTGCATATCAGGACCAAGTCCATGTCCTCTTCTTAGGCATTGCTACCGCAGATGGAGGATTCTCTTCAGAGATCAGGCCTGGACACACGGGAGGGCCCACCCCATTCTTTTAAAATTATTTTAAGAGAACAGTATTAGCAAATGTGGTACATGTTTTATTCTGCTAGAATCAGTATTACTGTCACGTTTTACAATGTATCTCTTAGGAAACAGCGAGAGCCAGCCACACAATGTGCATTTAAAGGGGACTCTACTATGATTTCAGCTTTCCTACCTCTTTATAGAAACCATCCTCTCTGCAAACACACAGGCAATATCTCTGTGTTCATTTCCATTGATAGCCCTGTATGCAAGGTGGAGAGAGCCACATTTCCCCTGAGATGTTATGTAAAAGTTTGAGGTTGAGATGACATATCCGACACTCTGTTGTTACCCTCAGAAGCTACTACATGTGAAATTCTAATGACTGCATTATCCTGCCAAGTGAAAGAGGCAGGCATGAGCAAGGACAGTTAAGAGGGGTGAGAGCCTCATCATGATGGGGAGTCTTGTTCTGACATCTTGGGAAAAACTGTCCACAGTGGGAAGTCATCAGCTTGTTGTCCTGGTTTACAGTTTGGGCGGCTATCGTTATGGTATCGAACATTTTGGTGAGCTCTGAGTGGCTCACGCTTCAGGTCCAAGGGTTTTCCCGTGAAATTTACGTTGAGTTGTCCACCTCCAGCTTATAGGGCTTCTGGAACAGCGTGGGTCTTGCTCTTAGTGATTCCATGGGAGAAAATGGAATTGGAGGAACTGGTAGAATTCAAGGTAATGTCCACTCTGCAGATGGATAATAAAAACACAGAAACAATGAACAGGGCTGCAATCTCATAACAGGTGTACTACAGTTTTTATTTTCCACATAATTTTTCTCTCTATGGGCATCTCTAGTTTTACCAATGATAATTTCAGTAGAATGTTTGTTTGTAAAATAGGTTGAGTTTCTTTAAACTTGGTCTGATTCTTTACATAAGTGCAGCAAGAGTAGCAATGGACCATGTGGACGCTCTTTTAAAACTTTCTTTGCTCTAAGTTTTTCAAAGGAATCTCAGATTAAACTTTTACAAAACTCTTGAGAATAGGAAGCCAAACCAAGGCTGACTTCAGACTTTGTCTGCGGTTCATATTGGTTCATTCTATCTATATTCTTAAATATAGCATCCCAGTCAAAGCCTTGGTACTATAACCAATGATTTCAAATGTGTCCTGTTACAAAGAGAGCAGATCGTTACTGTACTTGTGCAAACATGTGTATTACCATAAACATATCAATACTCATGAATAGTTGCCCAATTCTGAGGCAGTCAGGTAGAGAGCAAAAGCAAATGTTTCAATTATCATTCCCAGAAGTATAGTTTATTGAACTGCTATAAGCTATAGATAGATTAAAAGAGAAAAATTCCATAAATCTAGAAAACATACCATTGAAAGAATCAGCAAATTTTCAAATAAAAATCATAAAAACATTATCCTCATTATTATCAATTATTTCAATGAAATCAATGTTTTTCCTGCTTGGTCTAGGCTGGGAATTTTATGAAGATATCAGCCTGTTTGTTAAAGTTTTGGAAGTTCTTAGAGAAATTGGGAGGGTTCAGGAGGATAATTTGGGATTTGCTTGTGCCCATGGGACACAGGCTGGGAATAAAAATGTTTTCCTGACTCTTCTCTGGAAGCCAGATACACTCCACCTAAAGCCCTATTGCCAAGCATGCTGGGATCCACTTACCAGGGACTTTGACTGTCACGGATTTGGAGCTTTCCTTGCCAGTGGCTGAGTTACGAACAGAGCAAGCATAGAGCCCGCTATGCTTTGTAGTAATTTGGGGGATAGAGAGTTTTTGTCCTGATAGGTGAAACTTCCCATTAATTGTCCAAGAATACTCTGCCGGTGGGTTAGAGTCGGCGATGCAGGACAGGGAGAGGTTTTCCCCTTTATGGTAATAGGTGAATGCAGGGTAAATTCTGGGGAGGTCTGGACCATCTGGAGCAAAAAGAATAAAGCCACAGGTGATGTCGTCCACGGGAAGGGGATGCTCCTGGTCTCTTAAAGGAACACAGTGACCTTCTGAGCCAAGACACACCCTCAAGTCCCAGCCAAACCCCCTCTATGTTCACTGAGCGAAAGCCTGAGGTATTCACCCGTTTCTCCCATCGCAAGCTGTGGGCCCCAAGTCTCCCACGACAAGAGTGTCTCCTCCCCTTATATTCTTGGCTAAGGCTGTGCCTACCCAGGTTTTCCCAGGGCAGGGAGTCATGGCCAGCTCGGATGTCCAGAAGTAAAGGTGTCTATACTTGGACCAGAGAGAGACTGAGAGGCCTGGCCTCTGGTCGTTTGGACTTAAGCCGATGTCCTGGCCCCAGAGGAACAAAAGATACTCACAGAGGACATTCACGGTGACTGGGTCACTGAGGATGCCACCATATTGGTCCCGTATTTCACATTGATAGGGTCCTGTTTCATTTCTTGTGACACTGGGTAGAATGAGGATCCTGTTTTCAATGGGTCGCTTTACGCTGGGACTGACCGGGAGGCTCTGACCATTTAGCCACCACATGTAGGTGTAGTTCTCACTCTTAGGTTCGCAGGTGAAGGTTAAGACGTCCGTATTCTCCCTGGGGTTTAAGTTGTTGATGGTGATGTAGGGCTTGGGCAGCTTCGCTGTGTGGATAACAGAGAGAAGATTGTGCCATGTGGCACCTTTGATTCCTCCACAGGCATCCTTCAATCAGAGTGGCATCTCCCACCTCTCAGCCCCCCCAAGTCCTTGAAAGCCAATAGCTGGTGCTTGTGTCACAAGACAGATGCATGATGATCTAAGGGCTCAAAGACTGTGAGGCCGCCTGCTCTTAGGGAAGCACAGACTTTCTCAAGTGTCAATTGAGCAGCAGTTTTGGGTCATGGACAGACACGTCAGTGGGAGTCACAGCCCCTGGTACCCCTCCGAGTCCCTCCCTCATCTGTTGACTGGCTGGCTCACCTTGGGTTCCTGACCTGGAATGTGCAACTGCTGGGCCCTTTCCAAATTCCATCCTAGTTTGCCCCCCTAGTTGTGATTTCCCTGCAGCTTCCACTTCCAAGGACATTCTAGAGATGAGTAATAATGGGACTTCCCATTGTCCTGAAACCCTGAAGATACTGAGCAGCCTGGCCTGGGACTGGATGTTTCAGCAGAAATAACACAGGGGAGACCAGAGTCAAGCCTGGAGGTCAGTTCAGTCATCAGGCAGTGGAGGCACAAGGTGGGGCAGTTTTTTGCAGGTGTTTCATGATGAGTTACTTGAACCAGTGACCTCTAAAGATAGAGCAGAGTACAAGGAATGATCTAGAAAGAGTGAAGGGGACAGGCAAGAACTGGTGGCTTTGGAGCAGAACCATGTTCCCTGTCCTGGGTTCTTTAAGTTTCCTCTCCTTCTGCAGAGGGCAGGTGAGGACCATGTGGATCTTTCCAGAAATACATGTGGACATTTGCAAATGCAGAACTGACTGGTGGAAAGAGTGTGAATGAACTGCTGGAAATCTGGTCCTCATGGGCCATGTGTGTTTGATGGATATGAGACAAATTTGGAGAGAAGTTTTAGAAATATCTTCTTTCATTGGACATTCTACTCTTTGATTCCGTGGTTTTAACTACTCTAGGGACCTCATGTAAGTGGATTCCAGAGTGAATATGAGAAGAGACTGCTGGTTGCCAGGAGCTGGGAGTGGGGAGAATCAGAAGTTGTTCATGGGTGTGCAGTTTCAGTTATGCAAGGTGGGGAGGTTCTAGAGATCTGCTGTACAGCTTGATGCCTATAGTTCACACAGATTGAGTATTTCTTCTGCATAAGACTTAGGACAAAAAGTGTTTTGGATTTCTGACATTTTTTGATTCTGAAATATTTGTCATATACTTACTGGTTTAGCATCCCAAATCTGAAAGATTCAAAATCTAAAATGCTTCAGTGAGCATTTTTTTTTCAGCATCAGATTAGTAGGCAAAAGTGGGTGGTGATAAGCCAAATATATTCTTGCCCCTTTTTTTTTTTTTCCTCTCACCACGTTTCTAGCTTGGTGATTAGTTTTCGGTCAATTCCATACTGGCCATACTGCACTGGTATATTTTTGAAGGCTTTGGGATGCGAGAAAGGCTGATTGCTATTTTCTATGTCATCAGAACTTTCCACCTTTTCGTGGTTGCATCTTTTTCTCAGTGTTTCTGTTGTGGCAGTCATTAATAAGAGCCTGTCAGGTCAGATTTAGGACAGAGTTTTCTAATTCTGCAAAAAATGTTACTGGGATTCTGGTAGGGGTTGCATTGAATCTGCAACTCACTTTGGGTAGTATTATCTTTCTAAGAATATTGATTCTTCCAATCCATGAAAATGAAATGTCTTTCCATATATTGATATCGTCTTTAATTTATTTCAGCAATATTTTGTAGTTTTCACGGTATAATCATTTGACCTTTTTGGTTAAACTTATTCCAAAATATTTTATTCCTTTTGATTTTAATGTGAATTGAAATTCTTTTCTTAATTTCCTTTGAGATTGTTCATTGTTAGTGTACCGTCTAAAGAATGATCTAGAAAGAGTGAAGGGGACAGGCAAAAGCTGGTGGTTTTGGAGCAGAAACATTCTCCCTGTCCTGGGTTTTTGATTTTCCCTCTCCCTTTGCAGAGGGCAGGTGGCTCTTCCCTGATAGTTAGATAGACTGCACTGGAACACATATTGCCAATGCTCCAGGGATCCACTTACCAGGGACTATGATGCTCTTGATTATGAGATTTGTTCCACCAGTGGCTGAGTTATGGCTGAAACAGACATAGACCCCTCTGTATGTTTTAGTGATTTGGGGGATAAAGAACACTTGTGCTGATTGCTGGAACTTCCCATCAATCAGCCAAGAATGCTCTGCTAGTGGGTGAGAGTCTGTGAGGTAGGAGAGCTTGGGGACTTCCCCTGTATGGTAATAGGTGTATGAGGAAGAAATGGTGGGGGCATCCAGGCCATCTGGAGCAAAGAGAATAAAGTCACAGGAGATATTGTCAGAGGGAAAGGAAACTCCTGGTCTGTGGAAAGGCCACAGTGACCCTGTGAGCCAAGTCACAACACTGAAGTCCCAGCCAAATCCCCGCTGTGTTCACTGATCTGGTGCCTGAGACATTCACCTGTTTCTCCCATCACAAGCTGTGGAGCAGAGTCTCCATGACAGGAGCAGCCTCTTTTCTCCTATTGTTGATCAAGCCTAGGCCTACTCTGGTTTGCCTGGGGCAGAAAGTCATGGCCAGCTTTGATGTCCACGGGTAAAGGTCTCTGTACTTGGACCTGAGAGGGACTGAGAGGCCTGGCCTCTGACCATGTGTATTTGGGATGGCAGCCTGGCTCCCAGAGGAACAGAAGATACTCACGGAGGAGATTCAGGGTGACTGGGTCACTGCGGCTGGCACTCACTGGGTTCCGTATTTCACATTCATAGGGTCCTGCAATATCCTTTGTGACACCAAATAGAATGAGGGTCCTGTTGGCTTCGGACAGCTGCAACCTGTGAGTCACAGGGAGGCTCTGACCATTCATCCACCACAGGTAGCTTGCGTCCGGAGTCTCAGGATCACAGGTTAAGATCACAGCCTCCATGGCCTCCCTGGTGTTTAAGTTGCTGCTGGAGATGGAGGGCTTGGGAGTCTCCGCTGTGCAGAAAACAGAGAGAAGATTGCCCTGTGTGGCACCTTTGATTCCTCCAAAGGCGTTTTTCAATCAGAGTTGGCATTTCCCATCTCTCAGCCCACCCAAGCCCTTAAAAGCCCATGGCAGGTGTGTGTGTGTTACAAGAGAGATGCATGGCAATCTGAGGGCTCAGAGATTGTGGGGCTGCCTGCTTTATGTGGCAGAAGCACAGACTTTCTTAAATGTGAATTGAGCAGCAGCATTGGGTCATGGAAAGACACAGGACCAGCAGTCACAGCCCCTGGTGCCTCTCTGAGTCCCTCCGTCTCCAACTGCCTGCCTGGCCCACCTTGTGGTCCTCACTTGGAACATGCAGTGCTGGAGTCTTCTTAGTTTCCATCTTACTTTGCCCCCAGAGGTATGTTTTCTCTGCAGCTTCCCTTTCCAAGGACGTCCTAGAGATGGATGATGGAACTTCCCATTGTCCTTAAACCCTTTGGGTACTGGAAAGCCTGGCCTGGGACTGGGTACTTCAGCAGAAATAACACAGGGGAGACCAGAATGAAGCCTGGAGGACAGTTCAGTCATCAGGCAGTGGAGCCACAAGATGGGGCCGTTTTCCCAGGTGTCTCATAGTGACAGACTTGAGCCAGTGACCTCTAAAGATAGAGGAGAGTCCAAGGAATGACCTACAAAGAGTGAAGGGGACAGGCAAGAGCTGATAGCTTTGGACCAAGACCATGTTCCCTGCTCTGGGTCCATGATGCTCCCCTCCCCCTGTAGAGGGCAGGTGAGGACCATGTGGATCTTTCCAGAAATACATGTGGATGTTTGCAAATGCAGAACTGACTGATGGAAAGGGCGAACATGAACTGATGATGAAAGTCTGGCCCTCATGGACCATATGTGTTTGGTGGATATTAGACCAATATTTGGGAAGAAGTCTTGCAGATACTTTCTCTCATTAGACATTCTACTCTGTGATTCTGAGTTTGACTACTCCATGTACCTCATATCAGTGGATTCCGGGGTGAATCAGAGAGTAGAATAGTAGTTTCCAGGAGCTGGGATCAGGGGAATAGGGCGTTGTTCCGTGGGTGTGCGGTTTCAGTTATGCAGGATGAGGAGGTTCTAGAGATCTCATGTACAGCCTCATGCCTATAGTTCACACAGATAGAGTGCTCCTTATGCAGAAAGCTTAAAACCAAGTGTTTTGGATTTCTCATTTTTTTTTATTTTGGAATATTTGCAGTATATATACTGGTTTAGCATCCCAAATCTGAAAAATTTAAAATCCAAAACGCGCCAGTGAGCACTTCTTTTTAGCATCACATCGGTGGTCAGAAGTGTTGAGTTTTGGAGCATTTCAGATTTTGGATTTCTGGATTTGGGATGCTCAATCTGTAATACTGGAATTTTCCCATAAAAAGTTGTCCGGGGTTTAGACCTCATGTCATGTTCTGACTCCAGTAACAAACAAAAAAAAATTTAGAGGAAACATTAAAATGTTTTCATAAGTGGAAATTTTTACTGATGGTTCAAACATCTAAGATCAATTGCTGGTAGTAGTATTTCTCTCGAGACCAAAATAAGGTTGAGGTGTGCCGTGAATTCCAGCATGATCACATGATGCTCAAAGAAAGATGCCAAAAGTGATTTGAAATTAGCAACTCCTTAAGTAGAGAGAGTTCCGCTAAAAGGACAGAACTGGTCAGTGCGTCAATTACATAAAGGGAGGAATGATGCCAAATTAAAAGAAGCGATGTGTGTTATGTTAGTAAATATAGAAAGAACTCCCTACTTCTAATTTCTGTGCAGAGTTAGGAAAAATGGGGAGGACCCCAAAACTGGTATTGTGAAATGCTTTCTTCATTTTCTCTTAAGCTCAGGAAACACCACTAGGGTTTAAGTTTGTGTGAATTAGGAAGAGTCTAAGTGAGATGCCAATGGCTCGTGTGTCTCCCCACACGAAGAACTCCAACTAATGAAAACGACATCACCATGAGGAAACAGTTGTAGGTGGCACAGGCAGTAAAACCATCAGATAGCGCCCACCTGGCCACCTCCAACTGGTCCCCAAAACCACCAGTATTCCCATTACGTGTATGTTACAGCCTTTGTAGTTGTCCCACAACTACAAAATTTAAAAATTGCTAGTGTCAAAACAAAATATTAAATATGAAGTTGAATATGTTGTTCCACTTTTTTTTCCCCACTCTTTTTGAACTTTCCTGTTTCAGTTTTGGAAGTTTCTATTGACACATCCTCAAGCTAGGGATTCTTTCCTCAGCTGTGTGCAGTCTACCAGTAAGCATCAAAAGCATTCTTCATTTCTCTAACAGCATTTTTTTTTTTTTCTGAGACTGAGTCTCGCTCTGTCGCCCAGGCTGGAGTGCAGTGGCATGATCTCAGCTCACTGCAAACTCTGCCTCTGGGGTTCACGCCATTCTCCTGTCTGGGAAGTAGCTGGAACTACAGGCCCCCGCCACCACGCCCGGCTAATTTTTTGTATTTTTAGTAGAGACGGGGTTTCACCATGTTAGCCAGGGTGATCTCTATCTCCTGACCTTGTGCCCGCCTCGGCCTCCCAAAGTGCTGGGATTATAGGTGTGAGCCACTGTGCCCAGCCGTCTCTGAGGGATTTTAGCGAGTTGTTGACTTTTGAGTTTGTTCAGCTTTTTACTTAGTGTGAGAACCGAGTGGCAAATTTCAAGCTTGTCATGTGCCTGACAGGAAGCCAGAAGTCTCTAGGAAGTGACCAGAGAAAGTGAGCTCCATAGCAGGTTGAGGATGGAGTCACGATTGAAACGGGTGAAATGAGCCCATGGGCTTTGGGGACTGCAGGCCTATCCAGCCTCTGACACCCTGGTGAGTCGTGCAAAGATTACAACAGTGACAGCAAACTAGCATGGCTGACTCCATCTGGCATCTAGTCTCAGGCTGGCTGTCCTCACTCATTCCTGGGCATAGGCCAGGCTAACCTTGGGAGGAATTTAGTTTATGGTTTAACCTTGAAGCAAGAATGAGAATAGTTCCTCCATAAAACTAACACCCTTACTTTGCCCAGGGACTGCCTTTGTAAAACTAGTGGAAGACCATGAGATTAAGATGATAGGAGGGAACTGAATTCTGCTAAAATGTAGGCACAATTTCTATAATTCCTGACTGCTCAAATATCATTTGGCCAGAGTTTACAAAATTTGTAACTAATTGCTCCTGTAGATAACATCACTATTGTAGAACGTGAGATTGGTCTTTTGAGATGTTTCTCATTCTTTTGCATTCTGGCAACTGGCTGACCTCATCCATACCTATGACTAATGGCTCAGCCAGTCATGTGGTCCCTACCTAGAGGCGGATTCAAGCACAAACAGATCGTTTCCCTCCGCCCGCATGATTCCGTCACCAAACAATCAGCAGTACTCATTTTTTAGTCCTGTGCCCCTGAAACTATCCTTGAAAATCTCTAACCCCTGATCCACCAGGGAGGCTGATTTGAGGAATAATAAACCTCCGTCCTCCTGTTTGGCAGACTTGGAGTCATTAAAATCTTTCTTAACTACAAATCACCATTTCAATAAATTTTTGTTTTTTTTTTTTTGTGCAGGATGCCAGAAGAACTTGTCTGGCAATTCTAAGAGTGGATGGAGGAACTGCCTATCCCTGTCCCATGGTCTTGTCCACAGGTCAGCCTCACAAAGGGAAAGAGCCCTGGATGGGAATACAGTGGAAGGTCATTCTCTTAGTGACCTGGGGACATTGGCTCGAGATGAAGCCTGGCGGGAGTGGCAACTCCAGTGATTTCTGCACCTTTCCTATTTCCTGGGAGGTGGGCCAGGCCACAGTGTTAGCGGGAAGGGAACAGAACAGCCAGCCTAGTTAGAGGGAGTGTCTGGGGAAGGCCTAGGGGTGGAGGAAGAAGCTGTGCAGGACAGGGCTTGCCAGTCAGAATGAAGTGGGAGGAAGATGAGGGACACGGAGAAGCAGAGAGAGGCAGAGACACCATGGCAGTGAGCAGTGAGGGCTACACTGACTTCAGAGACCCCAGGGACCAGGTGCCCCCAGTTCCACTGTCCAGGACCAAGGAGCCCTGAGAACCCTCCGGTGGCCAAAGAGCTTCAGAGTTACACGAGGCGGGGTGGCTTTAGGGGCAAGAGGTAGTGGGGGGATGAAACATGGGTGTCAGCCTCTGAAGGACAAGGGACAGGTGTGGCTAGAACCTCCTAGGATTCTGCATCCAAGATCCCATCTCTAAAGAGGTTTTGGATCATTCGATTCTTCATTCGATTCCTTCATTTGTTATGTGAGAGCTCCTGAGTGTGTCTCTCTCGCTGGGCCTGTGCTAGTGTAGGGTGTGAGTGCGGAAAGAAAACAAGGTCCTCTCCTTGATCCTCTCATGACAGTGACATGGACACTTTGGGAAACACACGATTTCAGGTTCAGTGATGGGGGTGAAGATCTGAGGGGGAGGCCTGGACATTTTTTTTGCAGAGACTCTGACGGTTGAGGCAGGTGATTTAGTTCTGGGGTACAGACTAATCAGCTGACCATTTGCTCTCACTCCTCTGAGGTTTGGATGCCTAAGAAGAGAGGATTTGAGCCAATAAATGACTATGGGGTCCTTGGAACCCAGTAAGTCCTCACTTCTGGTGGAGGGGAGGATGGGCCTGTGGCTGCAGACAGACCTCATGTGACCCTGATCTCCCCTTTGTGTTTGTGTGACTCTGGTTGAGTGACTGTGCCTTCCTGTGCCTCAGTTTTCTCTCAGTCAAATAAGCTAAATGGCAAATGGGCTGTGGCTTTTCATGCTATCTGTGAATAAATTTTATATTATTCACAGTCACCTGACCTAATGCTTGGCACAGTGGAGGAGTTCACACAAACAGCATTTATTACTCATTTGCTTCCATGAGAAAGCACCTTTAGGTCAGATGCCTGTGGACAAGCTGCTACCAGGTACATCTTCTCTCTTCTGTTTCTGCTTCTGGGGACATTAGACTTTCTAAGGACTGTCCTAAGCCTCCCAAGGCAGTTGGCTGATGGTCTACAAAGCTTGTCTTTCTGTCCTCTCCACTCTGAGTCTCAGGTGAAGAAAGCTCTGTCCTTGCCCAGATGAGGCTCTGAGGGCTGAGCCCTGGCTGGTGAGCAGGTCCAGGAGACACAGTCCTCAGACAGCTGGTAAATCCTTGGTCCCAGTAAGCCCTGCCCAAGAAGCCACAGCCCAGCCCTGGCACAGGCTCCTCAGCTTTATCTGGAGTAAGGATTTAGGGACAGGGGTCTGGGGTTGAGGTTTCTAGGGCTGAGCTTCTCTGAGAGTATCTCAGGGGGCCCCTCAGGCCAAGCTCTACTCAGTTCTCCAGGGTCTTTCTCAGGGTGAAATTTATGAAGAGGGCATGATGTGCTTGGCTGAGACTGATCTTCTGCTGCTGAGTCCCCGCATCAGACTGTCCTTCCTCTGCAGCAAGTGTCTGCAGGGTCTGGATGCGGGAAAGGAATTCTAATCTGTTGAAATTTGTCTCCTCTGTGTGTGTCCTGCACTAAATGCCCAAACCCCAGCATGGGACATAATGCAGAGAGGGACACAGGCATAGTCCAAGCCTGACAATCCTGTGTGTGTGAAGTAGAAATGACCCCTGCCCCCAACACCCAGGGATCATGTGGAATCACTCACAGTATAAGGTGACAGTGAAATGTCCAGTTACTCCTGTAGTCTCATCACCTCGCTTTATGATGTGTAAGTTGTAGGATCCTGCGTCCTCCCGCGTGACTTTCTGGATCAGCAGGGATGCATTGGAATATACTGTTTCTCGCCCACTGTATGCAGGCCCAGGTATAATTGTTTGACTGTCTGCTATATATGATATAATGTAATGGTAGAGGTCCATCATTTGCCCTTTGTACCACATGTAGCCAGCAAGATTCTGGGGCAAATTGTGGACAAGTAGAAGAACATCCTTCCCCTCAGAAATTTTGGGTGGCTGGGCTTCAATCATGACTTGGGCAGTGGTGGGCGGGTTCCAGAAGTTTAAAAGTGATGCTAGGAGGTGGAGAGAGCATCAGTTAATATTGAGACCTATGTACTGGGGTGAAAAGATGGGGCCCTGGGTCCTGAGAAGGTCTCTTCAATCCTCAGCCTTGAAGACACACACACACACACACACACACACACACACACAAAAGGGGCATGTGTGTTTGTGTGTGTGTATGTGTGTGTGTCCTACTGTCCTACTAGGTCAAGGTCAGCAGCATGACCCCCATTCCTTCAAGACTTCTGACCTTGGCATTTTTCTGTTTGGAATCCTCTTCCCCAGGGATCCGCATGGCCCCCTCCACACTGCCCTCAGGTCCTGCTCACATCAGAGCATCCTTAGACTTCTTTCCTGACACCTCCTTCAGAGACCCTGGGTCTTCCCTTTCTGACCTTTCCCTGCTCTGCTCCCTCCAGGGTTCTTGTCAACACCTGACCTCACATTTTAGATCTCTTTGCATGTCTGTCTTCCTCCTCATGACAGTGTGAGCTCCGCGAGGACAGGGACTTTTGTGATCTTGGTTGCACCCCAGTGCAGACTGCACTGGAAGGAACAGGCTGCAGACTCCTGTAGATGTGAGAGTTCTCAGGGACCTCTACGCCCTGGGTGTTTTTTTTCCCCCCAATTGTTGAGGTTTTTTGCTGAGGACAGTGTTTCATGCCCTGCTTATATTTTTATTTGAAGTATCACCTGATATAGTTGTTATTATCATTTTTGAAAATGTGGTGGCCCCTGATGATTAATCAGGAAAACAGAACACTTAAGATTTTCCTACCTCTTACCAATTCCGGTTCAATGTGGCTTTCCTGTTTTGACCCCTGTCCCTCTCTGGTGTATTTTCCCCTATCCAGGCTCCAACAGAGCCTCCTTTCCTTTTTTTCTTTTCTCTTTTTTTCTTTTTTTTTTTTTGAGACGGAGTCTCGTAATGTCGCCCAGGCTGGTGTGCGGTGGCGCTATCTTGGCTTGCTGCAACTTCTGCCTCCTGGGTTCACGTGATTCTCCTGCCTCAGCCTTTCGAGTAGCTAGGATTACAGGAGCACACCACCATACCTGCTTAATTTTTTGTATTTTTAATAGAGACAGGGCTTCACTGTGTTGGCCGGGCTGATCTTGAACTCTTGATCTCGTGATGCACCCACCTCAGCCTCCCAAATTGCTGGCTTCTTTTATTTTTTAGAACCCCATCCTCTCCAGGAGAACCCATCCAGTGACTATACTTCCTCCTCCTGTCCTCTCCCAGGAAGTTCTCTCCTCACCTGTGAGCAGGAGCCCCTTCCAGGTGATGCGCTGTGTGCACAGAGGGGCTGAGAGGGGCCCCATGGTCTCTGCTGCCGGCGTGTTCTCCTCTGTGGAGATGAGCCTAGGATCCAGAAGCTTCCTGAGCACGGCTGTCAGCTGTGCTGTCCTTCCTCCTTCTGCGCTGAGCCTCTTCCCGGGGCAGGAGCACTTCTCAAGCTCATGGGCGGGGTCAGGCCCAGGAGACCTCTCTGTCCCCTCCTCTCTCAGTCCTGCCTCTTTGTCCCTCCTTCTGTTTTTCCTTTTTTCTGTGTTTCAGGCCCTGGGAATTGTGGAGGCCTCTGCCTTTTTCGGCAGTGATTCTTTCACCAAACCTCAACACACTCTTTGTGCAGACACACACACACACACACACACACGCACACAGAAGAGACACACACAGACCCACACAGTCACACACATACCCTGCAGGTTGGGCAAGCACAGTCCTGAGCCTCAGCCTCCTGCTGTCCCCATGGCTCTGGGTCGGGTGCACATTCATGGCCTTTGCCCTCTTTCATCCCCATCTGGCTCTCCCCTTCAGTGCAGGAGGCTGCAGCTGCACCAGGTCCCTGTCACAGTGACGCCCCATTGTGCTGCGGGTGAGCTGTGTGTTGCCTGGTGAGAGGGACCCTTCCTTTCTGTAATCGTGTCTAGCTTGGCTGCAGCTTCCAAAGATGGACATTCAGGACCTGGGTGTCCCAGAGGAAACTGTCCTTCCTGGAGGTGTGCAGGGTGAATCTCTCATGCCTCTTGGGAGGTGAGGCCTGTGCTGGTTGCTCAGTGGGGGCTGTGAGTCCCATAGTCGAAGGGACAGTTCTCGGTCACTCTATGGGTCCCTGGGGTCTGGCGGCTGAGCTGGAGCTCAGGGTTTCTCATGTTCTTCCTGACCATCTTTGAGGTCCTCTCTTCTCTGCCCAGCTGATTGTCCTGTGGTCACAACACCTTCCCCGTGGTGGTTCAGGAGGAAGTGGGGAGTTACCCAGGAACCCCGCGGGACATGGCTCATTGAGACGCAGGAGGGGGAGCCTGGGACAGAGCAGGGGTTCAGAGCTGGAGAGATTCATCCCGACTTACTCCGTGGCCATGATGGGCTCAGCCTTCCATGTGCTGACATACCCAGGGGTCTGTGCTGAGGGTTTTGACGTGGCCAAGCTGCTGTCTGTAGCGGAGGAACAGGCAGTGGCCAGAGAGCCTGTCTGGAGGGACGTTGCTCACACCTGAGAGGGCGGGTGGGGGTGAGTTGTGTTCTGGGAGCAAAGAGCAATAACACCCACCTTCTCCCCGCAAGCACACAGGAGAGGTCTGTCTTCCCAAGGGACAGCTGGGGGTAGGTGGCCACATCCCGGATGGTGCCTGTGTGTGACCATCACACGCGCTGTGAGCCCCCCGGGGTGGAGCGGGCAGGCAGGTCACAGCGTGCCTGGCTGATTCCCGGGGAGGCTGTGGGCCCTCAGGCAGCCGCTGTTCTGTGTCAGCACTAGGCTTGGCCTGGGATGCCCCAGAGAACAGGACAGATGGAGCAGGGGCGGGCATTTAGGGAGCAGTGACAGAAAGAGTTGATGAGGATGGAGGGAGGTCACGAGGGGAAAGCGCCCAGTATGGCGTCGCGTGCCCCAGCGCTGCCCTGGTAGATGCCTTTAGCTGGGCCCAGGGAAGGAGCAGGTGTGTGGGGCAGGAGCTACCTGCAGAGGGAGTGGTGTTAGGTTGGCAGCCGCCAGGTCAGAGAGGAGCTGACAGAGTTCGTGTGGGGAGCACGGAGGGCGCTGAGGACTTGGGCAGAAGTGACCTTGGTGAGGATGGACCGTGCTGGGCTGTGGGTTCCGCTGAGGGACGTTGGCATCCCCTGGGAAGGCTCCAGGCTGGGAGGGACTCTGTCACCCACTGGTGGACAGGGAGGGAAGTGTGAACGCCAGCAATCCCAGGCCAGGCTGTATGTTTTATTCCGCATGGATCTGCACACTTCACACGAGGTCACACGTATGTTATGTTACAGCTCCGTCACCTTCCAGCCCTGTGAGTCCCAGTCTCTGTGGCTCTACGTTCACTGTTCTCCCTCTTTCACAATCAGATGTCCCAAACGCAGATTTTTGTCACCTTCTGTGAGTTTGTGTTTGTGTGCAGTAGGCGGCACTGTGTGTACCCTGGGGGCAGTGATGTCTGGGGCTGAGCACTGCACATGGGCTTGGGAGCAAAAGAGGGGGTAGCAGGGTGGGAAGATCAATGTCAGGGGGGCAGGCACAAGTCATTTTCATTTTCTCACTCCCAGGGACCAGAACCCAGGATTCTGACTCCAGGGCACAGCACCACACCCTGCTGGTGTCCCTGGATGTCATGATGCTCATAGTGTCATGTTGCCTTGGCATTCATTTTTTAAGGTGTAAACTTATTTGCCTCAAATCAGAAGCAGGGCTTGGTCACCATGGCAGTTTCCAATACTGTATCTGCTTCAAGTGGCTCCAGTTGGTGGCCAGAGATAAAATCTTAGAGGCATCTCTCCTGCTTGGTGTTCTGGGCTCCCCTCTCTCCAGCTGCTTTCTTTAAACTGACCATTCTGACATTCGCCCTCACATTTAAAGTGACCACCGCTCAGTCACAGCATGAGCTCCTGGTCCCAGGGTTTGCTGCTTGTTTTGAACACATCCATTAAAGCTCCCTGCTGGAAACCTGTCAGATAACACCCTGGACTTAATAAAGCCATTGGCTTACCGGTCTCTTCTCTCCTCCCTGCCTGGGCTCACTGACCTCTGTGTCTGTGGTCTTCAGGTGTGCCGAGTGCTCCCCAGTGTCTGTAAGTAGTAAATACTTACACTTTCACGTTGTGGTTGTATCGTTGTGGCCTCACATGCCATCCAGGGCCTGACATTGAGGCTGCCCTATGGGACCTGTGCTGGCTGAGCCCCTGCTGGAGCTCTTGTTTTGGAGCTTCTGGTTCTGCTGGGGACAGGAGCTTCCAGCTAACTTGATTGAAAAACTGATGCCTTTCATTGAAAACACTGGGTCATATGATGTATTCATGGGCTTCAGCTGCCATAACAAACACCTCAGCCTAGGTGAATTAAATAATAGAAATCGATTTTTCACAGTTCTGTGAATAATGTGCTATTTTAACCACTTTAACATGCACAATCCAGTGAAATTAACCACATACACAGTGTTAAATTACCATCACCACTATTTTTTCTAGGAAATTTTTATCATTTTAAACTGAAACTCTGTATGTTTTTAACAATAACTCCCTGTATATTCCACCCTAGACCTTGACCATCTCTACTCTGTCTCTATGAATTTGCGTATTCTTGATGTTTCATATAAATGGAATTATACAATTATGTTATTTTGTTTCTGATATATTTCACTTAGCATAATGTTTCCAAAGTCCATGCATGTTCCAGCGGGTGTCAGAGCTTCATTCCTCTTTATGGCAGATGAACATTGTGTTGTATGTGTCACCATATTTATTTATTCATGTGTTGATGAGCACTTGGATTGTTTTCATATTTTATCTTTTGTGAATAATGCTGCAATCAACATTCCCATCCAAGTACCTGTTTGAGTCCCTGGATTTAATTCGTTGGGTATATACCTATGAATGGATGTTGTTTCAAATGAGAATTCTATGATTAGCTTTTTGAGGAACAACAAAACTGTTTCTCTTAACGGCTGTACTTTTTCATATTCTCACCAGCAATGTATGAGGATTCCAAATTCTTCCTAATGCTGCTACCTGTTTTTTAACATTTTAAAAGAATGGTAGCCAGTTTTGTAGGTGTGATGTGGTGTCTCATTGCAGCTTTGACTTTGTATTTTCCTAATGACTAATGATGTTGTGTATCTTTTCATGTCCTTCTTGACTATTTGTATATCTTCTTTGAAGAAATGTCTATTTGAGTCTTTTGCCCATGTATAAATTGGATGGTTTGTCCTTTTGTTATTGAGTTGTAGCTAGTTCTTTATATTATCTGGACATGAAAACTGCCTATATGTGGTTTGCAAATATTTTCTCTCATTCTGTGTCTATTAATTATTTTCTTGATAATTTCCTTTGATGCACAAAAGGCTCACATCTTGATAAAGCCCAATTTATCTCTTTATTTTTCTTGTTTCTCATGCTTTTGTATTATATCTAAGAATCCATTGCACATTTGACGTCATCAATATTTACCTCTGTCTATTTTAAGATGTTTTTGTGGTTGTAGGTCTTATATTTAACTCACTAATCAATTTCTTAGAGAACTGTTTGATATGGTGGGCGGCAGAGTTATCTAAATTCACTGTTTTGCATGTGGTTATCTAGTTGTTTCTGCACTATCATTTGAAAGGAGAATTATTCCTCCATTAAATTGTCTTGACACCCTCTTCAAAGAGTAATTGACCGTAAGTGTGAGGGTTTATTTCTAGACTCTCAACTCTATGCCATTTGTCTTTATGTCCATTCTTTTGCCAGCAGCTTCTATTTTAATGATTGTACTCCTTTGTGAGATTTCAAATAAGAAAGTTCAAGTCCTACAATTTATTTTGGCAAGATTGTTTCGGCTATTCATGGGTACTGTTTTGAAAGGTGGGAGGCCAATGTTTCACAATTGGGAAAGCCTTTTCTGTCTTCTTCAGGGGGAGATTTGGGAGAACCTTTTAAGAAACTTTATGTAAGCAGGTAAACTGTCAACACTTTATTTGCTGACGTGCTATGTTAAAGTGTGCATTGCCTCCTGTGGAAGAATTGTGAGACCCTGGAAGCACCTGCCCACATGATGAGGGACAGTGAATTCCACAATCAGGAGCTGGGAGGACAGTGTTTTGGGATACAGTGTTGTTGGGGTAGTTGTATACACCTCTACTCGTTTGTCTCTGTACAGTGGGTGTAGGGACCAGCCCCACAGGATCGGTGGGTTTTTCTCCCTGTGTGCGCAGACAAGAGATTATAGAAATAAAGACACAAGACAAAGAGACAAAAGAAAAGACAGCTGGGCCTGTGGGATGACTACCGCCCAGATGCGGAGAGAGGTAGTGGCCCCAAATGCCAGTCTGCTCTGACATTTATTGGATACAAGACAAAGGGGCAGGATAAGGAGTGTGAGCCGTCTGCAGTGATAGGTAACGTCACGTGGGTCACGTGTCCACTGGATAGGGGGCCCTTCCCTGCTCTGACTGCCAAGGCAGAGAGCGAGAGGAGAGATAGAGAGCTTACACCATTATTTCTGCTTGTTAGGGACTTTTAGTACTTTCACTAATTTGCTACTGCTAACTAAATGGCAGAGTCAGGTGTACAGGATGGAACATAAAGGCGGACTAGGAGTGTGGCCACTGATGCACAGCATCACTGGGAGATGGTTAGGCTTTCGGATAACTGCGGGTCGACCTGACTAATGTCAGGCCCTCCAGAAGAGGTGGAGGAGTAGAGTCTTCTCTAAACTCCACCAGGGAAAGGGAGACTCCCTTTCCCGGTCTGCTAAGTAGCGGGTGTTTTTCCTTGACACAGAGTACCGCTAGATCATTATCTGCTTGGCAACCGGCGTCTTCCCAGACGCTGGCGTTACCGCTAGACGAAGGAGCCCTCTAGTGGCCCTGTCTGGGCATAACAGAAGGCTCGCACTCTTGTCTTCTGGTCACTTCTCACTATGTCTCCTCAGCTCCTATCTCTGTATGGCCTGGCTTTTCCTAGGTTATGATTATACAGCGAGTATTACTGTAATATTGGAATAAGGAGTAATTGCTACCAACTAATGATAAATGATATTCATATATAATCATATCTAAGATCTATATCTGGTATAACTATTCTTCTTTTATATTTTATTATACTGGAACAGCTCGTGCCCTCGGTCTCTTGCCTCGGCACCTGGGTGGCTTGCCGCCCACAAGTGGTCATCTCCACTGTACACAGTAGGTTTTGAAATCCTTGTTTATCCTCTGGGGTCTGGGTCTTGTCTTACCTGTTAGCTGCAGCTGAAAGAGGTGTCTGCTAATGCAATGACACCTGTGGGGAGAAGAAGAGTTCAGCAGAGTGAAAGTAGCTGGGGCTGAGAGAAGCCAGGAAAGTCTGACTCTTAGAAACTATGGGTCAGCAGATGGGTGTCCTCAGGGGTAAATGGGCCATGCCGGTAGCCACTGCAGTGGACTGGAAGAAGGTAAGGAATGCTGGGTATCCCATGTTCTCTCTCAGCTCTGCAGGTGAAGATTTGAGCCCTGGGCTGG
This sequence comes from Nomascus leucogenys, assembly GCF_006542625.1. Taxonomy (NCBI): domain Eukaryota; kingdom Metazoa; phylum Chordata; class Mammalia; order Primates; family Hylobatidae; genus Nomascus; species Nomascus leucogenys. The sequence goes on from NC_044397.1 coordinate 85,605,608, forward strand.
TACTGCCCTGCAGCAGGGGAAGTGTATACAGGGATATCTGCATATCAGGACAAAGTCCATGTCATCTTCTTAGGCATTGTTACCACAGATAGAGGATTCTCTTCAGAGACCAGGCCTGGACACATGGGAGGGCCCAACCCATTCTTTTAAAATTATTTTAAGAGAACAGTATTAGCAAATGTGGTACATGTTTTATTCTGCTAGAATCAGTATTACTGTCACGTTTTACAATGTATCTCTTAGGAAACAGCGAGAGCCATCCACACAATGTGCATTTAAAGGGGACTCTACTATAATTTCAGCTTTCCTACCTCTTTATAGAAACCATCTTCTCTGCAAACACACTGTCAATATCTCTTTGTTCATTTCTATTGGGAGCCCTGTATGCAAGGTGGAGAGAGCCACATTTCCCCTGAGATGTTATGTAAAACTTGAGGTTGAGATGACATATCCGACACTCTGTTGTTACCCTCAGAAGCTACTACATGTGAAATTCTAATGACTGTATTATCCTGCCAAGTGAAAGAGGCAGGCATGAGCAAGGACAATTAAGAAGGGTGAGAGCCTCATCATGATGGGGAGTCTTGTTCTGACATCTTGGGAAAAACTATCCACAGTGTGAAGTCATCAGCTTGTCCTGGTTTACCGTTTGAGCATCTGTTATTATGGTGTTGATTATTTTGGTGAGTTCTGAGTGGCTCACGCTTCAGGTACAAGGATTTTCACATGAAATTTACATTGAGTTGTCCACCTCCAGCTTATAGGGCTTCTGGAACAGTGTGGGTCTTGCTCTTAGTGATTCCATGGGAGAAAATGGAATTGGAGGAACTGGTAGAATTCAGGGTAATGTCCAGTCTACAGGTGGATAATAGAAACACAGAAACAATGAACAGAGCTGCAATCTCATAACAGGTGTACTACAGTTTTTATTTTCCACATAATTTTTCTCTCTATGGGCATCTCTATTTTTACCAATGATAATTTCAGTAGAGTAAGTTTGTTTGCAAGATAGGGTGAGTTTCTTCAAACGTGGTCTGATTCTTTACATAAGTGCAGCAAGAGTAGCAATGGACCATGTAGGCTCCCTTTTAAAATTTTCTTTCCTCTAAGTTTTTCAAAGGAATCTCAGATTAAACTTTTACAAAACTCTTGAGAATAGGAAGCCAAACCAAGTCTGACTTCAGACTTTGCCTGCAGTTCATATTGGTTCATTCTATCTGTATTCTTGAATATAACATCCCAGTCAAATCCTTGGTAATATAGCCAATGATTTCAAATGTATCCTATTAAAAAGAGAGCAGACTGTTACTGTACTTGTGCAAAGATGTGTATTACCATAAACATATCAATAATCATGAATAGTTGCCCAATTCTGGGGCAGTCAGGTAGAGAGCAAAAGTAAGTGTTTCAATTATTGTTCCCAGAAGTATAGTTTATTGAGCTGCTATAAGCTATAGATAGATTAAAAGAAAAAAATTCCATAAATCTAGAAAACAAACCATTTAAAGAATCAGCAAATTTTCAAATAAAAATCATAAAAACATTATCCTCATTATTATCAATTATTTCAATGAAATCAATATTTTTCCTGCTTGGTAGGCTGGGAATTTTATGAAGATATCAGCCTGTTTGTTAAAGTTTTGCAAGTTCTTAGACAGTCCAGTGGTATAATCTTAAAGTTATCAGAAACTTCTATTAAAGAGTACTTGTCAGCATCTTTTCCATAAATCTCCTTGAAAAGGAAGCAATTTTGGACTATAGCTGATTGGAAATGCTTTGAGGAAGAATAAAAACAATATCTGTGAATGACAAAGATTTTAAATGACTATGGTTAAAACTCTGATGAGAATTATGATAACACAGCTCACATAAAAAGTTACTGCTGTGGTTTATGACATTATGGCTGATAACATATTTAATTTCCAGGAATCTAATACAGTTTCTGGAACAATCATATCAGTAACATATACATAAATATACCATAGAGAAGGTTTAGCATCCTTTACCCCTTATGATTTGAAAATGCTTTTCATATAATTTTACATCTAAAATAAAGTGGCTTTTCCATGTAGCTTATGTTTCTCAACAGGATTACTGAGTTCTTGGTGTAGGCCATTAATGAATAGGGCCAAGAAAGTATAGGCTTATGTATGCTGAAAAATTTCCCTAGATAATTCCAATACTCCCAGCTAATAATCATTAATTTAGGTCTAAGTTTTACCTATTAGAACAGCTGTTCTTTATCCTGGTTACACATTAGTAGCATCTGGGAAGACTTAAAAATTACCAATGCCTGAGTCTCACTTTAGACCATTAAATTGGATCCTCTGCATGGGGCTTGGGCATCCATTTAAAAAATCATTTTCTGCTGATTCCAATGTATATCTATATTTCCCATCAGATTTCTCTGATTTCTGGTGGCATTCACTTTTTTCTATTTTGGTATTATAATTATTTTTCGGGTTTTATCATCTATCTTAGGCTTTATGTTCCTCGGGGTAGAAACCTTGCCTTCTTCATTTCTGTATCTTTCATGAACATATGTGTTGGTCATCAGGAAAAGTTTCTCAATCACATGTAGGTTGTGTTCTGAGTCTCAGGTTTACACATTAATGCTAGAGTCATCATTCTCTGGGAGGTCAGAGGTTGCTTGTGATGAAGGGTATGGGTAAGCCCGTACTGCAGATGGTAGATGGGAGATCACCCTGTTTTTAGCCATAGCATTGGAACTAAGCATTCTATGTGTATATCAGATGGAGGGGAAGGGATGTGTAGAAAGACAGATTTAATTAGAATGGAGGAATTACACTAGGGAATAGAGGGAATGGAAGCAATAAAAATTAGTAAAAAGAAGAAATGTGAGCTTATCAAATAGGCAAGAGTAGATCTCTGAAGATTTTTGAATAGGCGAGTTAAGTAGAATTTAGGAAGGTAATAAGGCAGTCATACACAAGGAAGATTTCAAAACCTGGAGATAAGTCAAGCAGTACCTCTAGCAGTTGTTGAGGTGGTGGGAATGGAGAGAATGACATAAGTGAGAGATGTTAAAAAAAGGTATCAAGAGGGTTTTATAAGGTATTGAATCTGGGAAACAAATGAGCAGAGGTTGAGGATAATCATTTGTAGGAGACAGTGGGGTACAGGGAGCATGAAGAAGAGGGGAGAAGAGACCTGCAGGAATAAGTGCTGAGAAGCAGGAGTTTAGTGGGAGGAGGAGGAGATCCAGTCCCAGATACAGGCAAAGAAGTCCTTTCTCTCTCCCAAGCATGGCAGTCAGCCCTGCAGGAAACAGGACAAAAGGAAAGGCCATCATACCTGCCAGTCTTCCTGAAATAAACTACACCAGGGCTGCTATATCAGAGCCACACTGGCCAGTACTCCAATCATGATGCTGACAGTGGCTCTACCTGAAAGGCCAGGAGAACTTCCTTGTACTGAAGTATCTGTCATGGAAAGAAAAGAAAAGAAAAGAAGGAATAAAGGTGATGTTATTTTACAGTGTGGTACCTTAGGAACCATCACTAAGTATGAAGTAGTTTCTACTTCTTCCTTCAGGGATTACATTAATTTTGTGCGAGGGTTGCTGGTAGATGATTAGCCAACTATATTCTTGCAGGTTTTTTTTTTCTCTCTCAACGTGTTTCTAGGTTAGTGATCAGTCTTCTATCAATTTCATCCTGACCATACTGCACTCAGATATTTTTGAAGGCTTTATGATGTGAGAAAGGCTGACTGCTATTTTCTGTGTCATTAGAACTTTCTATCCTTTCATGGTTGCATCTTTTTCTCAGTGTCTCAGTTGTGGTAGGCATGAGTAAGACTCTGTCAGATCTCCATGCGGCTTGTGTTTCTCAAGAGGATTACTGAGTTCTTGGTGGAGCCCATTAATGAATAGGGCAGAGTAAGTATAGGCTTATGTATGTTGAAAAATTTCCCTAGGTAATTCCAATACTCACAGCTAATAATTGATTAATAATCAATTGACTTGATTGACAGAAGGCCCAGATCAGTGCGTTCCAAATTGACAACCTACTTTCCATAGAGTCCTCACTTTCCTCAAGCTCTCAGCAGGGATATGAAAGCAAGCCCAGTTCTGTGAGACTCTGTTTTACTCTCTTGGGTGACTGGTGGGAGGACTCCCTGTCAGCATTGCCATGCTTTCTTTGAACTGAAGCTAAATCTTCTTTCTCTTTCTCCCTACAGGAATCAGATTTGCATAGTGGTCCCAAGGCTCTCCCAGACTTTTTTCATGCCTTCTCCACTTTCCCTCACAGACATTTTTCCTAATAAATTATCTTGCATGTCTAATCCCATCTTGGATGCATCTCAGTGGGTATAAACTAACATACCAGGCTTGATTTTTTTGCACTTAGCTTTTTTCTCTCTCTCCCACATGTAGCCAGTAACTATGTCCTAGTGTTTTATGTGTTACCTCTTTTTTGTGTGTATAGGGAAAATATATATTTCCATATACTTATTTATATATAATATATAATAAAATATATAATAATATAAAATGTATGATAATGTAAAACATATACACATTTCCATATATGTATATGGGAAAAGAGGTAACACATAAAACACCAGGACATTTATACATAATAAAATTGACATTATATGTATATTTATGGTGTCTGGTAGTCTTACCCTCTCTATAAATACACACTTTTTGTCACTGCCCCTTCCCTCCCATGCAGAACTCCCATGGCCAAATCTCCTATTTCTCCAAGTGTGTGTCACTCACTGTCCTCTGTGCTGTGTCCCATGTGCTGTGTCCACAGCCTCCTAGTGTTTTATGTGTTACATCTTTTTCTATGTATACATGTGGAAAAAGCATATACATATTTATCTCTATATATTTATTTATATACAATATATGATAATCTAAAGTATATAATATACAACCATTTTAAATATATACATATTTCCATATATATGAAAAAAGTTAACACATAAAATACTAGGCCATTTATATATAAAATTCACATATGTAATATAAATGCCAATTTTATCATATATAAATAAGTATGTACATGATAGATTTATCATATATAAGGTGAATTTGGAATGCCCTGACCTGGGCCCTCTGTCAGTCAAGTCCCTGCCATGGAGGCCATTCATGGCTGCCACAACTGAGACACCAAGAAAAAGATGCAACTATGAAAAGGAGAAAAGTTCTAAAGCCATAGAAAATAGCAATGAGCCTTTCTCACATCCCAAAACCTTCAAAAATATCTGAGTGCTGCATGTCCAGGATGGAATTAAAAACTTCACTCTTGAAAAGGAAAAAGGAAGCTGGAAGACTCACACTTTCAGATTTCAGCATCTACTGCAAAACTACATTAATCAATAGAGTGTGATACTGGCATAAAGGAGGACATAGAAACTAATGGCATAGAATAGAGAACCCAGAAAGAAAACTCACGTATATGGCCAAATGATTTTTGTCAAGAGTGCCAAGACCATTCCATGGGGAAAGGACAGTCTTTTAAACATGTTATACTGGGAAAGCTGGCTATCCATGGACAAGTATGAGTTGAACCTTTACCTCACACCATATAGAAAAAAAATGAACCCACAATGGATCAAAGACCTAAATGGAAGAGTGAAGACTACCAAACTCTTAGAAGAAAACATAAGGAAAAAGCTTCATGATATTGAATTTCAGAATGATTTATTAGTTATAACTACAAAAGGTTCGGCAACAAAAAAGGGATAAATTGGACTTCATGAAAATTAAAAACTTTTATATATCAAAGGCCATTATCAAGAATGTAAAAAGGCAGCTATGACATAGGGAAAATTTCTGCAAATCAAATATCTGATAAGAGATTAATTTCCAGAATACATAAAGAACACTACAAATCAAAAACAGCAAAAATCCAAAATCCCAGTGAAAAATGGACAAAGGTCTAAAATAGAGATTTTATTAAAGAAGATATACAAATGGTCAATGAGGACATGCAAGGATTCTCAATATTAATACTTAGAGATATGCAAATCAAAACCGCAGTGATACATGACCTCACACACATTAGGGTGAGTTTGATAAAAACAACATGAACAACAACATCACAAAACAATTGTTTTCCAGTATGTGGGAAAAATTGAAGCTCTTAGCGTATTCCTGATGGCAATGGGAAATGTTATAGCCACTGTGGAAAAATGGCATGGCATGGCCAGCTCACGCCTGTAATCCCAGCAGTTTGGGAGGCCAAGATGGGTGGATCTCTTGAGGTCAGCAGTTTGAGACCAGTCTGGCAAGCATGGCGAAACCGCATCTCTACTAAAAATACAAAAATTAGCTGGGTATGGTGGCATGCACCTGTAATCCCAGCTACTCGGGAGGCTGAGGCACGAGAATCGCTTGGACCTGGGAGGTGGAGGTTGCAGTCAGCCAAGATTGTGCCATTGCACTCCAGTCTGTGTGACAGAGCAAGACCCTGTCTCAACATCAACAACAACAGAAAAGAAAATGATATGTCAGTTTCTTAAAGAAATGAAAGAATTACCACTTGAACCAGCAATTCTACTTGCGGACATACAGCCAAAAGTATTGAAAAAAATTTGAACAGATATTTGTACACTGATGTTCACAGCAGCATCACTCACACTAGCCAATGAGTGGAAGCAAACGAAAAGTCTATTGAAAGATAAGTAGGTGAACAGAAAGGTATATCCATGCTTTGGAATGTTCTTCAATCTTAGCAAAGGATAAAATTTTGACACATGGGCTGGGCGCGGTGGCTCACGCTTGTAATCCCAGCACTTTGGGAGGCCGAGGCGGGCGGATCACGAGGTCAGGAGATCGAGACCACGGTGAAACCCCGTCTCTACTAAAAATACAAAAAAAAATTAGCCGGGCGTGGTGGCGGGCGCCTGTAGTCCCAGCTACTCGGAGAGGCTGAGGCAGGAGAATGGCGTGAACCCGGGAGGCGGAGCTTGCAGTGAGCCGAGATTGCACCACTGCACTCCAGCCTGGGTGACAGAGCAAGATTCCGTCTCAAAAAAAAAAAAAAATTTTGACACATGGTGCAAAATGGATGAACCTTGAAGACATTATGCGAAGTGAAATAAGCCAGACACAAAAGGATAATTATTATATACCTCCATTTATGTAAGATAGAATAGTCAGTTACATAGAGACATAGAGACAGAAATTAGAATGGTGATTACCAGGGGTTAAGGGGAGACAGAATGAGGTTATCATTTACTGGGTACAGAGGTTTAGTATAGTAGGATAAAAAAATCTCTGGAAATGGATAGTGTTGATAGTTACACAATACTAAATTTCACGCTTAGAAACAGTTAATGGTAAGTGTTAGATATAAAGTGTCTAGTACTCTTTCCCTCTCTATAAATACACACTTTTTGTCGCTGTTCCTTCCCTGCCATAGAGAGCTTCTGTGAGTTCATCTCCCTTTTTCTCCAAGTGTGTGTCACTCACTGTCCTCTGTGGTGTGTTCCATGTGCTGTGTCCACAGACTCAGACAGGCAGTGACTTCACAGACAGGACAGAGCCCTATTCCCATTTTTTTAAAGCCTTACCCATGGGAGGCTTGGCTTCTACTGGCAGCTTGATTTAGCCAGATTCAGAACCGGCCACCCAGGCACTTTATCCACATGCCCTGGCCCCACCCTGGGAGGAGTCAGGGCAGGATCGGTCACTGGGCGAGCCCACAGCAATGCAGGGAGCAGAGTCTGAGCTGCTTCTCCCTCACCCAAGGGGCTTCCTCCTCTCATTTGGGGAAAAGTGTGGGTTTCTTTTTAAGCCTCTGATGTTCATTGCAGCTCATGGAGTACACACACACACACACATACACACACAAAGGAGACAGAAGGGATGTTTTGGTGACAGAGAGAAACAGCTTGACCCTGAGGACCCTCCTCTTTCTCCCTCTGTGAAGGCCCTTACACTGCATAGGGCTTGGGGCTGATAAAGCCGTTTCCCTACATTTCTCAGGCTGGACCCAAGGTCATCCACCAGAAATCCGGAAAACAAAGGGAAGAGAATCTGTAGATATGAACTGGGAGGGCTCAGGAGAAAAATTTGGGATTTACTTTTGTGCACGGGACACAGGCTGAGAATAAAAATGTTTTCCTGGCCCTTTCTTGGAAAGCCAGATAGGCTTCACCTGAAAGAATATTGCCACTGCTCCAGCGATCCACTTACCAGGGACTGTGATTTTCTTGGTTGTGAAGTTTTTGCCATTAGTGACTGGGTTATGGACATAACACAGATAGTCCCCACTATTCTCTGTAGTGACTTGGGGGATAAAGAGCTCTTGTCCTGTTTGCTGGTTATTCCCATTCAGCAGCCAGGAATACTCTACTGATGGGTTAGAGCCCGCGAGGCAGGAGAGGTTGAGGTTTGACCCTGGATAGTAATAGGTGTCTGAAGAATAAGTTGTGGATTCATCTGGGCCATCTGGAGCAAAGAGAATAAAGCCACAGGTAATGTTATCAGAGGGAATGGGAAGCTCCTGGTCTGTGAAAAGGACACAGTGTTCCTTTTTGCCAAGTCACAACCCTGAAGTCCCAGCCAAACTTCCTCTGTGTTCACTGAACTGGAGGAGTCTAAGACATTCACCTGTTTCTCCCATCACAAGCTGTGGAACCAGAGTCTTCTAAGACCGGAGAAGCCCCTCCCTTCCTGGGCCTACCCAGGTTTTCCTGGAGCAGGAAGTCATGGTCAGCTTGGGGGCCCATGGGTAAGTGTCTTCATACTTGGACCTGCGAGGGACTGAGAGGCCTGGCCTCGGGTTATGTGGATTTGGGCTGGCAGCCTTGTCCTTGAAGGAAAAGAGGATACTCACAGAGAACATCCAGGTGACTGGGTCACTGTGGCTGGTACTCACTACATTCTTCCTTTGACATTCATAGAGTCCTGTGTCACTCCTTGTGACACTGAGTAGAGCAAGGATCCTGTTGTCATTGGACATCTGCAGCGTGGGACTGACTGTGAGTCTATGACCATTTACCCACCACATGTAGATTGTGCCATGAGTCTCAGGTTCACAGGTTAAGACCACAGCCTCCTCATCCTCCACGGGGTTGCTGGTGACATAGGGCTTAGGCAGATTCGCTGTGCAGATAACAGAGAAGATTCTCCTGTGTGGCACCATTGATTTCTCCACAAGCATTTCCCAATCAAAGTTGACTTCTCCCACCTCTCAGCCAATCCAAGTCCTTAGAAGCCCACAGCAGGTCTGTGTGTCAAAAGACAGATGGATGCATGATGATCTGAGGGCTCAGAAACGAAGGGGCCACCTGCTCTGTGTGGGAGATACCCAGACTTCTGAAGTGTGAATCGAGCAGCAATATTGGTGAAGTGTGAATTGAGCAGGGTCAAACAATTAGAGTTTGATTAACTTTGTTTAAATTGGGCAGAGTCCAAGTGAGGCAGCAGTGGCTCACGCATCTCCCCACCCAAAGGACCCCACCTTATGACAATGCTGTTATTGTGAATACACAGGTGTGCATGAAACAGGCAGTAAATCAGACAGCACGCACCTGGCCAGCTCCACCTGGTCCCAGGAACCACCAGTATTCCCATTATGTGTATGTTACAGCCTTTGTAGGCTACAAAATATAAAATACAACTTCAGAATATAAAATAAGCTATTTTTGATACTAAATATTGAATATGAAGCTGAATATGTTGTTCCACTTTTTCTCACTCTTGTTTAACTTTGCTGTTTCAGTTTTGGAAGTTTCTGTTGACACATGCTTAAGCTAGAGATTCTTTCCTCATCTGTGTGCAGCCTACCAGTAAGCCCACGGAGGGCATTCTTTATTTCTCTTAGAGTGTTTTTAATCTCTAGCATTTCTTTTGGTTCTTTCTTAGAATAGCCATCTCTGTTTAAATCACCCATCTATTCCTGAAAGGCGTCTCCTTTTTCCATCATAATCCTTAACCAGAGTTGTTTTAAATTTCCAGTCTGATCATTTCAACATCCCTACCACATCTGTGTCTGGTTTCGATCCTTGCTCTGTCTTTCAAACTGCATTTTTTTTTTTTGCCACAGTCTGTCTTTTACTTTTTTGAAAACCACACATGATGTACTGAGTAAAAGGGACTTGAGTGAGCAGGCATTCAGTGACATGGTGGTGAGTTTGGGGAGAGAAGGGTTCTGTGGTTCTGGATGAGGTCTGTGTCCTGGGCTGTGAATGTCACAAGTGCCTCTCAGGTTTTTCTTTCCATTAGGTGGGATATGATGACTTGAGGAGGTTGGAGTTGGATATTCCGCCCCCACCCCCGGCCAGTTAAGCTCCCATCAAACCCCAGCTAATTAGGCTCTAGTAAAATAGTTTCTCTTAAATGTAGGTCTTACCAAGAAGAATATAATTCACTGACAACTTTCCAAGTGTTTTTTTCTCTTCTTCCTAGAAGAATGATGTGGGGATTCTTTTTGGATATTGACTGTGAGAACCTGGTAGAGCTCCAGGAGCTAAAAGTCATAAAACTGTCCCCCTACTCCTAAGACTAATCCATCCACTGGCGTGTTTATCTCTGTGCTGTGTCCACACTGAGCCTCCGGAATTTCCTCAATTACAGTTCAGGTTTTCTGACCCCAGCACTGGTTCCCGCTGGGGTTTCTGTGCCTGTGTTTCTGCTCAGGTACGGTGCGCTGCTCTGTATTTGCCTGTGGGTCTCTCCAATATGTGGGCCAGTTAGCACTGAGACCTTGCTTCTCTGAGAAATCTAAACGAGTTGTTGATTTTTCAGTTTGTTCAGCTTTTTACTTGTTGTTAGAACTGAGTGGAAATTTTTAAGCTGCTTACATGCCTGACGGAAATTCGAAGTCTCTAGGGCATGACTGGAGGATATGAGCCCCACAGCGGGTTGAGGATGGAGTCATGAGTGAAATTGGTGAAATGAGCCCATGGGCTTTGGAAACTGCAGATCTGCCCTTCTGCCTCTGACCCCCTGGTGAGTCAATGTAGAAACTGAAACAACCTTTGCAAAGCATACGATGCTGAGAGGAAGCTAGCTTGGCTGACCCCATCTCACCTCTAGCCTCAGGCTGGCTGTCCTCTCTCACTCCTGTGCATGGACCCGTGTAAGCATGGGAGGAATTTATAGTTTAACTTTGAAGCAAGGATGGTAATAGTCCCTCCATAAAATTAGCTCCCTCCTTGTCAGGGACTACTTTGGTAAATCTAAGAAAAGACCATGAATTATGGGAGGGACCCAAATTCTGCTAAAATGCAGGCATAGTTTCTATAATCCCTTACTGCTCAGGAGTCATGTATCCAGAAGTCACAAGATTTGTGACATTCCTAGTTGCTCCTATAGATAGCAACACTATTGTAGAATCTGAGATTTATCTTTTGAGATGTTTCTCAGACTTTTGCATTCTGGCAACCAGCTGACCTCATCTAGACTCATGACCAATGGCTCAACCAGTCATGTGGCCCCCAGTCAGAGGCAGATTCAACAAATAAAGACCATTTCCCCTACCTGCATCATTTCATCTCCAGCCAGTCAACAGTATTTATTCCTTAGACCTTTGCCCCTCAAAGTTTTTGAAAAACTGTAACCTCTGAGCCATTGGGGAAGCTGATTTGAGTCATAATAAACTTCTGTCCTCCTGTTTGGCAGGCTTGGGCTAAGTAAAACCATTCTTTACTACACATCACCTTCTCAATAAATTGGCTTTGCCTGTGCAGAGGGCAAGAACCTGTCAGGTGAATATAATAATGGATGGAGGAGTCACTGATCTCTTTCTGGTGGCCTGTTTCATGAGTCAGCCTCTCAGAGGGAAAGAGCCCTGGACTGGGACACAGTGGAAGCTCACTCTCCTGGTGACCGGCGGACATTGCCTCATTATGGAGCCTGGCAGGGGTGGATGCTGTGGCTGATTTTGGTGCATTTTTCATTTCCCAGAAGGGAGGACAGGCCTCAGTGTGAGCAGAAAGGAAACGGAACAGTCAGCTTTGTTAGAGAGGGTATCTGGGGAAATCCTCAGGGTGGAGGAAGTTGTGCAGGACAGGGCTCATCAGGTAGAATGAAAGGGGGATGCGCTTTTTTCACTGAACACCTTTGAGACATCTCACCAACTCTGGCCTCACTGGGCCCTGCCTTTCCTCCTGAGCCCTGAGCCCTGAGCCATGATTCCTGGGAGGGAGGGAGGGAGGGTGAAGCTGGGCTGTGTGCTCTCCAGGTTTCTTCCGTCTCTGGAATCTTGACAGCGAGGGACCCTAATATGTTGCCACAGAGGAGATTGTGGGAAAAAGCTGTTTCTCAGGGGTGCCTGGCTTATGAAGTGAGGGGAATTCAGACCGGATTGGAGTCGTGAACTACAGGGACCCTGTTCCATGTCAGCAACCAGCTCCTCTAGCTCAGGGTTTCTCTCTGTGGCTAATTCTTTTGTGTGATTTCTGAGCCCATGCTAGAGTCCTCCTCATGATGCCTGATGGTCAGACCTGTGTGGGGAGACCTAATGATGGGGTGGGCGTGGTCTTTTGTTTCACACAGAGTGTCCAAGGGACAGGCTTTGTGACTTTCTCTGCCCCAGCCCCACAACAAGATTTGGATAGTGGGCTGGGTCAGATAAAGTCAGAATCCGTGGGGGAGGATATGTGTCCTGGCAGTGCTGAGGTTCGTGCCTCCAGGTTAGTTCTCAGTCTCTGCAAATACATTTATGTTGTGCATGTGCTGTTTGCTGGACTGTCTCATGTCCCTAAATTCCTGAACCTGCCTGCAGATAATGTCATGAGGGGTCTGCATGGAAGTATATGAGGGCTATCTGATTAGGGTTGGTGTGTTTTACATAGTGGGTTTTTTTTTCACCAAACACTTTTCAAAAATTGTGGTTGAGTGCATATATAGAAACACATACATACTTATATTCGTTAGATGTGAATATATATTCATATAAATTTAATATGTAGATACATATGTCTATAAATATACACACATATGTGTATGTGTATATGTATATGTATATATATGTGTGTATATATATATGTGTGTGTATATATATATATATAAAATGTGCCATTTTAACCAATTAAGGAGAGAGAGAGAGAGAGAAGAGAGTTTCTTCTAATACCAAATCTGGGTTAAATAAGGGTGATCCTATTTCCTGGGATTGGGCTTTTGCTAGATGTGTCAATTCCAGTTGGAAGTGAGCTGGAGAGGTTACATGCTTAACCAAGTTAGAGATTTTCTATATCAAAATAATCTGTGAGTACATTGATAAGTTTTATCCTTTCCTGGGTGAAAAGCTTGGTGAAGGATTTTAAGGACTTCCTGTTGACTGAAGGCTGGCAAATGGAGTTTGCCACCCTCTGACTGCAGCCATTCTGAGGACTGGAAAGAATACCCTGAGAAGTGGCCTATTTTATTTCTGCAGGGAGGTACCGAGGTTTAATTTATCTTATGGAGTCTTCCTAGATTAGAAGGCTTCGAGGTGTGTTGATGCCTTGCCAGTGACTTAGCTGCCTGATCAGCGAACCTATTTCCTTTGGCTACTTCATCTGTTCCCTTTTTGATGTTCCCTATAATGTATCAGTGCTATTTCTCATGGAAGAAAACTGAGGATAATAACCTGTTAATTTTTTGGTGATATTTTATAGGAAATCCGTTAGTGGTAAGAAAATGCCTTTTATTTTAAATGGCAGCATGAGCGTGAAGAACTAAAAAAGCATACTTGAATCAGTGTAAATGTTAGCTACCTTTCCCTTGCTTAATTTAAGTGCTCTTGTAAGAACTATTTGTTTAGCTGATTGAGCACCTGCACCTGAAGAGAGACGTTATTTAGAGTGACTACTGCTTATCCTGCCTTATGTATTTGTTGCTTTACCAGCTGTTTGTTAGCTAAGAGCTCCCTCTAGAGGAAAGCAATTTTGCCACATTAAGTGGGAGTGTAAATCGTTTTTTTTCCTAGGGTTAATTTGGAGGCTTTTCTGACTAGTAGAGCTATTGTGACAGTGGTTTGGAAGCAGGTGTAAACAATAGGTCCTCCTAACTGCAAGTAAGAGGTTGAGAAAAATATTGGATTAGAATTTTTCCTGAGACACCCCTTATGGTTGTGCTATGGGAAGAAGGGAGGCCTGGATAAGAAAGGAGTAAAGAGACAGACTGGATCTAGCGTTTAGAAGGAGGTCTGCTTTCCTTCCTATAATTTCCAGAATCACCTGTGTCTCCTGTGCTGTAATGGCAGTTTGAGCTGCTGGAGCCAGGGGTTTGAGCCCCAGGACCCATCAGTCCTGCTGGACCACTGTGAGACTGATTCTGAACCCAGTGACCTCCATCTGTGGGAGCAGTTGCATCTCCAATGTTCTCCACCACAGGCTAGACAGGGTCAAGGTGGCTTCCTCTTGCTGTTCGGACACTCCTTCCTAAAATGCCCTGGCTTGCCACACCGAGAGCAACTAGTGGATACACTTCTGGGATCTTGGACTTTGCAACTCTGCAAAGCAGCTACTAGAGGCTTTGTCCTTCTGTTGAGCTTTCTCTCTTTCTTCTGGGCCTTCTCCTTGTCCCTATTATAAAAGAGTGAAGTGGCAACTCTCAGAAGGTTTTCCAAGGTGCTATCTGCTACTATAGCTTGCCTTTTTTAGGTTCCTTCTAATATTGGGAGCTTTCTGTATAATAAACTTATCTTTTAGAATGGGCTGTCACTTGACTGAATCAGGAGATAAAAAGGTGTGCGCTAACAGTGCCCCCTCAACCTATCCATAAAGGCTGCAGGATTCTCATCTGGCTTTGAGTCTATCATAGACAGTTTAGAGGAATTAAGAGGTCTGGCTTAGTTTTTCTTTTCCATTCATCTGCAGAGCTGTTGGTGTTTCAATCAGTGTTGTCAAGAGGTACTGCTTCACTTCCTATTTGGAATGGTGTTTCTGCTGTTTCTTCACGTTCCATATCTCCTTCCTTCCCTTTTGGTGTATTATAGGAGATATGTTGCTCATCTCCCAAATTCTCTGCTGCTTGCAGAGCTGCCTGTTTTTCAGCTGCAGTTAGGGTTTGGTTTAGGAGCAGCATAACATCCTTTCATGTGAGGTGAAATACCTGACTTAAATTCTGGAAAGCTTCTATATACCTATCAGGATTGTCTGAAAATCGGCCTAAGTCTTACTTCATTTGCCTAAGGTCGTGTAATGAGAAGGGAACTTGGAGGGACCCCAAATTACGGAGATTCTCAGATGGTTCCCTTGGAAGTTGCTTTCCTAATTCTAGGGGATTATTCTTTATAGGCCTGCCTGATATGGCTGTTAAAATATGTAGGTTGTTGTTACAATGCTTGTAAAGGTTTAGTAAAAATGCCCTATCATTGTGCAAAATAGAATGAGTTGCTTTTCTCTTCAAAGTCCTGAGGTTAAAAGAGTTCTAGTGCCTCAGAGTGCACTCCAGAGGGGTGCAAGCTGAAGATGCTCTGTTAGCCATTGAGAAAAAGAAGTGAGAATAAAAGTGTACTTAAAGTCCCCCTTCTTTCGTTGTGACCCAGAGTGGAGTGGAAGACAGTGTGAGCATCCCCCCAACTGTTTTCTCTCATTGGTTCCTGAGTCCTGGCACTGTGTTAAATGTGCTGCCCATGGTTGTAGGTGTGGCCCTCTAAGCCATGGAACTGGATAAATGAAGTGATGGGATTAGCCACACTTTACCCATGCAACCTTAGCTTATCTGCCTGTGATCTACCTGGCTTCCTGAAAAATGGATCTCTGGAGAAACTGTAACAGTTGCCTTTGAGCAAGCTTTCTTTAACAGAGGGAATGTGCCAGTTGCCAGTTATGGCCTGTGCTAAAACATTTACCCTCAGAAAAGTGGTCCTGGTTAACTCTGTTCTTAAAATATCCTTACTAATTAAATACTGTTCTAATTGGAGACAGAATAGGTACCTTAAATGAATGTAGGGACCTAATGGCAGTTTTTCCTGCTGATGGGGCAGTATCAGAACTAAAATTTGGCTATGGAAGACATTTTACTCCTAATTGTTGAAAGCAGAGCTTTCCCATTCACAGAAAGGGCTTTTCTATCAGTGCAAAAAGAGAGAATTGGAAAAGTGCAGTGTTATGGCAAAGGACCAACAATGTGCCTCATGAGGAGGATTTCTATTTCCACTAGGTGACACTGTTGGCTTAGAATTACGATGTGCTTACCAAAGGAAGGAGAGAGAGAGAGAGAGAGGGAGAGAGAGAGAGGGAGAGAGAGAGACCTATTGGGTTAGTTATTATAGCATTTACTTATGTTTCCTAACAGAACTGTTTCCCTGAATTGTAAAAATTTCCACATATTGCATACACAAAAAGAATAGGAGACATAGAGACCATGGATAGAAAGGAAGAACAAATTTGCAACAGGATAGCAAATTAGGAGACCCATTACCAACATCTGGATGGGCTGCCGGAGGCAGTGTTTAGTCCAGAAGCCTTTGAATAACATCAGGTGTGTCCTGTCCAGAAATTCTCAGCTGCTCCAGGACATCCCCCAGCCTCATGTGATGGTGAGGTTCTCCATGAAAGGAAACTAGTTTGAAGAGAACCTTGAAATTAAAGGGCAGATTTGAGATTTGCTCCGTACTCACCATTCTGATGTTTC
Source organism: Nomascus leucogenys (assembly GCF_006542625.1). Classification (NCBI taxonomy): domain Eukaryota; kingdom Metazoa; phylum Chordata; class Mammalia; order Primates; family Hylobatidae; genus Nomascus; species Nomascus leucogenys. The sequence goes on from NC_044397.1 coordinate 85,622,160, forward strand.
TATCTTTTATTCTGATCACAATCCCGGATGAGAACTCCCAAATAAAATGGCTCTGCTTGGGAATCTATCCATGGTTCTTTGTCACACACTGATAAAGAATTCAGGACATGGAAACACATGAGGAGTGGGTTTAGGAGTGAAAAATTTAACAGACAAAAATGGAGAGAGAAAAAGCTTTCTCATACTGAGAAAGCAGTCACCCAAGAGAGAGTCTCCAATTTGGGGTGGAATACAATTGATTTTGTACAGAGACTTGAGGAGGCAGTGATTGATTTACATAGGGTCCAGGGGATTGTTTTGACCAGGTGTGCCATTTACATAGCCTGAGAAAAGACAGGCCCTCCCACCCTAATCTTTTATTATGCAAATGTGGCTTCTTCCTAGTGGTCACCATGACACCTGCACATGTGGTGACAAGGAAAAAAGAGCAGAAACGGCCATATTGGGTGTACCTGACTCTTAGCTGCCTGCATCTACATATGCATATCTATGCTTGCAGCCTGATCATTCAGTCTGTTTTCTGTTAGAAATGGTTTGGGGGCTGCTTTTTATTAAAGGAAAATTCCACCAAGAATTCTTTTACCCTTTCTAGCTGCCTAAAAATAATTTCTCAATAACTCCTGTATTAGGACCCCTTCAGGGAAACAGAAAAGATGACACAGACTCTCCTGTAGTGGAGCAACCATAGTTTTTTTTCTCATGGAACCCCAAGAGTTGCGAGTGAATGGATTTCTCTCAGGTCTAAAACTCTGCTATTTTCTCCTTGTATTACCTGACCTCTTTGCCTTTTACATTGCTTTGTACTGTAAAAACATTTGACCTTGTGTGTAATGGTTGCTGGGCCAGTGGTAAGAGCTATGGTTTTGAAGGTGACTAACGGTGGTTATAATAAATTATTCTAGCTTCAGAGGGCTACTCATTTCTTTGCATGTTTAGATGAAAAAGACACGGTTCAAACAAGTAGGGAAATGCCTTTGTAGCAAAGTACTCTGTGGAAGTGTTGCACAGTATGGTCCCCGTTGCATTTTCCTCTTCTTAGGGACCTGGGATTCAGTGAAATCCTTGATTTTTAGTGTCTAAACGTTGTCCCTTCCAACTGGTTCTCTTTTTTACATATTTAAATAATTAGAATCTAAAAATTGCAAAGACTTTGTTGGCCCTCTTCCTTAATGGGCTCTATCTTGAGCACAGTGATTCAGTTGAAGAACAGAGACCAAATTAAAAGCTACATCTCTAAATAAACAACAGGTGCTGGAGAGGATGTGGAGAAATAGGAACACTTTTACACTGTTGGTGGGACTGTAAACTAGTTCAACCATTGTGGAAGTCAGTGTGATGATTCCTCAGGGATCTAGAACTAGAAATACCATTTGATCCAGCCATCCCATTACTGGGTATATACCCAAAGGATTATAAATCATGCTGCTATAAAGACACATGAACACGTATATTTATTGCAGCACTATTCACAATAGCAAAGAGTTGGAACCAACCCAAATGTCCAACAATGATAGACTAGATTAAGAAAATGTGGCACATATACACCATGGAACACTATGCAGCCATAAAAATTGATGAGTTCATGTCCTTTATAGGGACATAGATGAAGCTGGAAACCATCATTCTCAGCAAACTACTGCAAGGACAAAAAACCAAACACCGCATGTTCTCACTCATAGGTGGGAATTAAACAATGAGAACACATGGACACAGGAAAGGGAACATCACACACCAGGGCCTGTTGTGGGGTGGGGAGAGGAGGGAGGGATAGCATTAGGAGATATACCTAATGTTAAATGACGAGTTAATGGGTGCAGCACACCAACATGGCACATGTATACATATGTAACAAACCTGCGCATTGTGCACACGTACCCTAAAACTTAAAGTATAATTAAAAATATAAGTAAAACCCCATGGTAAATTTCTATTATTTTTGTGTTACCTTGGCATCTATTTTTAATCTTCCTTGAACACCAAATTTTTTCTTTTTTTTTTTTTTTTTTTTTTTTTTTTTTTTTTTTTTTTTTTTTTTTTATTATACTTTAGGGTTTTAGGGTACATGTGCACAATGTGCAGGTTTGTTACATATGTATCCATGTGCCATGTTGATTTCCTGCACCCATTAACTCGTCATTTAGCATTAGGTGTATCTCCTAATGCTGTCCCTCCCCCCTCCCCCACCCCACAACAGTCCCCGGAGTGTGATGTTCCCCTTCCTGTGTCCATGAGTTCTCATTGTTCAATTCCCACCTATGAGTGAGAACATGCGGTGTTTGGTTTTTTGTCCTTGCGATAGTTTACTGAGAATGATGTTTTCCAGTTTCATCCATGTCCCTACAAAGGACACGAACTCATCATTTTTTATGGCTGCATAGTATTCCATGGTGTATATGTGCCACATTTTCTTAATCCAGTCTATCGTTGTTGGACATTTGGGTTGGTTCCAACTCTTTGCTATTGTGAATAGTGCCGCAATAAACATACGTGTGCATGTGTCTTTATAGCAGCATGATTTATAGTCCTTTGGGTATATACCCAGTAATGGGATGGCTGGGTCAAATGGTATTTCTAGTTCGAGATCCCTGAGGAATCGCCACACTGACTTCCACAATGGTTGAACTAGTTTACAGTCCCACCAACAGTGTAAAAGTGTTCCTATTTCTCCACATCCTCTCCAGCACCTGTTGTTTCCTGATTTTTTAATGATGGCCATTCTAACTGGTGTGAGATGGTATCTCACTGTGGTTTTGATTTGCATTTCTCTGATGGCCAGTGATGATGAGCATTTCTTCATGTGTTTTCTGGCTGCATAAATGTCTTCTTTTGAGAAGTGTCTGTTCATGTCCTCTGCCCACTTTTTGATGGGGTTGTTTGTTTTTTTCTTGTAAATTTGTTTGAGTTCATTATAGATTCTGGATATTAGCCCTTTGTCAGATGAGTAGGTTGCAAAAATTTTCTCCCATTCTGTAGGTTGCCTGTTAATTCTGATGATAGTTTCTTTTGCTGTGCAGAAGCTCTTTAGTTTAATGAGATCCCATTTGTCGATTTTGGCTTTTGTTGCCATTGCTTTTGGTGTTTTAGACATGAAGTCCTTGCCCACGCCTATGTCCTGAATGGTATTGCCTAGGTTTTCTTGTAGGATTTTAATGGTTTTAGGTCTAACATATAAGTCTTTAATCCATCTTGAATTAATTTTTGTATAAGGTGTAAGGAAGGGATCCAGTTGCAGCTTTCTACATATGGCTAGCCAGTTTTCCCAGCACCATTTATTAAATAGGGAATCCTTTCCCCATTTCTTGTTTTTGTCAGGTTTGTCAAAGATCAGATAGTTGTAGCTATGCGGCATCATTTCTGAGGGCTCTGTTCTGTTCCATTGATCTATGTCTCTGTTGTGGTACCAGTACCATGCTGTTTTGGTTACTGTAGCCTTGTAGTATAGTTTAAAGTCAGGTAGCGTGATGCCTCCAGCTTTGTTCTTTTGGCTTAGGATTGACTTGGCGATGCGGGCTCTTTTTTGGTTCCATATGAACTTTAAAGTAGTTTTTTCCAATTCTGTGAAGAAAGTCATTGGTAGCTTGATGGGGATGGCATTGAATCTATAAATTACCTTGGGCAGTATGGCCATTTTCACGATATTGATTCTTCCAACCCATGAGCATGGAATGTTCTTCCATTTGTTTGTATCCTCTTTTATTTCATTGAGCAGTGGTTTGTAGTTCTCCTTGAAGAGGTCCTTCACATCCCTTGTAAGTTGGATTCCTAGGTATTTTATTCTCTTTGAAGCAATTGTGAATGTGAGTTCACTCATGATTTGGCTCTCTGTTTGTCTGTTATTGGTGTACAAGAATGCTTGTGATTTTTGTACATTAATTTTGTATCCTGAGACTTCGCTGAAGTTGCTAATCAGCTTAAGGAGATTTTGGGCTGAGACAATGGGGTTTTCTAGATATACAATCATGTCATCTGCAAACAGGGACAATTTGACTTCCTCTTTTCCTAATTGAATACCTTTTATTTCCTTCTCCTGCCTGATTGCTCTGGCCAGAACTTCCAGCACTATGTTGAACAGGAGCGGTGAGAGAGGGCATCCCTGTCTTGTGCCAGTTTTCAGAGGGAATGCTTCCAGTTTTTGCCCATTCAGTATGATATTGGCTGTGGGTTTGTCGTAGATAGCTCTTATTATTTTGAGATACGTCCCATCAATACCTAATTTATTGAGAGTTTTTAGCATGAAGTGTTGTTGAATTTTGTCAAAGGCCTTTTCTGCATCTATTGAGATAATCATGTGGTTTTTGTCTTTGGTTCTGTTTATATGTTGGATTACATTTATTGATTTGCGTATGTTGAACCAGCCTTGCATCCCAGGGATGAAGCCCACTTGATCATGGTGGATAAGCTTTTTGATGTGCTGCTGGATTCGGTTTGCCAGTATTTTATTGAGGATTTTTGCATCAATGTTCATCAAGGATATTGGTCTGAAATTCTCTTTTTTGGTTATGTCTCTGCCAGGTTTTGGTATCAGGACGATGCTGGCTTCATAAAATGTGTTAGGGAGGATTCCCTCTTTTTCTATCGATTGGAATAGTTTCAGAAGGAATGGTACCAGTTCCTCCTTGTACCTCTGGTAGAATTCGGCTGTGAATCCATCAGGTCCTGGACTCTTTTTGGTTGGTAAGCTATTGATTATTGCCACAATTTCAGAACCTGTTATTGGTCTATTCAGAGATTCAACTTCTTCCTGGTTTAGTCTTGGGAGGGTGTATTTGTCGAGGAATTTATCCATTTCTTCTAGATTTTCTAGTTTATTTGCATAGAGGTGTTTGTAGTATTCTCTGATGGTAGATTGTATTTCTGTGGGATCGGTGGTGATATCCCCTTTTTCATTTTTTATTGCATCTATTTGATTCTTCTCTCTTTTCTTCTTTATTAGTCTTGCTAGGGGTCCATCAATTTTGTTGATCTTTTCAAAAAACCAGCTCCTGGATTCATTAATTTTTTGAAGGGTTTTTTGTGTCTGTATTTCCTTCAGTTCTGCTCTGATTTTAGTTATTTCTAGCCTTCTGCTAGCTTTTGAATGTGTTTGCTCTTGCTTTTCTAGTTCTTTTAATTGTGATGTTAGGGTGTCAATTTTGGATCTTTCCTGCTTTCTCTTGTGGGCATTTAGTGCTATAAATTTCCCTCTACACACTGCTTTGAATGTGTCCCAGAGATTCTGGTATGTTGTGTCTTTGTTCTCGTTGGTTTCAAAGAACATCTTTATTTCTGCCTTCATTTCATTATGTACCCAATAGTCATTCAGGAGCAGGTTGTTCAGTTTCCATGTAGTAGAGCGGTTTTGAGTGAGTTTCTTAATCCTGAGTTCTAGTTTGATTGCACTGTGGTCTGAGAGACAGTTTGTTATAATTTCTGTTCTTTTACATTTGCTGAGGAGAGCTTTACTTCCAACTATGTGGTCAATTTTGGAATAGGTGTGGTGTGGTGCTGAAAAAAATGTATATTCTGTTGACTTGGGGTGGAGAGTTCTGTAGATGTCTATTAGGTCCACTTTATGTAGAGCTGAGTTCAATTCCTGGATATCCTTGTTAACTTTCTGTCTCGTTGATCTGTCTAATGCTGACAGTGGGGTGTTAAAATCTCCCATTATTATTGTGTGGGAGTTTAAGTCCCTTAGTAGGTCACTCAGGACTTGCTTTATGAATCTGGGTGCTCCTGTGTTGGGTGCATATATATTTAGGAGAGTTAGCTCTTCTTGATGAATTGATCCCTTTACCATTATGTAATGGCCTTCTTTGTCTCTTTTGATCTTTGTTGGTTTAAAGTCTATTTTATCAGAGACTAGGATTGCAACCCCTGCCTTTTTTTGTTTTCCAGTTGCTTGATAGATCTTCCTCCATCCCTTTATTTTGAGTCTATGTGTGTCTCTGCACGTGAGATGGGTTTCCTGAATACAGCACACTGATGGGTCCTGACTCCTTATCCAGTTTGCCAGTCTGTGTCTTTTGAATGGAGCATTTAGCCCATTTACATTTAACGTTAATATTGTTATGTGTGAATCTGATCCTGTCATTATGATGTTAGTTGGTTATTTTGCTCGTTAGTTGCTATAGTTTCTTCCTAGTCTCGATGGTCTTTACAATTTGGCATGTTTTTGCAGTGGCTGGTACCGGTTGTTCCTTTCCATGTTTAGTGCTTCCTTCAGGAGCTCTTTTAGGGCAGGCCTGGTGGTGACAAAATCACTCAGCGTTTGCTTGTCTGTAAAGTGTTTTATTTCTCCTTCACTTATGAAGCTTAGTTTGGCGGGATAGGAGATTCTGGGTTGAAAATTCTTTTCTTTAAGAATGTTGAATATCGGCCCCCACTCTCTTCTGGCTTGTAGAGTTTCTGCTGAGAGATCAGCTGTTGGTCTGATGGGCTTCCCTTTGTGGGTAACCCGACCTTTCTCTCTGGCTGCCCTTAACATTTTTTCTTTCATTTCAACTTTGGTGAATCTGACAATAATGTGTCTTGGAGTTGCCCTTCTCGAGGAGTATCTTTGTGGCGTTCTCTGTATTTCCTGAATCTGAATGTTGGCCTGCCTTGCTAGATTGGGGAAGTTCTCCTGGATAATATCTTGCAGAGTGTTTTCCAACTTGGTTCCATTCTCCCCATCATTTTCAGGTACACCAATCAGACGTAGGTTTGGTCTTTTCACATAGTCCCAAATTTCTTGGAGGCTTTGTTCATTTCTTTTTATTCTTTTTTCTCTAAACTTCCCTTCTCTTTTCATTTCATTCATTTCATCTTCCATCAGCGATACCCTTTCTTCCAGTTGATCGCATCTGCTACTGAGGCTTCTGCAATCTTCGCGTAGTTCTCGAAACTTGGCTTTCAGCTCCATCGGCTCCTTGAAGCCCTTCTCTCCATTGGTTATTCTAGTTATCCATTCTTCTAATTTTTTTTCAAAGTTTTTAACTTCTTTGCTGTTGTTTTGAATTTCCTCTCGTAGCTCAGAGTAGTTTGATCGTCTGAAGCCTTCTTCTCTCAACTCATCAAAGTCATCCTCCATCCAGCTTTGTTCCGTTGCTGGTGAGGAACTGCGTTCCTTTGGAGGAGGAGAGGTGCTCTGTTTTTTAGAGTTTCCAGTTTTTTTGGTCTGTTTTTTCCCCATCTTTGTGGTTTTATCTACTTTTTGTCTTTGATGATGGTGATGTACAGATGAGTTTTTGGTGTGGATGTCCTTTCTGTTTGTTAGTTTTCCTTCTACCAGACAGGACCCTCAGCTGCAGGTCTGTTGGAGTTTACTAGAGGTGCACTCCAGACCCTGTTTGGCTGGGTGTCAGCAGCGGTGGCTGCAGAACAGCAGATTTTCGTGAGACCACAAATTCAGCTGTCTGATAGTTCCTCTGAAAGTTTTGTCTCAGAGAAGTACCGGGTTGAATGAGGTGTCAGTCTGTCCCTACTGGGGGGGTGCCTCCCAGTTAGGCTGCTCAGGGGTGAGGGACCCACTTTAGGAGGCAGTCTGACTGTTCTCAGATCTCCAGCTGCGTGCTGGGAGAACCACTACTCTCTTCAAAGCTGTCAGTCAGACAGGGACATTTAAGTCTGTGGAAGTTCTTGCAGAGTTTTTGTTTGTCTGTGCCCTGCCCCCAGAGGTGGAGCCTACAGAGGCAGGGAGGCCTCCTTGAGCTGTGGTGGGCTCCACCCAGTTCGAGCTTCCTGGCTGCTTTGTTTACCTAAGCAAGCCTGGGCAATGGCGGGCGCCCCTCCCCCAGCCTCACTGCCGCCTCGCAGCTTGATCTCAGACTGCTGTGCTAGGAATTAGCGAGACTCCGTGGGCATAGGACCCTCCGAGCCAGGTGCGGGACACAATCTCCTAGTGTGCCGTTTTCCAGGCCCGTTGGAAAAGCGCAGTTAGGGTGGGACTGACCCGATATTCCAGGTGCCGTCTGCTTCCCCTTTCTTTGACTAGGAAAGGGAACTCCCTGACCCCTTGCACTTCCCGAGTGAGTCAATGCCTCGCCCTGCTTCGGCTCGCGCACAGTGCGCTTCACCGACTGTCCTGCACCCACTGTTAGGCACTCCCTAGTGAGATGAAACCAGTACCTCAAGCAGAAATGCAGAAATCACCGGTCTTCTGTGTCGCTGGGGCTGGGAGCTGGAGACCGGAGCTGTTCCTATTCGGCCATCTTGGCTCCACCCAAATTTTTTCTTGAGAAAGCTTAAGTTCTCTCTCTCTCTCTTTGCTTCGAGATGTAAATGTGCTAGTATTTTCTCTAAAACTCGGTAAAGCCTTCCTCAGATAAATGCGAACCTTTACCATTTACAAGAAAGCAATTTGAATCCAACTATCCTTTAAAATGGTGGGTTTTACTGTTCTCATACCCAAAGTCCTAAAATCAAAACTCTAAAATCTTTTTGTCTCTTTCTATCTTTATGTGAACATGTATATGTTATGTTTCATCACATATATGTATATGTCACATGTTTATATACTGTTTACACATAGTATCAAATTAATGTAAAGAGAAATGAGTACTCAACAAATTAAGTGAATAAGCCCAAATGCTTTTCTATACATGTGATTTTAGTAACCTTTGGTGAATATAGATAGTTTTAAAATTGTTGGTAAAATAAAGTAGAAATGTCTTCATAATTTAATTTATACGTTTTTGCCTAGGTCTGTTGGCAGGCAGGTTTATATTGTCTTTATTAGACGTTTTAAGGTCACCAAACAGTTGCTTCCGTATATATACATTTTCTTAATTTGTCTGTGAGCTTATGTCTTTATATATGAACCTTTAAATTCTGAGTTCTAGATGAGTGACCATAGTAAGAACTGGGGACAAAACCCATCTCATCCTCCAGCTGTGCCTTTTGGCCATGCTGGGAGAGATGAGATTATCCAGGCATTTTCTTCATAGCTCTGTTCTTTGTCTTGGGCTTTGCATCTAGTGCATAGTTAGAATGGTTTACTCCCTAGTTTTTTTTCTACTGAAAATAAGGCTGTATAAGTCTGTTTTTACATTGCTACAGACAAATACATGAACTTGAATAATTTATAAAGAAAAAAGCCTGAATGGCCTCATGATTCAGCAGGTTGTAGAGTAAGCATGATTCTGGCATCTGTTCAGCTTTTGAGGAGGCCTCAGAAAACTTACAATCATGGAGAAAGCCAATGGTGGAGTAAGACATCATATATAATGGGAGCTGGAGGAAGAAATCAAGGGTTGCACACTGGTAAACAACCAGATAAAACTCACTGTTGCTACAAAGCACCAAGGAGAATGGTGTTGAAATATGAGAAACCACCTCCATGGTCCAATCACATCCAACCAGGCTCCACCTCCAACTTTGGAGATTACAATTTGACTTGAGATTTGGGTGGGTTAAAGGTCCAAAAATATCATTCTCTCCATCGTCCCTCCCAAATCTCATGTCTTTCTCACATTTAATAATATAAGAATGGATTCCCAACAGTCTCTAGAGTCTTAACTCATTCCAGCATTAACTCAAAAGTCCAAAATAGCAAGTTTCATCTGAGACAAGGCAAGTTCCTTTTACCTATGAGCCTGTAAATTCAAAAACAAGTTAGTTACTTTCAAGACACAATGGAGGTATAGGCATTGGGTAAATACTCCCATTCCAAAGGGAAGAAATAGGCCAAAGGAAATAGGATACAGGCCCCATGAAAGTATTGTTTTAAGTTCTTTCTTAGAATATCCATCTCTCTGCTTACATCACCCATCTTTTCCTGCATGGTATCTACTTTTTCCTTCATAACTGGTAACCAGAGTTGCTTTAAATTTTCAGTCTGATGATTTCAACATCTCTGCCATATCTGTGTCTGGTTCTGATCCTTGCTCTGTCTTTCAAACCGCATTTTTTTTTTTTTTTTTTGCCATAGCCTGTCTTGTATTTTTTTTTTTTTTGAAAGCCAGACATGATGTACTGGGTAAAAGGAACTTGGGTGAGCAGGCCTTCAATGATATAGTGGTGAATGTGGGGAGGGAGGGGTTCTGTGGTCCTGAAGGAGGTCTGTTCCCTGGGCTGTGAATGTCACAACTGCCTCTCAGTATTTTCTCCTCCTTAGGTGGGATATGATGACTAGAGGGGGCTGGAGTTGGACATTTTCCCTTCCCCAGGCCAGTTAAGCTTCCTTCAAACCCCAGCTGATTTGGCTGTGGTAAAACAATGTTTATGAAGACAGGTCTTGCCAGGAAGAATTGAATTCACTGCCATCTAAGTGGTTCCTCCCCATCCCTCACAAGAAAGATGAGGCAAATTTTATTGAATATTCACTGTGAAAACCTGGTATAGTTCCAGGAAGTGAGAGCCATAAAAGTGTCCTCCTAATCCCATACCTGATCCGTCTGCTGCAGTGTTTAACTCTGTGCCTTGGCCACATTGAGCCTTCAGCAATTCATCAGTTACAGTTCAGGGTTTTTAACTGTATCTGGATAAGGTCAGCTGGTGGCTAGGATGCCAAAGACACCCCACTGAGTTTCTGGGCCTGGGTTTCTGCTCAGGTAAGACGTGCTGCTCTGTATTTACCTGTGGGTGTCTCCAGTATATGGGGGAGTTCGCGCTGAGACCTTGCTTCTCTGAGCGGTCGAAAAGAGTTTTTGATTTTTAAGTTTGTTCGTCTTTTTACTTGTTCCAACTGAGTGACAACCACAGCAGGATGAGGTTGGAGTGAAATGGGTGAAATAAGCCCGTGGGTACTGGGACTGTAGACATGTCCTTCTTTCTCTGATCCCCTGGTGAGTCAGTGGAGAGAATGAAACCACCTTTGGAAAGATTGCAGCAGTGAGATAGAGCTAGCATGGGAGACTTCATCTCACCTCTAGCTGGAGGCTGGCTGTCCTCGCTCATTCCTGGGCATAGGCCAGGCTAACCATGGGAGGAATTTAATTTACAGTGTAATTTTGAAGCAAGAATGATAATATCCCCTTACTGAAATAAACTCCTTCCTTGTCAAGGATGGTCTTTGTAAAAGTAATACAAGACCATAACATTAGGATTATAGGAGGGGCCGAAATCCTGGTAAAATGTGGTCATAGTTTCTATAATCCATTATCTCTCAGGAGTCATGTGGCCAGCAGTCACAAGGCTTGTGATTTCTTTAATTGCTCCTATAGATAACATCACTATTATAGATTATGAGATTGGTCTTTTGAGTTATTTCTCAGACTTGCATTCTGGCAACCAGCTGGCCTCATCCAGACCCATGAGGAATGCCTCATCCAGTCATGTGGCCCCCACTCAGAGGCAGATCAAACACATAGAGGCGATTTCCCCCACCTGCATGATTTCATTCCCATCCAATCACCAGGACCCATTCCTTAGACCTCAAACTTTTTGAAAAACTCCAACCCTAGCCACTGGGGAGGTTGATTTGAGTCATAATAAACTAAGCTCCTGTTTGGCAGCCTTGGGCTAATTAAAATGTTTCTTTACTACAAATTGCCCTCTTCATAAATTAGTTTTGCCTGTGCAGGGGGCAAGATGGACCTGTTGGTCTTCCTGTCAGGTGATTATAAGAGTGGATGGACGAGCCGCTCATTTCTTTCTGGTGGCCTGTTCTATGAGTCAGCCTTTCAGAAGGAAAGAGCCCTGTAACAGGACACAGTGGAAGCTCATTCTCCTGGTGACCTGAAGACATTGGCTCATAATGGAGCCTAGCAGAAGGGGCAACTCTGGCTAATTTCAGTGATTTTTTTTTGGGGGGGTGCCAGGGGTGTCAGACCACAATGTGAGCAGAAAAGGAGCAGAACAGTCAGCTTTTGTCTGAGGAAGTCCAAAGCCTGGAGAAAGCTGTGCTGGACAGGGCATGCCAGCTAGAATGAAGGTGGGGGTGGGGGCAGAAGATGAGGGACACAGAGGAGCAGAGGGAGCCAGAGACACCCATGGCAGTGAGCAGCGGGGGCTACAGTGACCTCAGAGACTCCAGGGACCAGGGGCCCCCAGGGTCTCAGTTCAGTACCAGGGATCCCTGAAAACCCTCCCATGGCCTAGGAAGCCTGGAGTCACATGAGACGAGGTAGCTTTAGGGACAGGGAGTGAGAGGGAAGGAACATGGGTCTCAGCACCCAAGTGACAGGGAACAGGTGTGGCCAGAAAATTCTAGGATCCTGCATCCAGGATCCAGTCTCTAAAGAGGTTATGAATCATTCATTCCTTCATTCAATCGCTCCTTCCCTCATGTGAGAACTACTGAGTGTGTGTCTCACACCGAGCCTGTGTTAGTGTGAATGGGGAGAGAAAGCCAAGTCCTCTCCTTTATTCTTTCATGGGAATGATGCTGACTCTTTGGAAAACACAGGATTTCTGGTTCAGTGAGGAGGTTTAGGACCTGAGGGAAATGTCTGGACATTCCTCACACTGGCTCTGACAGTTGAGGCAGGTGATTTAGTTCTGGAGTACAAACAAATCAGTTGTCCATTTGCTCTCACTCCTCTGAGGTTTGGATGCCTAAGAAGAAATGAATTGAGCCGACAGATGACCATGGGGTCCTTAGAACTTAGTAAGACCTCACTTCTCATGGAGGAGAGGATGGAGATGTGGTTACAGAAAGACCTCGTGTGACTCTGATCTGCCTCTCATGTTTGTGTGACCCTGGTTCAGTGACTGTGTCTCCCTGTGGCTCAGTTTCCTCTCAGTCATATAAGCTAAATGGCAAATGGTCTGTGGCTTGTCGTGTTGACTCTGAATGAACTTTAAATTATTCACAGTCACCTGACCTAACACTTGGCATAGAGGAGGTGTTCACACAGACAGTGTTTATTGTTTGCCTCCATGAGCGAGCACCCTTACACCTGATCCCTGTGGACAAGTTGCTGCCAGGAACATCTTGTCTCTTCTATTGCTGTCCTTGTGGACACTGAACTTTGTATGGGGTCTCCTAAGGCTCCCAGGGCAGTTGGCTGATGGCCTAAGAAGCTTGTCCATCTGTTCACTCTGAGTCTCAGGTGAAAGAGAAGGCTCTGTCTTTGACCAGATGAGGCTCTTGGGGCTCAACCCTCCCTGGGAGCAGCTCCAGGAGCCACATCCATCATACAGCTGGTCAATACTTGCTCCCAGTCAGTCCTGCCCAGGAGGCCACAACCCAGCCCTGGCACAGGTTTTCCAGGGTCACTTGGATTCAGGATCTGAGGACTGGGTTCTGGGGCCAGGGCTTCTAGGACTCAGCTTCTCTGTAAGGATCCCAGGGGGCCCCTCAAACCAGGCCCTGATGTAGTTCTCCAGGGTCTTTTTCCGAATCGTGTTCATGGGAAGTGCACAGGGTGATGGGCTGAAACTGATCTCCTCCTGCTGAGTTTCCCCCATCAGATTGTCCTTTCTCTGCAGCAAGTGTCTGCAGAGTATGGATGCAGGAAATGAATTCTGATCCGTTGAAATTTGTCTACCCTGTGTGTGTCCTGCACTGAATGCCCAAACACTAAAATGGGACATAATGCAGAGGGGGTCACAGGCACAGCCAGGACTAACAATCCTGTGTGTGTGAAGTAGAACTGACCCCCAATACCCAGAGGTCATGAGGAATCACTCACAGTACATGTGGAAATATCCAGTTGCTTCCTCAATGGTAAAATCTGTCTTTATGATTTGTAGGGTACAGAGTCCTGTGTCATCCTGGGTAATTTTCCGGGTCAGCAGGGATGCATTGGCAAATATTACCTCCCAACTACTGTATGCAGGTCCTGAGCTAGATCTTTGAATAGCTGTTGCATATCCTAAAATGTGATAGTTGAGATCCACACTTCTTCTTTTGTACCGGTTGTAGCCCATCACTTTCAGGGGCAGATTGTGGGCAAGTAGAAAAACCTCCTCCTCTTCCTCTGTGGCATTGAATGGGCTTCAATAGTGACTCTGGCAGTGGTGGGTGGGTTCCAGAAGGTTAAAAATGAGGCTAGGATGGGGAGAGAGCATCAGTCAATATCAAAACCTATGTATTTGGGTGGAAAGTTGGGGCCGTTTGTCCTTAGAGGTTCTCTTTACCCATGAGCCTTGGAGAGAGAGAGAATGTGTGTGTGTGTGTGTGTGTGTGTGTGTGTGTGTGTGTGTGTGTGTGTGTGTTGTCCTTCTGGGTCAAAGTCAGCAGCATGACCCCCATTCCTTCACCTCCTCTGAACTTGGCATTTCCCTGTGTGGAATCCTCTTCCCCAGGGGTCTGCATGGTTCCCTTTCCACTGACCTCAGATCCTGCTCACATCAGGGCATCCTTGAAAGAGCCCTTTCTTGACACCTTCACTAGAGACTCTGGGTCTTCCCTTTCTCACTTTTCCCTGGTCGGTTTTCTCCAGGGCTCTTGTCAACACCTAACCTCACATTCTAGATCTCCTTGCATGTCTTGCTTCCCTCCCCATAACAGCATCAGGTTCATCAGGGCAGGGACTTGTATGATCTTGGTTGTACCGCAGTGCCTGGGACATGCTGTGGACTCTTGTGAATGAGTTTGTGAGCATTCCCAGAGCCCTCCAAGGCCTGTGATTTATTTTCCAGTTTCTGAAGTTGGTGGCTGATGACAATGTCTTATACCCTCATTATGTTTTTATTTAAAATGTTATCTGATATAGTTATTATGATCATTTTTCAAAATGTAGTGGCCAGTGATGATTAACCAGGAATAGAGAACACTTGAGATTTGTTTGCCTCTTACCATAAACCTCACTTCCATGTGATTTCCCTGTTTTGATCCTGTCCCTTCTGGTGTCCTCTTTCCTGTTAAGGCAGCAGTAGAGGCTCTAAGTCCTCTTTCCACAGGAGCCCCATTTTCCCCAGGAGACCCCAGCCAGTCCCTGTGCCTTCTCATTTCCTCTTCAAGGAAGTTCTCTCCTCACCTGTGAACAGGAGCTTCTGCCAGGGGATGTGCCATCTGGAGAAAGGGACTGATGGGGGGGCACCATGGTCTGTGCTGCCTGCTTGTCCTCCTCTGTGGAGATGAGCCTGGGATCCAGAAACTTTCTGAGCAGGGCTGTCAGCTGGGCTGCCCTTCCTCCTTCTGTGCTGAGCCTCTTCCTGGGGCAGGAGGACTTCTTAGGTTCATGGGCGGGGTCTGTGCCCAGGACACCTCTCTGTGCCCTCCCCTCTCAGTCCTGCTTCCTTGTCCCTCCTTTCTGTTTCTCTTCTGTCTGTGTTTCAGGCCCCTGGGAATTGCTGAGTCCTCTGCCTCCTTCAGCAGTGATTCTCTCACCCAACCTCTACACACACTATGTGCAGACACACACACACACACACACACACACACACACAAAGACATCCTTTAGGTTTGGTGAGCACAGCCCTGGGCCCTCAGTGTCCTCCCATTTCCATTGCTCCAGGTCAGGGTGCACAGTCACTCCCCCTGCCCTCTCCCATTCCCATCTGGCTTTTCCCTGCAGAGCAGGAGGCTGGGCTGCACCAGGACCCTGTCACAGTGATGCACCCTCACCTTGCTTTGGGTGAGCTGAGTGCTGGCTGGTGAGAAGGACCCTCCATCTCTTTCATTATGTTGAGCATTGCTACAGCTTCCATGGTTAGACATTCGATGACTCGGTTGTCCAAGAGGGTATTTTCCTTCCTGGAGGTGTGCAGGATCAATCTCTTATGCCTCCTGGTAGGAAAGGCCTGTGCTGATTGGTCAGTGGGGCCTATGGTCCCAATGTTCACCAGGGACAGGTCTCAGCCACTCTCTTGGTCCCTGGGTTCTGGTGGCTGAGCTGGGGCTGAGGCCCCTCCATTTGCTTCTTGACCATCTTTAGTGTCCTCTGTCCTTGGCCCAGCTGACTGTCCTGTGGTCACCCCACCTTCCCCATAGCTGGTGCAAAAGGGAGTGGGGTGATGCCCAGGGTCCCCACAGAACACAGCTCTTCAAGATCCAGAGAGAGAGACTGGGAAAGAACAGGGGCTCAGAGCTGGAGAGATTTCTGCAGACTTACTCTGCAACCAGGGTGGGCTTAGCCCTTCTCGCTGTACATCCCTTGAGGTTCCTCTTGAGGGACTGAGGCAGGTCAAGCTCCTCTGTGTAGAAGAACAGGCAGTGGCTGGAGAGCCTGCGTGAAGGGACTTTGCTCACACCTGAGGGTGTGTGGGGGTGGGCCATGTTCTGAGAGGAAAGGGAGCTCATACCCCCCACTTCACCTTCCCCATGCACAAAGGATAGCTCTGCTCTGTCTTCCCTCTCGACTTCACGAGAGACAGAAGAGGGCAGATTGTGGGTGAGTAGAAAAACCTCCAGCAGGTGGCCACATCATGGATGGTGCCTGTGCATGACCTTCATATACCCTCTGCACCTCCTGGGGTGCAATGGGCAGGTCACAGTGTGCCTGGCTGATTCCTAGGAATGCTGTGGGCATTCAGGCAGCTGCGGTTCTGTGTCAGCACTGGAATCAGCCTGGGATAACCTAGAGAACTGTACAGAGGGAGTGGGGTGGGAATGTAGGGAGCAGTCACAGAAAAAGTTGATGAGGATGGAAGGAGGTCACAAGGGTAAAGTGTCTACTATGGCATTGTGTGGACCATCGCTGCCCTTGGAGATGCCCTTTTGGCTGGGTCAGCAGTCCCTGGGGAGTCTCAAGGCTGGGATTCTGCCATCCTCTGGTGAACATGGAGGGAAATTTGGATGACAGCAGCCCCGGGCTGCGTGTTTTATTCCATGTGAATCTGCACATTTCACAGCAGATTATTCACATATGTCACAAATCCATCACATGCCAGCCCTGGGAGTCTCAGTCTCTGTGACTGTAAGTTCACTATCCTCCCTGTTTCACAATCGGATGTCCCAAACACAGATTTCTGTCACCTGTGAGTTTCTATTTGTGTGCAGTGGGCTGCACTGTGTATGCCCTCGTTCAGTGATGTCTGTGGCTGAGCATTGGGCAGAGGTTTGGAAGCAGAAGAGGGAGGTGCAGGATGGGAAGACCAATGTCAGGGGAGCAGAGAGTGAGCAGGGACAAGTCATCTTTGTTTCTCACTCCCAGGGGACCAGAATGCAGGACCCTGACCTTAGGGCTCAACACCACACACTGTTGGTGTCCGTGGATGTCACCAGTGCTCATAATTTCATGTTGCCTTGGCATTCATTATTAAGGTGTAAGTTTACCTGCTTTATATCAGAGGCAGGACTTGGTCACCGTGACAGTTCCCAATACTGTACCTGGCCAAATCGCTGCAGTTGGTGGCCATAGATAAAATCTTAGAGGCAACTCTCCTGCTTAGTGTGCTGGGCTCCCCTCTCCCCACCTGCTTCCTTTAAACTGACAGTTGTGAAATTTGCCCTGAAATTTAAAGTGACCACCTCTCAGTCACAGCGTGGTCACCTGGCCCCAGGGTTTGCTTGCTTTCAACTCACCCATTAAAGCTTTCTGCTAGAAGCCTCAGGTAACACTTTGGACCCACTAAAGCCATTGGCCTACAGATCCCTACTTTCCTCTCTGCCTGGACTCCTTGACCTCTGTGTCTGTTATCTGTAGGTGTGCCATGTGCTCCTCACAGTCTGTAAATAGCAAAAACATTTGTACTTTCACATTGTGGTTGTATCACTGTAGCCTCACCTGCCATCTGGTGCCTGACATTGAGGCTGCCCCATGGGACCCATGCTGGTTGAGCCCCTGCTGGAGCTCTTTTCTTGGGGTCTCTGGTGCTGCTGGGGACAGGCGCTGTCAGATAATTTGATGGAGAAATGGAAGAGTTTTATTCAAAACCGTGTGTCAGATGATGTTTTCATGGGCTTCGGCTTCTATAAGAAACACCTTAGTCTGGGTGACTTAGAATATAGAAATCTATTTCTCACAGTTCTGGGGCCTGGGAAGTCCAAGTTCAAGGTTGCAGCTGATTCAGTCCTGGTGAGGGCTTCGTTGCAGATTCCTGCTCTCTTGCTGTATCTGCACATGGTGGGGGCTTGAAGGTGGGTGGAGAGACAGAAAGAGGGAGAGAGAGACCCTTCTCCCATGTTTTCTTCTATTTATAAAGTCATTAATTTTATCATGAAGTCCCCACTTCTATAACTTAGTCTTACTCTAATTATCTCCCAAAAATGCCACCTCCAAATTTCATCACATTAAGGATGAGGGCTTCAACAGTTTTGAGAGGGCACATTCTGTCTGGAGCAGGAAAGGTGGGAGCTGCATCCCCTCCTGTTCATGAGGCCTGACCTTCCCTGATGAGATGACTTCACACTCAGCCTCATTCTAGGTTGCAGCCCCACAGAGCATGGGTTCTCCTCTGCTCTTCTGCCCATTCCTGGGTTTTCCTTCTTGCACCACCTTCTCCCTGTGGCCCCACCTGCTCCTGTTCCAGGCAGCTGTCCATACGTTGCTGCTGTCTCACCATCTCTGGCCTCACTGGCCTCTGCCTTTTTTATTCTCTGCCCTGAGGCCAGCTCCATTGGAGGGAGGAAGGGTGAAGCTGGGATGGGTTCTCACCAGGTTGCTGCCCATTATGGAAGCTTGATAATGAGGGACGCTGTTGTGTCACCATGCAGGAGGCCCTAGGAAAAGGCTATTTCTCAGGGGTGCCTGGATCAAAAGGGGGGTGGCACTTTTAATTTAGCTGGACCTGTGAACTACAGGGACTCTGTTCCATGTCAGCAACCAGCACCTCCAACTTTTGGTTTCTCTCTGTACCTGATTCTCTTGCCTGTGGTAAGATCCTCCTCAGAATGACTGATGGTCACAGCTGTGTGTGGAGACCTAATGGAGGGTCTCGAATGCTCACACAGAGTGTCCAGGGAACATGCTTCCTGATGTTGGGAATGGGTGCTCAGTGTCATGAAGATAAACACTGAGACAAAGGATCTCTCAGCAAGGCTAGTTTACTTTCTGCAGAAAGTGTGCCACTCGCTAGCAGTCTTGCCATGAAAGCACACACAAACAAAGGAGACAGGGTCATTTATAACCTGACCTGTCCACCCTACTGCTGTGTCTGGCCTCCATTGGCTGGAACGGGACCTCACAATTTGTACTTGACTTGATTGGCTAGCAACTTAGAACTTTCCCAAAGAGGCAAAGGCAGAGAACAAAAGAAGAGAGGAATTAACTTGTGGAATGCGGAGAGAGGCAAAAATATTTTCAAGTAGGGAAAGGAATAGGCCGTGACCTAATGCTTGCTTGGACTGTTTCAGGCATATCAGGGCAAATGTCTAAGCTAAAATGTGGGAGCTAAGAACACAGAGTATATTGATTTCTTTATTATGGCTGGCAGAATTTAAGAATATTAGAACAGGTCTTTGAGAAAATTTTGCTGTTAAGAGAGGTTACTATTTATTTTCAATTAGACTGGGAGGAAAATCCCTTTGAAGAGGACCTCTATTTATTTCATTCTCTACAATTCCCCCCTCTTTTATTTTATAATTCCTCTTCAAACTTGTTTAATATGTTTTGACTTAATTGCTCTGTTTGTCCTTTTAAGAGAAGTAATCTTTTTGAATATGGTGGAGAGTTAGGAAACAATTTTGTGAGAGTAGCAGGTACAAGTTTTTGTATAAAGCTTTGAAGACATTTTTATTTATAGTTACCCGCCAGAACATCATAGATTTAAATCTCACAGCTATTTGATTTCGTGCTTTAAATTTATCTGGCACTTCTTGTGGGACCCCAGTAGCATTTATGTAAACCTGAGTATTAAAGGATTTATAAGGAGTTTCTTTGGGCCTGCAGTGTTTTGTTTTTACTTTTTTTTAGGTTGATAAAATGCCAGGGTGAAAGGGATAGCCAATTGGATTAGAGCACAAATACTCCTCCAATTATCTGGCAGAGTGTCCAGTAAAGGTCCTTCACAGTACTAGCATACATTTGCTCAGGGTTGGCTAACTGCAGACTGATGGATAAGCTCCTGGAAAGGCTTGAGCTTCTTGCACCCTTTTATGCTTCCAAGGAACACGAAATTATCCACTTGCTGTGAGAGGCACGAAGTAAATTTGGCATTTACAGGTGGAAGCTGGATTGCCCTTGAGGGCTGACCCACAGGGTGTCAAACTTTAGGAAAGAGCAGAGAGAGAGTTCCACATGATGGATTATCCCAAGCAGTGGGATTTTGGTAGGATTTAGCCTATGGTAGAATCCTCCTCACAATGACTGGCGGTCACAGCTGTGTGTGACCATATGGTCCATACCTGGTTGATGAGGAGACCATCCGATTGGAAAGGGCACAGTCTGGGCCTCTGTTCACAAGCCTAACAATCGTGTGCACAAGCATAACAATCACTTTTATTTAAAGTGCTGGTGGAATATTTAATCCATTCCAGCCAGGCATTTGCATTATTATACCTTGTCTTAATGGCTAAGGTTTGTTTTAGATCTTTCACTTTTACAATCGACACCCCAGTTTTATTATTAGGTGTAGGAGTAATTGGGATGGGATCTAAAACTGAGGCTACTGAAGAAGGGGAAGATGGGGGAATAATGCATATCTTAAAAATGCCTAGGGGGTGTTTCCCATTTAGGTCGATCCCCATACCATAGAAGCAACTAAGAGTAGGTTTAGAGTCAGTTAAGGTGGAGGTGGTGATAGAGAGAAGGACAGTGTTACACTGATAAGGCTGGCAATTAGAAGGGGTAGTGCCTTTAGTGAAATAGATGAGGGGTTTTAGATCTGCAAAAACCTCTTCCTTGGAAGTCCAACCTTGCTCCTGAGTAGTCCAAAGGACGTAGTCCCAGCTACTACATGGTTGTCAGGCTATAGGAGCAGAAAATTGGTGTCTCGGCTGCAGGTACTCACAACCATGAGTGCTAGGAGGAACTATGTCAGCTAGAGGGCTGGGGCATAAATATTTGTGTGGAAAGGCTAGCTGTCATTGATCCTTCACATTTTTACAAGGTATGACAGAGCATCCATTAAAGGCAATGGTCTGAGGTGAGTCAGACTTAGTTACATTAATAACAAAAGGAACTAGTAACAGAATAAGGAAAGGAAAGGAAACAATATAGAAGAGATATGGAAATTAAGCTTTTGTTTTTTTTTTAACTTAAACTTGTTAAGGCTTGATCCCGCTACACTAACCTATGATTCTGATGAGGAAGATGATTTCTTGACTTAAGTATGGTGGGTCCATCTTCTCTTGGCTGTGCAGATGGCAGTCTTGGTGGTCAACTGTACAGGATAAGGGCCATCCCAGGCGGGCGCAAGTTTCCCTTCTTTTTACCCTCTGATGAGAACATGGTCCCTGGGTTAGTGCTGGTGAGCTAGAAATTCTAGCGGTGATGCCTGTGCTAAGACATCTTTGATCTTAAGAGAAGAAAAGATAGAAGAGAGACCAAGTATATAATTTCTGAGGAACTGATCCTTAGTTTCAAATGTAGGAACATTAGCTGAGGAATGTAAATAAGGCAATCTATATAACATTTTATATGGAGATAGGCCTGTATCCTTTTGGGGAGATGTCCTGATCCTTAATAAGGCAATGGGGAGACATTTGGTCCATGGTAAATGAGTTTCTAGAATTAATTTAGTCAGAAGATTCTTAAGGGTTTGCTTTATACTTTCTACTTGTCTGGAGGATAAGGGATGTCAGGGAATATGATATTCCCATTTTATGTCTAGCACTTGGGCCAGCTTTTTAATAATACGTGCAGCAAACTGTGTTTCATTGTTTGAGTCAATATTTTCTATTATTCCAAACTTGGGTATAATATGCTCAATTAATGGTTTTACCATATTATTGGCAGTTGCCTCAGAAAAGGGGATGGCTTCTACCCAGTAGGTAAGGTAATTAATTATTACCAGCAGGTGTTTTAGCTGACTAATGGGTGGCATTTTAGTATAATTGACTTGGATGTTTTGGAATGGTCTTAACTCCGGAGTTCTTCCTCAGAAAGGTAATTTCCTTTAAGCTTGTTTGTCAGTTTTCTTACAGATGAGACAGCCATTTGTGATCTGCCTGTCTAGAGTATAAATGCCAATACACCTAAAGACTCTGCGAACCACGTCACATAGGGCCTGGGGACCCCAGTGAGTCCCTTGATGTAAATGGGATAATACTTCCCTCATAAGGGGTTTAGATAGCATCTCTCTTTGATCTGGAAGTATCCAGCTTTCTTCTGAATTTTTTTTTTTTTTTTTTTTTTGCTTTGGGATTTCAACTAATTTTTCTTTCTCAGCCAGGGAGAAGATAGGAACAACAGTAGGAGAAGGAAGGTGGGGAGTTAAATGAAAAATGGGCATATCTAAGACTGCAGCCTTTTTGGCCATCTGATCTGCAAGGTTATTCCTTTGGCTCTTAAGGGAAAAATCATGTTGATGTCCAGGAATGTGCATGATGGCTATCTACTTTAACAGCTGGAGGTTATCTAAGACATGAACTACTAATGACTTACAAGCAAGTTCTTGGCCCCTACTATTTATAAGACCTTGTTCAGCCTAAATCTTCCCAAATGTGTGTGCTACCCTAAAGGCATACTTAGAATCTGTGTAGATAGTTTCTATCTGATCCTTTAAATATTTTAAGGCCTGACTGAAGTCAAATAATTTACAAGCTTGAGCAGAATAGCTATTGGGTAACCATCCTGATTTAATTTCTTCAAGTGTCTTTCTACTGCTGCATATCCACTGTGTTATTCCCCATTAAACACCCAGGGGGACTTGTCTATGAATAAGGGTTGCCCCGATCTATAGAGGCCTCAGCTAAATCTGGCTGGACCTTTGTATGGTAGTCAATTAAGTTGAGGCACAAGTGTTCTGTCTGTAGCAACGGATTTCCTGTTAGGAAACCTGCATGGCTCAGTGAGTTATCTGTTGTTATGGTTAAGTTGTTTAAATCATCCTTTTTTTTTTTTTTTTTTAACAGAATAGCCTTATATTTTAAAATTCTGGAATCAGTGGGCCAGCTTCTTGCCTTTTGGCTTAAAATGACCTTGACTTGATGGGATGTGCTCATGGTCAAATACCCCCCAAAGGTTATTTTTCTACTTTTTCCTACTAATGTGGCTGTGGCTGCAATAGATTGAATACACTGGGGCCACCCACTGGCAACATGATTTAAAATCTTACACAGAAAAGCTACTGGTTGTCGCCAGCCTCCGTGTTCTTGAGTGAGCACCCCTAAGGCTACTCCATTACTTACATTAACAAAAAGGTGGAAGGGCTTCTTAAGAGAAGGCAGAGCTAAAACTGGAGCAGACATTAGTCTATGCTTCAGTTTATTAATTTGACCTACTTCTTTAGAGGACCACATAAGGGGGTCAGGACCCTTATTAACTAACTTTTAATATAATAATTTACTTCTTAATGCATAGGAATCGATCCATAATCGGTAGTATCTAATTAATCCTAAAAGCTTTTTAAGTTCTTGTTTGATCCAGGGCAGTGGCAGGGACACAGTTCCTCCCACTCGCTCGGGACCAATTCTTCCTTTGCTGGAGCTAAATGGCCCACGTATTTGACTTCTGGTTCCACACATTGGAGCTTCTCTTTTGAGACTCATAACGCTTCAGTGTATAAATGAATTAGAAAATAGATGGTGTACTCATTTACTTTCTCTATATCCTCTCCAGGTATAAGAATATCATCCATGTGTTAAGTAAACATAGCTGTTTTGGGATAGCAGCCCTCTCTATGACTTTCTCTAAGGCATGACTAAAAGGGTTTGGTGAATCTGCGAACCCTTGATACAGAACTGTCCATCTGTAGTGTTGCTTCTGCCCACTGTGGGGGTCCTCCCACTCAAAGGCAAACAGGTCAGTCTGTTTTCCACCAAAAGACCTGCCCAGAAGGCATCTTTTAAATTTAAGACAGTGAACCACTGATGACTATATGGAATTTTACTTAGAATAGTGTAGGGATGGGCCAGGCGCAGTGGCTCATGCCTGTAATCCCAGCACTTTGGGAGGCTGAAGCGGGCAGATCACGAGGTCAAGAGATTGAGAACATCCTGGCCACTTGGTGAAACCCCGTCTCTACTAAAAATACAAAAATTATCCGGGTGTGGTGGTGGGTGCCTGTAATCCCAGCCATTCAGGACGCTGAGGCAGGAGAATCACTGGAACCCGGGAGGCGGAGTTTGCAGTGAGCCAAGATTGCGCCACTGCACTCCAGCCTGGTGACACAGTGAGATTGTCTCAAAAAAAAAAAAAAAAAAAAAGAATAGTGTAGGGATTTGGCATGATTGGATGAGGAGTCTGCACTATTTCATTAACAGCTTTAAGATCTTGCACTAATCGGTATGACCTGTTAGGTTTCTTGACAGGGAAAACGGGAGTATTATACGGAGACATGCAAGGCTTGAGGACCCCATCTTTTATGTCTTTCTATTACGGGCTTCAACCCTATCTGCCCTTCCAAGGAGATAGGATACTATTTATTCCTTACAATCTCCCCCTGGAGTCTTCAATTTTATTTGGATTGGGGGAATCTGTAACCTCCTTCAGTTTCTTTCTTTTGACCAGACACTAGGGAGAATTTTCAGCTTATTTGCCATAGTTAGGAAATTTAGTGAGGTTAAGAACCCTCTTGGGCTAACCTGTTAAGGGAAGAGACCACCCCTCATATTGTCTTATGTACAATTTCTACCTCCAAAAGAAAGAAGAAGTAAAAACTAAAAGGCAGAAATGAAATCCACAGGCAGACTGCCCAGTGCTGTGCCCTGGGCCTGGTAGTTAAAGATTGACCCCTGACCTAACCGGTTACGTTATCTATAGATTCCAGACATTGTATGGAAAAGCATTATAAAAATCCCTGTCCCATTCACTGCTGCATGCAGCCCCCAGTCACATACACCCTGCTTGCTCAATCGATCATGAGCCTCTCACACGGACCCCCTTGGAGTTGTGAGCCCTTAAAAGGGACAGAAATTGCTCACTCAGGGAGCTCGGCTCTTGAGAAAGGAGTTTTGCCAATGCTCCCTGCCAAATAAACCCCTTCCTTCCTTAACTAGGTGTCTGAGGAGTTTTGTCTGCTGCTCATCCTGCTACACTGTAGACCAATACCTAATTTTAACATTAAATCTCTCTGAAGTAGATTAGTTTCCGCTTTAGGAATTAATAGGAATTGAATGTTAGTTGATCAGTCTTTATATTTTACCTTGGCAATTTCTAAAATCGTTGCTTTAAATCCTTCTCCTTTTATTCCAGAGACTAACAACTCCTCTGGAGAATATGTTAACCCAGTTGGGGGAACACATAGGGAGGAGCAAGTAGAGCCTGAGTCGACTAAGAAAGTAATTGACTCACGGTTAGGTCCTACCTTTAAATTTATCAAGGGCTCCTGGTGGGACTTGAGGTAGAAAAGAAAGAGTCCCTGACCCCCCCGTTCCTCCTCTTTAAAGGCAGGAATGAGCAGAGGAGCTCCCCCTGTAATCTGTCACTTAGGGCATTATCTCTTTTATTTTTATTTTTATTTTTATTATTATACTTTAGGTTTTAGGGTACATGTGCACAATGTGCAGGTTTGTTACATATGTATCCATGTGCCATGTTGATTTCCTGCACCCATTAACTCGTCATTTAGCATTAGGTATATCTCCTAATGCTATCCCTCCCCCAACCCCACAACAGTCCCCAGAGTGTGATGTTCCCCTTCCTGTGTCCATGAGTTCTCATCGTTCAATTCCCACCTATGAGTGAGAACATGCGGTGTTTGGTTTTTTGTCCTTGCAATAGTTTACTGAGAATGATGTTTTCCAATTTCATCCATGTCCCTACAAAGGACATGAACTCATCATTTTTTATGGCTGCATAGTATTCCATGGTGTATATGTGCCACATTTTCTTAATCCAGTCTATCGTTGTTGGACATTTGGGTTGGTTCCAACTCTTTGCTATTGTGAATAGTGCTGCAATAAACATACGTGTGCATGTGTCTTTATAGCAGCATGATTTATAGTCCTTTGGGTATATACCCAGTAATGGGATGGCTGGGTCAAATAGTACTTCTAGTTCTAGATCCCTGAGGAATCGCCCCACTGACTTCCACAATGGTTGAACTAGTTTACAGTCCCACCAACAGTGTAAAAGTGTTCCTATTTCTCCACATCCTCTCCAGCACCTGTTGTTTCCTGATTTTTTTAATGATGGCCATTCTAACTGGTGTGAGATGGTATCTCACTGTGGTTTTGATTTGCATTTCTCTGATGGCCAGTGATGATGAGCATTTCTTCATGTGTTTTTTGGCTGCATAAATGTCTTCTTTTGAGAAGTGTCTGTTCATATCCTTTGCCCACTTTTTGATGGGGTCGTTTGTTTTTTTCTTGTAAATTTGTTTGAGTTCATTGTAGATTCTGCCCTTTGTCAGATGAGTAGGTTGCAAAAATTTTCTCCCATTTTGTAGGTTGCCTGTTCACTCTGATGGTAGTTTCTTTTGCTGTGCAGAAGCTCTTTAGTTTAATTAGATCCCATTTGTCAATTTTGGCTTTTGTTGCCATCACTTTTGGTGTTTAGACATGAAGTCCTTGCCCACGCCTATGTCCTGAATGGTATTGCCTAAACTTTCTTGTAGGATTTTAATGGTTTTAGGTCTAACATTTAAGTCTTTAATCCATCTAGAATTAATTTTTGTATAAGGTGTAAGGAAGGGATCCAGTTTCAGCTTTCTACATATGGCTAGCCAGTTTTCCCAGCACCATTTATTAAATAGGGAATCCTTTCCCCATTGCTTGTTTTTGTCAGGTTTGTCAAAGATCAGATAGTTGTAGATATGCGGCATCATTTCTGAGGGCTCTGTTCTGTTCCATTGATCTATGTCTCTGTTGTGGTACCAGTACCATGCTGTTTTTGTTACTGTAGCCTTGTAGTATAGTTTGAAGTCAGGTAGCGTGATGCCTCCAGCTTTGTTCTTTTGGCTTAGGATTGACTTGGCGATGCGGGTTCTTTTTTGGTTCCATATGAACTTTAAAGTAGTTTTTTCCAATTCTGTGAAGAAAGTCATTGGTAGCTTGATGGGGATGGCATTGAATCTATAAATTACCTTGGGCAGTATGGCCATTTTCACGATATTGATTCTTCCAACCCATGAGCATGGAATGTTCTTCCATTTGTTTGTATCCTCTTTTATTTCATTGAGCAGTGGTTTGTAGTTCTCCTTGAAGAGGTCCTTCACATCCCTTGTAAGTTGGATTCCTAGGTATTTTATTCTCTTTGAAGCAATTGTGAATGGGAGTTCACTCATGATTTGGCTCTCTGTTTGTCTGTGATTGGTGTACAAGAATGCTTGTGATTTTTGTACATTGATTTTGTATCCTGAGACTTTGCTGAAGTTGCTAATCAGCTTAAGGAGATTTTGGGCTGAGACAATGGGGTTTTCTAGATATACAATCATGTCATCTGCAAACAGGGACAATTTGACTTCCTCTTTTCCTAATTGAATACCCTTTATTTCCTTCTCCTGCCTGATTGCTCTGGCCAGAACTTCCAGCACTATGTTGAATAGGAGCAGTGAGAGAGGGCATCCCTCTCTTTTGCCAGTTTTCAGAGGGAATGCTTCCAGTTTTTGCCCATTCAGTATGATATTGGCTGTGGGTTTGTCATAGATAGCTCTTATTATTTTGAGATACGTCCCATCAATACCTAATTAATTGAGAATTTTTAGCATGAAGGGTTGTTGAATTTTGTCAAAGGCCTTTTCTGCATCTATTGAGATAATCATGTGGTTTTTGTCTTTGGTTCTGTTTATATGTTGGATTATATTTATTGATTTGCATATGTTGAACCAGCCTTGCATCCCAGGGATGAAGCCCACTTGATTATGGTGGATAAGCTTTTTGTTGTGCTGCTGTGTTCGGTTTGCCAGTATTTTATTGAGGATTTTTGCATCAATGTTCATCAAAGATATTGGTCTGAAATTCTCTTTTTTGGTTATGTCTCTGCCAGGCTTTGGTATCAGGACGATGCTGGCTTCATAAAATGTGTTAGGGAGGATTCCCTCTTTTTCTATCGATTGGAATAGTTTCAGAAGGAATGGTACCAGTTCCTCCTTGTACCTCTGGTAGAATTCGGCTGTGAATCCATCAGGTCCTGGACTCTTTTTGGTTGGTAAGCTATTGATTATTGCCACAATTTCAGAACCTGTTATTGGTCTATTCAGAGATTCAACTTCTTCCTGGTTTAGTCTTGGGAGGGTGTATTTGTTGAGGAATTTATCCATTTCTTCTAGATTTTCTAGTTGTGTAGAGGTGTTTGTAGTATTCTCTGATGGTAGATTGTATGTCTGTGGGATCGGTGGTGATATCCCGTTTTTCATTTTTTATTGCATCTATTTGATTCTTGTCTCTTTTCTTCTTTATTAGTCTTGCTAGCGGTCTATCAATTTTGTTGATCTTTTCAAAAAACCAGCTCCTGGATTCATTAATTTTTTGAAGGGTTTTTTGTGTCTCTATTTCCTTCAGTTCTGCTCTGATTTTAGTTAGTTCTAGCCTTCTGCTAGCTTTTGAATGTGTTTGCTCTTGCTTTTCTAGTTCTTTTAATTGTGATGTTAGGGTGTCAATTTTGGATCTTTCCTGCTTTCTCTTGTGGGCATTTAGTGCTATAAATTTCCCTCTACACACTGCTTTGAACGTGTCCCAGAGATTCTGGTATGTTGTGTCTTTGTTCTCATTGGTTTCAAAGAACATCTTTATTTCTGCCTTCATTTCATTATGTACCCAATAGTCATTCAGGAGCAGGTTGTTCAGTTTCCATGTAGTTGAGCGGTTTTGAGTGAGTTTCTTAATCCTGAGTTCTAGTTTGATTGCACTGTGGTCTGAGAGACAGTTTGTTATAATTTCTGTTCTTTTACATTTGCTAAGGAGAGCTTTACTTCCAACTATGTGGTCAATTTTGGAATAGGTGTGGTGTGGTGCTGAAAAAAATGTATATTCTGTTGACTTGGGGTGGAGAGTTCTGTAGATGTCTATTAGGTCCACTTTGTGCAGAGCTGAGTTCAATTCCTAGATATCCTTGTTAACTTTCTGTCTCGTTGATCTGTCTAATGTTGACAGTGGGGTGTTAAAATCTCCCATTATTATTGTGTGGGAGTTTAAGTCCCTTTGTAGGTCACTCAGGACTTGCTTTATGAATCTGGGTGCTCCTGTGTTGGGTGCATATATATTTAGGATAGTTAGCTCTTCTTGTTGAATTGATCCCTTTACCATT
Source organism: Nomascus leucogenys (assembly GCF_006542625.1). Classification (NCBI taxonomy): domain Eukaryota; kingdom Metazoa; phylum Chordata; class Mammalia; order Primates; family Hylobatidae; genus Nomascus; species Nomascus leucogenys. The sequence goes on from NC_044397.1 coordinate 85,651,175, forward strand.
ATGTAATGGCCTTCTTTGTCTCTTTTGATCTTTGTTGGTTTAAAGTCTATTTTATCAGAGACTAGGATTGCAACCCCTGCCTTTTTTGATTTCCATTGCTTGATAGATCTTCCTCCATCCCTTTATTTTGAGTCTATGTGTGTCTCTGCACGTGAGATGGGTTTCCTGAATACAGCACACTGATGGGTCCTGGCTCCTTATCCAGTTTGCCAGTCTGTGTCTTTTAATTGGAGCATTTAGCCCATTTACATTTAAAGTTAATATTGTTATGTGTGAATCTGATCCTGTCATTATGATGTTAGCTGGTTATTTTGCTCATTAGTTGGTGCAGTTTCTTCCTAGCCTCGATGGTCTTTACAATTTGGCATGTTTTTGCAGTGGCTGGTACCAGTTGTTCCTTTCCATGTTTAGTGCTTCCTTCAGGAGCTCTTTTAGGGCAGGCCTGGTGGTGACGAAATCACTCAGCGTTTGCTTGTCTGTAAAGTATTTTATTTCTCCTTCACTTATGAAGCTTAGTTTGGCTGGATATGAAATTCTGGGTTGAAAATTCTTTTCTTTAAGAATGTTGAATATCAGCCCCCACTCTCTTCTGGCTTGTAGAGTTTCTGCTGAGAGATCAGCTGTTAGTCTGATGGGCTTCCCTTTGTGGGTAACCCGACCTTTCTCTCTGGCTGCCCTTAACATTTTTTCCTTCATTTCAACTTTGGTGAATCTGACAATTATGTGTCTTGGAGTTGCTCTTCTCGAGGAGTATCTTTGTGGCGTTCTCTGTATTTCCTGAATCTGAATGTTGGCCTGCCTTGCTAGATTGGGGAAGTTCTCCTGGATAATATCTTGCAGAGTGTTTTCCAACTTGGTTCCATTCTCCCCATCATTTTCAGGTACACCAATCAGATGTAGGTTTGGTCTTTTCACATCGTCACAAATTTCTTGGAGGCTTTGTTCATTTCTTTTTATTCTTTTTTCTCTAAACTTCCCTTGTCGCTTCATTTCATTCATTTCATCTTCCATCAGCGATACCCTTTCTTCCAGTTGATCGCATCTGCTACTGAGGCTTCTGCAATCTTTGCGTAGTTCTCGAAACTTGGCTTTCAGCTCCATCAGCTCCTTTAAGCCCTTCTCTCCATTGGTTATTCTAGTTATCCATTCTTCTAATTTTTTTTCAAAGTTTTTAACTTCTTTGCTATTGTTTTGAATTTCCTCCCATAGCTCAGAGTAGTTTGATCATCTGAAGCCTTCTTCTCTCAACTCATCAAAGTCATCCTCCATCCAGCTTTGTTCCGTTGCTGGTGAGGAACTGTGTTCCTTTGGAGGAGGAGAGGTGCTCTGCTTTTTAGGGTTTCCAGTTTTTCTGCTCTGTTTTTTCCCCATCTTTGTGGTTTTATCTACTTTTGGTCTTTGATGATGGTGATGTACGGATGGGTTTTTGGTGTGGATGTCCTTTCTGTTTGTTAGTTTTCCTTCTACCAGACAGGACCCTCAGCTGCAGGTCTGTTGGAGTTTACTAGAGGTCCACTCCAGACCCTGTTTGGCTGGGTGTCAGCAGCGGTGGCTGCAGAACAGCAGATTTTTGCGAGACCACAAATTCAGCTGTCTGATAGTTCCTCTGGAAGTTTTGTCTCAGAGGAGTACCTGGCCGAGTGAGGTGTCAGTCTGTCCCTGCTGGGGGTGGGGTGCCTCCCAGTTAGGCTGCTCAGGGGTGAGGCATCCACTTTAGGAGGCAGTCTGTCCGATCTCAGATCTCCAGCTGCATGCTGGGAGAACCACTACTCTTTTCAAAGCTGTCAGTCAGACAGGGACATTTAAGTCTGTGGAGGTTCCTGCTGAGTTTTTGTTTGTCTGTGCCCTGCCCCCAGAGATGGAGCCTACAGAGGCAGGCAGGCCTCCTTGAGCTGTGGTGGGCTCCACCCAGTTCGAGCTTCCTGGCTGCTTTGTTTACCTAAGCAAGCCTGGGCAATGGCGGGCGCCCCTCCCCCAGCCTCGCTGCCGCCTTGCAGCTTGATCTCAGACTGCTGTGCTAGCAATCAGCGAGACTCTGTGGGCATAGGACCCTCCGAGCCAGGTGCGGGACACAATCTCCTAGTGTGCCGTTTTCCAGGCCTGTTGGAAAAGCGCAGTATTAGGGTGGGACTGACCCGATATTCCAGGTGCCATCTGTTACCCCTTTCTTTGACTAGGAAAGGGAACTCCCTGACCCCTTGCGCTTCCCGAGTGAGGCAATGCCTCGCCCTGCTTCGGCTCATGCACCGTGCACTTCACCGACTGTCCTGCACCCGCTGTTTGGCACTCCCTAGTGAGATGAAACTGGTACCTTAGACAGAAATGCAGAAATCACCCATCTTCTGTGTTGCTCAGGCTTGGAGCTGTAGACCGGAGCTGTTCCTATTCGGCCATCTTGGCTCTGGCATTATCTCTTAAAGTGGCCTAACTTTCCACGTTTGTAACATCTATCTTTCCCTCCTTTTCTGCCTATTCCGGAGCTTCCCTGTCTCTGTCATTTTTCTTCTCTCTTATGTTACACCCTTTACAACACTTGCTGTGACTGTTTTCCCTTCAACCTTGATTCTGTCTTCTCCTGTTTTGCATCCGCAGGTCCCAGAGTGTCGGCCGAAATTTTGCTTCTGGCATTGATTGCCCTGGTGAATTTTGCGAAAAGATTTTTGCCTTTTGCTTTTCTTTTTTTAAATTTTGTCTGTCCTGACATATACTTTCTGTGTTTCCTCTAAAAGCTCTTTGATGGAGCGATTTTTTCATCTTTTTATTTTTTGTAACTTCTTTGCTATATTAGGCTATTTGTGACAAAATGCAATTTTAGTATCCCTTGTCCTTGGGGGCTACCTCGATCTAAATTAGCATACACTCTCATTTGCTCTCTTAATCTGTTTAGAAATTGCACAGGCCCTTCATGTTTCTCTTGTTGTACATCAAAGGCCTTAGTAAGACTTTGAGGTCGGGGTGCTTATTCTTTAATCCCTCTAACAATTAATTCTCGTAAATTTTTATATGGTCTTGGTTGGTTGCATTATTATTATTATCCCACTGTGGGTCTTGAGTGGGAAATTTAGTATTTGCCACCAGATTATCCTGGCCAGCAGGGTGATCACTTTCCCAGGCTGCCATAGCAGCTGCGTGGATTATGTTTCACTTCTCTTTTTAGAAAAGGACACCTAGGATCGACATTAACTCCATCCAGGTATACAACTGGGGACCTAAAAACTGGTCTATCTGTTCTGCCCCTCCTTTTGGATCATTTAGCAGGGGCTTGAGTTCCCTCTTTAGGCCGCGGACCTCAGAGGCAGTTAAGGAAGCATTTATAAAGCCAGTTACGCCCCCTTCTTGTGGAACTTATTTTAGAGGGAAGAGCTGGGAAGTCGATCCTTTAGGAGTGCAAGGAAAAGGAAGATCCGGAATGTCCCTTTTGCATTGTTCTATCTCTTTTTGGAGCCCTCTTTTTGAGGAAGGACATTTAGATGTGCAGCGGCGATGTTCAAGCCACTGAGGTGGTAATTCCTCGGGACCAGAAGTCTCCAAGTCCAGAGTGATCCCTGGGGTGGGGGGGGGGATCAGAACTTCCGCCTGAGGAGGAGTCGGGGGCAGGACTTCCTCCTGAGGAGGAGGCGGCCATGCAGCAGACGGCAGCGGCGCATTGGGATTCAGAAATGAGAAGATAATTTAAGGGATCCCACTGACTGCTCTGGGCCTTTTTTTCTGTCTGTTATCTTCTTTAAGTCATTTAAGGGATAAAGAAGGGCAGGACCTTGCTGCTAGCATAAGGCATAATCCATTTTTTCTGGGGACACGGGGCTTTGGTTGTTAACATACATTATTAAAAGTTGACAGACCCAATCGTCAACTGAACCAAAGTTTGGCCAGAAAATGGCAGGTTTTAAGGTTGGCTCTTGGGTCCAGAGGAAACAGCAATATTTAATCATCTGTTGTTTTGTCTTATATTTAGTCCACTCCTCCTCTTTCCAGTACTTCAGCATGAATCCTAAGGGACTATCAGAAGAAATTTCATCACTGTCCCCTCCCTTGTTGCCTGGTCTATTTCCTGTCCCAATCCTACTAGAAGCATTTCCCATGTTGAATCCCAGATAGGCCCAATCCCTTGTGCTAGGGATGTTTTGCCTCTTCCTTTTCCGGAAAGACTGTATCCCCTGGATACCGGGGATGTCTCATCTGTCCTGTCATTAAAGGCTTGCAAAAGGCTTAATCTCTCACACCAGAGGTGTTTCACTGATTCTCTTTCCCCAGGAGGTTAACTTTCCTCCGTTTCCCTTTTGGAGGTTCCTTACATTCTTCCTGTTTGTGTCCACGCACAACGAATAACATGCTGGCAAGCTTGCAAAGAAAAGGGAATCCTTATATACTGTGTTTGCTGTTCCTGACTTTGTGTCTATGTGTTCTCATCATTAAGCTCCCACTTATATGTGAGAACATGCAGTATTTGATTTTCTGTTCCTGTGTTAGTTCGCTAAGGATAATATCCTCTAGCGCCATCCCTGTTTTTTCAAGATACTTAATGTCATTCTTTTTTATGGCTGCATAGTATTTCATCATGTATATGTGCCAGATTTAAAAAATCCAGGTTTCATTAATGGATATTTAGGTTGATTATTGTGTACAGTGCTGCAATGAACATTCAAGTGCAGGTGTCTTTATGGTAGAGTGATTTATATTTTAGGGGTATATATTTCATAATGGATTGCTGAGCCAAATGGGAGTTCTGTTTTTAACTCTTTGAAGAATTGCCACACTGCTTTCCACAGTGGTTGAACTAATTTACCCTCCCACAAACAGTATATAAGGATTCCCTTTTCTTTGCAAGCTTGCCAGCATGTTATTTTTTGACTTTTTTGTAATAGCCATTCTGACTGGTTTAAGATGGTATTTCATTGTGGTTTTAATTTGTATTTCTCTAACGATCAATGATATTGAGCTTTTTTTATATTCTATTGACCACATGTATGTTTTCTTTTAAGAAGGATCTGTTCATGTCCTTTGCCTGCTTCTTAATGGGGTTAATTTTTTTTTTTTGTAAATTTGTTTAAGTTCTTTTTTGATGTTGGATATTAGACCTTTGTCAAATGCATAATTTGCAAATATTTTCTCACATTCCTTAGGTTGTCTGTTTACTCTGTTAATAGTTTCTTCTGCTGTAAACATGAGTTTTAGATTACAAAATATGTGAGTCTGAGGCCTGGTTCTACTTTTTATCAGGTCTTAGGTAAGGGGCAATTTAATTGAGGTCTTGAGATAGTGGGATAATAGTAGCTACTTAAAGAGTCCTTTTGAGCATTATATGAGGTGCAAACACAAAGGTACTCAGCGTGTCACGGGGTCTTTCCTCTTCTATATATATATGTATATGTATATATATTATACCTTAAGTTCTAAGGTACATGTGCACGACATGCAGGTTTGTTACATATGTATACGTGTGCCATTTTGGTGTGCTGCACCAATTAACTCGTCATTTACATTAGGTATATCTCCTAATGCTATCCCTCCCCCATCCGCCGACCCCTTCCTCTGTCCAAGTGTTCTCGTTGTTCAATTCCCACCTATGAGTGTTAACATGCGGTGTTTGATTTTTTGTCCTTGCGATAGTTTGCTGAGAATGATGGTTTCCAGCTTCATCCAGGTCCCTACAAAGGAAATGAACTCATCATTTTTCATGGCTGCATAGTATCCCATGGTGTATATGTGCCACATTTTCTTAATCCAGTCTATCGTTATTGGACATTTGGGTTGGTTCCAACTCTTTGCTATTGTGAATAGTGCTGCAATAAACATACGTGTGCATGTGTCTTTATAGCAGCATGTTTTCTAATCCTTTGGGTATATACCCAGTAATGGGATGGCTGGGTCAAATGGTATTTCTAGTTCTGGATCCCTGAGGAATGGCCACACTGACTTCCACAATGGTTGAACTAGTTTACAGTCCCACCAACAGTGTAAAAGTGTTCCTATTTCTCCACATCCTCTCCAGCACCTGTTGTTTCGTGACTTTTTAATGATCACTGTTCTAACTTATCAGTGGTGTGGAAAAGTGTTGTGGTTGGTGTGAAGGCTCTCATCAAAAACTTCCATGAGTCTTTATTAAATATTTATACCTGTTATTCACTAAAATGACCTTGAACTGAACTGAGTGCTTAGTACTTTAATGAGGTATGATTTGTTTTCCTGGGAAGACAACTGAGTAAGTGATCTATAAACAGAGGAGTGTAACCCAACAGAGGAAGAAAGGAAGGACAATGGGATTTTAAAGTGGAGACAGCTGTGATGCCTTCCACACCCATCCCTTTATCTCAGTCAGACAGCACCAAGGAAGTACAAGAAAATATTTAAAATGTAAAAGAATGTAAAAGAAAATAAAAATCTCAGGACTGTCAAACTCTTTACACCAAAGTGATAGTTCCACCTGTAGACTGAGTCATGCGAGGCCACCTTTTTTCCCCATATGAACAACTGTTACTCTACAACCTTGTGTGAATGCATTGTACATTTTTCAAACACCCATAGAAAGGCAAAAAGGGCCTTGGGCGTCTCTGGATAACTGCCCTGACAAATTGTTTTTTGCTGAACTCAAAGCTTTTCAAGATGTATATCTTCCCATAAAACAAGGTCACATCAATTGTAACTTTAGGTGTGCAATCCAAGTCTGGCCCCTAAAACTAAATCCTGTTAGAGTTCACATTGATAATGCTTTATTTTCCAAGTACAGAAGAAAGACAAGGCGGGACCAACCATTTTCCCTCCTAGTCTCTTTCTACCTGCCTTACCCCCTTTAAGAAGATGTATAAATATCAGGCCTCCTGAAAACCTCTTCAGAGACAAAACAAGCCATGGAGATATTTTACGACTCATGTTTTTCCAGAATGCACTATCAAGCTCTGGTTCAATAAAACTCAATTGAGGCTGGGCGCGGTGGCTCACACCTGTAATCCCAGCACTTTGGGAGGCCGAGGAGGGTGGATAACGAGGTCAGGAGGTCGAGACCATTCTGGCTAACATGGTGAAACCCTGTATCTACTAAAAATACAAAAGATTAGCCAGGTGTGGTGATGGGCACCTGTAGTCCCAGCTAGTCGGGAAGCTGAGGCAGGAGAATGGCATGAACCCAGGAGGCGGAGCTTGCAGTGAGCCAAGATCATACCACTGCACTCCAGCCTGGGCGACAGAGTGAGATTCCTTCTAAAAAAACAAAAAAACAAAAACTCAATTGACTCAGACACTTGCCATAGTCCCTCATGTTGGTTAACCTTTTGGTGGCTGAAATAGGGACCCTGTGAGTGGAGTGTAGCCTCTTTGACCTGTAGTGATTCTCCTGTTGGTGCTCAGTACCAACTATAGAACTTTAGCTCTGACTGTGTGACTTTCTGAGGACTGGATCCTATTCCCTCTCGAGGTCCCTGCTCTCCCCAGTTGTTCATTTGAGATCTGAGTTTTGTTTTGCCATGGAACTCCTTTACTCATGGAGCTTTGCTCTCTTTCTATAAAGAAGATGAGATTTTTGCTCTGTGACAATCAAGAGCAGCCTTCAGCTTGGTCTCCCCTCAGGTAAGGAAGGGGTTGGGGTTTTGTTTTGGAATTTGCTAGCTGCAGGTTAAGGCTTATTGCTACTTGGCTGTAACCTCTGATTACGCTTAGAGTGTTCAACAGTATGTAATTAGTATAATCGCTCTTTGTGTTTTTGGTTTTCATCATTCTTCCTTTGGATTTGACCAATTCTTCAGCCTGTCTGGTGTCCAAAAACCTTTCAATTTGGCGAAATCCAACAGGAGCTGTAGATTATAGTCAATCAGGACTCTAAATTGGGTAAAACCCTTGCAGCTGAAGAACATCAAATTCCACCTTTAGAAACACCTGTCAGTTGAAGGAACTAGACATATTTGTTTGACAAATTTTGAGATGGCTACCAGAGAGAGCCAACAAATAGAAGTGGCCATGCAAAGCTGCCTTTTATGGAAAAATTTACATCATAGAGACTCTATTAATGCAGACAGGTCTTCCCTAATCTGGATGTGATTAGGGAAAATCAACTGGAAAAAAATTGGCTGAATCTGATACCTTTAAAGATGCAAAACAATAATTTAACATCAATTTTTCTCTGAGGGCTGCTTCCTGCCATGTGTCATCTATACGAGACCAACTTGGCTAGTGAAACTTTCTTTCCTCCTTCCGTAAACCTGTCTTGCCACTAAAACCTGATTTACCACCATAACCTGTTTGTGGGTATGCCGGTATGCAGGGAAATAATCAGCCCCCAAAAGGGTAAGAATTTATTACACTCAAGACTCTTGGCTTTTCTCTGTGCAGCCTTATCAATGGAATGGTAAAAATCACTTTTTTCTCCACAAAATTTCAACTAATGGGAGATTTGTGTTTCACTAGTCTTGGTTTAGTGACTCTGGTGTACTTTTTAGTAATTTTGGGTGTGAATATTCATATTGTTTAATTTTTTTCTTCCAGAAATAGTTTTTCCCCTTATTTCTTTCCTTCTGCTTTGTTAATAAAGGGGAGTGCCAGATAAGGTTTCCTGTTATCTTGTCTCATATCTTTGAGGGTTTGTGGCCAAGTGAGAGCACTCTCTTTTAGTCTGTGTGATATGGTGGGGTTTTTTTTTTGAGTCACATAAAATGATCAGCCTTCAAGTAGGTGGGAACTTGAGATTTTTTGTTTGTTGCAAATGTATTAATGTATCAATTAATTATTAGTTGTAATTAATTAATTGTTTAATGTATTGATTGTCACAAATGTATGTATTTTGTTTGTTGGAAATGTATCGCGCTCCTAGGAAGTTTTGTCATAAGAAGTTCAATCCTTAAGGGACTTTGGTCATCCCAATTCTTGATGCCTTGGTAGGGCTGTGGCAACAAGAGTCTTTTGCTTTCCTAACCTATTCCTGGGAGTGAATATTTTATTTCACTGGGACCAGGGAAGAGATGATCTTTGGGACTGCATCTTCACTGAAGAGGCTGTTAGATTGAGTCACTTAGAATCAATACACCATTGGAAATTCTAATTGTCCATGGCCAGAAGTTAGATCATTTAAAGCGTACTTCTAAGTTAAAAAAATTTTTAGAGATTTCTTATTTCACACAGTTGATAGAAGGATCAAATTTTAAAGACACATAATAGTGTCACTGCTAGCCTTAAAAATTCTCTTCACTAAATTACAGAGTAAAAATCTGACCTAAAGCAAAGTTAAAGTCTTTTTTTCCATAAGCTCAAACTGCTTGTTTTAGATTCCCTGAGGAAATATAAATAAAAGCCACTCTACCTTGTCATTAAATAGTCAAAATTCCATGCTTTCACTATTGTGACCTGGTTTTCATTTACAGTCAGGAAAACAGCCTCCTTTTTTGTTTGTTTGTTTGTTTGTTTCTTGAAACAGAGTCTCACTCTCTCACTAGGCTGGAGTGCAAGTGGCACGATCTTGGCTCACTGCAACCTCCGCCTCTCCGGTTCAAGCGATTCTCCTGCCTCAAACTCCCGAGTAGCTGGGACCACAGGCGCCTGCCACCATGCCCAGCTAATTTTTTGTAGTTTTAGAAGAGACGTGGTTTCACCGTGTTAGCCAGGATGGTCTCGATCTCCTGACCTCGTGATCTGCCCACCTCGGCCTCCCAAAGTGCTGGGATTACAGGCGTGAGCCACCGTGCCCGATCCAAATCACCAAATTTTCAAATAAAAAATTACAAAGACATTGTCCTTATTATTATCATTTATTTCAATGAAATTAATTTTTTTCCTGCTGGTCTAGGTTGACAATTTCATGAAGGTTTCATCTTGTTTGTTAAAGTTTTGGAAGTCCATAGACAGTTTAGTGGTATGATCTTAATCTTATCAGAAACTTATATTCAAGGTTCCTTGTCAGCATCTTCTCCATAAATCTTTTTGATATAGAATCAATTTTGGACTGTATCTGATTGCAATGCTTTGAGGGAAAATCAAAACAACTGTAAATGACAAAGATTTAACATGTCTTTGGTTAAAACACTTACGAGATTTCATTATGATAAAGGCACAGCTCAAATAGAAATGTAGTTACTTCTTTGGCATAGGACATTATGACTAACTTCTGTGGAATATGACATTATGACTCTTATGATAACATATTCAATTTATAGGAATCCCATGTAATTTTTGGAACAGTCACATCAGTAACATACCAATAAATATAACTTAAAGAAGGTTTAGCATCACTTACCACTTATCATCTGCAAATGTTTTTCATGTAATTTAACATATCAAATATGGTTTCCTTTCCATGTAGCTTCTGTTTCTTTCTTTTCGTTTTTTTTTTTTTGTTTTTTTTTTTTTTTTTTTTTTTTTTTTTTTTTTTTTTTTTTTTTTTTTTTTTTTTTTTTTTTTAGACGGAGTCTCACTCTGTCGCCAGGCTGCAGTGCAGTGGCGTGAACTTGGCTCACTGCAACCTCTGCTTCCTGGGTTCAAGTGATTCTCCTGCCTCAGCCTCCGGAGTAGCTAGGACTATAGGTGGACGCCACTATGTCCAGCTAATTTTTGTATTTTTAGTAGAGACAGGGTTTAACTATGTTGGCCAGGACGATCTCAATCTCTTGACCTCGTTATCTGCCCATCTCAGCGTCCCAAAATGTTGGGATTACAGGAGTGAGCCACCGCGCCCAGCCAGCTTCTGTTTCTTAACTGGATTACTGAGTTCTTGATGTAGCCTATTAAAAAATAGGGTCAACAAAGTATAGGCTTATGTATGTTGAAAATGCTTTCTAGGTGATTCCAATACTCCTAGCTAAATACCATGGATTTTGTTCTAAGTTCTACCTATAAGAACAGTGGGTTCTCCATCCTGGTTACACATTAGTAGCATCTGGGAAGACTTAAAAATTATCAATGCCTGGGTCCCACTCCAGACCATTAAATCAGAACTTGTGGGTGGGTCTTGAGCACTCATTTTTAAAAAATGTTTCCCAACGATTCCAATTTGTAGCTATATTTCCCCTCAGATTTCTCTGATTTTGTGGCCCTCATTTTTTTTTTTTTTTTTTTACTTTGGTATTATGATTATTTTTCAGGTCTTATCTCCTGTCTTAGAATTTACATTCCTTTGGGTAGGGACCTTGCCTCCTTTATTTCTGTATCTCTCATGAGCACATAAATTGGTCATCAGGAAAATATTCTCAGTCACATGTAGGTTGTGTTCTGATTCTCAAGTTCACACATTAATGCCAGAGTCTCTGTTCTCCATGAGGTCGGAGGTTGCTTGTGATGAAGGGTGTGGATAAGTCTAGAGAACAGATGGTGGAGGGGAAATGACCTTGTTTTTAGGAATAGCATTGGAATTGAGAAATCTATGTGTCTATGTGTTGGAGGGGCAAGGATGTATAGAAAGACGGACCTAATTAGGATGGAGAGATTACACTAGGGAATAGACGTAATGAAAGTAAGAAGAACTAGTAAAGAGAAAAGATAAAATTATATCAAATAGTAGACCCCTTGAGATTCTTGAGTAGGTGAGGTAACTAGATTTTAAGAAGGTAATGAGGCAGTCATATGCAAGGAAGATTTCAAAGACTAGAGACAGGACGTTAAGCAGGACTTCTAGTAGTTGTTGCGATCTATGAGAATGGAGAAAATGACTCAAGTAAGAGATATTGAAAAGGAACAAGACGGTTTCATAATGCATGGAATCTGGGAAACAAATGAGCAGAGGCTGGGGATAATCATGTCTAAGACACAGTGGGGTACAGACAGCATGAAGACCAGGGAAGAAGAGATCTGCAGAATTTAGTGCTGAGAAACAGGAGTTTAGTGGGAGGAGGATGAGATTCAGTCCTAGACATAGGCAAAGGAGTCCTTTCCCTTTCCTAAGCATGAAAGCCAGCCCTGTACAAAACAGGACAAGAGGAAAGGCCATCATACCTTCCAGTCTTCCTGAAATACAGAAACTTACCAGGGCTGCTATATCAGAGCAACCCCAGCCAGTACTCCAGTTATGATGCCGAAAGTGGCCCCAACTGAGAGGCCAGGAGAACTTCCTTGTCCTGAAGCAACTGTCGTGGAAAGAAAAGAAGAGAAGAAATAAAGGTGAGGTTATTTTTACAGTGTGGTCTTTCCAAAACCAGCACTCGGTATGAAGTAATTTCCACTTGTTCCTTCAAGGAATACATCAATTTTGCGAGAAGGTTTCTGGTAGATGATTAGCCAGCTATATTCTTGCAGTGTGTTTTTCTCTCAACATGTTTCTAGGCTGTTGATCAGTCTTCTGTTAATTTCATCCTGGCCATGCTGCGCTCAGATATTTTTGAAGGCTTTGGGATGTGAGAAAGGCTGATTGCTATTTTCTATACCATTAGAACTTTCCTCCTTTACATGGTTGCATCTTTTTCTCAGTGTGTCAGTTGTGGCAGCCATAAATAAGACACTGTCAGGTCTCCAAGGCTTTGACTTTGACAAAATCAACAGTTGTGTTATTGTGTCACCCAGGGGAAGCTATCACTGTATTTATAGAATGATTTCTGCCCCAAATCATGAATCACAATTAAAAGCCAATTAGATCTTGCCAGGTTTGGTGGCTCACACCTGTAATCCCAGCATTTTTGGAGGCTGAAGTGGGCAGATCGCAAGGTCAGGAGATCGAGACCATCCTGGATAACATCGGGTATTTTTTGTACTAAAAATACAAAAAAAAAAAAAAAAAAAAAAAAAAAGCCAGACATGGTTGCAGGCACCTGTAGTCCCAGCTACTCAGGAGACTAAGGCAGGAGAATGGCGTGAACTTGAGAGGCGGAGCTTGCAGTGAACTGAGATGGTGCCACTGCACTCCAGCCTGGGCGACAAAGTGAGACTCCATCTCAAAAAAGAGAAAAAAAAGCCATAACTATAACTAATTTCGTTATAGATCTATAGTAATTTTGTCTTTTGATGCATGTTCACAGCCAGTGATGGCCAGTGGTGTCTCTCAGGTGGCATCATTCTCACTCTGACACTCCTGACTCCCTCTTTCAATTACAAGTACCCTTATGATACACTGGGCCCACTGAGATAATTCAGAATAACCTTCCCATCTCAAGATTCTTAACCTCATCACATCTTTGAAGACTTTTCGCTGAATATAGTAACAGGCGCTGGTTCCAGAAGTCAGGATGTGGACATTTTTAGGAGGCCATGATTCTGTGTAACACATGTACCCTTCATGAACATCAACCACAACAAAAATTAGCTTTGTCTTCCTTCTGTGTCTCACTTTTCTGACTGTGCATAAACTTTATGATGAAACACAGTAGTTCTGCTATGAACTGGCTGGATGACCATGGACCACTGACTTAAATTCCCTCAGCTTCTTCTCATCTGCAGTAGAAGGTGACTCCTTTTTTTCCCACTTCTTTAATTTTCTTTTTTTTTTTATTATTATACGTTAAGTTCTGGGATACATGTGCAGAACGTGCAGGTTTGTTACATAGGTATACATGTACCATGGTGGTTTGCTGCACCCATCAACCCATCACCTACATTAGGTATTTCTCCTAATGCTATCCCTCCCCTATCCCCTGAACCCCAACAGGCCCCAGTGTGTGATGTTCCCCTTCCTGTGTGCATATGTTCTCATTGTTCAACTCCCACTTATGAGTTAGAACATGCAGTGTTTGGTTTTCTGTTCCTGTGTTAGTTTGCTGAAAATAATGGTTTGAGGCTTCATGCATGTCCCTGCAAAGGACATGAACTCATCCTTTTTTATGGCTGTGTTGTATTCCATGGTATATATGTGCCACATTTTCTTTATCCTGTCTATCATTGATAGGCATTTGGGTTGGTTCCAAGTCTTTGCTATTGTAAATAGTGCTGCAATAAACATACGTGTGCATGTGTCTTTATGGTAGAATAATTTATAATCCTTTGAGTATATACCCAGTAATGGGAATACTGGGTCAAATGGTATTTCTTGTTCTAGATCCTTGAGGAATTGCCACACTGTCTTCCACAATGGTTGAACTAATTTACTCTCCCACCAACAGTGTAAATGTGTTCTTATTTCTCCACATCCTCTCCAGCATCTGTTGTTTCCTGACTTTTTAATGATTTCCATCCTAACTGGCATGAGATGGTATCTCATTGTGATTTTGATTTGCATTTCTCTAATGACCAGGGATGATGAGTTTTTTCCCATATGTTTGTTGGTCAATAAATGTCTTCTTTTGAGAAGTGCCTGTTCATATCCTTCTCTCACTTTTTGATGGGGACGTTTGTTTTTTTCTTGTAAATTTAAGTTCCTTGTAGATTCTTGATATTAGCCCTTTGTCAGATGCATTGATTGTAAAATTTTTCTCCTATTCTGTAGGTTGCCTGTTCACTATGATGGTAGTTTCTTTTGCTGTGCAGAAGCTCTTTAGTTTAATTAGATTCCATTGGTCAATCTTGGCTTTTGTTGCCATTGCTTTTGGTGTTTTAGTCATGAAGTCTTTGCCCATGCCTATATCCTGAATGGTATTGCCTAGGTTTTCTTCTAGGGTTTTGATGGTTTTAGGCCTTATGTTTAACTCTTTAATGAATTCTGAGTTAATTTTTGTATAACATATAAGGAACGGGTCCAGTTTCAGTTTCTGCATACGGCTAGCCAGTTTTCCCAATACCATTTATTAAATAAGGAATCCTTTCCCCATTGCTTGTTTTTGTCAGGTTTGTCATGGTTGTAGTTGTATGGTGCTACTTCTGAGGCCTCTGTTCTGTTCCATTGGTCTATATATCTGTTTTGGTACCAGTACAATGTTTTTTTGGTTACTATAGCCTTGTAGTATAGTTTGAAGTCAGGTAGCGTGATGCCTCCAGCTTTGTTCTTTTTGCTTATGATTGTCTTGGCTATACAGGCTCTTTTTGGTTCCATATGAAATTTAAAGTAGTTTTTTCTGAGAAGAAAGTCAATGATAGCTTGATGGGGATAGCATTGAATCTATACATTACTTTGGGCAGTATGGCCATTTTCACGATATTGATTCTTCCTATCCACGAGCATGAAATGTTTTTCCATTTGTTTGTGTCTTCTCTTATTTCCTTGATCAGTGGTTTGTAGTTCCCTTTGAAGAGGTCCCTCAGATCCCTTGTAAGTTGGATTCCTTGGTATTTTATTCACTTTGTAGCAATTGTGAATGGGAGTTCTCTCATGATTTGGCTCTCTGTTTGTCTGTTATTGGTGTATAGGAATGCAAGTGATTTTTGCATATTGAATTTGTATCCTGATAGGTTGGTGAAGTTGGTTATCAGATTAAGGAGATTTTGGGCTGAGACGATGGGGTTTTCTAAATATACGATCATGCCATTTACAGAGACAATTTGACTTCCTCTTTTCCTGTATGAATACCCTTTATGTGTTTTTCTTGCCTGATTGCCCTGGCCAGAACTTCCAATACTATGTTGAATGGGAGTGATGAGAAAGGGCATCCTTGTCTTGTGCCAGTTTTCAAAGGGAATGCTTCTAGCTTTTGCCCATTCAGTATGATATTGGCTGTGGGTTTGTCATAAACAGCTCTTATTATTTTGAGACACCTTCCATCAACACCTAGTTTATTGAGAGTTTTTAGCATGAAGGGGTGTTGAATTTTATCAAAAGCCTTTTCTGTATCTATTGAGATAATCATGTGGTTCTTGTCATTGGTTTTGTTTATGTAATGGATTACATTTATTGATTTGTATATGTTGAACCAGCCTTGCATCCCAGGGATGAAGCTGACTTGATCGTGGTGGATAAGCTTTTTGTTGTGCTGCTGGATTCGGTTTGGCAATATTTTATTGAGGATTTTTGCATCGATGTTCATCGGGGTTATTGGCCTGAAATTTTCTTTTTTGGTTGTGTCTCTGCCAGATTTTGGTATCAGGATGATGCTGACCTCATAAAATGAGTTAGGGAGGAGTCCCTATTTTTCTATTGTTTGGAATAACTTCAGAAGAAATGGTACCAGCTCCTGTTTGTACCTCTGGTAGAATTCGGCTGTGAATCCATCTGGTCCTGGGTTTTTTTGGTTGGTAGGCTATTAATTACTGCCTCAATTTCAGAACTTGTTATTGGTCTCTTCAGGGATTCGAATTCTGCCTGGTTTAGAGTTGGGAGGGTGTATGTGTCCAGGAATTTATCCATTTCTTCTAGTACCTTTTTAAACTGAAAACACATTCTACTTTTTATAATATACTTTGCATATGAGGTTGTTTTTTCCATATCTGCTTTAATCACATACTGTAATTACATAATAAGCTCCTAGTAACCCCTTAATATGGTTTGGATCTGTGTCTCTGCCCAAATCTAATATCAAAGTTTAATCTCCAGTGTTGGAGGTGGGCCTGGTGAGAGTTGATTGAGATGTGGGGGAGGTCTCTCATGATATAACATCTTTGCCCTTGGTGCTGCCATAATGATTAGAATTCTTGTGAGATCTGATTGTTTAACCATGTGTAGCACCTCCCCCTTGCTCTCCTCTTCCTGCTTCCATCATGTGAGATGCTTTGCTCCCTCTTTGCCTTCCTCCATTGTAAGTTTTCTGAGGCCTCCCCAGAGGCACAGCAGGTGCCAGAATTATGCTTCCTGTACAGCCTGCCAAACCTTGGGTGGCGAATTCAACCTCTTTTCTTTTTCTTTTTTCTTTCTTTCTTTGTTTCTTTTCTTTTTTTTTTTTTTGAGACAGAGTCTCCCTCTGTCACTCAGGCTGGAGTGCAGTGGCACAGTCTCAGCTCACTGCAACCTCCGCCTCCCGGGTTCATGCCATTCTCCTGCCTCAGCCTCCTGAGTAGTTGGGACTACAGGTGCCCACCACCACGCCCAGCTAATTTTTTGTATTTTTTGTAGAAATAGGGTTTCACCATGTTAGCCAGGATGGTCTCGATCTCCTGACCTTGTGATCTGCCTGTTTCAGTGTCCCAAAGTGTTGAGATTACAGGCATGAGCCACCGTGCCCGGCCTCAACCTCTTTTCTTTATAAATTACCCAGTCTCAGGTATTTCTTGGTAGCAACATGGGAATAGACTAATAAACCCTTATATTCAGTAGAGCTAACTAGAAGGTAAGCAGTTCTAACTATGTACCTGATGTGAAGCTCAGGACAAAGAACAGAGCTATGAAGATAATGCCTGGAATCTCTCCCAGCATGGCCAAGAGGCACAGCTGGGACATGGACAGGCTGTTTTTCCCAGGTGTTGCTATGGTTACATCTCTTGAACTCAGAATCTAAGACCTCAAATATAAAGACATTAGCCTACAGACAAATTAAGGAAATGCATGTATGCAGAGTAGCTGTTTGATGACCTTAAAATATCTAGCAGATGTTACAAACCTGTCTTCCAACAGACCCAGGCACAACAATCTAAATTAAATTCTGAAGACATTTCTACTTTATTTTACCAATAATTTAAAAACTGTCTTTATATAAAGATTACTAAAATTGCATGAACTGAAAAGAATTTGTGCTTATTTACTTTATTTATGAGTACTCATTTATCTTTACATTAAATTGATACCATTTGTAAATTATATACAAACATATGGATAGACATATACATATATGTAATGTAACATATTGCATATACATGTACCCATAAAGATAAAGGGTGACAAAAAGACTTCAGAGTTTTAATTTTAGGACTTTAAGGATTGGATGGGTAAAACTCACTATTTTAAAAGGACAGTTGGATTCAAATTGTGCCTTTGTAAATGAAAAAGGTAACATTTATCTGAAGAAGCCCTTACTGAGTTTTAGAAAAAATGGGTAGCAAATTTACGTCTCAAAACACAAAAGGGGATAGAATTTAAGCTTTTACAAGAAGGACTTTGAATATGTTCAAGAAAGCTTAAAAATAAATGCTAAAGTAACACAAAAATGATAGAAATTTACCATAAGATTTTATAAGAAAACTAATTTTATTTTAATAGGTAGCTCTAATTTGGTCTCTGTTTAACAACTGGACCACTGAGCTCAGGACAGAGCCCATTAAAGAAGAGGGTTGACAAAGTCTTTGCAATTGTTAGATCCTAATAATTTAAATAGGTGAAAAGAAGAACAGTTGGAAGGGAGAGGACCTAGACCTTTAAAAAATCAAGGATTTCACTGAATCCCAGGTCCCCAAGAAGAGTAAAATGCCACGGGAATTATAATGTGCAACACTTCCAGAGTTTACTTTGCTACAAAGGCATTTTTCTCATTGTTTAAACTGTGTCTTTCTTATCTAAACATGCAAAGATATAAGTAGTCTTCTTAAGTAGTAATCATTTATTCTAACCACTGTTAGTCACCTCCAAAACCATAGATTTACCACTGACCCAGCAGCCAGCACACACACAAGATGAAGTATTTGTACAGTACAAAGTAATCTCTGATGAACCTAAAAGCCAGAGGTCAGGTAACATAACAGAAAACAGAGCAGGGTTTTAGATTGGAAAGGAATCCATTCACTCACAACTCTTGGGGTTCCATGTGGAAAAACACAGAATCTTTCCAAACAGAAAACTCTTTGGCATCTTTCCTGTTTTTCCTAAGTGGTCCCAGGCTGTTCAGAATTCTTTAGGTCCCCTCATGTGGCATCAAGGGTAGCAAGAGGGAGATAAAGAGAGGAATGAATAAAAGAACAATTGTTAAGAAAGGAACAGAGAGACTAAGCACATGATTTAAAATGATTCCAGTCACCTGAAAAAAAATTCAAGAAACAAATAAGAAAAGCAGAAAAGTGAAGCAGCATCATTGTCTGGGGTAAATACCCAAGATTTATTGTCTCATGTCTACAGAAAACTAGGTTTAGAATGGAAGTTTGATAGGTGAAAGAAAGAGAAGAGCTCTCTGAAGCAGAGAGGGGTCCTGGAGAAATGGGTTACTGCTTCTGTGGTGAAATGCAGCAGGTTTTATAGATGTGCTTTAGGAGGTGGTGTCTGATTTACAAAGGGCATGAGGTATTATTCAGACCAGGTGTTCCGTTTGCATAAGGTGCAAAAAACTGGTTAGGGTTAGGTGTGCCATTTGCATAGGGTGTGAAAATCTGGCTGCCCCCAACCTAATCTTTTATTATGCAGATGGGTTTTCTACCTGACTGGCACCATGTTGCCAGTTTCTTTACATGTGGTGACAAAGAAAAGGAAAGATGGAGCCTCCATGTAGAACATGTGTGCCCCCCACCGGCGGGTAGCTCCTTTCTATTGGCACTGCTGCTGGTATTCATTTGTGCAAGATTGCAGCTTGCTTATCTATTTCTGCAGTTCGATTTTTCAGGCTGCTCTTTGTTAGAAAAGAAATGATTTGGGGGCTGCTTTTTTATTAAAAGGGAAATTTCACCAAGGACTCTGTTGCTTTTACTATCTGCCTAAATAACTTCTTTTTATCTCCTGTATGATATTTTCACCCTTAGGAGTAGTAACCCTAACTGCTGTTAAGGAGTGTTGGACAATGACTCCTTCTGGCTACTTCCTGCTGAAAAGGGGTGTAGTGTGGGAAACAACAGTTAAGTCTCCTCCTGAGGTCAATCTAAGTGTCCTCAGAAGAGATGCATGTCCATGTGTGGTTCCATTGTGTGCAGCACCATTTGGAGTTTAATAGCTTCTAGACGAGAAGAGATAAATGTTACAAGATGGTTTAGAGTATAGAGTTTGAATATGAGTTTTAAGATTATCATTGTTAGTGGGGGTACTACAGGCCACAACCGTGACAGTAGAGTTTGATAGCTGTTAGCTGTTCCGATGGGTTGTAATACTGATTTCATCCTCCAGATGTCACTGCACCTCACCAGAAGCTTTAACATAGAAACTGTTTTTTTTGGATAAGTGGCATTGGATTGGGTGTTGAGAGTAACTTTAGTGTTAACTTTGGCTAAATCTTTTCTGTAATGATGAGTCCTGCTATAAAGATGATAATTAAGCAGAATATTACAGCAGTTAGAATTTTCCATCCAGAGTTTCACATTTTGAGTGCCACAGCGTATAGTCATGCTGCAAATAGTAGAGTGAATATAACAATTCCCACAAGGGTGGTGTAGTAAATAATTTCCATCTAAAATTTTACTCCCCAAGATATAGAACTTCCCTCTGGGGGGTCTATGAAATTAGAAGTGTAATCCCATGGATAATCAAAATCTCCCTGCAAGTATGTGTCAAAAGGAATTTCTAGTATCTGGTGGTGAATCTTGAGTGGAAAGGTAGAAGTGACAAAGTATCTGGTGAGGTAGGGGTGGGACTGAGGAGGATGAGTAGACCTCACTGATTTACTTACCTTTTATGATTTTTAGCTTAAGTTCTCCTATGTCTTCACATTGATATGTGGGACATTCCTCTAGGCTGTCAGTGGTTGCTCCCTCAGCTTCCCAGACTTTGGCTCAAGCCTCACGTATCCAGGAGTCAATACCTGTAACTTTTACTGCTGAGGGTGTTGAAAGAAGAATAGTGTAAGTTTCTTCCCAGCTTGAGCTTAGGGAAGGAGAGAGAGAAGGGAGAGCTTTCCTATTACCCAATCTCCTGGGTTAAATAAAGGTGGTCTTATTTTCTGTAGTTGGACTTCTGCTAGTTGTGTTAATTTCTGTTGAAAGTGAGCCAGAGAGGTAACATGTTTAACCAATTCAGAGGTTTAATAGAAAATCATTGGTAAGGCCTGGAGCAGTGGCTCACGCCTGTTATCCCAGCATTTTGGGAGGCCAAGTCAGGTGGATTGCCTGAGGTCAGGAGTTTGAGACCAGCCTGGCCAACATGGTGAAACCCCATCTCTACTAAAAAAAAAAAAAAAAATTAGCCAGGCCTGATGGCAGCCACCTGTAATCCCAGCTACTTGGGAGGCTGAGGCAGGAGAAGGGCTTGAACCTGGGAGGCAGAGGTTGCAGTGAGTGGAGATTGCGCCACTGCACGCCAGTCTGGGTGACAAGAGCAAAACTCCATCTCAAAAAGAAAAAAGAAAAAGAAAAAAGAAAATCATTGGTAAGGAAAGGTCATCCATACAGCATTTCAAAAGGGCTTAGGCCTAACTTTGAAAAGGTATTTCTTACCCACAGTAAAGCCATGGGAAGAAGAGTGACCCAAGGAAAGTGGGTTTCTTGGAACAGTTTTCTGAGGTGTCTTTTGAGAATATCATTTGTCTTTTCTACCTTTCCTGAGAATGGGGGTCTCCAAGTACAATGGAGATGACACTGTATGCCTAATGCCTTTGAGACCCCCTGTGTGATGGCTGCCTTCGATGAGGGGCCACTGTCAATTTTGAGGTACTTAGGTAGACCAAAGCAGGGAGTTATTTTATTAGCTAACACTTTTATTACCTCAGAGGCCTTTTCTGTAAGGCATAGAACTGCTTCTACCCAGTTAGTGAAAATATCTACCTATACCAGGAGGTATTGGATGCCCTTTGTCTTTGGCATGTGGGTGGAGTCTATCTGCCAGTACTCCCCTGCATAGTTTCTCATCCTTTAAGTTTGATGAGGAAGAAACTGCCTGTTGGAATTATTTTTAAGACAGACTTCACAAGCATTAACAACATGCTCAACTGTTTTTAATAAATTCTCTCCTGAAAACAATCTCTGGGCACACTGATAAGTTTTATCATTTCTCAAGTGAAAATCTTGATGAAGGATATTAAGGGTGTTCCACTGGCTGGAGGCTGGCAAGTGGAGTTTGCCATCCTCTGACTATTGCCATCCTGAGGGCTGGAAAGTGTACCCTTGAGAGATGGCCCAATATATCTCTGCAGGGGAATAGTGAGGCTTAATTTTTTCTTATGGAGCCTTCCCAGATTAGAGAACATTTTAGTGTGTTAAGATCCTGAGGCTTTCTTGCCACTGACTTGGCTGCCTGATCAGCTAACTTTTTTCCTTTGGCTAATTCATCTGTTCCCTTCTGATGTCCCTTACAATGCATTACTGCTACCTCTTGTGGAAGGAAAACTGAGGATAATAACATGTTAATTTCCTGATGGTATTTTATAGGAGATCTATTAGTGGTAAGACTCTTTCCTTCCAAATTGCAGCATGAACATGTATCAGGGGAACCCACCCTCATTATTTCAACATAGGTTCTTTCTATTTTTCATAAGTGTTGGCCAGCTGAGAAATAAAGAGTAGGAAGAGATGAATTTTACAACTGGGCCTCTGGGGGTGATATCACATATCGGTAGGACCTTGATGCCCACCTGAGCCACAAAACCAGCAAGTTTTTATTAAGGATTTCAAAAGGGGAGGGAGTGCAAGAACAGGGAGTAGGTCACAAGATCACATGCTTCAAAAGGGAAAAAGGTGAACAAAGACCACATGCTTCTGAGGAAACAGGACAAAAGGCAAAACAGAACTACTGTTAAGGGTCTATGTTCAGCTGTGCACGTATTGTCTTGATAAACATCTAAAAGAACAGAAAATAGGATTTGAGAGCAGAGAACTGGTCTGACGTCAGATTTACCAGGGTGGGTTTTTTTCCCCGCCCTAATAAGCCTGAGGGTACTGCAGGAGACTAGGGCATATTTTAGTCCTTATCTCAACCACGTAAGACAGACACTCCCAGAGCCGCCGTTTATAGACCTTCCCTGAGGAATGCAATTCTTTTCCCAGAGTATTAATGTTAATATTCCTTTCTAGGAAAAGAATTTAGTGATATCTTCCCTACTTGCATGTCCACTTATGTGCTGTCTGCAAGAAGAAAAATATGGTTCTTTTTGCCTGACCCCACAGGCAGACAGACCTTATGGTTGTCTTCCCTTGTTCCCTAAAATCGCTGTTATTCTGTTCTTTTTCAAGGTGCACTGATTTCATATTGTTCAAACACACATGTTTTACAATAAATTTGTACAGTTAGATACAATTATCACAGGGTCCTGAGGTGAGGTACATCCTCAGCTTATGAAGATAACAGAATTAAGAGATTAAAGTAAGACAGGTATAAGAAATTATGAAAGTATTATTTGGGAAGTGATAAATGTCCATGAAATCTTCACAATTTATGTTCCTCTGCCATGGTTCCAGCTGGTCGCTCTTTTTCGGGTCCCTGACTTCCTGCAACAAGCATGGAGAACTAAGAAAGCATACTTGGAGTCAGTCCAAGCAAGTCCCTTGCTTAATTCAAGTGTTGTTGTAAGAGCTATCAGTTCAGCTAGTTGAGCATTTGTGCCTGGAGAGAGGGGCCCACTTTCAGTAACATCATTCAGAGTGACTATGACATATTCTGCCTTTTGGACTTTGCTTTCCAAAGAAACTTCCATCCATGAAGAGGCTGCAGTTTGGATTTTGTAGAGGAGGTTCCCTGAGATCCTCCCTGGCTATGCAGGTCTGTACCACAACTTCTTCATAGTCATGTTCAGGTTCCTCAGGGTGGAAAGTGGTTAGGTTTAGGTGAGAACAAGTTTTCAATTGGATTGTTTCAAGTTTTCAATTTCGATTGGATTCTGCTTCTAACAGCAGAACATAATATTTAAGGAGCCAGCTGTCTGTTAGCTAAAGGCTACCCCTAGAAGACAGCAATCTTGCTACATTATGTGGGGTATAAACAGTGAAGCCATTTCCAAGGGTTAATTTGGTGGCCTTCAATACCAGTAGGGCCATTGTGGCAACTGCTCAGAGGCATGCTGCCCATCCTTTAGCCATCAGATCAAGTTACTTGCTCAGGTAGCCCACTGGCTGTTGAGTTGGTCTTTGGGCTTGAGTTAAAACTCCCAGGGCCATTCCCTGCATTTCTGATACATAAAGATTGGAGGTCCTCCCTATGGGAAAGCTGAGGCATGGTGCCTTAAGTAAGGCTTGTTTTAGCTGGTTGAAAGCCTTTCGAGCTTGAGGTTCGCAGGTTAGAAAATGAGTTTTAGCCACTTGAGTTTCTTTTATGAGGTGATATAAGGGATGTTGTATCTCACCGTACCCAGGTATCCATAGTCTGCAAAATCCTGTAATGCCCAAAAATCCTTAGTTGCTTGAGGGTTTTTGGGAGTGGGAAAAAGGAAATGGACTTAATCCTTTCTTCCCTTAATGCTCTGGTCCCTTCAGACAATATTAAGTCTAGGTACTTCACTGAGGTTTGGCAAAGCTGGGCCTTGGATTTTGAAACCTCTGTCTGCTAAGAAATTAAGAAGAGTTTTCAGTGCCTTCCTGAGAAGCTTCCTCAGTTGCAGCACAGAGCAGCATGTCACTCATATATTGCAAGACCCTGATCTGAGGATGGGAAAAGTCAGAGAGGTCCTTTGACAATGCTTGTCAAAAGAAGTGAGGACTGTCTCAAAATCCCTGAGGCAGCACCATCCATGTTAACTGGGTGGTCTGGCCAGAGGGATCTTCAAAGGCAAACAAGTATTGAGAGTGAGGATGTAATGGTATACAGAAAAAGCCATCCTTTATATCTAGGATTGTGAACAATTTAGTTCCCTCAGGTATTTCAGTTAGCAAGATATAGGGATTAGGGACCACAGGATGAATTGGGAGTGTGGCCTTATTAATGAGGCAGAGGTCCTGAACTAGTGTCCATGCCCCATTGAGCTTTTGCACTCCTAATATTGGGGTGTTGCAGGGGCTGTTACAGGGTTTGAGGAGGACTCAACCAATTCTTCCTTGAACTGCCCACGGTTCTGGATTAATATTAGCTTCCACTGGGGGAGACAAAGTGTTTATCCTGGGGCTACAAGAATGTTGGCCCCCCCCGTGTGATTAAAAATATTTCAACCTAATAAAGGAGTGAGACTTTCAGACATACTTAAGAAAGCATGTATAAATAATAGGTCTCCCACTCTACAACTAAGAGTTTGAGAAAAATATCGAGTTAGAACCTCTCCTGAGATGTCTATCACAGTCATGCTACAGGAAGAGGGGAGGCCTGGATTAGAGAGAAGAGAGAGGCTGGCTCCAGTGCCCAGAAGGAGGTCTACCCTTCTTCTTCTAATTTCCAGTATCACCTGGGGTTCCTGTGCAGTAATGGCAGCTTAAGCTCCTGGAGCCAGGGGTTGAATCCTGGGACCCATCGGTCCCATTGGACCATCTGTGGAACTGATTCTGATCTCAGTGACCTCCATCTCCAGGGGCAGTCTGATGGAATAGGCACTGTCCAGGTTGCTGCCCTCTCCTGAAGCTTGATAATGAGGAGCCCTTGTGTGTCACTACGGAGGAGGCTGTGGGAAAAAGCTGTTTCTCAGGGCGGCCTGGATCACAAGGTGGGGGCACTTTTGACTTGGCTGGACCTGTGAATTACAGGAATTCTGCTCCATGTCAGCAACCAGCTCCTTCAACTTCGTGTTCCCCTTTGTAGCCGATTCTCTTGTCTGATTCCTGAGCCTGTTCTAGAGTCCTCCTCATAATACCTGATTGTCAGGGCTGTGTGTGGAGACCTAACGAAGAGTCTTGTGTGCTCACACAGTGTCCAGGGGACAGGCTTCATGGCCTCCCCTGTCCCAACCCCACAACAAGATCTGGATAGTGGGCCGGGTCAGGTGAAGTCAGAATCCCCAGCATGGGTGTGTGTCCTGGCAGTGCTGAGGTCTATGCCCGAGATTAACCCTCAGTCTCTTTGCAAATACATTTATGTTTTGCATGTGTTGTTGGCTGGTCAGTCTCATGTCTCTAAATTCTTGTATCGCTCTGTGGATAAGGTAACAAAGAGTCTGCATGTAAGTATATAAAAGCTATCTGATCAGGGTGGGTGTGTTTTACATAGTGGAGTTGTTTTTCACCAAAGACATTTCAAAAAGCTGTAATAGGCTGCGTGCGGTGGCTCACGCTTGTAATCCCAGCACTTTGGGAGGCTGAGGTGGGCGGATCACGAGGTCAGGTGATCGAGACCATGGTGAAACCCTGTCTTTACTAA
This sequence comes from Nomascus leucogenys, assembly GCF_006542625.1. Taxonomy (NCBI): domain Eukaryota; kingdom Metazoa; phylum Chordata; class Mammalia; order Primates; family Hylobatidae; genus Nomascus; species Nomascus leucogenys. The sequence continues at coordinate 85,676,925 of NC_044397.1, forward strand.
AAAAACACAAAAAATTAGCCAGGCATGGTGGCGAGCGCCTGTAGTCCCAGCTACTCAGAGAGGCTGAGGCAGGAGAATGGCGTGAACCCAGGAGGTGGAGCTTGCAGTGAGCCGAGATTGCGCCACTGCACTCCAGCCTGGGCGACAGAGAGAGACTCCGTCTCAAAAAAAAAAAAAAAAAAAGCTGTAATAGAATGTATGTATAGACACACATGCATATTTATATGTGTTAGATGTTAATGTATATTTCTATAAATATACATATATTTATAGAAATGTATATTAAATTTAAATATAATGTGCCATTTTAACCACTTTAAAATGTGCAATCAAATAAAATAAACCACACACACAGTATTACATTACCATCACCACTATTTTTTCTAGAAAATTTTTATCATTTTAAACTAGAGGTCTATATCTTTTAAACCATAACTCCCTATTTTTTCCACCCTAGACCTTGATAATCTCTAGTCCACTCTCTGTCTCTATGAATTTGCCTATTCTTGATGTTTCATATACATAGAATCATACACATGTGTCATTTTGCTTCTCGCGTATTTCACTTACCATAATGTTTTCAAGGTCTATGAATGTTCCAGTGTGTGTCAGAGTTTTGTTCCTCTTTATGGCAGATTAACATTCTATTGTACATGTCACCACATTTGTTTATTTATGTGTTGATGAACACTTGGATTGTTTTCATATTTGATCTTTTGTGAATAATGCTGCAATCAACTTTCCCATGTGAGTACCTGTTTGAGCCCCTGGATTCAATTCTTTGGGTATATACCTAGGAATGGATGCTGTTTCATATGAGACTTCCATGATTAGCTTCTTGAGGAACAGCACAACAGTTTCTCCTAGTGGCTGTACTTTTTATAATCTCACCAGCAATGTATGAGGATTCTAAATTCTACATAAGGCTTTCACTTGTTATTTAACATTTTAAAAGAATGGTAGCCATATTTGTAGGTGTAATATGGTGTCTCATTGTGGCTTTGACTTTGTATTTTCCTAATGACTAATGATATTGAGTTTTTCTTTGTGTCCCTCTTGATGATTTGCATATCTTCTTTGAAGAATTGTCTATTTGAGTCCTTTGCCCATTTATATAAATTGAGTGGTTTGTATTTTTGCTATTGAGTTGTAGCATTTCTTTGTATATTCTGGGCATGAAACCATTGTCTATGTGATTTGCAAATATTATGTCTCATTCTGTGTTTGGTCTTTTTATTTTCTTGATAATATCCTTTGATGCACAAAAGGCTTGCATCTTTAGCCCAATTTATCTATTTTTCCTTTTTGTTTTTCATGCTTTTGGATCATACCTGAGAATCCATTGCACATTTGAGGTCGTTAAGTTTTACCTCTGTGTCTTTTTCTAAGATGTTTTTATGGTTATAGATCTTATAATTAACTCACTGATCCATTTTTAGATAATTGTTTGGTATGGTTGGAAGTATAGTTCTCTAAGTTTATTGTTTTCATGTGGTTATCTAGTTGTTTCTGCACCATTACTTGAAAGGATGATTGTTCCTCCATTAAATTATGTTGACACCCTTGTGCAAAAGCAATTGACTATAAGGGTGAGGGTTTATTTCTGGACTCTCAATTCTATCACTTTGGTCTCTATTTGTATTCTTATGCCAGCAGCTTCTGTTTTTAATAGTTGTAATGTTTTGTGAGATTTCAAATAAGAAAGTTCAAGTTCTGCAATTTATTTTGGCAAAATTGTTTTAGCTATTTCAAGGGTACTTTTTTGAAAAGCAAGGAGGCCAATGTTTTGCAATTGGGAAAGGCTTTTCTGTCTTCTTTTGGAGGGAAATTTTGTTGTCTAGGGATCTTTTCAGGAACTTTATCAATATAGGTAAATTATCACCACTTCCTTTGCTGAGCTACTGTGTTAAAAATGTGTGTTGCCTCCCATTGAGGAATCGGGAGACCGTGGAAGCACTTGCCCATGTGGTGAAGGACAGTGAGCTCCATAATGAGGGGCACAGAAGACATTGCTTTGGGACACAATGTTGTCAGGGGAGCTGTGTGCATCTCTACTTCTTTATTTCTTTGTACAACTTGCATATCTGCTGGACATATTAGATATTGAAATCTTTGTTCATTGTCTTGGTTCTGGGTTGGCTGACCTGTCAGCTGGAGCTGGAGGACATGCCTGGCAGGGGAGTGACCCCCATGGGAAAGAGCAGGGCTCAGCAGAGTGAAAGCAGCTGGGACCCAGAGAAGCCAGGGAGGTCTGACTCTCAGAAGTCAAAGAGCAGCAGGTGGGTGTTCTCAGGGGCAAATGGACTGCACTGGTGCCCATTGCAGTGGACTGGAAAAAGGTAAGAGGCTTTGGGTATCTCATTTTCTCTCTCAGCTCTTCAGTAGGAGATTTGGGCTCTGGGCTGGTACTGTCCTGCAGCAGGGGCATGGTAGACAGGAATGGCTGCATATCAGGCCTAAGTCCATGTCATCCTCTCAGGCATTGCCACTGAAGATGGAGAATTTTGTTCAGAAGCCCAGCCTGGGCACATGGGAGGAACCACCTTGTTACAATTAATTTAAGAAAACAGTATGCATGCTTTATTCTTCTAGAATAATTATTAATGTCATGTTTTACAATGTATCTCTTAAAGGAATGGTGAGAATCTTCTACATAATGTATGTTTTAAGTGGTCTTTTCTATAATTGCAGCTTTCATATGTTGTTATAGACACCATTTTCTTTGGGAACCCACAGGCAGTATGCCTGTGTTCATTTCTACCAGGAAACATTTATGCAGGGTGGAGAGAGTCACATTTCCTAATGAGAGATGGAAAGCATCTGACTACCAGAAAAAGTGTCCAAATGCTGCTGGTAATGATCATGGGGCTGCAGGTGGAGGTCAGTTTAAAGAGGTGTCAGGGAAAGTAATTTTGATAGTCTTTTTTTTACAAAATCATGGGCAGAAGCCACCACCTGGACCCACCACATGTTGGAATGGAGGAGGAACAGAAATAGAGTGCAGTAAATTAAGAATGAAATCCAAGAGTGGGCAAGAGGTTTGAGAGGTCGACAGGTGTGAGAGGTGGATGGGTGAATTGTGAGAATGTTCAAAACATCTTCCTCCATAATAAGAGAGCATTTAGGGCCTCTGAGTCAGACAGTGTCCAGGACAGGGGCAGCAGGATGTTGTCAGCTCTCCTGGCCAAAAGTGAGACTGCAGCAGTGTCCAGTTACTTGGTCCATTTTGGGATTTGTTCATATTTTAAAAATGATCCAACAGTATACAATTTTGAAAATATACAAAAATCCCTATGCTACCATTCATAGATAGCTAAGATGGCCCTAAGATGGTGAGAGAATCAGAATGGGGTTTGGGTTTACGTTGTGCATTTTTTTCTCCCAATATCTGCAGAATTCCCTACATCCCACTTTTTAATGTGAGGCAGTGGTTGTCATTCCCATTCGGAGTTACAGACCTTTCCAGTTCATGGTTATAGACCGTTGGAAAACCCATACTGTTTCTGCTGTGAGGTACGGGCAGCCATGTGGCATCACCTCTAAACCTGCCTTCTGGGACATCAAATTGCTGATTAAGTAACAGTCATTTGAATAGATACTGAAGACCTCAATGTTACCCCTCTCACACTTGTAATTCTTCTGCGGAGAGGTGATGGATTTTAGTGGTGATTTGCTTTTATAGATTAGTGTAGATTTACGCTTCTGCCAGGGGCAATTTTTTCATTTGGAAAAGCATTTGGCAAAGTCTGGAGACATTGCTGCTTTTCAGAGCTGGGGGAGGGAGTCCTGCTGGCCTTGAGTGGGTAGAATCCCCAGATAGTGTTGCACATTCTAGAGCTCACAGAGCCCCACCAGCATGACTACCACAAAGTTCAATGGTGAGGAGGAATGGAGAGCCCTGATGTGCCTCCCCTAGCTTCCCTGGAGCTTTTTAGCTTCTCCTTCCATCTGTCTCTACCACTTTCTCACCTCAGCTTGCTCCTTGAACCTTAATGCCCTCCAATTAAACTTGCCCTTAGTTTAAGACCTGCTGTAATCTCTCAACTCCCCTGGCCCCTTTCTGATCCTTAGCAGGGTGTCCTCTAGAGGACACCCTCGCCTTTCCTGTAGCTTCCCAGGATCCAGAAGCCACTGCCCTGTGTGGCCACCAGGGATATGGCCATGTGCCCATGTCCCTAAAGGTCCTGTCACTCAGGAAGTTTGTGTGAGAGCAACTGAGGTGATCTTACCCTCCCCTGCTTTTCTTGGAACATAAAAATTTGTGCAAACCTTGTAGAGTAAAATTTCTTAATGCATGTGGAAATTTAAAAAATATACACTTTTGCCTCCCAAACTTTACTGGGAAAAATTTATCACAGTCACAGTCATAAAAAATGACACCTAATCATTGTTATTCACTGTATTGTTTAACAGGAAAATATTGGGAACAATCTAGACTTTCACCAGCACAATGCTAATTAAACAAGTTACCTTGTATCTACACAATAGAATATGATGCAGCTGCATAAGAAGTATGGAATCTTTCAGCTCTTCATATGGAAACACCTCCACGTTCTGTTTTAATTATAGCATCTGAACATCACAGAATAAGATGCAGTTTTTGTACTAGATCTGACCTTAGAACATTATTTTTACTGTTTTTTTTTTTTTAAGAGAGGGGGTCTCACTGTCATACCCGGGCTGAAGTGCAGTGGCAAGATCATAACTGACTGCAGCCCCAACCTTGTGAGCTCAAGCCATCCTCCTGCCTCAGCCTCCTGAATAGCTGGAATCACAGGCACGTGCCACCATGCCTAGCTAATTTTTTGTGTTTGTTTCTGTAGAGATGGGGTTTCACCCAGGCTGGTGAAACCCCAGGCTGGTCTCAAACTTCTGGGCTCAAGTGATCTGCCCACTTTCACTCCCAAAATGCTGGAATTACAAGCAAGTGTCATCACACCTGATTCTGCCTTTTTTTTTTAATTGGACTGCAGTCTACTCACTCATCACTTCCCCATCAGGTGATTTCTAGTTTTCCTCTATTTCTCTACCATATGTCCATGCCAAAATCCAGATGTATTTACTTTTATCTAGAATTAGATTTTTTTTTGTTAAAGAGAAGCCTTAGGAATGGTCTCCTAGCTGATTTTCAGGATTCTAATCTTCACTGTCTAAGCCATAGGTTTTCAACTCTGGATACTGATTAGAGTCACTTGCAGGGCATTTAAAGCCTACCAATGCCTGTACCATCCCTCAAGTGTATCTGATTTGGCTGATGTATGGTGTGGCCCAGGGATTGGTTGTTCAAAAATTCTTTTCAAGGAAAAGGGTCATTTTGCAGTGGAGGAACTTTAGCCCAGTGATCAAAGTTAACATCCCCAGTAATCAGAGATAACGACATCTTAGGGCATTCTAATATAGTGGATGGAGAAGGTGCAGCATCACCCCTGTGGTATTCTTGTACAAAGTGTATAACCTGAGTTTAATCATGAGAAAATATTAGAAAAGTCCAAACTGAGGGTCGTTCTACAAAAGAAGTCACCAATACTCTTCAAAAATGTGAAGGTCTTAAAGGTGAAAGAAATCTTGATTAACTTTCCCAGATTAAAGGAGACAGAGAGAACAATATAACGAAATGCAGTATGTGATACTAGATTGGATCCTGGTCCAGAAAAAGGACATTAGTCAGAAGATAGAGGGGATTTGAATAAGGTTTGTACAGGCATCCATTTTACAGTGTTAATAATGATTTATTGATTTTGATGATTAGGTGCATATCTATAACGTTAATATTTTGGGAAGTTGAATGAAAAGCATATGAGGACTTTGCCTATTTTTGGATCATTTTGAAAGTCTGAAATTATTTCAAAATTGACCATTAAAAGAAAAGAAAAGAAATATAGATCTTTTAGATGTTTCTATTAAGTTGCCAAAGTTGAAGACCATTTCCCAACTTATCTTGCCTAATACTGTCAAAGTAATCTTCCTGGAAATGCTGTTTGTCATATTTGTGACCTCAAAGCTTTCCAATGACTTCTCTTATCTGTAGGATGAAGTTCCCATTATGTAAGCTGTCATTCAGTGCCCTCATAGCATAGCCCTTATCTCCCTTTTTTCTGATCTATGTTGAAAGACCTGACCAACATTTTACTTTCTTATTTCCAAAACTGTTCTAATTTTTTCTTGCTTATGTAATGCCCTTCCCTGTCTTCTCAACTGTGGGAGTTCAGTCAGGGTGGTGGGAAAGATTTTAGAAGAAAAATTATAAAGATAGTTATAGGAAATAGTCACAAACCTTGGAAGGCCGGGTGGTTTGCATAGCTTCAGTAAAAGGTTTGGCTGAAGGCAGCTGAATTATCTTAAAAGCTTAGGGTGTAGATACATAGGAATGTAGAGGAGTTTATATAAATAGCTTGTTTACTCAGGCGGTCCTAAAACCAACATTTAATCTTATGCTGGGGGAACTACTCGGGAGGTTGGGGATGTCAATTACCTTCTAGTGGTGTTTACTCAAGACCTTTGTCATTTATTCTGTACTTAATAAATGCAAACTTCACTGGCTGATTAGGGCCGCAGCTGCTAACTCTTTACAAGAAGGGTCCGGACCCTTCTCTGTATGGGTGAGTAGTGACTCGGCAGCCTAGCCTGCTCTTTCGCTGTATATTTGTGTCTTGAGTGTATTTGTTCATCCGTTGCTGGGTCAGGGTGTGCTGGTTGGACCCAGACAGTTGGTGCCTGGTGTGAGGACCTGGCATGTTGGTGCCCAGGTCTGAGGTACAGCTGCAAGGAATCGTGAATCCTCGAAAACGATGAAGACTGTGCCATTGGTAAGCCAGTAAGTCGATAAGTCAGTAAGTCAGTAGGTCATTGGTGCCTGCTTGGGATCTCCAATTCCTGCTTGGGAATTGTTCAGGCTAGGGTTTGATCTTGGAACAACAGTTATCAGCACAACAGAAGCATTATATAAAAGTATTCAAACATCTGCTTAAAGCCACTGGAGCCTCGGTTTTGCAGGCTCAATTAAGGGACCTAATGCAAATTGTATCACTTAACCCATGGTTCCTGGAAGAAGGTACACTAGACAAAGAGCTTAAGTGGGAAGAAATTTTTTTTTTTTTTTTTTTTTTTTTTTTTTTTTTTTTTTTTTTTTTTGAGACGGAGTCTCCCTCTGGCACCCAGGCTGGAGTGCAGCGGGGCGATCTCGGCTCACTGCCAGCTCTGCCTCCTGGGTTCACGCCATTCTCCTGCCTCAGCCCCCTGAGTAGCTGGGACTACAGGTGCCCACCACCACGCCTGGCTAATTTTTTTGTATTTTTAGTAGAGGCGGTATTTCACCCTGTTAGCCAGGATGGCCTTGATCTCCTGACCTCACGCTCAAGAGCAACAGGTCCCAGTAATCTTTAACGCTATGGGCTTTAGTGAGGGCGACTCTGGTCCCATTATACACAGAAGAGCCTGTAAAGGGGAAGGAGGCAGAACAGTCAACTATTTTACCACCCCTGAGTCCCTCAGCCCCTCTATCACCGTGCCAAAATAACCAAGAGGAAACGGAGGTTTTGCCTGAGCCCCCTCCTCCAATAAATAAGAAAAAAGACCAGGGATACACTACAGCTATGGGACCCTGTCTTAAGCAAGCGGCATTAGAAGGGGAGCTTTTAGACTGCCCGGTGATGCAAAATCAATAAGGTAATCAGGTATATGTTTATAAAGAAATAAGGAAAGGCATTAATGGGTGTAGCACACCAACATGGCACATGTATACATACGTAACAAACCTGTACGTTGTGCACATGTACCGTAAAACTTAAAGTATAATAAAAAAAAAAAAAAGAAAAGGCATTAGAAGCCGAAGCTTGGCAACCAAAGGGTGGCGGGCGAAAGGAAAGCCTCAGCTGCAAAAAAGCTCCTACCGCCCAAGTTGACAGGGTTCGCCCAGGCCAGCAGCATCCGCCCAGCGGTGGAAGGAGGGAGCCCTGCAGAGAAGCAGCTGCACAGACAAAAGTGGCGCCTAAGCAAGCACAGTGGGGCGGCTGCCCAGGACCTGCCCCGCTGCCCTCCGGCTCCACGGGGGGCCCACGGTAAAATCTCCTGTGTTCCTTGTATACAAGGAACATCCCAAATTATAATTCTCTGTTAAAATTGAAGTTAAATTTAAATTATAATTATGGCCACTGTTTTTCCTCCGCTACCCGTGATGTGGCTCTCTCAAAATCTTAATTGGGTAAAAGAGCGACCTCTGAAGGGAGAGAAATTACAAAGAGACCATGAATTAGTTAAGGAACGATTACAAGCCGGCCATACAGAACCATCTAACAGCCGTTGGAATTTGCCCATTTCGTCGTTCCCAAAAGTCTGGCAAATGGAAACTTTTGCATGACTTACGTGCTATTAATGCTAATCTACAGCCTGTGCGACCCCTCCCCCGTGGCGATTACTCAAGATTGGCCTATAATTGTTATTGATTTAAAAGACTGTTTTTATACTATTCTTCTCACAGAACAGAACAGAGAAAAATTTGCGTTTACATTACCAGCTATTAATAATCAAAGGCCAGCTTGCCGATTTCATTGGAAAGTGCTTACTAAAAAAAAAAGTGCTTCCTCAGGGAATGCTGAACAGTCCTACCATGTGTCAGTAATATGTAGATCAGGCTTTGTTCCCCAGTAGAAAAGAATTTTCTAATAGCAAGATTATTCAGTTTATGGATGATATAGTACTGGCAGCCCCAAGGGAGCCAGTACTTTTAAGTGCATATGCCTCTGTCATAAAGAATACACAGTTGGCCGGGCATGGTAGCTCACGGCTGTAATCCCAGCACTTTGGGAGGCCGAGGCAGGCGGATCACGAGGTCAGGAGATCAAGACCGTTGTGGCCAACATGGTGAAACCCTGTCTCTACTAAAATACAAAAAATTAGCCGGGCATGGTGGCATCCGCCTGTAGTCTCAGCTACTCGGGAGGCTGAGGCAGGGGAATCGCTTGAACCGGGGAGGTGGAGGTTGCAGTGAGCGGAGATTATGCCACTGCACTCCAGCCTGGTGAGAGAGCAAGACACCATCTCAAAAACAAACAAACAAACAAACAAACACAGTTAAGAGGTTTAATCATAGCACCTGAAAAACTACAAATGTCCTCTCCTTCAAAATATCTTGGGTACATACTAACTTCCCAGTCAGTAAGACCTCAAAAGGTTAAATTAAATACTAGCAACTTACATACCTCAAATGATTATCAGAAATTTCTGGGCGATATAAACTGAGTTTGCCCCGTCTTGGGCATAACTACTTATCAGTTGCAAACCTGTTTTCTATCTTAAAGGGCAGTACAGCCCTAGATTCTCCCAGATATTTAACCCCTGCCGCAAAAAGGGAGATTGAGGAAATAGAAGAAGCCATCTCTCACAGGCAACTACATCCCATAGACCTGCTCTATTCAGTTCAGTTGTTTATTTTTCCCACCAAACACTCCCCTACAGGGTTAATAGGACTGATGATCCTGGGACTGTGCTTTCTAGAATGGGATTTTTGCTCACATACCAAGGCTAAAACACTATCTCCCTATATCCAGTTAATAAGTAAAGTCATGTATTTGGGCCACAGACGATGCAATCAGTTGCTAGGTTATGATCCTTCTATCATCAGGATTCCTTTAAGTAAAAAGCAATTTGAAGCAGTTTTTCCTCTATAGTGAAATAAAGGGAAAGAATGAGTAAGAGAGAGACTAGAAGAGACAGATCAGAGAGACACAAAAAGTAAGACAAAGAATAGAGATAAAGTAGAAAGAAGAGAAAGAAATATTAATAAAGTTATAGATATGAGAATGCACTTCCAGTAAGGAAGGTTATAAAACAAAGTCAGAAACTTAAGGCATGTCGAAGCTTGTGAAGTTGTAAAAAATATAAAAAGGAATTTATGCAAGAAATGTTGTGTAATTTTTGTTTTGAAGGTATAAGCGAGTTTTAAAACATTAATTTTAAAAGAAATTCTGTGTGTTAACATATTGGCTAAAGAAGTATCCAGTTATTCTGTAAACGGGATATTAAAATAAAGCACAACAGGTTTTTCTTAAAGCACTAACCTGCTTTTTAACAAAGACTATAAAAGATCTCTTAGCACAGGCACCACCCCTAGAATTTCCAGTACACCAACACCAGCCTGGATACTACATCCTCATCAAAGGATGAAAAGAAGAAAAAGCTCAATCCAGCCTATGAAAGACCCTACACGACCCACAACCCCAGACAATGTGACTTCTGCAGACAACACAAGCCTGGGACATTACTTGGGGGATGCTGAAGAAGACAACTCAGGAGGCTGAAGGAATCCTGCTCTGGACACAGACACCATTCATTCCAGATAATTTGTTCCTTGCTATGCTCTCTGTTGTACACTGCAACTCATGTAGGGTATTGATCATTTTTATGCTCTCGCTTTGTCTGCAACCTGCACCTGCTATAATCTATTGGGCTCATATCTTAGATCTGCCTTTCTTTCGCCCTGTCACCTGGGCAGACCCTCCCTTCCCAGCCTCAAAGGATGCGACTGCTTGGCTAGAAAGGATTAACACACCTTCTGCGGGGTTTCTCAGTAATGACATACAGCGAACTGAGGTGCCAAGTAACACTACAGGTCACTCCTTGATTGGAAAAGAGTGTTGCTGATTATGTTTGTCTTATGTGATTTGCTAATTCTAGGATTCGAAGCTGGAATAAGGACTGTCTCAACTGACAGACCTGTTGCTGCACACAACTGTGCTCTTCAATCAGCAAAGCCTGATACAAGAAACAGAAAAGGGGGAGATGTGGGAGTTCAGTCAGTGGGTGGGAAAGATTTTAGAGGAAAAATTATAAAGATAGTTATAGGAAATAGTCACAAACCTTCTTGGAAGGCCGAGGGGTTTGCATAGCTTCAGTAAAAGATTTGCCTGAAGGCAGCTGAATTCTCTTAAAAGCTTAGGGTGTAGATACATAGCATTGTAGAGGAGTTTATTCAGGTGGTCTTAAGAACGACCTTTGATTATCTGCAGGTGCATGATTGCTGTCTACTCGGGAGGTTGGTAATGTCAATTACCCTCTAGTGGTGTTTACTCAAGACGTTTGTCATTTAATCTGTGCTAAATAAATTCAAACTTAGCTGGCTGATTGGGGCCACTGCTGCTAACTCTTTTCTGGAACTTTCTCGGTATCAGTGAGTGGCTGGGCCGCCCAGCCCGCTCTTTCACTGGATATTTGTGTCTGAGTATATTTGTTCATCTGTCACTGGGTCAGGGTCTGCCGGTCCAACCCAGACACTCAACCTCCTTAATTGTTTTTTATCCTAAGGCCCATTTCAAACCCTGTCTCTTCATTGAAGTCTATATGGTTATTTCTTTTTCTTTTTTATTATACTTTAGGTTTTAGGGTACATGTGCACAATGTGCAGGTTTGTTACATATGTATCCATGTGCCATGTTGATTTCCTGCACCCATTAACTCGTAATTTAGTATTAGGTATATCTCCTAATGCTGTCCCTTCCCCCTCCCCCAACCCCACAACAGTCCCCAGAGTGTGATGTTCCCCTTCCTGTGTCCATGAGTTTTCATTGTTCAATTCCCACCATATATGGTTATTTCTATTAGAGGCAGCCAACTTTCCTTTCTTTGAATTCTGGTAGGTATAATTGTGTGGAGTGAAATACGAGTTTTATTTTATTATTATTTTAGAAAAAAGCCAATTTATTCTGCTCATTGAAAGTTTTCTTTTTAAAACAAATCTTAAAATTTTGATTGGAGAGGGATTAGAGATTAAATTTTTGATGTTTGAAATTCATTGTAGTTTTTTTAAAAACATGCTTATTTTGGTTTCAGGGATACACGTATTGGTCTGTTATATAGGTAAACCCATGTCATGGGGGTTTGATGTACAGATTATTTCATCAGTTAAGCACTAAGCCTAATACTCAATAATTATTTTTTCTTCTCTTCTTTTGCCTCCCACCCTCCATCCTCAAGTAGGTCCTGGTGTGTGTTGTTCCCATCGTGTCCATGTGTTCTCATTATTTAGTGCCCACTTATACATGCAATATTTAGTTTTCTGTTTCCTGCATTAGTTTGCTAAGGATATTATCCTCTAGCTTCATTTATGTTCCTGCAATAGACAAGATGTCATTCTTTTTTTTATGGATGCATAGTATTCCATGGTGTATATGTACCACATTCAAAAAATCCAGGTTCCATTGATTGACATTTAGGTTGATTCCATGTCTTTCCTATAGCAAATAGTGCTGCAATGAAAATTTGTGTGCATGTGTCTTTATGGTAGAATGATTTATATTCCTCTGGGTATATGACCAGCAATGAGATTGCAGGGTCAAATGGTAGTTCTGTTTTTAGCTGTTTGAGGAATTGTCACACTGCTTTCCACAATGGTTGAACTAATTGACACTGCCACCAACAGTGTATAAGCATTCCCTTTTCTCTGCAACTTTGCCAGCATGTTATCTTATTATTTTTTGATAATAGCCATTCTGATTGGTGTGAGATAGTGTCTTGTTTTGGTGTGAGATAGTGTCTTGTTGTGGTTTTGATTTGTATTTTTCTTTCTTTTTTTTTTTTTTGAGACGGAGTCTCTGTCACCCAGGCTGGAGTGCAGTGGCGCAATCTCAGCTCACTGCAAGCTCCGCCTCCCGGGTTCATGCCATTCTCCTGCCTCAGCCTCTCCGTGTAGCTGGGACTACAGGTGCCCGCCACCACGCCTGGCTAATTTTTTTTGTATTTTTTAGTAGAGACGGGGTTTCACCGTGGTCTCGATCTCCTGACCTCATGATCTGCCCGCCTCGGCCTCCCAAAGTGCTGGGATTACAAGCATGAGCCACAGCGCCCGGCCTGATTTGTATTTTTCTAATGATCAGTGATATTGCACTTTTTTGTGTGCTGTTGGCCACATGTGTATCTTGTTTTCAAAAGTGTCTATGTCCTTTTCCCACTTTTTTATGGTGTTTTTCTTGTAAATTTATTTAAGTTTTGTATAGGTGCTGGATATCAGACTTTTGTCAAATGCATAGTTTCTAAGTATTTTCTGTCATTTCTTAGGTTGTCTGTTCACTCTGTCGATAATTTCTTTGCTGGAAGCATGAGTTTTAGATTCAGAAATATGTGAGTCTGAGTCCTGTTTCCACCTTTAATGGGCTCTGAGATAAGGGACAAGTTCATTGATATTTTGGGATAGAAGGATAATAGTAACTGATTAAAGGGTCATTGTGAGCATTATATGAGGTGCAAACATAAAGGTCCCCAGTGCATAGCTGGTTTTTTCCTCTTCATTTTCATCTGCATCTTAAGATATTTATTCTCTCATAAAACAAGGTCACATCAATTGCAGCTTTAGGTGTGCAATCTACATCTGGCTCCTAAAACTAAAGTCCGTCAGATTTTACACTGATAATGCTTTTTTTCTATGTAGAGAATAAAGACAAGATGAGACCAAATATTCTTCCCCCTACTTGTCTTTTCCTACCTGCTTTCCCTCCTTTAAGAAGTTGTATAAATGCCAGCCCTCTTGAAAACCTCCTCAAAGACACAACAAGCCATAGAGGGTTTCTACAACTTGTGTTTTTCCAGGGTATGCCCTCAAGCTCTTGTCCAATAAACCTCAATTGATTCAGACATAAACCTCAACTGATTCAGACACTTGAATCAGGCACTCAATTTGGTTAACATTTTGTCAACTATGAAGGGGTCCTCTTAATGGAGTTTAGAACCTTTGACCTGCAGTGCTTCTTTTTTTTCATGCTCAGTACCAACTATAGAGCTTTAGTTGTGACCAATCGTGTGACTTTCTAAAAATTGGATCCTACTTTCTCTTGAGGTCCCTGCTCTCTGCGATTTTTTTGTTTGAGATATGAGTTTTGTTTTTTCATGGAACTCCTCTCCTCATGGAGCTTTGCTCACTTCCTAAAAGGGAAATGAGTTTCCTGCTCCTGTGACAATGGAGAGCAGACTACAGCTTGGTCCCTGCTCAACTAAGGAGCTGGTTTGGGGTTTTGTTTTAGAATTTGATAGCTGCAGGATAAGGCTTATTACTACTTCATTCTAACCTCTCCTTATGCTTAGACTGTTCAACAGTATGTAAACAGTGCAATCGCTATTTGTGTTTTTGGTTTTTATCATTCTTCCTTTGGATTTGACCAACTCTTCACCTTGTCTAATGTCCAAAACACCTTTCACTTGGTCAAATCCAAATCTAACAGGAGCTCTAAATTATGGTGAAGCAGGCCTTTAAATTGACTAAAATTCTGTAACTGCAGAACATCCAACGCCACCTCTAGAAACACCTGTTTTGTTGAAGAAAATACCAATTATTTTAACCCACAATATATTTCTTTGACAAATTTTGACGTGTCTGTCAGAGGGCCAGCAAATAGAAGTGGCTGTGCACAGTTGCCTTTTGTGGAAAAAATCTACATCATAGAGAATCATTATTAGTGCAGGCATGTCTTCCCTTATCTGGATCTGGGAAAAAGGGACTGAATCTGATACCTTAAAGATAAACAAATTTAGCAATGATTTTCTCTGAGGGCTGCTACCTGCAAGGTTTCACTGACACAAGACCAGCTTTGCTAACTGAACTTCCTTTCTTTCTCGCATGACCTGTATTACCACTAAAACCTGATTTACTGCCATAAACTCGTTTTGGACATGGAGAAATGCAGAAAAATAATCAGCCAGCTAAAGGGTAAAAATCTATTAGTCTCAAGTTTCCTGGCTTCTCTCTGTGTATTCTTTCCAATTGGATGGTAAAAATCACTGTGTCCTCCACCAATTTTTGATTAATGGGAAAAGATTTGTGTTGGACTAGTCTTGGTGTAGTAATTCTGGTGTACTTTTTAGTAATGCTGGGGTATGAATATTTTGACTGTTTAATCCATTTCCTCCCAGAAATAGTCTTTTCCTTTATCTCTTTCCTTCTGTGTTGTTCATAAAGGGATGTACTGGATAAAGTTTTCTCTCATATTGTCGTATGTCCTTGTGGGCTTGATGTTAGGACCAAGTCAGAGCACTCACTCTTGGTCTCCACCATCAGGGGGAGGAGTCATTTTTGAGTCACATTAGGTGACCAGCTGTAACATGGCTGAGAACCTGAGGTTTTTTATTTTGTTTTGTTTTCCAAATGTGTTAAGCTCCTAGGAGGGCTTGTCATAAGGAGTTCCATCCAGGCCAGGAGCGGTGGCTGACGCCTCTAATCCCAGCATTTTGGGAGACCGAGGCAGGCGGATCACGAGGTCAGGAGATTGAGACCATCATGGCTAACACGATGAAACCCCATCTCTACTAAAAATACAAAAAAATTAGCCAGGCATGGTGGCAGGCCCCTGTTGTCCCAGCTACTTGGGAGGCTGAGGCAGGAGAATGGCGTGAACTGGGGAGGTGGAGTTTGCAGTGAGCCGAGATCATGTCACTGTACTCCAGCCTGGGCAACAGAGCGAGACTCCATCTCAAAAAAAAAAAAAAAAAGAAAGTGCCATCTATCAGGGTCTTTTGTTATCCCAAGTCTTTTTGCTTGGATAGGGCTGTGGCAACCAGAGTGTTTTGTTTTCCTAAGCCTATTCCTGAGAGTACATATTTTATTTTAGGGTGGGGGAAAAGATCATTGAGATTGGTTTTTCACTGAAGAGGCTGTTGGATTGAGTCACTTAGAATCAATACACGACTGGAAATTCTAATTGTCCATGGCCAGAAGATGGATTCTTTAAATTGGGATTTCTAAGTTAAAAAATATTTTAGAGATCTCTTATTCCAAACAGTTGATCAGAGGATTGAATTTCAAAGAAAGACACCTGAGAGTGCTATGGCTAGCCTTAACATTTCTTTTGACTGAATTACAGAGCAAAAATCTCATCTAAAACAAAGTTATTTTGTTTTGTAAGCTCAAACTGCTTGACTTAGATCCTCTGAGAAAATAAGAATAAAAGCCACTTTACCTTGTCATTCAACAGTTAGAATTTTATGCTTTTACTGCTGCAGCCTGGATTTAATTTTGGGTCGGGAACCAGCCTTATTTGTTTTGATATTTGTGTGATTTTTGAGTTTTTGAGGTGCTCCTTCACCTCTTTGGGATTGCCTCATACAATCTTGGCTAAGCCATAATCTTGATTAAGCCTTATTAGTTTCATTTGGGAGGATACTTTTTGTTAAAAAAAAAATCAAAAGCCAGAAATATGAGCTGTTTTTCCTACCTAAAATCTGAAAGTCTGAGGCCGGGCACGGTGGCTCACGCCTGTAATCCCAGCACTTTGGGAAGCTGAGACAGGCAGATCACAAGGTTAGGAGATCAAGACCATCCTGGCTAACACGGTGAAACCCCGTCTCTACTAAAAATACAAAAAATTAGCCTGGCATGGTGGTGGGCACCTGCAGTCCCAGCTAATGAGGAGGCTGAGGCAGGAGAATGGCATGAACCTGGGAGGTGGAGGTTGCAGTGAGCTGAGTTCGTGGCACTGCACTCCAGCCTGGGTGACAGAGCAAGACTCTGTCTCAAAAAAAAAAAAAAATTCTGAAAGTGTTACAGTGGGTAGCTGGTCAGACATGAGCAGGGCAGGAGAGATCTTTCCACCCCTACACACTAGAAATGTCTAGTTATCATCACCAGGTGATAGTCAAGTCAGGTGGTTGTTAACTGTCTCTCTAAAGTGAGAATTGCTTGCAGGTAGTGTCAGGGAGCTATAGTCTCACAATAGATTGAAAACACCTGAAACAGGTGATCAGCAGCTTCCCAATAAGTTCTCAGAAGATGAGCAAGTGGGCTCAAATATACGCATTAAAAGGCAACATAATAGAGTTTCTGGTATATGACCTTCTAGGGACTTTTTTTTTTTTTTTTTTTTTTTTTTACATTTTAGAAGCATCATTTTTTAGGAACTATGTTTTTGAATTTTTTATTTTATTTTATTTTTTCATAGGTTTTTCGGGATTTGGTATTTAATTACATAAGTTCTCTAGGGGTGATTTGTGAGATTTTGGTGCCATCACAGGAGCAGTATACGCTGAACTCAATTTGTAGTCTTTTATCCCTCACCCCCTTCCCACCCTTTTCCCCAAGGCCATTGTATCATTCTTATGCCTCTGCATCCTCATAGTTTAGCTCCCACTTGTGAGTGAGAACATACGGTGTTTGGTTTTCCATTCCATTACTTCACTTAGAATAATAGTCTCCAGTTTCTTCAAGGTTGCTGTGAATGCCATTAATTCATTCCTTTTATGGCTGAGTAGTATTCAATCATATATATACCACAATTTCTTTATCCACTCATTTATAGTTTACATTCCCACCAGCAGTGTAGACGTGTTCCCTTTTCACCATTTCCACACCAACATCTATTATGTTTATTTATTTATTTATTTTTGAGATAGATGGAGTCTTTCTCTGTCACTCAGGCTAGGGTGCAGTTGCATAATCTTGGCTTACTGTAAATTCTGCCTCCTGGGTTGAAGCCATTTGTCTGCCTCAGCCTGTGGATTAGCTGGGATTACAGACATGTGCCACCTCACCCAGGTAATTTTTTTGTATTTTTAGTAGAGACAGGGTTTCATCATGTTGTACATGCTGGTGTCAAACCCCTGACCTTAAGTGATCTACCCACCTTGGCCTCCCAAAGTGTTGGGATTACAGGTGTGAGCCACCGTGCCTGGCCAACAACTATTATTTATTCATTTTTTGATTATGAACATTCTTGCAGGAGTAAGGTGGTATCACATTGTGGTTTTGATTTGCATTTCCCTGATTATTAGTGATATTGAGCATTTTTTCATATGTTTGTTAGCCATTTGTGTATCTTCTTTTGTGAATTGTTTATTCACGTTCTTAGCCCACTTTTTGATGGGATTGTTTGTTTGTTTGCTAATTTGTTTGAGTTTCTTATAGACTCTGGATATTGGTTATCTTTCAGATATATAGATTGTAAAGATTTTCTTTCACTCTGTGGGTTATATGTTTAGTCTGCTGACTGTTGCTTTGCTGTGCAGAAGGTCTTTAGTTTAATTGTCTCACCTATTTATTTTTGCTTTTGTTGCATTTGCTTTTGGGTTCTTGGTCATGAACTTTTCGCCTAAGCCAATGTCTAGAAGGGTTTTTCCAATGTTATCTTCTAGAATTTTTATAGTTTCAGGTCTTAGATTTAAGTCCTTGATTCATCTTGAGTTGATTTTTGTATAAGGTAAGAGATAGGGATCCAGTTTTATTCTCCTACATTCAGCTTGCCAATTATTTCAGCACCATTTGTTGAACAAGGTGTCCTTTACCCATTTTATGTTTTTGTTTGCTTTGTCAAAGATAAGTTGGCTGTAAGTATTTAGGTTTATTTCTGGGATCTGTATTCTGTTCCATTGGTCTATATGCCTATTTTTATACCAGCTCATGCTATTTTGGACTTAGAGTATTGTTTGAAGTCAGGTGATGTGACACCACCAGATTTGTTCTTTCTGCTTAGTCTTGCTTTGGCTATGTGGGCTCTTGTTTGGTTCCATAGGAATTTTGGAATTGTTTTTTCTAGTTCTGTGAAGAATGATGGTGGCATTTTGATGAGAATTGCAATGAATTTGTAGATTGCTTTTGTCAGCATGGTCATTTTCACAATAATGATTCTATTCATCCATGAGCATGGGGTGCATTTTCATTTTTTACGTCATCTCATTTCTTTCAGCAGTGTTTTTTAGTTTTTCTTGTAGAGGTCTTTCACCTCCTTGTTTAGATACATTCCTAGTTATTATTTTTTTATAACCACTGTCATAAAAGGGGTTCAGCTCTTGATTTGATTCTCTGCTTGGTCGCTGTTGGTGTGTAGCAGAGCTACTGATTTGTGCACGTTAATTTTGTATACTGAAACTTTGCTTAATTCATTTATCAGTTCTGGGAGCTTTTTGGAGGAATCTTTATGGTTTTCTAGGTATACGATTATATCATCAGCAAACAGAGACAGTTTTACTTCCTCTTTGCCAATTTGGATGCCCTTTATTTATTTCCCTTGTTTGATTGATTTGGCTAGGACTTTCAGTACTCTGTTGAATAAAAGTGGTGAGAGCGAGCATCCTTTTCTTGTTCCCCTGCTCAGAGTGAATGCTTTCAACTTTTTCTCATTCAGTATTGTGTTGGTTGTGGGTTTGTGTGCCAATTTTGCTGAGGGTTTTAATCATAAAACAATGCTGGATGTTGTCAAGTGCCTTTTCAGTGTCTATTCAGAGGATCATGTGATTTTTAAATTCTGTTTATATGGTGTACCACATTTATTGACTTGTTTAATTGGAACCATTCCTGCATCCCTAATATGAAACCTACTTGATCATGGTGGATTATGTTTTTGATGTGCTGTTGGATTCAGTTAGCTAGTATTTTGTTAAGCATTTCTGCATCTGTGTGCATCAGGGATATTGGTCTGTAGTTTTCTTTGTTATGTCCTTTCCTGGTTTTGGTATTAGGGTGATACTGGCTTCATAGTATGATTTAGGGAGAATTTCCTTTCTTTCTAGCTTGTGGAATAGTGTCAATTAAATTGGTACCAACTCTTCTTTGAATGTCTGGTAGAATTCAGCTGTGAATCTGTCTTGTCCTCGAATTTGTTTTACTGTTAATTTTAAAATTATCTTTTCAATCTTGCTGCTTTTTGTTGGTCTGTTCAGGGTTTCTTATTCTTTCTGATTTAATCTAGGAGAGTTTTATATTTCCAGGAATTTATTCATCCCCTTTAGGTTTTCTAGTTTATGCACATAAACCTGTTCATAGTACCTTTGAATGATCTTTTGTATTTCTGTGGCGTTTGTTGTAATAGCTCCCATTTCATTTCTAATTGATCTTATTTGGCTCTTCTCTCTTCTTTTCTTGGTTAATCTTGCCAATGGTCTATCAATTTTATTTATTTTTCCAAGAAACCAGCTTTACATTTTATTTATATTTTGTATTATTTTGTTTCAGTTTCATTTAGTTCTGCTCTGATCTTGGTTATTTTCTTTCTTCTGGGTTTGGGTTTGGTGTGTTCTTGTTCCTTGAGTTTCTAGAAATGTAACCTTAGATTGTCTATTTGTGCTCTTTCAGTCTTTTTGATGTGGGTATTTAAGGCTATGAACTTTTAACATGCTCTCTGCTGTATTCCAGATGTTTTGATAGGATGTGTCATTATTGTTCAGTTCAAAGAATTTTTAAATTTCCATCTTGATTTCATATTTGACCCAGTGATCATTCAGGAGCAAGTTATTTAATTTCCATGTGTTTGCATGGTTTTGAAGGTTCCTTCTGGAGTTGATTTCCAGTTTTATTCTACTGTTGTCTGAGAGAGTACTTCATATGATTTCAATTTTCCTAAATGTATTGAGACTTGTTTTGTGGCCTATCGTATGGCCTATCCTGAAGAAAGTTCCATGTGCTGATGAATAGAATGTATATTCTGTGGTTGTTGGATAAACTTTTCTGTAAATATCTCTTAAGTCTATTTGCTCGAGGGTATAGTTTAAATCCATTGTTTCTTTCTTGACTTTCTGTCTTGATGACCTCTCTAGTGCTGTCAGTGGAGTATTGAAGTCCCTCACTATTATTGTGTTACTGTCTATCTCATTTCTTAGGTCTAGTAGTAATAGCTATAAAAATTTGGG
Organism: Nomascus leucogenys; assembly: GCF_006542625.1. Classification (NCBI taxonomy): domain Eukaryota; kingdom Metazoa; phylum Chordata; class Mammalia; order Primates; family Hylobatidae; genus Nomascus; species Nomascus leucogenys. The sequence goes on from NC_044397.1 coordinate 85,697,517, forward strand.
AGCTCCAGTGTTAGGTGTATATATATTTAGGATTGTGATATTTTCCTGTTGGACAAGTCCTGTTGTTATTATATAATGTCCCTCTTTGTCTTTTTTAACTGCTGTTGCTTTAAAGTTAGTTTTTTTCATAAAAGAATAGTTACTTCTGCTCAATTTGTGGCCATTTGCATGGGGTGTCTTTTTCTACCCTTTTACCTTAAGTTTATGTGACACTTTATGGTTAGGGGAGTCTCTTGAGGGCAGCAGATACTTGCTTGATGAATTATCATCAATTCTGCAATTCTGTATGTTTTAAGTGGAGCATTTAGACCACTTACATTCAATGTTAGTATTGAGATGTGAGATACTGTTCCATTCATCCTGCTATTTGTTGCCTGAATACTTTGGTTTTATATATTTATTTATTGTATCTTTGTTTTATAGGTCCTGTGAGATTCATGCTTAAAGAGGTTCTGTTCTGATGTGTTTCCAGGATTTGTTTCAAGATTTGGAGCTCCTTTTAGCTGTTATTGTAGTGCTGGCTTGGTAGTGGCAAATTCTCTCAGCATTTGTTTTTCTGAAAAAGACTGTTATCTTTCCTTTATTTACGAACTTTAGTTTTGCCAAAATTCTTGGCTGATAATTTTTTTTAAGGAGGCTGCACATAGGTATGCATGCTCATTTGAGGTGTATTTCCCTTATTGAAGATTACTAAAATGACATGTGTTGAAAAGCGTTTGGGATTACTTACTTAATTGATGAGTACTCATTTCTTTTTCCATTAATTTGATACCATGTATAAACAATATATAAACATAGGTATGGACATTTACATATAAATGATACAACATAGAACATATACATGTGCACATAAAGATAGAGGGAGACAGAAATACTTTAGATTTTTGATTTTAAAACTTTATGCATGGAACCCATAAAACTCACTATTAAAAAATAAAGTTGGATTTAAATTGTGCTTTAGTAAATAGAGAAAGTTAACATTTATCTGAGGAAGACCTTGCTGAGTTTTAGAGAAAGTAGGTAGTAAATTTACATCTCAAAGCACAGAGAAAGAGAGAGAGAGAGAAAGAGAAGGAATTTGGGTGTGTTCAAAGAATATTAAAAATAGATGCCAAGGTAACACAAAAATGATAGAAATTTATAACAGGATTTTATAAGGAGATCAATTTTATTTACATACATAGCTTTTATTTTGGTCCCAGTTTTCCAACTGTACTCCAAGAAACACACTTCACAAGCTCCCTTCTTAAGTGCTGGTGGGCCACTGCACATGCAGACAGCCCACTTTAAGGGAAGAATCAGGGAAGAAGAGATGCAGACCCCAGAATTATGCCAACATACAAAAGCCTAAGTCAAAAGTCAAACCACACACTTGAAATCTCATCGCCTGTTTTGCCCTGTTTTAAGTGTACTTTACTTTCTTTAATTTCTGCTCTAAAGCTTTTAAATAAACTTTCACTCTTGCTCTAAAAGTTGCCTCAGTCTTTTCTTCTGCCTTATGACCCTTAGTTGAATTCTTTCTTCTGAAGAAGCAAGAATTGAGGCTGCTGCAGACTTCTACAGATTTGCTGCCATTAATATACTTTAGTGCCATTCTACATGATAGAATATATATATATTCTTATATTTATGCATATATATAATATATATGTATTCATAGAGGCCTTGAATCTACATTCTTGCTGTACTTTATGTAAACAATCCAGGTATAAGACTAAAACTTATTTTGGAAATACATTGGTCCCATATGATTTCTATTTCATAAAAATGGGAGACAGGAGAGGGAGCATTATTTTTCAGAAGAAACCAACAGAACAATGGTTATTAAATTTTAGATCTGTTCATGTTTTTCTGAATTTTGTTATTTACCTATAATTTGGACTGAATCCTCAATATTTTCCTGGCTACAAATTTCAAAACTAATGGTTTGAGAATTTTCTTTTATTTTTCTTCCATTTTGGTATATTATAAAGTAAAACTGTGCTTTTTAAATTTTTATCATATTTTTTTTTATTACACTTTTAAGTTCTGGGATACATGTGCAGAACCTGCAGGTTTGTTACGTAGGTATACACCTGCCATGGTGTTTTGCTGCACCCATTAACCCATCATCTACATTAGGTATTTCTCCTAATACTTTCCCTTCCCTAGTCCCCCACCCCTCAACAGGCCCCAGTGTGTGATGTTCCCCTCCCTGTGTCCATGTGTTCTCATTGTTCAACTCCCACTTATAAGTGAGAACATGCGGTGTTTGTTTTTCTGTTCCTGTGTTAGTTTGCTGAGAATGGTGGGTTCCAGTTTCATCTATGTCCCTGCAAAAGACATGAACTCATCCTTTTTTATGGCTGCATCGAATTCCATGGTGTTTATTACCACATTTTCTTTATCCAGTCTATCATTGATAGGCATTTGGGTTGGTTCCAAGTCTTTGCTATTGTGAATAGTGCCACAATAAACATATATGTGCCTGTGTCTTTATAGCAGAGTAATCTATAATCCTTTTGGTATATACCCAGTAATGGGATGACTGGGTGAAATGGTATTTCTTGTTCTAGATCCTTGAGGAGTCGCCACACTGTCTTCCACAATGGTTGAACTAATTTACACTCCCACCAACAATGTAAAAGCATTCCTATTTCTCCACATCCTCTCCAGCATCTGTTGTTTCCTGACCTTTTAATGATTGCCATTCTAACTGGCATGAGATGGTATCTCATTGTGGTTTTGATGTGCATTTCTCTAATGACCAGTGGTGATGAGCTTTTTTTCATCTGTTTGTTGGTCACATAAATGTCTTATTTTGAGAAGTGTCTGTTCATGTGCTTTGCTCACTTTTTGATGGAGTTGTTTGTTTTTTTCTTGTAAATTTAAGTTTCTTATAGATTCTGGATATTAGCCTTTTGTCAGATGGATAGATTAAACCTTGCAAGCTGAAACTAGATGACTTATGTAAACTTCTGGAGAAATCATATCAACTTATATATAAACAACCTTTGTGCCTGCTGACGTGTGGACTACACAAAAGGTACACATGAACACTTGATTCAGACTGCAATTCAGAGAAATGTGTCAGATTGTCATTGCAATTGGAAGAGGCTTCAGAAACTCTAGAAAACCTAGTCTATAGACTGCTCCAGACATTACAGGTGAGCCAACATACAACTGAAAGGGTTAGAGGGGTGTTTGCCAAAAGAATTGCTCTAATTGAAGCAGCAGTTGTGTGACTTTAATAAGGTTCCAGGATTATACTGTCCCTTTGTTGCTGTGACTTCCCTTTGCCCTTTTCTGATTTGTCTTTATCCCCTTTTCCATGGGACATAACTTCTTAAGAATGAGCCTTCCTAGTGATGTAGGATCAGATGAAACATACAGTCACAAAGTCATGTCTTCTACAATGTTTTTTCTGAAAGCTTTTGAAGAATCAGTGGGCCAGGTGTGTTGGCACAGGCCTGTAATCCCAGCACTTTGAGAGTCCAAGGCAGGAGGATCACTTGAAATCAGGAGTTTAAGACCAGCCTGAGCAACAAAGGGAGACCATGTCTCTACAAAATATAAAATAAATCAAATTAGCCAGGTGCAGTGGTGCATGCCTATAGTCTCAGATACTTGGGAGGCTAAGGTGGGAGGACCACTTCAGCCCAGGAGTTCAAGGATGTAGTGAGTACACTCCAGTCTGGGTGACAGAGCAAGGTTGTGTCTCTAGAAGAAAATAAAAAAGAAAAGAAAAAGAACGGTATAAACAGGAAAGCCAAAGATTTCGGGCATCTCCAGATGATTGCCTGAACAAATCGTTTTTTCTTGGCTTCAAAACCTTTCAAGATGTATATTTCTTTGTAAAAGAAAGACATGCCAATTGTAAATTTAAGTGAGCAATCAAAATCTAGCTCCTAAAACTGAAGTATTTTAACTCTCATTCTGATAATTTATTTTCTGAGGCACAGAAGAAAGACTAGATTAGATCAATTGTTTTTCTGCCCACTCCATCTCTTCCTACCTGCCTTCTCCCCTTTAATCAAATGTATAAATACTAAGCCTCCTGAAACCTCTTCAGGGAAAACACAAGCCACAGAGACTTTTTGCAACTCATGTTTTCCCAGGGTGCACTGTCAAGATCTGGCTCAATAAAACTCAACTGGTCAAGACCCTTGTCTCAGTCAGTCATTCTGGATAACCACTATGAGTCCTGCAAAGCCCTTCAGTAATCTATTGCCTTCCTAGGTGATGTGTACCCCGGTGAGTCAGGTCTTCATGAGTCAAACACTCGTCTTCCTTTTCTGTCTTTCCCATCCCTACCACTCAGTGCTGTGTGTTCTGATCTAACCCCAGCTCCCAGGTTGTTTGTATTGGTCTAAGAAAGCAAGACCAGGAGGGGTAGGTTGAGAAGGAAGTAAAAGGCCAACAGCCATGGAAAGTGGCAGGTGGGGCTGTCATTGCTCAAAGCCACAAACCCTGGGTGCATTTTATGAATTTTTCTGGATTCGAAATCTTTTCCCTGTGTGTCTGTCTAGAAATTCACACTCCTTTTACTTTCTCCTCATTACACTTTCTGTTTCTAGTGCACTCGTTTATGGCCAGAGAATGGCCATGCAAATAGTTGGCAATAGAATAAAAATGACCTTTTGTGAGACTTGGAAGCTGGCCGTTCTTTTTTCCAAAAGAGATTGAGGTTTCCAAAAGCTAGCTTTTATGCAGGGCTGTGTAGTTGTGAGTGTAGTTTTAGGGAACAGGTGCATAAGTGAAGGGTGAGACAGAAAACAAAATGCTGGCTCTTTGTCAAATCCTGAAAGTAGACGTGGCAAAAATCATTTTTGAAGGTGGGTGTCATTGAGGAGACCTTGTACATTTTAGAGTGCCCTCTTACCAGATGAAGTGCAGGATGAATTATAGAGTTAGGTGACAGTGGGCACATCCTTCTCTGCCTCAGTTTTGTTTTTTATTCTGTCAAAATGGGTACGATAACACTCAGGATTTTTTGGTGAGGACTGTAGTTACCTGGAAAGCTCTTAGGATAGTGCCTGATGCATAGTGAGTGCTGCATCAGTGTGAGCTATTATAATCATGGGAATAGACAAAGGTGCCACCCTGGCCATCCAGAGTGGGGAGGTATTTTCCAGTCAGGGTCCAGGCAGGCCAGCTGGAGATGAAGCTGATTAGTGGGGAAGCTTAACTTCCAGGAGTGGAAGAATTTAGGAGGAATAAACAGAATGCACAACATTCTGGAAACATTCCTTTACCCAACAGTAGGAATACTCAGAGTGGGTGTGGCTTCTGTGGCAATCATTATCTCCTGGGAATCTAAGAATGTGTCCTAGAGTCAAATGGCTTTGATGTAAGCCAAACCCAGAAATGGGCTTCAGGGCTGCCTTGCACATAGCATTCATTCATCTTGAAAAAGGAAAGCATTCATCTTGCTAAAGGAATCCCCTCTTCTGGCCCAGGCCATTATTTTTGTTTTTGTACTATCCTAATTTTTAAGGTGTAAGGAGAAAGACCAAAGAATAAGATAATGAAGTACATGTATGAAATAACAGGGTAGAATTGAGACTGGTACGTGTTAAGTTAAGAGAAATTGTGTATAAATTTTGTGTGAACATAAAAATGATTTCTTTTTGCAAACAGACCTCTCCATATAAATGACACCCATTGCCTTGAGTGGATAGCAGACCACATCACAAGAACATTCCAGCAGAGTCATGAGAGAATGGGTAGTGTGGCTTCTTTAATTGGCAGGTTAGACTGAGTAAATTACTGAAGAGAAAGGAGTTGAAGGAGAAGATGGGTGAGGGCAAGAAAAATGGGAAGGGGGAAGGAAAGGACTGAAAGGAATGTTTACCAAGGGCTCATCGGGCACCAGGCTCTGTGACTAATGTCTTACACATGTTAATTGACTCTTCCACTGTCATTTTCTGATGCAGTAAGTCAGCCTTACACTGCAGATGAGGAAAGAGGCTGAGGGAGGTCAAATGAGTGGCCCAGGGTCATCCAGCCACTTCATAGCAGAGCTAGTGTGTTTCACTGTGGTTTGTGCAGACAGAAAAGTGAGACATGTAAGGAAGGCAAAACATTTTTGTTGTGGGTGATGTTTATGAAAGTGACCTGTATGAGTCAGAATAATGGCTTCTTAAAAATGTCCACATCCGGGCCGGGTGCAGGGGCTCACGCCTATAATCCCAGCTGTTTGGAAAGCTGAGACGGGTGAATCACGAGGTCAGGAGTTCAAGACCAGTCTGGCCAACATGGTGAAACCCCGTTTCTACTAAAAATGCAAAAATTAGCTGGGCGTGGTGGGGGACACCTGTAATGCCAGCTACTTGGGAGGCTGAGGCAGGAGAATCATTTGAACCTGGGAGGCGGAGATTGCAGTGAGCCCAGATTGTGCCACTGCACGCCAACTGGGCAACATGAGTGATACTCTGTCTCAAAAAAAGAAAAGAAATCCACATCCTAACTCTTGGAACATATGCATTTACTTTTCTTGGCAAAAACACTGTTCAAAGGTGATGAAGTTGAGTATCTTGAGATGGAAAGCTTATTCTGGCTTAGTTCTGTGGCTCCGAGTGTCATCATAAGGGTCCCTGTAAGTGAAAGAGAAAGGCAGGAGGGTCAGGGTGAGAATGATGCAGCCTGAGAGACTCCACTGGCCATTGATTGCTGTGAACATTTGCGATAAAACAAAATTACAACTACTTTAGTTATAGACGTAACTGGCTTTTATTTGTGATTTATGATTTGGGGCAGCTCTCCCTCTACAGATGCCTCAGCATCCCAAGTAGCTGGGACTATATTGCGGGTTCTGGCCAGCAGCCTGCAATGCAACAGGGCTCTTTCTTTGTTCCCAGGCGGATCGGCAGGTTGAGAAATAAAAGACAGACACAAGATAGTGAAAGCTGGGTCCATGGGGTCACCACCTTCTGGTCCTGCGATGCTGCCAATGCACTGGATATACCAGCATTTATTATTAAGTTTAGTGAGAGTGGGGGTAGGTTAGTGAGGGATTTAGGGTCATTTATAGGCTCTCCACAAGGATAACATTCCATTCCCAGAGCTATGGACATCTGCTTTTCTGGGATAGAAATCTTGGTGATGTGAAACCTCACTGACTGCACGTCCGTTCATAGGATCTCTGTAGGGGGAAGCACATCACATGCTGTTGGCTCATTCTGGCAGCCCAACCTGGCATTTGTCTTTACACAATCCTGCATGCAATTTTGTATTTACAATAATCAAGAGCATTTCATTTTATTCCATAGCAATAGTTTCAGGGGGTCTCCCTACATCTCCCCCTTTTCTCTGATTTAAATGAACCATAGCAATCATAGCTTGGCACTGATCACAATTGGATTGAAGAATATTTTTTCCAATTTTACACATGAACAATAAACCAACAGCACAAACTATACACAGAACAAAATTAATGATAGTGGATCCCCCCAAAGATTTTGCCTATTGAATGGGGTTGAGATTAGATAATCCCACAGAGATACCTTGTAAAACTTTAGCACTGGGTAAAGCAGTTAAGTGCTCGAGAGGCCTCAAAAATCTGTCCTTTTAGCTTGCTTATGTCTAAACTTAAATTATCTTCACTTCCTTGTAAATGGAATTTTCTGATTCCCAATTGTGAACAGACTCATTATTTTGGAATGGAGTTATAAAAAAATCAGAAGTATTCCAATCACTTTGCATTTGTAATCTACGTTCTAAACTCATAATTCTATCTCCCATCCATATAACAGAAGCACATCCTGCACTGTAGGCTCATTCTGGCACCCCAATCTGGCATTGTCTTTACACAATCCTTCATGTATTTACAATAATCAGAAGCGTTTCATCTTTTATTCTGTAACAATAGTTTCAGGGAGTCTCCCTACAGGACTACAGGTGCGCGCCACCATGCCTGGCTAATTTTTGTATTTTTAGTAGAGACAGGGTTTCACCATATTGAGCAGGCTGGTCTCAAACTTCTGACCTTGTGATCTGCCTGCCTTGGCCTCCCAAAGTGCTGGAATTACAGATGTGAGCCACTGCCCCTGGCCTATAAATCACACATTTCTTTGAGTTTTTGTAATTCCAGCCCAAGAGAAACCATTTGATATTTGAAGAATGGCTGCACAGAAATAAAAACATCTGTAGATTGCACCGCATGAGGGAGACTACCAGTATGACTATCAGGAGGAAAATATCAAGAGTTTGGAATATGCACCTTAGGCAAGATGCAAACCAACTACAATAGGATAGATCAAAGAAGAAGCCAGAAGAGTCTAGTCATTTTAACCAGGCAGCACATTTTTTGATTTTTACAACTGAGTCTCTATAATACCCGATGTATTTATCCATGTGCAACAAGAAGTGTCAGAAACTGCACAGGCTCCCTGCTGTTCAGCTGGTAGAGAGCAATTCTATTATCTAGCATTGCATGTCTATGTTGAATTAAAACAGGGAGTGAGAATAGGCAAGTATAGAAGTGGAAGCCTAAAAAAGACTCCATACATTTGAGGAAAAAGTTATGTTACAGATGCAGCTAACGTCAGCCTTTGGGTGGACTAAAGGATATCTTGTTATGTAAAAATGTGTGGGCCGGGTGCGGTGGCTCACTCTTGTAATCCCAGCACCTTGGGAGGCTGAGGCGTGCGGATCACCTGAGGTCGGGATTTCGAGACCAGCCTGACCAACATGGAGAAACCCTGTCTCTACTGAAAACACAAAATTAGCTGGGCGTGGTGGTGCATGCCTGTAATCCCAGCTACTCGGGAGCCTGAAGCAGGAGAATCACTTGAACCCAGGAGGCGGAGGTTGCAGTGCACCAAGATTGTGCCATTGCACTCCAGCATGGGCAACAAGAGTGAAACTTCATCTTATATAAAAAAAAGTGTGGTTGACATGATATATCTGACACTGTTATAAACCCTCAGAAGCTAGTTTTTGTGAAATCCTAAGTACAGCATTATTCTGGGAAGCAAAGGAGACAGGCATAAGCAAGGACAAATTAAGAGAGGTAAGAGTCTCATCATGATTGATAGTCTTGTTCTGACATCTTGAGAAAAGCTGTCCACAGTGTAAAGTCATTAACTCGTTGTCGTGGTTTGCAGTTTGAGTGTCTCTAAGTTATGGTGTTGAACACCTGATGAGCTCTTAGTGGCCCATACCTCAGACACGAGGGATTTCCCATGAAATTTACATAGAGTTGTCCACCTCCAGCTTACACGGCTTCAGGAACAGAGCCGCTCTTGTTCTTCATGATTTCATTGGAGAAAATTGAATTAGAAGAACTAAAAGAATTCAGGGTCCAGTCCAGTCTACCAGTGGATTATAAATACTCAAAGATAATGAACAGTGGCTTAATCTGGTAACAGGTGTACTACGTTTTTCTTTCAACATAGTTTTTCTCTCTATAGGAGTCTCTATTTTTACCAAAGATAATTCCAGTAGGATGAATTTGTTTGCAAAATAGGTTGAGTCTCATCAAACTTGCCCAGAAATTGTACCTAAGTGTGGCAAGAGTAGCAATGGACCATAGAGGCTCGTTTTAAACTTTGCTCTGCTAGAAGTTTTTAATAACAATCTCAGATTAAACTTCCAAAAGCCTCTTGAGACTAGGAAGCCAAACCAAGGCCAACTTCAGACTTTGACTGCATTCCCTATGGGTTTATTCTATGTATATTCTCAAATATAACATCCCAGTCAAAGCCTTGGTAATATAACCAATGTTTTCAAATGTGTCCTGTTATAAAGAGAGCAGATTCTTACTGAACTTGTGCAAATAACGTTATTACCATAAACATGTGAATACTCATGAATAGTTTCCCAATTCTGGGGCACTCAGAGAGTAAAAGCAAATGTTTCAATTTTTGTTTACAAAAGTATTCTTTACCAATTGCTCAAGGAAAAAAGTTCATAAATCTGGAGAATAAAACATTCAAAGAATCAGCACATTTTCAAATAAAAATTATGAAAACATTATCCTTTTGATTATTTAGTCCAATAAAATTGAGTTTTTTCTTCTTTGTTTTGAATTTCACGAAGGTATCAGCCTGTTCATTAAAATTTTGAAAGTTCTTAGTCCAGTGGTATGATCTTGAAGTTATCAGAAACTTGTATTCAAGAGTCCTTGTCAGAGTCTTTTCCATAAACCTCCTTGAAGAAAAAGCAATTTTGGACTGTAGCTGATTGTAAATACTTGAGGAAGAATCAAAGCAACTGTCTGGGAATGACAAAGGTTTTAAATGACTATGGTTAAAAATCTAATAAGGGTTTATTATGGTAAAGACACAGCTCACATAGAAATCTAGTTACTTCTGTGGCATATGACACTATGATAACATATTTGATTTCCAGAATTTCATATCATTTTTAGAATACTCATTAAAAAAATTTTTTTTTTGAGACAGACTCTCACAGTTACCCAGGCTAGAGTGCAGTGGTACGATCTCAGTTCACTGCAAACTCCGCCTCCCGGGTTCATGCCATTCTCCTGCCTCAGCCTGCTGAGTAGCTGGGACTACAGGTGCCTGCCACCACACCCGGCTAATTTTGTTTTTGCATTTTTAGTAGAGATGGGGTTTCACCGTGTTAGCCAGGATGGTCTCGATCTCCTGAACTCATGATCCACCCACCTCGGCCTTCCAAAGTGCTGGGATTACAGATGTGAGCCATCGCGCCCAGCCTAGAATACTCATATTATTAACATTCCCATAAATATTATTTAAGGAAGGTTAAGCATCACTTATCACTTATTTGAAAATGCTTTCTATATAATTTAACATATCAAATAAAGTGAGTTTTCCATTCAGCTTCTGTTTCTCAACCAGATTACTGAGTTCTTGGTGTAGCCCATTTGTAAATAGGGTCAAAAAAGTATAATCTTATGTATGTTGAAAAAGGTCCTTAGGTAATTCCAGTACTTCTAGCTGAAAATCATTGATTTAGTTTTAAGTTCTACCTATTACAACAAGAGTTCTCCATCCTTGTTACATGTTAGTAGTGTCAGGGAAGACTTAAAAATTACCAATGCCTGGGTCCCTCACCAGACCTTTAAACTGGAACTAATGGGTGGGGCTTGAGCATCACTTTTAAAAATGTTTTCCAGTGATTCCAATGTGTAGCTCTATTTCCCAGCAGATTTCTCTGATTTCTTGTGGCATTCAATTTTTTCTATTTTGGTATCATGATTATTTTCAGGTCTCATTTCCTGTCTGAGGCTTTATGTCTCCTGGGGTAGGAACCTTGCCTTCTTCCTTTCTGTATGTTTTTCAAACACATGAACTGGTCATTAGGGAAAGATCTCAACCACACATAGGTTGTGTTCTGAGTCTCAGGTTCACATGTTAATCCTAAAGTCTTTGTTCTCCACGAGGTCAGATGTTGCTTTTGATGAAGGGTGTGGTTAAGTCTGCAATGCAGATGGTGGAGGGGATTTCACTCTGTTTTTAGACATAGCATTGGAACTAAGAATTTTATGTGTATATGGGTGAAGGGGTGTGGATGTGTAGGAAAACAGTTCTAATTAGGATGGAGGAATTATACTAGGAAGTAGAGGTAAAGGAGTTGAGAAGACTTAGTAAACAGAAGAAATGTGAACTTATCAAATAGGTTAGAGTAGACCCCTGGATATTCTTGATTAAATGAATTAACTAGATTTTAGAAAGGTAATGAGGCAGTCATATGCAAGGAAGGTTTCAAAGTCTAGGGACAAGAAGTCAAGCAATACTTTGAGAAGTGGTTGAGCTTTATGGGAATGGAGAGAATTACACTATTGAGAGATGTTAAAAATAATGAAGAGGGTTTCACCATGTGAAATTGTGTTTCTCATTTGAATCTGAGAAACAGATGAGCAGAGGCTGGAGATAATTATGTCTAAAAGACAGTGGGGTACAGGGAGCATAAAGGCCAGGGAGAAAGGAACTGCAGGAATTAGTGTTGAGAAGCAGGAGTTTAATGGAGGAAGGAGGAGATCCAGTCCCAGACACAAATAAGTCTTTTCCATCTCCCAAGCATGGCAGTGAGCCCTGCAGGAACCAGGATAAGAGAAAAGGCCATCATACCTGTCAGTCTTCCTGAAATACAGAAATGACATCATGGCTGCTCTAATGGATTAAGGCCAGGAAGACATCCTGTTCCTGAAGGAGCTGTCATGGAAAGAAAAGAAAAGAAGGAATGAAGTTGATGTTATTTTACATGGGGGAGCCTCAGGAACAAGCATGTAACATGAGGTACTCTAGAATTGTTTCTTCAGGGACTACGTTGTTTCTGTTGGAAAATTGATGGGAGATGATTATATTCTTGCGGTTTTTTTTTTCCCTCTCACCGTGGTTCTAGGTTGGTGATCAGTCCTCTATCAATTCCATACTGCACTCAGATATTTTGGAAGGCTTTCGGAGATGAGAAAGGCTGATTGCTATTTTCTATGTCATTAGAACTTGCCACCTTTGCACCTTTTAATGGTTGCATCTTTTTCTCAGTGTCTGTGTTGTGGCAGCCGTGGATGAGACCCTGCCAGGTCTCCATGGCAGGGACCTGATTGACAGAAGGCCCAGGTCAGTGCATTTCAAATTCACACACTTTAGGATGGCTTTGATAAACAACAACAATGGCAGCAACAAAAAACAACAGGTGTTTTCAGGTAGATGGAAAAATTGGATCTCTAGTGCATTGCTGATGGGAATGGGAAATGTTATAGCCACTGGAAAAAGTGCTGTGGCTGTTTCTCAAAAGATTAAACAATAAATTACCATTTGATCCAGCAATTCCACTTCTGTACATACTCCCCATAGAATAGAAAGAAATGTGAACAAATATTTTTTTTTTTTTTTTTAAGATTTATCCATCAAAACCTGCTTTGGTAGGTAAGTAGGTTTTTTTTTTTTTATTATACTTTAGGTTTTAGGGTACACGTGCACAATGTGCAGGTTTGTTACATATGTATCCATGCGCCATGTTGATTTCCTGCACCCATTAACTCGTCATTTAGCATTAGGTATATCTCCTAATGCTGTCCCTCCCCCCTCCCCCCACCCCACAACAGTCCCTGGAATGTGATGTTCCCCTTCCTGTGTCCATGAGTTCTCACTGGTGAACAAATATTTGTACACTGATGTTCAGAGAAGCATTACTCACAATAGCTAAAAAACGGAAACAACTGAAAAGTCCTTTGAAACATATGTGGGTAGGCAAATGAGGTGTATCTATACATTGAAATGTTATTCAACCTTAACAAGGAATAAAATTCCAATACAGTGTGCAAAATGGATGAATCTTGAAGATATTATGCTAACTGAAATAAGCCAGACACAAAAGGATTATTATATAATTCCATTTATAAAAGATAGTTAGAATAGCCAGTTACATAGAGACAGAAAGTAGAATGGTAAGTGCTAAGGGTTAGGGGGAGAAGGAGTGAGAGTTACTGTTTATTGGGTACAGAGGTTTAATATGGTAAGAGGAAAAAGTTCTGGAAATGGATAGTGTGATGGTTACACAACACTAAATTGCACACTTAGAAATAATTAATTGTAAGTCTTATATTAGATATATATATAAAGTGTCTGGTAGTCTTACCCTCTCTGTAATTACACACTTTTTGGGAATGCCTGTTTCCTGTCATGCAGAGCACCAGGGGTGAATCTCCCTATTTCTCCAGCACTGCATCAGTCACTGTCCTCCGTGCTGTGTCCCATGTGTTGTGCCCACAGCCTCATACAGCCGGTGACTTTAGAGCCAGGACGCAGCTCAAGAGTCTGCCCTGAGGCTCCTTCTCTTCTTATTTCCCTGCGGCCTGGCCTGGGGGAGCCTTGGCTTCAACTGGCAGCTCGATTTAGCCAAATTCAGGACAGGCCACCAGGGCTGTTTCTCCACACATGCTGGTCCCACCCCAGTTGGAGTCAGACAGGGCCAGTCACCAGAGGAGCCTGGAGCAGAGCAGGAAGCAGAGTCTGAGCTGCTCCTCCCTCACCCAAGGGGCTTCCTCCTCTCATTTGGGGGAAAAGTGTGAGCTTGTTTCAAAGCCTCAGATGTTCCTTGTAGCTCATGGAATAGGTTCAAGAAAACAAAGACGTGGCAGAAGGGGATGTGTTGGTAACAGCGAGAAGCAACTTGATCTTGAGGACTCTCCTTCTTGCCCCTCTGTGAAGCCTGTTTTACCACATAGGGCTCAGGGCTGATAAAGCCCCCTCCCTACGTTTCTCAGGCCAGACACAAGGTCAGCCATGAGATAACAGAAAAACAAGGAGAAGAGAGTCTGTAGAGACAAATTGGGAGGGTTCAGGAGGAGAATTTGGGATTTGCTTGTGCCCATGGGATACAGGCTGGGAATAAAAATGATTTCCTGACTCTTCTCTGAAAGCCAGATAGACTCCACCTAAAACCCTATTGCCAAGGATGCTGGGATCCACTTACCAGAGACGTTGACTGTTACGGATCTAGAGCTTTCCATGCCAGTGGCTGAGTTACGAACAGAGCAAGCATAGAGCCCGCTATGCTTTGTAGTAATTTGGGGGATAGAGAGATTTTGTCCTGATAGCAGAAACTTCCCATTAATTGTCCAAGAATACTGTGCCGGTGGGTTAGAGTCCGCGAAGCAGGACAAATAGAGGTTTTCTCCTGAACGGTAATAGGCGAATGAAGGATAAATGCTGGGGAGGTCTGGACCATCTGAAGCAAAGAGAATAAAGGCCACAGGTGATGCATCCGAGGGAAGGGGATGCTCCTGGTCTCTTAAAGGGACACAGTGACCCTCTGAGCCAAGACAAACCCTGAAATCCCAGCCAAACCCCCTCTATGTTCACTGAGCCAAAGCCGGAGGTATTCACCTGTTTCTCCCATCACAAGCTGTGAGCCCCAAGTCTCCCATGACAAGAGCATCCCCTCCCCTTATATTCTTGGTTAAGGCTGTGACTACCCAGGTTTTCCCAGGGCAGGGAGTCATGGCCAGCTCAGATGTCCAGAAGTAAAGGTGTCTATACTTGGACCGGAGAGAGACTGAGAGGCCTGGCCTCTGGTCGTTTGGATTTAAGCTTGTGTCCTGTCCCACAGAGGATCAAAAGATACTCACAGAGGACATTCAGGGTGACTGGGTTACTGTGGATGCCACCATATTGGTCCCGTATTTCACATTGATAGGGTCCTGTTTCATTTCTTGTGACCCTGGGTAGAATGAGGATCCTGTTTTCAGTGGGTTGCTTTACCCTGGGACTGACCGGGAGGCTCTGACCATTTAGCCACCACATGTAGGTGTAGTTCTCACTCTGAGGTTCACAGATGAAGGCTAAGACATCCTTATTCTCCCAGGGGTTTAAGGTGTTGATGATGATGTAGGGCTTGGGCAGCTTCGCTGTGTGGAAAAGAGAAGATTGTCTTGTGTGGCACCTTTGATTCCTCCACTGGCATCCTTTAATCACAGTTGGCATCTCCCACCTCCCAGTCCACCCAAGTCCTTGAAATCCGATAGCTGGTGCGTGTGTCAGAAGACAGATGCATGATGATCTAAGGGCTCAAAGACTGTGAGGTAGCCTGCTCTGTCTTAGGGAAGGACAGACTTTCTCAAGTGTCAATTGAGCAGCAGTGGTCATGGACAGACATGTCAGTGGGAGTCACAGCCCCTGGTACCCCACCCAGTCCCTCCCTCATCAGTTGACTGGCTGGCTCTCCTTGGGTTCCTGACCTGGAATGTGCAACTGCTGGGCCCCTTCCAAATTCCATCCTACTTAGCCCCCCTAGATGTGATTTCTCTGCAGCTTCCATTTCCAAGGATATTCTAGAGATGAGTAATAATGGGACTTCCCATTGTCCTGAAACCCTGAAGATACTGAGCAGCCTGGCCTGGGACTGGATGTTACAGCAGAAATAACACAAGGGAGACCAGAGTCAAGCCTGGAGGTCAGTTCAGTCATCAGGCAGTGGAGGCACAAGGTGGGGCAGTTTTTTGCAAGTGTTTCATGATGACTTGCTTGTACCAGTGACCTCTAAAGATAGAGCAGAGTGCAAGGAATGATCTAGAAAGAGTGAAGGGGACAGGCAAGAGCTGGTGGCTTTGGAGCAGAACCATGTTCCCTGTCCTGGATTCTTTAGGTTTCCTCTCCTTCTGCAGAGAGCAGGTGAGGACCATGTGGATCTTTCCAGAAATGCATGTGGACCTTTGCAAATGCAGAACTGACTAGTGGAAAGGGTGGGAGTGAACTGCTGGAAATCTGGTCCTAATGGAACATGTGTGTTTGATGGATATGAGACAAATTTGGAGAGAAGTTTTGCAAATATTTTCTTTCATTGGACATTCTACTCTCTGATTCCATGGGTTCGGCTACTCTAGGGACGTCATGTAAGTGGATTCCAGAGTGAATATGAGAAGAGACTGCTGGTTGCCAGGAGCTGGGAGTGGGGAGAATCAGAAGTTGTTCATGGCTGTGCAGTTTCAGTTATGCAAGGTGGGGAGGTTCTAGAGATCTGCTATACAGCTTGATGCCTATAGTTCACACAGATTGAGTATTTCTTCTGCATAAGACTTAGGACAAAAAGTGTTTTGGATTTCTGACATTTTTTGATTCTGAAATATTTGTCATATACTTACTGGTTTAGCATCCCAAATCTGAAAGATTCAACATCTAAAATACTTCAGTGAGCATTTCTTTTCAGCATCAGATTAGTAGGCAAAAGTGGGAGGTGATAATCCAAATATATTCTTGCCCTTTTGTTTTCTCTTATCACGATTAGTTTTCAGGCAGTTTCGTACTGGCCATGCTGCACTCGTATATTTTTGAAGGCTTTGGGATGCGAGAAAGGCTGATTGCTATTTTCTATGTCATCAGAACTTTCCATCTTTTCATGGTTGCATCTTTTTCTCAGTGTTTCTGTTGTGGCAGTCATTAATAAGAGCCTATCAGGTCAGATTTAGGACAGAGTTCTAATTCTGCAAAAAATGTTACTGGGACTCTGGTAGGGGTTGCACTGAATCTGCAACTCACTTTGGGTCATATTGTCTTTCTAACAATATTGATTCTTCCAATCCATGAAAATGAAATGTCTTTCCATATATTGATATCTTCTTTAATTTCTTTCAGCAATGTTTTGTAGTTTTCAGGGTATAATCATTGACCTTTTTGGTTAACCTTTTTCCAAAATATTTTATTCCTTTTGTTGTTAATGTGAATTGAAATTCCTTCCTTAATTTCCTTTGAGATTGTTCATTGTTACTGTACAGTCTAAAGAATGATCTAGAAAGAGTGAAGGGGAAAGGCAAAAGCTGGTCGTTTTGGAGCAGAAACATATTCCCTGTCCTGGGTTTTTGATTTTCCCTCTCCCTTTGTATAGGGCAGGTGGCTCTTCCTTGATAGCTAGATAGACTTCACTGGAAAACATATTGCCAATGCTCCAGGGATCCACTTACCAGGGACTATGATGCTCTTGATTATGAGATTTGTTCTACCAGTGGCTGAGTTATGGATGAAACAGACATAGACCCTGCTGTATGTTTTAGTGATTTGGGGGATAAAGAACACTTGTGCTGATTGCTGGAACTTCCCATCAATCAGCCAAGAATGCTCTGCCAGTGGGTGAGAGTCTGTGAGGCAGGAGAGCTTGGGGACTTCCCCTGTATGGTAATAGGTGTATGAGGAAGAAATGGTGGGGGCATCCAGGCCATCTGGAGCAAGGAGAATAAATTCACAGGTGATATTGTCAGAGAGAAAGGAAACTCCTGGTCTGTGGAAGGGCCACAGTGACCCTGTGAGCCAAGTGGCAACACTGAAGTCCCAGCCAAATCCCCGCTGTGTTCAGTGATCTGGAGCCTGAGACATTCACCTGTTTCTCCCATCACAAGCTGTGGACCCTGAGTCTCCCATGACAGGAGCAGCCTCTTTTCTCCTATTGTTGATCAAGCCTAGGCCTACTCTGGTTTGCCTGTGGCAGAAAGTCATGGCCAGCTTTGATGTCCAGGGGTAAATGTCTCTGTACTTGGACCTGAAAGGGACTGAGAGGCCTGGCCTCTGGCCATGTGTATTTGGGATGGCAGCCTGGCTCCCAGAGGAACAGAAGATACTCACGGAGGAGATTCAGGGTGACTGGGTCACTGCGGCTGGCACTCACTGCGTTCCGTATTTCACATTCATAGGGTCCTGCAATATCCTTTGTGACACCAAATAGAATGAGGGTCCTGTTGGTTTTGGACAGCTTCAACCTGTAAGTCATAGGGAGGCTCTGACCATTCATCCACCACAGGTAGCTTGCATCCGGAGTCTCAGAATCACAGGTTAGGGTCACAGCCTCCATGGCCTCCCTGGGGTTTAAGTTGCTGCTGGAGATGGAGGGCTTGGGAGCCTCCACTGTTCAGAAAACAGAGAGAAGATTGACCTGTGTGGCACCTTTGATTCCTCCAAAGGCGTTTTTCAATCAGAGTTGGCATTTCCCACCTCTCAGCCCACCAAAGTCCTTAAAAGCCCATGGCAGGTGTGTGTGTTACAAGACAGATGCATGGCAATCTGAGGGCTCAGAGATTGTGAGGCTGCCTGCTTTATGTGGGAGAAGCACCGACTTCCTTAAGTGTGAATTGAGCATCTTTTTGGCATCACATCAGTGGTCAGAAGTATTGAGTTTTGGAGCATTTCAGATTTTGGATTTCTGGATTCGGGATGCTCAATTTGTAATATTGGAATTTTCCCATAAAATGTTGTCAGGAGTTTAGATCTCATGTTATGTTCTGACTCTAGTAAAAACAAAAAATTTGGAGGAAACATTAAAATGTTTTCATAAGTGGAAATTTTTACTTATGGGCCAAACATCTAAGATCAATTGCTGGTAGTAGTATTTCTCTCGAGACCAAAATAAGGTTTAGATGTGCCATGAATTCCAGCAGGATCACATTATGGTCAAAGAAAGATGCCAAAGGTGATTTGAAATTAGCAACTCCTTAAGTAGAGAGAGTCCCGTTAAAAGGACAGAACTGGCCCCTGTGTCAATTACATAAAGGGAGGAATAATGCCAAATTAAAAGAAGAGATGTGTGTTATGTTAGTAAATATAGAAAGAACTCCCTGCTTCTAATTTCTGTGCAGAGTTAGGAGAAATGGGGAGGACCCCAAAACAGGTATGTGAAATGCTTTCTTCATTTTCTCTTAAGCTCAGGAAACACCACTAGAGTGTAAGTTTGTGTGAATTAGGAAGAGTCTAAGTGAGATGCAAATGGCTCGTGTGTCTCCCCACACGAAGAACCCCAACTTATGAAAATGGCGTCATCATGAGGAAACAGTTGTATGTGGCACAGGCAGTAAAACAATCAGATAGCGCCCACCTGGCCACCTCCAACTGGTCCCCAAAACCACCAGTATTCCCATTACGTGTATGTTACAGCCTTTGTAGTTGTCCCACAACTACAAAATTTAAAAATTGCTATTGTCAAAACAAAATATTAAATATGAAATTGAATATGTTGTTCCACTTTTTTTTCCCCACTCTTTTTGGACTTTCCTGTTTCAGTTTTGGAAGTTTCTATTGACACATCCTCAAGCTAGGGATTCTTTCCTCAGCTGTGTGCAGTCTACCAGTAAGCATCAAAAGCATTCTTCATTTCTCTAACAGCATTTTTTTTTTTTCTGAGACAGAGTCTCATTCTGTTGCCCAGGCTGGAGTGCAGTGGCATGATCTCAGCTCACTGCAAGCTCCGCCTTCTGGGTTTACGCCATTCTCCTGCCTAGGCCTCCCAAGTAGCTGGGACTACAGGCCCCCGCCACCACGCCCGGCTAATTTTTTGTATTTTTAGTAGAGACAGGGTTTCACCATGTTAGCCTGGATGGTCTCTATCTCCTGACCTTGTGCCCGCTTCGGCCTCCCAAAGTGCTGGGATTATAGGTCTGAGCCATTGTGCCCAGCCATCTCTGAGGGATTTTAAAGAGTTGTTGACTTTTGAGTTTGGTCAGCTTTTTACTTAGTGTTAGAACCGAGTGACAAATTTCACGCTTGTTATATGCCTGACAGGAAGCCAGAAATCTCTAGGGAGTGACCAGAGAATGTGAGCTCCATAGCAGGTTGAGGATGGAGTCACGAGTGAAATGGGTGAAATGAGCCCATGGGCTTTGGGGACTGCAGGCCTGTCCAGCCTCTGACATCTTGGTGAGTCAGTGCAAAGATTACAACAGTGACAGCAAACTAGCATGGCTGACTCCATCTGGCATCTAGTCTCAGGCTGGCTGTCCTCACTTATTCCTGGGCATAGGCCAGGCTAACCTTGGGAGGAATTTAGTTTATGGTTTAACCTTGAAGCAAGAATGATAATAGTTCCTCCATAAAACTAACACCCTCACTTTGCTCAGGGACTGCCTTTGTAAAAGTAGTGAAAGACCATGAGGTTAAGATGATAGGAGGGAACTGAATTCTGCTAAAATGTAGGCAGTTTCTATAATCCCTGACTGCTCAAATGTCATTTGGCCAGAGTTTACAAAATTTGTAACTAATTGCTTCTGTAGATAACATCACTATTTTAGAACATGAGATTGGTCTTTTGAGATGTTTCTCATTTTTTTGTACTCCTGCCACCGGCTGACCTCATCCATACCTATGACTAATGACTCAGCCAGTCATGTGGTCCTTACCTAGTGGTGGATTCAAGCACAAACAGATCATTTCCCTCTGCCCGCATGATTCCATCACCAAACAATCAGCAGTACTCATTTTTTAGTCCTGTGCCCCTGAAACTATCCTTGAAAATCTCTAACCCCTGATCCACCGGGGAGGCTGATTTGAGGAATAATAAACCTCCGTCCTCCTGTTTGGCAGACTTGGAGTCATTAAAATCTTTCTTGACTACAAATCACCATTTTGATTTTTTTTTTTTTTTTTTTTTTTTTTTTTTTTTGCAGGAGGCCAGAAGAAGTTGTCTGGCAATTATAAGAGTGGATGGAGGAATGGCCTATCCCTGTTCCATGGTCTTGTCCACAGGTCAGCCTCACAAAGGGAAAGAGCCCTGGATGGGAATACAGTGGCAGGTCATTCTCTTAGTGACCTGGGAACATTGGCTTGAGATGAAGCCTGGCAGGAGTGGCAACTCCAGTGATTTCTGCACCTTTCCTATTTCCTGGGAGGTGGGCCAGGCCACAGTGTTAGCGGGAAGGGAACAGAACAGCCAGCCTAGTTAGAGGGAGTGTCTGAAGAAGGCCTAGGGGTGGAGGAAGAAGCTGTGCAGGACAGGGCTTGCCAGTCAGAATGAAGTGGGAGGAAGACGAGGGACACAGAGAAGCAGAGAGAGGCAGAGACACCATGGCAGTGAGCAGTGAGGCCTACACTGACTTCAGAGACCCCAGGGACCAGGTGCCCCCAGTTCCACAGTCCAGGACCAAGGAGCCCTGAGAACCCTCCGGTGGCCAAAGAGCTTCAGAGTTACATGAGGTGGGGTGGCTTTAGGGGCAAGAGGTAGTGGGGGGATAAAACATGGGTGTCAGCCTCTGAAGGATAATGGACAGGTGTGGCTAGTACCTTGTAGCATTCTGCATCCAAGATCCGGTCTCTAAACAGGTTTTGGATCATTCATTTCTTCATTCGATTCCTTCATTTGTTATGTGAGAGCTCCTGAGTGTGTCTCTGTCACTGGGCCTGTGCTGGTGCAGGGTGTGAGTGAGGAAAGAAAACTAGGTCCTCTCCTTGATCCTCTCATGACAGTGACATGGACACTTTGGGAGACACACGATTTCAGGTTCAGTGATGGGGATGAAGATCTGAGGGGCAGGCCTGGACATTTTTTTGCACTGACTCTGACGGTTGAGGCAGGTGATTTAGTTCTGGAGCACAGACTAATCAGCTGACCATTTGCTCTCACTCCTCTGAGGTTTGGATGCCTAAGAAGAGAGGATTTGAGCCAATAAATGACTATGGGGTCCTTGGAAGCCAGTAGGCCCTCACTTCCCGTGGAGGAGAAGATGGGCCTGTGGCTGCAGAGAGACCTCATGTGACCCTGATCTCCCGTTTGTTTGCGTGACTCTGATTCAGTGACTGTGCCTTCTGTGCCTCAGTTTTCTCTCAGTCAAATAAGCTAAATGGCAAATGGACTGTGGCTTTTCATGCTATCTGTAAATACATTTTAAATTATTCACAGTCACCTGATCTAATGCTTGGCACAGTGGAGGCGTTCACACAAACAGCATTTATTACTCATTTGCTTCCATGAGAAAGCACCTTTAGGTCTGATCCCTGTGGACAAGCTGCTACCAGGTACATCTTCTCTCTTCTGTTTCTGCTTCTGGGGACATTGGACTTTCCTAAGCCTCTCAAGGCAGTTGGCTGATGGCCTACAAAGCTTGTCTTTCTGTCCTCTCCACTCTGAGCCTCAGGTGAAGAAAGGTCTGCCCTTGCCCAGATGAGGCTCTGAGGGCTGAGCCCTGGCTGTTGAGCAGCTCCAGGAGACACAGTCCTCAGACAGCTGGTAAATCCTTGGTCCCAGTAAGCCCTGCCAAGAAGCCACAACACAGCCCTGGCACATTCTCCTCAGCTTTATCTGGAGTAAGGATTTAGGGACAGGGGTCTGGGGTTGAGGCTTCTAGGGCTGAGCTTCTCTGAGAGTATCTCAGGGGGCCTCTGAGTCCTAGCTCTACTCAGTTCTCCAGGGTCTTTCTCAGGGTGAAATTTATGAAGAGGGCATGAGGTGCTTTGCTGAGACTGATCTCCTGCTGCTGAGTCCCCCCATCAGACTGTCCTTCCTCTGCAGCAAGTGTCTGCAGGGTCTGGATGCGGGAAAGGAATTCTGATCTGTTGAAATTTGTCTTCTCTGTGTGTCCTGTACTAAATGCCCAAACCCCAACATGGGACATAACGCAGAGAGGGACACAGGCATAGTCCAAGCCTGACAATCCTGTGTGTGTGAAGTAGAAATGACCCCTGCCCCCAACACCCAGGGATCATGTGGAATCACTCACGGTATAAGGTGACGGTGAAATGTCCAGTTGCTCCTCTAATCCCATCACCTCGCTTTATGATTTGTAAGGTGTAGGATCCTGCGTCCTCCCGTGTGACATCCTCGATCAGCAGGGATGCATTGCAATATACTGTTTCTCGTCCAGTGTATTCAGGCCCAGGTATAACTTTATGATTGTGTACTAGATATGATGTAATGTAATGCTGGAGGTCCGTCATTTGCCCTTTGTACCAGATGTAGCCAGCAAGATTCTTGGGCAAATTGTGGACAAGTAGAAGAATATCCTTCCCCTCAGAAAGTTTGGGTGGCTGGGCTTCAATCGTGACTTGGGCAGTGGTGGGTGCGTTCCAGATGTGTAAAAGTGATGCTAGGAGGTGGAGAGAGCATCAGTTAATATTGAGACCTATGTATTGGGGTGAAAAGATGGGGCCCTGGGTCCTGAGAAGGTCTCTTCCATCCTCAGCCTTGAAGACACACACAGACACACACACACACACACACACACACACACAAACACACACACACACCAAAGGGGCATTTGTGTTTGTGTGTGTGTATGTGTGTCTGTCCTACAGTCCTACTAGGTCAAGGCCAGCAGCATGACCCCCATTCCTTCAACACTTCTGACCTTGGCATTTTTCTGTTTGGAATCCTCTTCTCCAGGGGTCCACATGGCCCCCTCCACACTGCCCCCAGGTCCTGCTCACATCAGGGCATCCTTAGACTTCTTTCCTGACACCTCCTTCAGAGACCCTGGGTCTTCCCTTTCTGACCTTTCCCTGCTCTGCTCCCTCCAGGGTTCTTGTCAACACCTGACCTCACATTCTAGATCTCTTTACATGTCTGTCTTCCTCCCCATGACAGCGTGAGCTCCGTGAGGACAGGGACTTTTGTGATCTTGGTTGCACCCCAGTGCATGTAACAGGCTGCAGACTCCTGTAGATGTGAGAGTTCTCAGGGCCCTCCACACCTGGGGTGTTTTCTTTTCTTCCCCCAATTGTTGAGGTTTTTTGCTGAGGACAGTGTTTCATGCCCTGTTTATATTTTTATTTGAAGTGTCATCTGATATAGTTATTATTATCATTTTTCAAAATGTGGTGGCCCCTGATGATTAATCAGGAAAACAGAACACTTAAGATTTTCCTACCTCTTACCAATTCTGGTTCAATGTGGCTTTCCTGTTTTGACCCCTGTCCCTCTCTGGTGTATTTTCTCCTATCCAGGCTCCAACAGAGCCTTCTTTCCTTTTTTTTCTTTTTTCTTTTGTTTCTTTTTTTTTTTTTTTCTGAGAAGGAGTCTCGTAATGTCGCCCAGGCTGGCGTGCGGTGGCGCTATCTCGGCTCACTGCAACTTCTGCCTCAGCCTCCTGAGTAGCTAGGATTACAGGAGCACAACACCATACCTGGTTAATTTTTTGTATTTTTAGTAGAGACGTGGCTTCACTGTGTTGGCCACACTGATCTTGAACTCCTGATCTCGTGATCCACCCACCTCAGCCTCCCAAAGTGCTGGCTTCTTTTATTTTTTAGAATCGATCCTCTCCAGGAGACCCCATCCAGTGACTCTGCTTCCTCCTCCTGTCCTCTCCCAGGAAGTTCTCTCCTCACCTGTGAGCAGGAGCCCCTTCCAGGTGATGCGTTGTGTGCACGGAGGGGCTGAGAGGGGCCCCATGGTCTCTGCTGCCGGCGTGTTCTCCTCTGTGGAGATGAGCCTAGGATCCAGAAGCTTCCTGAGCACGGCTGTCAGCTGTGCTGTCCTTCCTCCTTCTGCGCTGAGCCTCTTCCCGGGGCAGGAGCACTTCTCAAGCTCATGGGCGGGGTCAGGCCCAGGACACCTCTCTGTCCCCTCCTCTCTCAGTCCTGTCTCCTTGTCCCTCCTTCTGTTTTTCCTTTTGTCTGTGTTTCAGGTCCCTGGGAATTGTGGAGGCCTCTACCTGTTTCAGCAGTGATTCTTTCAGCAAACCTCAACAGACACTTTGTGCAGACACACACACAGACACACAAAGACACAGACACACAGAAGAGACACAGACCCCCAAAGTCACACACATACCCTGCCGGTTGGGCAAGCACAGTCCTGGTCCTCAGCCTCCTGCTGTCCCCATGGCTCTGGGTCGGGGTGCACATTCACACCCTTTGCCCTCTTTCATCCCCATCTGGCTCTCCCCTTCAGTGCAGGAGGCTGCAGCTGCACCAGGTCCCTGTCACAGTGACGCCCCATTGTGCTGTGGGTGAGCTGTGTGTTGCCTGGTGAGAGGGACCTTTCCTTTCTGTAATCGTGTCTAGCTTGGCTGCAGCTTCCAAAGATGGACATTCAGGACCTTGGTGTCCCAGAGGAAACTGTCCTTCCTGGAGGTGTGCAGGGTGAATCTCTGATGCCTCTTGGGAGGAGAGGCCTGTGCTGGTTGCTCAGTGGGGGCTGTGAGTCCCATAGTCAAAGGGACAGTTCTCGGTCACTCTGTGGCTCCCTGGGGTCTGGCGGCTGAGCTGGAGCTCAGGGTTTCTCATGTTCTTCCTGACCATCTTTGAGGTCCTCTCTTCTCTGCCCAGCTGATTGTCCTGTGGTCACCACACCTTCCCCGTGGTGGTGCAGGAGGAAGTGGGGGGTAACCCAGGAACCCCGTGGGACATGGCTCATTGAGACGCAGGACGGGGAGCCTGGGACAGAGCAGGGGTTCAGAGCTGGAGAGATTCATCCCGGCTTACTCCGTGGCCATGATGGGCTCAGCCCTCCATGTGCTGACATACCCAGAGGTCTGTCCTGGGGATTTTGACCTGGCCAAGCTGCTGTCTGTAGTGGAGGAATAGGCAGTGGCCAGAGAGCCTGTCTGGAGGGACGTTGCTCACCCCTGAGAGGGCGGGTGGGGGTGAGTTGTGTTCTGGGAGCAAAGAGCAATAACACCCCCCTTCTCCCCGCAAGCACACAGGAGAGGTCTGTCTTCCCCAGGGACAGCTGGGGGTAGGTGGCCACATCCCGGATGGTGCCTGTGTGTGACCATCACACGTGCTCTGAGCCCCCCAGGGTGCAGCGGGCAGGCAGGTCACAGGGTGCCTGGCTGATTCCCGGGGAGGCTGTGGGCCCTCAGGCAGCCATTGTTCTGTGTCAGCTCTAGGCTTTGCCTGGGATCCCCAGACAACAGGACAGATGGAGCAGGGGCGGGTATTTAGGGAGCAGTGACAGAAAGAGTTGATGAGGTTGGAGGGAGGTCACGAAGGGAAAGAGCCTAGTGTGGCATCTTGTGTAGCAGCGCTGCCCTGGGAGATGCCTTTAGCCATGGAAGGAGCAGGTGTGTGGGGCAGGAGCTACCTGCAGAGGGAGTGGTGTTAGGTTGGCGGCCGCCAGGTCAGGGAGGAGCTGACAGAGTCCGTGTGGGGAGCACGGAGGATGCTCAGGACTTGGGCGGAAGTGACCCTGGTGAGGGTGGGCACTGCTGGGCTGTGGGTTCTGCTGAGGGAGGTTGGCATCCCCTGGGAAGGCTCCAGGCTCGGCGGGACTCTGTCGTCCTCTGGTGGACAGGGAGGGAAGTGTGAACGGCCCCAATCCCAGCCCAGGCTGCATGTTTTATTCCACATGCATCTGCACACTTCACAGGAGGTCACACATATGTTACATTACAGCTTCATCACCTTCCAGCCCCGTAAGTCCCAGTCTCTGTGGCTCTACGTTCATTGTTCTCCCTCTTTCACAATCAGATGTCCCAAACGGAGACTTTTGTCACCTTCTGTGAGTTTGTGTTTGTGTGCAGTAGGCGGCACTGTTTATACCCTGGGGGCAGTGATGTCTGGGGCTGAGCACTGCACATGGGCTTGGGAGCAGAATAGGGAGCAGCAGGGTGGGAAGATCAATGTCAGGGGGGCAGGCAGAAGTCATTTTCATTTTCTCACTCCCAGGGACCAGAACCCAGGATTCTGACTCCAGGGCACAGTACCACACCCTGCTGGTGTCCCTGGATGTCATGATCCTCATAGTGTCATGTTGCCTTGGCATTCATTTTTTAAGGTGTAAGTTTATTTGCCTCAAATCAGAAACAGGGCTTGGTCACCATGGCAGTTTTCAATACTGTATCTGGTTCAAATGGCTCCAGTTGGTGGCCAGAGATAAAATCTTAGAGGCATCTCTCCTGCTTGGTGTGCTGGGCTGCCCTCTCTCCAGCTGCTTTCTTTAAACTGATCATTCTGACATTCGCCCTCACATTTAAAGTGACCACCTCTCAGTCACAGCGTGAGCTCCTGGTCCCAGTGTTTGCTGCTTGCTTTGAACACATCCATTAAAGCTCCCTGCTGGAAACCTGTCAGATAACACCCTGGACTTAATAAAGCCATTGGCTTACCGGTCTCTTCTCTCCTCCCTGCCTGGGCTCACTGACCTCTGTGTCTGTAGTCTCCAGGTGTGCCGAGTGCTCCCCAGTGTCTGTAAGTAGTAAAAATACTTACACTTTCACATTGTGGTTGTATCGCTGTGGCCTCACATGCCATCCAGGGTGTGACATTGAGGCTGCCCTGTAGGACGTGTGCTGGCTGAGCCCCTGCTGGAGCTCTTGTTTTGGGGCCTCTGGTTCTGCTGGGGATAGGAGCTTCCAGCTAACTTGATTGAAAAACTGATGCCTTTCATTGAAACACTGGGTCAGATGATATATTCATGGGCTTCAGCTGCCATAACAGACACCTTAGCCTGGGTGAATTAAATAATAGAAATATGTTTTTTCACAGTTCTGTGAATAATGTGCTCTTTTAACCATTTTAAAATGCACAATCAATGAAATTAACCACCTACACAGTGATAAATTGCCTAGTAAATTTTTATCATTTTAAACTGAAACTCTGTATCTTTTAAACAATAACTCCCTGTATGTTCCACCCTAGGCCTTGATAATCTCTCCTGTGTCTCTATGAATTTGCCTATTTTTGATGTTTCATATAAATGAAATTATACAATTATGTTATTTTGTGTCTGACATATTTCACTTAGCATAATGTTTCCAAAGTCCATGCATGTTCCAGCGGGTGTCAGAGCTTCATTCCTCTTTATGGCAGATGAACATTCTGTTGTATGTGTCACCATATTTATTTATTCATGTGTTGATGAGCACTTGGATTATTTTCATATTTTATCTTTTGTGAATAATGCTGCAATCAGCATTCCCAAAGAAGTACCTGTTTGAGTCCCTGCATTTAATTCTTTGGTTATATACCTAGGAATAGATGTTTTTTCAAATGAGAATTCTATCATTAGCTTTTTGAGGAACACCAAAATTCTTTCTCCTAATGGCTGTACCTTTTCATATTCTCACCAGCAATGTATGAGGATTCCAAATTCTACATAAGGCTGCTACTTGTTATTTAACATTTTAAAAGAATGGTAGCCAGGTTTGTAGGTGTGATGTGGTGTCTCATTGCAGCTTTGACTTTGTATTTTCCTGATGACTAATGGTGTTGAGTATCTTTTCATGTCCTTCCTATTTGTATATCTTCTTTGAAGAAATGGCTATTTGAGTGTTTTGCCCATTTATAAATTGGATTGTTCGTCGTTTTGTTATTGAGTTGTAGCTAGTTCTTTATATTATCTGGACATGAAAACTGCCTATATGTGGTTTGCAAATATTTTCTCTCATTTTGTGTCTATTAATTATTTTCTTGATAATTTCCTTTGATGCACAAAATGCTCACTCACATCTTGATAAAGCCCAATTTATCTTTTTTTCTTGTTTGTCATGCTTTTGTATCATATCTAAGAATCCATTGCACATTTGAGGTCATCAATATTTACCTCTATGTCTATCTTAAGATGTTTTTATGGTTCTAGGCCTTATATTTAATTCACCGATCAATTTCTTAGAGAATTGTTTGATATGGTGGGAGGCAGAGTTATCTAAATTCACTGTTTTGCATGTGGGTATCTAGTTGTTTCTGCACTATCATTTGAAAGGAGAATTGTTTCTCCACTAAATTGTCTTGACACCCCCTTCAAAGAGTAATTGACCGTAAGTGTGAGGGTTTATTTCTAGACTCTCAATTCTATCCCATTTGTCTTTATGTCCATTCTTTTGCCAGCAGCTTCTGTTTTAATAACTGTATTCCTTTGTGAGATTTCAAATAAGAAAGTTCAAGTCCTACAGTGTATTTTGGCAAGATTGTGTTGGCTATTCAGGGGTACTTTTTTGAAAGGTGGGAAGGCCAATGTTTCACAATTGGGAAAGCCTTTTCTGTCTTCTTCAGGGGGAAATTTGGGAGAACCTTTTAAGAAGCTTTATCTAAGTAGGTAAACTGTCACCACTTTATTTGCTGAAGTGCTATGTGAAAGTGTGCATTGCCTCTTGTAGTTGTGAGACCCTGGAAGCACCTGCCCACCTGGTGAGAGAGAGTGAATTCCATGTTGAGGGGCAGAGAGGACACTGTTTTGGGATACAGTGTTGTTGGGCGAGTTGTATACATCTCTACTTCTTTGTCTCTGTACAGTGGGTGTAGGGACCAGCCCCACAGTGTTGGTAGGTTTTTCTCCCTGTGTGCGGAGACAAGAGATTGTAGAAATAAAGACACAAGACAAAGAGATAAAAGAAAAGACAGCTGGGCCTGGGGGAGGACTACCACCCAGATGCAGAGACCGGTAGTGGCCCCGAATGCCAGGCTGCTCTGATATTTATTGGATACAAGACAACGGGGCAGGATAAGGAGTGTGAGCCATCTCCAGTGATAGGTAAGGTCAAGTGGGTCACATGTCCACTGGACAGGGGGCCCTTCCCTGCCTGGCAGCTGAGGCAGAGAGCAAGAGGAGAAAGAGAGAGCTTACACCATTATTTCTGCTTATTAGGGACTTTTTGTACTTTCACTAATTTGCTACTGCTAACTAAACGGCAGAGTCAGGTGTACAGGATGGAACATGAAGGTGGACTAGGAGTGTGACCGCTGAAGCACAGCATCACAGGGAGATGGTTAGGCCTCCGGATAACTGCGGGTCGACCTGACTAATGTCACGCCCTCCACAAGAGGTGGAGGAGTAGAGTCTTCTCTAAACTCCCCCGGGGAAAGGGAAACTCCCTTTCCTGGTCTGCTAAGTAGCGGGTGTTCTTCCTTGACATTGAGGCTACCAGTAGATCAGGATCCACCTCGCAACCGGTGTCTTCCCAGACGCTGGCGTTACTGCTAGACGAAGGAGCCCTCTAGTGGCCCTGTCTGGGCATAACAGAAGGCTCGCACTCTTGTCTTCTGGTCACTTCTCACTATGTCTCCTCAGCTCCTATCTCTGTATGGCCTGGCTTTTCCTAGGTTATGATTATACAGCGAGGATTATTATAATATTGGAATAAAGAGTAATTGCTACCAACTAATGATTGATATTCATATATAATCATATCTAAGTTCTATATCTGGTATAACTATTCTTGTTTTATATTTTATTATACTGGAACAGCTCGTGCCCTCGGTCTCTTGCCTCGGCACCTGGGTGGCTTGCTGCCAACAAGTGGGCATCTCCGTTGGACACAGTAGGTTTTGAAATCCTTGTTTATCCTCTGGGGTCTGGGTCTTGGCTTACCTGTTAGCTGCAGCTGAAAGAAGTGTCTGCTAATGCAATGACACCTGTGGGGAGAAGAAGGGTTCGGCAGAGTGAAAGTAGCTGGGGCTGAGAGAAGCCAGGAAAGTCTGACTCTTAGAAACTATGGGTCAGCAGATGGGTGTCCTCAGGGGTAAATGGGCCATGCCGGTAGCCACTGCAGTGGACTGGAAGAAGGTAAGGGATGCTGGGTGTCCCCTGTTCTCTCTCAGCTCTGCAGCTGAAGATTTGGGCCCTGGGCTGGTACTGCCCTGCAGCAGCAGAAGGGTATAGAGGGATATCTGTATATCAGGACCAAGTCCATGTCATCTTCTTATGCATTGTTATCTCAGATGGAGGATTCTGTTCAGAGACTTGGCCTGGACACATGGGAGGGCCCACCCCATTCTTTTAAAATTATTTTAAGAGAACAGTATTAGCAAATGTGGTACATGTTTTATTCTGCTAGAATCAGTATTACTGTCACGTTTTACAATGTATCTCTTAGGAAACAGCGAGAGCCATCCACACAATGTGCATTTAAAGGGGACTCTACTATGATTTCAGCTTTCCTACCTCTTTATAGAAACCATCTTCTCTGCAAACACACAGGCAATATCTCTGTGTTCATTTCTATTGAGAGCCCTGTATGCAAGGTGGAGAGAGCCACATTTCCCCCTGAGATGTTATGTAAATTTTGAGGTTGAGAGGACATATCTGACGCTCTGTTGTTACCCTCAGAAGCTACTACATGTGAAATTCTAATGACTGCATTATCCCGCCAAGTAAAAGAGGCGGCATGAGCAAGGACAGTTAAGAGGGGTGAGAGCCTCATCATGATGGGGAGTCTTGTTCTGACATCTTGGAAAAACGTGTCCACAGTGGGAAGTCATCAGCTTGTTGTCCTGGTTTATAGTTTGAGCGGTGGTCATTATGGTGTCGAACATTTTGGTGAGTTCTGAGTGGCTCACACTTCAGGTCCAAGGATTTTCCCATGAAATTTACGTTGAGTTGTCCACCTCCAGCTTATAGGGCTTCTGGAACAGAGTGGGTCTTGCTCTTAATGATTCCATGGGAGAAAATGGAATTGGAGGAACTGGTAGAATTCAGGGTAATGTCTAGTCTGCAGGTGGATAATAGAAACACAGAAACAATGAACAGAGCTGCAATCTCATAACAGGTGTACTTCAATTTTTATTTTCCACATAATTTTTCTGTCTATGGGCATCTCTATTTTTACCAATGGTAATTTCAGTAGAATAAGTTTGTTTGCAAAATAGGTTGAGTTTCTTCAAACGTGGTCTGATTCTTTACATAAGTGCAGCAAGAGTAGCAGTGGACCATGTGGACTGTCTTTTAAAATTTTCTTGGCTCTAAGTTTTTATAAGAAATCTCAGATTAAACTTTTACAAAACTCTTGAGAATAGGAAGCCAAACCAAGGCTGACTTCAGACTTTGCCTGCAGTTCATATTGGTTCATTCTATCTATATTCTTAAATATAACATCCCAGTCAAAGCCTTGGTAATATAACCAATGATTTCAAATGTGTCCTGTTACAAAGAGAGCAGACAGTTACTGTACTTGTGCAAATATGTGTATTATCATAAACATATCAATACTCATGAATAGTTGCCCAATTCTGGGGCAGTCATTTAGAGAGCAAAAGTAAATGTTTCAATTATCATTCCCAGAAGTGTAGTTTATTGAACTGCTATAAGCTATAGATAGATTAAAAGAAAAAAATTCCATAAATCTAGAAAACAAACCATTTAACGAATCAGCAAATTTTCAAATAAAAATCATAAAAACATTATCCTCATTATTATCAATTATTTCAATGAAATCAATGTTTTTCCTGCTTGATCTAGGCTGGGAATTTTATGAAGATATCAGCCTGTTTGTTAAAGTTTTGGAAGTTCTTAGACAGTCCAGTGGTATAATCTTGAAGTTATCAGAAACTTCTATTAAAGAGTACTTGTCAGCATCTTTTCCATGAATCTCCTTGAAAAGGAAGCAATTTTGGACTATAGCTGATTGGAAATGCTTTGAGAAAGCATTTTCTCAATGCTGTGAATGACAAAGATTTTAAATGACTATGGTTAAAACTCTCATGAGAATTCATTACGATAACACAGGACATAAAAAGTTAGTTACTTCTGTGGTATGTGACATTATGGCTGATAACATTTTTAATTTCTAGGAATCTCATACAATTTCTGGAACAATCATATCATTAACATATCCATAAATATACCATAGAGAAGGTTTAACATCCTTTACCACTTATGATTTGTAAATGCTTTTCATATAATTTTACATATCAAATAAAGTGACTTTTCCATGTAGCTTGTGTTTTTCGGGTCTTATCATCTATCTTAGGCTTTATGTTCCTTGGGGTAGAAACCTTGCCTTCTTCATTTCTGTATCTTTCATGAACATATGAGTTGGTCATCAGGAAAAGGTTCTCAATCACATGTAGGTTGTGTTCTAAGTCTCATGTTTACACATTAATGCTAGAGTCATCATTCTCCTGGAGGTCAGAGGTTGCTTGTGATGAAGGGTATGGGTAAGCCCGAACTGCAGATGGTAGATGGGAGATCACCCTGTTTTTAGCCATAGCATTGGAAATCAGCATTCTATGTGTATATCAGGTGGAGGGGAAGGGATGTGTAGAAAGACAGATTTAATTAGAATGGAGGAATTACACTAGGGAATAGAGGGAATTGAAGCAATAAAAATTAGTAAAGAGAAGAAATGTGAACTTATCAAATAGGCAAGAGTAGATCCCTGAAGATTTTTGAATAGGCGAGTTAAGTAGAATTTAGGAAGGTAATAAGGCAGTCCTACACAAGGAAGATTTCAAAACCTGGAGATAAGTCAAGCAGTACCTCTAGCAGTTGTTGAGGTTGTGGGAATGGAGAGAATGACACAAGTGAGAGATGTTAAAAATAAAGGATCAAGAGGGTTTTATAAGGTATTGAATCTGGGAAACAAATGAGCAGAGGTTGAGGATAATCATTTGTAGGAGGCAGTGGGGTACAGGGAGCATGAAGAACAGGGGAGAAGAGACCTGCAGGAATAAGTGCTGAGAAGCAGTTCAGTGGGAGGAGGAGGAGATCCAGTCCCAGATACAGGCAAAGAAGTCCTTTCTCTCTCCCAAGCATGGCAGTCAGCCCTGCAGGAAACAGGACAAAAGGAAAGGCCATCATACCTGCCAGTCTTCCTGAAATAGACTACACCAGGGCTGCTATATCAGAGCCACACTGGCCAGTACTCCAATCATGATGCTGACAGTGGCTCTACCTGAAAGGCCAGGAGAACTTCCTTGTACCGAAGTATCTGTCATGGAAAGAAAAGAAAAGAAGGAATAAAGGTGATGTTATTTTACAGTGTGGTACCTTAGGAACCATCACTAAGTATGAAGTAGTTTCTACTTCTTCCTTCAGGGATTACATTAATTTTGTGGGAGTGTTGCTGGTAGATGATTAGCCAACTATATTCTTGCAGTTTTTTTCTCTCTCAACGTGTTTCTAGGTTAGTGATCAGTCTTCTATCAATTTCATCCTGACCATACTGCACTCAGATATTTTTGAAGGCTTTATGATGTGAGAAAGGCTGACTGCTATTTTCTGTGTCATTAGAACTTTCTATCCTTTCATGGTTGCATCTTTTTCTCAGTGTCTCAGTTGTGGTAGGCATGAGTAAGACTCTGTCAGATCTCCACGGTGGCTTGTGTTTCTCAAGAGGATTACTGAGTTCTTGGTGGAGCCCATTAATGAATAGGGCAGAGAAAGTATAGGCTTATGTATGTTGAAAAATTTCCCTAGGTAATTCCAATACTCCCAGCTAATAATTGATTAATAATCCATTGACTTGATTGACAGAAGGCCCAGATCAGTGCATTCCAAATTGACAACCTACTTTGCATAGAGTCCTCACTTTCCTGAAGCTCCCAGCAGGGATATGAAAGCAAGCCCAGTTCTGTGAGACTCTGTTTTACTCTCTTGGGTGACTGGTGGGAGGACTCCCTGTCAGCATTGCCATGCTTTCTTTGAACTGAAACTAAATCTTCTTTCTCTTTCTTTGTACAGGAATCAGATTTGCATAGTGGTCCCAAGGCTCTCCCAGACTTTTTTCATGCCTGCCCCACTTTCCCTCGCAGACATTTTTCCTAAAAAATTATCTTGCATGTCTAATCCCATCTTGGATGCATCTCAGTGGGCATCAACTAACATACCAGGCTTGATTTTTTTGCACTTAGCTTTTTTCTCTCTCTCCCTCATGTAGGCAGCAACTATGTCCTAGTGTTTTATGTGTTACCTCTTTTTTGTGTGTATAGGAAAAATATATATATTTCCATATACTTACTTATATATAATATTTAATAACAAAATATATAATAATATAAAATGTATAATAATGTAAAACATATACACATTTCCATATATGTATATGGAAAAAGAGGTAACACATAAAACACCACGACATTTATACATAATAAAATTGACATTATATATATATATATATATATATGGTGTCTGGTAGTCTTATCCTCTCTATAAATACACACTTTTTGTCACTGCCCCTTCCCTCCCATGCAGAACTCCCATGACCAAATCTCCTATTTCTCCAAGTGTGTGTCACTCACTGTCCTCTGTGCTGTGTCCCATGTGCTGTGGCCACAGCCTCCTAGTGTTTTATGTGTTACATCTTTTTCTATGTATACATATGTAAAAAGCATATACATATTTATCTCTATATATTTATCTATATACAATATATAATAACCTAAAAGTATATAATATACAACCATTTAAAATATATACATATTTCCATATATATGAAAAAAAGGTAACCTAAAATACTAGGCCATTTATATATAAAATTCACATATGTAATATAAATGCCAATTTTATCATATATAAATAAGTATGAACATGATAGACTTATCATATATAAGGCGAATTTGGAATGTCCTGACCTGGGCCCTCTCTCAGTCAAGTCCCTGCCATGGAGGCCATTCATGGCTGCCACAACTAAGACACCGAGTAAAAGATGCAACTATGAAACGGTGAAAAGTTCTAAAGCCATAGAAAATAGCAATGGGCATTTCTCACATCCCAAAACCTTCAAAAATATCTGAGTGCAGCATGTCTAGGATGGAGTTAAAAACTTCAATCTTGAAAAGGAAAAAGGAAGCTGGAGGACTCATACTTTCAGATTTCAGCATCTACTGCAAAGCTACAGTAATCAAGAGTGTGGCACTGGCATAAAGGAGGACATAGAAACTAATGTCATAGAATAGAGAGCTCAGAAAGAATGCTCGCATATATGGCCAAATGATTTTTGTCAAGAGTGCCAAGACCATTCCATGGGGAAAGGACAGTCTTTTTAACATGTGATACTGGGAAAGCTGGCTATCCATGGACAAGTATGAGTTGAACCTTTACCTCACACCATATATAAAAAAATGAACCCACAATGTATCAAAGACCTAAATGGAAGAGTGAAGACTACCAAACACTTAGAAGAAAACATAAGGAAAAAGCTTCATGATATTGAATTTCAGAATGATTTATTAGTTGTAACTATAAAAGCATAGGCAACAAAAAAGGGATAAATTGGACTTCGTGAAAATTAAAAACTTTTATATATCAAAGGCCATTATAAGAATGTAAAAAGGCAAACTATGACATAGGGAAAATTTCTGCAAATCATATATCTGTTAAGAGATTAATTTCCAGAATACATGAAGAACACTACAAATCAAAAACAGCAAAAATCCAAAATCCCAATAAAAAAATGGACAAAGGACTAAAATGGAGATTTTATTAAAGAAGATATACAAATGGTCAATGAGGACATGCAAAGATTCTCAATATTAATACTTAGAGATATGCAAATCAAAACCATAGTGATACATGACCTCACACACATTAGGGTGGGTTTGATAAAAACAACATGAACAACAACATCAGAAAACAAATGTTTTCGAGTACGTGGGAAAATTGAAGCTCTTAGCGTATTGCTGATGGCAATGGGAAACGTTATAACCACTGTGGCAAAATGGCATAGCATGGGCAGCTCATGCCTGTAATCCCAGCCCTTTGGGAGGCCAAGATGGGTGGATCTCTTGAGGTCAGGAGTTTGAGACCAGTCTGGGAAGCATTTCGAAACCCCATCTCTACTAAAAATACAAAGATTAGCTGGGTATGGTGGCATGCACCTGTAATCCCAGCTACTCGGGAGGCTGAGGCACGAGAATCACTGGGACCTGGGAGGTGGAGATTGCAGTCAGCCAAGATTGTGCCATTGCACTCCAGTCTGTGTGACAGAGCAAGACCCTGTCTCAACATCAACAACAACAGAAAAGAAAATGGTATGTCAGTTTCTTAAAAAAATAAAAGAATTACTACTTGAACCAGCAATTCTACTTCTGGACATACTGCCAAAAGTATTGAAAAAAATTTGAACAGATATTTGTACACTGATGTTCACAGCAGCATCGCTCACAATAGCCAATGGGTGGAAACAACTGAACAGTCTATTGAAAGATAAGTGGATGAACAAAAAGTGATATCCATGCTTTGGAATGTTCTTCAATCTTAGCAAGGGATAAAATTTTGACCCATGGTGCAAAATGGATGAACCTTGAAGACATTATGCAAAGTGAAATAAGCCAGACACAAAAGGATAATTATTATATACTTCCATTTATGTAAGATAGTTAGAATAGTCGGTTACATAGAGACAGAAATTAGAATGGTGATTACCAGGGGTTAAGGGGAGACAGAATGAAGTTATCATGTACTGGGTATAGAGGTTTAGTATAGTAGGATAAAAAAATCTCTGGAAATGGATAGTGCTGATAGTTACACCAGACTAAATTTCACGCTTAGAAACAGTTAATGGTAAGTCTTAGATATAAAGTGTCTAGTACTCTTACCCTCTCTATAAATACGCACTTTTTGTCGCTGCTCCTTCCCTGCCAGAGAGAGCTTCTGTGAGTTCATCTCCCTATTTCTCCAAGTGTGTGTCACTCACTGTCCTCTGTGGTGTGTTCCATGTGCTGTGTCCACAGACTCAGACAGGCAGTGACCAGAGAGAGGACAGAGCCCTATTCCCATTTTTATAAAGCCTTACCCATGGGAGGCTTGGCTTCTACTGGCAGCTTGATTTAGCCAGATTCAGAACCGGCCACCCAGGCACCTTATCCACATGCCCTGGTCCCACCCCGGGAGGAGTCAGGGCAGGGTCGGTCACTGGGCGAGCCCACAGCAATGCAGGGAGCAGAGTCTGAGCTGCTTCTCCCTCACCCAAGCGGCTTCCTCCTCTCATTTGGGGAAAAGTGTGGGTTTGCTTTGAAGCCTCTGATGTTCATTGCAGCTCATGGAGTACACACACACACACACACACACACACACACACACACACACACACACACACGAGACAGAAGGGATGTTTTGGTGACGGAGAGAAACAGCTTGACCCTGAGGACCCCCCTCTTTCTCCCTCTGTGAAGGCCCTTACACTGCATAGGGCTTGGGGCTGATAAAGCCGTTTCCCTACATTTCTCAGGCTGCACCCAAGGCCATCCACCAGAAATCCGGAAAACAAAGGGAAGAGAATCTGTAGATATGAACTGGGAGGATTCAGGAGAAATATTTGGGATTTACTTTTGTGCACGGGACACAGGCTGAGAATAAAAATGTTTTCCTGGCCCTTTCTTGGAAACCCAGATAGGCTTCACCTGAAAGCATATTGCCAATGCTGCAGCGATCCACTTACCAGGGACTGTGATTTTCTTGGTTGTGAAGTTTTTGCCATTAGTGACTGGGTTATGGACATAACACAGATAGTCCCCACTATTCTCTGTAGTGACTTGGGGGATAAAGAGCTCTTGTCCTGTTTGCTGGTTATTCCCGTTCAGCAGCCAGGAATACTCTACTGATGGGTTAGAGCCCGCGAGGCAGGAGAGGTTGAGGTTTGACCCTGGATAGTAATAGGTGACTGAAGAATAAGTTATGGGTTCATCTGGGCCATCTGGAGCAAAGAGAATAAAGCCACAGGTAATGTTATCAGAGGGAATGGGAAGCTCCTGGTCTGTGGAAGGGACACAGTGTTTCTTTTTGCCAAGTCACAACCCCGAAGTCCCAGCCAAACTTCCTCTGTGTTTACTGAACTGGAGGAGTATAAGACATTCACCTGTTTCTCCCATCACAAGCTGTGGAACCAGAGTCTCCTAAGACCAGAGAAACCCCTCCCTTCCTGGGCCTACCCAGGTTTGTCTGGAGCAGGAAGTCATGGCCAGCTTGGGGGTCCAGGGGTAAGTGTATTCATAATTGGACCTGCGAGGGACTGAGAGGCCTGGCCTCAGGTTATGTGGATTTGGGCTGGCAGCCTTGTCCATGAAGGAAAAGAGGATACTCACAGAGAACATCCAGGTGACTGGGTCACTGTGGCTGGTACTCACTACATTCTTCCTTTGACATTCATAGAGTCCTGTGTCACTCCTTGTGACACTGAGTAGAGCAAGGATCCTGTTGTCATTGGACATCTGCAGCCTGGGACTGACTCTGAGTCTATGACCATTTACCCACCACATGAAGATTGTGCCATGAGTCTCAGGTTCACAGGTTAAGACCACAGCCTCCTCATCCTCCACGGGGTTGCTGGTGACATAGGGCTTGGGCAGATTCGCTGTGCAGATAACAGAGAAGATTCCCCTGTGTGGCACCATTGATTTCTCTATGAGCATTTTCCAATCAGAGTTGACATCTCCCACCTCTCAGCCAATCCAAGTCCTTAAAAGCCCACAGCAGGTCTGTGTGTCAAAAGACAGATGGATGCATGATGATCTGAGGGCTCAGAAACCATGGGGCCACCTGCTCTGTGTGGGAGATGCACAGACTTCTGAAGTGTGAATCGAGCAGCAATGTTGGTGAAGTGTGAATTGAGCAGGGTCAAACAATTAGAGTTTGATTAACTTTGTTTAAATTGGGCAGAGTCCAAGTGAGGCAGTAGTGGCTCATGCATCTCTGCCCCGCCCCCACCCCGAAGGACCCCACCTTATGACAATGTTGTTATTATGAATACACAGGTGTGCATGAAACAGGCAGTAAATCAGACAGCACCCACCTGGCCAGCTCCACCTGGTCCCAGGAACCACCAGTATTCCCATTATGTGTATGTTACAGCCTTTGTAGGCTACAAAATATAAAATACAACTTTAGAATATAAAATATGCTATTGTCGATACAAAAGATTGAATATGAAGCTGAATATGTTGTTCCACTTTTTCTCACTCTTGTTTAAGTTTGCTGTTTCAGTTTTTTGACATGCTAGAGAGTTTTCCTCATCTGTGCAGCCTACAGTAAGCCAGAGGCATTCTTTTTTCTCTTAGATGTTTTTATCTCTAGCATTTTTTTTCTTTTTAAATACATCTCTGTTTAATCACCATCTTTCTGAAGGTCTCTTTTTTCATATCTTAACCAGAGTGTTTTAATTTCCAGTCTGATATTCAACATCCTACCACATCTGTGTCTGTTCCATCCTTGCTCTGTCTTTCAAATGCATTTTTTTGCCATAGTCTTCCCACATGAGTATGTAAGACTTATAGCATTCATGAATTTTTAAATTTTTTTTCTTTCCTCTTGTCCAGGCCTCAGGCTCCTTAGGACTGAGAGGGAGGGATTCCCCCCCCTGGCCAGCTAAGCTCCCATCAAACCCCAGGTAATTAGGCTCTAGTAAAATAGTTTCTCTTAAATGTAGGTCTTACCAAGAAGAGTATAATTCACTGACAACTTTCCAAGTGTTTTTTTCTCTTCTTCCTAGAAGAAAGATGTGGGGATTCTTTTTGGATATTGACAGTGAGAACCTGGTAGAGCTCCAGGAGTTAAGAGTCGTAAAACTGTCCCCCTACTCCCAAGACTAAACCATCCACTGGTGTGTTTATCTCTGTGCTTTGTCCAAACTGAGCCTCCAGTATTTCCTCAATTACAGTTCAGGTTTTCTGACCCCAGCACTGGTTCCCGCTGGGGTTTCTGTGTCTGTGTTCCTCTCAGGTATGGTGCGCTGCTCTGTATTTGCCTGTGGGTCTCTTCAATGTGTGGGCCAGTTGGCACTGAGACCTTGCTTCTCTGAGAAATCTAAACGAGTTGTTGATTTTTCAGTTTGTTCATCTTTTTACTTGTTGTTAGAAGTGAGTGAAAATTTTTAAGCTGCTTACATGCCTGATGGAAATTCGAAGTCTCTAGGGCATGACTGGAGGATATGAGCCCCACAGCAGGTTGAGGATGGAGTCATGAGTGAAATGGGTGAAATGAGCCCATGGGCTTTGGAAACTGCAGATCTGCCCTTCTCCCTCTGACCCCCTGGTGTGTCAGAAACTGAAACCACCCTTGCAAAGCATACGATGCTGAGAGGAAGCTAGCTTGGCTGACCCCATCTCATCTCTAGCCTCAGGCTGGCTGTCCTGTCTCATTCCTGGGCATAGACTAGTGTAAGCCTTTGAGGATTTTATAGTTTTACTTTGAAGCAAGGATGATAATAGTCCCTCCATAAAATTAGCTCCCTCCTTGTTGGGGACTACTTTGGTAAATCTAAGATATGGCCATGAATTATGGGAGGGACCCAAATTCTGCTAAAATGCAGGCATAGTTTCTATAGTCCCTTACTGCCCTGGAGTCATGTGTCCAGAGGTCACAAGATTTGTGACTTTCCTAGTTGCTCATATCGATAGCAACACTATTGTAGAATCTGAGATTTATCTTTTGAGATGTTTCTCAGATTTTTCATTCTGGCAACCAGCTGACCTCATCTAGACTCATGACCAATGGCTCAACCAGTCATGTGGCCCCCAGTCAGAGGCAGATTCAACAAATACAGGCCGTTTCCCCTACCTGCATCATTTCATCTCCAGCCAGTCAACAGTACTTATTCCTTAGGCCTTTGCCTCTGAAAATTTTTGAAAAACTCTAACCTCTGAGCCATTGAGGAAGCTGATTTGAGTCATAATAAATGTCTGTCCTCCTGTTTGGCAGCCTTGGGCTAAGTAAAACCATTCTTTACCACACATCACCTTCTCAATAAATTGGCTTTGCCTGTGCAGAGGGCAAGAACCTGTCAGGTGATTATAAGAATGGATGGAGGAGTCACTGATCTCTGTCTGGTGGCCTGTTTCATGAGTCAGCCTCTCAGAGGGAAAGAGCCCTGGACTGGGACACAGTGGAAGCTCATTCTCCTGGTGACCCGGGGACATTGCCTCATTATGGAGCCTGGCAGGGGTGGCTGTTCTGACTGATTTTGGTGCATTTTTCATTTCCCAGAAGGCAGGACAGGTCTCAGTGTGAGCAGGAAGGAAATGGAACAGTCAGTCTTGTTAGAGAGGGTGTCTGGGGAAGTCCTCAGTGTGGAGGAAGCTGTGCAAGACAGGGCTCATCAGGTAGAATGAAAGGGGGATGCAGTTTTTTCACTGAACACCTTTCAGACATCTCACCAACTCTGGCCTCACTGGGCTCTGCCTTTCCTCCTGAGCCCTGAGCTCTGATTGCTGGGAGGGAGGGAGGGAGGGAGGAAGGGTGAAGCTGGGATGTGTGCTTTCCAGGTTTCTTCCATCTCTGGAATCTTGACAGTGAAGGACCCTAATGTGTAACCACAGAGGAGACCGTGGGAAAAAGCTGTTTCTCAGGGGTGCCTGGCTTATGAAGTGAGGGGAGTTCAGACCGGGTTGGACTCATGAACTACAGGGACCCTGTTCCATGTCAGCAACCAGCTCCTCTAGCTCTGTGTTTCTCTCTGTGGCTAATTCTTCCTGTGGCTAATATATATATTATATATATGTATGTATATATATATAATGTGCCATTTTAACCGCTTCACTTAAGGAGAGAGAGCGAGAGAGAGAGAAGAGAGTTTCTACTAATACCAAATCTGGGTTAAATAAGTGTGGTCTTATTTCCTGGGGTTGGGCTTTTGCTAGATGTGTCAATTCCTGTTGGAAGTGAGCTGGAGAGGTTACATGCTTAACGAGTTTAGAGATTTTCTATATGAAAATACTCTGTGAGCACATTGATAAGTTTTATCCTTTCCTAGGTGAAAAGCTTCGTGAAGGATTTTAAGGACTTCCTGTTGGCTGAAGGCTGGCAAATGGCATTTGCCATCCTCTGACTGGAGCCATTCTGAGGACTGGAAAGAATACCCTGAGAAGTGGCCTATTTTATTTCTACAGGAAGGTACTGAGGTTTAATTTATCTTTCGGAGTCTTCCTAGATTAGAAGGCTTTGAGGTGTGTTGATGCCTTGCCGGTGACTTAGCTGCCTGATCAACGAACCTATTTCCTTTGGCTACTTCATCTGTTCCCTTTTTGATGTTCCCTATAATGTATAACTGCTATTTCTCATGGAAGGAAACTGAGGATAATAACCTGTTAATTTTTTGGTGATATTTTATAGGAAATCCATTAGTGGTAAGAAAATGCCTTTTATTTTAAATGGCAGCATGAGCATGAAGAACTAAAAAAGCATACTTGGAATTAGTGTAAATGTTAGCTACATTTCCCTTGCTTAATTTAAGTGCTCTTGTAAGAACTATTTGTTTAGCTGATTGAGCACCTGCACCTGAAGAGAGACGTTATTTAGAGTGACTACTGCTTATCCTGCCTTACGTATTTCTTGCCTTACCATCTGTTTGTTAGCTAAGAGCTCCCTCTAGAGGAAAGTAATTTTGCCACATTAAGTGGGGGTTTAAACTGTTTTTTCCTAGGGTTAATTTGGAGGCTTTTGTGACTAGTAGAGCTATTGTGACAGTGGTGTGGAAGCAGGTGTAAACAATAGGTCCTCCTAACTGCAAATAAGAGGTTGAGAAAAATATTGGATTAGAATTTTTCCTGAGACACCCCTTATGGCTGTGCTATGGGAAGAGGGGAGGCCTGGATAAGAAAGGAGAAAAGAGAGGGACTGGACCTAGTGTTTAGAAGGAGATCTACTTTCCTTCCTATAATTTCCAGAATCACCTGTGTCTCCTGTGCTGTAATGGCAGTTTAAGCTGCTGGAGCCAGGGGGTTGAGCCCCAAGACCAATCAGTCCTGCTGGACCACTGTGAGACTGGTTCTGGACCCAGTGACCTCCATCTGTGGGAGCAGTTGCATCTCCAGTGGTCTCCACCACAGGCTGGACAGGGTCAAGATGGCTTCCTTTTGCTGTTTGGACACTCCTTCCTAAAATGCCCTGGCTTGCCACACCAAGAGCAACTAGTGGATACACCTCTGGGATCCTGGACTTTGCAACTCTGCAAAGCAGCTACTAGAGGCTTTGTCCTTCTCTTGAGCTTTCTCTCTTTCTTCTGGGCCTTCTCCTGGTCTCTATTATAAAAGACTGAAGTGGCTACCCTCAGAAGGTTTTCCAAGGTGCTGTCTGCTACTATAGCTTGCCTTTTGTAGGTTCCTTCTAAATTGGGAGCTTTCTGTATAATAAACTTATCTTTTAGAATGGGCTGCCACTTGACTGAATCAGGAGATAAAATGGTGTGTGCTTATAGTGCCCCTCTCAACCTATCCATAAAGGCTGCAGGATTCTCATGTGGCTTTGAGTCTATCATAGACAGTTTAGAGGAATTAAGAGGTCTGGTCTTAGTTTTTCTTTTCCATTCATCTGCAGAGCTATTGGTGTTTCAATCAGTGTTGTCAAGAGGTACTGCTTCACTTCCTATTTGGAATGGTGTTTCTGCTATTTCTTCACTTTGCATATCTCCTTCCTTCCCTTTTGGTGTATTATAGGAGATATGTTGGTCATCTCCCAAATTCTCTGCTGCTTGCAGAGCTGCCTGTTTTTCAGCTGCAGTTAGGGTTTCGTTTGGGAGCAGCATAAAATCCTTCCATGTGAGGTGAAACACCTCACTTAAATTCTGGAAAGCTTCTGTACACCTATCAGGATTGTCTGTAAATCAGCCTAAGTCTTACTTTATTTGCGTAAGGTCCTGTAATGAGAAGGGAACTTGGAAGGACCCCAAATTATGGAGATTCTCAGATGGTACTCTTGGAAGTTGCTTTTCTAATTCTAGGAGATTATTCTTTACATGTCTGCCTGATATGGCTGTTAAGAAATCTGGGTTGCTGTTACAATGCTTGTAAAGGTTTAGTAAAAATGCCCTATCATTGTGCAAAATAGAATGAGTTGCTTTTCTCTTCAAAGTCCTGAGGTTAAAAGAGTCTAGTGCCTCAGAGTGCACTCCAGAGGGGTGCAAGCTGAAGATGCTCTGTTAGCCATTGAGAAAAAGAAGTGAGAATAAAAGTGTCCTTATTGTCCTCCTTCTTTCATTGTGACTCAGAGTGGAGTGGCAGACAGTGGGAATGCCCCCCCAACTGTTTTCTCTCGTTGGTTCCTGAGTCCTGGCACTG
Source organism: Nomascus leucogenys (assembly GCF_006542625.1). NCBI lineage: Eukaryota > Metazoa > Chordata > Mammalia > Primates > Hylobatidae > Nomascus > Nomascus leucogenys. Next base: position 85,742,318 of record NC_044397.1, read on the forward strand.
TGTTAAATGTGCCACCCATGGTTGTAGGTGTGGCCCTCTAAGCCATGGAACTGGATAAATGAAGTGATGGGATTAGCCACACTTACCCATGCAACCTTAGCTTATCTGCCTGTGATCTGCCTGGCTTCCTGAAAAATGGATCTCTGGAGAAACTGTAACAGTTGCTTTTGAGCAAGCTTTCTTTAACAGAGGGAATGTGCCAGTTGCCAGTTATGGCCTGTGCTAAAACATTTACCCTCAGAGAAGTGGTCCTGGTTAACTCTGTTTTTAAAATATCCTTACTAATTAAATACTGTTCTAATTGGAGATAGAATAGGTAACTTAAATGAAGTAGTGACCTAATGGCAGTTTTTCCTGCTGATGTGGCAGTATCAGAACTAAAATTTGGCTATGGAAGACATTTTACTCCTAATTGTTGAAAGCAGAGTTTTCCTATTCACAGAAAGGGCTTTTCTATCAGGGTAAAAAGAGAGAATTGGAAAAGTGCAGTGTTGTGGCAAAGGACCAACAATGTGCCTCTTGAGGAGGATTTCTATTTCCACTAGGTGACACTGTTGGCTAAGAAATTCCATGTGCTTACCAAAGGAAGGAGAGAGAGAGAGAAAGACCTATTGGATTAGTTATTGTAGCATTTAGTGATCTTTCCTAACAGAAGTGTTTCCCTGAACTGTAAAAATTTCCACATATTGCATACACAAAAAGAATAGGAGACATAGAGACCATGGATAGAAAGGAAGAACAAATTTGCAACAGGATAGCAAATTAGAAGACCCATTACCAACATCTGGATGGGCTGCTGGAGGCTGTGTTCAGTCCAGAAACCTTTGAATAACATCAGGGTGTGTCCTGTCCAGAAATTCTCAGCTGCTCCAGGACATCCCCCAGCCTCATGTGATGGTGAGGTTCTCTATGAAAGGTAAGTAGTTTGAAGAGAAACTTGAAATTAAAGGACAGATTTGAGGTTTGCTCCATACTCACCATTCTGATGTTTCTATCTTCTTTTCTGATCACAATCCCGGATGAGAACTCCCAAATAAAATGGCCCTGTTTGGGAATCTATCCATGGTTCTTTGTCACACACTGAGAAAGAACTCCAGACATGGAAACACATGAGTAGTGGGTTTAGGAGTGAAAAATTTAACAGACAAAAAAGAAGAGAGAGAGAAAAAGCTTTTTCATACTGAGAAAGCAGTCACCCAAGAGAGGGTCTCGAATTTGGGGAGAATGCAATTGATTTTGTACAGAGACTTGAGGAGGCAATGATTGATTTACAGAGGATCCAGGGGATTGTTTTGACTAGGTGTGCCATTTACATAGCCTGAGAAAAGACAGGCCCTCCCACCCTAATCTTTTATTATGCAAATGTGGCTTCTACCTGGTAGTCACCTTGACACCTGCATATGTGGTGACAAGGAAAAAAGAACAGGAACTGCCATATTGGGTGTACCTGGCTCTTAGCTGCCTGCATCTACATATACATATCTATGCTTGTAGCCTGATCATTCAGTCTGTTTTCTGTTAGAAATTGTTTGGGTGCTGCTTTTTATTAAAGGAAAATTCCACCAAGAATTCTTTTACCCTTTCTAGCTGCCTAAAAATAATTTCTCAATAACTCCTGTATTAGGACCCCTTTAGGAAAACAGAAAAGATGACACAGACTCTCCTGTAGGGGATTAACCATTGTTTTTATCTCATGGAACCCCAAGAGTTGCAAGTGAATGCATTTCTCTCAGGTCTAAAACTCTGCTATTTTCTCCATTGTGTTGCCTGACCTCTTTGCCTTTTATGTTACTTTGTACTGTAAAAATATTTGACCTTGTGTGTGTAATGGTTGCTGGGTCAGTGGTAAGAGCTATGGTTTTGAAGGTGACTAACGGTGGTTATAATAATTTATTCTAGCTTCAGAGGGCTACTCATTTCTTTGCATGTTTAGATGCAAAAGACACAGTTTAAACAATTAGAGAAATGCCTTTGTAGCAAAGTACTCTGTGGAAGTGTTGCACAGTATGGTCTCCATTGCATTTTCCTCCTCTTGGGGACCTGGGATTCAGTGAAATCCTTGATTTTTAGTGTCTAAATGTTGTCCCTTCCAACTGGTTCTCTTTTGTACATATTTAATTGATTAGAATCTAAAAATTGCAAAGACTTTGTTGGCCCTCTTCCTTAATGGGCTCTATCTTGAGCACAGTGATTCAATTGAAGAACAGAGACCAAATTAAAAGCTACATCTCTAAATAAAAAACAGGTGCTGGAGAGGATGTGGAGAAGTAGGAACACTTTTACACTGTTGATGGGACTGTAAACTAGTTCAACCACTGTGGAAGACAGTGTAGCGATTCCTCAGGGATCTAGAACTAGAAATACCATTTGACCCAGCCGTCCCTTTACTGGGTATATACCCAAAGGATTATAAATCGTGCTGCTATAAAACACATGCACATGTAAGTTTATTGCGGCACTATTCACAATAGCAAAGACTTGGAACCAATGCAAATGTCCAACAACGATAGACTGGATTAAGAAAATGTGGCTCATATACACCATGGAATACTATACAGCCATAAATAATGATGAGTTCATGTCCTTTGTAGGGACATGGTTGAAACTGGAAACCATCATTCTCAGCAAACTACCGCAAGGACAAGAAACCAAACACTGCATGTTCTCACTCATAGGTGGGAATTGAACAACAAGAAGACATGGACACAGCAAGGGGAACATCACACACCACGGCCTGTTTTGGGCTGGGGGGAGGGGGTGGGATAGCATTAGGAGATATACCTAATGTTAAATGATGAGTTAATGGGTGCAGCACACCAACATGACACATGTATACATATGTAACTAACCTGCAGGTTGTGCGCATGTACCCTAAAACTTAAAGTATAATAAAAAAAAAACCCATGGTAAATTTCTATTATTTTTGTGTTACCTTGACATCTATTTTTAATCTTCCTTGAACACACCAAATTTTTTCTTGAAAAAGCTTAAGTTCTCTCTCTCTCTCTTTGCTTTGAGATGTAAATGTGCTTCGTATTTTCTCTAAAACTTGGTAAAGCCTTCCTCAGATAAATGTGAATCTTTACGATTTACAAGAAAGCAATTTGAATCCAACTATCTTTAAAATGGTGGGTTTTACTGATCTCATGCCTAAAGTCCTAAAATCAAAACTCTAAAATCTTTTTGTCTCTCTCTAGCTTTATGTGAACATGTATATGTTATATGTTTCATCACATATATGTATATGTCACATGTTTATATACTGTTGACACATAGTATCAAATTAATGTAAAAATAAATGAGGACTCACAAATTAAGTGAATAAGCCCAAATGCTTTTCTATACATGTGATTTTAGTAACCTTTGGTGAATATAGATAGTTTTAAAATTGTTGGTAAAATAAAGTAGAAAGGTCTTCATAATTTAATTTATGCGTTTTTGCCTAGGTCTGTTGGCAGGCAGGTTTATATTGTCTTTACTAGACGTTTTAAGGTCATCAAACAGTTGCTTCCATATATATACATATTCTTAATTTTTCTGTGAGCTTATTCTTCGTATTTTAAGCTTTAAATTCTGAGTTCTAGATGAGTGACCGTAGTAGGAACTGGGGACAAAACCCATCCCATCCTCCAGCTGTGCCTTTTAGCCATGCTGGGAGAGGTGAGATTATCCAGGCATTTTATTCATAGCTCTGTTCCTTGTCTTGGGCTTTGCATCTGGTACATAGTTAGAATGGTTTATTCCATGAAATACTATGCAGCCATAAAAAATGATGAGTTCATGTCCTTTGTAGGGACATAGATGAAACTGGAAATCATCATTCTCAGCAAACTATCGCAAGGACAAAAAACCAAACACCGCATGTTCTCATTCATAGGTGGGAATTGAACAATGAGAACACATGGACACAGGAAGGGGAACATCAGACACTGGGGACTGTTGTGGGGTGGGGGGAGGGGAGAGGGATAGCATTAGGAGATATACCTAATGCTAAATTAGGAGTTAATGGGTGTAGTACACCAACAGGGCACATGTATACTTATGTAACAAACCTGCACGTTGTGCACATGTACCCTGAAACTTAAAGTATAATTAAAAAATAAAGAATGGCTTACTCCCTAGTTATTTTTCTACTGAAAATAAGGCTGTATAAGTCTGTTTTTACATTGCTAAAGACAAATACATGAACCTGAATAATTTATAAAGAAAAAAGGTTGAATGGTCTCATGATTCAGCAGTTTGTAGAGTAAGCATGATTCTGGCAACTGCTCAGCTTTTGAGGAGGCCTCAGAAAAGTTATAATCATGGAGAAAGCCAATGTTGGAGAAAGACATCTTATATAATGGGAGCTGGAGGAAGAGAGCAAGGGTTGCACACTGGTAAACAACCAGATAAAACTCACTGTTGCTACAACAGCACCAAGGAGAATGGTGTTAAAATGAGAAACCACCTCCATGATCCAATCACATCCAACCAGGCTCCACCTCCAACTTTGGAGATTACAATTTGACTTGAGATTTGGGTGGGGGTAAAGGTCCAAAAAAAATTATTCTCTCCATCGTCCGTCCCAAATCTCATGTCTTTCTCACATTTAATAATATAAGAATGGCTTCCCAACAGTCTCAACTCATTCCAGCATTAACTCAAAAGTCCAAAATAGCAAGTTTCATCTGAGACAAGGCAAGTTCCTTTTACCTATGAGCCTGTAAATTCAAAAACAAGTTAGTTACTTTCAAGACACAATGGAGGTATAGGCATTGGGTAAATACTCCCATTCCAAAGGGAAGAAATAGGCCCAAGGAAATAGGATACAGGCCCCATGAAAGTCTGAAACCTTGCAGCACAGTCTTTAAAACTTAAAGCTCGAAAATAATCTCCTTTGACCCCATATCTCCTATTTGGCGCACACTGATGTAAGGCTTAGGCTTCCAAGGTTCTGGGCATCACAAGAACATTCCAAGAGAGTCACAAAAGAATTTGTAGTGTGGCTTTTGATGCTAAACAACATATTAGACCAAGTAAGTCATTGAAGAGAAAAAAGTCAGAGGAGAAGATGGGTGAGGGTGACAGAAATGGAATCGTGAAAGGAAAGGTCTGGTAAAAATGTTTACTGGCTGGGCATGGTGGCTCACACCGGTAATCCCAGCACTTTGGGAGGCCGAGCTGGGCGGATCACGGGGTCAGGAGTTTGAGACCAGCCTGACCAACATGGTGAAACCCCATCTCTACTAAAAATACAAAAATTAGCCGGGCGTGGTGGCACGCCCTGTAATCCCAGCTACTCAGGAAGCTGAAGGCAGGAGAATCACTTGAACTTGGGATGCAGAGGTTGCAGTGAGCTGAGATTGTGGCATTGCACTCCAGCCTGGGTGACAGAGTGAGATTGCATCTCAAAAAACAAACAAAAAAATGTACCCAAGGGCTCATCTGGTACCTTGCTCTGTGACTAATATCTTACACATTTTGATTTACTCTTCCACTTTCATTTTCTGATGCGTGAAGGGTCACCCTTCTGCTGAAGATGAGAAAAGAGGCTGAGGGAGCTCAAATGAGTGGTCTAGAGTCATCTAGCTACTTCTTAGAGCTTGTGGTTTCACCTTGATGTTTGTGCACAGACAGAAAAGTGAGACACAGAAGGAAGGCAAAGCAAGTTTTTGTTGTGGGTGAAATTTATGAAAGTTACCTGTGTTGGGCAGAATAACGGACCCCTAAACTGTTTGCACCCTAGGTCTGAAACCTGTGCATTTACTTTTCTTGGGAAAAACACTGTGCAGGCGTGATAAAGTTAAAATCTTAAGATGTGGAGATTATTCTAGATTATCTAGGTGGGCCCAGTGTAATCAGAAGTGTCCTTGTAAGTGACAAAGAAAAGCAGGGGGTCAGTGTGAGAATGATGAGCCTGTGAAACTCCACTGGCCAATGCTGGGTGTGAACATGCATCAAAAGACAAAATTACAACTAATGTAGTTATAGATTTTATTTTTCGTTCATTATTTGAGGCAGCTCTTACTCTACAAATATAGGGACAGCCCTCCCTGGGCTATACAATAACAAAAGAGTGGGTTTTATAAAGTGGGAACCAGTAAACAAAGACATATAAATAGATAAGTTGGTTAACATTAGGGTACTTCAGGTTGCTTTTCTGTAAAAGTTAAAGCAGAGGAAACTTTTATTATGCTGTCTCAGGTAGAGTGGAATCTCCTCTTTTCAACAAAAGACAGAGGTCTGTTCTGGTATCTCTTTGTTTCATTAAAATTTCAGTTGTAGACTGTAGCATTTAGCATGAGTGATTCTATTTTGGAGTCTCTAGGCTCTTACTTAGGTGAGAGTGTGAGCAAAATTTAAAGCATTGGCATTCATCTCAGTAACCATCATATTGGGCTTCCATCATTTATAGGTTTATGATGTCTTCCTGATCACACATTTCTTTGAGTTTTTGTCATTTCAGCCAAAGAGAGACCCTATGGTATTTGTTGATGGCTGCACACAAAACTTTTTAAAAACTTTTGTAGAATTCACCACACCAAATTGTAGAATTTAAAAACTTGTAGAATTTATCACACCAGAGAGGCTACTAGTATGACTATTGGGAGTATAATACCAAAAGTTTGGAGTATGCACTTTAGGCAAGATGCAAACCAACTGAAATAGAATAGATCAAAGCATGAGCCAGAATAGTCTAGCAATTTTAACCAAGTAGTATGTTTGGTAACTTTTGTGATTGAGTCGTTATGATACTCGATGTATTTGTTTATGTGCAACAATCAGTGTCAGAAACTGCACAGGTTCTTCCCTGTTCAGCTGGTAGGGAACAATTTTATTATGTAGCATTCTCTGGCTCATTAAATTAAAACAGGGAGTGAGAACAAGTGAGTCTGAAAATGTAACTTTAAAAGGGACCACCATACATTTGAAGAAACAATTGTGTTAAAGATGCTGCTAATGTCAGCCGTTGGGTGGACTAAATGATATCTTATGTAAAAATTTGGGGGTGACATGATATATCTGTCACTCTGTTATGCTACTCTCAGAAGCTACTTCATGTGAAATTCTAATGATACCATCATCCTGCCAAGTGAAAGAGGCAGGCATAAGCATGGACAAATTAAGAGGGGTAAGAGCCTGATTTTGATGTGGAGACTTGTTCTGACAACTTGGGAAAAGCTTTTCACAGTGTGAATTTGTCAACTTCTTATCCTGGTTTTCCATTTGAGTGTCTGTAGTTACGGTGTCAAACATATTGGTGAGCTCTGAGTGGCACATACTTCAGGCACGAGGGTTTTCCTGTGAAATTTACATTGAGCTTTCCACCTCCAGCTTATAGGGCTTCAGGAACAAAGCAGATTTTGTTCTAACTGATTCAATAAGAGAAAACTGGATGGGAGGAACTAGAAGAATTCAGGGTCTAGTCCAGTCTACAGGTGAATAATAAAAACTCAGAAACAATGAACAGAGCTGCAATTTCATAGCAGGTATACTACAGTTTTTATTTTCAACATTATTTTTCTCTCTATAGGCATATCTATTTTTACCAAAGATAATCCCAGTAGGACAAATTTGTTTACAAAGTAGGTTTAGTCTTATCAAACTTTGCCAGGATTCTTTACATAAGTGCATCAAGAGTAGCATTGGAACACAGAGGCTCTTCCTAAAGTTTTCTTCGCTAGAAGTTTTTATAAGGAGTCTCAGATTAAACTTTTACAAACCTCTTGAGATGAGGAAGCCAAATGAAGGCCATCTTCAGACATTGCCTGCAATACTTATGGGTCCATTCTATGTATATTCTCAAATATAACATCTCAGTCAAAGCCTTGGTAATATAACCAATGTTTTGAAACATGTCCTTTTGTAAAGAGAGAAGATTCTTACTAAAGTTGTGCAAATAACTGTATTAGCATAAACACATGAATACTCATGAATAGTTTCTCAATCCTGGGACAACTAGGTAAAGAGCAAGAATAAATGGGCTTCTCAATTATTGTTTCCAAAAGTATACTTTACCAAATTGCTTTAGCTATAGATAGCTTAAAAGAAGAAAAATTCCATAAGTCTGGAAAAAAATTGAAAGAATCAGCAAATTTTCAAATAAAAATTATAAAAACATTATCCACATTATCATTTATTTCAATGAAATTATTTTTGTTAACCTTGGCTTAGGTTGGCATATTTCATGAAGGCATCACCTGTTTGTTAAAGTTTTGGAAGTCCATAGACAGTCCAGTGGTACAATCTTGAACAGCTCAGAAACTCGTATGCAAGAGTACTTGTCAGCATGTTTTCCATAAACCTTTTGAAATAGAAGAAATTTTGGACTGTATCTGATTGCAGATGCTTTCAGGAAGAATCAAAACAACCATCTGTGAATGACCAACATGTAAAATGACTATTGTTAAAACTCTGATAAGAGTTTGGTATAATAAAGACAGTAACTCCAGCCAGTACTCCAGTCATGATGCTGACAGTGGTCCCAGCTGAGAGACCAAAAGAACTTTCTTGTCCTGAAGAAGCTGTCATGGAAAAAAAAAGAAGAGAAGGAATAAATGATAAAGACAGCTCACTTAGAAATTTAGTTACTTCTGTGGCATATTACATTCTGACTAACTTCCGTGGAATATGACATGCTTATTATAATAACATATTAAATTTCTAGGAATCTCATAATTTTGGGCACACTCACATCAGTAACATACCCATAAATAAAACTTAGAGCAGGTTTAGTATCACATAACTTATCATTTGAAAATGCTTTTTATATAATTTAACATATCAAATAAGGTGGCTTTTCCATTTAGCTTCTGTTTCTCAACTGGATTACTGAGTTGCTGGTGTAGCCTATTAATGAAGAAGGCCAACATTATTGAGAATGTGAAAAGGCAACCCATGAGGTGGAAAAGTATTTGCAAATTATACATCTGATAAGGGATTAATTTTCAAAATATTATATTCAGAATATTTAAGAAGAACTACATATCAAAAACAGTGGGGGGAATGGGGAGTTGTTCAGTGGGTCTGCAGCTTCAGTGATGCAGGATGAGAAGGTTCTAGAGGTCTACTGTACAGCTTGGTGCCTATGCTTCATACAGATTGAGTATTTCTTATGCATAAGACTTAGGACAAAAAGTGTTTTGGATGTCCAACTTTTTTTGATTTTGGAATATTTGCAGTATACTTACTGGTTTAGCATTTCATATTTTAACAATTCAAAATCCAAATGTTCCAGTGAACATTTCTTTTAAGCATCACATCAGTGGTGAAAAGTGTTGGATTTTAGGGCATTTCAGACTTTGGATTTTTAGATTTGGGATGCTCAATGTTTAGTACTAAACTTTGCATTTAAAAATTCATGATGAGTTTGGACTTCACGTCATGTTCTGACAATAGTAAAATGAAAATTTGCAGGAAACATTTTTTTTTTCTATAAGTGGACACTGTTATTAACGATCCAAAGATATAAGATCGATTGCTGGAAGTAGTATTCATCTTGATAACATAAAAAGTTTAGGTCTGCTCTGAATTCCAGCCGGATCACATTATGCTCAAAGAAAGATGCTGAAGATGGTTTGGAATTAGCAACTCCCTGGGTAGTGGGAGGCGTGTGCATTCTGTTGGAAGGACAGGATTGATCAGAGAGAAAGTCTTTAGTGCGTCAATTACATAAAGTGAGGAATGATGCCAAATTAAGAGAAGCGATGTGTGTTATGTTAGTGAATTTAGAAAGAGCTCCCTGCTTCTAATTTCTGTGCAGTTAGGCAAAATGGGGAGGAGCCCAAAAGAGGCATGTGAAATGTTTTCATCATTTTCTCTTGATCTCAAGAAACACTAGAGTTTGATTATGTTTGTTTAAATTGGGCAGAGTCTAAGTGAGACGCCAGTGCCTCATGCATCTCCCCACCTGAAGGACCCCACCATTTGACAATGGTGTCATCATGAGGACACAGGTGTGTGTAAAACTGGCAACAAACCCATCAGACAGTGCCCACCTGGCCAGCTCCATCCTGTCCCAGGAACCACCACTATTCTCATTACATGTATGTTACAGCCTTTGAAGTGGTCCCACAACTACAAAATATAAAATATGCTATTGTCAATACAAAATATTGGAAAGAAAGCTGGATATGTTGTTCCACTTTTTTCCCATTCTTTTTGAACTTTGCTGTTTCAGTTTTAGAAATTTCTGTTGACACACCCTCAAGCTAGCTATTTGTTCCTCAGCTGTGTCCAGGCTACCAGGCTTCTTCATTTATAGAGTTTTTTTTTTATTTCTAGCATTGTTTTAAGTTCTTTCTTAGAATATCCGTCTCTCTGCTTACATCACCCATCTTTTCCTGCATGGTTTCTACTTTTTCCTTCATAACTGTTAACCAGAGTTGCTTTAAATTTTCAGTCTGAAGATTTCAACATCTCTGCCATATCTGTGTCTGGTTCTGATCCTTGCTCTGTCTTTCAAACCGCATGTTTTTTTTTTTGTTTTTTTGTTTTTGCCATAGCCTGTCGTGTATTTTTTCTTTTTTTTTGAAAGCCAGACATGATGTACTGGGTAAAAGGAACTTGGGTGAGCAGGCCTTCAATGATATAGTGGTGAATGTGGGGAGGGAGGGGTTCTGTGGTCCTGAATGAGGTCTGTTCCCTGGGCTGTGAATGTCACAACTGCCTCTTAGTATTTTCTCCTCCTTAGGTGGGATATGATGGCTAGAGGGGCTGGAGTTGGACATTTTCCCTTCCCCAGGCCAGTTAAGCTTCCATTAAACCCCAGCTGATTCAGCTGTGGTTCATAACAATCTTTATGAAGACAGGTCTTGCCAGGAAGAATTGAATTCACTGCCATCTTTCTTAGTGGTTCCTCCCCATCCCCCACACGAAAGATGAGGGGAATTTTATTGAATATTCACTGTGAAAACCTGGTATAGTTCCAGGAAGTGAGAGCCATAAAAGTGTCCTCCGAATCCCATACCTGATCCATCTGCTGGAGTGTTTAACTCTGTGCCTTGTCCACATTGAGCCTTCAGCAATTCATCAGTTACAGTTCAGGGATTTTGACTGTGTCTGGATAAGGTCTGCTGGTGGCTAGGATGCAAAAGACACCCCACTGAGTTTCTGGGCCTAGGTTTTTGCTCAGGTAAGAAGTGCTGCTCTGTATTTACCTGTGGGTCTCTCCAGTATATGGGGGAGTTCGCGCTGAGACCTTGCTTCTCTGAGCGGTCGAAAAGAGTTTTTGATTTTTAAGTTTTTTCATCTTTTTACTTGTTCCAACTGAGTGACAACCACAGCAGGATGAGGTTGGAGTGAAATGGGTGAAATAAGCCCGTGGGCATTGGGGACTGTAGACATGTCCTTCTTCCTCTGATCTCCTGGTGAGTCAGTGGAGAGAGTGAAACCACCTTTGCAAAGATTGCAGCAGTGAGATAGAGCTAGCATGGGAGACTTCATCTCACCTCTAGCTGGAGGCTGGCTGTCCTCGCTCATTCCTGTGCATAGGCCAGGCTAACCGTGGGAGGAATTTAGTTTACAGTGTAATTTTGGAGCAAGAATGATAATATCCCCTTACTAAAATAAACTTCCTCCTTGTCAAGGATGGTCTTTGTAAAAGTAATACAAGACCATAACATTAGGATTATAGGAGGGACCGAAATCCTGGTAAAATGTGGTCATAGTTTCTATAATCCATTATCTCTCAGGAGTCATGTGGCCAGCAGTCACAAGGCTTGTGATTTCTTTAATTGCTCCTATAGATAACATCACTATTATAGATTATGAGATTGGTCTTTTGAGTTATTTCTCAGACTTGCATTCTGGCAACCAGCTGGCCTCATCCAGACCCATGAGGAATGCCTCATCCAGTCATGTGGCCCCCACTCAGAGGCAGATCAAACACATAGAGACGATTTCCCCCACCTGCATGATTTCATTCCCATCCAATCACGAGGACCCATTCCTTAGACCTCAACTTTTTGAAAAACTCCAACCCTAGCCATTCGGGAGGATGATTTGAGTAATAATAAACTAAGGTCCTGTTTGGCAGCCTTGGGCTAATTAAAATCTTTCTTTACTACAAATCGCCCTCTTCATAAATTAATTTTGCCTGTGCAGAGGGCAAGATGGACCTGTTGGTCTTCCTGTCAGGTGATTATAAGAGTGGATGGAAGGGCCACTCATATCTTTCTGGTGGCCTGTTCCATGAGTCAACGTCTCAGAAGGAAAGAGCCCTGGAACAGGACACAGTGGAAGCTCATTCTCCTGGTGACCTGAAGACATTGGCTCATAATGGAGCCTAGCAGAAGTGGCAACTCTGGCTAATTTCAGTGTTTTTTCTGGGGGGTGTGGGGGCAGGAGGATCAGGCCACAGTGTGAGCAGAAAAGGAGCAGAACAGTCAGCTTTTGTCTGAGGAAGTCCAAAGCCTGGAGAAAGCTGTGCTGCACAAGGCATGCCAGGTAGAATGAAGGTAGGGGCAGGGGCAGAACAAGCAGGACACAGAGGAGCAGAGGGAGCCAGTGACACCCATAGCAGTGAGCAGCGGGGGCTACAGTGACCTCAGAGACTCCAGGGACCAGGGGCCCCCAGGGTCTCAGTTCAGTACCAGGGATCCCTGAAAACCCTCCCATGGCCTAGGAAGCCCAGAGTCACATGAGACAAGGTAGCTTTAGGGACAGGGAGTGAGAGGGAAGGAACATTGGTCTCAGCACCCAAGTGACAGGGAACAGGTGTGGTCAGAAAATTCTAGGATCCTGCGTCCAGGATCCAGTCTCTAAAGAGGTTATGAATCATTCATTCAATCGCTCCTTCCCTCATGTGAGAACTACAGAGTGTGTCTCACACCGAGCATGTGTTAGTGTGAATGGGGAGAGAAAGCCAAGTCCTCTCCTTTATTCTTTCATGGGAATGAAACTGACTCTTTGGAAAACACAGGATTTCAGGTGCAGTGAGGAGGATTAGGATCTGAGGGAAATGTCTGGACATTCCTCACACTGGCTCTGACAGTTGAGGCAGGTGATTTAGTTCTGGAGTACAAACAAATCAGTTGTCCATTTGCTCTCACTCCTCTGAGGTTTGGATGCCTAAGAAGAAAGGATTTGAGCCGACAGATGACCATGGGGTCCTTAGAACTTAATAAGACCTCACTTCTCATGGAGGAGAGGATGGAGATGTGGTTGCAGAATGACCTCGTGTGACTCTGATCTGCCCCTCATGTTTGTGTGACCCTGGTTCAGTGACTGTGTCTCCCTGTGGCTCAGTTTCCTCTCAGTCATATAAGCTAAATGGCAAATGGTCTGTGGCTTGTCGTGTTGACTCTGAATGAACTTTAAATTATTCACAGTCACCTGACCTAACACTTGGCATAGAGGAGGTGTTCACACAGACAGTGTTTATTGTTTGCCTCCATGAGCGAGCACCCTTACACCTGATCCCTGTGGACAAGTTGCTGCCAGGAACATCTTGTCTCTTCTATTTCTGTCCCTGGGGACACTGAACTTTCTATGGGGTCTCCTATGCCTCCCAGGACAGTTGGCTGATGGTCTAAGAAGCTTGTCCATCTGTTCACTCTGAGTCTCAGGTGAAAGAGAAGGTTCTGTCTTTGACCAGATGAGGCTCTTGGGGCTCAACCCTCCCTGGGAGCAGCTCCAGGAGCCACATCCATCATACAGCTGGTCAATACTTGTTCCCAGTCAGTCCTGCCCAGGAGGCCACAATGCAGCCCTGGCACAGGTTTTCCACGGTCGCTTGGATTCAGGATCTGAGGACTGGGTTCTGGGGCCAGGGCTTCTAGGACTCAGCTTCTCTGTAAGGATCCCAGGGGGCCCCTCAGACCAGGCCCTGATGTAGTTCTCCAGGGTCTTTTTCCAAATGGTGTTCATGGGAAGTGCACAGGCTGATCTCCTCCTGCTGAATTTCCCCCATCAGATTGTCCTTTCTCTGCAGCAAGTGTCTGCAGATTATGGATGCAGGAAATGAATTCTGATCCGTTGAAATTTGTCTACCCTGTGTGTGTCCTGCGCTGAATGCGCAAACACTAAAATGGGACATAATGCAGAGGGGGTCACAGGCACAGCCCAGGACTAACAATCCTGTGTGTGTGAAGTAGAACTGACCCCCAACACTCAGAGGTCATGAGGAATCACTCACAGTGCACACGGAAATATCCAGTTGCTTCTTCAATGGTAAAATCTGTCTTTATGATTTGTAGGGTATAGAATCCTGTGTCATCCTGTGTGACTTTCCGGGTCAGCAGGGATGCATTGGCAAATATTACCTCCCGGCTACTGTATGCAGGTCCTGAGCTAGACCTCTGAATGCCTGTTGCATATCCTAAAATCGATAGTCGAGATCTACACTTCTTCCTTTGTACCAGTTGTAGGCCGTCACTTTCAGGGGCAGATTGTGGGCAAGTAGAAAAACCTCCTTCTCTTCCTCTGTGGCATTGAATGGCATGGCTTCAATAGTGACTCTGGCAGTGGTGAGTGGGTTCTAGAAGGTTACAAGTGAGGCTAGGATGGGGAGAGAGCATCAGCCAATATCAAAACCTATGTATTGGGGCGGAAAGTTGGGGCCATTTGTCCTTAGAGGTTCTCTTCACCCATGAGCCTTGGAGAGAGAGAGAATGTGTGTGTGTGTGTGTGTGTGTGTGTATGTGTGTGTGTTTGTGTGTGTGTGTGTCCTACTGGGTCAAGGTCAGCAGCATGACCCCCATTCCTTCAACACCTCTGAACTTGGCATTTCCCAGTGTGGAGTCCTCTTCCCCAGGGGTCTGCATGGTTCCCTTTCCACTGACCTCAGATCCTGCTCACATCAGGGCATCCTTGAAAGAGCCCTTTCTTGACACCTTCACTAGAGACTCTGGGTCTTCCCTTTCTCACTTTTCCCTGGTCAGTTTTCTTCAGGGCTCTTGTCAACACCTAACCTCACATTCTAGATCTCCTTGCATGTCTTGCTCCCCTCCCCATAACAGCATCAGGTTCATCAGGGCAGGGACTTGTATGATCTTGGTTGTACCGCAGTGCCTGGGACATGCTGTGGACTCTTGTGAATGAGTTTGTGAGCATTCCCAGAGCCCTCCAAGGCCTGTGATTTATTTTCCAATTTCTGAAGTTGGTGGCTGATGACAATGCTTTATGCCCTCATTATGTTTTTATTTGAAGTGTTATATAGTTATTACTATCATCTGTCAAAATGTAGTGGCCAGTGATAATTAACCGGGAATAGAGAAGACGTGAGATTTGTTTGCTTCTTACCAATTTCAGTTCGATGCGATTTTCCTGTTTTGATCCTGTCACTTCTGGTGTCCTCCTTCTGTTAAGGCAGAGGTAGAAGCTCTAAGTCCCCTTTCCCCAGGAGCCCCATCTTCCCCAGGAGACCCCAGCCAGTCCCTGTGCCTTCTCATTTCCTCTTCACGGAAGTTCTCTCCTTACCCGTGAACAGGAGTTTCTGCCAGGGGATGCGCCATCTGGAGAAAGGGACTGAAGGGGGCGCCATGGTCTCTGCTGCCTCCGTGTTCTCCTCTGTGGAGATGAGTCTGGGATCCAGAAACTTCCCAAGCAGGGCTGTCAGCTGTGCTGTCCTTCCTCCTTCTGCACTGAGCCTCTTCCCAGGGCAGGAGCACTTCTCATGCTCATGATCGGGGTCTGTGCCCAGGACACCTCTCTGTGCCCTCCCCTCTCAGTCCTGATTCCTTGTCCCTCCTTTCCATTTCTCTTCTGTGTTTCAGGCCCCTGGGAATTGCTGAGGCCTCTGCCTCCTTCAGCAGTGATTCTCTCACCCAATCTCTACACAGACTATGCCTAGACACACACACACAGACACACACAAAGACATCCTTTAGGTTTGGTGAGCACAGCCCTGGGCCCTCAGTGTCCTCCCATTTCCATTGCTCCAGGTCAGGGTGTACAGTTGCTCCCCCTGCCCTCTCCCATTCCCGTCTGGCTTTTGTCTTCAGAGCAGGAGGCTGGGCTGCACCAGGACCCTGTCACAGTGATGCACCCTCACCTTGCTTTGGGTGAGCTGAGTGCTGGCTGGTGAGAAGGACCCTCCATCTCTTTCATTATGTTGAGCATTGCTACAGCTTCCATGGTTAGACATTCGATGACTCGGTTGTCCAAGAGGGTATTTTCCTTCGTAGAGAGGTGCAGGATCAATCTCTTATGCCTCCTGGTAGGAAAGGCCTGTGCTGATTAGTCAGTGGGGCCCATGGTCCCAATGTTCACCAGGGACAGGTCTCAGCCACTCTCTTGGTCCCTGGGTTCTGGTGGCTGAGCTGGGGCTGAGGCCCCTCCATTTGCTTCTTGACCATCTTTAGTGTCCTCTGTCCTTGGCCCAGCTGACTGTCCTGTGGTCACCCCACCTTCCCCATAGCTGGTGCAAAAGGGAGTGGGGTGATGCCCAGGGTCCCCACAGAACACAGCTCTTCAAGACCCAGAGAGAGAGACTGGGAAAGAACAGGGGCTCAGAGCTGGAGAGATTTCTGCAGATTTATTCTGCAGCCAGGATGGGCTTAGCCCCTCTCACTGTACGTCTCTTGGGGTTCCTCTTGAGGGACTGAGGCAGGTCAAGCTCCTCTGTGTAGAAGAAGAACAGGCAGTGGCTGGAGAGCCTGCGTGAAAGGGCTTTGCTCACACCTGAGAGGGTGTGTGGGGGTGGGCCATGTTCTGAGAGTAAAAGGAGCTAATATCCCCCACTTCACCATCCCCATGCACAAAGGACAGCTCTGTCTTCCCTCCCAACTTCACGAGAGACAGCAGGGGGCAGATTGTGGGTGAGTAGAAAAGCCTCCAGCAGGTGGTAACATCATGGATGGTGCCTGTGTGTGATCTTCAAACACCCTCTGCTCATCTTGGGATGCAATAGGCAGGTCGCAGTGTGCCTGGCTGATTCCTAGGAATGCTATGGGCACTCAGGCAGCCACTGTTCTGTGTCAGCACTGGGATCAGCCTGGGACAACCTAGAGAACTGTACAGAGGGAGTGGAGTGGGAATGTAGGGAGCAGTCACAGAAAAAGTTGATGAGGATGGTAAGAGGTCCCAAGGATAAAGTGCCTAATATGGCGTCATGTGGACCATCACTGCCCTTGGAGATGCCCTTTTGGCTGGGTCAGCAGCCCCTGGGGAGTCTCAAGGCTGGGATTCTGCCATCCTCTGGTGAACATGGAGCGAAATTTGGATGACAGCAGCCCCAGGCGAGGCTGCATGTTTTCTTCCACGTGAATCTGCACATTTCACAGCAGATTATTCACATATGTCACAGATCCATCACATTCCAGCCCTGGGAGTCTCAGTCTCTGTGACTGTAAGTTCACTATCCTCCCTCTATCACAATCAGATGTCCCAAACAGAGATTTCTGTCACCTGTGAGTTTGTGTTTGTGTGCAGTGGGCTGCACTGTGTGTGCCCTGGGGACAGTGATGTCTGGGTGGGGCTGAGCACTGGGCAGAGGTTTGGAAGCAGAAGAGGGAGGTGCAGGGCCGGAAGATCAATGACAGGGGAGTAAAGAGTGAGAAGGGACAAGTCATCTTTGTTTCTCACTCCCAGGGGACCAAGAATGCAGGACCCTGACCCTAGGGCTCAACACCACATACTGTTGGTGTCCGTGGATGTCACCAATGGTCATAATTTCATGTTGCTTTGGCATTCATTATTAAGGTGTAAGTTTACCTGCTTTATATCAGAGGCAGTGCTTGGTCACCATGACAGTTCCCAATAATTTATCTGGCCAAATGGTTGCAGTTGGCGGCCAGAGATAAAATCTTAGAGGCATCTCTCCTGCTTAGTATGCTGGGCTCCCCTCTCCCCAGCTGTTTGCTTTAAACTGACAGTTGTGAAATTTGCCCTGAAATGTAAAGTGACCACCTCTCAGTCACAGCGTGGTCACCTGGCCCCAGTGTTTGCTTGCTTTCAACTCACCCATTAAAGCTTTCTGCTAGAAACCTCGGGTAACATCTTGGACCCACTAAAGCCATTGGCCTACAGATCCCTACTTTCCTCTCTGCCTGGACTCCTTGACCTCTGTGTCTGTTATCTGTAGGTGTGCCATGTGCTCCTCACAGTCTGTAAATAGCAAAAACATTTGTACTTTCACATTGTGGTTGTATCACTGTAGCCTCACCTGCCATCTGGTACCTGACATTGAGGCTGCCCCATGGGACCCATGCTGGTTGAGCCCCTGCTGGAGCTCTTTTCTTGGGGTCTCTGGTGCTGCTGGGGACAGGCACTGTCAGATAATTTGATGGAGAAATGGAAGAGTTTTATTCAAAACCGTGTGTCAGATGATGTTTTCCTGGGCTTCAGCTGCTATAACAAACACCTTAGTCTGGGTGACTTAAAATACAGAAATCTGTTTCTCACAGTTCTGGAGCCTGGGAAGTCCAAGTTCAAGGTTCCAGCTGATTCAGTCCTGGGGAGGGCTTCCTTGCAGATTCTTGCCCTCTTGCTGTATCTGCACATGGTGGGGGCTTGAAGGTGGGTGGAGAGACAGAAAGAGGGAGAGATACTTCTCCCATGTTTTCTTCTATTTATAAGGTCATTAACTCTATCATGAAGCCTCCACTATTATGACTTAATCTTACTCTAATTATCTCCCAAAAATGCCACCTCCAAATTTCATCACATTAAGGATGAGGGCTTTAACAATTTTGAGGTGGCACATTCTGTCTGGAGCAGGAAAGGTAGGAGCTGCTTCTCCTCCTGTTCATGAGGCCTGACCTTCCCTGGTGAGATGACTTCACACTCAGTCTCATTCTAGGTTGCAGCCCCACAGAGCTTGGGTTCTCTTCTGCTCTTCTGCCCATTCCTGGGTTTTCCTTCTTGCACCACCTCCTCCCTGTGGCCCCACCTGCTCCTGTTCCAGGCAGCTGTCCCTACGTTGCTGCTTGCTGTCTCACCATCTCTGGCCTCACTGGCCTCTGCCTTTTTTTTTTGTCAGCCCTGAGGCCTGCTCCATGGGAGGGAGGAAGGGTGAAGCTGGGATGGGTTCTGACCAGGTTGCTGCCCGCTATGGAAGCTTGACAATGAGGGATGCTGTTGTGTCACCATGGAGGAGGCCTTAGGAAAAGGCTATTTCTCAGGGGTGCCTGGATCAAAAGGGGGGTGGCACTTTTAATTTACCTGGACCTGTGAACTACAGGGACTCTGTTCCATGTCAGCAACCAGCATCTCCAACTTTTGGTTTCTCTCTGTAGCTGATTCTCTTGCCTGTGGTAAGATCCTCCTCACAATGACTGATGTTCACAGTTGTGTGTGGAGACCTAATGGAGGGTCTCGAATGCTCACACAGAGTGTCCAGGGAACATGCTTCCTGATGTTGGGAAGGGGTGCTCAGTGTCATGAAGATAAACACTGAGACAAAGGATCTCTCAGCAAGGCTAGTTTACTTTCTGCAGAAAGTGTGCCACTCGCTAGCAGTCTTGCCATGAAAGCACACACAAACAAAGGAGACAGGGTCATTTATAACCTGACCTGTCCACCCTACTGCTGTGTCTGGCTTCCATTGGCTGGAACGGGACCTCACAATTTGTACTTGACTTGATTGGCTAGCAACTTAGAACTTTCCCAAAGAGGCAAAGGCAGAGAACAAAAGAAGAGAGGAATTAACTTGTGGAATGCGGAGAGAGGCAAAAACATTTTCAAGTAGGGAAAGGAATAGGCCATGACCTAATGCTTGCTTGGACTGTTTCAGGCATATCAGGGCAAATATCTAAGCTAAAATGTGGGAGCTAAGAACACAGAGTATATTGATTTCTTTATTATGGCTGGCAGACTATAAGAATATTAGCACAGGTCTTCGAGAAAATTTTGCTTTTAAGAGCGGTTACTATTTATTTTCTATTAGACTGGGAGGAAAATCCCTTTGAAGAGGACCTCTATTTATTTCATTCTCTACAATTCCCCCCTTTTATTTTATAATTCCTCTTCAAAATTGTTTAATATGTTTTCACTTAATTGCTCTGTTTGTCCTTTTAAGAGAAGTAATCATTTTGAATATGGTGGAGAGTTAGGAAACAACTTTGTGAGAGTAGCAGTGACAAGTTTTTGTATAAAGCTTTGAAGACATTTTTCTTTATAGTTACCTACCAGAACAACATAGATTTAAATCTCAAAGCTATTTGATTTCATGCTTTAAATTTATCTGGCACTTCTTGCAGGACCCCAATAGCATTTATGTAAACCTGAGGATTAAAGGATTTATAAGGAGTTTCTTTGGGCCTGCAGTATTTTGTTTTTACTTTTTCTTTTAAGTTGAAAAAATGCCAGGGTGAAAGGGATAGCCAATTGGATTAGAGCACAAATACTCCTCCAATTATCTGGCAGAGTGTCCAGTAAAGGTCCTTCACAGTACTAGCATACATTTGCTCAGGGGCTTCTAAGCACAGACTAATGGGCAAGCTCCTGGAAAGGCTTGAGCTTCTTGCATGCTTTCATGCTTCCAAGGAACACCAAATTCACCACTTGCCATGAGTGGCACGAAGTAAACTTGGCATTTGGAGGTGGAAGCTGGATTGCCCTTGGGGCTGACCCACAGGGTGTCAAACTTTAGGAAACAGCAGAGAGAGAGCTCGGCATGATGGATTATCCCAAGCAGTGGGATTTTGGTAGGATTTAGCCTGTGGTAGAATCCTCCTCACAATGACTGGTAGTCACAGCTGTGCGTGACCTTATGGTTGATACCTGGTTGATGAGGAGACCATCTAAGTGGAAAGGGGACAATCTGGGCCTCTGTGGGCAAGCCTAACAATCACTCTTATTTAAAGTGCAGATGGAATATTTAATCCATTCCAGCCAGGCATTTGCATTTTGATACCTTGTCTCAATGGCTAAGGTTTGTTTTAGATCTTTCACCTTTACAA
Source organism: Nomascus leucogenys (assembly GCF_006542625.1). Taxonomy (NCBI): domain Eukaryota; kingdom Metazoa; phylum Chordata; class Mammalia; order Primates; family Hylobatidae; genus Nomascus; species Nomascus leucogenys. The sequence continues at coordinate 85,763,143 of NC_044397.1, forward strand.
TAGACACCATAGTTTTATTACTAGGTGTAGGAGTAATTGGGATGGGATCTAAAACTGAGGCTACTGAAGAAGGGGAAGATGGGGAATAATGCATATCTAAAAAATGCCTAGAGGGGTGTTTCCCATTTAGGTCGATCCCCATACCATAGAAGCAACTAAGAGTAGGTTTAGAGTCAGTTAAGGTGGAGGTGGTGATAGAGAGAAGGACAGTGTTACACTGATAAGGCTGGCAATTAGAAGGGGTAGTCCCTTTAGTGAAATAGATGAGGGGTTTTAGATCTGCACGAACCTCTTCTGTGGAAGTCCAACCTTGCTCCTGAGTAGTCCAAAGCATGTAGTCCCAGCTACTACATGGTTGTCAGGCTATAGGAGCTGAAAATTGGTGTCTCAGCTGCAAGTATTCACAACGATGAGTGCTAGGAGGAACTATGTCAACTAGAGGGCCAGGGCATAAATATTTGTGTGAAAAAGCTAGCTGTCATTGATCCTTCACATCTTTACAAGGTATGACAGAGCATGCATTAAAGGCAATGGTCTGAGGTGAGTCAGACTTAGTTACATTAATAACAAAAGGAGCTAGTAACAGAATAAGGAAAGGAAAGGAAGCAATGTAGAAGAGATATGGAAATTAAGCTTTTTTTTTTTTTTTAACTTAAACTTGTTAAGGCTTGATCCCGCTACACTAACCTATGATTCTGATGAAGAAGATGATTTCTTGACTTAAGTATGGTGGGTCCATCTTCTCTTGGCTGTGCGGATGGCAGTTCTGGTGGTCAACTGTACAGGATAAAGGCCTTCCCAGGTGGTTGCAAGTTTCCCTTCTTTTTACGCTCTGATGAGAACATGGTCCCTGGGTTAGTGCTGGTGAGCTAGAAATTCTAGTGGTGATGCCTGTGCTAAGAGATCTTTGATCTTAAGAGAAGAAAAGGTAGAGGAGAGACCAAGTATATAATTTCTGAGGAACTGATCCTTAGTTTCAAACGTAGGAACATTAGCTGAGGAATGCAAATAAGGCAATCCATATAACATTTTATATGGAGACAGGCTTGTATCCTTTTGGGGAGCTGTCCTGATCCTTAATAAGGCACTGGGAAGACATTTGGTCCATGGTAAATGAGTTTCTAGAATTAATTTAGTCAGATGATTCTTAAGGGTTTGATTTATTCTTTCTGCTTGTCCAGAGGATAAGGGATGCCAGGGAATATGATATTCCCGTTTTATGTCTAGCACTTGGGCCAGCTTTTTAATAATATGTGCAGCAAAATGGGTTTCATTGTTTGAGTCAATATTTTCTATTATTCCAAACTTGGGTATAATATGCTCAATATGGTTTTACCATATTATTGGCAGTTGCCTCAGAAAAGGGGATGGCCTCTACCCAGTGGGTAAGGTAATTAATTATTACTAGCAGGTATTTTAGCTGACTAATGGGTGGCATTTTAGTATAATTGACTTGGACGTTTTGGGATGGTCTTAACTCCGGAGTTTTTCCTCAGAAAGGTAATTTCCTTTAAGCTAGTTTGTCAGTTTTCTTACAGATGAGACAGCCATTTGTGATCTGCCTGTCTAGAGTATAAGTGCCAATACACCTAAAGACTCTGAGAACCACATCACATAGGGCCTGGGGACCCTAGTGATGCCCTTGATGTAAATGGGATACTTCACTCTTAATCAATTTCGATAACATCTCTCTTTGATCTGGAAGTATCCAGCTTTCTTCTGAATTTTTTTTTTTTTTTTTTGCTTTGAGATTTCAACTAATTTTTCTTTCTCAGCCAGGGAGAAGATAGGAACAACAGTAGGAGGAGGAAGGTGGGGAGTTAAATGAAAAATGGGCGTGTCTAAGACTGCAGCCTTTTTGGCCATCTGATCTGCAAGGTCATTCCTTTGGCTCTTAAGGGAAAAATCATGTTGATATCCAGGAATGTGCATGATGGCTATCTACTTTAATAGCTGGAGGTTATCTAAGACATGAACTACTAATGACTTACGAGCAAGTTCTTTGCCCCTACTATTTATAAGACCTTGTTCAGCCTAAATCTTCCCAAATGTGTGTGCTACCCTAAAGGCATACTTAGAATCTGTGTAGATAGTTTCTATCTGATCCTTTAAATATTTTACGGCCTGACTGAGGGCAAATAATTTACAAGCCTGAGCAGAATAGCTATTGGGTAACCATCCTGATTTAATTTCTTCAAGTGTCTCTCTACTACCGCATATCCACTGTGTTATTCCCCATTAAACACCCAGGGGTACTTGTCTATGAATAGGTGTTGCCCCAATCTATAGAGGCCTCAGCTAAATCTGGCTGGACCTTTGTATGGTAGTCAGTTAAGTTGAGGCACAAGTGTTCTGTCTGTAGCAACGGATTTCCCATTCGGAAACCTGCAGGGCTGAATGAGTTTTCTGTTGTTATGGTTAAGTCATTTAAATCATCCTTTTTTTTTTTTTTTTTTAACAGAATAGCCTTATATTTTAAAATTCTGGAATCAGTGGGCCAGCTTCTTGCCTTTTGGCTTAAAATGACCTTGACTTGATGGGATGTGCTCACGGTCAAATACCCCCCAAAGGTTATTTTTCTACCTTTTTCTACTAATGTAGCTGTGGCTGCAATAGATTGAATACACTGGGGCCACCCACTGGCAACAGGATTTAAAATCTTAGACAGAAAAGCTACTGGTTGTCGCCAGCCTCTGTGTTCTTGAGTGAGCACCCCTAAGGCTACTCCATTACTTACATTAACAAAAAGGTGGAAGGGCTTCTTAAGAGAAGGCAGAGGTAAAACTGGAGCAGACATTAGTCTATGCTTCAGTTTATTAATTTGATCTACTTCTTTAGAGGATAGCATAAGGGGGTCAGGCCTCTTACTAGCTAACTTTTCATATAATAATTTACTTCTCAATGCATAGGAGTCAATCCATAATTGGCAGTATCTAATTAATCCTAAAAGCTTTTTAAGTTCTTGTTTGATCCAGGGCAGTGGCAGGGACACAGTTCCTTCCACTCTCTCGGGACCAATTCTTCTTTTGCTGGAGCTACATGGCCCACGTATTTGACTTCTGGTTCCACACATTGGAGCTTCTCTTTTGAGACTCGTAATGCTTCAGTGTATAAATGAATTAGAAAATAGATGGTGTACTTATTTACTTTCTCTATATCCTCTCCAGGTATAAGAATATCATCCATGTGTTAAGTAAACATAGCTGTTTTGGGATAGCAGCCCTCTCTATGAATTTCTATAAGGCATTACTAAAAGCGTTTGGTGAATCTGCGAACCCTTGATACAGAACTGTCCATTGTATTGTTGCTTTTGCCCACTGCGGGTGTCCTCCCACTCAAAGGCAAACAGGTCAGGCTGTTTTCCACCAAAAGACCTGCCCAGAAGGCATCCTTTAAATTTAAGACAGTGAACCACTGATGACTATGTGGAATTTCACTTAGAATAGTGTAGGGATGGGCCAGGTGCAGTGTCTCATGCCTGTAATCCCAGCACTTTGGGAGGCCGAGGCAGGCAGATCATGAGGTCAAGAGATTGAGAACATCCTGGCCACTTGGTGAAACCCCGTCTCTACTAAAAATACAAAAATTATCTGGGCGTGGTGGTGGTTGCCTGTAATCCCAGCCATTCAGGAGGCTGAGGCAGGAGAATCACTGGAACCCGGGAGGTGGAGGTTGCAGTGAGCCAAGATTGCGCCACTGCACTCCAGCCTGGTGACACAGTGAGACTCTGTCTCAAAAAAAAAAAAAAAAAAAGAATAGTGTAGGGATTTGGCATGATTGGGTAAGGAGTCTGCACTATTTCATTAACAGCTTTAAGATCTTGCACTAATCGGTATGACCTGTTAGGTTTCTTGACAGGTAAAACGGGAGTATTATAGGGAGACATGCAAGGCTTAAGGAGCACATCTTTTTATAAGTCTTTCTATTATGGGCTTCAACCCTATCTGCCCTTCCAAGGAGATAGGATATTATTTATTCCTTACAATCTCCCCCTGGAGTCTTCAATTTTATTTGGATTGGGGGAATCTGTAACCTCCTTCAGTTTCCTTCTTTTGACCAGACACCAGGGGAAATTTTCAGCTTATTTGCCATAGTTAGGAAATTTAGTGAGGTTAAGAACCCTCTTGGGCTAACCTGTTAAGGGAAGAGACCACCCCTCATATTGTCTTATGTACAATTTCTACCTCCAAAAGAAAGAAGAAGTAAAAACTAAAAGGCAGAAATGAAATCCACAGGCAGACTGCCCAGTGCTGTGCCCTGGGCCTGGTAGTTAAATATTGACCCCTGACCTAACCGGTTATGTTATCTATAGATTCCAGACATTGTATGGAAAAGCATTATAAAAATCCCTGTCCTGTTCTGTTCCATTCTGATTACCGCAGCATGCAGCCCCCAGTCATGTACCCCCTGCTTGCTCAATCGATCATGAGCCTCTCACACAGACCCTCTTGGAGTTGTGAGCCGTTAAAAGGGACAGAAATTGCTCACTCAGGGAGCTCGGCTCTTGAGAAAGGAGTCTTGCTGATGCTCCCAGCTGAATAAACCCCTTCCTTCTTTAACTAGGTGTCTGAGGAGTTTTGTCTGCTGCTCATCCTGCTACACTGTAGACCAATACCTAATTTTAACATTAAATCTCTCTGAAGTGGATTAGTTTCTGCTTTAGGAATTAATAGGAATTGAATGTTAGTTGATCAGGCTTTATATTTTACCTTGGCAATTTCTAAAATCGTTGCTTTAAATCCTTCTCCTTTTATTCCAGAGACTAACAACTCCTCTGGAGAATATGTTAACCCAGTTGTGGGAACACATAGGGAGGAGCAAGTCGTGCCTGAGTTTACTAAGAAAGTAATTGACTCACGGTTAGGTCCTACCTTTAAATTTATCAAGGGCTCATGGTGGGACTCGAGGTAAAAAAGAAAGAGCCCCTGACCCCCCATTCCTCCTCTTGAAAGGCAGGAATGGGCAGAGGAGCTCCCCCCATAATCTGTCACTTAGGGCATTATCTCTTAAAGTGGCCTAACTTTCCACATTTGTAACATCTATCTTGCCCTCCTTTTCTGCCTATTCCGGAACTTCCCTGTCTCTGTCCTTTTTCTTCTCTCTTATGTTACACCCTTTACAACACTTGCTGTGACTGTTTTCCCTTCAACCTTGATTCTGTCTTCTGTTTTGCATCCCCAGGTCCCAGGGTGTCGGCCGAAATTTTGCTTCTGGCATTGATTGCTCCGGTGAATTTTGCCAAAAGATTTTTTCCTTTTGCTTTTCCTTTTTTTTAAAATTTTGTCTCTCCTAACATATCCTTTCTGTGCTTCCTCTAAAACCTCTTTGATGGAGCGATTTTTTCATCTATTTTTTGTAACTTCTTTGGAATATTAGACTATTTGTGACAAAATGCAATTTTAGTATCCCTTGTCCTAGGAGGCTATCTCCATCTAAATTAGCATACACTCTCATTTGCTCTCTTAATCTGTTTAGAAATTGCACAGGCCCTTCATGTTTCTCTTGTTGTACATCAAAGGCCTTAGTAAGACTTTGAGGTCAGGGTGCTGATTCTTTAATCCCTCTAACAATTAATTCTCGTAAATTTTTATATGGTCTTCGTTGGTTGCATTATTATTATCCCACTGTGGGTCTTGAGTGGGAAATTTAGTATTTGCCACCAGATTATCCTGGCCAGCAGGGTGATCACTTTCCCAGGCTGCCATAGCAGCTGCGTGGATTATGTTTTGCTTCTCTTTTGAGAAGAGGACACCTAGGATCGACATTAACTCCGTCCAGGTATACAACTGGGGACCTAAAAACTGGTCGATCTGTTCTGCCACTCCTTTTGGATCATTTAGCAGGGGCTTGAGTTCCCTCTTTAGGCCTCGGACCTAGAGGCAGTTAAGGAAGCATTTATAAAGCCAGTTGTGTGCCCTTCTTGTGGAACTTTTTTTTTGAGGGAAGGGCTGGGAAGTCGATCCTTTAGGAGTGCAAGGAAAAGGAAGACCCTGAATGTCCCTTTTACATTGTTCTATCTTTTTTTGGAGCCCTCTTTTTGAGGAAGGACATTTTAGATGGGCAGCGGCGATGACCAAGCCACTGAGGCAGTAATTCCTCGGGACCAGAAGCCTCCGAGTCCAGAGTGATCCCTGGGGTGGTGGGGGGAGCGGGACTTCCGCCTGAGGAGGAGTGGGGGGGCAGGACTTCCTCCTGAGGAGGAGTCAGCCTTGCAGCAGACGCCAGCGGCGCATTGGGATTCAGAAACAGGAAGATAATTTAAAGGATCCCACTGACTGCTCTGGGCCTTTGTTTCTGTCTGTTACCTTCTTTAAGTCATTTAAGGGGTAAAGAAGGGCAGGACCTTGCTGCTAGCATAAGGCATAATCCATTTTTTCTGGGGACACGGGGCTTTGGTTGTTAACATACATTGTTAAAAGTTGACAGACCCAATCGTCAACTGAACCAAATTTTGGCCAGAAAATGGCAGGTTTTACGGTTGGCTCTTGGGTCCAGAGGAAACAGCAATATTTAATCATCTGTTGTTTTCTCTTATGTTTAGTCCACTCATCCTCTTTACAGTATTTTAGCATGAATCCTAAGGGACTATCAGAAGAAATTTCATCACTGTCCCCTCCCTTGTTGCCTGGTCTATTTCCTGTCCCAATCCTACTAGAAGCATTTCCCATGTTGAATCCCAGATAGGCCCAATCCCTTGTGCTAGGGTTGTTTTGCCTCTTCCTTTCCCGGAAAGGCTGAATCCCCCAGATACCGGCGATGTCTCATCTGTCCTGTCATTAATGGCTTGCAAAAGGCTTAATATCTCACACCAGAGGTGTTTCACTGATTCTCTTTCCCCAGGAGGTTAACTTTCCTCTGTTTCCGTTTTGGAGGTTCCTTACACTCTTCCTGTGTGTCCATGCACAAAAAATAACATGCTGGCAAGCTTGCAAAGAAAAGAGAATCCTTATATACTGTGTTTGCTGTTCCTGACTTTGTGTCTATGTGTTCTCATCATTAAGCTCCCACTTATATGTGAGAACATGCAGTATTTGATTTTCTGTTCCTGTGTTAGTTCGCTAAGGATAATAGCCTCTAGCGCCATCCCTGTTTTTTCAAGATACTTAATATCATTCTTTTTTATGGCTGCATAGTATTTCATCATGTATATGTGCCAGATTTAAAAAATCCAGGTTTCATTAATGGATATTTAGGTTAATTATTGTGTATAGTGCTGCAATGAACATTCAAGTGCAGGTGTCTTTATGGTAGAGTGATTTATATTTTAGGGGTATATATTTCATAATGGATTGCTGAGCCAAATGGGAGTTCTGTTTTTAACTCTTTGAAGAATTGCCACACTGCTTTCCACAATGGTTGAACTAATTTACCCTCCCACAAACAGTATATAAGGATTCCCTTTTCTTTGCAAGCTTGCCAGCATGTTATTTTTTGACTTTTTTGTAATAGCCATTCTGACTGGTTTAAGATGGTATTTCATTGTGGTTTTAATTTGTATTTCTCTAACGATCAATGATATTGAGCTTTTTTTCATATGCTGTTGACCACATGTATGTTTTCTTTGAAGAAGGATCTGTTCATGTCCTTTGCCTGCTTCTTAATGGGGTTAATTTTTTTTTTTTGTAAATTTGTTTAAGTTCCTTATTGATGTTGGATATTAGACCTTTGTCAAATGCATAATTTGCAAATATTTTCTCACATTCCTTAGGTTGTCTGTTTACTCTGTTAATAGTTTCTTTTGCCAGAAACATGAGTTTTAGATTAGATTACAAAATATGTGAGACTGAGGCCTGGTTCTACTTTTTATCAGGTCTTAGGTAAGGGGCAATTCAGTTGATGTCTTGAGATAGTGGGATAATAGTAGTTACTTAAAGAGTCCTTGTGAGCATTATATGAGGTGCAAACACAAAGGTACTCAGCACGTAGCAGGGTCTTTCCTCTTCATTTTGTATATAATATGTGTGTGTATATATATATATATTTTACTTTAAGTTGTAATGTACATTTGCACAACGTACAGGTTTGTTACATATGTATACATGTGCCATTTTGGTGTGCTGTGCCCGTTAACTCATCATTTACATTAGGTATATCTCCTAATGCTATCCCTCCCCCATCCCCCAACCCCTTCCTGTGTCCAAGTGTTCTCGTTGTTTAATTGCCACCCATGAGTAAGAACATGTGGTGTTTGGTTTTTTGTCCTTGCGATAGTTTGCTGAGAATGATGGTTTCCAGCTTCATCCAGGTCCATACAAAGGACATGAACTCATCATTTTTTATGGCTGTATGGTATTCCATGGTGTATATGTGCCACGTTTTCTTAATCCAGTCTATAATGATAATTATTGGACATTTGGGTTGGTTCCAAGTCTTTGCTATTGTGAATAGTGCCGCAATAAACATATGTATGCATGTGTCTTTATAGCAGCATGATTTATAATCCTTTGAGTATATACCCAGTAGTGGGATGGCTGGGTCAAATGGTATTTCTAGTTCTAGATCCCTGAGGAATGGCCACACTGTATTCCACAATGGTTGAACTAGTTTACAGTCCCACAAACAGTGTAAAATTTCCTATTTCTCCACATCCTCTCCAGCACCTGTTGCTTCCTGACTTTTTAATGATTGCCATTCTAACTGATCAGTGGTCTGGAAAAGTGTTGTGGTTGGTGTGAAGGCTCTCATCAAAAATTTTCATGAGCCTTTATTAAATGTTTGTACCTGTTATTCACTAAAATGACCTTGAACTGAACTGAGTGCTTAGTACTTTAATGAGGTATGATTTGTTTTCCTGGGAAGACAACTGAGTAAGTGATTTATAAACAGAGGAGTGCAACCCAACAGAGGAAGAAAGGAAGGACAATGGGATTTTAAAGTGGAGACGGCTGTGATGCCTTCCACACCCATCCCTTTATCTCAGTCAGACAGCACCAAGGAAGTACAACTCTTATGTAAAAGAAAATAAAAATCTCAGGACTGTCAAACTCTTTACACCAAAGAGATAATTCCACCTGTAGACTGAGTCATGCGAGGCCACCTCTTTTCCCCAAATCAACAACTGTTACTCTACAACCTTGTGTGAATGCATTGTGCGTTTGTCAGACACCCATGGAAAGGCAAAAAAGCCTTGGGCATCTCTGGATAACAGCCCTCACAAATTGTTTTTTGCTGAACTCAAAGCTTTTCAAGATGTGTGTCTTCTCATAAAACAAGGTCACATCAATTGTAACTTTAGGTGTGCAATCCAAGTCTGGCTCCTAAAACTAAATCCTGTTAGAGTTCACATTGGTAATGCTTTATTTTCCAAGTACAGAAGAAAGACAAGATGGGACCAACTGTTTTTCCTCCTGCTTGTCTCTTTCTACCTGCCTTACACCCTTTCAGAAGATGTATAAATATCAGGCCTCCTGAAAACCTCTTCGAAGACAAAACAAGGCCTGGTGATATTTTATGATGCATGTTTTTCCAGAATGCACTCTCAATCTCTGGTTCAATAAAATTCAGTTGAGGCTGGGCGTGGTGGCTCACGCCTGTAATCCCAGCACTTTGGGAGGCCAAGGAGGGTTGATCATGAGGTCAGGAGATCGACACCATCGTGGCTAACATGGTGAAACCCTGTCTCTACTAAAAATACAAAAGATTAGCCAGGCGTGGTGGTGGGCACCTGTAGTCCCAGCTACTCAGGAGGCTGAGGCAGGAGAATGGCGTGAAGCTGGGAGGCGGAGCTTGCAGTGAGAGAAGATCACACCACTGCTCTCCAGCCTGGGCGATAGAGCGAGACTCCGTCTAAAAAACAAAAAAGCCAACCAACCAAACAAACCAAAAAACAAAAACTCAATTGACTCAGACACTTGCTGTAGTCACTCATGTTGATTAACCTTTTGGTGACTGAAATAGGGACGTTGTGAATGGAGTGTAGCCTCTTTGACCTGTAGTGATTCTCCTGTTGGTGCTCAGTACCAACTATAGAACTTTAGCTCTGACTGTGTGACTTTCTGAGGACTGGATCCTATTCCCTCTCGAGGTCCCTGCTCTCCCCAGTTGTTCATTTGAGATCTGAGTTTTGTTTTGCCATGGAACTCCTTTACTCATGGAGCTTTGCTCTCTTTCTATAAAGAAGATGAGATTTCTGCTCTGTGACAATCAAGAGCAGCCTTCAGCTTGGTCTCCCCTCAGGTAAGGAAGCGGTTTGGGGTTTTGTTTTGGAATTTGCTAGCTGCAGGTTAAGGCTTATTGCTACTTGGCTGTAACCTCTGATTACGCTTAGAGTGTTCAACAGTATGTAATTAGTATAATCGCTCTTTGTGTTTTTGGTTTTCATCATTCTTCCTTTGGATTTGACCAATTCTTCAGCCTGTCTGGTGTCCAAAAACCTTTCAATTTGGCGAAATCCAACAGGAGCTGTAGATTATAGTCAATCAGGACTCTAAATTGGGTAAAACCCTTGCAGCTGAAGAACATCAAATTCCACCTTTAGAAACACCTGTCAGTTGAAGGAACTAGACATATTTGTTTGACAAATTTTGAGATGGCTACCAGAGAGAGCCAACAAATAGAAGTGGCCATGCAAAGCTGCCTTTTATGGAAAAATTTACATCATAGAGACTCTATTAATGCAGGCAGGTCTTCCCTAATCTGCATCTGATTAGGGAAAATCAACTGGAAAAAAATCGGCTGAATCTGATACCTTTAAAGATGCAAAACAATAATTTAGCATCAATTTTTCTCTGAGGGCTGCTTCCTGCCATGTGTCATCTATACGAGACCAACTTGGCTAGTGAAACTTTCTTTCCTCCTTCCGTAAACCTGTCTTGCCACTAAAACCTGATTTACCACCATAACCTGTTTGTGGGTATGCCAGTATGCAGGGAAATAATCAGCCCCCCAAAGGGTAAGAAATTATTACACTCAAGACTCCTGGCTTTTCTCTGTGCAGTCTTATCAATTGGATGGTAAAAATCACTTTTTTTCTCCACAAAATTTCAACTAATGGGAGATTTGTGTTTCAACTAGTCTTGGTTTAGTGACTCTGGTGTACTTTTTAGTAATTTTGGGTGTGAATATTCATATTGTTTAATTTTTTTCTTCCAGAAATAGTTTTTCCCCTTATTTCTTTCCTTCTGCTTTGTTAATAAAGGGGAGTGCCAGATAAGGTTTCCTGTTATCTTGTCTCATGTCTTTGAGGGTTTGTGGCCAAGTGAGAGCACTCTCTTTTAGTCTGTGTGATATGGTGGGGTTTTTTTTTTGAGTCACATAAAATGATCAGCCTTCAAGTAGGTGGGAACTTGAGATTTTTTGTTTGTTGCAAATGTATTAATGTATCAATTAATTATTAATTAGTTGTAATTAATTGTTTAATGTATTGATTGTCACAAATGTATTAATTTTGTTTGTTGCAAATGTATCACGTTCCTAGGAAGTTTTGTCATAAGAAGTTCCATCCATAAGGGACTTTGGTCATCCCAATTCTTGATGCCTTGGTAGGGCTGTGGCAACAAGAGTCTTTTGCTTTCCTAACCTATTCCTGGGAGTGAATATTTTATTTCACTGGGACCAGGGAGGAGATGATCTTTGGGACTGCATCTTCACTGAAGAGGCTGTTGGATTGAGTCACTTAGAATCAATATAGCATTGGAAATTCTAATTGTCCATGGCCAAAAGTTAGATCCTTTAAAGCATACTTCTAAGTTAAAAATTTTTTTAGAGATTTCTTATTACACACAGTTGATAGAAGGATCAAATTTCAAAGACACATAATAGTGTCACTGGTAGCCTTAAAAATTCTCTTGACTAAATTACAGAGTAAAAATCGGGCCTAAGGCAAAGTTAAAGTCTTTTTTTTTTTCTGTAAGCTCAAACTGCTTGTTTTAGATTCCCTGAGGAAATATAAATAAAAGCCACTCTACCTTGTCATTAAATAGTCAAAATTCCATGCTTTCACTATTGTGACCTGGTTTTCATTTACAGCCAGGAAATCTGCCTCCTTTTTTGTTTGTTTGTTTGTTTGTTTGTTTCTTGAAACAGAGTCTCTCTCACTAGGCTGGAGTGCAGTGGCATGATCTTGGCTCACTGCAACCTCCCCCTCCCAGATTCAAGTGATTCTCCTGCCTCAGCCTCTTGAGTAGCTGGGACCACAGGCGCCTGCCACCATGCCCAGCTAATTTTTTGTAGTTTTAGAAGAGACAGGGTTTCATCGTGTTAGCCAGGATGGTCTCGATCTCCTGACCTCGTGATCCGCCCGCCTCGGCCTCCCAAAGTGCTGGGATTACAGGCGTGAGCCATCGTGCCCGATCCAAATCACCAAATTTTCAAATAAAAAATTACAAAGACATTATCCTTATTATTATCATTTATTTCAATGAAATTAATTTTTTCCTGCTGGTCTAGGTTGACAATTTCATGAAGGTTTCATCTTGTTTGTTAAAGTTTTGGAAGTTCATAGACAGTTTAGTGGTATGATCTTAATCTTATCAGAAACTTGTATTCAAGGTTCCTTGTCAGCATCTTCTCCATAAATCTTTTTGATATAGAATCAATTTTGGACTGTATCTCATTGCAATGCTTTGAGGGAAAATCAAAACAACTGTAAATGACAAAGATTTAAAATGTCTTTGGTTAAAACACTTACAAGATTTCATTATGATAAAGACACAGCTCAAATAGAAATGTAGTTACTTCTTTGGCATAGGACATTATGACTAACTTCTGTGGAATATGACATTATGACTCTTATGATAACATATTCAATTTATAGGAATCCCATGTAATTTTTGAAACACTCACATCAGTAACATACCAATAAATATAACTTAGAGAAGGTTTAGCATCACTCACCACTTATCATTTGCAAATGTTTTTCATATAATTTAACATATCAAATATGGTTTCATTTCCATGTAGCTTCTGTTTGTTTCTTTTTCTTTTTCTGTTTTTTTTTTTTTGTTTTTTTTTTAGACGGAGTCTCACTCTGTCGCCAGGCTGCAGTGCAGTGGCGTGAAATTGGCTCACGGCAACTTCTGCTTCCTGGGTTCAAGTGATTCTCCTGCCTCAGCCTCCCGAGTAGCTAGGACTATAGGCAGACGCCACTATGTCCAGCTAATTTTTGTATTTTTAGTAGAGGCAGGGTTTCCCTACGTTGGCCAGGATGATCTCAATCTCTTAACCTCGTGATCTTCCCATCTCAGCCTCCCAAAGCGTTGGGATTACAGGAGTGAGCCACCGCGCCCAGCCAGCTTCTGTTTCTTAACTGGATTACTGAGTTCTTGATGTAGCCTATTAAAAAATAGGGTCAACAAAGTATAGGCTTATGTATGTTGAAAATGTTTTCTAGGTGATTCCAATACTCCTAGCTAAATACCATGGATTTTGTTCTAAGTTCTACCTATAAGAACAGTGGGTTCTCCATCCTGGTTACACATTAGTAGCATCTGGGAAGACTTAAAAATTATCAATGCCTGGGTCCCACTCCAGACCATTAAATCAGAACTTGTGGGTGGGTCTTGAGCACTCATTTTTAAAAAATGTTTCCCAACGATTCCAATTTGTAGCTATATTTCCCCTCAGATTTCTCTGATTTTGTGGCCCTCATTTTTTTTTTTTTTTTTACTTTGGTATTATGATTATTTTTCAGGTCTTATCTCCTGTCTTAGAATTTACATTCCTTGGGGTAGGGACCTTGCCTTCTTTATTTCTGTATCTCTCATGAGCACATAAATTGGTCATCAGGAAAATATTCTCAGTCACATGTAGGTTGTGTTCTGATTCTCAAGTTCACACATTAGTGCTAGAGTCTCTGTGCTCCATGAGGTCGGAGGTTGCTTGTGATGAAGGGTGTGGATAAGTCTAGAGTACAGATGGTGGAGTGGAAATGACCTTGTTTTTAGGAATAGCATTGGAATTGAGAAATCTATGTGTCTATGTGTTGGAGGGGCAAGGATGTATAGAAAGACGGACCTAATTAGGATGGAGAGATTACACTAGGGAATAGACGTAATGAAAGTAAGAAGAATTAGTAAAGAGAAAAGATGAAATTATATCAAATAGTAGACCCCTTGAGATTCTTGAGTAGGTGAGGTAACTAGATTTTAAGAAGGTAATGAGGCAGTCATATGCAAGGAAGATTTCAAAGACTAGAGGCAGGACGTTAAGCAGGACTTCTAGTAGTTGTTGCGATCTATGAGAATGGAGAAAATGACTCAAGTAAGAGATGTTAAAAAGGAACAAGACGGTTTCATAATGCATGGAATCTGGGAAACAAATGAGCAGAGGCTGGGGATAATCATGTCTAAGACACAGTGGGGTACAGACAGCATGAAGACCAGGGAAGAAGAGATCTGCAGAATTTAGTGCTGAGAAACAGGAGTTTAGTGGGAGGAGGATGAGATTCAGTCCTAGACATAGGCAAAGGAGTCCTTTCCCTTTCCTAAGCATGAAAGCCAGCCCTGCACAAAACAGGACAAGAGGAAAGGCCATCATACCTTCCAGTCTTCCTGAAATACAGAAACTTACCAGGGCTGCTATATCAGAGCAACCCCAGCCAGTACTCCAGTTATGATGCCGAAAGTGGCCCCAACTGAGAGGCCAGGAGAACTTCCTTGTCCTGAAGTAGCTGTCATGGAAAGAAAAGAAGAGAAGAAATAAAGGTGAGGTTATTTTTACAGTGTGGTCTTTCCAAAACCAGCACTCAGTATGAAGTAGTTTCTACTTGTTCCTTCAAGGAATACATCAATTTTGTGGGAAGGCTTCTGGTAGATGATTAGCCAACTATATTCTTGCAGTGTGTTTTTCTCTCAACATGTTTCTAGGCTGTTGATCAGTCTTCTGTTAATTTCATCCTGGCCATGCTGCGCTCAGATATTTTTGAAGGCTTTGGGATGTGAGAAAGGCTGATTGCTATTTTCTATACCATTAGAACTTTCTTCCTTTACATGGTTGCATCTTTTTCTCAGTGTGTCAGTTGTGGCAGCCATAAATAAGACACTGTCAGGTCTCCAAGGCAGTGACTTGACTGACAGAAGGCCCAGGTTAGTGCATTCCAAATTTACCACCTTCTTTGCACAGAGACCTCACTTCCCAGAGGCTCCCAGCAGGGGTATGAAAGCAAGTCCAGTTCTGTGAGACTGTTTTACTCTCATGGGTGAGTGGTGGGAGGACTCATCAGCCTTGCAGATTCTCTCTTAGAACTGCATTGGTACCTAAAACTTCTTTCTCTTTCACAGGAATCAGATCTTTATGTGGTCTGAGGGCTCTCCTAGGCTTTTTTAAAATGCCTTCCCCCACTTTCTCTCACAGGCATTTTCCCTAATAAATTATCTTGTATGTCTAATCTCATCTTGGATGCATGTTAGTGAGTATAAACTAACATACCAGGCTTGATTCTTTGCAGTTAGCTTTTTTTCTCTCTCTCACATGCAGCTAGTAACCATGTCCTTGTATATTATGTGTTATCTTTTCCATATATATGTATATTTTACATGTGTATGTGTATATATAATACATGTATATATACATATGTGTATATATGTGTGTATATATATACATATATATACTAGTGTTTTATCATACATGAATGTCCTAGGGTTTTATGGTTTATTTCTTTTTTCACATACATATGGAATATGTATATGAAATATCATTCATGTATCATTCATGTATCATACATATCATTTATGTACGATAAAATTGAAATATGAAATACATGTGTCGGTTTTATCACATATAAATGAGGGATCTAAAAGAGTTGTTGGTTTTTCTGTTTATTCACTTTTATACTTGTTGTTAGAACTGAATGACAAATTTCAAGCTCCTTACATGCCTGATGGAAATCAGAAGTTCTCTAGGGAACAACTAGAGGACATGAGCCCCACAGCCGAAGGAGGATGGAGTCATGGGTGAAATGAGCCCGTGGGCTTTGGGGGACTGTAGACATGTCTTTCTGCCTCTGACCCCCTGGTGAGTCAGAGGCATAAACCAGCTTTGCAAAGATTACAGCTGCGAGAGCAAGCCAGGCTGGCTGACTCCATCTTGCCTCTAGCCCCAGGCTGGCTGTCCTCATTCCTGTGCATAGGCCAGTCTAACTACTGGAGAAATTTAGTTTATAGTGTAACTTTGAAGCAAGAATGGTAATTTCCCCTCCCTAAAATTAACTCCCTCTTTGTCGGTACTGCCTTTGTAAGACTAATAAAAGACTTGATGTTAGGATTATGGGAGGGGCCAAATTCTGCTAAAATGTAGGCATAGTTTCTATAATCTCTTACTGCTCAGGAGTCATGTGGCCAGAGGTACAAGATTTGTGACTTCCCTAATTGCTCCTGTAGATGACATCACTATTATAGAACCTGAGAGTGGTCTTTGGAGGTGTTTCTCAGACTTTTGCATTCTGTCAACCAGCTGACCTCATCCAGGTTCATGACTAATGGCTCACTGAGTCATGTGGCCCCGACTCAGGTGGATTCAGCACATACAGACCATTCTCCCCATCCACATGAATTCATCTTCTTCAATCAGCAGTAAGAATTCCCTAGGCCTCTGTCCTTGAAATTTTTTTGAAAAACTCTAACCTCCAAAGCACTGGGGAGACTGATTTATAATAATAAATAATAATAAACTGAGTAATAATAAACTATCCTTCTGTTTGGAAGACTTGAGCTAATGAAAATCTTTCTTTACTACAAATCACCATCAGAGTAAATTGGTTTCGTCTGTACAGGGGCATGAAGAACCTGTCAGTCTTCTAAGAGTGGATGGCAGAGTCACTCATTTCTTTCTAGAAACCTGTTCCACGTGTCAGCCTCTCAGAGAGAAAAAGCCCTGGACTGGGACTCGTTCTCCTCGTGACCTTGGTTCATGATGGAGCCTGGCATGGGTGACTACCCTCGGTGATTTCTGTGGCTTTCTTATTTCCCAGGAGGTGGGCCAGCCCACAGTGTGAGCAGGAAGAAAATGGAACAGTCAGCCATCTTAGAGGGAGTGTCTGAGCAGGTTCTGTGGGTGGAGGAAGCTGTGCAGGAAAGGGCATCTCACCTAGAATTAAGGGGGAGCAAAATGAGGGACACAGAGGAGCCCAGAGAGCCAGAGGCACCCACAGCCGTGAGCCGTCGGGACTAGTGACCTCAGGAATTTTAAAGGTCAGGGGCCCCTAGTGACCCAGTCCAGGACCAGGAAGTCCTGAAACTCTCCCATGGGCTAGGAAGCCCAGAGTCACCTGAGATGGGGTAGCTTTAGACAGAGAGGGTGAGAGGGATCAACATGGATCTCAGCACCTGAGGGACACAGAACAGTTGTGGCCACATTCCTTCATTCAATCCCTCCATCCTTCATGGGAGAACTACAGAGCATGTGTCTCACACCGGGCCTGTGCTGGTGCAGGGTGTGAGTGGGGAGAGAAAGCAAAGTCCTCTCCTTTATCTTCCCATGAGAGTGACATTAACACTTTGGGAAACACAGGATTTCAGGTTCAGTGAAGAAGATGAGGATATTGGGGGGAAGTCTGGGCATTCCTTGCACTGACTCTGATAGTTGAGGTAGGTGATTAAGTTCTAGAGTACAGACTGATCAGTTGTCTATTTCGTGTCACCCCTCTGAGGTTTAGATGCCTAAAAAGAAAGAATTTGAGCCAATGGATGACCGTGGGATCCTTTGGAACCCATTAAGCCCCCACTTCTCATGGAAAAGAGTATGGGGCTGTGGCTGCAGACTGACCTCATGTGACTCTGATCTACCCTTAATGTTTGTGTGATCCTGGTTCAGTTACTGTGTCTCCCTGTGCCTCAGGTTCCTCTCAATCACTCAAATAAGCTAAATGGCAAATAGTCTGTGGTTTTTCATGTTGTTTGTGAATGAGCTTTAAATTATTAATTGTTATCTGACCTAATGCTTGGCACATGAAGGTCATTTGTTTATTATTTGCCTCCATAAAAAGGGACCCTTAGTCTTGATCCCTGGTGAACAAGTTGCTACCAATGACATCTCTCTTCTGTTTCTGCCTCTGGGGACACTGAAGTTTTCATGGAGTCCCGCAAGCCTCCTAGGGAAGTTGGCTGTTGACCTCAGAAGCTTGCCCGTATGTCCTCTCGACTCTTAGTCTCAGATAAAAAAGAATGCTCTGTATTGCCCCGATGTGGCTCTGGGGGTGAACCCTGGCTGGTGAGCAGCTCCAGGAACCACAGCCCTCAGACAACTGGTAAATACTTTCTTCCAGTCAGTCCTGCCCAGGAGGCTATGAACCAGCCCAGCCACAGGTTTTCCAGGGTCATTTGGCTGTGATTGAACTCCGCCTTCTGAGTCTCCCATCAGACTGTCTCTTCTCAGCAGTGAGTGTCTGCAAGGTCTGGATGCAGGAAAGGATTCTGATCTGTTGAAGTTTGTCTACCCTGTGTGTGTCCTGCAGTAAATGCCCAAACCCTAAAATGGGACATAATACAGAGGGGGACACAGGCACAGCCAAGGGCTAATGATCCTGTGTGTGTGAAGTAGAACTGACCCCCAACATTCAGAAGTCAAGAGGAATTACTCACAGTATACGTTAATATGTTCAGTTGCTTCTTCATTGGCAAGATCTAGCTTTATGACTTGTAGGGTGTAGAATCCTGTGTCATTCTGGGTGACTTTCTGGATCACCAGGGATGCATTTTTAAATGTTACCTCTCAACCGCTGTATGCTGGTCCTCGGATAAATTTTTTTGTGTATATTGCATATCCCACAGTTCGATGGTTGGGGTCAATTTTTCCCCTTTGTAGCAGGTATAGCCAAGAAAATTCTGGGGCACATTGTGGGCATGTAGATGAACCTCCATCTCCTCTGGGTCATGGAACATCATGGCTTCAACAATTCAATAATGCTTTGGGTTGTGGTGGGTGGGACCGAGCAGGTTTAAAGTGAGGCTAGTAAAGGAAAAGAGCATCAGTCAATATTGGAACCTATGTATTGGGGTGGAAAGATGGGTCCTGGGTTGTTAGAAGTTCTCTTTTCACCCATCAGCCTTGGAAAGTGAGAGAGAGAGAGAGAGTGTGTGTGTGTGTCTGTGTGGTGTGTCTTACTGGGTCAAGGTCAGCAGCATGATTCCCATTTTTTCAACACCTCTGACCTTGGCATTTCTCAGTGTGGAATCCTCTTTCCCAGGGGTCTTCACAGCTCCTTCCCCACTGCCCTAAGATTCTGCTCACTTCAGGGTGTTTTTGGGAGAACGCTCCCCTGACACCTCCTCTAGACACCCTGGGTAAATGGTCAGAGCCTCCCGGTCAGTTCCAGGCTGCGGCTGTCCAATAACAACAGGACGCTCACTGTACTCAGTGTCACAAGGAATGACACAGGACCCTATGAGTGTGAAATCTGGAATTGAGTGAGTGCCAGTCACAGTTACCCTGTCACCCTGGATGTCCTCTGTAGCCTAGGCTGCCAACCCAAATCCACATGGCCAGAAGCCAGGCCTCTCATTCCCTCTCAGGTCCAAGAACAGAGACGCTCAGCCCTGGACATCAAAGCTGTCCATGACTGCCTGCCCCAGGCAAATTTTTATAGGCCCAGCCTTATCCAAGAATAAGAGAGGAATGGGATGCTCCTGTCATGGGAGACTCGAGGTCCCCAGTTTGTGATGGAGAAACAGGTGGATGTCTCAGACTCCAGCTCAGTGGACACAGCAGGAGTTTGGTTGGGACTTAAGGATTCTTCTTCTTTGGCTCAGAGGGACACTGTGGCCTTTCTACAGACCAGGAGTATTCTTGGCTTATTAATGAAAAGCTCCAGCATACACACAAGAGCTCTTTATCCCCCAAATCACTGCAAAGAATAGCGGGGTCTATGCCTGTTTTGTCCATAACTCAGCCACCGACCTCAGTAAGTTCACAGTCAAGAGGATCACAGTCTCTGATAAGTGGATCCCTGCATGATTGGCAATATGTTTTTGGGTGGAGTCCATCTGGCTTTTAGAGAAGAGTTAGGAAAAATATTTTATTCTCAGCCAATGTCCAATGGACAAAAGGAAATCCCCAATTTTTCTCCTGGACCCTCCCAATGAGTCTATATGACTCCCTGCCCCTTGTTTTTCTTTCTCATGGCTGCCCTTGGGTCCAGCCTGAGAAATATGGGGAGGGGGCTTTGTCAGCCCTAGAGCACTTCACTGAGGGTGAAGGAGGAGGATTCTCAAGGCCACGTTGCTTCTCTCTATTACCAACACATTTTTTTCTGTTACCTCTTTGTTTTGTTTTACCTACTCCTTGAGCTACAAGGAATATCTGAAGCCTTGAAACAAGCTCACACTTTTTCCCAAATGAGAGGAGGATGCCCCTTGGATGAGGAAGAAGCAGCTCAGACTCTGCTGTCTGCTCTGCTTCAGGCTCACTTGGTGACTGGCCTTGCCCTGACTCCACCTGTTGTGAAAACAGGGTGGTGGAGAAGGTGCCTGGGTGGCCTGTCCCAAATCTGGCTAAATCTAGCTGCCAGCAGAAGCAAAGCCTCCCCCAGGTTAGGCTGCAGGGAAATGGGAAGAGAGGGAGCCTCAGGGCAGACTCCTGAGCTGTGTCCTGGCTCTGAAGTCACCAGCTGTATGAGGCTGTGGGCACAGCACATGGGACACAGCACAGAGGACAGTGAGTGATATGCAATGGAAACATTTGGAGATTAACCCTTGGGCCTTGGGGGCGGGGAAGGGGCAGTGCTAAAAAGTGTGTATTTGTAGAAAGGGTAAGACTACCAGCCACTATATATATGTGTATATATATATATATAGATATATATATAATATAAGACTTACCATTAACTGTTTCTAAGCGTGCAATTTAGTGTTGTATAACCGTTATCACTATCCATTTCCAGAACTGTTTCATCTTACCATACTAAACCTCTGTACTCAATACATGACAACTCTCACTCCTTCCCCCGCAACCCTTACTACTCACCATTCTACTTTCTGTGTCAATGTGATCGACTATTCTAACTAGCTTACATAAATGGAATTATATAATAGTTGTCCTTTGGTGTCTGGCTTTTTTCACTTAGAATCATGTCTTCAAGGTTCATTCATTTTGCACCTTGTATTGGAATTTTATTCTTTGTTTAGATTGAATAACATTCCAATGTGTGGATACACCTCATTTTTCTATCCACTTATCTTTCAATCAACTTTTCAGTTGTTTCCACCGTTTTGGCTATTGTTAGTAATGCTGTTGTGAATGGTAGTGCATAAATATCTAATCAGATTTCTTTCCATTGTTTTAGATGTATGTCCAGAAGTGGAATTGCTGGATCAAATGGTAATTCTTTGTTTTTTTTTTTGGGAAATAGCCATACCATTTTCCACAGCAGCTATAGCATTTCCCATTTCCATCAGCAACGCACTAGAGCTCCAGTTTTTCCATTTAGTTGAAGATACTTTTTGCTTTGTGCCACTGTTGTTTTTATCAAAGCTATCCTAATGTGTGTGAGGTGGAGTATAGTTGTGGTTTTGATTTGCATATCTCTAAGTATTAGTGATGTTGAGCATCTCTACATGTGTTTATTTGTCATTTGTATATCTTCCTTGGAGAAATCTCTATTTTAGTCCTTTGTTCATTTTTTAATTGTTTTTTTTTTTTTTGGAGTTGTGCTGTTGTTGATTTGTAATAGTTCTTTATATATTCTGGAAATTAATCCTTTATCAGATATATAATTTGCAAATATTTTTCCCATTTCATGGGTTGCCTTTTCACTTTTCTCAATAACGTTTTTTGAAATTTGAAAGTTTTGGCCAGGCGTGGTGGCTCATGCCTATAATCCCGGCACTTTGGGAGGTCGAGGTGGGTGGATGTTGCATTTTAATTTAGTATCCAGCAACATTACTGAATTTATTTATTAGTTCTTACAGGATTTTTTCATCTTAAGGTTTTTCTACATACAAGGTAAAATTACCTTTGAACAGAGAGATAATATAACTACTTTTTCCAATTTAAGTCTTTTTTTTCTTGCCTAATTTCTTTGGTTAGGGCGTCTAATACTATGTTGAATAGAAGTGGTGAAAGCAGGCATCCTTGTCTCGTTCCTGATCATAGAGAAAGAGCTTTCAGTTTTTCTCCACTGAATATGATGTTTGCCTTGGGCTTTTCACATATTGCCTTTATTATGTTGAGGTGTTTTCTTTTCATTCATATGGAGAATGTTCTTATTATGAAAAATTATTAAATTTTGTCAAATGCTTTTAGTTATTCAATCTTCTTACTAATTATAGGTCTATTCAGATATTTTGTGTGTCTCTAGGAATTTGTCCATTTCATCTAGTTTATCCAATATATTGGTATACAATTATTCCTAGTATTTTTCTAATCATTATTTCTGTATAATTGATAGTAATATCTAAATTTTCTTTCTCTTCTGTTTGCATAGAGAGAGAGACAGGCTTGTACTCTATAGGCCAGACCATGCTGGAGTGCAGTGGCATGATCAGGCCTCACTGCAGACTCAACCTCCTGAGCTCAAGTGATCCTCTCACCTCAGCCTCACAAGTAGCTTGGACTACAGGTGCATGTTACCATGCTCTGCTAATTTAAAAACTTGTTTTTGTAGAGACCCCATCTCCCTTTGTTGCCCAGACTGGTCTCAAACTCCTTACCTCAAGTGATTCTCCCACTGTGGCCTCCCAAAGTGATAGGATTAAAACATGTGCTGTGCTGAGACTTTATTTTCATTTCTGATTTTAAATAATTTTAATATTCTTTCTCTTCTCTTAGTCAATCTAGTTAATGGTTGTCAATTTTGTTGATCTTATTTTGAAAAGCCAACTTTTGGTTTCATTGTTTTCTTCTATTGTTTTTCTATTGTCCATTTTATTTATATCCACTCTAAACCTTATTATTTCCTTCATTCACTTTGTTTGGGTTTAGTTTGTTCTTCTCCTATATCCTGAAGTTGTAAAGTAGGTTGTTGATTTGAGATCTTTCTTCTTTTTTAATATGAGAGTTAAGTTATAAATTTCTTGCACAAAATTCTTAACTTATCTGAGCTTGTGATTCCTCAATTGAAAAGTGCAGTAACAGCCCTTTCTTTATACTATTCTTTTAAAGGTTTAATGTAATCACCAATTTAACCTTCAGAAAAATGCCATGCACACAGGAAATGGTTAATGCTAGCTGCATTACTACTATTATCATTAGCTTTGAAGTCAGGTAATCCTAGAATGAAATCTTAGATTCACTTCTCACTAGCCATATGACATCTGAAACGTTTTTTCACTACTCCAAGCCTCTGTCTTTTCATCTGTAAAATGGAAGTAATGTCTACCAGGCAGGGTTATTGTATGAATCAAGTAAGATACAGCTAAAGTACTTAGCACAGAACCTGGCACATAGGAATTGCCCCTCAGCCTCCCAAAGTGCTGAGATTACATGTGTGAACCACTGCGCCCAGCCATGAACTCCTTTTAAGGAAGGAGTCGTGGTGGCCAAGAAGGATTTCCACACGCTTAAGCACCCGGAGCTGGCAGACAAGAATGTGTCCAAACTTCATGTCATGAAGGCCATGCAGCCTCTCAAATTCTGAGACTACGTGAAGGAACAGTTTGCCTGGAGACATTTCTACTGGTACCTTACCAATGAGGACATCCAGTATCTCCGTGATTATCTTCTTCTGCCCCCAGAGATTGTGCCTCCCACCCTATGCCACAGCCTTCCAGAGACTGGCAGGCCTCCGCCTAAAGGTCTGGAGGGTGAGCGACCTGCAAGACTCACAAGAGAAGAAACCAACAGGGATACCTACAGACAGAGTGCTGTGCCCCCTGGTGCTGAAAAGAAAGCAAAGGCTGGGGCGGGGTCAGCAACCAAATTCCAGTTTAGAGGCGGATTTGGGTGTGGACGTTGTCAGCCATCTCAGAAAAATTGGAGAGGATTGTTTTGCATTGAATAAACTTACAGCCAAAAAAAAAGTAATTATAATTCCAAAATAGAACAAAGTGAATGCCACAAGAATTCAGATAAATCTGATGGGAAATACAGCCACACATTGGAATCACTGGGAAATATTTTTTAAAAATTGATGCTGAAGCCCTCACTCCCCATACATTCTGATTTAGTGGTCTGGCGTGGGACCCAGGCATTGATAATTTTTAAACTTCTCCAGATGATACTAATGCGTAACCAGGATGGAGAACTCTCCTGTTTAAATAGGTAGGACATAGGGCTAAATTAACGGTTTTTATCTAGATGACCTAGGGAAGTTTTTCAACATACATAAGCCTATACTTTGTTGGCAGTATTCATTAATGGGCTACACTGAGAACTCAGTAATCCAGTTAAGAAACACAAGCTAATGGAAAAGCCACCTTATTTGATATGTTAAATTATATGGGAAGCATTGTCAAGTGATAAGGGATGCTAAGTATTCTCAATGTTAATTTATGGGTATGTTACTGATATGAGTGTTCCAAAAATTATATGAGATTCATAGAAATCTAATATCAGTTACAATGTCATATGCCACAGAAGCAACTGGATTTCTATATGAGCCATGTCTTTATCATAATGAACTCTTATCGGATTTTTAACCATAGTCATTTTAAATCTGTCATTCATAGACAGTTGTTTTGATTCTTCCTCAAAGCATTTCCAATCAGCTACAGTCCAAAATTGCTTCTTGCTTCAAGGAGATTTACAGAAAAGGAGCTCTGACAAGGACTCTTTAATACAAGTTTCTGATGAATTTAAGATACCACTGGACTGTCTAAGAACTTCCGAGTTCTTCTGACACCTTCATGAAATTGCCAGCCAAGACCAAGCAGGAAAAAACTCAATTTCATTGGACTAAATAATAATAATGATGAGAATGATTTTATGATTTTTTGTATGGCATTTTGCTGATTCTTTAAGTGGCTTGTTTTCCAGATTTATGGAATTTTTTCTTTTAACCAATCTATAGCACACAGTAATTTGACAAAGTATACTTTTGTGAACAAAAATTGAAGCATTTACTCTTGCTCCCTACCTGAGTGCCTTAGAATTGGGCAACTATTCATGAATATTCATATGTTTATGGTAATACGGATATTTGCTTAAGTTCAATAAATATCTGCTCTCTTTATAACAGAATACATTTGAAAACATTGGTTGTATTACCAAGGCTTTGACTGGGATATTACATTTGAAAATATAAATAGAATGAAACCACACATACTGCAGGCAAGTGTAAAGTAAGCCTTGGTTTGGCTTCCTGGTCTCGAGAGGTTTTTGAAAGTTTAATCTGAGATTCCTTATAAAAAATATCCAGCAAAGCAAAGTTTTAGAAGGGCCTGTGTGATCCATTACAACTCTTTCTGCACTTCTGTAAACAGTCAGGCCAAGTTTGATGAGACTCAATCTATTTTGCAAACAAAATTGCCTTAGTGGTATTATCTTTGGTAGAAGTACAGATGCCCATAGAGAGAAAAATTATGTTGAGAAGAAAAATTGGAGTACAACTTTTATGAGATTTCAGTTCTGTTCATTGTTTTTGAGTTTTTATAATCCACCTGTAGACTGGACTGGACCCTGAATTCTTCTAGTTTCTCCAATCCAATTTTCTCCTATGGAATCAGTAAGAACAAGATCTGCTGTGTTCCTGAAGCCCTATAAGCTGGAGGGGGACAACTCAATGTAAATTTCATGGGAAAACCTTTGTGTCTCAGGTATTGGCCACTCAGAGCTCACCAAAATGTTTGACACCATAACTAGAGACACTTAACTGCAAACCAGGACAAGAAGTTGATGATCTCACACTGTGGACGGCTTTTCTCAAGATGTCAGAACAAGACTCCCCATCCTGATGAGGCTCTTGCCCCTCTTAATTTGTCCTTGCTCATGTCTGCCCCTTTTTCTTGGTGAGATAATGCTGTCATTAGAATTTCACAAGAAGTATCTTCTGAGGGTAGCTTAACAGAGTGTTAAATCTATCATTCATTCCCTTATTTCCACATAACATAAGAGATCCTTTAGTCCACCCAATGCTGACATTAGCAGCATCTTTTTTTCCTTCAGCAATAACAACTTTTAATGATTTATTGTATATTTTTATAATCATAAATTTTACTTGTTTGAACAGATAATGTATTAACAGTACAAATTTCAACAGGTAGAAAAGCATATACTGAAAGTGTCCCTCATAACACCTATCCCTCCTCCATCCTATCACCTGGTTTCCCTCTGCAGAGGCAACCAGGAATATCTGTTTCTTATGTCTGATCCAGACATACTCTCCGTGTTAGGTTGGTGCAAAAGCAATTGTGGTTTTGCCCATACTTTTAATGGCAAAACCACAATTACTTTTGCACCAACCTAATATTTACAAGCACGTTGGAAGGCAGCCATGCTCCCCACTATACCACCGACACATCTTATAAGCACATTGGTCTAGTCTTTCTTCCTTTTTTTGGAAAGTAAATGGTAAACATTTGATGCACACTGTTTGCATCTGGCTTCTTCATTTAACAATATATCTTGCAGGTCATTCCACATCAGGATATAAAAATCTCTTAGTCTTTTAACAGCTGTATATTTGTCTTAGTCCATTTTATTTTGCTATAGCAAAATACCTGAGACTGGGTAGCTTATAAAGAAAACAGGTTTATACGGCTTATGATTCTGGTGGCTGTAAAGTTCAAAATTGGGCATCTGCCTCTGGCAAGAGCCTCAGGCTCATTAGCAGCATCTTTAACACAGCTGTTTGTTCAAATGTACAGTGGTCCCTTTTAGACTTTAGACCTTCAGACTCACCTGTTCTCACTCCCTGTTTAATTTAACCCAGCCATGGGATGCTAGTCAATAGAATTGGTCACTACTAGCTGAACAGGAAGGAGTCTGTGCAGTTTCTCACACTTCTTGTCATACATGGATGAATACATTGGATATTATAGAGACTCAGTTGCAGAAACTAACAAATGTGCTGCTTGGTTAAAATGGCTAGGCTCTTCTGGCTCACTCTTTGATGTATTCTATTTTAGTTGGTTTGCATCTTGCCTAAGGTGCATACTCCAAACTCTTGGTATTATCCTCCTGATAGTCATATTAGTAGTCTTCTGGTGTGTTGTATTCTGTTGTATTCTCCAAAAGTTTTTAAATGTTTGCATGCAGCCATCCATCCAATATCAAATGGTGTCTCTTTGGCTGGAGTTACAAAAACTCAAAGAAATGTGTGATCAGGAAGACATTATAACCTATGAATGATGGAAGCTCAAAATGATGGTGATGGAAAGTAATGCTAATGTCTTAAGTTCTGGGCCCTTAGTGAGAGCCTAGAGACTCCAAAACCGAGCCACTCATGCTAAATGCTACACACTCCAACTGAAACTTTAAGGAAGCAGATAGATTCCAAAACAGACCAATTTTTTTTTTTCTGAGAACAGGAGATTCCAGTCTACCTGAGTCAGCATAATAAGGAAGTCACCTCTGCTTTAACTGTTACAACAAAAGTGACCTGAAGTATATTGATGTTAACCAATCCATTTCTATGGCTCTGTTTACTGGTTCTCATTTGACAAAATCAACAGTTGTGTTATTGTATCGCCCAGGGGAAGCTATCACTGTATTTATAGAATGATTTCTGCCCCAAATCATGAATCACAATTAAAAGCCAATTAGATCTTGCCAGGCGTGGTGGCTCATGCCTGTAATCCCAGCACTTTTGGAGGCTGAGATGGACAGATCACAAGGTCAGGAGATCGAGACCATCCTGGCTAACATGGGGTACTTTTTTGTACTAAAAAAAAAAAAAATTAGCTGGGCATGGTGGCAGGCACCTGTAGTCCCAGCTACTCAGGAGACTAAGGCAGGAGAATGGTGTGAACCCAGGAGGCGGAGCTTGCAGTGAGCTGAGATGGTGCCACTGCACTCCAGCCTGGGTGACAAAGTGAGACACCATCTAAAAAAAAAAAAAAAGCCATAACTATAAGTAATTTCATTATAGATCTATAGTAATTTTGTCTTTTGATGCACATTCACAGCCAGTGATGGCCAGTGGTGTCTCTCAGGCTGCATTATTCTCACCCTGACCCTCCTGCCTCCCTCTTTCACTTACAAATACCCTTATGATACACTGGGCCCACTGAGATAATCCAGAATAACCTTCCCATCTTAAGATTCTTAACCTCATCACATCTTTGAAGTCTTTTTGCTGAATATAGTAACATGCATTGGTTCCAGGAGTCAGGATGTGGACATTTTTAGGAGGCCATGATTCTGTGTAACGCATGTACCCTTTATGAATATCAACCACAACAAAAATTAGCTTTGCCTTCCTTCTGTGTCTCACTTTTCTGACTGTGCATAAACTTTAAGATGAAACACAGTAGTTCTGCTATGAACTGGCTGGATGACCATGGACCACTGACTTAAATTCCCTCAGCTTCTTCTCATCTGCAGTAGAAGGTGACTCTTTTTTTTCCACTTTTTAAATTTTCTTTTTTTTATTATTATACGTTAAGTTCTGGGATACATGTGCAGAACGTGCAGGTTTGTTACATAGGTATACATGTACCATGGTGGTTTGCTGCACCCATCAACCCATCACCTACATTAGGTATTTCTCCTAATGCTATCCCTCCCCTATCCCCTGAACTCCAACAGGCCCCAGTGTGTGATGTTCCCCTCCCTGTGTCTATATGTTCTCATTGTTCAACTCCCACTTATGGGTTAGAACATGCGGTGTTTGGTTTTCTGTTCCTGTGTTAGTTTGCTGAGAATAATGGTTTGAGGCTTCATCCATGTCCCTGCAAAGGACATGAACTCATCCTTTTTTATGGCTGTGTTGTATTCCATGGTATATATGTGCCACATTTTCTTTATCCTGTCTATCATTGATAGGTATTTGGGTTGGTTCCAAGTCTTTGCAATTGTAAATAGTGCTGCAATAAACATACGTGTGCATGTGTCTTTATGGTAGAATAATTTATAATCCTTTGAGTATATACCCAGTAATGGCATTACTGGGTCAAGTGGTATTTCTTGTTCTAGATCCTTGAGGAATTGCCACACTGTCTTCCACAATGGTTGAACTAATTTGCTGTCCCACCAACAGTGTAAATGTGTTCTTATTTCTCCACATCCTCTCCAGCGTCTGTTGTTTCCTGACTTTTTAATGGTTGCCATCCTAAATCTCATGAGATTGTATCTCATTGTGATTTTGATTTGCATTTCTCTAATGACCAGGGATGATGAGTTTTTTCCTATATGTTTGTTGGTCAATAAATGTCTTCTTTTGAGAAGTGCCTGTTCATATCCTTCTCCCACTTTTTGATGGGGATGTTTGTTTTTTTCTTGTAAATTTAAGTTCCTGTAGATTCTGGATATTAGCCCTTTGTCAGATGGATTGATTGTAAAACTTTTCTCCTATTCTGTAGGTTGCCCGTTCACTCTGATGATAGTTTCTTTTGCTGTGCAGAAGCTCTTTAGTTTAATTAGATTCCATTGGTCAATTTTGGCTTTTGTTGCCATTGTTTTTGGTGTTTTAGTCATGAAGTGTTTGCCCATGCCTATATCCTGAATGGTATTGCTTAGGTTTTCTTCTAGGGTTTTGACGGTTTTAGGCCTTATGTTTAACTATTTAATCCATCCTGAGTTAATTTTTGTATAACATGTAAGGAAGGGGTCCAGTTTCAGTTTTCTGCATATGGCTAGCCAGTTTTCCCAATACCATTTATTAAATAGGGAATCCTTTCCCCATTGCTTGTTTTTTTGTCAGGTTTGTCATAGTTATAGATGTGTGG
The DNA here is from genome assembly GCF_006542625.1 of Nomascus leucogenys. Classification (NCBI taxonomy): domain Eukaryota; kingdom Metazoa; phylum Chordata; class Mammalia; order Primates; family Hylobatidae; genus Nomascus; species Nomascus leucogenys. The sequence goes on from NC_044397.1 coordinate 85,792,836, forward strand.
TGCTACTTCTGAGGCCTCTGTTCTGTTCCATTGGTCTATATATCTCTTTTGGTACCAGTACAATTTTTTTTGGTTACTGTAGCCTTGTAGCATAGTTTGAAGTCAGGTAGCATGATGCCTCCAGCTTTGTTCTTTTTGCTTACGATTGTTTTGGCTATACGGGCTCTGTTTTGGTTCCATATGAAATTTAAAGTAGTTTTTTTTTTTTTTTTTTAAGATGGAGTCTTGCTCTGTCGCCCAGGCTGGAGTGCAGTGGCGCAATCTCGGCTCACTGCAAGCTCCACCTCCCAGGTTCACGCCATTCTCCTGCCTCAGCCTCTCCGAGTAGCTGGGACTACAGGCGCCCGCCACCACGCCCGGCTAATTTTTGTATTTTTTTAGCAGAGACGGGGTTTCACTGTGGTCTTGATCTCCTGACTTCGTGATCTGCCCGCCTCGGCCTCCCAAAGTGCTGGGATTACAAGCGTGAGCCACCGCGCCTGGCCGTAGTTTTTTCTGAGAAGAAAGTCAATGGTAGCTTGATGGGGATAGCATTGAATCTATACATTACTTTGGGCAGTATGGCCGTTTTCACGATATTGATTCTTCCTATCCACGAGCGTGAAATGTTTTTCCATTTGTTTGTGTCTTCTCTTATTTGCTTGAGCAGTGGTTTGTAGTTCTCTTTGAAGAGGTCCTTCAGATCCCTTGTAAGTTGGATTCCTAGGTATTTTATTCACTTTGTAGCAATTGTGAATGGAAGTTCTCTCATGATTTGGCTCTCTGTTTGTCTGTTTTTGGTGTATAGGAATGCAAGTGATTTTTGCATATTGATTTTGTATCCTGAGACTTTGCTGAAGTTGGTTATCAGCTTAAGGAGATTTTGGCTGAGACGATGGGGTTGTCTAAATATACAATCATGCCATTTACAGAGACAGTTTGACTTCCTCTTTCCCTGTATAATCGCCCTTTGTTTCTTTTTCTTGCCTGATTGCCCTGGCCAGAACTTCCAATACTATGTTGAATAGGAGTGGAGAGAGACGGCATCCTTGTCTTGTGCCGGTTTTCAAAGGAAGTGCTTCCAGTTTTGCCCATTCTGTATGATATTGGCTGTGGGTTTGTCATAAATAGCTCTTATTATTTTGAGACACATTCCATCAACACCTAGTTTATTGAGAGTTTTTAGCATGAAGGGGTGTTGAATTTTATCAAAAGCTTTTTCTGTGTCTATTGAGATAATCATGTGGTTCTTGTCATTGGTTTTGTTTATGTAATGGATTACATTTATTGATTTGTATATGTTGAATCAGCCTTGCATCCCAGGGATGAAGCTGACTTGATCGTGGTGGATAAGCTTTTTGATGTGCTGCTGGATTCGGTTTGGCAATATTTTATTGAGGATTTTTGCATCGATGTTCATCAGGGATATTAGCCTGAAATTTTCTTTTTTGGTTGTGTCTCTGCCAGGTTTTGGTATCAGGATGATGCTGGCCTCATAAAATGAGTTAGGGAGGAGTCCCTATTTTTCTGTTGTTTGGAATAACTTCAGAAGGAATGGTACCAGATCCTGTTTGTACCTCTGTGAATCCGTCTGGTCCTGGGCTTTTTTTTGGTTGGTAGGCTATTAATTACTGCCTCAATTTCAGAATTTGTTATTGGTCTCTTCAGGGATTCGAAGTCTGCCTGGTTTAGACTTGGGAGGCTCTATGTGTCCAGGAATTTATCCATTTCTTCTAGTACCTTTTTAAACTAAAAACACATTCTACTTTTTATAATATACTTTGCATATAGGGTTGTTTTTTCCATATCTGTTTTAATCCCATACCGTAATTACATAATAAGCTCCTAGTAACGCTTTGATATGGTTTGGATCTGTGTCTCTGCCCAAATCTCATATCAAATTGTAATCTCCAGTGTTGGAGGTGGGCCTGGTGAGAAGTGATTGAAATATGGGGGAGGTCTCTCATGATATAACTTCATTGCCCTTGGTGCTGCCATAATGATTGAGAATTCTTGTGAGATCTGATTGTTTAACCATGTGTAGCACCTCCCCCTTGCTCTCCTCTTCCTGCCTCCATCATGTGAGATGCCTTGCTCCCTCTTTGCCTTCTTCCATTGTAAGTTTTCTGAGGCCTCCCCAGAAGCAGAGCAGGTGCCAGAATTATGCTTCCTGTACAGCCTGCCAAACCATGGGTGAATTCAACCTCTTTTCTTTTTCTTTTTTCTTTCTTTCTTTCTTTTTTCTTTTCTTTCTTTTTTTTTTTTTGAGATGGAGTCTCACTCTGTCTCCCAGGCTGGAGTGCAGTGGCGTGATCCTGGCTCACTGCAAGCTCTGCCTCCCAGGTTCACGCCATTCTTCTGCCTCAGCCTCCCGAGTAGTTGGGACTACAGGTGCCCGCCACCACGCCCAGCTAATTTTTTGTATTTTTAGTAGAGACGGGGTTTCACCATGTTAGCGAGGATGGTCTCTATCTCCTGACCTCGTGATCCACCCGTCTCAGTCTCCCAAATTGCTGAGATTACAGGTGTGAGCCGCCGTGCCCAGCCTCAACCTCTTTTCTTTATAAATTTCCCAGTCTCAGATATTTGTTGGTAGCAACATGGGAACAGGCTAATACACCCTTATATTCAGCAGAACAAACTAGAAGTTAAGCAATTCTAACTATGTACCTGATGTGAAGCTCCGGACAAAGAACAGAGCTACGGAGATAATGCCTGGAATCTCTCCCAGCATGGTCAAGAGGCACAGCTGGGACATAGACTTGCTTTTGTTCCCAGGCTTTGCTATGGTTACATCTCTTGAACTCAGAATCTAAGAGTTCAAATATAAAGACATGACCCTACAGACAAATTAAGGAAATGTATATATGCAGGCCAGCTGTTTGATGACCTTAAAACATCTAGTAGACATTATAAACCTGTCTGCCAACAGACCCAGGCACAACTATCTAAATTAAATTCTGAAGACATTTCTACTTTATTTTACCAATAATTTAAAAACTATCTTTATTTAAAGGTTACTAAAATTGCATGAACCTAAAAGTATTTGTGCGTATTTATTTATGAGTACTCATTTATCTCTACATTAAATTGATACCATATGTAAACTATATACAAACATACAGATAGACATATATGTATATGTAATGTAGCATATTGCATATACATGTACCCCTAAAGATAAAGGGTGACAAAAAAACTTTAGAGTATTAAGTTTAGGACTTCAAGCATGGGATTGGTAAAACTCGCTATTTTAAAAGGACAGTTGGATTCAAATTGTGCCTTTGTAAATGAAAAAGTTAACATTTATCTGAAGAAGCCCTTACTGAGTTGTAGAAAAAATGGGTAGCAAATTTGCATCTCAAAACACAAAAGGGGATAGAATTTAACCTTTTACAAGTAGGACTTTGGATGTGTTCAACAAAGGTTAAAAATAAATGCTAAGGTAACACAAAAATGATAGAAATTTACCATAAGATTTTATAAGAAAACTAATTTTATTTTAATAGGTAGCTTTAATTTGGTCTCTGTTTACCAACTGGACCACTGAGCTCAGGACAGAGCCCATTAAAGAAGAGGGTTGACAAAGTCTTTGCAATTTTTAGATCCTAATAATTTAAATATATGAAAAGAAGCACAGTTGGAAGGGAGAGGACCTAGACCTTTAAAAATCAAGGATTTCACTGAATCCCAGGTCCCCAAGAAGAGTAAAATGCCATGGGAACCATAATGTGCAACACTTCCACAGTTTACTTTGCTACAAAGGCATTTTTCTCATTGTTTAAACTGTGTCTTTCTTATCTAAACATGCAAAGATACAAGTAGTCTTCTGAAGTAGTAATCATTTGTTATAACCACTGTTAGTCACCTCCAAAACCATAGATTTACCACTGACCCAGCAGCCAGCACACACACAAGATGAAGTGTTTGTACAGTACAAAGTAATCTCCGATGACCCTAAAAGCCAGAGGTCAGGTAACACAACAGAAAACAGAGCAGGGTTTTAGACTGGAAAGGAATCCATTCACTCACAACTCTTGGGGTTCCATGTGGAAAAACACAGAATCTTCCCAAACAGAAAAGCCTTTGGCATCTTTCCTGTTTATCCTAAGTGGTCCCAGACTGTTCAGAATTCTTTAGGTCCCCTCATGTGGCATCAAGTGTAGCAAGAGGGAGATAAAGAGAGGAATGAATAAAAGAACAATTGTTAAGAAAGGAACAGAGAGACTAAGCACGTGATTTAAAATGATTCCAGTCACCTGAAAAAAAAAATTCAAGAAACAACTAAGAAAAGCAGAAAAGTGAAGCAGCATCATTGTCTGGGGTAAATACCCAAGATTTATTGTCTCACGGCTACAGAAAACTAGGTTTAGAGTGGAAGTTTAATAGGTGAAAGAAAGAGAAGAGCTCTGTGCAGCAGAGAGGGGTCCTGGAGAAATGGGTTGCTGCTTCTGTGGTGAAAAGCAGCAGGTTTTACAGATGAGAAGGAGGAGGTGGTGTCTGATTTACAAAGGGCAGGCGATATTAGTCAGACCAGGTGTTCCATTTGCATAAGGTGCAAAAAACTGGTTAGGGCTAGGTGTGCCATTTGCATAGGGTGTGAAAAATCTGGCTGCCCCAAACCTAATCTTTTATTATGCAGATGGGTTTTCTACCTGACTGGCATCATGTTGCCAGTTTCTTTACTGTACATGTGGTGATAAAGAAAAGGAAAGATGGAGCCTTCATGTAGAACATGTTTGCCCCCTATCCGCTGGTAGCTCATTTCTATTGGCACAGCTGCTGGCATTCACTGATAAGCAAGATTGCAACTTGCTTATCTATTTCTGCAGTTCGATTTTTCAGGCTGCTCTTTGTTAGAAAAGAAATGATTTGGGGGCTGCTTTTTTATTAAAAGGGAAATTTCACCAAGGACTCTGTTGCTTTTACTATCTGCCTAAATAACTTCTTTTTATCTCCTGTATCATATTTCCCCGCTTAGGAGTAGTAACCCCAACTGCTGTTAAGGGGTGTTGGACAATGATTCTTTCTGGCTACTTCCTGCTGAAAAGGGGTGTCTTGTGGGAAACAACAGTTAAGTCTCCTCCTGAGGTCAATCTAAGCGTCCTCAGAGGAGATGCATGTCCATGTGTGGTTCCATTGTATGCAGCACCATTTGGAGTTTAATAGCTTCTAGATGAGAAGAGATAAATGTTATAAGATGGTTTAGAGTATAGAGTTTGAATATGAGTATTAAGATTATCATTGTTAGTGGGGGTACTATAGGCCACAACCATGACAGTAGAGTTTGATAGCTGTTAGCTGTTCTGACGGGTTGTAATACTGATTTCCTCCACCAGATGTCACTGCACCTCACCAGAAGCGATAATATAGAAACTATTTTTTTTGGATAAGTGGCATTGGATTGGGTGTTGAGAGTAACTTTAGTGTTAACTTTGGCTAAATCTTTTGTGTAATGATTAGTCCTGCTATAAAGATGATAATTAAGCAGAATATTACAGCAATTAGAATTTCCCATCCAGAGTTTCACATTGTGAGCGCCACAGTGTATAGTCATGCTGCAAATAGTAGAGTATAACAATTCCCACAAGAGTGGTGTAGTAAATAATTTACATCTAAAATTTTTCTCCCCAAGATATAGAATTTCCCTTTGGGGGTCTATGAAATTACAAGTGTAATCCCATGGATATTCAAAATCTCCCTGCAAGTTGTGTCAAAAAGAAATTCTAGTATCTGGTGGTGAATCTTGAGAGGAAAGGTAGAAATGAGAAAGTATCTGGTGAGGTAGGGGTGGGACTGAGGAGGATGAGGAGACCTCACTCATTTACTTATCTTTTATGATTTTTATCTTAAGTTCTCCTATCTCTTCACATTGATATCTGGGACATTCCTCTAAGCTGTCAGGGGTTGCTCCCTCAGCTTTCCAGACTTTGGCTCGAGTGTCACGTATCCAGGAGTCAATACCTGTAAGTTTTACTGTTGAGGATGTTGAAAGAAGAACAGTGTAAGTTTCTTCCCAGCTTGAGCTTAGGGAAGGAGAGAGAGAAGGGAGAGCTTTCCTAATAACAAATCTCCTGGGTTAAATAAAGGTGGTCTTATTTTCTGTAGTTGGACTTCTGCTAGTTGTGTTAATTTCTGTTGAAAGTGAGCCAGAGAGGTTACATGTTTAACCAATTCAGAGGTATAATAGAAAACATTGGTAAGGCCAGGCATAGTGGCTCACACCTGCAATCCCAGTATTTTGGGAGGCCGGGTTGGGTGGATTGCCTGACGTCAGGAGTTCGAGACCAGCCTGGCCAATACGGTGAAACCCCATCTCTACTAAAAATTAAAAAAAATTAGCCTTGCATGGTGGCCGGCACCTGTAATCTCAGCTACCTGGGAGGCTGAGGCAGGAGAATGGCTTGAACCTGGGAGGCAGAGGTTGCAGTGAGTGGAGATTGCGCCACTGCATGCCAGTCTGGGCGACAAGAGCAAAACTACATCTCAAAAAAAAAAAGAAGAAAAAAAAGAAAGTCATTGGTAAGGAAAGGTCATCCACACAACATTTCGAAAGGCCTTAGGCCTAACTTTGAAACGGTGTTTCTTACCCACAGTAAAGCCATGGGAAGAAGAGTGACCCAAGGAAAGTGGGTTTCTTGGACCAGTTTTCTGAGGTGTATTTTGATAATATCATTTGTCTTTTCTACGTTTCCTGAGAATGGGCATCTCCAAGCACAATGGAGATTACACCATATGCCTAATGCCTTTGAGACCAGCTTTGTGATGGCTGCCTTCAATGAGGGGCCACTGTCAATTTTGAGGTATTTATGTAGACCAAAGCAGGGAGTTATTTTATTAGCTAACACTTTTATTACCTCAGAGGCCTTTTCTGTGAGGCATAGAAATGCTTCTACCCAGTTAGTGAAAATATCTACTTATACCAGGAGGTATTGGATGCCCTTCATCTTTGGCATGTGGGTGGAGTCTATCTGCCAGTACTCCCCTGCATAGTTTCTCATCCTTTAAGTTTGATGAGGAAGAAGCTGCCAGTTGGAATTATTTTTAAGACAGACTTCACAAGCATTAACAACATGCTTAACTGTTTTTTATAAGTTATCTCCTGAAAAGAATCTCTGGGCACACTGGTAAGTTTTATTTCTCAAGTGAAAATCTTGGTGAGGGATATTAAGGGTGTTCCACTGGCTGGAGGCTGGCAAGTGGAGTTTGCCATCTTCTGACTATTGCCATCCTGAGGTCTGGAAAGTGTACCCTTGAGAGATGGCCCAATCTACCTCTGCAGGGGAGTACTGAGGCTTAATTTTTTCTTATGGAGCCTTCCCAGATTAGAGAGCCTTTTAGTGTGTTAAGATCCTGAGGCTTTCTTGCCACTGACTTGGCTGCCTGATCAGCTAACTTGTTTCCTTTGGCTAATTCATCTGTTCCCTTCTGATGTCCCTTACAATGCATTACTGCTACCTCTCGTGGAAGGAAAACTGAGGATAATAACCTCTTAGTTTCCTGATGGTATTTTATAGGAGATCCATTAGTAGTAAGACTCTTTCCTTCCAAATTGCAGCATGAACATGTATCAGGGGAACCCGCCCTAAATATTTCAATGTATGTTCTTTCTATTTTTCATAAGTGTTGGCCAGCTGAGCGATAAAGAGTACAAAGAGATGAATTTTACAGCTGGGCCTCTGGGGGTGATATCACATATGGGTAGGACCTTGATGCCCACCTGAGCCACAAAACCAGCAAGTTTTTATTAAGGATTTCAAAAGGGGAGGGAGTGCAAGAACAGGGAGTAGATCACAAGATCATACGCTTCAAAGGGCAAAAAGGAAAACAAAGATCACATGCTTCTGAGGAAACAGGACAAAAGGCAAAACAGAACTACTGATAAGGGTCTATGTTCAGCTGTGCACGTATTGTCTTGATAAACATCTTAAACAAGAGAAAACAGGGTTTGAGAGCAGAGAACTGGTCTGACCTCAAATTTACCAGGGCAGGTTTTTTTCCCCACCCTAATAAGCCTGAGGATACTTCAGGAGACTAGGGCATATTTCAGTCATTATCTCAACCACGTAAGACAGACAATCCCAGAGCAGCCATATATAGACCTCCTCCCAGGAATGCAATTCTTTTCCCATAGTATTAATATTAATATTTCTTTCCATGAAAAGAATTTAGTGATATCTTCCCTACTTGCACATCCAGTTATAGGCTCTCTGCAAGAGGAAAAATATGGCTCTTTTTGCCTGACCCCGCAGACAGTCAGACCTTATGGTAGTCTTCCCTTGTTCCCTAAAATCACTGTTATTCTGTTATTTTTCAGGGTGCACTGAATTCATATTTTTCAAACACACATGTTTTACAATCAATTTGTACAGTTAGATACAATTATCACAGGGTCCTGAGGTGAGGTACATCCTCAGGTTATGAAGATAACAGGATTAAGACACTAAAGTAAGACAGGTGTAAGAGATTATGAAGGTATTATTTGGGAAGTGATAAATGTCCATGAAATCTTCACAATTTATGTTCCTCTGCCATGGCTCCAGCTGGTCCCTCCATTCGGGGTCCCTCCTGCAACAAGCATGGAGAACTAAGAAAGCATATTTGGAGTCATTGTAAATGTTAGCTACCTTTCCCTTGCTTAACTCAAGAGTTCTTGTAAGAGCTATCAGTTCAGCTAGTTGAGCATGTGTGCCTGGAGAGAGGGGCCCACTTTCAGTAACATCATTCAGAGTGACTGTGACATATTCTGCCTTATGGACTCTGCTTTCCAAAGAAACCTCCATCCATGAAGAGGCTGCAGTTTGGATTTTCTAGAGGAGGTTCCCTGAGATCCTCCCTGGCTGGCTATGCAGGTCTGTACCACAACTTCTTCATGGTCATGTTCAGGTTCCTCAGGGTGGAAAGTGGTTAGGTTTAGGTGAGAACAAGTTTTCAATTGGATTGTAGACGCTTCTAACAGCAGAACATAATATTTAAGGAACCAGCTGTCTGTTAGCTAAAGGTTTCCCCTAGAAGACAGCAATCTTGCTACATCATGTGGGGTATAAAGAGTGAAGCCATTTCTAAGGGTTAATTTGGTGGCCTTGAATACCAATAGGGCCATTGTGGCAACTGCTCGGAGGCATGCTGGCCATCCTTTAGCCATCAGATCAAGTTCCTTGCTCAGGTAGCCCACTGGCTGTTGAGTTGGTTCTGGGGCTTGAGTTAAAACTCCCAGGGCCCTTCCCTACATTTCTGATACATAAAGATTGGAGGCCCTCCCTATGGGAAAGCTGAGGGATGGTGCCTTAAGTAAGGCTTGTTTCAGCTGGTTGAAGACCTTTGGAACTTCAGGTTCCCAGGTTAGAAAATGAGTTGTAGCCACTTGAGTTTCTTTTATGAGGTGATATACGGGATGTTGTATCTCACCATACCCAGGTATCCATAGTCTGCAAAATCCTGTAATGCCGAAAAATCCTTAGTTGCTTGAGGGTTTTAGGGAGTGGGAAAAAGGAAGTGGACTTAATCTTTTCTTCCCCTGATGCTCTAGTCCCGTCAGACTTTATTAGGCCTAGGTACTTCACTGAGGTTTGGCAAAGCTGGGCCTTGGATTTTGAAACCTCTGTCTGCTAAGAAATTAAGAGTTTTCAGTGCCTTCCTGAGAAGCTTCCTCAGTTGCAGCACAGAGCAGCATGTCACTCATATATTGCAAGACCCTGACCTGAGGATGGGAAAACTCAGAGAGGTCCTTTGACAATGCCTGTCAAAAGAAATGAGGACTGTCTCAAAATCCCTGAGGCAGCACCGTCCACGTTAACTGGGTGGTCTGACCAGAGGGATCTTCAAAGGCAAAGAAGTATTGAGAGAGAGGATGTAATGGTATACAGAAAAAGCCATGCTGGTGAAACCCCAGGCTGATCTCAAACTTCTGGGCTCAAGTGATCTCCCCACTTTCACTCTCAAAATGCTGGAATTATAAGCAAGTGTCATCACATCTGATTCTGCCTTTTTTTTTTAAACTGGAATGCAGTCTACTCACTCATCACTTCCCCATCAGGTGATTTCTAATTTTCCTCTATTTCTCTACCATATGTCCATGCCAAAATCCAGATGTATTTGCTTTTATCTAGAATTAGATTTTTTTTTTTGTGAAAGAGAAGCCTTAGGAATGGTCTCCCAGCTGATTTTCAGGATTCTAATCTTCACTGTGTAACCCATAGGTTTCCTACTCTGGATACTGATTAGAGTCACTTGTAGGGCATTTAAAGCCTACCAATGCCTGTACCATCCCTCAAGTGTATCTGATTTGGCTGATGTGTGGTGTGGCCCAGGGATTGGTTGTTTAAAAATGCTTTTCAAGGAAAAGGCTCATTTTGCAGTGGAGGAACTTCAGCCCAGTGATCAAAGTTAACATCCCCAGTAATCAGAGATAACGACATCTTAGGGCATTCTAATATAGTGCATGGAGAAGGTGCAGCATCACCCCTGTGGTATTCTTGTACAAAGTGTATAACCTGAGTTTCATCATGAGAAAATATAAGAAAAGTCCAAACTGAGGGTCATTGCACAAAATAAGTCACCAATACTCTTCAAAAATGTGAAGGTCTTAAAGGTAAAAGACATCCTGATTAACTTCCCCAGATTAAAGGAGACTGAGAGAACAGTACAATGAAATGGAATATGTGATACTAGATTGGATCCTGGTCCAGAAAAAGGAATTAGTCAGAAGATAGAGGGGATTTGAATAAGGTTTGTACAGGCATTCATTTTACCGTGTTAATAATCATTTATTGATTTTGATGATTAGGTGCATATCTATAACGTTAATATTTGGGGAAGTTGAATGAAAAGCATATGAGGACTTTGCCTATTTTTGGAACATTTTTGAAAGTCTGAAATTATTTCAAAATTAAACATTGAAAGAAAAGAGAAGAAATATAGATCTTTTAGATATTTCTGTTAAGTTGCCAAAGTTGAAGACCATTTCCCAACTCATCTTGCCTAATACTGTCAAAGTCATCTTCTGGGAATGCTGTTTGTCATGTTTGTGACCTCAAAGCTTTCTAGTGACTTATCTGTAGGATGAAGTTCCCATTATGTAGGCTGTCATTCAGTGCCCTCATAGCATAGCCCTAATCTCCCTTTTTTCTGATCTGTGTTGAAAGACCTGACCAACATTTTATTTTCTTATTTCCAAAACTGTTCTAATTTTTTCTTGCTTATGTAATGCCCTTCCCTGTCTTCTCAACTGTGGGAGTTCAGTCAGGGTGGTGGGAAAGATTTTAGAAGAAAAATTATAAAGAGAGTTATAGGAAATAGTCACAAACCTTGTTGGAAGACTGGGTGGTTTGCATAGCTTCAGTAAAAGGTTTGGCTGAAGGCAGCTGAATTATCTTGAAAGCTTAGGGTGTAGATACATAGGAATGTAGAGGAGTTTATCTAAATAGCTTGTTTACTCAGGTGGTCCTAAAACCAACATTTAATCTTATTTTGCGGAACTGCTCGGGAGGTCTGTGATGTCAATTACCTTCTAGTGGTGTTTACTCAAGAACTTGGTCATTTAATCTGTACTAAATAAATGCAAAGTTCACTGGCTGATCGGGGCCACAACTGCTAACTCTTTACCAGAAGGGTCCAGACCCTTCTCTGTATGGGTGAGTAGTGACTCAGCAGCCTAACCTGCTCTTTCACTGGATATTTGTGTCTGAGTGTATTTGTTCATCCGTTGCTGGTTCAGGGTCTGCTGGTTGGACCCAGGCAGTTGTTGCTCCGTGTGAGGACCTGGCATGTTGGTGCCCAGGTCTGAGGTATCACTGCAAAGAATCACAAACCTTCAAAAACCAAGAAGACTGTGCCGTTGGCAAGCCAGTAAGTCAATAAGTCAATAAATCAGTAGGTCAATGGTGCCTGCTTTGGATCTCCAAGTTCGAGGGAATTGTTCAGGCTAGGGTTTGATCTTGGAACAACAGTTATCAGCACAACAGAAGCATTATATAAAAGTATTCAAACATCTGCTTAAAGCCACTGGAGCCTCGGTTTTTCAGGCTCAATTAAGGGACCTAATGCAAATTGTATCACTTAACCCATGGTTCCCGGAAGAAGGTACACTAGACGTAGAGCTTTGGGAACAAGTGGGAAGAAATTATTTTTTTTTTGGGATGGAGTCTCCCTCTTTCACCCAGGCTGGAGTGTAGTGGCGCGATCTCGGCTCACTGCAAGCTCTGCCTCCTGGGTTCACGCCATTCTCCTGCCTCAGCCCCCTGAGTAGCTGGGACTACAGGCGCCTGCCACCACGCCTGGCTAATTTTTTTGTAGTTTTAGTAGAGACAGGATTTCACCCTGTTAGCCAGGATGGCCTCGATCTGCTGACCTCGTGCGCAAGAGCAACGGGTCCCAGTAATCTTTAACGCTATGGGCTTTAGTGAAGGTGACTCTGGTCCCATTATACACAGAAGAGCCTAAAAAGGGGAAGGAGGAAGAACCGTCACCTATTTTACCACCGCTGAGTCCCTCAGCCCCTCTATCACTATGCCAAAATATGAAAGAGGAAGCGGAGGTTTTGCCTGAGCCCCCTCCTCCAATAAATAAGAAAAAAGACAAGGGATACACTACAGCTATTGGACCCTGTCTTAAGCAAGCGGCTTTAGAAGGGGAGCTTTTAGCCTGCCCGGTGATGCAAAATCAATAAGGTAATCAGGTGTATGTTTATAGAGAGATAAGGAAAGGCATTAGTGGGTGTAGCACACCAACATGGCACATGTATACATATGTAACAAACCTGTACGTTGTGCACATGTAACCTAGAACTTAAAGTATAATTAAAAAAAAAGAAAAAAAGAAAAGGCATTAGAAGCTGAAGCTGCACAGCCAAAGGGCGGCAGGCAAAAGGAAAGCCGAAGCTGCAAAAAAGCTCTTAGCTCCCAAGCTGACAGGGTTCGCCCAGGCTGGCAGCATCTCCCCAGAGGTGGGAGGAGGGAGCCCTGCAGAGAAAAAGCTGCACAAACAAAAAGTGGCGCCTAAGCAAGCAGAGTGTGGCAGCCGCCCAGGACCCGCCCCACTGCCCTCCAGCTCCACGGGGGGCCCACGGTAAAATCTCCTGTGTTTCTTGTACACAAGGAACATCCCAAATTATAATTCTCTGTTAAAATTGAAGTTAAATTTAAATTATAATTATGGCCACTGTTTTTCCTCCGCTACCCGTGATGTGGCTCTCTCAAAATCTTAATTGGGTAAAAGAGTGACCTCTGAAGGGAGAGAAATTATAAAGAGCCCATGAATTAGTTGAGCAATGATTAAAAGCCGGCCATACAGAACCATCTAACAGCCCTTGGAATTTGCCCATTTCGTCATTCCCAAAAGTCTGGCAAATGGAAACTTTTGCATGACTTACGTGCTATTAATGCTAATCTACAGCCTATGGGACCCCTTCCCCCATGGCGATTCCTCGATATTGGCCTATAATTATTGTTGACTTAAAAGACAGTTTTTATACTATTCTTCTCACAGAACAGAACAGAGAAAAATTTGCGTTTACCTTACCAGCTATTAATAATCAAAGGCCAGCTTGCCGATTTCATTGGAAAGTGCTTACTAAAAAAAAAAAAAAAAAAAATGTGCTTCCTCAGGGAATGCTGAACAGTCCTACCATGTATCAGTAACATGTAGATCAGGCTTTGCTCCCTAGTAGAAAAGAATTTTCTAGTAGCAAGATTATTCATTTTATGGTTAATATATTACTGGCAGCCCCAAGAGAGCCAGTACTTTTAAGTGTATATGCCTCTGTCATAAAGAATACACAGTTGGCCGGGCATGGTAGCTCACAGCTCTAATCCCAGCACTTTGGGAGGCTGAGGCGGGTGGATCACGAGGTCAAGAGATCAAGATCATCTTGGCCAACATGGTGAAACCCTGTCTCTACTAAAATACAAAAAATTAGCCGGGCGTGGTGGCATGCGCCTGTAGTCCCAGCTACTCGGGAGGCTGAGGCAGGGGAATCGCTTGAACTGGGGAGGAGGAGGTTGCAGTGAGCAGAGATCATGCCACTGCACTCCAGCCTGGTGAGAGAGCAAGACTCCATCTCAAAAAGAAACAAACAAATAAACAAACAGTTAAGAGGTTTAATCACAGCACCTGAAAAAGTACAAATGTCCTCTCCTTGGAAATATCTTGGGTACATACTAACTTCCCAGTCAGTAAGACCTCAAAAAGTTAAGTTAAATACTAGCAACTTACATACCTCAAATGATTATCAGAAATTTCTGGGCGATATAAACTGACTTTGCCCTGTCTTGGGCATAACTGCTTATCAGTTGCAAACCTGTTTTCTATCTTAAAGGGCAGTACAGCCCTAGATTCTCCCAGATATTTAAGCCCTGCAGCAAAAAGAGAGATTGAGGAAATAGAAGAAGCCATCTCTCACAGGGAACTACATCGCATAGACCTGCTCTATTCAGTTCAGTTGTTTATTTTTCCCACCAAACACTCCCCTACAGGGTTAATAGGACTGATGATCCTGGGACTGTGCTTTCTAGAATGGGATTTTTGCTCACATACCAGGACTAAAACACTATCTCCCTATATCCAGTTAATAAGTAAAGTCATGTATTTGGGCCACAGATGATGCAATCAGTTGCAAGGTTATGATCCTTCTATCATCAGGATTCCTTTAAGTAAAAAGCAATTTGAAGCAGTTTTTCCTCTATAGAGAAATAAAGGGAAAGAATGAGTAAGAGAGAGACTAGAAGAGATAGATCAGAGAGACACAAAAAGGAAGACAAAGAATAAAGTAGAAAGAAGAGAAAGAAATATTAAGAAAGTTGTAGATATGAGAATGCACTTCCAGTAAGGAAGGTTATAAAACAAAGTCAGAAACTTAAGGCATGTCGAAGATTGTCTGTGAAGTCGTAAAAAATATTATAAAAAGGAATTTATGCAAGAAATGTATAATTTTTGTTTTGAAGGTATAAGCAAGTTTTAAAACGTTAATTGTAAAAGAAATTCTGTGTGTAAACATATTGGCTAAAGAAGTATCCAGTTTTTCTCTAAACGGGATATTAAAATAAGGCACAACAGGTTTTTCTTAAAGCACTAACCTGCTTTTTAACAAAGCCTATAAAAGATCTCTTAGCACAGGCACCACCCCTAGAATTTCCAGTACACCAGCACCAGCCTGGAGACTACGTCCTCATCAAAGGATGGAAAGAAGAAAAAGTTGAGCCAGCCAATGAAAGACCCTACAGGACCCGCAACCCGGGACAATGTGGCTTCTGCAGACAACACAAGCCCCGGACATTACTTGGGGGATGCTGAAGAAGATAACTCAGGAGGCTGAACAAATCCTGCTCTGGACACAGACACCATTCACCCCAGATAATTTGTTCCTTGCTACGCTCTCTGTTGTACACTGCAACTCATGTAGGGTATTGATCATTTTTATGCTCTGGCTTTGTCTGCAACCTGTACCTGCTACAATCTATTGGGCTCATATCTTAGATCTGCCTTTCTTTCGCCCTGTCACCTGGGCAGGCACTCCCTTCCCAGCCTCAGAGGATGCGACTGCTTGGCTGGAAAGGATTAACATACCCTCTGCGGGGTTTCTCAGTAATGACATACAGCGAACCGAGGTGCCAAGTAACACTACAGGTCACTCCTTGATTGGAAGAGAGTGTTGTTGATTATGTTTGTCTTATGTGATTTGCTAATTCTAGGATGCAAAGCTGGAATAAGAGCAATGACAGTCTCAACTGACAGACCTGTTGCTGCACACACCTGTGCTCTTCAATCAACAAAGCCTGATACAAGAAACAGAAAATGGGGAGATGTGGGCTTTCAGTCACTGTGGTGGGAAAGATTTTAGAGGAAAAATTATAAAGATAGTTATAGGAAATAGTCACAAACTTTCTTGGAAGGCCGAGGGGTTTGCATAGCTTCAGTAAAAGATTTGCCTGAAGGCAGCTGAATTCTCTTAAAAGCTTAGGGTGTAGATACATAGCATTGTAGAGGAGTTTATTCAGGTGGTCTTAAGAACGACCTTTGATTATCTGCAGGTGCATGATTGCTGTCTACTCGGGAGGTTGGTAATGTCAATTACCCTCTAGTGGTGTTTACTCAAGATGTTTGTCATTTAATCTGTACTAAATAAATGCAAACTTAGCTGGCTGATTGAGGCCACTGCTGCTAACTCTTTTCTGGAACTTTCTCGGTATCAGTGAGTGGCTGGGCCACCCAGCCCGCTCTTTCACTGTATATTTGTCTGAGTATATTTGTTCATCTGTCACTGGGTCAGGGTCTGCCGGTCCGACCCAGACACTAAACCTCCTTAATTGTTTTTTATCCTAAGGCCCATTTCAGACCCTGTCTCTTCATTGAAGTCTATGTGGTTATTTCTGTTAGAGGCAGCCAACTTTCCTTTCTTTGAATTCTGGTAGGTACAATTGTGTGGAGTGAAATACGAGTTTTATTTTATTATTATTTTAGAAAAAAGAAGCCAATTTATTCTGCTCATTGAAAGTTTTCTTTTTAAAACAAAAAAACTTAAAATTTTGATTGGAGAAGGATTAGAGATTAAATTGTTAATGTTTGAAATTCATTGTGGTTTTTTTAAAAAACATGCTTATTTTGGTTTCAGGGGTACATGTATAGGTCTGTTATATAGGTAAACCCATGTCATGGGGGTTTGATGTACAGATTATTTCATCAGTTAAGTACTAAGCCTAATACTCAATAATTATTTTTTCTTCTCTTCTTTTGCCTCCCACCTTCCACCCTCAAGTAGGTCCTGGTGTGTGTTGTTTCCATCGTGTCCATGTGTTCTCATTATTTAGTGCCCACTTACACATGCAATATTTAATTTTCTGGTTGCTGCATTAGTTTGCTAAGGATATTATCCTCTAACTTCATTTATGTTCCTGCAATAGACAAGAGCTCATTTTTTTTAATGGATGCATAGTGTTCCATGGTGTATATGTTCCACATTTAAAAAATCCAAGTTCCATTGATTGGCATTTAGGTTGATTCCATGTCTTTTCTATAGCAAATAGTGCTGTAATGAAAATTTGTGTGCATGTGTCTTTATGCTAGAATGATTTATATTCCTCTGGGTATATGACCAGCAATGAGATTGCAGGGTCAAATGGTAGTTCTGTTTTTAGCTGTTTGAGGAATTGTCACACTGCTTTCCACAGTGGTTGAACTAATTGACACTGCCACCTACAGTTTATAAGCATTCCCTTTTCTCTGCAAATTTGCCAGCATGTTATCTTTTTATTTTTTGATAATAGCCATTCTGATTGGTGTGAGAGAGTGTCTTGTTGTGATTTTGATTTGTATTTTTCTAATGATCAGTGATATTGAGCTTTTTTGTGTGCTGTTGGCCACATGTATATCTTCTTTTAAAAGTGTCTCTCCATGTCCTTTGCCCACTTTTTAATGCAGCCTGGATTTAATTTCGGGTCAGGGAACCAGCCTTATTTATTTTGATATTTGCATGATTTTTGAGTTTTTTTTTTTCTTTTTGAAGCTTATTTTTTAGTTTATTTTTTATTATACTTTAAGTTTTAGGGTACATGTGCACAAAGTGCAGGTTAGTTACATATGTATACATGTGCCATGTTGGTGTGCTGCACCCAGTATGCTCCTTCACTTCTTTGGAGATGCTTCACACATCCTTGGCTAAGCCATAATCTTGGTTAAGGCTTATTAGTTTCATTTGGTAGGATACTTTTGTTTAAAAAAAAAAATCAAAAGCCAGAAATACCAGCTGTTTGTCCAACCTAAAATCTGATAATAAGAAATCTGAGGCCAGACAGTGTGGCTCGTGCCTGTAATCCCAGCACTTTAGGAGGCCAAGGCGGGTGGATCATGAGGTCAGGAGATCAGGACCATCGTGGCTAACATGGTGAAACCCTATCTCTACTAAAAATACAAAAAATTAGCCAGGCATGGTGGCGGGCGCCTGTAGTCCTAGCTACTCGAGAGGCTGAGGCAGGAGAATGGTGTGAACCCGGGAGGCAGAGTTTGCAGTGAGCCGAGATCATGCCACTGCACTCCAGCCTGGGAGACAGACCCCATTAAAAAAAACAAAAAGTCTGAAATTGTTCTAGTAGGTAGCTGGTCAGACATGAGCAAGGCAGGATAGATCCTCCCACCCCCGCACACTAGAAATGTCTAGTGATCATCACCATGTGATAGTCAAGTCAGGTGGTTGTTAACTGTCTCTTTAAAGTAATAATTGGTTGCAGGTAGTGCCAGGGAGATATAGTCTCACCATAGATAGAAAACACCTGAAACTGGTGATCAGCAGCTTCCCGATAAGTTCTCAGAAGTTGAACAAGTGGGCTCAAATATACACATTAAGAGGCAACATAATAGAGTTTCTGCTATATGACCTTCCAGGGACTTTTTTTTTTTTTTTTTTTTTAACATTTTAGAAGCATCATTTTTTAGGAACTATGTTTTTACATTTTTTATTTTATTTTATTTTTAAATCTTTTATTTCCATAGGTTTTTGGGGATTTGGCATTTAATTACATAAGTTCTCTAGGGGTGATTTGTGAGATTTTGGTGCCATCACCCGAGCAGTATACACTGAACTCAATTTGTAGTCTCTTATCCCTCAACCCCTTCCCACCCCTTTCCTCAAGGGCATTGTATCGTTCTTATGCCTCTGCATCCTCATAGTTTAGCTCCCACTTATGAGTGAGAACATACGGTGTTTGGTTTTCCATTCATGAGTTACTTCATTTAGAATAATAGTCTCCAGTTTCTTCAAGGTTGCTGCAAATGCCATGAATTCATTCCTTTTATGGCTGAGTAGTATTCAATCATATATATACCACAATTTCTTTATCCACTCATTTATAGTTTACATTCCCACCAGCAGTGTAGATGTGTTCCCTTTTCACCGTTTCCACACCAACATCTATTATTTTTATTTATTTATTTATTTATTTTTGAGATGGATGGAGTCTTGCTCTGTCACCCAGGATGGAGTGCAGTGGCATGAGCTTGGCTTACTGTAACTTCTGCCTCCCACGTTGAAGCCATTTGTCTGCCTCAGCCTCTGGAGTAGCTGAGATTACAGACATGTGCCACCTCACCTGGGTAATTTTTTTTGTATTTTTAGTAGAGACAGGGTTTCATGATGTTGTACATGCTGGTGTCTAACCCCTGACCTTAAGTGATCCGCCTACCTTGGCCTCCCAAATTGTTGAGATTACAGGTGTGAGCCACCGTGTCTGGCCAACAACTATTATTTATTCATTTTTTTGATCATGAACATTCTTGCAGGAGTAAGGTGGTATCACATTGTGGTTTTGATTTGCATTTCCCTGATCATTAGTGATATTGAGCATTTTTTCATATGTTTGTTAGCCATTTGTATATCTTCTTTTGAGAAGATATACAATATAATAATTCACATTCTTAGCCCACTTTTTGATGGGATTGTTTGTTTGTTTGTTTGCTAATTTGTTTGAGTTTCTTATAGATCCTGGATATTGGTTATCTTTCAGATATATAGATTGTGAAGACTTTCCTTCACTCTGTGGGTTTTATGTTTAGTCTGCTGACTGTTTCTTTGCAGTGCAGAAGCTCTTTAGTTTAATTGTCTCACCTATTTATTTTTGCTTTTGTTGCATTTGCTTTTGGGTTCTTGGTCATGAACTTTTCGCCTAAGCCAATGTCTAGAAGGGTTTTTCCAATGTTATCTTCTAGAATTTTTATAGTTTGAGATCTTAGATTTAAGTCCTTGATTCATCTTGAGTTGATTTTTGTATAAGGTAAGAGATGGGGATCCAGTTTTATTCTCCGACATTCAGCTTGCCAATTATTTCAGCACCATTTGTTGAATAAGGTGTCCTTTACCCATTTTATGTTTTCATTTGCTTTGTCAAAGATAAGTTGGCCGTAAGTATTTAGGTTTATTTCTGGGATCTGTATTCTGTTCCATTGGTCTACATGCCTATTTTTATACCAGCACACGCTGTTTTGGACTTAGAGTATTGTTTGAAGTCAGGTGATGTGACACCACCAGATTTGTTCTTTTTGCTTAGTCTTGCTTTGGCTCTGTGGGCTCTTCTCTGGTTCCATATGAATTTTGGAATTGTTTTTTCTAGTTCTGTGAAGAATGATGGTAGCATTTTAATGGGAATTGCATTGAATTTGTAGGTTGCTTTTGTCAGCATGGTCATTTTCACAATAATGATTCTATTCATCCATGATCATGGGGTGCGTTTTCATTTTTTGCATCATCTGTGATTTCTTTCAGCAGTGTTTTGTAGTTTTTCTTGTAGAGGTCTTTCACCTCCTTGTTTAGATACATTCCTAGTTATTTTTTTTATAACTGCTGTCATAAAAGGGGTTCAGTTCTTGATTTGATTCTCTGCTTGGTCCCTGTTGGTGTGTAGCAGAGCTACTGATTTGTGCACATTAATTTTGTATACTGAAACTTTGCTGAATTTATTTATCAGTTCTAGGAGCTTTTTGTAGCAGTCTTTAGCGTCTTCTAGGTATATGATTATATCATCAGCAAACAAACACAGTTTTACTTCCTCTTTGCCAATTTGGATGCCCTTTATTTATTTCCCTTGTTTGATTGATTTGGCTAGGACTTTCAGTACTCTGTTGAATAAAACTGTTGAAAGCGGGCATCCTTGTCTTGTTCCCCTGCTCGGGTGAATGCTTTCAACTTTTTCTCATTCAGTATTGTGTTGGCTGTGGGTTTGTATGCCAATTTTGCTGAGGGTTTTAATCATAAAACAATGCTGGATGTTGTCAAGTGCCTTTTCAGTGTCTATTGAGAGGATCGTGTGATTTTTAAATTCTGTTTATGTGGTGTACCACATTTATTGACTTGTGTATGTGGAACCATTCCTGCATCCCTAATATGAAACCTACTTGATCATGGTGGATTATGTTTTTGATGTGCTGTTGGATTCAGTTACCTAGTATTTTGTTAAGAATTTCTGCCTCTGTGTGCATCAGTTATATTGGTCTGTAGTTTTCTTCGTTATGTCCTTTCCTGGTTTTGGTATTAGGGTGATACTGGCTTCATAGTATGATTTAGGGAGAATTTCCTCTCTTTCTAGCTTGTGGAATAGTGTCAATTAAATTGGTATCAACTCTTCTTTGAATGTCTGGTAGAATTCAGCTGTGAATCTGTCTGGTCCTGGAATTTGTTTTATTGTTAATTTTTAAATTATCTTTTCAATCTTGCTGCTTTTTTTTGGTCTGTTCAGGGTTTCTAACTTTTCTTATTTAATCTAAGAGGGTTTTATATTTCTAGGAATTTATTTATCCCCTCTAGATTTTCTAGTTTATGCACATAAACGTGTTCATAGTACCTTTGAATGATCTTTTGTATTTCTGTGGCGTTTGTTGTAATAGCTCCCATTTCATTTCTAATTGATCTTATTTGGCTCTTCTCTCTTCTTTTCTTGGTTAATCTTCCCAATGGTCTATCAATTTTATTCATTTTTCCCCAAAACGAGCTTTGCATTTTATTTATATTTTGTATTATTTTGTTTCAGTTTCATTTAGTTCTGCTCTGATCTTGGTTATTTTCTTTCTTCTGGGTTTGGGTTTGGTGTGTTCTTGTTCCTTGAGTTTCTAGAAATGTAGCGTTAGATTGTCTGTCTGTGCTTTCAGTCTTTTTGATATAGGTATTTACGGCTATGAGATTTTAGCACGCTCTTTGCTGTATTCCAGATGTTTTGATAGAATGTGTCACTATTGTTCAGTTCAAAGAATTTTTAAATTTCCATCTTGATTTCATATTTGACCCAATGATCATTCAGGAGCAAGTTATTTAATTTCCATGTGTTTGCATGATTTTGAAGGTTGCTTCTGGAGTTGATTTCCAGTTTTATTCTACTGTTGTCTGAGAGAGTACTTCATATAATTTCAATATTCCTATATTTATTGAGACTTGTTTTGTGGCCTATCATATGGCCTATCTTGAAGAAAGTTCCATGTGCTGATGAATAGAATGTATATTCTGTGGTTGTTGGATAGACTATTCTGTAAATATCTCTTAAGTCTATTTGCTCGAGGGTATAGTTAAAATCCATTGTTTCTTTCTTGACTTTCTGTCTTGATGACCTGTCTAGTGCTGTCAGTGGAGTATTGAAGTCCCTCACTATTATTGTGTTACTGTCTATCTCATTTCTTAGGTCTAATAGTAATAGCTATATAAATTTGGGAGCTCCAGTGTTAGGTGTATATATATTTAGGATTGTGATATTTTCCTGTTGGACAAGTCCTGTTTTTATTATATAATGTCCCTCTTTGTCTTTTTTAACTGCTGTTGCTTTAAAGTTAGTTTTTTTTGATATAAGAATAGTTACTCCTGCTCACTTTGTGGTCATTTCCATGGGGTGTCTTTTTCTACCCTTTTACCTTAAGTTTATGTGACACTTTATGGTTAGGGGAGTCTCTTGAGGGCAGCAGATACTTGCTTGCTGAATTATTATCAATTCTGCAATTCTGTATGTTTTAAGTGGAGCATTTAGACCACTTACATTCAATGTTAGTATTGAGATGTGAGGTACTGTTCCATTCATCCTGCTATTTGTTGCCTGAATACCTTGGTTTTATATATTTATTTATTCTATCTTTGTTTTATAGGTCCTGTGAGTTTCATGCTTAAAGAGGTTCTGTTCTGATGTGTTTCCAGGATTTGTTTCAAGATTTGGAGCTCCTTTTAGCTGTTATTGTAATGCTGGCTTGGTAGTGACAAGTTCTCTCAGCATTTGTTTTTCTGAAAAAGACTGTTATCTTTCCTTTATTTATGAACTTTGGTTTTGCCGGATACAAAATTTTTGGCTGATAATTTTTTTTAAGGAGGCTGCAGATAGGTATGCATGCTCATTTGAGGTGTTCTTCCCTTATTGAAGATTGCTAAAATCACATGTGTTGAAAAGCATTTGGGATCATTTACTTAATTGATGAGTGCTCATCTATTTTTGCATTAATTTGATACCATGTATAAACAATGTATATACATAGGTATGGACATATGCATATATGTGATACAACATAGAACATATACATGTGCACATAAAGACAGAGGGAGACATAAATACTTCAGATTTATGATTTTACAACTGTATTCATGGAACCCATAAAACTCACTATTAAAAAAAGTTGGAATTAAATTGTGCTTTTGTAAATAGAAAAAGTTAACATTTATCTGAGGAAGCCCATGCTGAGTTTTAGAGAAAGTCGATAGTAAATTTACATCTCAGAGCACAGAGAGAGAGAGAGAGAGAGAGAGGGAGAGAAGGAATTTGGGTGTATTCAAGGAAGTTTAAAAATAGATGCCAGGGTAACACAAAAATGATAGAAATTTGTAACAGGATTTTATAAGGAGACCAACTTTATTTACATACATAGCTTTTATTTTGGTCTCTGTTTTCCAACTGTACTCCAGGAAACACTACACAGGCTCCCTTCTTAAGTGCTGGTGGGCCACTCACATGCAGACAGCCCACTTTAAGGGAAGAATCAGGGGAGAAGAGATGCAGACCCCAGAATTATGCCAACATACAAAAGCCTAAGTCAAATGTCAAACCACACACTTGAAATCTCATCGCCTGTTTGGCCCTGTTTTAAGTGTACTTTACTTTCTTTAATTTCTGCTCTAAAGCTTTTAAATAAACTTTCACTCTTGCTCTAAAACTTGCCTCAGTCTTTTCTTCTGTCTTATGACTCTTAGTTGAATTCTTTCTTCTGAAAAAGCAAGAATTGAGGCTGCTGCAGACTTCTACAGATTTGCTGCCATTAATATACTTTAGTGCCATTCTACATGATAGAATATATATATATATTCTTATATTTATCCATATATATAAAATATATATATTCATAGAGGCCTTGAATCTACATTCTTACTGCACTTTATGTAAACAATCCAGGTATAAGACTAAAACTTATTTTGGAAATACATTGGTTCCATATGATTTCCGTTTCCTAAAAATTAGAGAACGGAGGGGGAAAATTATTTTTCAGAAGAAAACAACAGAACAGTGGTTATTAAATTTTAGATCTGTTCATTTTTTTTTGAATATTTTTATTTACCTACAATTTGTACTGAATCCTAACTTTTTTCCTGGCTACATATTTCAGAACTAATGGTTTGAGAATTTTCTTCCACTTTTCTTCTATTTTGGTGTATTATAAATTAAAACTGTGCTTTTTACATTTTTATCATATTTATTTTTTTATTACACTTTTAAGTTCTGGGATACATGTGCAGAATCTGCAGGTTTGTTACATAGGTATACAAGTGCCATGGTGTTTTGCTGCACCCATTAACCCATCATCTACATTAGATATTTCTCCTAATGCTTTCCCTCCCCTAGTCCCCCACCCCTCAACAGGCCCCAGTGTGTGATGTTCCCCTCGCTGTGTCCATGTGTTGTCCTTGTTCAACTCCCACTTATGAGTGAGAACATGCAGTGTTTGGTTTTCTGTTCCTGTGTTAGTTTGCTAAGAATGGTGGTTTCCAGTTTCATCCATGTCCCTGCGAAGGACATGAACTCATCCTTTTTTATGGCTGCATCGAATTCCATGGTGTATATGTACCACATTTTCTTTATCCAGTCTATCATTGATAGGCATTTGGGTTGGTTCCAAGTCTTTGCTATTGTGAATAGTGCCACAATAAACATAGTTTGCATGTGTCTTTATAGTAGAATAATCTATAATCCTTTGGGTATATACCCAGTAATGGGATTACTAGGTGAAATGGTATTTCTTGTTCTAGATCCTTAAGGAATCGCCACACTGTCTTCCACAATGGTTGAACTAATTTACCCTCCCACCAACAGTGTAAAAGCATTCCTATTTCTCCACATCCTCTCCAGCATCTGTTGTTTCCTGACCTTTTAATGATCACCATTCTAACTGGCATGAGATGGTATCTCATTGTGGTTTTGATTTGCATGTCTCTAATAGCCAGTGATAATGAGCTTTTTTCATGTGTTTGTTGGTCACATAAATGTCTTATTTTGAGAAGTGTCTGTTCATATACTTTGCCCACTTTTTGATGGGATCATTTGTTTTTTACTTGTAAATTTGTTTAAGTTTATTGTAGATTCTGGATATTAGCCTTTTGTCAGATGGATAGAGTAAACCTTGCAAGCTGAAACTAGACAACTTATGTAAACTTCTGGAGAAATCACAGCAACTTATATATAAACAACCTTTGTGCCTGCTGATGTGTGGACTACACAAAATGTACACATGAACACTGGATTCAGACTGCAATTCAGAGAAATGTGTCAGATTACCCCTTCAACTGGAAGATGCTTCAGAAACTCTAGAAAACCTTGTCTATAGACTGCTCCAGACATTACAGGTGAGCCAACATACAACTGAAAGTGTTAGAGCAGTGTTTACCAAATGAATTGCTCTAATTGAAGCAGCAGTTGTGTGACTTTAATAAGGTTCCAGGATTATACTGTCCCTTTGTTGCTGTGACTTCCCTTTGCCCTTTTCTGATTTGTCTTTATCCCCTTTTCCATGGGACATGACTTCTTAAGAATCACTATATCCTAGTGATGTAGGATCAGATGAAACATACAGTCAAAAAGTCATGTCTTCTACAATGCTTTCTCTGAAAGCTTTTGAAGAATCAGGGGGCCAGCTGTGCTGGCATAGGCCTGTAATCCCAGCACTTTGAGAGTCCAAGGCAGGAGGATCACTTGGAACCAGGAGTTTAAGACCAGCCTGAGCAACAAAGGGAGACCACGTTTCTACAAAACATAAAATAGATCAAATTAGCCAGGTGCAGTGGTGCATGCCTATAGTCTCAGATACTTGGGAGGCTAAGGTGGGAGGACCACTTCAGCCTAGGAGTTCAAGGCTGTGGTGAGTACACTCCAGTCTGGGTGACAGAGCAAGGTTGTGTCTCTAAAAGAAAAAAAAAAAGAAAAGAAAAAGAACGGGGTAAACAGGAAAGCCAAAGATCTCAGGCATCTCCAGATGATTGCCTGAACAAATTGTTTTTTCTTGGCTTCAAAACATTTCAAGATGTATATTTTTTTGTAAAAGAAAGACATGCCAATTGTAACTTTAAGTGAGCAATCAAAATCTGGCTCCTTAAACTGAAGTATTTTAACTCTCATTCTGGTAGTTTATTTTCTGAGGCCCAGAAGAAAGAGATTAGATCAATTGTTTTTCTGCCCACTCCATCTTTTCCTACCTGTCTTCTCCCCTTTAATCAAATGTATAAATACTAAGCCTCCTGAAACCTCTTCAGAGAAAACACAAGCCACAGAGATTTTTTGCAACTCATGTTTTCCCAGGGTGCACCGTCAAGCTCTGGCTCAATAAAACTCAATTGATCAAGACCCTTGCCTCTGTAAGTCATTCTGGATGAGCACCATGAGTCCTGCAAAGCCCTTCAGTAATCTATTGCCTTCCTAGGTGATGTGTACCCAGGTGAGTCAGGTCCTCATGAGTCAAATACTCATCTTCCCTTTCAGTCTTTCCCATACCTGCCACTCAGTGCTCTGTGCTCTGATCTGACCCCAGCTCCCAGGTTGTTTGTATTGGTCTAAGAAAGCAATACCAGGAGGAGCAGGTTGAGAAGGAAGTAAGAGGCCAACAGCCATGGAAAGTGGCAGGTGGGGCTGTCATTGCTCAAAGCCACACAACCTGGGTGCATTTTATGAGTTTTTCTGGATTCGGAATCTTTTCCCTGTGTGTGTTTCTAGAAACTCACCCTCCTCCTACTTTCTTCTCATTACACTTTCTGTTTCTAGTGCACTCGTTTATGGCCAGAGAATGGCCATGCAAATAGTTGACAATAGAATAAAAAATGACGTTTTATGAGAGTTGGAAGCTGGCCTTTCTTTTTTCCAAAAGAGATTGATGTTTCCAAAAGCTAGCTTTTATGCAGGGCTGTGTAGTTGTGTAGTTGTAGAACATTTTGTGAGCTGTTAGTGGCCCACACCTCAGATACGAAGGTTTTCCCGTGAAATTTACATAGAGTTGTCCACCTCCAGCTTATGTGGCTTCAGGAACAGAGCCGCTCTTGTTCTTAATGATTTCATTGGAGAAAATTGAATTGGAAGAACTAAAGGAATTCAGGGTCCAGTCCAGTCTACCAGTGGATTATAAATACTCAAAGATAATGAACAGTGGTTCAATCTGGTAACAGGTGTACTACAGTTTTTCTTTTCAACATAGTTTTTCTCCCTACAGGAGTCTCTATTTTTACCAAAGATAATTCCAGTAGGATGAATTTGTTTGCAAAATAGGTTAAGTCTCACCGAATTTGCCCAGATTTTTTACCTAAGTGCGGCAAGAGTAGCAATGCGCCATAGAGGCTTTTTTAAAACTTCGCTTTGCTAGAAGTTTTTAATAAGAATCTCAGATTAAACTTCCAAAAACCTCTTGAGACTAGGAAGCCAAACCCAGGCCAACTTCAGACTTTGCCTGCATTCCCTATGGGTTTAATCTATGTATATTCTCAAATATAACATCCCAGTCAAAGCCTTGGTAATATAACCAATGTTTTCAAATGTGTCCTGTTATAAAGAGAGCAGATTCTTACTGAACTTGTGCAAATAACTTTATTACCATAAACATATGAATACTCATGAATAGTTTCCCAATTCTGGGGCACTCAGAGAGCAAAAGCAAATGTTTCGATTTTTGTTTACAAAAGTACACTTTACCAATTGCCCAAGGAAAAAAAATTCATAAATCTGGAGAATAAAACATGCAAAGAATCAGCACATTTTCAAATAGAAAATTATGAAAACATTATCCTTTTGATTATTTAGTCCAATAAAATTGAGTTTTTTTCTTTTTTGTTTTGAATTTCATGAAGGTATCAGCTTG
The DNA here is from genome assembly GCF_006542625.1 of Nomascus leucogenys. NCBI lineage: Eukaryota > Metazoa > Chordata > Mammalia > Primates > Hylobatidae > Nomascus > Nomascus leucogenys. The sequence goes on from NC_044397.1 coordinate 85,820,643, forward strand.
TTCATTAAAATTTTGAAAGTCCATAGTCCAGTGGTGTGAACTTGAAGTTATCAGAAACGTGTATTCAAGAGTCCTTGTCAGAGTCTTTTCCATAAATCTCCTTGAAGGAAAAGCAATTTTGGACTGTAGCTGATTGTAAATGCTTTGAGGAAGAGTCAAAGCAACTGTCTGGGAATGGCAAAGATTTAACATGACTATGGCTAAAAATCTAATGAGAGTTTTTTATGGTAAAGACACAGCTCACATAGAAATCTAGTTACTTCTGTGGCATATGACACTATGATAACATATTTGATTTCCAGAAATTTCATATAATTTTTAGAATACTCATTAAAAAAATTTTTGTTTGAGATGGAGTCTCATCTGTCACTCAAGGTGGAGTGCTTGGTGCGATCTCAGTTCACTGTAAGCTCCACCTCCCGGGTTCATGCCATTCTCCTGCCTCAGCCTCCTGAGTAGCTGGGACTACAGGTGCCTGCCACCACGCCCGGCTAATTTTGTTTTTGCATTTTTAGTAGAGACGGGGTTTCACCGTGTTAGCCAGGATGGTCTTGATCTCCTGACCTTGTGATCCACCCACCTTGGCCTCCCAAAGTGCTGAGATTACAGGCGTGAGCCACCACACCCAGCCTAGAACACTCATATTATTAACATTCCCATAAATATTATTTAGAGAAGGTTTAGCATCACTTATCACTTATTTGAAAATGCTTTCTATATAATTTAACGTATCAAATAAGGTGGCTTTTCCATTCAGCTTCTCTTTCTCAACTGGATTACTGAGTTCTTGGTGTAGCCCATTCATAAATATGGCCAAAAAGTATAGTCTTATGTATGTTGAAAAAGGCCCTTAGGTAATTCTAGTACTTCTAGCTGAAAATCATTGATTTAGTTTTAAGCTCTACCTATTACAACAAGAGTTATCCATCCTTGTTACATGTTAGTAGTGTCAGGGAACACTTAAAAATTACCAATGCCTGGGTCCCTCTCCAGACCTTTAAACTGGAACTAATGTGTGGGGCTTGAGCATCACTTTTAAAAATGTTTTTTAGTGATTCCAATGTGTAGCTCTATTTCCTATCAGATTTCTCTGATTCCTTGTGGCATTCAATTTTTTCTATTTTGGTATCATGATTATTTTCAGGTCTCATTCCCTGTCTTAGGCTTTATGTCTCCTTGGTTAGGGACCTTGCCTTCTTCATTTCTGTATCTTTTTTAAACACATGAACTGGTCATTAGGGAAAGATCTCAACCACACATAGGTTGTGTTCTGAGTCTCAGGTTCACATGTTAATCCTAAAGTCTTTGTTCTCCACGAGGTCAGATGTTGCTTGTGATGAAGGGTGTGGTTAAGTCTGCAGTGAAGATGGTGAAGGGGATTTCACTCTGTTTTTAGACTTAGTACTGGAACTAAGAATTTTATGTGTATATGGGTGAAGGGGCAGGGATGTGTAGGAAGACAGTTCTAATTAGGATGGAGGAATTAAACTAGGAAGTAGAGGTAAAGGAAGTGAGAAGTCTTTTTTTTTTTTTTTTTTTTTTTTTGTATTTTTAGTAGAGACGGGGTTTCACCATGTTAGCCAGGATGGTCTCGATCTTCTGACCTTGTGATCCGCCCGCCTCGGCCTCCCAAAGTGCTGGGATTACAAGCTTGAGCCACCGCGCCCGGCCGAGAAGTCTTAGTAAATAGAAGAAATGTGAACTTATCAAATAGGCTAGAGTAGACCCCTGGAGATTCTTGATTAAGTGAATTAACTAGATTTTAGAAAGGTAATGAGGCAGTCATATGCAAGGAAGGTTTCAAAGTCTGGAGACAAGGAGTCAAGCAATACTTTGAGAAGTGGTTGAGCTTTATGGGAATGGAGAGAATTACACTATTGAGAGATGTTAAAAATAATGAAGAGGGTTTCACCATGTGAAATTGTGTTTCTCATTTGAATCTGAGAAACAGATGAGCAGAGGCTGGAGATAATTATGTCTAAAAGACAGTGGGGTACAGGGAGCATAAAGGCCAGGGAGAAAGGGAACTGCAGGAATTAGTGTTGAGAAGCAGGAGTTTAGTGGAGGAAGGAGGAGATCCAGTCCCAGATACAAATAAGTCTTTTCCCTCTCCCAAGCATGGCAGTCAGCCCTGCAGGAACCAGGATAAGAGAAAAGGCCATGATACCTACCAGTCTTCCTGAAATACAGAAATGAGATCACGGCTGCTCTGATGGATTAATGCCAGGAAGATGTCCTGTTCCTGAAGGAGCTGTCATGGAAAGAAAAGAAAAGAAGGAATGAAGGTGATGTTATTTTACATGGAAATGGAGCGATTACTACCAATCCTAATAAAATAATGATTATGAAAGTACTATAAATAATTCTATGCCAATAAATTAGATAACCTAGGTGAAGTAGACAAACTCCTAGAAACACAGAAAAATATGAATAGAACTATAATCAGTATTAAGATTGAATCAATAAAAGCATTTGATGAAATTCAATATTTTTTCATAATAAAAACATTCTAAGATTGGAAGGAAACCAACTCAATATAAAGGCAATATGTGAAAAACCCAATGCTAACATCATACTCAACGGAGAAAGACTGAAAGCTTTCCCTGTATGAGCAGGAACAAGGCAAGGATGCCTGCTTTTGACAATTTTATTGAACATAGTATTGAAAGGTCTAGTCAGAAAAATTAGGCAAAAATTTAAAAAAAGACATTCAAATTGGAAGGAAGGAGTAAAATTATTTCTGTTGACAGATAACTTGAACTTATATGTAGAAAATCCTAAAGATGGAACAAACCTATTAGAATTAATAAATAAATTCAGTAATGTTACACAATACATAATCAACATTCAAACATCAGTTGTATTTCAAAACACTAACCATGAACAATCTGAAGGGAAATTAAGAAAAAAAATTTCAATTTATATTAACATCAAAAAGAATAAATTATTTGGGAATAAGTTTAACCAAAGAGGTGAAATGATTAGACCTGAAATCTACAAAATATTGATGAAGGAAATGAAAGACGACATCAATAAATTGAAAGACATTTTGTTTTCATGAATTGGAAGACTTAATATTGTTAGGAGGACAGTGCTACCCAAAGTGAGCTGCAGATTCAATACAATTCCTATCAGAATCTCAGTGACATTTTTGCAGAAAAAGAAAAATCTGTCCTAAAATTTATATTGAATCTCATGACTCTAAATAGACACACAGCTTTGAAGAGGAAGAATGAAGCTGGAGGACTCACACTTCCTGATTTCAGCATTTACTACAAAACCCCAGTAATCAATACAGTGTGGTACTGGCATAAAGGAGGACATAGAAATTAATGAAATATAATAGCCCAGAAAGAAATGCTTGCATATATATGGCCAAATGATTTTCATCGAGTGTGCCAAGATCGTTCAATGGGGAAGGGACCGTGTTCTTACCAAATCATATTGGGAAAGCTGGATATCCAAGGGCAAGAAGAGTGGAACTTTACCTAACACCATGTAAAAAATTAAACCACAATAGATCAAAGATCTAAATGTAAGAGCAAAAACTATACAACTCTTAGAAGAAAAGCTTCATCATACTGAATTTCACAATGATTTCTTGGTTGTAATAACAAAAGCATAGGCAACAAATAAAATGGATAAATTGGACTTCACAAAAATCAAAACCTTTTATATATCGAAGAACATTATCAAGAAAGTAAAAAGGCAACCTGTGAAATGATAAAAATATTTGCACATTATATGTGTGATAAGAAAATAATTTCCAGAATACATGAAAGGCTACAAGTTAACAACAGCAAATATCCAAAAACCCAATAAAAAAATGAAGAAAAGATTAAAATTGAATTTCCTCCAAGGAAAATATACAAATATCCAATAAACCCATGCAGAGTTCGTCAGCATCACGAATACTTAGAGATATGCAAATCAAAACCACAATGTTACACCACCTCACACACTTTAAGATGGCTTTGATAAACAACAATGACAGCAACACAAAACAACAGGTGTTTTCAAGTAGATGGAAAAATTGGAGCTCTAGTGCATTGCTGATAGGAATGGGAAATGTTATAGCCACTGGAAAAAGTGCTGTGGCTATTTCTCAAAATATTAAACAATAAATTACCATTTGATCCAGCAATTCCACTTCTGGACATACTCCCCATAGAATTGAAAGAAATTTGAACAAATATTTGTATACTGATGTTCAGAGAAGCATTACTCACAATAGCCAAAACATGTAAACAACTGAAAAGTCCATTGAAAGATAAGTGGGTAGGCAAATGAGGTGTATCTATACATTGAAATGTTATTCAACATTAAGAAGGAATAAAATTCCAATACATCATGCAAAATGGATGAACCTTGAAAATATGCTAACTGAAATAAGCCAGACACAAAAGGATAATTATTATAATATTCCATTTATAAAAGATAGTTAGAATAGCCAGTTTCATAGAGACAGAAAGTAGAATGTTGGGTGCTAAGGGTTAGGGGGAGAAGGAGTGAGTTACTGTTTATTGAGTACAGAGGTTTAATATGGTAAGAGGAAAAAGTTCTGGAAATGGATAGTGTGATGGTTACACAACACCAAATTGTACACTTAGAAATAGTTAATGGTAAGTCTTGTATTAGATATATATAAAGTGTCTGGTAGTCTTACCCTCTCTATAATTACACGCTTTTTGGCACTGCCCCTTTCCTGCCATGCAGAGCCCTGGGGTGAATGTCTCTATTTCTCCAGCTCTGCATCAGTCACTGTCCTCCGTGCTGTGTCCCACATGATGTGCCCACAGCCTCATACAGCCGGTGACTTCAGAGCCAGGACGCAGCTCAGGAGTCTGCCCTGAGGCTCCCTCTCTTCTCAGTTCCCTGCAGCCTGGCCCGGGGGAGGCTTGTCTTCAACTGGCAGCTCGATTTAGCCAAATTCAGGACAGGCCACCAGGGCTCTTTCTCCACACATGCTGGTCCCACGCCAGGTGGAGTCAGGCATGGCCAGTCACCAGAGGATCCCGGAGCAGAGCAGGAAGCAGAGTCTGAGCTGCTCCTCCCTCACTCAAGGGGCTTCCTCCTCTCATTTGTGGGAAAAGCGTGAGCTTGTTTCAAAGCCTCAGATGTTCCTTGTAGCTCATGGAATAGATTCAAGGAAACAAAGACGTGGCAGAAGGGGATGTGTTGGTGACAGCGAGAAGCAACTTGATCTTGAGGACTCTCCTTCTTGTCCCTCTGTGAAGCCTCTTCTACCACATAGGGCTCGGGGTTGATAAGGCCCCCTCCCTAACTTTCTCTGTCGAGACGCAAGGTCAGCCATGAGATAACAGAAAAACAAGAAGAGAGTCTATAGAGACAAATTGGGAGGGTTCAGGAGGAGAATTTGGGATTTGCTTGTGCCCATGGGACACAGGCTGGGAATAAAAATGTTTTCCTGACTCTTCTCTGAAAACCAGATAGACTCCACCTAAAACCCTATTGCCAAGGATGTTGGGATCCACTTACCAATGACTTTGACTGTTATGGATTTGGAGCTTTCCTTGCCAGTGGCTGAGTTACGAACAGAGCAAGCATACAGCCCGCTATGCTTTGTAGTAATTTGGGGGATAAAGAGCTTTTGTCCTGACTGCTGAAACTTCCCATTAATTGTCCAAGAATATTCTGCTGGTGGGTTAGAGTCCGCGGAGCAGGACAAGTAGAGTTTTTCTCCTGAACGGTAATAGCCGACTGAAGGGTAAATGCTGGGGAGGTCTGGACCATCTGGAGCAAAAAGAATAAAGCCACAGGTGATGTCATCCGAGGGAAGGGGATGTTCCTGATCTCTTAAAGGGACACAGTGACCCTCTGAGCCAAGACACACCCTCAAGTCCCAGCGAAACCCCCTCTATGTTCACTGAGCCGAAGCCTGAGGTAGTCACCTGTTTCTCCCATCACAAGCTGTGGGCCCCAAGTCTCCCATGACAAGAGCGTCCCCTCCCCTTATATTCTTGGTTAAGGCTGTGCCTACCCAGGTTTTCCCAGGGCAGGGAGCCATGGCCAGCTCAGATGTCCAGAAGTAAAGTTGTCTATACCTGGACCGGAGAGAGACTGAGAGGCCTGGCCTCCGGTCGTTTGGATTTAAGTTGGTGTCCTGGTCCACAGAGGAACAAAAGATACTCACAGAGGACATTCAGGGTGACTGGGTCACTGCGGATGCCACCATATCGATCCCGTATTTCACATTCATAGGGTCCTCTTTCATTTCTTGTGACACTGGGTAGAATGAGAGTCCTGTTTTTAATGGGTCGCCTTACTCTGGGACTGATCGGGAGCCTCCGACCATTTAGCCACCACCTGTAGGTGTGGTTCTCACTCTTAGGTTCGCAGGTGAAGGCTAAGACATCCTTATTCTCCCTGGGGTTTAAGTTGTTGATGATGATGTAGGGGTTGGGCAGCTTCGCTGTGTGGATAACAGAGAGAAGATTGTCCTGTGTGGCACCTTTGATTCCTCCACAGGCATCCTTCAATCAGAGTTGGCATCTCCCACCTCTCAGCCCACCCAAATCCTTGAAAGCCAATAGCTGTTGCGTGTGTCACAAGACAGATGCATGATGATCTAAGGGCTCAAAGACTGTGAGGTCACCTGCTCTGTCTTAGGGAAGCACAGACATTCTCAAGTGTCAATTGAGCAGCAGTGTTGGGTCATGGACAGACACGTCAGTGGGAGTCACAGCCCCTGGTACCCCTCCCAGTCCCTCCTTCATTAGTTGACTGGCTGGCTCACCTTGGGTTCCCTACCTGGAATGTGCAACTGCTGGGCCCCTTCCAAATTCCATCCTATTTAGCCCCCCTAGATGTGATTTCTCTGCAGCTTCCATTTCCAAGGACATTCTAGAGATGAGTAATAATGGGTCTTCCCATTGTCCTGAAACCCTGAAGATACTGAGCAGCCTGGCCTGGGACTGGATGTTTCAGCAGAAATAACACAGGGGAGACCAGAGTCAAGCCTGGAGGTCAGTTCATTCATCAGGCAGTGGAGGCACAATGTGGGGCAGTTTTTTGCAGGTGTTTCATGATGAGTTACTTGAACCAGTGACCTCTAAAGATAGAGCAGAGTTCAAGGAATGATCTAGAAAGGGTGAAGGGGACAGGCAAGAGCTGGTGGCTTTGGAGCAGAACCGTGTTCCCTGTCCTGGGTTCTTTAAGTTTCCTCTCCTTCTGCAGAGGGCAGGTGAGGACCATGTGGATCTTTCCAGAAATACATGTGAACATTTGCAAATGCAGAACTGACTGGTGGAAAGGGTGGGAATGAACTGCTGGAAATCTGGTCCTCACAGGCCATGTGTGTTTGATGGATATGAGACAAATTTGGAGAGATGTTTTGCAAATATTTTCTTTCGTTGGACATTCTACTCTCTGATTGCATGGGTTCGATTACTCTAGGGACCTCATGTAAGTGGATTCCAGAGTGAATATGAGAAGAGACTGCTGGTTGCCAGGAGCTGGGAGTGGGGAGAATCAGAAGTTGTTCATGGCTGTGCAGTTTCCGTTATGCAAGGTGGGGAGGTTCTAGAGCTCTGCTGTACAGCTTGATGCCTATAGTTCACACAGATTGAATATTTCTTCTGCATAAGACTTAGGACAAAAAGTGTTTTGGATTTCTGACATTTTTTGATTCTGAAATATTTGTCACGTAATTACTGGTTTAGCATCCCAAATCTGAAAGATTCAAAATCTAAAATGCTTCAGTGAGCATTTCTTTTCAGCATCAGATTAGTAGGCAAAAGTGTGAGATGATAATCCAAATATATTCTTGCCCCTTTGTTTTCTCTCACTACGTTTCTAGCTTGGTGATTAGTTTTCAGTCAATTCCCTACTGGCCATGCTGCACTCGTATGTTTTTGAAGGCTTTGGGATGTGAGAAAGTCTGATTGCTATTTTCTGTGTCATCAGAACTTTCCACCTTTTCGTGGTTGCATCTTTTTCTCAGTGTTTCTGTTGTGGCAGTCATTAATAAGAGCCTGTCAGGTCAGATTTAGGACAGAGTTTTCTAATTCTGCAAAATATTAATGGGATTCTGGTATGGGTTGCATTGAATCTGCAATTCACTTTGGGTATTATTGTCTTTCTAACAATATTGATTCTTCCAGTCCATGAAAATGAAATGTCTTTCCATATATTGATATCGTCTATAATTTTTTTCAGCAATGTTTTGTAGTTTTGAGAGTATAATCATTGACCTTTTTGGTTAAACTTATTCCAAATTATTTTATTCCTTTTGATTTTAATGTGAATTGAAATTCTTTTCTTAATTTCCTTTGAGATTGTTCATTGTTAGTGTACCGTCTAAAGAATGATCCAGAAAGAGTGAAGGGGACAGGCAAAAGCTGGTGGTTTTGGAGCAGAAACATATTCCCTATACTGGGTTTTTGATTTTCTCTCTCCCTTTGCAGAGGGCAGGTGGCTCTTCCCTGATAGCTAGATAGACTGCACTGGAAAACATATTGCCAATGCTCCAGGGATCCACTTACCAGGGACTATGATCCTCTTGATTATGAGATTTGTTCCACCAGTGGCTGAGTTATGGATGAAACAGACATAGACCCTGCTGTATGTTTTAGTGATTTGGGGGATAAAGAACACTTGTGCTGATTGCTGGAACTTCCCATCAATCAGCCAAGAATGCTCTGCCAGTGGGTGAGAGTCTGTGAGGCAGGATAGCTTGGAGAATTCCCCTGTATGGTAATAGGTGTATGAGGAAGAAATGGTGGGGGAATCCAGGCCATATGGAGCAAAGACAATAAAGTCACTGGTGATATTTTCAGAGGGAAGGGAAAACCCTCATCTGTGGAAGGGCCACAGTGACCCTGTGAACCAAGTCGCAACACTGAAGTCCCAGCCAAATCTCCGCTGTGTTCACTGATCTGGAGCCTGAGACATTCACCTGTTTCTCCCATCACAAGCTGTGGACTCTGAGTCTCGCACGACAGGAGCAGCCTCTTTTCTCCTATTGTTGATCAAGCCTAGGCCTACTCTGCTTTGCCTAGGGTGGAAAGTCATGGCCAGCTTTGATGTGCGAGGTAAAAGTCTCTGTACTTGGACCTGAGAGGGACTGAGAGGCCTGGCCTCTGGCCATGTGTATTTGGGATGGCAGCCTGTCTCCCAGAGGAACAGAAGATACTCACGGAGGAGATTTAGGGTGACTGGGTCACTGCGGCTGGCACTCACTGGGTTCCGTATTTCACATTCATAGGGTCCTGCAATATCCTTTGTGACACCAAATAAAATGAGGGTCCTGTTGGTTTCATACAGCTTCAACCTGTGAGTCATGGGGAGGCTCTGACCATTCATCCACCACAGGTAGCTTGCGTCCGGAGTCTCAGGATCACAAGTTAAGATCACAGCCTCCATGGCCTCCCTGGGGTTTAATTTGCTGCTGGAGATGGAGGGCTTGGGAGTCTTCACTGTGTAGAAAACAGAGAGAAGATTGCCCTATGTCGCACCTTTGATTCCTCCAAAGGCATTTTTCAAGCAGAGTTGGCATTTCCCACCTCTCAGCCCACCCAAGTCCTTAAAAGCCCATGGCAGGTGTGTGTGTTACAAGACAGATGCATGGCAATCTGAGGGCTCAGAGATTGTGAGGCTGCCTGCTTTATGTGGGGGAAGCACAGACTTTCTCAAGTGTGAATTGAGCAGCAGCATTGGGTCATGGAAAGACACAGGGCCAGCAGTCACAGCCCCTGGTGCCTCTGTGAGTCCCTCCATCTCCAACTGCCTGCGTGGCCCACCTTGTGTTCCTCACTTGGAGCATGCAGTGCTGGAATCTTCTTAGTTTCAGTCTTACTCTGCCCTCCCGAGGTATGTTTTCTCTGCAGCTTCCCTTTCCAAGGCCATCCTAGGGATGGATGATGGACATTCCCATTGTCCTTAAACCCTTTGGGTACTGGAAAGCCTGGCCTGGGACTTGGTACTTCAGCAGAAATAACACAGGGGAGACCAGAGTCAAGCCTGGAGGTCAGTTCAGTCATCAGGCAGTGGAGCTACAAGGTGGGGCAGTGTTCCCAAGTGTCTCATAGTGACTGACTTGAGCCAGTGACCTCTAAAGATAGAGGAGAGTCCAAGGAATGACCTACAAAGAGTGAAGGGGACAGGCAAGAGCTGATAGCTTTGGACCAAGACCATTTACCCTGTTCTGGGTCCATGATGCTTCCTTCCCCATGTAGAGGGCAGGCGAGGATCATGTGGATCTTTCTAGAAATACATGTGGATGTTTGAAAATGCAGAACTGACTGGTGGAAAGGGCGAACATGAACTGATGATGGAAGTCTGGCTCTCATGGACCATATGTGTTTGGTGGATATTAGACCAATATTTGGAAAGAAGTCTTGCAGATACTTTCTCTCATTAGACATTCTACTCTCTGATTCTGAGTTTGACTACTCTATGTACCATATGTGTTTGGTGGATATTAGACCGATATTTGGAAAGAAGTCTTGCAGATACTTTCTCTCATTAGACATTCTACTCTGTGATTCTGAGTTTGACTACTCTATGTACCTCATATCAGTGGATTCCGGGGTGAATCAGAGAGTAGAAGAGTAGTTTCCAGGAGCTGGGATCAGGGGAATAGGACGTTGTTCCGTGGGTGTGCGGTTTCAGTTATGCAGGATGAGGAGGTTCCAGACATCTCCTGTACAGCCTCATGCCTATAGTTCATACAGATAAAGTGCTCCTTATGCAGAAAGATTCAAACCAAGTGTTTTGGATTTCTCCTTTTTTTATTTTGGAATATTTGCAGTATTTGTACTGGTTTAGCATCCCAAATCTGAAAAATTTAAAATCCAAAATGCGCCAGTGAGCACTTCTTTTTGGTATCACATCAGTGGTGAGAAGTGTTGAGTTTTGGAGCATTTCAGATTTTGGATTTCTGGATTTGGGATGCTCAATTTGTAATACCGTAATTTTCCCATAAAAAGTTGTCAGGAGTTTAGACCTCATGTTGTGTTCTGACTCCAGTAACAAAAAAAAAAATTTGGAGGAAACATGAAAATGTTTTCATAAGTGGAAATTTTTACTGATGATCGAAATATCTAAGATCAATTGCTGGTAGTAGTATTTCTCTTAAGACCAAAATAAGTTTAGGTGTGCCATGAATTCCAGCAGGATCACATTACACTTAAAGAAAGATGCCAAAGGTGATTTGAAATTAGCAATTCCTTAAGTAGAGAGAGTCCCGTTAAAAGGACAGAACTGGTCACTGCCTCAATTACATAAAGGGAGGAATGATGCCAAATTAAAAGAAGCGATGTGTGTTATGTTAGTAAATATAGAAAGAACTCCTTTCTTCTAATTTCTGTGCAGAGTTAGGAAAAATGGGGAGGACCCCAAAACAGGTATGTGAAATGCTTTCTTCATTTTCTCTTAAGCTCAGGATACACCACTAGAGTGTAAGTTTGTGTGAATTAGGAAAAGTCTAAGTGAGATGCCAATGGCTCGTGTGTCTCCCCACATGAAGAACTCCAACTTATGAAAATAGCATCATGAGGAAACAGTTGTATGTGGCACAGGCAGTAAAAGTATCAGATAGCACCCACCTGGCCACCTCCAACTGGTCCCCAAAACCACCAGTATTCCCATTACGTGTATGTTACAGCCTTTGTAGTTGTCCCACAACTACAAAATTTAAAAATTGCTATTGTCAAAACAAAATATTAAATATGAAGTTGAATATGTTGTTCCACGTTTTTTTCCCCACACTTTTTGAACTTTCCTGTTTCAGTTTTGGAAGTTTGTATTGACACATCCTCAAGCTAGGGATTCTTTCCTCAGCTGTGTGCAGTCTACCAGTAAGCATCAAAAGCATTCTTCATTTCTCTAACAGCATTTTTTTTTCTGAGACAGAGTCTCATTCTGTCGCCCAGGCTGGAGTGCAGTGGCATGATCTCAGCTCACTGCAAACTCTGCCTCCTGGGTTCACACCATTCTCCTGCCTAGGCCTCCCAAGTAGCTGGGACTACAGGTGCCTGCCACCACGCCTGGCTAATTTTTTTGTATTTTTAGTAGAGACAGGTTTTCACCATGTCAGCCAGGATGGTCTCTATCTCCTAACTTTGTGCCCGCCTCAGCCTCCCAAAGTGCGGGATTATAGGGGTGAGCCACTGTGCCCAGCCATCTGTGAGGGATTTTAGCGAGTTGTTGACTTTTGAGTTTGTTCAGCTTTTTACTTAGTGTTAGAACCGAGTGACAAATTTCAAGCTTGTTTTGTGCCTGACAGGAAGCCAGAAGTCTCTAGGAAGTGACTAGAGAATGTGAGCTCCATAGCAGGTTGAGGATGGAGTCACGAGTGAAACGGGTGAAATGAGCCCATGGGCTTTGGGGACTGCAGGCCTGTACAGCCTCTGACACCCTGGTGAGTCAGTGCAAAGATTACAACAGTGACAGCAAACTATCATGGCTGACTCCATCTGGCAGCTAGTCTCAGGCTGGCTGTCCTCACTCATTCCTGGGCATAGGCCAGGCTAACCTTGGGAGGAATTTAGTTTATGGTTTAACTTTGAAGCAGGAATGAGAATAGTTCCTCCATAAAACTAACACCCTTACTTTGCCCAGGGACTGCCTTTTTAAAACTAGTGGAAGACCATGAGATTAAGATGATAGGAGGGAACTGAATTCTGCTAAAATGTAGGCACAGTTTCTATAATCCCTGACTGCTCAAATGTCATTTGACTAGAGTTTACAAAGTTCGTAACTAATTGCTCCTATAGATAACATCACTATTGTAGAACGTGAGATTGGTCTTTTGAGATGTTTCTCATTCTTTTGCATTCTGGCAACCGGCTGACCTCATCCATACCTATGACTAATGGCTCAGCCAGTCATGTGGTCCCTACCTAGAGGCGGATTCAAGCACAAACAGATCATTTCCCTCCGCCCACATGATTCCATCACCAAACAATCAGCAGTACTCATTTTTTAGTCCTGTGCCCCTGAAACTATCCTTGAAAATCTCTAACCCCTGATCCACTGGGGAGGCTGATTTGAGTAATAGTAAACCTCCGTCCTCTTGTTTGGCAGACTTGGAGTCATTAAAATCTTTCTTTACTACAAATCAGCATTTCAATAACTTTTTTTTGTATGTGTGCAGGAGGCCAGAAGAACTTGTCTGGCAATTCTGAGTGGATGGAGGAACTGCCTATCCCTGTCCCATGGTCTTGTCCACAGGTCAGCCTCACAAAGGGAAAGAGCCCTGGATGGGAATACGGTGGAAGGTCATTCTCTTAGTGACCTGGGGACATTGGCTCGAGATGAAGCCTGGCAGGAGTGGCAACTCCAGTGATTTCTGCACCTTTCCTGTTTCCTGGGAGATGGGCCAGGCCACAGTGTTAGCGGGAAGGGAACAGAACAGCCAGCCTAGTTAGAGGGAGTGTCTGGGGAAGGCCTAGGTTTGGAGGAAGAAGCTGTGTAGGACAGGGCTTGCCAGTCAGAATGAAGTGGGAGGAAGATGAGGGACACAGAAGCAGAGAGAGGTAGAGACACCTTGGCAGTGAGCAGTGAGGGCTACACTGACTTCAGAGATGCCAGGGACCAGGTGCCACCAGTTCCACAGTGCAGGACCAAGGAGCCCTGAGAATCCTCTGATCGCCAAAGAGCTTCAGAGTTACATGAGGTGGGGTGGCTTTATGGGCAAGAAGTAGTGGGGGGATGAAACATGGGTGTCAGCCTCTGAAGGACAAGGGACAGGTGTGGGTAGAACCTCCTAGGATTCTGCATCCAAGATCCAGTCTCTAAAGAGGTTTTGGATCATTCATTTCCTGATTCGATTCCTTCATTTGTTATGTGAGAGCTCCTGAGTGTGTGTCTGTCGCTGGGCCTGTGCTGGTGCAGGGTGTGAGTGCGGAAAGAAAACAAGGCCCTTTCCTTGATCCTCTCATGACACTGACATGGACACTTTGGGAAACACAGGATTTCAGGTTCAGGGATGGGGGTGAAGATCTGAGGGGGAGGCCTGGACATTTTTTTGCACTGACTCTGACGGTTGAGGCAGGTGATTTAGTTCTGGAGTACAGACTACTCAGCTGACCATTTGTTCTCACTCCTCTGAAGTTTGGATGCCTAAGAAGAGAGGATTTGAGCCAATAAATGATTATGGGGTCCTTGGAACCCAGTAAGGCCTCACTTCTGGTGGAGGAGAGGCTGGGCCTGTGGCTGCAGACAGACCTCATGTGACCCTGATCTCCTCTTTGTGTTTGTGTGACTCTGGTTCAGTTACTGTGCCTTCCTGTGCCTCAGTTTTCTCTCAATCAAATAAGCTAAATGTCAAATGGACTGTGGCTTTTCATGCTATCTCTGAATAAATTTTAAATTATTCAGTCACCTGACCTAATGCTTGGCACAGTGGAGATGTTCACACGAACAGCATTTATTATGCATTTGCTTCCATGAGAAAGCATATTTAGGTCAGATCCCTGTGGACAAGCTGCTACCAGGTACATCTTCTCTCTTCTGTTTCTGCTTCTGGGGACATTAGAGTTTCTATGGACTGTCCTAAGCCTCCCAAGGCAGTTGGCTGATGGTCTACAAAGCTTGTCTTTCTGTCCTCTCCACTCTGAGTCTCAAGTGAAGAAAGGTCTGTCCTTGCCCAGATGAGGCTCTGAGGGCTGAGCCCTGGCTGGTGAGCAGGTCCAGGAGACACAGTCCTCAGACAGCTGGTAAATCCTTGGTCCCAGTAAGCCCTGCCCAAGAAGCCACAATCCAGCCCTGGCACAGGCTCCTCAGCTTTATCTGGAGTAAGGATTTAGGGACAGGGGTCTGGGGTTGAGACTTCTAGGGCTGAGCTTCTCTGAGAGTATCTCAGGGGGACCCTCAGTCCAAGCCCTACTCAGTTCTCCAGGGTCTTTCTCAGGGTGAAATTTATGAAGAGGGCATGAGGTGCTTGGCTGAGACTGATCTCCTGTTGCTGAGTCCCCCCATCAGACTGTCCTTCCTCTGCAGCAAGAGTCTGCAGGGTCTGGATGCGGGAAAGGGTTTCTGATCTGTTGAAATTTGTCTCCTCTGTGTGTGTCCTGCACTAAACGCCCAAACCCCAGCATGGGACATAATGCAGAGAGGGACACAGGCACAGTCCAGGCCTGCCAATCCTGTGTGTGTGAAGTAGAAATGACCCCTGCCCAGCAACACCCAGGGATCATGTGGAATCACTCACGGTATAAGGTGAAGGTGAAATGTCCAGTTGCTCCTCTAATCCCATCACCTCGCTTTATGATTTGTAAGGTGTAGGATCCTGCATCCTCCCCCGTGACATTCTGGATCAGCAGGGATGCATTGGAATATACTGTTTCTCGTCCACTGTATGCAGGCCCATATACAATTGTTTGATCATCTACTACATATGATGTAATGTAATGGTGGATGTCCATCATTTGCCCTTCGTACCAGATGTAGGCAGCAAGATTCTGGGGCAAATTGTGGACAAGTAGAAGAACGTCCTTTCCCTCGGAAAGTTTTGGTGGCTGGGCTTCAATCGTGACTTGGGCAGTGGTGGGCGTGTTCCAGAAGTTTAAAAGTGATGCTAGGAGGTGGAGAGAGCATTAGTTAATATTGAGACCTATGTACTGGGGTGAAAAGTTGGGGCCCTGGGTCCTGAGAATGTCTCTTCAATCCTCAGCCTTGAAGACACAGACAGACACACAAATATACAAACACACACACTCGCAAATGTGGCATGTGTGTTTGTGTGTGTGTATGTGTGTGTGTCCTACAGTCCTACTAGGTCAAGGACAGCAGCATGACCCCCATTCCTTCAACACTTCTGACCTTGGCATTTTTCTGTTTGGAATCCTCTTCCCCAGGGGTCTGCACGGTCCCCTCCACACTGCCCTCAGGTCCTGCCCACATCAGGGCATCCTTAGACTTCTTTCCTGACACCTCCTTCAGAGACCCTGGGTCTTCCCTTTCTGACCTTTCCCTGCTCTGCTCCCTCCAGGGTTCTTGTCAACACCTGACCTCACATTCTAGATCTCTTTGCATGTCTGTCTTCCTCCCCATGACAGTGTGAACTCTGTAAGGACAGGGACTTTTGTGATCTTGGTTGCACCCCAATGCCTGGAACAGGCTGCAGACTCATGTAGATGTGAGAGTTCTCAGGGCCCTCCACACTCTGGGTGTTTTTTTCTCCCACAATTGTTGAGGTTTTTTGCTGAGGACAGTGTTTCATGCCCTGCTTATATTTTTATTTGAAGTGTCATCTGATATAGTTATTATTATCATTTTTCAAAATGTGGTGGCCCCTGATAATTAATCAGGAAAACAGAACACTTAAGATTTTCCTACCTCTTACCAATTCCGGTTCAATGTGGCTTTCCTGTTTTGACCCCTGTCCCTCTCTGGTGTATTTTCCCCTATTGAGGCTCCAACAGAGCCTTCTTTCCTTTTATTTCTTTTTTTTTTGAGACGGAGTATCGTACTGTCCCCCAGGCTGGCGTGCAGTTGCGCTATCTCGGCTTGCTGCAACTTCTGCCTCCCGGGTTCACGTGACTCTCCTGCCTCAGCCTCCCGAGTAGCTAGGATTATGGGAGCTCACCACCGTAGGTGGTTTATTTTTGTATTTTTAGTAGAGACTGGGCTTCACTGTGTTGGCCAGACTGATCTTGAACTCCTGATCTCGTGATCCACCCACCTCAGCCTCCCAAAGTGCTGGGTTCTTTTATTTTTTAGAACCCCATCCTCTCCAGGAGACCCCATCCAGCGACTCTGCTTCCTCCTCCTGTCCTCTCCCAGGAAGTTCTCTCCTCACCTGTGAGCAGGAGCCCCTTCCAGGTGATGCACTGTGTGCATGGGAGGGCTGAGAGGGGCCCCATGGTCTTTGCTGCCTGCGTGTTCTTCTCTGTGGAGATGAGCCTAGGATCCAGAAGCTTCCTGAGCACGGCTGTCAGCAGTGCTGTCCTTCCTCCTTCTGTGTTGAGCCTCTTCCCAGGGCAGGAGCACTTCTCAAGCTCATGGGCGGGGTCAGGCCCAGGACACCTCTCTGTCCCCTCCTCTCTCAGTCCTGCCTCCTTGTCCCTCCTTCTGTTTTTCCCTTTGTCTGTGTTTCAGGTCCCTGGGAATTGTAGAGGCCTCTGCCTTTTTCAGCAGTGATTCTTTCACCAAACCTCAACAGATACTTTGTGCAGACACACACACAGACACACAAACACACACACACAAGAGACACACACAGACCCACACAGTCACACACATACCCTGCAGGTTAGGCAAGCACAGTCCTGGGCCTCAGCCTCCTGCTGTCCCCATGGCTCTGGGCCGGGGTGCACATTCACGCCCTTTGCCCTCTTTCATCCCCATCTGGCTCTCCCCTTCAGTGCAGGAGGCTGGAGCTGCACCAGGTCCCTGTCACAGTGACGCACCATTGTGCTGCGGGTGAGCTGTGTGTTGCCTGGTGACAGGGACCCTTCCTTTCTCTAATCGTGTCTAGCTTGGGTGCAGCTTCCAAGGATGGACATTCAGGACCTGGGTGTCCCAGAGGAAACTGTCCTTCCTGGAGGTGTGCAGGGTGAATCTCTCATGCCTCTTGGGAGGAGAGGCCTGTGCTGGTTGCTCAGTGGGGGCTGTGAGTCCCATAGTCAAGGGACAGTTCTCAGTCACTCTATGGGTCCCTGGGGTCTGGCAGCTGAGCTGGAGCTCAGGGTCTCTCATGTTCTTCCTGACCATCTTTGAGGTCCTCTCTTCTCTGCCCAGCTGATTGTCCTGTGGTCACCACATCTTCCCCGTGGTGGTGCAGGATGAAGTAGAGAGTTACCCAGGAACCCTGCGGGACATGGCTCATTGAGATGCAGGAGGGGGAGACTGGGACAGAGCAGGGGTTCAGAGCTGGAGAGATTCGTCCCGACTTACTCTGTGGCCATGATGGGCTCAGCCCTCCATGTGCTGACATACCCAGGGGTCTGTCCTGAGGGTTTTGACCTGGCCAAGCTGCTGTCTGTAGATGGGGAACAGGCAGTGGCCAGAGAGCCTGTCTGGAGGGACGTTGCTCACACCTGAGAGGGTGGGTGAGGGTGAGTTGTGTTCTGGGAGCAAAGAGCAATAACACCCACCTTCTCCCCGCAAGCACACAGGAGAGGTCCGTCTTCCCCAGGGACAGCTGGGGGTAGGTGGCCACATCCCGGATGGTGCCTGTGTGTGACCACCACACGTGTTCTGAGCCTCCCAGGGTTCATCGGGCAGGCAGGTCACAGGGTGCCTGGCTGATTCCTGGGGAGCCTGTGGACCCTCAGGCAGCCGCTGTTCTGTGTCAGCGCTCGGCTTGGCCTAGGATGCCCCAGAAAACAGAACAGATGGAGCAGGGGCGGGCATTTAGGGAGCAGTGACAGAAAGAGTTGGTGAGGATGGAGGGAGATTATGAGGGAAAAGCACCCAGTGTGGTGTCACGTGCACCAGCGCTGCCCTGGGAGATGACTTTAGCTGGGCCCAGGGAAGGAGCAGGTCTGTGGGGCAGGAGCTACCTGCAGAGGGAGTGGTGTTAGGTTGGCAGCCGCTGGGTCAGGGAGGAGCTGACAGAGTCCATGTGGGGAGCACGGAGGGTGCTCAGGACTTGGGCCGAAGTGACCCTGGTGAGGGTGGACCCTGCTGGGCTGTGGGTTCCGCTGAGGGAGGTTGGGATCCCCTGGGAAGGCTCCAGGCTGATAGGGACTCTGTCGTCCTCTGGTGGACAGGGAGGGAAGTGTGAACGGCCCCAATCCCAGGCCAGGCTGCATGTTTTATTAGACATGGATCTGCACACTTCACACGAGGTCTCACATATGTTATGTTACAGCTCCGTCACCTTCCAGCCCCGTCAGTCCCAGTCTCTGTGGCTTTACGTTCACTGTTCTCCATGTTTCACAATCAGATGTCCCAAATGCAGATTTTTCTCACCTTCTGTGAGTTTGTGTTTGTGTGCAGTAGGCGGCACTGTGTATACCCTGGGGGCAGTGATGTCTGGGGCTGAGCACTGAACATGGGCTTGGGAGCAAAAGAGGGGGTAGCAGGGTGGGAAGATCAATGTCAGGGGGGCAGGGACAAGTCATTTTCATTTTCTCACTCCCAGGGACCAGAACCCAGGATTCTGACTCCAGGGCACAGCACCACACCCTGCTGGTGTCCCTGGATGTCATGATGCTCATAGTGTCATGCTGCCTTGGCATTCATTTTTTAAGGCGTATGTTTATTTGCCTCAAATCAGAGGCAGGGCTTGGTCACCTTGGCAGTTTTCAATACTGTATCTGGTTCAAATGGCTCCAGTTGGTGGCCAGAGATAAAATCTTAGAGGCATCTCTCCTGCTTGGTGTGCTGGGCTCCCCTCTCTCCAGCTGCTTTCTTTAAACCGATCATTCTGACATTCGCCCTCACATTTAAAGTGACCACCTCTCAGTCACAGCTTGAGCTCCTGGTCCTAGTGTTTCCTGCTTGCTTTGAACACATCCGTTAAAGCTCCCTGCTGGAAGCCTGTCAGATAACACCCTGGGCTTAATAAAGCCATGGGCTTACTAGTCTCTTCTCTCCTCCCTGCCTGGGCTCACTGACCTCTGTGTCTGTGGTCTCCAGGTGTGCCGAGTGCTCCCCAGTGTCTGTAAGTAGTAAAAATACTTACATTTTCACGTTGTTGGTTGTATCATTGTAGCCTCACATGCCATCCCCGGCCTGAGATTGAGGCTGCCCTATGGGACCTGTGCTGGCTGAGCCCCTGCTGGAGCTCTTGTTTTGGGGCTTCTGGTTCTGCTGCGGACAGGAGCTTCCAGCTAACTTGATTGAAACACTGATGCCTTTTACTGAAACACTGGGTCAGATGATGTATTCATGGGCTTCAGCTGCCATAACAGACGCCTCAGCCTGGGTGAATTAAATAATAGAAATCTATTTTTTCACAGTTCTGTGGATAATGTGCTATTTTACCCACTTTAAAAATACACAATCAAGTGAAATTAACCACATACGGAGTGTTAAATTACCATCACCACTATTTTTCCTAGAAAATTTTTATCATTTTAAACTGAAACTCTATATCTTCAAAATAACTCCCTGTGTGTTCCACCCTACACCTTGATCATCTCTACACTGTCTCTATGAATTTGTCTATTGATGTTTCATATAAATGGAATTATACAATTATGTTATTCTGTTTCTGACATATTTCACTTAGTATAATGTTTCCAAAGTCCATGCATATTCCAGCGGGTGTCAGAGCTTCATTCCTCTTTATGGCAGATTGACATTCTGTTGTATGTGTCACCATATTTATTCCTGTGTTGATGAGCACTTGGATTGTTTTCATATTTTATCTTTTGTGAATAATGCTGCAGTCAACATTCCCATGCAAGTAGCTTTTTGAGTCCCTGGATTTAATTCTTTGGGTATATACCTAGGAATGGATGTTGTTTCAAATGAGAATTCTACGATTAGCTTTTTGAGGAATAGCAAAACTGTTTCTCCTAGACGCTGTACCTTTTTATATTCTCACCAGCAATGTATGAAGATTCCAAAATCTACATAATGCTGCTACTTGTTATTTAACATTTTAAAAGAATGGTAGCCAGTTTTGTAGGTGTGATGTGGTGTCTCATTGCAGCTTTGAGTTTGTATTTTCCTAATGACTAATGATGTTGAGTATCTTTTCATGTCCTTCTTGACTGTTTGTAGATCTTCTTTGATGAAATGTCTATTTGAGTCTTTTGCTCCTTTATAAATTGGATTGTTTGTCGTTTTGTATTGAGTTGTAGCTAGTTCTTTATATTATCTGGACATGAAAACTGCCTATATGTGGTTTGCAAACATTTTCTCTCATTCTGTGTCTATTAATTATTTTCTTGATAATTTCCTTTGATGCACAAAAGGCTCACATCTTGATAAAGCCCAATTTATCTTTTTTTCTTGTTTGTCATGCTTTTGTATCCTATCTAAGAATCCATTGCACATTTGAGGTCATCAATATTTACCTCTTTGTCTATTTTAAGATGTTTTTATGGTTCTAGGTCTTATATTTAACTCACGGATCAATTTTTTAGAGAATTGTTTGATATGGTGGGAGGTAGAATTATCTAAATTCACTGTTTTGCATGTGGTTATCTAGTTGTTTCTGCACTATCATTTGAAAGGAGAATTGTTCCTCCATTAAATTGTCTTGACACCCTCTTCAAAAAATAATTGACCGTAAGTGTGAGGGTTTATTTCTAGACTCTCAATTGTATCCCATTTGTCTTTATGTCCATTCTTCTGCCAGCAGCTTGTTTTAATAATTGTACTCCTTTGTGAGATTTCAAATAAGAAAGTTGAAGTCCTACAATTTATTTTGGCAAGATTGTTTTGGCATTCAGGGATACTTTTTTGAAAGGTGGGAAGGCCACAATTGGGAAAGCCTTTTCTGTCTTCTTCAGGGGGAAATTTGGGAGAAACTTTTAAGAAACTTTATCTAAGTAGGTAAACTGTCACCACTTTATTTGCTGAAGTGCTATGTTAAAGTGTGCATTGCCCCTTGTGGAAGAATTGTGAGACCCTGGAAGCACCTGCCCACCTGGTGAGAGACATTGAATTCCATGATGAGGGGCAGAGAGGACACTGTTTTGGGATACAGTGATGTTGGGCGAGTTGTATACATCTCTACTTCTTTGTCTCTGTACAGTGGGTGTAGGGACAAGCCCCACAGGGTTGGTGGATTTTTCTCCCCATGTGCAGAGACAAGAGACTGTAGAAATAAAGACACAAGACAAAGAGATAAAAGAAAAGACAGCTGGGCCTGGGGGACCACTACCACCAAGATGCAGAGACCGATAGTGGCCCCGAATGCCAGGCTGCTCTGTTATTTATTGGATACAAGACAAAGGGGCAGGATGAGGAGTGTGAGCCATCTCCAGTGATAGGTAAGGTCACATGGGTCACATATCCACTGAACAGGGGGCCCTTCCCTGCCTGGTAGCCAAGGCAGAGAGTGAGAGGAGAAAGAGAGAGAGAGTTTACACCATTATTTCTGCTTATTAGGGACTTTTAGTACTTTCACTAATTTGCTACTGCTAACTAAACGGCAAAGTCAGGTGTGCAGGATGGAACATGAAGGCGGACTAGGAGTGCGACCAGTGAAGCACAGCATCACAGGGAGATGGTTAGGCCTCCGGATAACTATGGGTCGACCTGACTAATGTCAGGCCCGCCACAGAGGTGGAGTTGTAGAGTCTTCTCTAAACTCCACCGGGGAAAGGGAGACTCCCTTTCCCGGGCTGCTAAGTAGCATGTGTTTTTCCTTGACACTGAGGCTACCGCTAGATCATAATCTGCTAGGCAACGGACATCTTCCCAGACGCTGGCGTTACCGCTAAACGAAGGAGCCCTCTAGTGGCCCTGTCTGGGCATAACAGAAGGCTCGCACTCTTGTCTTCTGGTCACTTCTTACTGTTTCTCCTCAGCTCCTATCTCTGTATGGCCTGGCTTTTCCTAGGTTATGATTATAGAGCGAGGATTATTATAGTATTGGAATAAAGAGTAATTGCTACCAACTAATGATTAATGGTATTCATATATTGTCATATCTAAGATCTATATCTGGTATAACTATTCTTCTTTTATGTTTTATTATACTGGAACTGCTCGTGCCTTCGGTCTCTTGCCTCGGCACCTGGCTGGCTTGCCGCCCACAAATGGGCATCTCCATTTTACACAGTATGTTTTGAAATCCTTGTTTATCCTCTGGGGTCTGGGTCTTGACTTACCTGTTAGCTGCAGCTGAAAGAGGTGTCTGCTAAGGCAATGATACCTGTGGAGAGAAGAAGGGTTCAGCAGAGTGAAAGTAGCTGGGGCTGAGAGAAGCCAGGAAAGTCTGACTCTTAGAAACTATGGGTCAGCAGATGGGTGTCCTCAGGGGTAAATGGGCCATGCCGGTAGCCACTGCAGTGGACTGGAAGAAGGTAAGGGATGCTGGGCATCCCATGTTCTCTCTCAGCTCTGCAGCTGAAGATTTGGGCCCTGGGCTGGTACGGCCCTGCAGCAGGGGAAGGGTATACAGGGATGGCTGCATATCAGGACCAGGCCCAAGTCATCTTCTTATGCATTGTTATCTCAGATGGAGGATTCTGTTCAGAGACCTGGCCGGGACACATGGGAGGGCCCACCCCATTCTTTTAAAATTATTTTAAGAGAACAGTATTAGCAAATGTGGTACATGTTTTATTCTGCTAGAATCAGTATTACTGTCACGTTTTACAATGTATCTCTTAGGAAACAGCGAGAGCCATCCACACAATGTGCATTTAAAGGGGACTGTACTATAATTTCAGCTTTCCTACCTCTTTATAGAAACCATCCTCTCTGCAAACACACAGGCAATATCTCTGTGTTCATTTCTATTGAGAGCCCTGTATGCAAGGTGGAGAGAGCCACATTTCTCCCTGAGATGTTATGTAAAATTTGAGGTTGAGATAACATATCCGACACTCTGTGATTACCCACAGAAGCTACTACATGTGAAATTCTAATGACTGCATTATTTTGCCAAGTGAAAGAGGCAGGCATGAGCAAGGACAGTTAAGAGGGGTGAGAGCCTCATCATGATGGGGAGTCTTGTTCTGACATCTTGGAAAAAAACTGTCCACAGTGGGAAGTCATCAGCCTGTTGTCCTGGTTTACAGTTTGAGCAGCTGTCATTATCATGTTGAACATTTTGTTGAGCTCTGAGTGGCTCACGCTTCAGGTCCAAGGATTTTCACATGAAATTTACATTGAGTTGTCCACCTCCAGCTTATAGGGCTTCTGGAACAGCGTGGGTCTTGCTCTTAGTGATTCCATGGGAGAAAATGGAATTGGAGGAACTAGTAGAATTCAGGGTAATGTCCAGCCTACAGGTGGATAATAAAAGCACAGAAACAATGAACAGAGCTGCAATCTCATAACAGGTGTACTACAGTTTTTATTTTCCACATAATTTTTCTCTCTGTGGGCATCTCTATTTTTACCAATGATAATTTCAGTAGAATAAGTTTATTTGCAAAATAGGTTGAGTTTCTTCAAACGTGGTCTGATTCTTTACATAAGTGCAGCTAGAGTAGCAATGGACAGTGTAGGCTCTCTTTTAAAATTTTCTTTGCTCTAAGTTTTTATAAGGAATCTCAGATTAAACTTTCACAAAACTCTTGAGAATAGGAAACAAACCAAGGCTGACTTCAGACTTTGCCTACAGTTCATATTGGTTCATTCTATCTATATTCTTAAATATAACATCCCAGTCAAAGCCTTGGTAATATAACCAATGATTTCAAATGTGTCCTGTTACAAAGAGAGCAGATTGTTACTGTAGTTGTGCAAATATGTGTATTACCATAAACATATCAATACTCATGAATAGTTGCCCAATTCTGGGGCAGTCATGTAAAGAGCAAAAGTAAATGTTTCAATTATCGTTCCCAGAAGTATAGTTTATTGAACTGCTATAAGCTATGGATAGATTAAAAGAGAAAATTCCGTAAATCTAGAAAACAAACCATTTAAAGAATCAGCAAATTTTCAAATAAAAATCATAAAAACATTATCCTCATTATTATCACTTATTTCAATGAAATCAATGTTTTTCCTGCTTGGTTTAGGGTGGGAATTTTATGAAGATATCAGCCTGTTTGTTAAAGTTTTGGAAGTTCTTAGACAGTCCAGTGGGTATAATCTGAAAGTTATCAGAAACTTCTATTAAAGAGTACTTGTCAGCATCTTTTCCATAAATCTCCTTGAAAAGGAAGCAATTTTGGACTGTAGCTGATTGGAAATGCTTTGAGGAAGAATAAAAACAACGTCTGTCAATGACAAAGACTTTAAATGACTATGGTTAAAACTCTGATGAGAATTCATTATGATAACACAGCACATAAAAAGTTACTTCTGTGGTATGTGACATTATGGCGGTAACATATTTAATTTCTAGGAATTCATACAATTTTTGAACAACATATCAGTAACATATCCATAAATATAACATAGAGAAGGTTTAGCATCCTTTACCCTTATGATTTTAAAATGCTTTTCATATAATTTACCTATCAAATAAAGTGGCTTTTCCATGTAGCTTGTGTTTCTCAACAGGATTACTGAGTTCTTGGTGGAGGCCATTAATGAATAGAGCCAAGAAAGTATAGGCTTAGTATGCTGAAAAATTTCCCTAGATAATTCCAATACTCCCAGCTAATAATCATTAATATATGCCTAAGTTTTACCAGTTAGAACAGCTGTTCTTTTTCCTGGTTACATATTAGTAGCATCTGGGAAGACTTAAAAATTACCAATGCCTGCTGGTTATGGTGGCTCACTCCTGTAATCCCATTACTTTTGGAGGCCAAGGCGGGTGGATCACAAGGTCAGGAGATTGAGACCATCCTGGCTAACACGGTGAAACCCTGCCTCTACTAATAATACAAAAAAATTAGCCAGGCATGGTGGTGGGTGACTGTGGTCCCACTACTCTGGAGGCTGAGGCAGGAGAATGGCGTGAACCTGGCAGGTGGAGTTTGCAGTGAGCCAAGATGACACCACTGCACTCTGGCCTGGGCAACAGAGTGAGACTCTGTCTCAAAAAAAAAAAAAAAAATTACCAATGCCTGAGTCTCACTTTAGACCATTAAATTGGATCTTCTGGGTGGGGCTTGGGCATCCATTTAAAAAACATTTTCCCGTGATTCCAGCGTGTAGCTATATTTCCCATCAGATTTCTCTGATTTCTTGTGGCATTCACTTTTTTCTATTTTGGTATTATAATTATTTTTGGGTCTTATCATCTATCTTAGGCTTTATGTTCCCTGAGGTAAAACCTTGCCTTCTTCATTTCTGTATCTTTCATGAACATATGAGTTGTTCATCAGGAAGAGGTTCTCAATCACATGTAGGTTGTGTTCTGAGTCTCAGGTTTACACGTTAATGCTAGAGTC